>NC_088132.1:79223340-80473340 GCF_036370855.1 Dromaius novaehollandiae
GTGCAGCTGGAGGCCTGTAGATAAAACCCTAATGCATCTAAAGTGACATTAAACACTTATGTTTAAGTACCCATATCGTGTTAAACAATAAAGTTAAATTATCTCATATCATGAGCAACAACAGCTTCTTTCAGAAATGCAGTTTGTTGTAGAAACAACTGCTGATTTGCATTGGTATTAGGATCTGAACTCATTTATCAGAAGATGGGATTTTCCCTTCCTGTAACAGCTTCTGGAAGAGAGCCTAAATGATCGGGAGTGTAAGTTAAGAGATAAACCTTTATGAGATAATTCTTACAGAGTTCTCTTGCCAGTGTATAAGAAAGTCACCTATTGATATCTATCCCACAGTCCACAATGGTGAAACCTCTACAAAATCAGGAACTGTTTTCCAGAAACAATGGGTCCTCTCAAAGTCTAACCACACTTATTGTCTCTCAGTAACCTTTCTCCAACAGACTGTCTATTCCTCTGATGTGTGTCTTCCTAGATTTGTCCAGTGGTGTCTCAGCAAAGGAGACAAAGGGAGTTAATATAGCTGCGAATGGAGTTCACTTGTAGCTGCAAAATTCAGATAAGAATTTCCCATTGATAGTACTCTGTCACTTGAATCCAGCCTGGGCAAGTGGTGTCTGAGTGGCTTGAACCCTTCTCATTCTGAGCAGATATCACAGAAAGCAATCTATGGGATTCTGGGAACAAAGCAGCACAGTCCCAAAGGTCGGAGACCAGCAGATGAAGAAAGTGTGAACAGCAGCATCAAACTCCAGAGAATCTACACATTGTGAATCTGATATTAGGGGTCATACTGCACTAACCTCTCTGGCTAGAGTGGAAAGGGTGAATCACCGGAGGTGGCTCATTATCATACCTCTCATTGAAAGTCTGCCAAACCTTTCTGCAGGACAGTAATATGACTAATAGCAATCATTGTAAGCAAATAATCAGACCATAGAACATGCCAAAAGATAAACATGGGTCGTTTCAAAGGAGTGTAAAAAGTTTCTTCTCCAGACATACTGCAGACCGTATTCTTTTAAGGAGACTGAAGAATCACCTTGGGGACATAGTTTTGGAAAAGACCATGCCTGTCAGAGACTGATTAGCAAGTATGAACTTCACTTGCGTTCAGACTTGACTTTTCAAGTGGCTGTCACACAAACTTGGCTTTCACACATTGTCTGTGTTTGTTGTTTTTCAAATGGATGGAAATTATTTTCTGTTTTCTGCAAGTCAACTGGGAGATTCTGGCTCTTTGCACAATTTGCCAGCAACATAATGTAACATATATAAATAAATATAAGCTGATCTCTGTTAGTCATCTGAAATTAAAATGTTCCTTCTATTTACCAGGAATCTTGTTATTTGTTCTGGGTATCCGTTGATATTTATGGAATCAATATGTAATTTAGTATCAGTATATTTAATCATAATCAGCCTGAGTGCAGTGTTTAGCTGAACATATAAAATGTACTATAATGACTTTAAAATGTTTAATTTAAGAATCTCTGCCTCTGTGCATATGAATCAGAGACCTGTGTTTAATTATTGATAGCAATTAGAGCACAGAAGCAGACAAACAGCATCTGGTGGCAGGAATAATTTCATAGCCTAGCCCTTATTCAGAGTCTCCTTTGGAACCTAAGCGATGCTTCACTGGTTGATTCCTTGCAATGTATGAATTTGGTTTTTGGTTTCTAAACAACCTTTTGGAAGCTGTCTGTCCTTTTATAAGTCCTGCTAGGTTTATATATCTATGTGTGGAACAGATGCTGCATAGGGATATGGTTGGTCAGCTGTTTCCTTAATGTAATCAGAATCAGAAAATTATTCCTAAGTAAGTACTTCTCTGTTTTCATATATGCTCTGTCTTATGAATGCTAAAATTTAAATTATATATTGGTATTCAAGCCTCAAGGTCAGGGAATTAAAGTAAAAAGCTGTTTTGGCAAGTGCCAAATATGAACTTTTAAGTGAAACTTGTCAAATGCTACAAAATAAGAGTCACAAATATTTTTAAGAGACAAGGGTTTGAGTCTGCACTTTCTGAAAACAAAGAGAACCTCTCAAAGGAATGAAGCACTACAGCCATAGGGAAATTTGCTAGGAGTCATGGGGTCGTTGCCTCTCACCAGTGAATAACCTGAAGAAATGCCACATTTTTTTGAAAATGTCATGGAACCACAAAGTTTTGAATCATTAAATACAGATATAATTCATCAGAAACTAATACTTTAGAGAAGTGGCTATCAACTTTTTTTAAGGGTTTGTCAATCCTCAGACTGTTACTGGGGAGGCACAGACCCCTTAATAGTGATTAGCTGCTTGACAAAGAGCTGGCTGTTCTTTCTTACCTTTTATGAGACTCTTAGAGGTAGACCTCAAAGATTCATGGACCACAGGTTAAAAAAAACATTAGAAGCAAATCATAACCAGGTAGTGAATGATCTGTTTTTCTACAAATGCAAAGAAATATTTTATATAAAATATGCTCTGTATTTCAAGGACAGTAGAGCTTCCAACCATAATGAGTCTGCATTACACTCATCATATAAGTATTTTCGTTGCACAAGAATTATTCTGAGAGTCTAGTCAGGGGATTGAAGTAGGTGATAAAACTAGTGAAAACCCTGGGATAAGGCTTAGACAAGGGCTATTTCTTCTCTCTCATGCATACTGAACTCCCACCTACGCTAGTCTTACTAGTTGCCCTTCTCCCTTAAAATTGGCTCAGAGGTCAAGCTTTAAGAAGCTGTAACTTTTTTTTACTTTGCCTTGTAAACAGGAAGATAGAAAGGAAAGGTAAAGCCTGAGCAGAGTCTTAGTTCTGTTGTTTTTTTACTTTGGGTGGGGTTGCAGAGAAAGCAAGCAGCAGAATAGGATTATTTCTGCCAGTAAACAAGACAGAAACAGGTAAGGAATCGTGACTCACAGACTGACTCTGACTTGTAGTCAGAGCTAAGAAAAACTATTAATCTGGCTCATAATGTGTACTGTTCATGCTGAAATTGCAGTCTTTTTATTGTTCTGCTTTTCCAACAAAAATATAAATGGGACAACTATTTTCATTCTGAGAGAGCTGTTTTCCTCTCCCATAGTGGTGGGGGAGGAATTGAAATTACCCTTGCCATATCACTCAGAAGAAAAATTGGGCAGTCTAGACGGCCTGTCTAAGGGGTGGCATTTACAGCAGCAATGAAGTTCTTTACTGTAGGGGTGAAGACATGCACGCTGGGAAACGTAGTTTCTGTGAATCTTCTTTTGTTTTAAAGGTGTAGGACAACTGAGTTGGCCGTATTCTGTACAGGGATCACATTTCTGCTTATACCATTTTCAAAAAAATGTATCAAAGAATTTCTAACAAAGTAAATAAAAATCTTTTAGTCAACAAAAGTCGATAGAGCTTCAGGTTCTCTCCTGCAAGATGTCATTAGTGAATGATGTCATATAGTTATATACTTTATTGCCTGCACTGGTATGAGTAAGCTATTGGATCTTGTATGCAACATGCCCTGAATAAAACTTATCTTTTAAGCAATGAATTAAAGTTTGAATCTGTCCTCCTGCTGCTTCCACATAGGAAGGTTTTAATTAATTAGATTTTTCTAGAGTAGGCAGATTATTTTCTGAATGCTGCTAAATGCTTTAACTTGGAAAATACACTTACCAGAAGTAGCCCATGATAAAATGTTGTACATAATTAATACAATGCATTTTATTGGAAGCATTCTTTTATTTAATAACCCTTCTGGGTCAGATGATCATTTTCGCTATGGCCAGTTTACACTACTCTGAATAATTAAAACATGATTCTTCTCCTATTAGGATATAAGCAAAAAGTGCATCTCAAGTAAACAAGCCCTCTAAAATGCAGGTTCAGCTGACCAGCTTCCATATTCCCAGACTCACTTTTTTATTGTGAGCTGTGACACACCAGCTGTAAATTTAAACCAGATTTCATTAGGTATACTTAACTTTTGCCTCTCTCTTCTTGATTACTCTTATACAGTCTAAAAGTTCACCAAAAGCTTTACCCATTCCTTCCTGAGTTCTTGAAGATGGTACTGTCTGTACCTGCATGCTCAACAGTTGTATTTCTTGGGATCTTCGCCTCCGCTTGAAAATCAGACTTGATCTAAGAGCTTACTGTCCATTTCTTGGAGAGGCTAAGGAGCTGGGACCCACTTCTGAAGTTTTGGGACTCCCTTGTGACATTCTAGATGCCCTCCCCATCCAGCTATACTACATTTTTACCTTGCTGAACATCCTAAAAATGGAAGGGAAAACTGTGGTGCTGGCAAGCTTCCCTAACTTACTATGACTCATGACATGTAATCTACTATCTCTCGTCTATAGCTACCTATTCTCATTCACTCCACTTTCTTCCACTTGATGCCTTTACAATCTTCTCTCCCTTCACTGCCATTTCTATTTAGTGTCCTTAATTCCCCTTAATTTAATTAATTCACCTAATTTCTTTTCTTCGTTCTCTGTTGTTCTCCAGCTGTATTTTCAGAAGTAAGTACAGAGCAGATTTTAACAATACACCTATGGTTGTTCTCTCTTGACTTTTTTTCTTTTTCCTCAGATGTGCGAAAAGAATGGAGTTCAGATATGCGCTGCCTACATACAGGAAAGCCCTGATGACGTCTTCTTGGACTACCTGGAGCACAACAGAACTGTATGGTAAGACTTTCATCTTCCTCATTGTTATTATTAGCCTTTAGCCAAAACACGTTTTTTAAACATGTTTCTAAACTATCTCCCTAACAGACAGTGTGAATTGGGGTTCAGTGAGGAGGATGCAGCCAGAGTATTAAAAAGAGTATGGGATATTAAAAAGAGTAAAAACATCAGGATTTATTAGTTCGTTTATATATGCACAGACACACCTACTTAAAAGCCTGTATTATGTATATTCTTGTATATACACATACCCATATGTTTACATATATAGAATAAATATGCATACAGTATACTGTATATGTCTTTCTTTCACTTTTGGGACAACTGTGCTTCCAGAGCCCTGATCCTAAGTTAGGTTGTTAACTCCGCTTACATCCCTACCAGATGAAACAAATCTTAAGACAATCCAGTTGGTCATCCAGACAGTAAAATATCTCAAACAGTCCTGGAAGATGGAAATTCTTCCTAAGCCTAACTATAGTAAGTCTGTTTCTCCACTGTAGTACTATATAAAATTAATCACAAAGCACTGCTTTTGCTACGGTGACATTACCAGTATTGAAAAAGAGACTTTTTACAGAAAGGATGAAAGCAAAGGGCTCCCCACATCCATCTGTAGTTTAGAAGGTTCACGGAAGTGTGAAGTGGTCAATTCATCTCCATGAAATGTTCTCAGCTGAATGAGAAAACTACATGGAGATGAATTTAGTCTGAAACAGCAGCTCTCAAATATGTGAACTGCTTCAGTTATCTGAGCTGGTTCCATCATTGCTTCCTCAGAAGAATCAATGCTCCCGTTCCTGTGATGTGCACCTTGCATATATCCTCTTAACTCTGTGTCCCAGTCCGAATGTGGATGCTTGATACATGAAGTTTCAATCCAAAGAAAGAGGTTTTCTCCTCGGCACATGAGACAGTATCTGGAGATGGAGGAGGACTCAGATCCCTTTCAGAGGTGAAAGATGCTCCAAAGCCAGCCTGAATTCTTTGCTATAGTAGGAACAAGGAAACTAGAGAAATCAGATGCCTTTAAAGAAGGCAAGAATTCTCAAAATCGTGGTTTGTACAAGAGATGAAAGCAACCAGGATCATGTGCACAGTGACAGATTTGTAATAATGTTCTTACAATGCTTTAGAACTCAGATCATACTTCCTTGTCTCACCTTTCCCTATCCCCATCCCTTCCTCCAACATGAGACTGCAACTCCCTTTCTTTCTCCCAAATCCTTTCTTCTTTTGTACTCCTGCTTGCCTAACTCCTCATCCAGCACACTTTCATAACAATGTGTTGAGTTCCTCCAGAACTATCTGTAATACTCTAATGTATTCTCACCGCAGGACAGACTACTCAGAAACAGACACCCTAAGTCTAAGAAATCATTCTTAGATTTATACTAGAAGTAGACTTTAAAGTTAACTCCACTGCATGTACAGCAGTCATAAATGTCCAAACCAGGTACCCTTGAGCCAGAAATGTCAAATTGAAACTGAGTGATTCTTAGCCAGAAATTCTACTTCTGTGAGCTTCATTGCATTTAGTATATTGAATATCTGAGGTAAACCCATCCAAAATATAACATTTCTTTAAAACAATATTTCCAAGGTTCCATCTAAAATGGAATGTTAGTTTCCATACTGTGTGTTGGTTAAATGTTCAATATTGATGTTTTGAGCTCCAAGTTAATTCCAAAAAATTTTGCACTTTGCTATAAGAAGAAAAGTGCTATTTGAAGAGGGGAAAGTAATCTCAAGAACTGCTTGCTCAAGCAACTGCAAATCTGAACTACTAATCATCCTTTACTATCATAAAGGAAAAAGAAATTTCAAAGGTGTATGAGTAGTCTTTTCCATTGTAAAGATCAGAGAATGGGCAACCTTTAAATATCTTTGCAGCTTCAGACCCAGCACAGTTTACCACAGAGACATCCAAGATTAGGAACAAAGACAGAAAAGCCAAGAAGGCAGGGCAAACACATCCAGTTTTGGACACTGAATTTCAAAAGAAATATTAAGCAGCTGAAGGAAGTCAAGAGGAAAACAACCACAGTTTCAGAAAGCATGCTAGGAGGAAAGACTTAACCACTTGCAGTTGTTTTTCTGGAAGAGTGACAGTAGAAAAAAATGATGACAATCTTCAAATAAGTAGAGAGTGCTGCAAAAAGGAAAGAAATTATTTATTCATGGTGTCGGGCATCATAATAAGGTAATATTTTTGAAACATGGCAGAGATTGTGATAATTTTCTCACTAGAGACCTCTGAAAATAGATTACACAAAAAGCAACCAGGAACAGCACATATACAGTTGAACTTGCTTTTGCAGAAAACTGATGAGCTAGATAATAAATTAAGGTCTGTTCTATCTCTCCTGTAAGTGCATAAGGCAAATACAGAAAAGTGTACATCACAGATCAGTAGAAGGTTGCATAAAAGTAGAGAGAAAAAGGATGATCAAATATATAGAATTCATCCATTTGCAAATTCATAATCCAAAATTAGAAATAGAAATAAAGTCATGACTCTGGAATGTGGTGACAGAGGAAAATTTGGGAACCGTATTTGCATGCAATGCTGTTTGTGCCCTGAAAAAGTCAAAAAACATGTAATATGTGCTGTTACTGGAAATGCAAAGCTTTCAGAGGAGGAAAGAGAGCTGCAGCATAATCTTAGCAGATCCAGAGATTCTCAGCATGCACCTCCTGCAAAAGCTGCCAGTTATTCAGCAATTTGCATGTTCCATGAGGCCAACATCCCATTCCACTCCTGCTAAGTTATATTGCCAGCCACAGTACTGCAGAAGCAACCCTGATAAGCAGCAATATTAGCATGGCAAAATGTGACAAAACTGTGTTGTTCCTGGGCTTCTTATTTTTTCCTCTTCTGCTCTGAATGGCATTACTATACATCAGTGCAAGATCCAGTACTGCTGCGTTTTTCATTTGGTACTGACAGTCAGTACCTGGATATCCTCAAGAGAGAAGAGAAAGGATTCATTATGGACCTTTTTTAGCATTCAAGCGGAGTATGGGAACATACTTCATGAAGAGTAACCTCTAGAAAGAAGCCTGAATTTAGTAGTAGACTTATCTTGAAACCACAGTTAAGGGGAAAGGCCACTACAGACAAACAAAGTAGTGGCACTGGTCATCTAGTGATTGGATGGAGGAGTCAGTGACTTTGTCTGTACTTGGGACACCCACAAGTTTAGTACTGGTTTTGAAATAGAGTCCCAGTGTAGTCACTGAAGGAGCAAATGCCAAGGGAAAAAGGGCAACCGCAACCAACAAAGAAGGCTCAGTAGTTAAGAAAGCATTAAGGAAACTGAGAATCAACAGTAACCCAAAATGGAGCTCTGTGAATGCAAATATCCCATATCCTAAAAGCCTCTAGTTAAAACCTCTAACTAAAAACTGTCCTGGGGTAGATTGATCTGTCTTTCAATGCAGTTAAAGTTTTATCCTGTATTTAAGAAGCTTTCTTGTCAAGACTATAGCATACTTTGAAAACTTTTCAGCTCCTCTGAACAGGTTTTGTGTGAAAATATCTTGTGGGAAGTTCTGATTGAAAACTCTGGGTTACACAGTGTATCTACAGAATAGAGAAGACAAAATGGAAGCAACTGGTGAGTGTACAGGTAGCATAATCACAGAAAGACATGTGACTAGGCCCAAAATTTTATTAAATGAACCTCAAGCCATTAGTTTGACTAATGTAGAAGTGTGGGAAGAACTCTGAGCAGTCATAAAATGCTGCAGGAAAAAATAAAGATGGAATTTAAGAGAAACATATTTCTGACGAAGAAACAATACAAGGCTGAGAGGACTTGTTTGAAATGCGGCATTTTTGGTGGATGTGGGTGGTAACATCTTAGGTCTTTATTTAGATAAAGGTTTTAGTACCCTCTGGCCCAGAAAGTTACTAAACCCTAAAACAAGGCATGGAAGATCAGGGAACATTTCCCCTGACTTTTGACAACTGAAGTTAGGTACCTTGTCTAAGCCATCTGACTAGTAACTGGAGAAATACTTCCAGAACGTATACTGTGCTGTTAATCTGAGACCCTAGGAAGGAATACTTTCCCTCTGGAATCACTCTTTCTTAATTTACTGTGCTGGGAACTTTGAAGATTACTAACTTAAATTAAACATCTCCCTTTCAGACAGATAAAATTAAATGAGAGGACTCACAGCTAAGCAATTTGACCATTACCATGCAGAAATCCTGTGCTTAATCAGGGAACAACATTTAGATCCCCTAAATCCCTAGCTCATCACCGCTTCCTTTAGCAGGCTAGATGATCATCTGGTTTTAACCCCTGAACCTTTAAAATGGGGGGGGGGGGGGGGGAGTGGGCCTTTTGGAGCCAGAATTAAATGACCTAGCTGCTTAAATAACTATCAGGTTTTAAAAGATTAATAGAGAAAGTAATATAATACTGGATTGTGTAAATGATTTTGTTGTTTTTGGTAGTACTTTCTTTTTATCTTTTGAAGGCTTATACTTAATAAACTGGCAGCCTTCCTCTCCTGAAAAACTGGCAGTCAGTTTGTTTTACTGGGTGCCCCTCGTAGGGAAATTTAATACTGGGTGGACATTTGCTACTGGATCTTATGCCATTTTGGGGCAGCAAAACTCACCTATACAGAGGCCTTGAAGAAAGTCATCTTTCTAAATTCTCAAAATAGGGCTTAATGTGCGAACAGGCCCTTCAGGTGCCCTCTGTTAGCACCTTGATTTCTGTCTGAGGACTTAGGATATATATGACTGTAAAATAACATTTGTAAGTAAACAAAGATTTGAGAAATCTTGAGTGAGATAACTGAGATTTATTGCCATAGCAGGTAAGTGCAACAGGGCACCAGTAACAGAATATCTGCAATACAACCTTTTGAGCCATACTGTCCTATCAGTGGTAACAGACAATATAGTCTTCAAGCTTATGCAGACAGATTTCAGTTACTTTGGATGTCACTTTAGCTAGCATTCGGCTTAATTAGAAAGGACCCCAAACAGGAACAAGCATACCCACCAGCAATGCTGGAACCTTTCTTTTTGTTCTCCACAGAGGTCAGGGCAGCAACATTGTGAGGGGACAGCTGAACTGGAAGACCACTCTATGTAAACTCACTGAAACCCACTCACCGTCCCTCTGCTGTTGGCAAATCCTACCGATAATGCCACAAGATGTATTTTATCTGCATACAAAAGGTTCCGGTATCAGTTGTGTAGATAGAAATGCTGTACTGGAATGTGATCATGCAAATCAGTATGAGAAATAACTTCATTCCTGTGACTTCAAATGTACTGTTTGGATCAGCAAATTGAGTCACAGAAGTCTTTGCAATTTTGATCATACCATGGTGTTATTTTTTTTTTTTTTTTTTTTTTAGTTTTTGGCCCATATGTTTAATAAAATTCCTCTCTAACTTCTGCAAACTGAAGCATTTCTCTTCTGACATATAGAGGGCCAGCAGTACTTCAAGTTTATTGTTTATATTTTCTACTACCTTCCCTTAAACCACAGACTAGAATCAAGGTCTCTGTCAAGGTTTTTTTTAGCAAGCCCCTTGGTCTGGACCCAGAAGAAAAAGACATGTCTGAAAGGTCTAATATGGAGACCCTGGTTACAAAGCCCCGTCCTCTATCACAAGGAGTCTTTTTACCATGAGGGGAATAACATAAAAGTTTTCATTGGAGGGGACTAATTCAAGATTTATTCAGTAATTCAATTATTCAATTGTTCTGCAGGAAGACAAGCACACTTCTCTAGGCTGCTTTTTTTCCAGAATTGCTTAATTCTCTTTCCTTAAAAAGGAAAAAAAAATCATCTGCAGGACAATTTATAGAAGAAAATGGAGAGGATTACCAAGAGAAGATGTTGCATGTGAAAACATTAATAAGATCACTAAAAGGCAGAAAAAGAGAGAAAGCCTGGTGATAAAAATTGTATAAGCAAACGGATTCTAAGGTTCATGAAGTTGCTCTAATTAGCAGTGGGCAGCTGCACTGCTGTAGCACACGAGGCCCTGCAAGGCCATTCTGTCTGTAAGGCTATTCTGAGACTGCCCAAGAGCTTTGACCCTGGCAGCTCGGCAGGCAGAAGCAAGCATGCACAGCTAAGCTGGTGCTGTCAGATTTTAGGGTGTGTGTCCACCCTAGTGATGCCCCTTTGGCCAGTCCTGGCTGCATATTCTTGTCCCATTCCTATGTTATCCCTGGAAAGTCTGCAGCTCACTGAGTTGATGCAGAGACTTAATCCAGCCAAAAATTAATTGCTCTTTTTTAGAGTTAGCTTTTGGCCAGATTGGATTTCTGAACCTTCTCATCCATTCAGCCACACACACACCTTTAAGAGATTAGTTATGTGCCCAGCAGCAGGAACTGTGCTGTGATAGGAGTTAATCACAGGGTAGTTTCACGATACTGTTGTATAAGTGGCAATCATTGCTTAAGAAGGATTATTTCATATCCCATCTCCCCTCCCCCAAGAAAAGATGATTTTTCTCCCTGATCATTTCAGAGATCCGGCTAATATAAACTGCTATTTCATTTGGCACAATTGTGAACAGCTAAGGGACCAAAGGCTGAGGGGCATTGGAAATTTGATTGCCAAAAAAAGTATCCCTAAAATTATATCCTTCGGAAGCATGGTATTTCAACTGAACCCGAGTTTAATAAGGTAATTTTTATACTTAGACACCTAAAATGTAGCTGAAGTTTTAACTCTTTTGCTGATGTAGTTTTATAGTCTAAGTAGGCAATAGACACACGTGGATTTCGGTTCTCGTCGTATCTGTACTGAACAACGAAATGTTATAGATTTAATTTTCAGAAGAGGCTATCCCTTGTAACTCCAACTGATGGCACAGACACTCAGAGTCATGAGAAATTAACCTCCACATAGTTTACTGAGAATCACACGCAAGTTTTCTGGGTCTTGAAAACTCTGAGTCCTATATAATGGACACAAAAACATTTTTGCTTGAAGTCATCTTCTCTGAATGGGAGGAGACAAAGCTCCACAAAGTCCCTAAATTACAGAATAATGCTTCCCTGCATGCACACATGGGTGCAAACACACCTTTAGTGTATATAACTTCTATACTAAATAGCCATTTAGAAAAATGCTGGCTAGTCCAAAACAGCAGATGCTAAATCAGTCAACTTTGCAACTAGACTATGTAGGGAAAGCGGAAATAAATCATTTACAAGGGACTATCACCTTTTGTAACACTGACATTACCATTTAAATGGTCCTTGACAAGGATCTTATTTTGCTCCATTTTACATTCATGCTTAGCAAACAAATGCTGAACATTCATTAAGCAAACCTGCTTTAACAAATGAAAGAGCGACTCCAGGAATGTTATCACACTCTATGTTCCGAATGTGATAAATAATTAAAAACCTGTTGGCACACTGGTGTGTGTTTTTATGTTTTGTATATGTAGAAGACTCCATACCTGCAGCAGGCAGGGAAACTATCTCCTCCTACAAGAGGCTATCACTCTTCAGATTTGGAAACTAAATGCTGGAGTCTTGTTTGCAGTTAATCAGCATTGTTCCCATGAAATCAGCAGAGCTCCACTGATGTTAATGAAACAATGCTGATTTACACCACTGGAACAACTGATGCCAATTATTTTATTATTAACATTTCCCTAAAATAGTCTAAAACAAGGAAGTAATGACTGACTTTTAAGCTTATGACCAAGAAGTAGACACCTATTTCATTTTGATTTTAAATTCATGTTTATTTTCAAAAATATGCTAGAAGGTGAAAAAATTGTGCAGTAAGCCTCAAAACAGAAAATGTTACCAGGTTTTGCACTAGGTTAGACAGAAAGATCTTTATGTGACTATCTGGTTCAGGTAAAATACTGTGAAGTAAAAAAAAAAAAAAAATCTAGTCAAAAATGGAACTTTCCTTTCCAAAAATGAAAAGGAAATAAAACAGCCAGAAAAAATAATTCTGAAATCAAGTCCCAGCTTTCCAGCACTCCTCAGTTAGAAAGCAAAAGCAATCACAAAAAAGCAAACATGCACAGTAGGGAAAGGACTAGAAGGACTGTCCCCAAAAATCATTGAGAATTTTGTTATTTTAAATAAATATATTTATATTTATATAAATATAAATAATATTGAAAGTTAAAAAAAGATTTTCTTTTCCATTGGGGAATGTCAGTAAAGAACTATTATTTTTCCCCTCTGTTTCAAACAATTATCTGGAATTGTCATGTGTTCATAAATTGTTTCAGTTAATCTGAATGTATGTGTTAATAAAGACATTCTAGTTGATAAACGATACACAGCCTTACTTAGAAATTAAATCTCAGTTAAAGTCTACAGGAACTTCAGCTCCTAAATCTTTTGTGATCTTCTGAAACTCATATCCTGTTGAGCTAATAAGCTGCTCTCCTTTTGATTGTGTATAGAACATAAGGTTTTCTCTCATATTATTAACCACTCATTCTCAGGAATTATATGGTGTATAGGACTTTGCACTCGCTTTCTCTGGCTTTCTGTTAAGGAAGAAAGGCCACTTGCCAAGTTATATGCAATGTAATTATTAGAAGCCAGAGGGCAAGCTGTTCACATTGCGATAATCCAGGGAATAGTTGGGTTGGCTGTATTTGTTGTTCACTTCACTGCTTTTCTGTTATTCTGTAGAAGGTTGTATAACCTTTTCTTCGTCTGCGTGGACTGTCATTTTTTACTTTAAAATCTTTTAATGGCAGCCAAAATTTTCTTTTCTAAAACTTTTATGAAGTTAAGTACTCTTGTGCTTAAAAAGCATAATATATAATATCAGTAGATATTATTCCAGAGCATACACAGTGTACAACTATATGTATCTTTAAAGGAGGTACTTTTCTGCTTGCTTTTCCACTTGAGTAGTCAGAGGATTAGAGTTTCCGGGTCTATTAAAGCTTATTTTGGGGAGCTTTAATTTAAACTGGACTGGACTAAATTTACATATCTATATCAGGGAAAGGCATCCATTTTGCTTTCAAGTGCAACCCGTCAACTCCACTCAAACAGAAACAAGCAAAAAAATCTGAGAGGACACAGGCTGTTGTATTATTCAAAGTCACCAGAAGGCACCATTACAGTTAATCCGACAGTCTGTTGAACTGTATGAATAGATCTTGAATAAATGTCTGTTAGTTGTATAATTCTTTTTTACAGGCAATGAATATCACCAGAAAAGTCTGTTTTGTCCAAGTCTTTCTTTGACAGAATCATTTATTAGATGCAGAGCTGCTGGCTGCAGGTTATATGCATGCCAAACAAATAAAATAATTGCATATTGTCAAATCGTGGCAATGTGAAAGGATCTGGAAGTGGAAAAGCAGGCTTAAAAAAAGAAAAAGGAAAAGTGACCAAACCCATGGGTTTTGCTGGAGTTCAATTGTTTAGGAAAACCAGAAAATACACACTCTCCAAAACAGTAAAGGTATTCAAACAGCTTTTTAAATTACCCTTCAAGGGTTCTCAGATCAAACAGGGAGAAAGAAAAACACCCTTTGTGCTGGATGAAAGGTATATACGTGTATAGCTCTCAGAAAGATAGTCTCTGTTAAATGTGCGAAGAAGAGGGAAGAGAGACTTACGTTGATCTGGTTAACATTACCTAAAAATGCTAAACATTTTCAAAAAGCATGAAGACCCTGTTGATCCCACCAGATAAGGGCAGTGCCCTTGACTAGACTTATTTCAGTGACAGAGAAGATCCTTCCTAATTTCTCCAACAAGGTCTCTTTAATGTTTTTTTTCTTCCAAATGAATATGTCTCTATACCCCTGGATCCTGTGTTTATGCTGCAGTTATGTGAACTAAACAGAGCCACCGCACCGGTATGGTTTTAGCTTGGGCCAACTAGCACTCTGCAAGCTAGTGGTCAAGCGCAGTTTGCAAAACAGAACAGGCCATGGATTTTTCCCAGCAAGTATCCTGGATGAGGCACCTCTGTTTTGAGGGTAGGGTGGTTGGAAAAGAGAGTTTAGCCATATGAATGCAAGCCGTGCCACTTTGGCTCATTCTGTAATGGGCAAGGGCACCAGAACAAGCATCGGTACTAGCAGAAAGGGTTGTGGGAAAGAAGCTTACCCATTTCTTATCTGTGGAGACAGGTAGAATGGTTAATCACATAACTGACACAACTGAGACACCTTTTATGTATTTCACAGGTGAGACACTGTAATCCCTTTAAAGGTTTAACAATTCAATATTTACAGCAGCCTGGACTGAACAATTAGGGGGACTTAAGATATTGGCTGCAACCATTCTAGAACATTAGAACACCATATGAAATTTTGTTACTGATTTATTTCATATTATAACAATATCAGTTTAAAAAAAAAAAAAAAAAAAAAAAAAAAAAAAAAAAAAAAGGTAAATCTTCTATTTTTGGCCTTGTGCTGAAAGAATTCCTGTCCTGGAAAATCCACAGTTGTCAGATGATTAGTGATCTTGGGCAAACAAGGACGATTCCAACAGGTAGCAATACTGGAAACTGAGAACTTCTTTCTACTAAATACATCAAAATGCTTGTTTAAATCGTGACAGAAAAGGGATCAGAGTACAGATAGTATTCCAGAGCCTCAAGATTTTATCCTCCCCCAGAAAAACAGTATCTGAAAAAGCTGACAGATTCTAATTTTCTGTTTGCCCAACTCTGAATCATGCTTCAAATTTTCATACTGCTCAATATTTATTACATCTTTTGTATATATTTCCTATCCTTTGGGGGAAATCAAAATAAAAAGATAAAAAAGAGCTGGGTTGTATACAAGGAATGTGTAGGTAGAGACTTTTTGAGACCATTAGTTTCTATCTAAAGTAGGTAGAAGAGGGTATATATAGTGGCTCTCTGCCTTTGGTGCTTAGCTGAAGTCAGGTCACACTTGGCTCTTGAAAGGTGGTATAATTTGTTCATTTTTTCCAAGTAGCACACTACAATATATCTTTGTCAGAGGGCTAGTATTCTGGGGAACTGTAATCTGAGCACACCAGCAAACCAGAAAGCAATCAGAGTATTAAAAGGGAAAAATAAATTCAAGTGAGAATGCTTGAGGGAAGGATGGGAGATTGAATAGTGGAAGATGAGAGGGTGGGCTGAGAAGAGCCAAGTATTGTGACAAAGGAGAAGGAGCATTATAGGGTGTCGGGGAGCGCACATACAAGGAATTGAGACAGAGGTTGGACACTGGGCATGACATTTGGGTTTGGATGACAGAACATGCGAAAACAGAATTTGGCAGGGCTTTCTGTTCCATAATTTTTTCCTCCGCTCAGCATGCTTGAATCTAGAGTGAGCGCCACTGCTCTTTGGAGTGTCTGAATTTCCACATCTATTACCCCAGGTGAGCCAAGACCTGAAAAGACCTGTACTTTAAAGAGAGGGAAGAAGACTAAACTATTCTCCCTATGCACATATAAAGTAGTAGCTCAACACAAGTCTTTGAAAATAAGAGCATCCAAAAAATATCTTTGTAGGATGAACTGAGAAAGCCAAAGAAATGCAGTTTCTCAAGGCCCATGTGTACAAAGGATTTGTGCCTTATGGTCTCAAACATTTGGCTCCACTGCACTCCAGCAGAGTACACTCCTCACGGCAGATGCAGCTGCTGAGCCTGATCTGCAGTCCACCAAAATGGGCTGCATCTGGGACAGAATCACAGAGGAAGATAAAGGCCAGGGCTGCTACAATTGCAATCATTGTCTGCAAATGCAGATAAAGGCCAGAGCTGCTACAATTGCAATCATTGTCTGCAAATGCCTGAAACAAGACATTTTATGGGGGAATGTGATAGCCTGCTTCAAAAGTTCCCTGTTAAAACCCCTCCCCTTACCAAGACACCTTCCCTCTGCTCAAGTCAGCCATCCTTTCTTATACATAAACCACCATGACTTAGATTGATGGCAAGGGCATTCATGAGAGGTCTGAGTGGTGAAAATGGAGAGAGGGCAACATGAAGGAGGCAACATGTAGCAGAGAGGAGGATATGATCAGAAAGGCCTGGCTAAAGTGTAGCCCTGCAGCTCATCTGTGCAGGCATGAAAGAAGCACAGAGTTCTTGCAGGAAGGAAATGCAGAAAACCAAACTTTGTAACAGAGAATCTATTCAATCCATTCAACCAGCTAAAGCAAATGGTATATAAGTGCAACGAACCGGCTGTCAAACAGCACTTTAACAAATATAACTTTGTTAATGGATTGTAACAAGGGATTAATGATAAGACAAAAGAAGGATGGGCTGTAGATGGTGAGACAGGAAGCTTAATTTGCAGAAAACAGTGGAGGACAATGGAAGAAGAGTCTCACCTATCTTCTCTCATATCCTGAAGCATTGTCCTTGCATGTACTTGTGCATAGTCTGTGAATAACTACACATTCCAGGCATTTTAAAATACAATCATAATCCCCAGTCTGCTAGAATAAAAGATAGTTAATAAGCAACTTACTGGGGTAAATCAGGTTATGAATTTGTGATGCAGTTGTTGTTATGGTAACTACGTGTTTACGTACTGCTTCCATTTAACAAACATGAGATAAATTATCCTTCTTTCAAGAGAGGGAGACGACAATTGCAAGAGCTTTCAGATATGAACTATGCATTTGTAGTTTCTGGGTTTAAATGTGATCTAATGTGTTGAAGTTTTACATCTGTGTTTCCTCATTTACACATGTTTTGACTAAAATTATAGAGAAATGAGAGAAACAGTTACAAGTCACACAGTCTCCACTTTGCTGCTTCCTAGGTCTGGTAGCATAATGATGTCTATTATTGCTGCCTGATTACCTGTACAAATAGTTTCATTCTCCATGAATAACATAACACAGGCCAATGATGAAAGAAAAAAATATTAAACTCAAGTTGTTCACAAAAATGTCACCTGTCAGTTTGGTATTTGCTAGACTTGGCAAAAATACTCAGAAATCAGAATATTTCACTGGACAATCAGGACTTTGTGTTTATGATATTGTTTATCATTGAATGAATAGAGATATAAACATGAAAATTACATATGAAAATTATGGCAAGAAAAGGCACAGAAAGAAAAATATGAATGAAAGTGTTTGTTAGTTCCTTAGAAAGAGTTTTTAACTGGTAAAAAAAGCTAGAGTCTGTTATCAAGAAAAAAGATAGCCATCTTTACAGTACCATCCTCATTCAATTGTGGTGGGAGATAATAACCAAAACCACAAAACTGAAATATAGCAAATACAAAGAAATGACAAAATAAATATCAGTTTGCTCAGCATCACCACTACAGAGAATGAGATGCCTGTATCACAAGAGGCTGATTATTAGCCTTCTCATTTATTTGAAATAAAAAACATTTAAACTTTGCATACTAAGATAACTTGCATCCAGGAATACTTGAGTATGTAACTGAGGAATATATGATCACTTCTAAGAAATCTTTAAATTATAGGAAAACCTACAGTTCTGAAAGAGTGCTACTGTGCTACTGATATTCATAAAGGATAAGCTGAATAGTTCTAGTAATTATAGGCTAGTTACCCAGACATCAAATTCAGACAAAATAATGGAAAAGTCAATAGGATTTTCCATTAATAGAGAATCAGAAAGAGGGGACTATAATTCATGCCAGTCAATGTGGTTTTATGGAAAATAGGTTTTGTCAAACAGTTTAGATTTCATTATTTGATAAGATTACAAATTTGGTTGATAAAGGTAACTGTATATGTAATATATGTAGACTTTAGTATGGCATTTGACTTGTATTAGATGAGAAGGTGATTTAAAAAAATTACAAATATTTATAGGCCACATGCTAAATGGCTTGTGAATTTGCTAATCAACCAGTTTTAAATATTTGCTAATAGAAAATCACCACTGGATGGCCAAGATTTAATATATTTATTTCAAGTTCATTGCTCAAAAATGAAATTGTTGCAGAAAAAATAATCCTAGTTAACATAGAATGGTAAATAAGGACCAGGCTAGACAACAGAGTGGTCAGAGCTGGTTAGTCAAGCTCATTCACCACTTAGAAAAGTCTAAAAATCCCTTTCTGTCTCTAAAAGCAAGAAATGCAAGACAAGTGACTCATGAGCTCCACCTGCAAGTTTGGGGCAATAAGAGCTAACAATAATTAACTGGAGTAATAAACAGATAACTGCTAATTAGATTACCCCTGCGTGTGACGTTATTGAAACAGAAAATGGAATATTGCATGGAGTTCTTGTACCTGTACCTTAAGAAGGAAGTTATAAATTGGCAATGAAGTAAAAAAGGAACAAACCATTTTGAGATCTACAGAATATGCCTTACAATTAAAAACTTAAGAGTTTAGCCTATCTAGTTTATCAAAATAAGGTGACATCTACAGTGTGTTAGCCTGTCAAGAGAGCATACTGTGTAACAAGCCTTTGACTTAGTCAGAGCCATAACAAGAAACAATGGTTAGAAGGCACAAGTGGGGAACTTTGCTTTAAAAATTGTGACTGATTTCCATCCTGGAGGATAATGATGATCAGTGATCATCAGTGATCAGTGATGAAGGATAATGTGACCAACACAGAATGAATAGGTCAGAGTTGTACAGAAAGTCAGATGAAATGATTTATACTTAAACATTGAAGGTTTGGACTTAAATTGGACTAGAATTCATCAAAGCATTGTGGTATTTGAACATCACAGAAATAGCATGCTGCAAGAAGCCTAACGTACATCTTAAATTCAGCATGCCTTTCGCAACTGCATTTTGTTTGTAATGCTGTCTTTTTTTCTGAATCATATAACAAGAAATTATACTTCCTGTTGTACTTTGCCTATTGCTGTTTGTCTACAGTTAAATCACATCTATTAGTCCCCTTGCAAGATTTACCAAATATGACATAAAAGGAAAAATGTAGAATCAAAGGTTAATTTAATGTTATAGAGATTTTTTATGGTGATTTAGTATTAACGATGACAGTTTATGAACCATGTTTAATTAACTGAATGTAAGAGATAAAAACCACTGTTGTGTTTAGCTTTCCTTAAGATTATAGCCTCTAAAACTTGGAAGAGATTTTGAATAAGCTTTCTTCTGGCCCGTGCTAATAATGAAGGTACATTTCATAGGTTCTATCAGTAGATCAGACCTGATCTTCAGATAGTTTAAAAACTGTGTGGCTTCCCTGAAATATTTTTCATTGAAGGAACCACAAGTGACATCAGTTTCAGATCTGGTCCATTTGTTTCTGTGTCGGGTTTGGAGAACAGATAACATTTTACTGACCTGTGCTCCGTGTTGCGCACAAAGATGATGCCCAAGTCATTGGAACAGCAAGGTGCCTTCGTTCATTGAGAGGAAATGTTAAAGATATGTTTGCAAGATGATAACTCCTGCTGCTCCAGTAATGTTAGAGTGGTTGTCACTGGGAGAAAGAATTGCATTTGGCAGCTGGCCTCACAAGGGCGGTAAGTTAAATATTGCATTTTACTGCTGTACTAAGAATGTTTCTAGAATTGCACCTTTCCAGGATCACAATACAGAAAAAACACAGTGATAAAAATGAATTTATTTGATTATCCCAAACATATACAATCTATAGTCTGAATATCACTGCAGATAGTAGCTGATGCCGTAATTCGCCAAAATGAAAAAGCTTGGATTGAAAACAAAGATGAAAGCTGTTCTGCCTCCATCTTTTACCTGCCTGGTTAACCAGGAAGCTCTGTGTGATGCTCACTATTCTACATCACTGTGAGATGCTGTTAATATGCACCACCGTCTTGTGCTGCTTCTTTTTTCTATTTTATGGCTCTGCTACTATACAGAGTTTCTTAATTCTCTAATAATTTTGGTGGTATTAAACTATACATATACATGAGAAGTGTATTCATCTGTTAGCACTCCTAACAAGTCCTGTATTGCTATCTGTCTCCTCCCCAAAAATTTAATGTTATGGCCTCTCTTTGTTTCTGAACAATTCTGTTCAGCTATAAGTCCAATGCAAGGATATAGAAATGCTCATCATGTGTAGAAAGATGCCTGCTTAATGGTTTCAGATACCTGGGTTGCTCTATTCCCTAGACTCTCACTTGTTCTGAGCTCCAGACAGTCTGTACCACTTCTACATCTATTTGCAGCTGGGTATATGTATATTTCCATATGGCTATTTAAAGGCTCTTCTCTGCACCTGCCCTCCAGATCTTATTTAAAGTGTGATGTAGAATTTAAATAAAATATGAAGGCCCTAGAATACTTCAAAATGAATCATTTGAAAGAGGTGTAGTGAAAATTATACGGTAACTTATGCAGTGAGATTACTGCTCCATCACTCCAAAATAAGCTACACAGAATGTTTGTTCTAGCTCACCCAAATTAATAATTCCTTATTTTTTTAATTATTTAACATATACATATATATAGTCATATACGGAGTAACATTTGCAATCCTGTGTGCTGCTGCTAGCTTATTGTAAAACTATTACGACTTAGAGGTCACATAGTTCTACCAACACCATCATCAAATACCTTCCAGTTCAGGCTATTTGGTAAAAAGGAGTCTGGTGTTTTGGCAAGTAACAATTCTTAATTTAGTAAGAATTTGGTTAACTTGGTAGCAGGCCTTGAACACTTCATCTGAAGGCTCTGCTTCAGCTTGCCCTGTTATGAAGCTGATATGACTGATATTTCCCTGCACAACAGAGGTGTTGTGATCTTACATTTATGCTTTGAGTCCCTAATGTGAAAAGAATCGGGTAGAATTTAAGCAGCTGGGGGGAAGAAAAAAACGCGAAGATACAAAAGGAATACTACAGTACACAGATTAAAGCACCGAAACAATATGTCATCATATCACAATAGAGTCTTTATATATTGTTTTATTTATTAAAATTCAGTTACTGAATATGGATTTTTTTTTTTTTTTAATTTTTAAGCAACTGAGATTTCTCTCTCCAGCTCTATTGCCTGTCATGGTATCTTTTTAGAGGGATTCTTAAAGAAGAAGTTTTCGCTGGTCTCGTATTTACTGGTGTAAACACCTAATCTGGGAGATAATATAATACCTTCTGGAGATAAAGTTTGTATATATGCTAAACAATGCAGGTGAATTGCAGTCTCTCATAACTGATTTCCAGCCTGCCTACATTGCAGTATACACCATGGGAAGCTTCTTCTGCACCAAGGCATACCCAAGAGCTACATCTGCAAAAGGCTGGTTTTCCATCCTTGACATCTATGGTAATTTGTTGACACAGTTTTGTTTCTTGTAACAAGATTCATCCTTACATGAATAATCTCATTGGGAGAAATCCAACAAACAGCAATCTAAATAAATGGGAAAGGTGGTAAAACCTATACCATATTTTAGATTGTCAGTCTAATGTTAACCAAATAAATTCTGTAAACTCTGACTCAGTCATTCACCAATATCATGGAGTACTGAAAATAAACACATAACTCTTACCTTTTCCATTGTTGGTCATGCTCTGTATAAGGTCATGTTAAGACTTGGAAGTCCTTAAATATCGCTTCTGAGCTTAGACTAGTATGTTATTTGCATTCTTAGACAAAAGTACTAACTTAAGCTGGTGACTGAGAGATTAATTGTAAGCAGAAGGTTATGAAATTTCTGATAATGTGCTGTCCCTTAGTTTAGATTTTTCTACTATGGCTCCTTCATAAATGCGTCTCACTTTATCTAGCTAAAAGTCTGCTGATTTTTATTGTCTGTCTCTGAAATGATCTTCTTTTCACTCTTTCTAA
This sequence comes from Dromaius novaehollandiae, assembly GCF_036370855.1. Taxonomy (NCBI): domain Eukaryota; kingdom Metazoa; phylum Chordata; class Aves; order Casuariiformes; family Dromaiidae; genus Dromaius; species Dromaius novaehollandiae. The sequence goes on from NC_088132.1 coordinate 79,245,761, forward strand.
GAAGGAGTGACAATAACTGAACGTAATCATTCAAGGGAGGGTATCAGTATTATTCCATTGATGTAGGCATTGGCCTCAGTGGATTATAACAGCCATGAATCTGTGGATTCAAAAAAGTCTGGACAAAGTTCAGCAAGTATATGCAATATCCCTCATATTCTAGTTTTGGTCATTTTAAAAGACAGACTAAAAACTGAACATGTATGACTATTCTTCTCACAATCACTAAATACAAAGAAATTCAGTTCATGGTAGTAGTCACTCAAAGCAATGGTGGGGAGATTCTCCCGGTGTAGAAGTGGTCCCTCTGGAGACAAGAGTAAGGAGCAGTAACAGATCCCTCTGGGAAGACAGTATTGCTGTTGCCTCTTGCTTCACTCTAACTCTTCTCTGGATTAAACTGAAGGTTTCTCATTTCCAGCACTGTCAATCTGACACCTTTCATGAGTGTTAAGTTCACTTCTCTGTAATAAAAATATCATAGTAGTTACAAAACATAATAAAATAGAAGGATTTTCTGAAGTTGCGCTGTGCTTTAAAATCAGCTGGAGGGCTTCAAGCACTCTATCTCTACTCTAGAGACTGTGTTTATTAGTTACCCAATAAACTTGGTCAGTTTATGGTACAATTTTTAACTGAACTGGGGCATTTTTTTGGAAGTCATTTACCTTCTCCCAAACTTGGTGGCCTCCTGTGAAAAGGAGTTTCTTTGTATTCTGTTGGAATACACATCAGGGTTTTTAGAGGTTATTAATATTCCTTGATCCTGTGAAAAGCCCTGGGTGCTTTCCTCAGATGATTTTAGCAGAGCACAAATCTTATGAGATAGACATAAATCAGGTTGTTAAAAGACCTCATATCACTACAGCAGAAATATTGCAGCCTGTACATCATACTTTCCACAAATCCATAAACAGAGTTCCTTTACACAGGAAATTTGCCCCAATGTAATCTAAGGTCTGATTACAAAACAATATAGCTGTATTAATTCAAATCTTTTCATTCATTTTGGCACAATCAGATTTTTATTTGTTTATCTTGCTCCAATTAGAAACAGATTAACAAAATAAATCACTTTTAAATCAAACAGCAGGACTGAACATGGGTTGATGCCAATTTAACAGTATTAATATAAAAGTTAACTTAAGCAATGTGATTTTTTCCCACATACCTTCATATTCCCCAGCTCTGCTGAGGTTATATCATCTTCCTCTCCTCCTTTATTTATTAAATGAAGCTTGTTAAAAGTATTTTCAACTTAATGTACATTATATCATGTACAACACTGGAAAACCAATTAAGATTAAATAAAAAATTAGTTGAAGGTTTTCTATAAAAATAGTTTTGAACTAAGTTTAAAATTCAGCTTTTTTGTAAAGCTCTTGTTTTTGAGTGATGGAATGGATTGAACACTTGCATCCAGCAGGTATTACTAAACTTTGTAATAATTTATGTCTTGGTTCCTTTCTCAGTTAAAGAGTCTTAATGGCATGAGCAGACCTGGCAGCTATTCATTTTCTGTATCTGTTTTGCAGTTTAACATGATATTCTACCAGCTAACATACCATCATTTTACACAATGACCTTGTATAACTTTCAGATTTCTTTTGCCTCATTACTTATGTAGCCTAGTATTTTATATATTTTTTTCTTTAAAAATAAGAAAAATAAATTCAGACTGAAACACATGGCTTAACTGAGTTCTGTACTGTGAGGTCCAGAGTTTTTGTGGTTGGTATTTTTTTCATTCTCTTCTTCAGTGTTTACAGTTGATACAGAATCCAGTAAACAAATTATTCTTTCCATTCCACATTATCTTGTCCAATTGTGTGTGTCTGCGCCAGTGACTATACTAGCAATATTACCATTGTCTTTGAATTTTGTCCTTAGTAACTTCACAGGAACATGATTTTGTAGAGAAGAAAAACAAAAACACTCTTTCCCTTAAATGTGTAGTCATTAGTATATTTCAGTGATTTAACCATCAGCAAGGAGTATCAGTTTGCCCATAAAGGGACTCATTATTTCAAAGATGCTACCATAAAGGGATGTTTGGTTTTCTTAAGATTTGACTTTGTGATTACAATGGCAAAAGAGTCCTTGGTACATTGTGGCTTAATAATTACTGGCAGTTAAGTTCTACCTTTGTGTAGTCTTGCATCATTGCCAAAAAGTATGACCATAAACCACCAATACATATTGTTCAGTTATTGTTTTTATCACTTTTTATCACTTCATGTTTCACTGCATCATGTCTGTTTTTTCTAGTGTGTCTGTCTAAGCAGATGTGGGAAATTTCTTAAATAGTTTCTTTACGTACATCTGAAAAGGAGTAAGAACAGTAAATGACTCCAGAGTTTTGTTGCTAATATTAAAGTAATTTTAATGCCTGACTTTTACTTTAAAAATCAGTAGATTGACAGAAGCATCTCATAAAGAGCACATTTGGATTGTGAGAATTTGGCCTGGAAACATTTCCTTCCATTCAGTGATTTAATGTATGCTAATCCCCAATTGCCTGCATATTCAACAGCAATATTTCAGCAGCCATCTTTGGCTATATCTATACTAGTAAATAAAAATGAACCAGGACCTTTTCTTTGGCTTGAAACCAAGTTGCATGTCTGGCTTCTGTCCACATATCTAAGCTCTTCCTTGCTTCCAGGAGCACAGAGTGGTCTAGTCCTTACTGTCTTGAGTGACTGGTAATTCCAGTAATAGAGAAAGAGCTAGTTACTCTGCAGGGAGGCAATTGGACTGAGGATCTTATGATGATAATGTTCCACCTTTAATCAGACAAGATTTGAGATCAAAACTGAGAATATTGCCCTTGGTACACTTGACGATCAAGTCCCAGTGAGAGAGCAGAAAGTTAAGCATTCCAAAATCACAACGAACACGTACAGGAAGACACCAAAAATGGTGGAAGCTGGAGACTGTATTAAGAACAACAGTTGGATAAATATGATTACAAGCAGAATTTGTGTGGTTGGGCCTGACTTCTTATGAGAAATCCAAGAAGTTCAAACCTAGGCTAAAATAACTGACTGCCATCTCCCCAGATTGTTCATCAATAAGAGGACTGAAAATAGGGTGAAAGGCAGAGAATGTGGCAACTGGTGTGCGGGGGCAACAGAAGAAATCCAGAGATAGTGCTCACTGAAGGACCACAAATACTGCTGGTTGCCCAGAATCTATGTCTACGATTTTGCAGAAAGATTGTCCAAGCTCATCCATTCTTCTAAGAACGAGCTGTTGTAGTTCATCTGTGTGTGCTTCCCTGAGCCAAGGAAGATCTTGGGCAGTTGGTTACAAATGAGTATACTAGGGATTGATGCTGTGATCAATATCATCCAATATCTTCATCAGCAACCTGGATAATGAGAAAGAATGCACTTGCAGTAGACTTCTGGACAATTTTAAATAGAGAGGGACATACATGATACACCAAATAGAGAGGGATACACCTGATACATTTAGTTCAGTGAGACTTTACTAAAATTGAAGATTGGGCCAACAGAAAACGTTTGAGGTTCAACAAGGAAAAGCACAAAGGTCTGGCCCAGCACAGAATAAGCCTACACATCAGCACAGGCAGGGAACTGACTGGCAGCTCTGCTGAAGAGCTCTGCTAACTTACTTACAAACCAACAGTATGTTCTCGCTGCGAATGAAGCAAACTGCAAACTGAGCTGCATTAGGAGAAGTTGGCATATGTTGCTGTATCTTCTGTTTTTTCTAGAAAGGCTGTGAACATTAGCCTTACCCTTTGCTGCTGCACTTGGTCGGCTAGGCCACTTTGGAAGGAGAGAAAAATGTTCCTTTTCCAGAGAACAGCTGAGTCTAGGCAAACAGAAACTCTCCACGTTGGGATCACCTTCTAGAACATGTGGGCTGAAGACGATCCAGTGTGAGTGACATAGAGCCTGTCATCAGCACAGCACCTGCAGGAAGAACACATTATATAGAGAGAAAATCTGTAGTTAGTTGTAACTCTGAAAGTCATTGCAAGTTGGCAAACTGAGAGCAAGGTAACAGGAAGAGTTCTGCCCATCAGCGAGTCAGTAAACATAATGGGGAGTTTGGGGATTTTGTTATTATTTTGTCTCACAGAGCATATCTGAGTTTCCCTGTTTGAAGTCTGTTGTTCTTATCTATCACACTAAAACTTAGTTTTAGATATTCAGAGGCACTTTTTGGCATGCTCATCTCAAGGGAGCAGACTCACTGACTTGGGTCCTGTTATTAAAAGTATTGCTTTATGTATCAGTAACAGATGTCTTTTCCCCAAAGTTCATACTATAGATGGAGACAGACCCGCTGAATGTTTATTGCTAATGATTGAAAGGGAGAGAGTACACAGATGTTCTCGCGCTGAGCATGATTTGATTGGTAAATGAGGACAATCCAGAATTTTTTGCAGGCAAGTGGTACGTACATCCAAAAACTCAGTGGTAACAGGAGATTTAAATCCTTCAGACCTGCTAGCAAAGATTTCGGCTGGACATGAGGTACAATAAGAAGGACAAATAACTGCAAAATTAAAAAAACTAAGACAGGCTTTAGTAAACTTTGTAGATTGGCTCCACAGAAAGGCTGAGAGAAGTGGGGGAAAGGCATTAAAGCAAGGTCCCAATTCTACATGGAAGCAATAATAAGGATTTACATGCAAATTACTGTGGCACTGAGGACTAATTTGGAAAAAGGAAGCTATGTTTGGTTCATCAGTGATCTTAAACATAAGAATAAACAAAACAGAATCAACACGAAATCTCTTTTACTATTAGAGAGCTAAGAAGAGTATATTAAGGAGAAGTGTTCTGTCAGAGAGAGGAAAAAAATTATTTACAGATATAGACAACCAGAATGTATAATGCTATTTTGAGTAAAGCTTCACTGAAAAGAACCCTTTCAATCATTTGTTTAAATTATAGGAAGCTATTACAGTTCATAAGAGTATTAATGAAGTGATATCACAGGGGATGAAAAGAGTTGCAAAAGACTGAAAGAGTACTCAGTCTGGTCAAATGCATTCAGATCGGCCAGTATCTAAGAAATCTATGGGTCATTAGATTTGAGAATGTGTGGAGACATAAATATATATCTTTTTAAATGCATATTGCTTAGAAGAAAAGAGTAAGCTGGGGAGTTAAAGGTCAGTCACCCCACTTTCAATTCTGAGAAAAATATAGAGCACATAACCAATGATATATATACATATACACATATATATGTACCTAAAGGAATATGGAGAAGATCAGCACACATGAATTTGTCCAAAACAATCAAGTCAAAACAGTGTCTATTACTTCAGAGAATCTCTGCAAGAGTCTTTCTCAGTCCAGAATGGCTAAATACTTGAAGGATCTAATAGTTTGCATGTTAACAGTGAAGACCACACTGAGCTAAAAAGCTTGTATGTGAGAGGACAATATGAGAATTCAGCTATCAAACTGAGGCAAAAAATAGTATACTGTTCAATAAAGAGTGGTGCAGAGAACTGCCAGTAATGTGGGAAACATCTCTGAATGCACTAGAGAGAGGACTAAAAGAGCAGTTTGGCAGAAAAAGCTCTAGAGTTTAGAGTATCCCTAATGAAGAGAAGTAGTAACAGGCTTAAATTACAGCAAGGATGATTCTACTTAGATTAAGTACAACTTTTTTAATCAGAAATATCATGAAGTATTGCAATAGATTGCACAAGAGGGTTATGGTGCCTCCAGCATCAGAGGTCTTCAAGAACAAATTAGACAAACTACCATCAGAAATGACATAGAAGGAGCTAATCTTGCCTTAGGGAAAGGGAAGACACTGGAGAGACCTATGATACCAATCAATTCTGTTCTTCAAGCACTGATACTCACGTGTATCTAACTGTATTGACTTCAACTCCTGATGGACGTAAACATAGATGTGCTGAAATATTGCTGTTGCAGTTAGTCTAATCTGGCCAAACGCAAGATACCTTAAAGGAGCTCATTCTTTCAAGATCAAGGACAGAAAAATTCAGAAAGTTAGATCAACGTTCTGGAGAGCACTTAATTTTTTTTCTGTTCTCATCATGTGAGAACTCAACTCAAACTGTATCATTCTTTGAAAAATTATTTATAACTAGCCACAGTTAAATAAGATATTACAGACTGTTTCCACAACTGGACATGGCAAATAAGGTGGGGCTGGTAAGATGGTAATAGTTGTGGTGTCTGTTTGAAACAGGTGTAGATTAGAGTTCTTTCTCATAAACTAGGGTGTCAAATCCATTTTTCAGTCAGTAGAGTTGGTGAATGAATTCTAACTCCTATTCCACTCCATATGAAATAGGGTTTCATAACTGAATATACAACATAATGTTTCACCAACCATTTAATTGTCCATTTTTGCTCTCATCATAAACTGCAAGAGCAAAAGTTGAATTGATTTGCTCATGTTTCAGGAACCTTGATATCGAATTACAATTTGAGTTTACATGCCTTTAATGTGCATGTTGATGTGATAATAATAATAATATTAATAATAATAATACATTGCAATTCTGTAACTGCTCTCTGATTATACCAATATGATTTACAAACACTAATTATGTGAGTCTTTCAAAGCTCTTATAACAAGCATAATAGGCACAAATACAGCAATTACAATCATACTTCTCTTTCAGCAAGAATTTCCTTAAGACTCGCACATAAACTATAACAAAGAAAATACAGGAATATGAGTATTTTGGCAAAAACTAGTGTGCTAAAGATATAGATATTATTTTTACTCTTATTAAGCTTGTTCTTTTTCTTACATGACATTGTGTCTCCACACAATGAGCAATGAGGAAATTTTTATTTCCTCATCTGGAAAACAAAAGTTAGTTTGCAAATTGCAAACTTTGGAACTCATTCATATTCAATATAAGTAGCTTATTAAATATTAATTTGTAGGAAAAACCTCAGTATCTTTACTTTCCCCTTCACTCTATGTTCTTTGTTGTACGTAACCTGAATGCCATTGTTTCTGTCACTTGACAGGTTGATTTCTATACCATACTAAAATGTTTAAACTAGCCATTATGCAAATAGTAAAGCTGAAATTTACTCCAAGTAGGTATTTTATTTCAAAGCATGGTATGCTTTTCACACAATTGCTTAAACATAAAAAATGAATAAAAAATAAATCTAAAAAATATAGTCGCACATGCATAAGTATTAAGAACTAAATCTCTATTTTCGATGTGAAACATCCAGTTACAGTCTCCTCCAGGCCAACACTTTCTCATGATTTTCTACCATCTATTTAATTTCCTGCAGTTCAGCATTATTCTTTTACAGAAACATTTTCTCCCTCCCTGCTGCCCCTTATCTCTGTTTTGCCTTTTTGGAGCCAGACCTTCAAATTTGGCAGTGATAAGACACATTGTTTGAAAGAGGACATTTTACAACTTGATGGTGCTTTTGTATCTTTTTAATAATATTTTTTATCCTCAAGGAAACTGTATGCAATCTTCATAAGGGTGTCTAAATTAACATCAGAGCAGAGTTCTACATGATATCTGGAACCAATGAGTAAAATCTATGGTAAGACAACATATGGCATGACCTTTCAGCTTCTACTATTCATGGGAAAACCGAATCTGCTTGGCTGCAATCATAGACCAGATTAATTCTGCATTCCTCAAGTATAGCATCAATGATTATATAAGCAAATGGAGGTGCTATGGGAGATTTTACATGACATTCAGTTAACATATTCCATCCTACTTTATCCTTTTCTATGCCTCTTCCTCTTTTCCACTGCAGTGCAAATTTCTGCAGAGTTTGACTCAACAGAATAAAATGAAGAATTGTCTAAAATACATTTCCTTCTTAAAAAAATTAATAAATGAATTAAACAGTTTTTACTCTTTTGACTTTATTTTTAACAAGAAAAAGTCAGCAGATATTTTTTGTTTTTTTACTTTTACTAAATTTATCTTTTTCATATTAGATAATTATAAAAAGTCTTACTACAAAATTCCTTAATATGAATGCAATTTAAATCTAAATTAAACACACACACATGCACACAAAGAACACAGTCCTCTGCTGATTTAAAAACTAGCTATATTTTATATCTGATCTGATTAAATCAATCCCATGGGTAACCAGTAATACAACATGTATTTACCTTTATTAGAACTTCCCATCTAAACAATCACATTAGGTAATTTCTCACTTTTTTCATGCCTTTATATATATGTATGTAAAGACAGGTAGGGCTTTATATAGTCTGAATTGGAAAAGAAATACAGCTAATAAAACTTGATTTGACAATAGTAGAATTGAGAGATGTTATAGATGTACATTTTGTAAAACAAGAAGTTTAAACTCAGCCTAAGAAGCCTGCTCCAGTTAAACAAGAGAGTAGTGTGTGACTCCCTGCTGCAGGGGATGGCTGCACTCATCTGCAGACCTGACCTGTCATCTGGAGATGTTTGGTGCTTGCAGCAGGCTCAGAACCAGGGTGTGGTGCAGGGAGGCTTGTCCAGCTCTCAGGTTAACCCCTGCTGCTCTTCCATGTGGGCACCAATGATACTGCTGGGGCAGCTTGGAAAATGTCAAAAATGACTACATAACTCTAGGGGCAATAGTCAGGGGCATGGGTAAGCAGGTGCTTTTCTCCTCGATCCTGCCAGATCCACCTCACTAAGTGGGGTAAAAGCAATTCTGCCAACAAGGGATAGTGTTGACCAGCAAAAGCCTGGGGGTGATGTGAACAAAAGGGAACATGCCATCAACAGAGCAGGGCTTAAGTGGAGGCACCTCAAACGTTTGGATGTAGGCAAAGGATCTCCTACAACACAGCATAATGGGGAAACCTCTAACGACCTTTAAGGGAAATCAGCACATTTGAGTGCCTCTCTGAAATGCCTGTACCCTAATGCATGTAGCATGGGGGATAAACCCCAGTTCTGGGCTCCCCACTACAAGAGAGATATGGACCAGCTGAAGTAAGTTCAGTGAAGGGCTACAAAGATGATTAAGGGACTGGAGCATCTCTCATATGAGGAAAGGCTGAGAGAACTGGGATTGTTTAGCACGGAGAAGACAGAGCTTGGGGGGATCTTATCAGTGCATTTAAATATCTGAAGAGAGGGTGTAAAGAATGCAGAGCCAGACTTTCTTAAAATTAGATATTCCATGGTAATTATAAGTAAAATTTGAAGTGACTGGAGGTCTTGGACTCTCTGTATATCTGTAGTGAATGGACATAAAGGTATGTGGAATTTCAAGTGATTCATATTTTTACAATACAAACTCTCATTAGGTATTGTCAGTGGATTTCATTTAAAAACAGGCAGATTTTAGTAAGCTAGAGATTGTTTGAACTTGTTGGAGATGGAGGAATAGACTTTGAACTGAGGTTTATTGACATTTTGTTGCCAATTATGGAAAAGCATTGCTACAGAAACTAATGTTAAGAGAAAGGAAACAAAGGCTTAACCTGATGTTTGTATAACAAGGTGTGAGGAAAACAGCAAATGACAGAAGTGGAATGTTTATTTGAAAATGAGGAAAATACAGTCATACAGCAGTAGTCAAGAATTTGACAATGTGCGTGAGAGTTACTCAAGGGTTTGCTTTCAAAATAACAAAAATAAATCATTTAACAAACCAACAGCTAAAAATGATTTCAGTAGGGAAAAAAAAGCATTCTAAAATTAAGAAAATGGTGAAGACTTCTTTCATAAAGAAGCATCAGTGTTCATGCAGACTGGGTTTGCTATACCCAGAGAACATGCAGGGAGAATCCACAGTGAGTCAAATATTCATTATATTAGGATATCAGGAAGTAATTTTTTTTCCCCTCCTGAAACAGAACTTGCTGATGGCAGCAACCAAGGGAGGTGCTGAATCAGAAAGTTTTCTTGTCCAGCTTCCAATATACTCTGTTGAGACTACATCACAGATGGACCAGTGAAACTGGACCACATCCTTGCCGCCACTACACATTGCTCCACCTGTGGTTTGAGAGGTGAGAGCAGAAATCAGTCCAGACCTTTCCCTCTATGCCTAAAAAACATGATTACTTCAGAGTTTTCTGGAAAGAGAGCACTTAATGCAGATGTTTTGTTCTCAAACTAAATGTTCCTCATCTAAGGCCACTGCTGCTGCAGACATTTAAATGCTTACGAATGACCACAGTCAGCCAGTGAGCATCATATAATGTGCAACTATTTCCAGACAAGTTGCGTGACTGAATGAACCTCTGAAAAAAAAAGTTGCAAGAAGCAAATGGGTGGGTGCATGGAATGAAAACAGGAATGACAGGCTGCTACAGGTTGCTTTCATAGAGTGGTTCCTTGCCCACACACCTGCCCCCTTGAATTTTGCACATTACCACCTGGGGCCAAAAAAACAGGATTGCAGAAAAAGGATCAACTCTTGTCATAGTGGTTATAATATCCATACGACAAGAAGACGTTTGTGTTAACTTTACAAAATGCCCCAGTACTGTACATTTGTGGAGTGTGGTTATCACAACCACTGCTACAAGAGCTGGTATTACTGGCTGGTAAGAATATACAAGTTTGTTTCTATTCTCAACATGTTGATTCCTAACTCTCTACAATTCACATTGGCTGTAACAAGACACGTTTGCGTAAAACCATGGTGCATTTTGACCCTGTAAGCTCTTTAGATTGAATAGTGTTCCCTTTTTATATTTGTACTGTCCTTAGCCCATAACAGGGCTTCTGAGTGCTCTTACCATTAATAATAAAAAATAACAATTAATACCTATGTTTTGGTTCTGAATCCAGTACCCTCCCAAGCTGAGTAGAAGATTACCTTTGATTTATAGAAGATGTGTGGGAGTCTTGATGCAGGGAGCATAACCAAATAAATGTGAATAGAAGTACTTTAAAATGGAAGGGTAACGTGAATTTGGTCATAATCCACTGCTCTTCCTTGCAAACCTCTCACACGACTTCTGTCATCTTTGGTGCTTTCTCAATGTACTGAGTACATTTTTAACTTTTTCTAAAGTACTACTCCTACTCCTATGATTGACCACAAGTCTACTTTGTCCCCATTCACTCACTGAGCTCGAGGGAAGGTCTTAGTCAGTGAGAAACAGGATTTTAAGTAAGTCCACGAGGATAAAGAGCAGAGCAACCTAATGGATCTTCTCATAGATTCCTTATATTCTTTGATTTGTGTTAGGCAAAAGCAATGGGTAGTTTCTGTCAGTTTTAACCCTATCAGTTCTAGACTATTTTATTCCAGTTTCTATTTACTGCCATAATCTGCTGATTTAAGTGTACATATATTTAAGTGAAAGTAAATCCCTTCTGCTTTCCAAGACACAGCCAATTAAAGTTTTTGCTCAGTCCTTTTAAGTGTTGTGCTGCCCCTTCCTTATTTGCCAGAGGAAGAGAGAGAAGAAGAAACTGGTTTACTGTTGTGTTTCTTGCAGCATAATCCACAACATTGCTGGTAGGACATCAAGCTAAATCTTGCACCCTGTGAGTGTGCAGTTATCATGCCCTCAGAAAAAGTACTTCATTCTGCAGAGGGACCCAGCAAGTTGGGATGAAGTATAATATTCTCCTCATAGGCTGGTTTAAATTCTCTGCTACATTGCAGAGCAAAAATGCTTCATTTAAAATGAAAGTAATCCTCCCAAACAGCACCAGTGTCCTATATGTAAGCCCATCACAATATTTATTTTAAGTACCTCAAATTTATATTATCAGCACGGTGGTTTATTTTGTGATCACCTCTCCCTCTTGTGGCCGAATTCAGCAAGGAGAAGCCCTGTTATTTACAGCTAAATGAAATCAGGTAACCCTGATTATTATTCATTCCTAACATCAGGATGTTGCAAGGTATGTTTAAGTTGCAGAGTGTTATGAATTGTGAAGGACGTAATTTAATGCCCTCACTTTCAGCATGCACTTTTGGACTTTCGTAGTGCAGAAGTATTGCTATCTCGTTAGACCTTAACTACCTTAACTTTGACCTGTTAAATGACTGTGTAGGTTATGCTGCTAAATGGATGTGTGTAAATGAAACATTTTAAGAAGACTTTCAAGCATGGGAGATACTTTTATCTGAGTAGATGTTGTCAAATTAATGCTTGTTTCTCTGTAGGGAAAACTATATGCTGCATATCATAACAAGCTAAATCTTATTATAATTGAAAGCTGTGTAGAACCACATACTGCCTTACTGCTTAGAGGAACTGCAAAGACTATGGATTTTTCCCAAAGAGCATAGCATATCCTCAAAAAACCTGTATTTTCAGGCTGTTCCCCTCACATGTTTGACATCCTTTTATACAGACTGAGTTACACTCTTTTGCTGTCAGTTTAATTTGTTGTTGGGCCTTTCACATGGCATTTTGAAAAAAACACGCAGGGAAACAAACACCCACTCTTGCAAAAACAGCAAAATTTGACAGTATAACAACAAAACTGAGCAAAAAGGGGTCTCTGTAACTAAAATTATGTGATATATGTGTGCATGTGAAAAGTGTCAGATCTGCACTATTTCCCTTTCATATATGTATAAACTAACTGTCAGGTGTTTATAGGGGTTGGGAGAGGAGTGTTGGCAAAACAGCTAAGTTTCTGACAACCTAGACTGGATGCTCTTTTTGGATTCTCACCTACGATTGATTCTAGTTGGTCCAAGGGAGTGGACACCCACTCAGCACGCTGGAGCCAAGCAGGGCCAACAGTAATTACCTCCACATCCCATCTCCACATGCCACAGTCCGTAGACAGTGGGACATCTATCTACGTGCCCAAGAATAGACTTCTAGAGGTTTTCAAAATTCTCCAGAGAGTCCAAGATATTCACATGGAACTGAGACATCTAACACACAACCTGGGGAAGCCTGTCTCCTTCTGGAGTAGTAGCAGAAAATTTGCTGGGATACTTTATTCTCAAAGCACACTAGATGCTTATGCATGGACAGCTGAATCAAGCTCTGGTGGATGAGATTCATCTCAGAATAACGACACCTACATTTATGATAGTGTATTGACTATATCTCTATGGACTGAGTGGGAGCTAAGACTGACTCTCAAGAAGACGGCTATATTTAGCTCCTAGTCTAGCTCTAAACCCTACCCTGATCTGTTTTAAACACGCCAGTCTAATGAGCAGTTTAAGCTTGCAAAAGCCATGGAATACACTGCATTTTAAATGCTTCAAGAAGAGTAGGCTAACAGTCCTCTTGAAAAGAAAGTTCAAATGACAAGCAAGTCTCTTCTGCAGAGTCTAATCTAAAAAAAATAATTTTTCAGGAAAGTCTTTAAATAAATTAGGACTTCCCATGAAATCATTTTGGTTTCAGTGATGAATAGTGGAACATGAACATTCCTGTTAATACTGTTAGCATCCTTTCAGCAATTTTCAACTTTTTCATTTGAGAGTTGTTGCCCCAGTTCTCTTGTTCATCTGCTTTGGTCATCTATTCCTCACCATGGCGACTGGGAAATTACTGTAACTCAATGTATTTATTGTCCTTGCTTGTGTTCTCCTGGGTGAAGAAATGAGGATTGTCTTACATCATGAAACCAGTGAGATCTGTAGCTGACTTTGATTCTGGATGAGTAGAAGTTTCACATAGTATCGTACTTTATACTTGTTCAAAACAGCATTTGTCTCCCTTTCCTAATAGTCAGCTTCTTGCTGTTAGTGCCGTCATTTCTAGAAGACATTAGCCTGAATCAGAGGGGAAACTTTTCTTTGAGACATACCTGGCTTACTTTACTGACCGACTGAAAGACTAAAATCTTGACCTTCTTGCTTTTGATGGGTATTAACCTAGAGAAGGGAATTATGGTGTCAGTGCCTGTGCTTTTATTCATAGGTACAGGGAATCAAAATAAGTCCTCTTACAGATTACACCATATCTGCTTCTATGATCAAATCAACCTATACTGGAGTATAGTAACTGTTTGCAGTTGTTTAGCCAAGAAGGACTAAGCTAACTGAAATAAATTGCTCACTTGGAATTGTTCAAGTGGCTCGACACCCACATTTATCTGCCTTGACACTATAGCTCAGAGGCTGGAGGAGATTTAAAGGCTAAGGAGAATTGGGTTAATTTTATGAACCTTGTTTTGATTTAGAGAGCCAATACAAATATTATTGTACTTTCTTTATGTTTACTGTAAGCTCCTTTAAAAATGTATGAAAGCAAAACTCCATTCTGCCATAACGAGACATTACACACTCTGGCTACATAAAAATGACACACTGAAATACTTTCTTCAGAAAATAGCTACTGAAAATGTAGACTTTTGGACGACTGCTATCATGTACTTCTCATAAAAGTTCCAATTAAACATTAAATTACATATATTCATATATTTATTTGAAGCAAAGAGGTCCTTCAAACTTTGTTTTTACCTGGAGATTTTCTCACTGCTGGGATAAGCCTATTTTATTAGACCTTATTTTACAATGAGGTCTTTATCAGATCTGCAGCTAGCTTGTAACCCCTAGGGGTTCAAATACAAGTGGACAAATCTCTTCAAGGTTTGCTTGAAAAATCTTAAAGGCTTGCTATTATTTTCCTGTTAGACTCAGGTCAGAACTAATTTTGAAGAGACCTTTTATGCCTCTGATCCTGTTACACCCCAGGTAAGAAGTGAAGTGGCAGTGGAGGAAATATGGTAATTTTAGCAGAGATGTATAAGCTAAGAAGCCAATTCCATGAGCAAGGAGGGAAAAAAACAACCCAGCTATACAGAACACCTTTTCAGTAACATTTTCAGTAGTATTTTTCAGGATCTTTAATAATATCTTTTACTTTTAGCAATTTTTTCATCTTTAACATTTATTTATTGCCACAAGTAGAACAGAAGCTGGCAAGAACTTTTCGATTGCTTTTCACCTAATCCATTTGGCCTGTTGACACCCCAGATAACCACTACACTATTCTCTCCTGCTTTGGGAACAGGATTGATAACTGGCCGTGTAAGACCGTGATTCCTGTTTTACTGAGTCTCATGTAACATGGTCCACGCGTCCCTCCCATGCCTCCCAAATAACTCGGTAAAGGTCAACTGAATCAGTTCTGAACTTACAGCTCTGGCCTTGAGATCAGCATCAGGGCCAGTGGCGTTAGGGCAAGGCATACGGGTGTAAATTAGGGCCTTTTGGGATGAATCATGTCTTCAGAATGCTGCTGCCATCCAAAGACGCAAGCTGGTATTGCTGTTTGCCTCTGCATGCAGAAAACACTGCTGATGGTAGTTTTTGGAAAGAAACAGGAAGGCAAATATGTGACCTTTCCTAAAGTTCCACCTTTTTTTCTACTAAAGCTGTAAATTGAGACCTATTTCTTTTTTCATCTTCTTCTTCTCTCACAATGCCACTTTCATGAGAAATAACTGGTTTCAAAATTATGAAATATAGCATTCCCCATGTCTCATGAAAACATCTATTTTCTATTATGTGGACATCAGGCTGTGCTACAGAGCACAGTATTTGTTCCTTGCCCTTCCCATGCCTTCCTGTAAAGGACCTAGCTAATTTTTCATGTCAAACACCTCAGCAAATTCTTCATTGTTTGGAGTCCTTTAATGGTAATCAGGTATTTTTCTAAAACAATCTGCTCTAGATCAGCAGATTAGATAGGGTCCAATTAACACTTCATACCTTTGCTGGTGTGATCATTCACACTGAAGTGATAAATTCCTAGGCTTCAGTAAGGAGAGATCAAGAGACAAAGTTATACTGCTGTGATTATGGCAAATTTTACTTTCGCATAGGGTTGCAGGAGCAGGATGATTCATTGTCCAAACTGGGGAAAACTCTGAAAAAAAAAATAGATGCTTTATTCTATCTACTTTACATGCTAATTTTGTAAGCACTTCTGGTTAATACATTAGAATGTAATTCTTATTAGCAATTAAAATCTGGGTTTTTTAATACTTATTCCAGCACTTATTAGCATATAACCATAGCTATGTTATTATTACAACTTAATTGTTCATGTCACTGTTAACCAAAACTAATTCTAACATTCTAGTGTTATAATTTGAAAATATGCCAGATTTATTTTTCTTTTTAACCTCAACACAGTCCCATACAGTGTAGTTTTATCAGCATATCTAGAGTATGGCTTAATTGCTGCAAACAAAGTTCCTAGATCTAAATTTGACCTGCACTTCTACAAAGCTAAACCATTTCAGCGAGGTCTACACAGCTACGTGGAGGTTGTTTGTCTTGCTATAAGAAGGGTCACATCAATTTCTTTGCCTTCGTTTAGTTCTTTACAACAGTCTTTCTCATATTAACATCTAGCCAGTTGTTCCTGTCATATTAGGAGAGAAATTCCTTCATTACCCCACCTGGTGACTACTGAGCGGTTCAGCCTACTTGTGATTTTTAACTGCGTGTTTGTTCTTCTGTGAAATTACAGAGGCTATTACTATTCAGATATAATTAATCCTACTTCTACTCTGTGGTAGGGAGTTCCACAGGTTAATTGTAGTATTAGATAATTATGCTTCAACACTTGTAAAATACTGCTTGTTTCAGCTGCAACTTGGCTTACTTTATCACACCTAATTCTATATTAACCTTCTTGTCACCACCTGCACTTTTGCATGGCCTAAAATTCTCTCTTGGATGTGGTCTGACAATATCTAGATGCGGGACCTCTGCCAGGAGCAAATAGTCACCTCCAGTGTGCTCTATTGCTTTTCGAATCTCACTTATCACCACCAAACCTTGCAGTAAAAGAGGAACACAGAGGCTTTGTTTCTTTACCTTCTATCTCATAAACAAGTGATTTCTTTTTATCATGATAGCCTTAACAGTGACACCAGCTTACACTATTTCTTACTATTGTTGCAGCGATTGTAATGCAATAAAACCTAGTTATGTTTTTTTTGGTTATGAGAAAGAGGAATAAAATCTTATCCACACAGGGTTTATCCTAGGTTCCAGTGTCTGGAAGTAAATGGGGCTAAGTAAATGGGGCTGTATTTTCCCCTAGGCGAAGATATAGTTTGAGACTGGTTTCATTTTTGAGCAGAAAGCAAGGGAATTGCTTTGTTCAGAGAATGGCTGGATACCTGAACGCTCCACTTGCTGGCCAGCGTAGCTGAGCCTGAAGGCAGGAAAATATTTGCAAAGTATGAGCTAGGTGGAGCACAGGTTGGGGGAAATGTGGTTCAATGTGAGGTGCTATCTTGCAGGGAGGAATGCCTTCTACTGCATATGCTTTCTGCCCAATATTTTTCAAGTGAAGGCCTGTAGCTCTTAAATCTGAAGATTTGGTCTTTCTTTGTTCTTGTTTCTGTACCAAAACACTATAAAAGCTGTGCAGAGCAGTACAGATTTCTTGGGGCAGCTTGTTGTTTGGGGCCCTGCAATAAGGCAGCAAAGGACTAGAACTGTCTCATCACTTCCATTTTCAACACAACAAGAGATGAGACAAGGAAAGGAGGTGAAGAGCTTTCTCAGGGTTTCTTTTATATTGCTCTGACAATTTGCAGGTAGATGTTTTGAGCCCTTGGCAGGCAGGGTTTCTCTTTTGAAAGTCTGGGTAGAAATAGGTATCATGAAGTTTCAAAGTGCCTCACGTCTTTCAGTGGCAATTTTAAATCTTCTTCTGGTTAACTTACGCACAAATCTAAAAGCATCACAAAGCTGAAATCCATGAAGGAAGGTGGATGATGCTGGTGGCACACCTGGGAAGTTTGTATGGAGATAGGTGGTGAAAGTAATGCTGGATGCTGGTATGTTCTGAATAATAATGAAATTAAGGCTATGACAAAGTAAAATCTCATGCTGCTGGATCACCTGAGCATTCCAACCACTGCCCTGGCCAAAATCCTCGTACAAATGATACTGTGTTTTTATGTTCTAGACACTTCATGCAGAATTTGGTCCTTTCACTTTGAAGGAGGGTAAATTACCTGACTCTTCACACTCTGTCTGGGTCCTGTGGAAGAAACAGTTCCATTTTCAAATAACTAAATGAACATGAGACACATTAATGGCTGCAGTTCCCATGTCACTTGAGGATGTAGTTGCACAGCTCCCATTAGCTTCAGGAGTGAAATATCTTTTGCCCTGCACAGCTCTTTGAAAATACGCCCCAAAGATTTTACCAGAAAGATAACCAAGGAAGGCAGCAATGAAATTCAGGGAAAAAGTGGAAATTCCCTTGTTTGTGCCTATTGCTGGAGCCTTCAAAACACGGCTGATCTTGTATATCATAAAATGTAATAACCAGATATGACAGTGATTTTAAAAGGGAGAGAGGAGACAAACTTTCCATTTGCAATGTGCTGCTTAGAGATTTATACTCTGACATTAAAATAAAAACCCTCAGAGTGTCACAGCCCCACCGATATCAGCAGAGTCCTACTGATTAAGGTGGCGGGGAATGTGCTCCATGACTTTGAGCAAGCACTCGGGCAGCATAGGGAGCATGTATTATAGGAATGATACTAAATACGCAGCTGAGGGAGAAGATTGTACTTAAATGAGATTGACTGAACAGTTGTAGCTTAAAGCTGGGAGCTGAAATTACCTCCCTTCAGGTCCTTTTTCTTCATCCTGTCAAAATTTGTATTCTAAGTGACTCTATGTCAAATCCAACTTGGCGGTCAGCTGCTTAGCAAGTGTTTACCAGACAAAAGGTATGATTGGTATTGATGTGAGCTGGGAGGATGAGAGGAAGAGAGCCGGAGACACCCAGTTCTTTCTCTGTCACAGATTCCTTGTATGTGACCTTTAGCAAATCCTATGGAGTGAAAGCCGTCTCACCTCATTTTGACTATACAAAATATATATTTTTCGGTCTAAAATAGTCACCAAGATGCTTCAACAGGGAGTAAAAAATGATGATTCCCCATGCCTATCTTTGACACTTACCTTCAGGTAAGACAGTACCTCACCCTTGTCAATATTTTAGATGTATACAACATGTTAGCAGTTTGGTGCATATACATATAGCCAGTGAGATAAACTACAACATACGTTTAACTCATCTCATTTCAGAAATATTTTTATATGTGTAAAACTTTTAAAATTAGAGGTTAGAAAAATAATCTCAGTTGTAGGGGAGTAGGGTAAGGCTCTGTCATTTTATTCTGTTTCCTTTTCTGTTGATTCAAGCTGTTTTGACGCTAGCTATTGTCAGTAAGCTAAGGAGACAGCTTTCAATATGTTCTCATGTTGGTAGATCTATTCTGTCTTATAACATTCGGTGTTCTTTTCCTTAAAAAAAAATCAAAATCAAGATTCAGCACACTAATTTTTAAATGGTGTTTACAAATACAGATTTTTCAACTCTTCTGAGTGCATAGCAAAGCTAGAAGACAGTCTGGACATAGAGTGGAATCTGAAGTGTACTTAAACACAGCTTTGCTTATTACACCTATCGTGTAAGTCTCATGATTTTTCCAAACTAATCTTAAGATCTTCTAATGAATCTGTCTTCCTGGGGTAAAAATGGCAACTTCGCATCAGTGGAAGACAATGTCTAAATTTTCTACTGGGACAAAGAAAAATTGTAGACTTGAGAGATTTTTGACATATCAATCAAATTCTAACCCAAGCAAGAAAGATTCTGCCATAATTAGTTTTATTTTACGTTCCTCATTTCATTTGTCTCCCTCCATGAGCCTAGTGTGATGATCAAAAATCAAAGTCACATGTTAACTCTGCTAAATATCTAGTGTGACAAATGATGAGATTGTCATGAGGATAGAAGTCTTTGTTGATGATTACATTCACATAAAAGGACGGTTCAAAAGCTGGAAGTCAAAGACCACACCATTCAAAAAGGAAAAGAAATATCTTCCTCATCATGATGGCAGCTGAAACTGGAACTGTTTACAGGAAAATACAAGACATGTTTCTATCACCCAGAGTCAAGTCAAGACCTTGGATTTCTTCTGAAAAGACATTCTCTACCTCAGCTGCATATTGCTGACCTTGGGGTAACTGTGTGGGAATTGGGGCTGGATGGTCTCAGTAGTGGATCCTGCTCTGCTTTGGAAGCAGACTGTCTGGACAGTGACTCCAGTACATTTTGCCATGTAAACACGATCATATATTCTAAATGTATATACATTTGGGTCTATGCATATAGCTGTGAATAACATTCTGTATCCAGGAATGCATCAGGGTGTGGTTTTACATACAGGTTTTATTACTTAGGCCTTAATTAGCCACTGCTTGAATGACTGCACTCTCCGTAATTCATGTAAATTTTATATGAGGAGTGTTAAGGGAGTTGAGCTTTTCTTTTTAAATAGTGCATTAGACTACGATGTATGTTGCACATGACAGATCAAAGAATATATGCATATAGCATATTCCTTTAATATATGTGACCAATGAAAATACCACAATATGTATTGAATCTGGCAGTATTAATATATTATTCATACAGTACATTTAAAAGTAAGGTTTAGAAATATGATCTCATTTAGTACTTTTTTTTTCATGAGTTTGAGAGTCTTTGTATTCAGTAGATGGCAGCTCAGGTTTCCCTTTTATGTTTCTTTGCTTTTAACTATTCCAAGACCAAATGAAAATCAATGATCTTTAGCAGTATGTGGATCCTTCACCTTTTTTTGGTATAAGGGTGGATACCATAACAATATTTACAAATGGAAAACACCAGAGGGTAGTATTTATTTATTTTCCAAGATATTTGAAAACAGTAGAGCACTGTGGCAGCTGAATCCAAAAGTTTTTAAGTGAACACTTAAATTCCTCTCTGTCAATTGTAGACTATTGCAGCATACCTCTATTGGTGAGCATGCAAGAAAGCGGAGGTTCAGATCATGTGAGCTATCAAGACAAGAAGGAAAAGTGTAATGTTGTTAAGGTAATGAAAGATAAGCACTAAACTGGCAAGCTTTGCTTCTCTAGCAGCTCTGAATTATTAACACCACAAAACAGAAACAATGAAATCTTGGGAGTCACTTTGTAGGGCTGAAATGAATAATTTAGGAAAGCTACTGTCTGCTGTCTCCTTGTTATTAAATAGGCAATGGGAAATGACTGAAAATGACTGAGAGCAACCACAAAGCAAAGGCTGTCAAAATATCACCTTTGCACAGCTTTGGGCTTCTTTGCTTGAGCTATGCTGTGCTATTAAATTAAACTACAGGAGAAAACAATTTTTGTAGCACATAATCTGAGTACTTGGTTGGACATCTCTAGTTTTCAGATTCTGCTACTAGAAAATATATGAATCTCACTTATTTGCATTACTCTGTATAATCTCAGGACCAAGGTTACACAAACCTGCTATGAAAAATCGCTGTAAGCCAGATTTCTTCTGGGTATTGTAAACACAGTATAGGATACAGTAGTTTTTAACTGCACCACATTTGTGTCAGGCAATAACTACTATTTCAGTGAGACTGGTTCAGCTGATAGCCTTTGGTTACAATCATATAATTAAGGCTTACCAAAAACAAGTAACAAGTAACCCCAGCTTGGATGAGGGTCGTTATCAGTAGAAAGTTGTGAGATGTATGCAAATGCAATATATGACCCGGAGATTTCGGTTAAAGGCCCTGATTTATTCCAGCCGATTTAGATGCTTAACTGTGTCTTTCAAGCAGGGAGGCTTGTCACACACAAGCTCTCTAGAGTCAGTAGAAAAAGGGAACTACTTTCAAAGATGATAGTAAACTGAAACAGTTTAAAAATGGCAATATTCTGGAAGATGGGAATGCCCTCCAATGGAGCACATACATTAATATTAAAGGAAGAAAAGCAGCATCCCAGCTGCTCACAGCTCTAGCATCCTGTACACAACAGAAAACCCTTGCCAAGTTTTGCTGTGTGTTCTGCTTCCCTGCTGCATCTAGTGAAAAATATAAGCCCAAATTGCAGGACTTTTCTTCAAGGTATGCATGGGAACAAAACACATTTATGAACCAAAGAGAAATGGAAGGCCAGCCAAAGTCAGAAGTTCTCTGAAACGAGCTAATTTGGCACACCAGAAAAGTGCTGTTTCTTCATCTCTACAATTCTTCTTCTTCTTCTTCTTTTTTTTTTTTTTTTTTTTTTTTTTTTCCTAGCACGAACACTAGCAATTTCCACTCTTCACTCCTTATTGTGTGCACAGCAAACATCACAGGGATAATACTCACTTACCCCTCAGGGGTGTTGTGCAGATTAATTAGTTAATGTTCTCAATGTGCGTCAAAGATGAAAAGCTCAGTGTAAGTGCTAACCATTTGTATATTCATACACATCAGAAATATGCATTCACTACAGGAAAGATGAAAGGTAGAACCATTTTCTGACTGTGTCCAATTTGCAGAGGTGACACTCTTATTCTATAGAAAGCCTACAAAATTAGATTTTAATAGTTGAGCTATTTAGAGAAAATATTGTACAAGTCATCCAAACTTCTATTTTTGCTTTTGAGCCTGGGTAAAGAAATCATTGGAAAGCTGCTGACTCCAGCAGGAGAGAAGAAAGAAAAGATGAGCTGTATTGTTTTGTGACATTATAATGGAAAGGAGGGGCAGGAAATACTTTTTTTGGAGAATGGATTGTGTGAAGTTTGTAGTAAAAACAGAATCTGAAATCTTTAAACCTTAAGTTTTTCCTCAGAACACCACCATGTTTCTCGTTTCATTCTGCACATTTTATAATTTTAAATATTATGGCCTTGATCCAAAGCTCAGTAAAGTCATTGAGTCTTTCTACTGACTGCAGTTGTTTTTAAAGCTCTGTATTGCCTGAAGGAAAGAGAGGACATCTGGACATTTTTCAGAGATCAAAGAGAAATAATAGAGAGTTAAAACTAAATGTTAAACTACATTGCTGTATAAAATGGTGAAGATGAAACCACATTTATTCTGGCCTGCTAGGCCAGAAACTCTTCAGAGAAATATTTGGTGTAGGAATGCCTGCTTCAATATTTACTGTTTCATTACTTATCCTGGAGTGCGTTTTTGGGTTATTCTTGACCAGAGAAGAGCCTCTAGATTGCATATATATGTATATAAATAAATATATATATCACCATGTGTGTATCCGTAGATATATATATGTATTTACACATATATTTGGTATCAAAACTTAGACTGTTGTGCTTAAAAATGATAAGAAAAATAGGAATCATGTCCGGGTATCAAGCTTCCTAATTGGAGAAAAAATTGAGAGGAAAGTCGAACCTTGAATCTTACTAGCTAAGTCAAGGTGTACAAACCAAACAGGTTTGCGGGTGTGCGGGACCTAGGTTATACTCCTTGCTCTAATGTATAGCATAAAGCCAATTTTGATACTGTTTTTTTCCAAATGCTTTTGGCTTGGTTGGCTTATAATGGCTTGGCAAAAGAGCTGTGCCAGCCTCCTGGGAGTGGGTAGTCCAAACAGGTCATTGTTCTCAAAGCTGTTCTTCTGCATAACAGTAATACCTGTTCTCTAGTGAAAATAAGAACAATTATTCAAAGGCGGTATTTTTCTGACTGCAGACTGTGTGGCTGTGGTCTAAGATGACTGAAAGAAACAGGATTTTAATTTGTTCCTTAAACAAATTCAGCCATACACTCTTCCTTTTTGGCTTAAAATAACTTCTCTACTGTACGCCCTTTTTTAGCCTGTTAAATCAAATTAAAAAGTTAGGTTTATCCTGGATCAACCACTGCCAAAAGAATAGTGAACTAAATTCTATATTCCACTATGGGGGACATAAACTATATTGACTTCTATTTCTGTTGAAGATCTGAAGTTTTATCGGAAATAGAGATAGCAAGGGAGGGAATTACTATTTATTTACTTGTAAATGGAGCTAGAATACGTTAAAGTGAGAAGAACAACATGGGATCCTCATGGCAGTAATGTCATATTCTTTATTTCTAATGTGTATCTTCTAAAATTTGTAAAAGAGTAATATCAGACATCAGCAAGCTTCACACTGCAGAGTTCTTAAAAGGTTTGCAAATTTATGATTTTTCCCTGTCTCTAATGTAATACAGTTTGGGAGATTGTATTTTTTAGAAGATTTTCCAGCTAGGGAAGCAATCATGCCATGTAAATCACTAAGGGTATGTGAAATGGCAGTGCCCTGAGGGAGTTTCCTCCCAACAATTAATGTTATCTTTTCCCCATTTTTCTTTTCTGTAAAGAATCAGAACAAAACTGAAATGCCCTATTTAATGGGTGATTTCAAGACACTTTACTTTTGTAATTACTGCTCTATTAGTTGGATATTGCTAACTTCTGCAAGTCAAAAAAAAGCAAGGCTAAACCAATTACTTTTTTTTATTATTATTTCTACCAGAACTGCAGTTAATTTGTGCCTCAAGGAGAGCTTATGTTTGTGGAGATTAGTCTTCCTTAGATAAGAACTACATCCTTGGAAAGATCATAGTACTGTAATAGACAGTGTTTATATCTGCCCCAAAATGGCAACAAAATATTTCCACTGTCAGTTTCTATCTTTAAGACATCTAGAATGAGAGAGACTGTGCTGAGGTGTGATATGTAACCTAT
Source organism: Dromaius novaehollandiae (assembly GCF_036370855.1). Classification (NCBI taxonomy): domain Eukaryota; kingdom Metazoa; phylum Chordata; class Aves; order Casuariiformes; family Dromaiidae; genus Dromaius; species Dromaius novaehollandiae. The sequence continues at coordinate 79,270,237 of NC_088132.1, forward strand.
ATCCAACTGCACCTGAAGTCTGTAGGCTAACCTCAGAGCAAAATAAATAGAGAACTGACTAGAGAAAGTCAAAATCTTCCTGACTAGCCTACGTATGTGGCTGGACTGTAGGGGCTCGGCTTTTCATGCCAAAACACAGCCGGGGAAAATATAAGCAGTGGGAATATTAACAGAGTAAAATGAGAGTGTAAAAAATAAAATAAAATGAAATGCAAAGCACACACTGCGGATTTTGTACCATAACACAGGGAAGCTTGCTTTGTGCTTTCAGAGTGCTCAGCAGCACAGGATCCCACAGTATCACCAAAACTACTGTGCCTTCCTAGGGTCATAAGCAAGAAACACACCCAGATCTTTTCATCCTGCAGAGATGAAAGCCAAGAGACTATGTTCATCCATCTCTTTACACTCTCCAGATCTTTCCTAGGAATCACACTTATAAGATAAGACAGAATTGAAGGGAATAGTGACACACAGAAGCAGGGAAGGAGGAGTAGGAAAGGAGAAGAACAGCAGGTAAGAAGGGATGTTGGGAAGATGGGATGTTGTTTTCCAGTGTAGCTGGAAAAAGGGCTATACGATCTGATACTAATGAGAACTCACTCCCACACTGGTCAGCCCTGCTGTTATTAGGGCTGGCTTGTAATTGCCTCAGTGACAGTCGATCACTGGATTGGCAAGAAGTTCTCATCAGAAGTCTACAAGGTTATTCAAGTACTAGCAGAAGCTGCTACAGCTACTGCAGGTTGCTGTAAGTACCTTAGCAGATGCTCCATCACTTTAAGCACAGATATCTACTCAGATATGAGTTATGTCTAAAGAGCTGCCCGTTTTTTCCTTATTACATGCTACGCCTCTACAGCATCAGTGAAAAATAAAGTAATCCCTTGGGATGCAATTCTGTATATCCTTGCCCAATAATTGTTTGATCACTCATTTACTGCTCTTTCCTCTTGCAATCTTTAACATGAAATACACAAAATAGTACAATCTACTGAAAGCTAAACTAAAACATTGTAAGTGAAGTATGTTTATTACACCTGTTTACACATCTTTCATATGGTATCACAGCCATTCCCGAAACAGAAAGAGGTTAGTTATGGTTTGTGCAATATCATTAAATAGCACAATCCAAACAGTCTAAGAGTTACAGGTATTCCTGTAACCATTCTGTAGCCATTATTTTTCTGAAAATGCCTAGGGCACTAGTACAAAACCTGGCATTTAAAAATAATTAAATCAAATGTTTAAGCTTATTTAAGGTAATGGTGCAGCATGAATCAGACTGTAAGTATATAAGTAGGAGTGTAAAAGCCTTCTTATCTTTGGTTACCATGCCAATGACATCTAGCTATCAGATGACGTCATTTGCTTTGTTTTATAAGCAGGAATGAGTCCCCCATCTGCAATCAGTGCTGTGAGAATTCAATCAGCAGAGAGCATTGTGTTTTTTTTTAAAAAAGCACTGCCGGCTGAAATAATGGTGCCTGGAGCATCCCAGCTCTCCATGAAAAGTGCTATAGAAAGCTTACTAACTTGGACAAGTTTCAAAATCAGCAAGCCACCTCCTGAAGATAAAGTAGCTCAGAAAAACAAGGACATTTTCAACATTGTCATGACTCCTGATCGCATCCCTAAGTTTTTCATCCCTTCTCTGGACATAGAGCATATTTCCTTTCAACCAGAGCCAGAGGAAGATGCTGTAGAGAATTCTCCAGAGAGAAGAAACTCTAATGAAGTCGTTCAAAAGCGCAGAACAACTAGAAGCAAGTCTGAATCCTACATCAGGAAAGACACAGTGTGCAAAGGAGAGAAGCTGTGCAGAAGAGAAACTCTGTGCTTTACAGACCAAACGATTTTCTCTGGAGACCTGGAGAGAGCGGCACATCACTCTGACCCAGCAACCAGAGCTGCCCTGTCTTTGCCCCACCTCTCCAAAATCACCACCCCCTACGGGTTTCTCACATTAGGCGAGAGTCCCAACACCAGGAGGAAAGAGTCTCTCTTTTTTCAGCATGATTCTGAAGAGCTTAAAATCCTCTTGTCCCAAAAGAAGAAGACTGCGTCTCTTTCACGGAGCTCGTCCAGCCCTTTTAGTGAACTTCAGCAGTCCATGGGGTATATAAAATCTTCAGCCATCCCTTTCAAGAACAGGCGGGCCATCTCCTGGGAGGCAGTCTGCGACAGCCGGCTTTCTTCTCTGCGTTGCAAAGCAGACTCTGAAACATATCCCGTGAAATGTGAGAAGAAAAAGCTTCAGGTGACGATGAAGAGGCATCTGGCCAGCATCAAGTGGATGAGATCTAGCAGTGGGATGAACTGGCTATGCTAATAGCATGCAAAGTGCTACCAGTCGTTAAGTGCTGTGAAAAAGTAAAAGAGACAGTCTTCCACAGTGGTGTGCAAACGTGAATGTGTAATACACGTTCAGCTTTGCGAGCTCTGGATAAAGGCCAAGCAAACAACCAGAAAGAACTTGCTTATACCCCAGCAGGTTGAATTCCTCTCCTTTTTCTAAAGTCAGCAGCTCTGAATCTTTTTAAATGCAAGTAGTGACGAACTAAAATAGGTCATTTTCCAAAGTGAATGCTGTCTTTTCTGCTCATGTCTACGTAATTTGTGATTACTCCTGTGGGAAGGAAGTAACTACATCAAAAGCAAACTGCAAAGACAGAAAATATGTGCCTTTAGAATAGTAATGTTTTCAGACTAATAGCAAACTTGAAAAGAAGAAACATTCTAGCTAGTCAGGTAAAAGTTTTCTTTTGTTTCTAATATTAGAGTGTAAGCAAAAACCAATTAAGAGTTAATTTATCCCAGGCTGTTTACAGCAGGTAGTTGCAAACGCTCATTCCTAGCTGCTAGCTAGAATGTGCTTACCAAGGCAGGAGGAGCCAGGTGTCTGCCTCATTGAAAACAGTGAAGAGCTAGCTGTTATGTTTCTATTTTTAACATATATGCTTATTTTATGTACCTCTTGTAGTTAGCCATTTAATACGTCTGGAATTAAGGGGAAACTGATGTGATTTGTTTGCCTTTTTACCAGTGTCAAAGTATAACACTGTGCTATTTATAACCTGTCATTGTTCCGGTTATATCTGAACCCAATAAAATCTCTTTTCTTTAATAGCCTTTCTTGTCATTGTTGTTACCTTTATCTTTCTCAGACTCGTCTTTACCTTAAAATTAGAAGGGGAGATAAAGCAGACAACCATGAATATTCTGTGTCCACAGAACATGTGTTTCTGAACCTGTTTGTTGACCTTAATTGTTTTTCTAGGCACTGATATTCCAGTGCATTAAACACATCAGTGTTTAGAAACAGAAAAAACCATCAGTGACAGCTAGAAATGGCCAAAGACATCTAATCACTGAGCTGCAAAGTCTTCTTATGTGAAATTGCTAGCATTTTCAAGCTGCTAGATTCAAGCTAAGCAAAATTTTCTTGCTACTGAATTTCAAGAAAAGATAACTTAAAGTACCTGGGAAACTTTCCTAGGGTAAGGTCTATCTTAAGCTGTTTAAAAAATAGGGTTAGCAGAAGATGAACTCTGGTAAAATCCATTAGTTTATCACGGATGAAGATACCTAAAATATGGATAAGGTCAGTAGTACATGCAATAAAAATCATCTACTTTAGCTGATAGGAGAGAATTGTCATACTGGGAATTTAAAGTATCTATTAAATTCTTTGGTATTTTATTTAGTTATGTTGCATAATCTGTAGCTAATAGTATTTTTAAAAGTACTGGTGACCTCCGCATATAGGAAAAGAGCTGCTATCTAAGGAGATGAGACTGCCCCTATTTTACAGATGAGGAACAAATTCCATGCAGCAAATACAGTTCAAGCAGCCCATGAAACTCATGTTCCAAATAATCTGAACAGAGCTAGCTGTGCTTCTCTGGCCGAGATCACAGTCTGTGAAATGACATATATATGTGAAATTGAGTAAATCCACAGGCGGCTAACTCCCGTGACTTTAGTACAGGTATCGAACCAGGGAGTCATCCAGACTCTCTTTATAATCTAAAGTATGATTCATCTCTTCTCCTCCTACAGAAGACATCTAAAACACATTCGATGTTTACACCATTGACTACAGCCCTGTCCAGAAGAATCCCAGACACACAGGTTAAACAGCATCGCCACATCCTTACGTCAAGGGCAATGCTTGGGACTGAACCCTAATCTGTCAGCGTGGGGTTTTATACAAAAGATTAACACTGCACTCTCAAAATAGAAACATTTTTTTTTCATGAAACTATTTTGAAAATTAAATAGAAATGTAATTTTCAGGATTATGCTAGGCTGAGGAGAAGGTAAAAGGCCTGTTGAAGATATTTGCCACTTTACCCTGTCGTTCAACAGATTTGTATTAGACGTGATCATATCTGAAAAATCTTATCAGTAAAATGGTTTTAGAAAAGAATCAGAGTACAAATGAAGTTATATACTGAACACCATAATCCATACCACATAACACACACTGGGCTACACAGATTTCTGCATACATTTGCAAATACTCACAGTTACACATATGATATTTGCCATGAAAAAAATGTTTACCATGGAATGCAGATATTAGAAGTCTTTTTTTTTTTTCCGTTTAAACCAGTTATAATTCTGCTTTGTACACATCCTACAGAAATGCAGTGACTGAGACCTCGGTGGCTGTTTTGAGTGATACTGAGTGGTTCTGCTGTTTTTCAAAATGCTGTGCTCCACCTCTAGGACTTTGGGAAAAAGAAATCACTTGGGTAATTTGGGAGCCATTTTCTTTTTGCACTAGTTCACTTAATATTAATTCACAGTGTTCTCTTTCCACTGCTGCTCTGTTAAGGAATTCTATAGAGATACCCTTTACTGGGTTTTTTTGAAGTGTCAGTATTAATTTGAGATACTATCATTAACTCCCAGTTTTTATAGCTATCACAATTTGGAGAAAAGGAAGAGACAGATAAGGACGATTTGAAACTGAGTGAACAGACAGCAAATAATGTGATTATTACTCATCATGGTAAGAGAATGGAAACAAGTGAACATTTGAGGGGAAGGAGCTTCGGGAGATACTGTCTTGTCTTGGTCAGCTCACAGCCTGTGAAAAAGGATCCCATGTGTGCTCCCTTCACTCTATGGCAATGGCCTGTGGGATATTACTCTTGACCCTTTCTCCCCCTTTCTAGGAAGCCAACAGATGTGTATTCAGACATGGAAGTTATTTGTATGCAAGTTGAAAATAATCTCTGTAAGGGATAACAAGTGGGATTTCACATTTGGGTGTCATCCCCAATTTTTGTCTGATTTTCTTAGCCATAGATTGAAACCACGGAGTTCAAGAGTTTATTATTTGTTCCTGTTCCTCCATGATCTTAACTTCCCTGTATGAATGGATGAAATGATGGAGGCAAAAACCAAAACATGCTAGTGACCATTACTATTTGAGCACGTGCTCCATAACAGCATTCAAGGTCTGATTTTGGCAATAGGGAAAAAGGGGAGAAGGGTTATCTCTGGTGTTTGTGTGCAGGGAGGAGTTTTGCTTCGCTTTGTTCTTCAAGGGGAGATAATTAGCACAGTTAATGAAAGTATTTTTTTGTTTGTTTTAATATAGCTTGGATTAATTAAAGGAATGATTTGGAATATCTAATTCTTGATAATTCAGCAAAATGTCCCAAATATTTTATGTAAATGTCTTTATTTGAAAGCAGAAATTTCATGAAAATCAGAGCAAATTTTGATGAGGTTCAATACTTGTTCCTGTGATTGGATATATTAGCTACACAGTACTATCCTTGCTGATTTTTTTGTTCAATTTTAATTTAAATTTGAACGGGATTTTTGATATTCTGACTCTATTTTCTTGTGATATTAAGTTGCAGGCCAAAGTGTTTTCCCAAACCGCTGCGTAATATTGGTCTGTTCTGTTCAACTGCAATCACATTTCATCACACAGTTATCTGTACTTTACTAGTGATTGTAATGGTTTCTTTATTCTGCATATAGGCTGCAAATGCGTTTGTAAATCGCTTTAGGATATTTCCAGATGCAAGTTGTTACAAATGTAGCTCATAATAATTATGGCACGATTCCTGTTTTATTTTAGCACTTGTTTTTTATTAGACAACTGAGATGTAACACACTGATTCCTCAAAGAGATTACACCATCCAGGCCTCTTTTTTCCATGACAGTTTTTCTCCTGCTTTCTATCCATGTGTATGCTGCTGATACAATCTTACACAATGGGTAATGTAATGACCTCTATTCATTTATAGTAAGTTATACAATGTTGTGAAGTCCATGAAATATTTAACACTAATAAACAGGATGATCATTACTTTGATGCATAATGAGAAAGTAAATTAAGTAACTGACATTTAAATAAAATATAAGTGCTTTATGCAGTTTCTATTTACCACATCATGGCAGTAATCCATTTAAAGTCAATGAACAACATAATTGAATAGCTCATGTAATGTAAAGATCTTTCTTGAGTTTTTTTCCAGACTATTCACATGGAAACACATTTGCAGTTTGCTGACATTTTCAGACCGCTTGTGCATGTATAAGTATTATTATATCTCTTATGCAATATTTTTATCTCACAAGATATCAGAAGCACTGAAACTGAGAACATGCCACTGAAAGGCAGTCTTTTGTAGAACCTGGTTTATGGAAGATAAGAAAATGTAGCAATGAAGCAGAGGTTGTGACTACCTTTTCATTGATCACTTCTGTGGGAAGGAATTCCAGACTTGTGCACTACCTAGTATTAGGACAGATTAAAGAAGATTTAAGCAGAAAGAGCTCACTGCCTTACAGAAAGATTGTTTTTTCTGTAGACAGCCAATGCCCACTCACTTCAGTGTCTAGCAGGAGTGACATCAAATGCATTGAGGCAGCATAAAGAAAAAAAAATCTCCGTTTAAATAAATTAAATGCAAGTTTTCATAGTAACAAGCCCTTGATTTTCCCAAAAGTCAAACAATAAAAAATTTAACTAACATGAATATTCATCAGGTTCTGTGAAAAGATTTCACAGATGACTCACTGCAGCCAAAAATGTTTTCATTCCTTGTAGGTTTGTCACTATCTATTGATCATAGGAAGATGTGTTGCATTTAATTCTATACACCCATTTAATTCTCTTTTGAAAAAGAGTGTTCTGAAGTTGTGCAAATGTCGCATTTTAGTACTTTAAAATACATTCAAGATTCAAAGTTCAGAAAGTAAAAGGGAAAGGAAAAGGAAATGAACAAATTAGAATAAATGCTTAAAGTTTAGCTTAATCAAATGCAGTATTTTTTAGATTTTCAGTTCCTATTAGATTGAAAATGTAAAATTTGTAGTTTTTATGACATGGACCTTTTTTCTTTTTAAACTCTGTAACTCTGAAGATTTTATGGGAAGGGAATATAACTCAATATTTATGTAATCGAAATATAAGCTAAATGCCAAATCCAGGACCAAGAATTTCCTGCCTGCAGACTCTCAAGTCCCTGGCCAAAAGATTGCATAATCTGGGAAAAGGGAGTATTATAATTTCCTTTTTATGAATGCAGAGGGATCAAGGGGAGAAGTTATGATCAAGAAAGAGATTAATATGCTAGTTTATTAAAAAGTGCTGAAAGGCCTACAGGCTTTGACTGCGAGAGCACTCATATCTGTTGCTGGATATGTGCAGAACTGACCAGAGAAGCCTGCACTAATATATTAAAACAGTGTCTGGGGACATTCATCTATACTATTAAAAAAATCTTAGTGCAGTCCCTGGCAAAGTTTTGGCCTATATTGACTGGAACTCTCCTACATGCAAGCAGGAGGAGAAACATTACAGGAGGGCATCTGTGAGAGATGCAGGTTGTTCCCATTGCTTCAGCATTTCCCAGCAGTTTTAACTCTGCTGCTTTCTTCTTATTTCAATGCTTAAAGTTGTATCAATTAAAGCACAGCTGTACAAAATTTCTCTGCTCTTTTTTCTAGGCATATATTTTCAAAACGTACAGCACAATGACAGTAATCTGACCAGAGCTGTCTAAACAATATGGATTCCTATGATGAATGGTGCGGCTTTGATTAAGGATAACAGGCATATATAGACACTGTAGAAAACAGCACAGAACTGCAGAAGAGTTACTGACTCCCTTTAGCATCACAAAACTAATGCTTAAATCAGGGGTAACCGACTGATTCTGCATATCTGTTTCGGGTGTACGTCTTATCTGCATCCCAACTCTGCCCTGGGGAAGCGCTAGGTGCGAACTATTCCCTTTCCTCACGTTCATACAAAGGAAATGCAGACATGTGCCCCAAAATGAAGTACAGTACACTCCAGCAGGTAGTAGCCAGTACAGATGACAAAGTGACCAGGAACTTACCATGTGCTGCAAAGCACCCCAGCAGGTAACCATCCATGCTGGATCGGCAGGGAACCTCAAGAATAGCTTTCATTTTCAGCACACAGTGTCTGGTGACTCCTTTAGTTGAGGCCAGTGAAAAGGTGATGAAAAGATCAGGAAATGTTCCTGCTTCTGTTAGATTAAAACAATATGTTTCATGTATGAGTCTAGACTTCTCTATTACTTATAGCCGCCAGCCAAAAGAATAAGTAATTTTGAATACCAAGTGCTTGACAACCAGTACTAGTGAGTTTTTACTTTTTTTTAAATTGATATAGGAGTGCTCATTCCTAGGAGTCTGAAATGTAGTCGGAGTTCCAGGTTCCTCCTTCATCATGCCATGAAAGCATCTGTGAATGTCTGGTAGACAGTGCTCAAAATTTCTATTGCAAAGAATCAATAAAAGTGTCTTCTGCTAAGACATTGTTTTGCCTTCTTGCAGCTGCCATCAGACATTTGGAATCTATGGTCAAAATGCTGGGCTCAGTCCTGCTAAACTCCTGTATGTATAATATTCAAATTATTTCCTCCTTATTGCAAGAAAATGACCCAGACTCTCATACCAAACTGACAGCAAGAAGGCATATTGTAAACGGTTCCTATGATTTACCATGTTTATGGTGAAATACATGATCCTGACAGTAACTATTTTATCTCTACTCTGTTGTTGTTTGTGAAAGGTTCTGAATGAAGGATAGAATTTAGACTATCAGCCTCAACACATCCCACAAACCTTGACACTTAGCTGATAAACTTCGATAAGGAACACAGTTCCTGTGAACTCCTTCTATAATCAATACAGAGCATGAACGTGAGAAGGAGTCACTTCTGACTATCTAAGATATGAGTCTCCATCTCTATTTTCTCTCTCTTTCTACTGACACAGAGAAAGGATAAGGAAACTGCATACCCACCTCAGTGGGGTGCCTCAAGTTATGTGAGATGATTTGACCAACTGTCTAAAGTTTGGAAATGTTCTGAATCATACATTAAATATTAATAGGCTGACAAAGAGAATATTTTAAGTTGTAATGATTACTATGGACAGCATGGCTAAGAGCTGCCAGTGGGTAAAGTCAAAGAATTGATTACTTCCTGGCTTATTCTTGACAGTATGTTTAATTTTTACTTATTTCTCATGTAGCAAAAAGTAGATCCATTTAAACAGAACAGTGCCAAATTACTGAGCGGGACATTCAGATAGTTTACCAGCTCACTGTTTCAGTGCCTCCAGGTATTGAACTACGTTACTATAACACAGACTACTGTAATTTCACCTATTACAAACAACCAGGAGAACACTTAGATATGTGGAAATCCTGTGTCAACAACTTAAATTTTGTGCTCATGTAAGCCACCGGCCATTTTCAGTGAGAGATCCTGAGTAACCAGAATGTAAAAACCCAATGACAGTAAGGAAAAACATGGCTCTCACTGCCCGTTGCCACAAAGACAGCTGGAAAGATAAGATTCACTTTCTCTTATTTCAAATACTTGCAAGGTAGATATGTCTACATCAGAACCAGTCACCCTGGATTTCCTTTATAGACAGGTGATAGATATGGTAACTTTGTAGGCATCTCATCTGGTCTGTCTTGGATGTCTGCTTTAGGATGAGATGATTCCTACACTAGAAATATCTACATTAATATGGATTAATAATGAAAGGAATCTAGAGGAGCTTCTTCACATCAGCAGTAGAAATCCACACTACAGACAGGTGTCACTTGCATATCTTTGTGTTAATTTAAAGGAATCAAAGAAAGATATAATAATTGACAGTCACCTACTCCCACATATTGAAGAACTTAATGGTGAAAACCACATTTTCTACTATTGAGCTTCAGATGTTTGTCAGTATATAACAATGCATGATATCATCAAAGACCTCCAAGCGTTTCTTCCATACTATGGACTTTTCTGTTTCAAATTCACTCTGTACAGACTTGAATCAGAATCTGATTTTTTACAAAAGATGATGTTTTTTCCTCCAGACTAGATAATGATATTTCTGTATTTTAAATGCTCTGGAAACACATTAAAGACATGAACATCGCATACTGCAACCCATCAAAAAGTAGTGAAATTAACCTTGTCAGAATAGCATTTCAGCACCGAGCTGTCTTTTCTTGGGCCTAAGCTTTCTATCTGCACTGAAGTTTGATCCAGCCAATGGCACCTCAGTGAAAAATTACAGGTGTCATTCTCAGTCTCAGGTCTGTGCCACCACATAGAAAGTTTACTCCTAACTTTGCTTCCCAACCTAACTATTCAAAATTTTTCTTCATGGAATCCTCAGCTTTGTAAAACTTTTTGATGATATTGGGAACAACAGAGGATTTGCATGAACAAGATGAAATTGCCTGGTGATCAGTTAAATTACACTAATTAATATATATGAGGTAGAAACCAGGAGCTGAAAATATGAAAGCTCTTACTTTCACCAAACATCCAAATAGCTGCTGATGTAGAAGCAATGGCAAGGAGTAAAAGCCCCTACAGTAATAGGAGGACAAGCTAAAGCTGCTTGTTTAGCATATCTAACTTTAAAAAACAATCCAAACCCACACACAGCTCCCTCAAAACGGCTTGACCCAACAATTTCAAAAGTCTTACTCTAGCATTGCTGGCAAGTTTTAGACTACAAAATAAACTTTTTGTACATGAGGGATATGTCATACAAGATACCCTTTGACTTCTTATTCTAGAGGAACTGCAGGCCAAGTGTACAGGCCTGTCTCATGATACATATCAAGAAACTGTTGGAATGAAGAAGGAAGTGTAAGATCCATGGAGACAGTTAGGACCAGAGACTTTAGTTGAGACTACTCAACAGGCCCTTACTGCTCTCCAGTCTAATGACAAGACAGAAGTGACTCATGCAGTGCCAGAAACCTTTACCTGATACAACACAGGAAAAGTTTGATTGACATCATATGGGCTGTTTGCTCATGCATCACTTGCCTGTCATTATGCTCATACTCTGATGGATTATTCCATTAAGTGAGCCAGAAATAGCGTTGACGTCACAAGTCACATCTGCTACAGTAATCATTTGCCTATCTACAATTTTCAGCTGAGAAGGTGATCCAAGAAAGAATTAGCATTAAACAAAGCATCATAAGTTATTTCCCTCAACTTCAAGCTTTTCTTCAAAGGGAGAGAGAAACAGCATACACAGAAAACCATCAATATGCTTCTGTCAACTCAATGGAGAAATCAAATTCTTCAGTTGAACTGTGGGAGGAAGTTCACAGCCTGCTAAGCTGAAAGGAAAAGCTTGAAAAGCTTTTAGCACAGACCTCCTACAAACTTGCAGAGCTGCACATCACACAACAGCATTGTCACCATCAGCATTATTGCAGAACGTGAGGGAGCAGGCTCACAGGCTAAATGTAGATGGATGACAAGCGCTAAAATCTGAAACAGAACAATTGTCCAGATGGTAACCAAACAACGGAAGCAGCAGTATGGATTATACTGAGTTCAAAAGTCAGTATTTTGAGAGGAGTTCACTTGAAAGAGCATGAAAACCTGTAGTTCTATGAAAAGAGAAATTGTTCACTGCTTTTTGAGGCTCTTAAGGGGAAAAAGGAGATGTAGATGTAGAAAGTATGCAACTATTACAGCATAGTCACGTTGAAAAGCTCCTTGCTTTGTACATATTCACATGGGAAACTCAGACTTCCTCAGATCCAAGATGTTTTGCAAAAATTCAGATCTGATCACAGACCTATTAGATACAATTATTATATTCATGTAGGTACATGAACTCTATTCTATCTATATTTCATCCAAAGTTACAGTTTGCCTGTTATTGGTTACCACATTATCTGATTAGGTATAAAACAATGAAAATAATGAAGTTACTGTCCCATTCATGCTTTCATGTCACAGGAGGGACCTTATTCCCCCCTATGTGTAGCTGCAGAACTGGTGCTCAGAACCTGAGGACACTGCTGAATGATGCTGTGATGGAGGAAAGCGGAGGCTCTCCTACATAATCTATCTTCACTTGTTTATTTCTACTCTTCTCTTTTGTCTTCTCTTGTTTAGTCTCTACTGCTCTCTTTTGTTCACTGTGGCCATCATTCTGCTTCTTTAAAAATAACCTTAAAGCTGTATTCAGTACTCCTGCTTCCTATTAGGTAGTGCTGGATGTACTCTACAGGAATTCCCCCTTCCTGCACTACCTCTAATATATCCTAGGTATAGGTGTAACCATATTTAAGAAAGGGAATATCTGAAATTCTTGAAGTATGATCATTCTCAAAATATTTGCTCCCAGATACATTCCCCTCACCCCCACCCTTGTGTAACTTTTTTTGTACTTTGGTTTGAGGGTTTTCTACCCCCCGTGCAAAAGTAGTCCATTTCACACACATAATCTAGGGAAAAAAACAAAAAACAAACAAAAAAACACAGAACTGGTAAGGCAAGATAGTAATAGGGGGTTGAAATTGTTAGAAGCTTGCAAAACTTACGGGAAAGTATATATTCATGCTCTGCTTCATAACCATTCTTCTGACCTTCTTTGCATGCCATTGGATTTCATTCTATGCAGTGATATCTGCTCGACAACATCCCTAAGCAACATTTGCTGTACAAGAGACAGCCATTGCAAAGTCGTGCAGACCTCCCTGCAGCCCTGTGCGTAGTAACTAGGCCACAATCACAAACTGTCAGTATAGCGTTTTTGAAACTTCTCTTTTGTGTCTTTTTGTGTTATAAAAAGCCTAGAATTAGTTTTTATTTTCCTTCTTATCAGAAATACGGCATATTCAAGTCAGTTAGGCAGTATTTCCTCCTTAAACAGGGATCTCTATGGTCTTTATCTGCTTGTCACAATGCAGGAGATGGTGCATCGTAGTTGTGCCTTGAATAAAGTAGGTGTCCTCAGGTCTGAAAAGTTAGTTACTAGAACGCTGATGAAAACTAATGGTTTAATTTGTCTCCAAAATCACACTGATCCAATTGCAGAGCTGGAAAGAGTCTGTAGGAGGTCCAAGTGGTGCCTCCTTACCTCGGTGGCATTTACGGTGAGATGCCTCATTTGGGTGGAATTTTCTGATGAAGCGTAGCTTATGCAGAAAATGCTAGTTGGATGTGTCTTGGGAGTGGTGTACTTGGAACTGACTTCTACAGATCACTTCCACATCTTATATTTTATGGTCTGAATCAATAAAAATTAATCATTTAAGACAAAGAAACTGTCACTGTCACCATCAATATTCTTGGTAGAGGCTCGGGTAGCTGAAAAGAACAGTCATTCTTTATGTTTTGATCTTACTTTTGGTGTCACTACGAATTTCTGTATTTTATTGCTTGGATGTCACTGGCCACTGAATGTTTAGCAAATTACCCCCTCATGGAGTCTAATCTTATGTTTAATTAGATCCTGGCATGCAGAAAGGGCTTAGAAAGACAGATGGTATAAAACATAACAACCTACACAGAGAGAGAAGTTACAACTATGTTGTTGTCTACTACTCAAATATCAGGCTAGCTATAAACATCGTCATAATCCAAAGCTCACTGCTTATTGTCTGATCTTGACCTACTTTTGTGACTATTCTTATTTCCAGCAAATATTTAGTCTGACATATGATTAGATGGCGACCAAGTAGATGGTAAAACCCTTGTCTGGAGCAAAACGCTGGCAGAGCATGCCTTGTACTCCTGTTTATATTCTATACATCATGTAAGTTAAATATAAAAATAAATATAAAGAATGCGTGGCTGACAATGTTTTTGATACAGAGGACTGCATTAGTGTGCTATCTGCTAAGCACATCATGTTTTCCAATGTCAAATAAATCAGGACATCAGTAGTTTAAGAGCCTTGCTTTGTTTATTGAAGGAAGATTCATTTTGCAATTGTACTCACAAGAGGATAATAATGTTGCAGTCCACCTAGGTTGTTGCTGAATAAGTTTCTAACTCCACTTAAAGCATTTTTATGGATGCCAGGAAAGAGAGCATTCCTGATAGTAAAGTAGTTTTTCATCTGTTAATTGATATTTTAATATCTATTTTCCATTGCAATTATTAACAGAAATTAGGAATGATGGCAAAATTCAAAAAAATAAGGTCTTATCCAGCTGGGATACAATGCCTTATGGGGCATGCCTCTGAAGAAAAACTGTTTGTTTCAGTCACTTGAGGGATACACAGGTTTCTTATACATTTCCTAGATATATCCTAGTGTCACCCATAATGGTATCCAATATTGAGTATCCCTTGTCCACAGGGCATGTGGGAGGGGAAATGTCTTTCGGGTTTAATTGTTTCTACCAATATTTCAATAAAAAAAGAAAAACACTATTTATGAGAACAGGTGGATTTCTCGCATTTCTCATTTTTCACTAGTATTGGTAGACTCAGAAAAACTAAAAATGAGCTTTTTGGATAGAAGAAAAAAAATCCTTTTTATTTTTAAAATATTATTCCATATCTCAAATGTCAAACAGTTAAATAAAACCATGAACAGTGATGTGAAACTGAAGGAAAATGTAGGAGAAATGTTATTTTGAGAATTTCAACATGTACATTTATGCATCATTTAAGCTCATTTTGCATCGAATTTCTTCTCTACAGTTTTATTAAGATTCATCTGGACATTATTTGAGAATAGCATATATGTGCAAGCGATCTATTGTACAGTTTTGGGAATAGCAGTCTCTAATTGAGTTTATAAACGAAATCTTTAACTATAGTCAGCTAAATTGCTGTGTAGCCAAGTCCTAAAGAGGGACTGAACTTAACACTTCTGAAGCCATTTCTCAATTACATGCTGTAAAATTTAACACATTAACCATGTAATTGTACACTAATTAAATATACTATGAGAAAACAAAGGCATCTCTTGGGCATCTCATAACTTCCAGAATAATATCTATTTCGTTAGCTTTTCATTCACGGGTACTCTTAGAGACGATAACAATATAATTTCCTTGTTCTTAATTCTATTTAAATTAACAAGGAATTCATATCTTATTACACTCCCTGAAACACTTTACATGAAGCTAAAAGAGCAATTAGTATTTTCCATATTGGCAGCTTCAGGCATGTAATGATAATGTGCTTCCAGCACCTTAAAGGTATGGTTCATAAATATAGCGTGTGCTTAATAAGAGTAAAGTAGGCAGAGAAACAGCAGCTCTCTTCCCATCTAGTATTATTTAGCTTAGTCTGAGAAATAACTCTAATGCATGAAAATTTGACCTTCACCTTACATTGGAAATTCTCTTCACAGAGAGGGTTTTGTGCATTGTTCCAGTCCAGCTTGTGCCTCAAGAAAATGAACAGCCAGCCATGTACCAGAGAAGAGATTTTATTCACAGTGACTGCTGTGCTCCTGGACAGGAATGACTCATCTGTAGCATAATCCATGCACATCCCAAGAAATTGGTTGTAGTATAATAGAGCATATAAAGCCAAGGGCTGAGAGGTAAGGATGGTATCCACAGCTCTTGTGCCCATGGCTGAGCCAAACTGCCAGTGTGAATAAGAAGTGATGCTGGAAGCAGAAGAAGCAAACTTAACAACAAGTAGCTCTTGAGGGGTGCAACAAATGCCCACTGCAAATAGGGAACGCTGAAGCAATTGGCATAGGAAAGTGCCTGCAGTTAGGTAAAATGCAATTCTTTGTGGAGTTTTTGTTACCTTTTTGTTGTGGGGAATTAAGGGCTCTAAGTTTCTATAAATAAGCATTTAAAAGAAAAAAAAATCTATGGATAGTCTTTAAAATAGATTTTGAAATGTCAGCCTGGGTCAATAAATTAGAAATGTTATATTCAGCAAGAAAACTGTCTTTTCTTCTCTCCATATAGAAAATCTGACAACTTGACATTTTCCCCAGGTTCTTTCATGTTGAGAAATTCATGGGAACACAAACGAAAAAGGAAGCATTTTCCCATAAAATCCTCACTTTCAATAATTAAAAAGTTCACCATACATATAAGAAATCTTCAGTCTAGTTCCATTCAATACTTCACTTATTGGCCATTCAGAGTTTACTTGTCACTTGTCATAGCTCTATCCAATAGCATGCTCTTTAATCACCTTCACATACCTTTTATTTCTGATTACCAAACACATCTTTATTGATGCTAACTAATATTTTGATAGGAAATTAATTTAAATAGTAACAAGTAAACTTTACTGGTTTGTGGTCTCATGAAATATTGAGGTTACAGCTATTCTGAAACTACTAATTAAGTCCAAAACTAAGATGTCTCCTAATTAACATGCTAAATATATCGAGCCACATTAATTCCTCAGACACCTCCATTGATTAGAGTAGCCAGTGGAGATGAATTTTCTCCATTGATCCAGCTGCAAATCTGGAGCAAAGAATACTGCTGGCATGGATGATTCAGTTGATTTCATTGGTAACATCCAGGTAACATCTGCTTTGTGCCTCTATGTGTGAATTTATTTGCAGCTGGTCCTACTGAGGTCAGGGAAAAGAAGTTTATATACCAGAAGTCCTAAAAAGGTGATGTATTAAGGTGAGATATTTTTATCAGTTGGTCAAGCAGTGAAGCATAGAGAGAAAATAGACATGACTTTCAAATTCCTTATTCATCTAACAAAAGGTGAATATCTATGACAGAAAACACAATTCACCTGAAAGGACATTGAATGGGTACATTAATGAATCTCAGGGGACAGTTCTTCTACCCTTCAGTATTTACCATCATGGAGCCCTCTAGGTAAAAAAATTACTTCATACAGTAGATCACTATTTAAAGCAAAAATAATTACAAAAAACACCCTTCAATCATAATTTAAAAAAAAATCCTCCTCCCAACCAAAAAAATAGCAAAATATTAATTTTTCTAACTTGTGGTGAAAGGAATTTAAGGGTGGATGTGCATGCACATATACATATTTTAACCAATTCCTTTAACTGAAGAGCTCACTTTTGCTGTTGCTCTTGAGAGGGGGATGGGCAACATGGAAGGAAATGTATAAACATAACATCATCTGACAGGTTTTCTTTTCCCCTGTATTCTTTAAAAAAAATGCAAACCGTCAAACTGAAATTTAAATACATTCTTTTTTTCTTCCAGAATCTTTAACCTTCTTGTGGCTGTGGCTGTTACTGTGGGGTGTGTGTGTATGAGCATGTGTGTGTGTTTGTGTGTGTATACTTGAGAGAGACAGAGAGGAGGAGAAGAGACCTGTTTTATCACACACTCTCTTGACCTTTTTTGCAATTCATTGATTCTTAAAGTATGTCAAGGAATGCATTATTTATAATTTTTCACACACAGTTTTCTAATACTGCTGCTGTTACCTTCAGTTTTGTTTAGTTTTCTTTTATTTTTAAAACAAAGATAATCCCATTAATGAGTTAATCATCAGTTAAGACTAATTTATGATGTAATATTTCTCCTTTCTGCTTCCATTTTCACTCTTCCATAATGCAGGAATAGGAGAAAATACCACGTTTTTAAGTTCATTACCCTATAAGCTGTTTGTAGGTGGAACTTATCGAGTTGGCAATAAATAAATAAATAAACACTTGCTCTCAGCAAGAAAATAACTATATTAAAATATTTTTTAAAAAGAAACATCTTACATTTTTTTATCTTTGAGAGTATTCCAGAAGTGTTAGAAAAAGTAAAGGGAAATAAAAGACAAGAGAAGGGCACAGCAAAGCCACATCAAGAAATGAAAAGTTTCTTTTTATCCAAAGAGATGGCTTTATTGTCCATATGAGCCTCTGAAGTTGCTGGTGAGCCTACATTTTATTTTCTGCAGATGCCTATCCTTTCACATTAACAGGGGCCTCACAAGTACAGGGTTACATTATCACACAGTGCTATCACTGGGATTTCTCTGCTCACTGCAATTCCTCCTCGGGGAGCAAATTTTGGTACCATTAATGTAACAAATACCTCAGTGTCCTCTGCTGATGCTTCATACAAAGACAGTGAAATACTATTTAATGGTTTTCTGCTGAACACCAGCCTTTGTCTTTGCTCGGTTGAGATATAGAGGAAAAAGCACTGTCATTGCCAAGTGCAGGATCACTGGTATTCTGTGTCCCTTTATATCTGAGAGTTTGCAGTCAGATATCCCAGAATACATGGGGGTTGATATTTTTCTCATAATTCACAAAGCAGCTATAGATATTCTGTTTCCTGACCAGACAGAGAAAGATTGAAATAATTTCAGTGACAACCCGGATCACGCAGAGAAATGTGGGAAAAATCCTGTCGCTTCTAGGAGCCTTCTGAGACCAGTGTGAGTGAATCAGTAGTCACAGGAATGAATCAATTTATGTGGCCAGCTGTGAATGTTTGCCTCTATTTCTCTGAGGTTTCCCGAGTACTCTTCCATGCTCATTTAAATTAAATCTGTCCTACGTTTACTTCCCTTTTTTAATGATTTATAAAGTGAGACACTCAAGTTTCAGCTGACAGCTTTCACAGGTGAGTCACTTGGAGAAGCTGTTTAATTTACCTAAGCCTCATTTCTCTACCTGTAAGATAAACACATTATTTCCTACTCTCCTTCTTCTTTATCTTGTCCAGTTCTATTGTAAGGAGGGTTGACTTAGGGCTTGGAAAACCCTTCATGCGATAGGGAGTCCATGCCAGTCTAAGTACTACTACAATAGAAACAACATGGTGCCTTTTTTTGATTCTTGTGTTTTACCAGATTTCAGTGGCTTTTTTCTGCCTCTGTTCTATCTTTGAACTGCTTCATAAAAATCAACCTTATATTTGGCCATAATTTTCTATTTCATCCAGCTGGACAGATTCTGCTCTGTTCCAAAGACCATGAACATAATAGAACACCCTAGAGAAGTCTTTGTGTATTTTTTGATGTTTTAGTCTCTGTAGATATAAAACAACTTACCGGTGTTCTCACACTGTCTTTGGCTGAAGCAGAGACTAATTAAGTTAGTTATATAATTATTATTCTAAAGGCTCTCCTCGTATGCCTCATCTGTCTTTATGTTGCTGAAAAAGACATCTCCTTGTCTACATTTTTGCTGCCTGAGCAAATACAAATGTGCTCCTTGGGTCAGCTAGCACTGAATACAATTTTTATAAGTTAATGAGTGTAGAAAAAAAAAAAAAGAAAGAAAAGTAAAAAATGAGTCCTGCCAGAAGATACCTACAAATAAACATATCCACTATCCCTCTTAATAGGCCATGTGGATTTCTAAGGATCTCTTTCATTAACCCTAGCAGCCTGAAAAAAAATATTATGATCTGTTGGGATTGTATTGTACTTGTATTGTATTGTACTTGTATTCTCTCTTGCTGTAAACTATCCTGGGGGCTTGTTCAGCAGCAAGGGCTATACAGTGCTCAGTTTACTGAGGTTCAATACAAGAGGGACTTATCTCTACCAACTTTAGTTATTGCTTAGCCATCTAGTCTAAGCTAATCATTTAAAAACCTCTTTGGACATTGAGCCGAGAGAGATAAGATGAGCAGTGGTGCGTATGCCTGTGGCTTGTTTAAGGAAGCTAAATAAAACAAACTAGCATAAATGGGCGGAGTTAAGGGAAAGGAATCCACTTGTCTCCATGAATCTCTGCTCCTCCTTTCCATGAAGACTGTGCAGTTATGGTGGTGACAGACCACCATGCAGTCTCAAGCACCAGCTGGAGCAACTACCCTTGGCACATCAGAGGCATCCACCCAGAGAGAGCTCCTGAGGGAGGATGCTGCCATCCAGGTCTCTGGCTGTAGGGATTGCTTGTGCTCCTCCCTGAGGTTGGAGGTGGTGATGGTCTTACCTGTGGGAGGTGTGCTGTGGTTGAGGTGCTGAGCTGCCAGGTAAAAGAGCTGTCAGAGATGGTGAGCAGGCTGCACCCGTCAGGGAGGATGATATGGCCTCTTCCAATATTTAGAAGCCTGTCAGGTAAGCATGGCAGAAGCTAGCATGGATGAACAAGAAACATCTGCCTGAGCTCAGATGCAAAAGGGAAGCATGCGGAAGGTAGAAGCAGGTATGGGCTATGCAAAAGGGATATAGACACATTGACCAAGAGCGCAGGGGTGGAGTTTGGAAAGCTGGAGCTCACCTGGAGATTAAAGTAGTGAGGGATGTGAAAGGCAACAAGAAGGCCTTCTAGAAGTACACTGACAGCCAAAGGAATCAGAAAATCAGAGAATGGCTGTGTTGGAAGGCATCTCTGGAGGTCATCTAGTCCAGTCCCCCTGCTCTATGCAAGTCACATAGACCAGGTTGCTCAGGGCTCTGTCCATTCGGGTGCTGAATATCTCCAAGGATAGAGACTCCACAGTCTCTCTGAGCAACCTGTTCCAGTGTTCAGCCACCCTCACAGTAAAAACTGTTTCTTTTGTTTAAATGGAATTTCCTGTATTTCAGTCTGTGCCCTTTGCCTCTCATCCTTTCACTGAGCACCACTAAGGCTAAGTAAAATGTCAGCCCACTGCTCAATGAGGCAAGGGACCTAGAAAGCTTTTCTGCTTCAGTTTTCACTGGTAAGATCTAGGCTCCCAGGTCCCTGAGCAGAATCTGCGGGAGTGAAGCATTGCCTACGGTAGAGAAAGATAAAGTTGGAGAACACATAAGCCATTTGGACATACTGGAATCAGATGGGATGTGTCTGACGGTGCAGAGGGAGGTGGTTGATGTCATTGTGAAACTGCTTTTTATCATCCTTGCAAGCTCATGGCAATCAGGGGAGGTCCCTAAAGATCTGGAGATCTACAGGCTCGACAGCCTCACCTCAGAGTCCAGGCAAGTTATGATAAAAGTTCTCCTGCAAGCCATTTCCAAGCACATGAAGGATAAGAAATTGATTGGGAGCATCCAGCATGGGTTTGATGGGCAAATGATGCCTGATTAACTTGATTGCCTTCTGTGATGAGGTGACTGGCTGTGTGGGCAGGGGGGGACTAGTGGATATTGTATATCTTGACTTTGACAAGGTCTTTGACACAGACCTCCTGAGTGTTCTTATAGGCAAATTGGGAAGATGTGGAGTGATAAGCTGAATGGAAGATCAGCTGGACTTCAGGGTCAAAGAGGGTTGATTAGTATAGAGTCCAACAGGCAGCCACCTACCAGTATTGTAGCTCAGGGATCAATAGCAGGGCCAATACTGTTTAATATTTATTGATGAGATGGATCGTGAGACAGAGTGCAAGCTTGTAATGATAGCGATCAAGGGGAGTGGTCGATGCTCCAGAGGGCAAGGCTACTTTTCAGGACTACTTTGACTGGCTGATGGGAACTTCATGATATTCAACAAAGGCAAATGAAGAGTCATGCAATTGGGATGGACTAACCCTGTGCAACAGGACATGCTGGGGACCAACTGGGTAGAAAACACCTTTGCAGAACAGGATCTGAGGGGCCTAGTGGGCAACGAGCTGCATGGCAGTCAGCAGTGTGTCCTTCTAGCAAAGAAAATCAATGACACAAAGAGCTGTATTAGCAAGAGGATAGCCATCTGGTTGAGGGAGGTAATTCTTCTCCTCTATTTGACACTTGCAGGATGGCATCTGGAGTAGCGTGCCCGGTTTTGGGCTCCCCAAATACAGGAAATACATAGACATACTAGAGCAAGTCCAGCAGAGGGCCAACAGCATGGTCAGGGCTGGAGAATGATATATGAGGAATGGTTGGGAGAGCTGGATTTGTTCAGCCTGAAGAAGAGAAGGTCAAAGGGAAGGGGGATTTAAGCTACCTAATGGGAGGTCTTGAGAAGACAGAGCCAGATTCTTCTCAGAAGCGCACAGTGGAAGGATGGAAGGCAGTGGATTCAAGTTGGAACATGGGCAATTTCATTAACTGAATTTGTTCATATATTCTTACCCCAGGACATTTGAGCAACCAGGTTTTCCTTGCATGCATACTCAGAGAGCAAACTAATCTTACATTCTTGAGAACCACTGAAAAACTAGATCTGATCTTTTATGGATGCACATCCATGCTAGAAGACTTTTCAAGTGATTGAACGCAAACTGTCATGATGAGAAATCAGAGGAACACATTATTCTCCTGTCAGAGTCCTGACAAAGCAAAAATTAAATCCCTAATGGTTGCACCCTATGCATTATCAGCCCATCACCTACATTCAGTTGCAGTCAGTACAAATTGTATTGGGAATGGATGTAGTAAGGCTTGTATTAAGGTGATCAAACAGAATGGTGATGAGAGCTCTGGAGTTCCTTAGGGAAAACATGTTGTAAATCACCCCATGCAAGGTATGAAAAAATATTTAATTAAGTATGAGCATAATTTAATGTATAAAGGAGGGCAAAATTTCTACAGTCATAGCTTAATGAGTTCTACAGTGATCCTCCTGAACCTGCAAGAAAGATCAGACACACAAAAGTTTGTGAGTGGGAAAGTACAATTGAACCTGGTTACCTCTATTCCCAGTCTTATATTATCTTTCATGTTTTTTTCATTATGTTTCATAAGGAAATATCTGTATCATAAAGAGAAAAAATATTTAAGCTTTTTGAGTAGCTACAACCACAATTATCATTGTTGGTCTTTTACATTGTCGTAAGTTATTCGTTAGGAAATTCAAAGTACTGGTTGTTTTTCATAGCTCTCTCCACTTGATTTCATATTAACCAACTGCAGCAAGACCTTGTGACTGTTGACCTTCACAATTAAACAACACAGCAGAGGTTACTTCAAGTAGTTAGGAACCAAAACAGTAATTGCTTTTAGAATGAAAGAATAAAAAGCTAACAGTCCCCCCAAAAGCGTAAATTTAAAAAAGGTGTTGACAAAACATTAATATACAATGCATCATGAAAACAGTGTAGTTCTCTTTAATTAGAAGAGTATGTTGTTCCCTGTGAGTTATTCACTTAATTAAAAGAACAGAAATTTGTTCAGATTCATGAATTTGGCTGTAATGGGTATATCACCCATACATGTGGGAATACTCACAGAAAGTAAAATATGACTTTTAAAAATCAAATGTTTGAGGAGGTAACAGTTGCCCCATATACCAGTCATGAATCTCAGATACCAATAAGCACATTTTGAACTGAGGTAAATAAAAAAAATCTGAACGTGCATGAATGCAAAGTCAAAAAGTTTCATACAGCTTAATTATAAAATATTGCATAGAATCTCTGCCTTATCAAATATATCCAGTCTTTCAGCAACTTAGTGCATGTGGCACTCTTTAGAACAGATTTAATCTCTCTGTAGTCTCTGATGTTTTTACAGGGCATAAATGGGCTACTATTTCAAGTGCAAATGTCTGTATTTGAAAAGTGTCTTTGATGGTTTCAGTTTAAATCACTTTAACTGCTTAGATTTTGGGTGCTCAATGCACATCACATTTTTTTGATTAAAAAAAGTCAAGCCATCAAAATAAAAATGATAAAGGATCAGAAATTACTGTGCTTCATTTTAGGCTGTATTTCCAAAGCAATAATAAAACACTTTACCAATCAACCAGTTAATGACCAATGTGAGTTGTTATAAGGCATTGGGTGAAGCTGACAGAGCTTAATTTATCTAGCTGGCCATTAACTCATCAATAAAAGGGTTACTAGTCAAGAGTGTAAAAATTGTTCATATAAATCTCAGTTATGTTACTATTATAATATTAAATTAGTTTTCTAAAATAATTTACTTTATCATTATCACAGTATAATATCAGTAATTTATCACTAATGCTTTATTTCAGTCACTATTGGCCCAATAAACAAAAAGTTGTCTTGATTGCAACCTTAAATGGAGAGGATAATTTTATAATTAGAGATTTGTCTTAACTATATACTGTACACAACTATTATCACAAAGAAGTTGAGGAGTTGATCTATTTGGGAGCAAAAGTCAGAGATGGTGTACTTGTATCTCTTAACTGTGTACAGTATACAGTCTTCCTAGTAGACATATTTTGCATATATATATCAAAACCAATCTTAGAGGTACATCCAAGGATGTTTAAGAATGCTAGAGAGATGTTGTTAATCTTTTTTGGAGAGTATATTGCCTAATTTTGGCTGTAACTGCTATTTTCACATAGTAAGCATTGATTTTGAGATGAGCCAAAGTGACAAAACCTGGCATGAGATCTAATTTTTGCTAGAACCATGACACTAATGGCATGCAGAAGTAGACACAACTGTGGCTATATATCCCTTGTACTTCTTCAGTAATCTTGGCCTTGATTTTAAACTCAACTTTAAACTGAAAACTGGGTGTTTGGCTAAATATTATTGTAATCCAAACAAGAATTAACTCAGGGAACATCTATATTCAACATAATACAGGAAGTCAGATCAAATCAGTGCAAAGGGCCCTATCTGTGTTAACCATGAAACTATGAAATGGTAGAAATATTGCTCACCTGAAAATACATTCAGGTTACACCTCTGCCGAGTGATGATATGCATGTCTTACCATAAAACAATTGCCCGGAAGGATCTTTTTTCTTCTTTCTCCATGTCTCATTGTTGAAGACATACTCCCCTTAATTTTCCTTTTTATTGAAATAGGAGTTTGAAATAAATGGAGTGAGATTTCTGTAATATTTACATTATGAATATGAATGAAAGTATGAGTCAGGGGAAGGTCTTCAGGCAATTTTAAATGTATTCCAAAATATGGCTAGTACATCCATTCCAAATGGACTTAATAAGCACTCAAACACCATGAAGACTTTAATTAAGAAACAAGTATTAAAAAAAAAATCAGCTAATTTCCTAATTAAATCAACATGCACTTGTAAATGGGTTGCCAGTAATTTGGTTGCTGGTGTCATTTTATCTTTTAGGTGTAATGCATGATTTTTAATAGGCAATTAGTTGATTCTTCATAACCCAGACATTACTCTTGTCTTGAATGGTTAATTCAGTAATACCGTCAAAGTGGTACACATTGTCTTTTAATGAAAAATAATGACAAAAATAGTACATTAGATCAGAGAAGTCCATTATGCAATGTGTCAGAAGAAGATCTGAAAGACAGCAAGTTAGTCTAAATCCACAGTAATGTCAACGGACTTAGTGACACTATTTCACACCTGCACTGCTAGAACAGAGTTGAATTTATTTTTGGTTCTGTTTAATCCTCTTTAATATACTATCTGAACATTTCTGTATATATTTTCAATAGAATGCCTTCAGGTAGGCAATTGTGGTAAATCATTTTCAGAAAAAAGAAAATCCAAAAAGTCTGATTAACCAATCAACTTGCCTAAGGTATCACAAAGGAAAAAGAAATGGAAAAGAAGTCTCTCAGAAACCCATTTCATGCAACAGACTGCATTTTTACAGGCAGCCCTCCAAAGGAGTCTTGTCTCAATAATCCGCTTACCTAGTCTGTTGTCAATATATGGCACAACACAACTCAGTTGACCAGTCAAAAAGTTCTTCTCTGTAAGGAAGGGAGAGGTTCACTCCAGACTAGAGATAAAAAACAAAGTGTATCACTACAAATTTTTTCAGAGTAGAACATGAACAATTTAGATTAAGAATGGGTTGCCCTGATCATCTGAACTTTTGTATATTTTCTCCGGTGGGATCCTTCTGGTTTGGTAGGATCACAATACCATGCTGTAAAAAATTTTGCATTCTTTTCCTTTTACTCCCCTCAATCATATGGAATTTTTGTCACATTCAAAGGCAGTTTGTAAGTCAATATAATAAGCTAGTCCAGGCAGAGACATGCTAAAACAGGTAAATTGCTCATAGTATATCAATTAACTCTAAATAAACCAAATATCACTACAGAGCAGACTTACTCAGTGTATCTGCATCAGACTTTGTAAATATACCTGAAGACAAGTACAGTCAAAAAGTCCCAAAAAGTTTTAAGAGCTCCAAGAAACATAACATTTCTCTTTCTTCTTCTTTCTCTTTATTCTTCTTGTCTAACTAGGGTCTTTTTATCCTTCTGCAGGCTATTGATGTAGAAGCCTTCTCCTCAGCTCTCATCACCTGAAAGAGGCTTCACTGAGCATCTCGCCTCATTGACTCCCTCATTTCTCCTCATCTCATTTTAAAACCTATTGACTGTTTCTTAATTTCTCTCTCCATAAGTTATTGCCTCTACGACTGAATGCCTTAATTTATTCTCCATATAATGTCTACACACTGCTGCTTTCTGTGATTTATGGCATATGCAGTCTTCTATTGTTTAACTCCATAAAGCTACTTTGGATGAAACTTCTGCAAAAGAAAAAACAGTCCCACACAGCTTATGAAGTCAACAGGAGCTGCTGACTGCTCAGCATTTTGAAAATATAACCACTACTTTTAGACAAAGTCAGAGTGGAATTTTTTCATTAAGGTTTATGACACTGTTACAATGTTACCCAAATTCCTGACTATTCTAAAAAGTGAGTAAAAACAGCAAAAAAAGTTATTGAACTTCTCTAAACTCTTACATAACAAATGAGAATTTGGAAACTTAATTATGGTTCTTTGATCTAATTTTTGGATTCCAGAACATCTGCGGACCCATGAGTTTTGCACTGTGACAGGTGCAGATGAAATCCAAAATGAAAACAGCTGAAAGATTTAGAACAACAAAATTAGATTAGGGAAGAGGATTTGTAAATTTAAAGCAGTCTCCTTGGGCTACACCTGGCGATTAACCATTAAATCTGGCAAAGTGCAAAGCATTCTCTTTCCTCACATTAACATTAACACAAAATAAGGCACTTCAGTAGCTTACAGGACAGAGGCCCAGAAGGACTCATCACTGTTTATTTTATTGTGCACTCCTTCCCTCCTGCACACACTCCCACCATTTATGTGAGTAAAAATAACAGCACAGTGGAGATTTATTTTCCACTTTTTCTAATGTACACTTACTTTCAGGTCATCAGCTCAGCAAAAATACAATCTTGGTGCTCTAACTTATATGTCAAAAAGGTTCACTACTCCATTTGGGAGGATGGGGACTGAGGGAAAGAAAGTGTGAGGCTTGCATATTAGAAATGCATAACTTTCTTAAAAGCTAAAAAAATATGAAGACAGAGACTGCTTAAATTAAGACAGCATTATATAATATTTATGTCTCATTAGGGGTCTTCTGGGCAAAGTGTAGACATGTATTTAGGAGCTCAAAAAATCCAAACCAATGTCTAGTGTTTATGAAACCATCTATGAAAGTTAGGTGGCTAACTCTCAAAAATCAATCGAGCTTTGATAGTCAGGTGATCCACACACTCCAAATTGCATTTTTAGGTAGCTTGGTAAATCTGGAATTGTGGCCTTTTGTCTATTAGCATTTTGAGGTAGTTTGAAGTTATCCTAGTAAAATAAATCTTCTGTAATCCTACTGCATGTGTGCGATTGCTGACTTGCATGTGCAGTTTAGGTATTTCCTCCACTTACTTTTGACAAGTGTGATCATATTTGACAGGTAGTGGAAATTCCAAAGACAACGTATTATCCACATTTTATGGAAAACACACGAGTAGTAGCTGCAGCACAAGCTCAACCCTTATGCACAACAGAGAATCCACAGAAAACAGTTATGTTCTTGCTCCAAAACAAGAAGAGCTCCATGTTAGATCTTCAAGAATTAACCAACAATATTCAGATAATCAGGATTATTGTATGCCTTTTGCCTCATTACCCAATGTCAAACCCTAGAAGTTGAATGTCCTATGGATATATGACTGAGCTGCAGACTTACCCTCAGAAGGAGGTAGTGCATAACAGATGTGCCTACATTTGCAGTTTAGCATGGAGCATATGTCTTTTTTAGGTATGTAATCGTATTTGTGATCACATTTGGTCTGCTGTATGGAGCAATTATGCACACTGCTGCTACGCCCAACTGTTTCTCTCCTATTGAAACCAAGCTGGAAATTGCTGACTGTGGTGTCACGCAGTTTGGAGAGGATCACACCAATCCTGAGGTTCTCCAGCACTGTCTGGGAGCACATGTACAGGTATAGGATTCTGGAAAAAATCTGTGGGTCTTTTCTTCCCACCATTTATCTCAAATCTAACAAAGACCAAGGATTTAATCATGCTTATGTTACTGCCTTTTTTTTCTGGGTCTTCTTTTAACTATCATAGATCATAGTGTATACCTATTGTAAAGAATTCCTCTCAAAACTTAGAAATTATTTCAACACTGTGAGCACCACAAAACTTTTTTACTTGATTCTAGATTGATTTTGTTTGGCTTTCCACAGTCATAAGCAACAAAAAAAGAGGGACATAGATATCTTAGAAGTGCAACCTGGACAATCTTGAAGACAGTCGTGTTTGCTAACTTTTAGGAAAAGAGGACCTTATGCCTCCCCAGAGCATTAGACAATGGAGTAGCCCTATGAAGGACTATTACAATACAGAGATGCTCTACAGCTGGTCACTGTCTTGTCAGGGGGACTCCTTTCCCACCCTGGTGAAACAGTTCTTCAGGATACCAAAGGTTTTGACCAACTCCGGCTGCTTATTGACATGATTATAGGGTGATTTGTCAGATGGCTTTATTTAAAAGTTTTTATGGAGCAGGGTAAACAACAACTTACGCTGGGATTATAGCATGGTAGTGCTAATCAAAGCACTGGAGTTGAAACCATGATTTGCGGAAGCTATCTTCTGCATAGCAACTGATGAGTTTACACACCTCTATGCACAGGACTATTCTCTCCTTTGTATGCAGGACCAGCAAAATCAACATATGCAACATTCTGTGCCTGCATGGTCCAATACAGGTACCCATGCAGAATGCCATTCCTGCACCCCCTATAACTTTTTTTCCTCTCCTACGGAAAAGAGCTCAGTCTATTCATGGTTTAATACCACAGATGCACAATTTTTCCCTGCTGTTCTCCACAAGACCATTAGCAATGTGTCTTAACCAGGAAGATTTTAATTAAATCTTTAATTAAATCTGTTAGTTAAAAAAAGAACAGTGGTTTGAGAACAGGTAGAGGTTGGAGGGGGAATGCATTGGTAATCTCAGGCTGCCTCTCTGCAATGCAGATGGGAAAGGAGGGAGGGGTTCTGAGAGTGTGGTGTGTGAAAAGACAAAACTCATTGAACATTCAGTTGAAAGCTACCAGTCCAGCCATATCTGGGGTTGTAGGTGAACTTATGCATAAGTAGTCCAATATTTAATAATAACCAGGATGGAACCATAGTGAGCCGTACAACCCTTATAGCAAAGTAAGTATTCCAGGCCAGTCCCCCGTTTTGTGTTTCTGTGCACAGCATGGAGCTGGTTCACAGGGAACAGCACAGTATTACCACTGGTCTAGCAGAAGTAGTGTCCCACAACCACTGGAATCATTTGAACCTCTTGCTGCTTTTTAATGCACTCGCCACTCAGGGGAGTGGGAAAACAAGGCAGGGAATCCTGGATACAGGACAGCATGCTCATGCCCCAAGGTTCTCCCATTTTTCAGCAGAACCGTACCTCCTCCATTACCTCCTGCACCTGGAAGAGATTCCTCTCCCCCTCAGACAGACCTGTTTCCAGAACAGCTCCTCCATTCCCTCCAGTGTTGGTCCCCAACCTCTGAAACAAGCACTCTTTGAAGCACTCTGCTCCATTTTCTGTATTGGTCTTCATTTGTATCTGAAGGACCACTGTTCAAAGCTGAACTTCTCTCATTCCTCACCGGAGTCAGTCAGGATGGAAATGGATGTATTCAAACACTTCCCTCTGCCCTGTAAAAAACACTGTCCATATGAACATGATTGGGAATACCCAACAACACCACTTGTTTCTTTCAACTTTTCCACTTCTTAAAAGTATTGTCTTCATCAGTAATTGATTCTTTCTGATACTATTCTATAGTGAAGTATTAGAAGTAGCCGAAGCTGCTGTTGTGGTGAAAAACTGATTCATATCTTAAAAGGACATTAGAGGACTATCTGCCAAATTGTTTACTGATTTCCTGCATCGAAGAGTGATGTGTTGGGTGTCCTTTGTTTGCAGTGAGAAGGGGGAAGTCACCGTATTAGCTTTGTTACAAATAGCTACGTTGTAGTCTCAGAGCATGTGTTAATGATGCTGTGTAAAGGTTTTGATGCAAGGCTGTGTTTAGAGCCTTAATGTTATGGCGCAGTGTGACAGTGGCCGTTCAAAGTGTAGTCAGAAAACCTTTCCTCTCTCTCAGAAAGGAACAGTCCTGTGAGAAGGATCCAGGAGAAGCCTGAGGGAGACTCTGGTAGACTAAAGAAGAGAGAATTGGAGAGAGACCTTGGAGGACACCAGGGCCCTGCATGCGGATGATGCACTGCCCGGTTGGAACTGGTATGCTGATCCACCCAAACTCTTCTAGACGGCATTCTCTCTTCCACAGAATGCGAAAGTTGTGCAATTCACAAAAAAATGCATATATCTGTGAATAAAGTGTTTTGGTATCTGAGTCCATTTAGTCTCAACGCTGTCGATTTGGTCTTAAACTGCGACAAAAGGTCAGCTCACCACTCAGTGAAACCTGCTGGGAAAACTACGCAAAGGAACACACTGCACTGCATGTGTGGTGGAATTGCATGGTTCTGGCCACCTGCCAGAAGGCCAATGGGTATGAACAACAAGTCCTTGGACTGAAGGGCATGTCCCTTTCCTCAGTGTGCTGCACTGCTGGCTAACAGACTCACTGAGGAGGTGGTGGAAAGGGACTGTCAACTCATGCTGGAATAGGGAGTAAAAGAAAGTTTGCCCAGTTATGTGTAGTCCCTGGTTGGGGGTTATTACTGTGTGTTGCCAAAGAACATTGCATTTATAAAAGTGTTCAGGTTTCTGATATCTACTGATTTCAGTAGGCATTAGACACTGTTAAGAAGCTGGCCTATAATATTTCACTCTCAACCCAAGTTATTAGGTATCTCGGTGAATGCATATGTCTCTGTAGCAATTAGCTGCAAAACCTAGAGCAGTATATTAAAAAGCAATGGGTTCTGTGAACAGTCTTAATAATTATTATAACATCTGGAAAAAACATGCAAACTGAAATCAATGCATATTTTCCCTAGGTAATGATGGAATATTTAGTGTGTTATAGCACTATCTTGCGCTATTAATCTCCTGCCATTTTTAATGAGACCTGCTGATACCCAATAAAAATGTAGGGAAAGGTAGAAATATGAGTGCAAGTGCAAAAGAGGAAAAGATGCATTAACACTGTAAATAATTACATACTGTGAAACAGAAAAAAAAACCCTATAAATCTGTCATTATTTATAGCTGGAAGGAGATAGGGAATCCTCACTTCTAGCTGCATACAAGAGAAATGCAGACCAGAAATGACCAGAATCTACACTTAAATCAGTCTTTTTGTATGACTCAGAGTACGAAGCTCTGGTTTCTGTTCTGCATGTCGCTTATGGTTTTTTTATTAGAATTATAAGATGAATTGCATAATTTTGGGACCATGAAGCAGAACTCAGAATTTTCTTTCCTTGGAATGGTGCTCTGTTCATGGAATTACAGAGCAAGGTATTCCTCAAGCTTTTCTTTCAGCTCTATGATTTTTCCATGCTTCTCTTTGCAATGGTTCAAGAGACTTGCAAATATCCACATATCAAAGGTATTTTCTCAGCTTTTGGATTTTATTCTTAACAAGCTGAGGGAGTTTAACATACATATCCTATGTTCCCTGAGTAAATTCCTTATTCATTTGGCTGTCACACAGAAAGTGGTGCAATCTGCTCCTACTTTTTCTCTCCCCTCCCCTCTCTCACCCCAGTTAAGTACGTAACTGCTTTCAGTTTTCTGAATCCTAATGGACTGAACCAATTTAGGTGGGATCTCTTTTCATTTTTTTCCATAGCTATAACTGCATTGATTGCAGTGGAAAGACTCCAGATGTATAAATGAGCATAAGTAAGAAAGTTCCATTGTTTAGTCAGACACGACTTTGAAATCCCTTGAGCTTTTAGAGTGTCTCTCTTTTTATTCATGTAGTATACAGTGACTAGAGGTGCTTACAAAATTGATTTTAAGTGCCACAGATTTAAATCTATTTTGATACACTAAAAAGAAGCTCTGAGGATTACCTCAAACTTAAAGTAATTAAAGTCATTGTGGTTTCTTGTTTTGTCACAAAATGGATTCATCATCAGGTTTAGTTGTTTGCAACATGGCTTTGAATTTAAGTTACCATGCCTCGCTCTTGAATAATTTCCTTTCAAGAATATGTCAGGGAGTATATTCTTTTTATAGAAATGAAAACCAAAGGAAAAAAAAAACCACAGGCATATGTAGGAAGTAAACCTGAATTCTGCTAGATAAAAGGTTAGAAGGGACAGACAAATAAAGCCATAAGGGTCAGGCCAAAATAATCTCCCTTCTGAAGCGGCCAGTGGGAAATGCTTTTGGGAAAATTGTATGAACATGGCCTGTCTGGAGTGATCGTTTCTCTGGTATGCCCTCTCTGCCTCTGGCAGTCACTAGTACAGAGACGTCCCACAGAATCATACAACCTTCAGAGGAACCTCCAGAATTAATCTACTCCAACTCGCAAAGCATGTGCAAATAAAATAAGGCCATGTTTTTGTTATTATGGTTTTCAAAAATCCCTCTTTGCATTCTGAAAGGATGCTGGCTTCTAGAGAGATGAGGAAAGTTTTGGAGCATTTATCACAATACTCAGGATCTTTTCCCATCAGGGTTTGAACATTTTCAAGGATGGAGAGCCCACAGCCTCCCTGAGCTCCTGTACTAAGATTTAACTACCCTCAGGGTAAACATTTTTCCCATTACACTGAACTGAAATTTCCCTTGTTATAACTTGAATCCATTGCCTGCCATCCTTCCACTGTGCACCTTTGAGAAGAGTCTGTCTCCATCGTCTCTACACCCTTCCATTAAGTAGCTAGTTACATATGCTTCAGTACCTAGAAAACTTGTACCAAATATAGTTGACCAGATGAGGGCAAAACCTACATATATGCCACTCAAGAGGGTGGAGCCTGGATTTTGAATTAATCCTAACTTAGATGATAAATCAGGAAGTCTTAACATCACATAGTGAATCCTTGTTACTTTTTAGATATAACCGGGGCTATAGCTTCAGTAGTTTGAAGACAGGCAATATTCATTTTTAGAAGACAGAAATGTAGGCCAGCTAATCAGTTGCAATGAAAAGAATTCAGTGTATGCTAAAGTACAGCTGTGTTGCCCAACATATCTAAACTATACCATAACTGATTCAAAAGTCATTAACTGCTTCACGACTACTGGAACTGCAGAAAGCACAACTCAAACCGAAAGGTCTGACACCATAAACATTTTGAGTTATGGGCTGATAAATATTAAGAGTAATGGCTATGGTTATGCACCAGATCTTCCACAAACGAGTGCTCTGTATTTACATTAGAACTAAAATGATTTACAAACGCCAAAGCACCACATTTTAATTTAATGATATACATATGTCAGAATATTTCTAGTGAATACATCACATTTATATGCCTTTGTGCTATATTTCATATGAAATAAGAAATGGGTGACAAATTAAGTCAGAGTCACAAAAGAATCAATGGCCAATACCATGAAAATAAGGTTATGTTTTTGTCATTATGGTTGTCAAAATCCTTCGTTATATTGTGAAAGGATGCTGCCTTCTAGAAAGATGAGGAAAGTTTTGAAGCATTCATCACAATGCTCGGTTATATCAGTTCTCCACTTTCAGGACTCAAAATGTTAAGATAAGAGATGATGAAAACATTTTTGGTTAAGCCTTCAGATTTTAAAATGGGTTGAAACATTTGATTTCCTCAAGGGGCCTTTAGCAATTTTTCTAATATATCTTCAGTCATTTTTCCCATATCAAACTTTCAAATTCAAGCCATGGAAACTGGTTTGTTGATTTAAAGGCAAAAAGATATGTTTAGAAAGGATGCTGTGTCAGGAAACAAAACTTCTATTTTTTCAGCAATAAAATATTAACTTTTTAATAATGTATGAAGCATTAATCTACCTACAACAGATAAGACATAACATGGCTAATGGACTAAAACTGACAGCTAACAGACTTGTGTTTCTCAACTTATATTAATATGCAAATATAGCTCAGAGAGATATTTTTGCTCCTAAAATTTAATCTACAAGAAAGTGTTGAATAAGATACAGGAAAAAACAGCAATGTAGCAGGATCTGGATCTTTTACATATAAAGGGATCTGGAAAAGCAATTCTTAGGTGTCCAAGAAAAAGACAAATCCTCAGCCTAAACCTATCAGATTAAATCAGAGTTCTGAATTGATCATTTTGTACAATCTTTCAAAAATAAGCAGTGTTTTAAATATAAGGTTGTTAGTTAGTAGATTAAGAGTAACAGAAGCAACATTTTCCATTAGGAAGAAGAGGATAACTTCAGTCAAGAAATGCACTTGATGCTTATTTATTACTACATCTGAAATTAGAAATACTGGAAACATCTAAGAAAACCTTGTACCTCACCTAAGAGAAGAGAATATGTAGTAATCCTCCTCCTAAATCCCTTTGTACCGAAAGACATCTATTTATGGTTTCTAGAACTGAAAAGGCCTTTAAGCTCTCTAAATCATTTTCTAATATTTTAAGGTATTGTCTTTGTTCATTTACTCAGTCTGTAAAACATGTCTGTCCATCATTCAAGTAAGTTGTTTACATTCCTAAAATCAGTTGTATGTAAAACAAATATCAGTTTTATTTTGAATACAGAATGATCACATGAAAATTCAAAATGTGCACAATCCTAATACAATGGGCAAGAGTAACAAAACTCCTATTCCCTTAAATGAGGCCATAATTTCATCTCAAGGGAAAGCAGAAGAGCTTCCTTCACTTCTTTTTTTTCAAGTTTGACATATTTTGATAGAAAACCTCTAATTAATACTGCAGCAAAATAATAAGTAATTAATTGCATTAAAGTGGTATGAGCATTAATTTTGAGTGATGTGCAAGCACTGCTCTACTACTTCTATCAGCTCAGTGATTTTATGATTCCTGTCAGCAATGGGTGATAAAACAAAGAAGATAAAGAGTACGAGGCTTATTTCTTCTTCTTCTTCTTTTTTTTTTTTAAGCAGAGAAAGAGCTATTTTAAAGAGATGGATAATTTAGTGAGTTTGAGAGACATGCTGAACCTAATTATGGTGTTCTAATCTCTCCTTACTCTTTTAGAAATTTCTTTATAACTTCACTACCTTAATTTCTTGTGGGTAGATTCATCCTTCCAGCTATTCTTTGAGAAGTCAATGATTGCAAAAGCTGCACAATTATATTGACCAACGGGTGTTATATCTAGTATTGTAGAGGAAATCTAGAAGGCAGTAACCAAGAGCTCTCTGGCTATGTAGTCCCACTTTTCATTAGGTAGACCTCTACCAAAGGTTTCACTAGGTTGGAGAGCCAGACTCCTAAAGACATAGAATGAGAAATAATGAAGCATGGATACTGTTCAGACTATTTTGTAAAGAAGAAAAAAAAAGGGGGGGGGGGGGAGAGGAGAGCAATTGGAGACCTGAGTTCTTATCTTCCTGGCGGGCACCAAAATCAAATGGACTGCAGCAGCCAACACCTAACAGGTGGTTTGTAGCAGCTATATAAACTGCTCTTTCATTTCCTGGTTACCTTTTAAAATAAAGCCAGACAGGCGAAGCAGAGTTGTAAGAGCTATGGCTCTGGGGCTCACCAAGGCTTAAACTAAAGGGATGTTAATCTGAAGTCATGGTAAAGGCTATTGATAAGGGAAATAGGCTGGGCTTCTGACCTAACTTTTTCAAATAATATTAATACACTTCATTTTGATAAGCTTGTTACTCTATTCAATGAAAGTAGAGTATTTTTAGGGGTTAAAACCTTTAGGTAATACTTAGATCCTTCAAAAGTAGTTTGCTGTGGTCTGAATTCTAGCATCCTAGTAAGGCTGCCGAAAACAGACAAAATGATATAGTGGCTATATAAACATGTCTACTGGGTTTTCTTATAGAGTACATGGGCAGAGTTGACACAGTTGAAAGATAATTAAATAACTATGCGAAATTCTTCCCCCTTCATAGCACTAAATGCTGAAGGAGCAGTGGCTGGTACTAGAAAAGGTATTTCTGTCCCTGGGACCTAGTGGTTGGGCTCCTTCCCTGAAGGTGCTCTGTATAGGTCCTTCTTTTCCCTATAAAATGCTGTTTTATCTGTATAGCTGCCCAAAGAAAGGAATCTTTAGTCATAGTATGGGACACAGGTTTCATTTAAGCCCCAGCTCTTAGGAGAGTGTCTTACTTTCAAAGTTTAGTGTAATGGTTAATTTCTTTTCTTCTTGAGGAACCCCTACGTCTCTTTAGATGTGACTTCAGGACCTGCTGTACAAAAAGGATCCTGTTTCTATAGGCTTACAGATACTTTGGCAGGGTCTAGTACAAGGATTGTTCCAACTTTATTAATAAAATAAAAGCATATGTATACTGATAGATATCACAGTACTTAGAGTTTTTATCCCAAATTTGGTCTGATTATTACAACTGCAAAATGGTAGAGAATTTTTCCATCCAACTATGAAACACTTACTGGATTACAGTTTTTATTTATATATTTCCTCTTCTTTCCACTTCACCTATCCGTTATTTTTTTTCAGTATTCTTTGTCTGTAATTTAACTTACCTATATTATCTTCTTTCTTTTTTAGTTCTCAGTGATACCGTCAACAGCTCCCAATTTGCTGTCATTCAAAAATTTCATTAAAGTACTTACACTTCTGCCAACATGTTAACGAAGATAATTAATGAGACAGGACTAGAAATGGATCCCTGTAGCAGCACAATATACGCGGCACCTGTCCTCAGTTTGATGCTGATTCTTTTGTTGTTAATTTTATGTCTGGAACTCCAGCCAGTTTGAACAATGTGCACGTGTATTGTTAAGAACACTAGTTATTTTTGAATTAATTTTGACAGTAAGGATTTTTACCCTAATTCAGTGAAGCAAATAATCTCATGCAGTGTTGATCCTCGGCTCAAGTGAGGCCTTTCCAATGAAATAGGAAAGTGTTGCTTTCTTTGTACAAAGAGCTGGTTAGACCTGCTGTAACACCCTGTATATCCCTGTTCAGGAAAGATAGGGGCAGAAGGTCAGAGGAATGAGAAATCCATCATGTCAGAGTAGACTAAAATAATGTGACTTCTCTGGCTAGCAAAACAGAAGCTGAAGAGGGATAGCAAGGGGAAAGCTCAGGTGAGAGCTCTGCTTTTATACCTGAAGATCAGTATTAGTGCAAAAGCAAATAGCTGAAGGTTGACTATGACTAAACTTGGGTTGAATGTTAGGTTTTTTGGTTTTTCTTTTTTTGATTACTTCAAAAGCTAGGAATGAAATGGATGAAGACCTATCAGTTTTTAAAATGGAGTTTCCTCAATGTACAGCAGCAAGAGACTAGACATGACTCCAGAAGCCCTTCCAATCCATGTCAAATTTTTCTGTGTATTTAGGTTTGCTCCCACTGACCATCACAAATAAGTTTGTAGAGGGAATATCGAATTAAAGCAAATGCAGTATTTCATAATTTGGGAGGGTATGTTCATTGGCATGCTGTTATAAAGTAACCCTGTTCTATTCTTTTCCAATTAGCTGTCATTGGATACTGTCAGATTTTGGATTAGGTAGATGATTGGTCTGACATATTCAGCTATTTTTATTTTAATTCTTGTGTAATCTGATAGCAACTAGAACCAAACCAATTTATGTCATTTTCAATGTATTACAATCTCTGGTGCCTAAGACATCACTGAACCACATAGAAACAGTAATCTTTTTGTAATCTGAAGTTGAAAGGACATGCTACCAACTAATACAATGGAAAAAACCAGAAGAGACAAAGGAGATAATTATGTGAAAGAAACTTAGTTTGATATATACACTGATCACAGAGCCATAGTTATGTAGTTTGCAGTCAGAAAGTGTTTGGTCTGTGGTGCTCAGACAAACCTCCACACCTCTGGGAATATCTCCAAAAGAAGCACACATTTACTGTAGTCTTTTCACTGAACAACTGTAGTACATGATCCCCGAAACTGGAATTCCACATTGATAACTACCATAATTCATAAAACAGTGGTATCTACACTAGGATTTCTGCTCACATCTCCAATCTTCTGCAACTGCAATATTTAATGCAAATACAATATAAGGAAGATGATTTAGCCTTCATTATTTTAATCATAATAAAAGGGAATACAATAATTCAATGAATATCTATTTGTTCACGTTAGCAAAAAAGTCGATAATTATTTGAACATGGTAATAAAATGAAAAATGAAAGTGTTTGGTAATGGATTATTACATTTTATGGCCATACATTTATTTCACATAATTCAAACTATTTCATCCTATTGTGTGTAAGAAAAAGAAAATCATTATGTAGGTACTATTTTAAGAAAGAACCAG
Organism: Dromaius novaehollandiae; assembly: GCF_036370855.1. Classification (NCBI taxonomy): domain Eukaryota; kingdom Metazoa; phylum Chordata; class Aves; order Casuariiformes; family Dromaiidae; genus Dromaius; species Dromaius novaehollandiae. The sequence continues at coordinate 79,308,957 of NC_088132.1, forward strand.
GTGCAGATAATCAGTTTAACAAAATAACTGAGGAAAACAAATTTGCTTGTGTAGTATGCCCACAGTTAAGATAGACTGAATAGATAACTTAATGTAAATAATTTGGGGTGAGAAGGCATCTTTGAAATGGGCTATTTTAGGCAGCCTCAGATTCAAACTGATCTTGAAATTCAGTATCTCTTCATCATGCATGGTCATTAAAACCTGGGAGCACTGAGACAGCACTAGCACAGGCAGGTACAACCCCAGGAAAGCCAATCCAATTGCACTTTCCCAAGGAGCTGGCTTTTGCCCAGTGCCCCAGTGCAAGATCCGTAGCATTGTCTTGAGGGTAGCTGACCGAAGGCAGAAAAAATTGGCTGTTGGATACAGATTTGAGTAAGAGCAGCCCATCTGCAGCTTTTCTGAGGTTCTGCACAAGAGCAGCATCACTCAGCCCAGTCCCATCACACGCACATACACATAAAAATACGGGACTCCAATAGTAGCTTGGGACTTGTGACAGTAATCGTGGTAAGAGCCAGGATGACGGCAACCCCCTGCTGCAAGGATATAGGGGATCTACAGTCTCTAATCGTTCCTTCAGAATCGGGCAGAGGCAGGAAAAAGGAAAACCAATGAATCAGCTTTCTGTAACTGCAGAATGTGACATTAATGCTGTCTCCCACTGTGAGCTCCATCAAGTAAAATATTGAAACTTAATGCCAGGGTTGGGGCTGAAAGATACAATTAACTTTCACCCCTCACCTTGCAGCAGCTCTACTTATGGAAGCAACGAGAATAACAGCAAATAGTCATTTAAACAAGCTAAGGACTCAACTGATTTTTAGCTTTCTTGCTGGGCTTTCTGTCCTTGGCTTACAAAAAAAACTACCTATGTTTGGAAGAGGCCAGGACTCCACTGTCACCTCTACTCTAAATATATTTCTGTCATGTAGGTGCTCATTACCTTGTACATTTTCAAGTCACCAGCGAAATCATCTGGCATTGCTCTGACAAGTGCGGAGTTGCAGTATTTCATTTCCCCTGTACCCTGCTCGTTCTGCTTGGATTCAATTATCTCAGTTTAGATATAGGCAACTATGTCTACACTTGTCCTTCAGCGGGAAAAGACTACTTGAACCTGCCAGCGTGACCTGTTTTTAGTACAGTGTCATGACTGTTGTGTATATGGTGTCATGGGGAAACGTTGCTAAATGTTTACCCTAGTCCTTTATGCTTTCTTAGATTTTACTGTGGTCACTGACAGGTGCAGGATAGTTGGGCAGACAGGACTCTGCTCTGATCCTGTGCCCCATCCTTAAGCTCTTAGGAACCAGTCTTGTCTTGTGAGGAAAAATCATACCGTGAGACACTGAATAAAATAGGAAATTGGAATCAAAAGGCATGACCCTGTTTGCATGGTACTGTCAAGTCCATCTATTTAATAACTTAATCCCAGGAAGCCATATTCTTGGTGGTCCCACAAGACTTATTTGCATAGAATTAATATACATGTATTGCAAAATTGATTGAACTGTTTACCTCCATTGCTATTTTACCTGCCCCTCACAGAGAACAAACCCATTTCTTGTCATTCTCACCCCACCTATTGGGGGAAGAAGTTATCTGACTTTATCTTTTCCTTCAGTCTTTTCATTTCTTTTCCACAAGTGTGAAAGAACAGCTGCTGCCTGATATAATTATTTTAATTGTTTGCATGCTATAAAACTGTTAAAAGCAATTTTAATTTTAACAGTAAATAGGTTTTATTGCCAAGTTATGCTGTTTCTTATAGCTATAAGATGGCAATGGGTGGTTAAGAGTATATTTGATTCTGTACAATTATGTCTCCTGTATCCACTGTATAATCAATGAAGTGATATTATTTTGCCCTGAGGAGAAAAAAAAAAAAAAGAAATGCTAATGGAAGCAATTAAAAGATATGAATAATACTGACACCTCTTTATTATCTTTCAGGTACATTCTGAGTTACCCAACACATTAAGTGGTAATGATGCAGCTACAGTTATTTTCCAGTTGACATGATTAGTTCTGTGGCCTAGCCACATTTATCTTGTGCTTTGAAGCCCTTCACACTGAGTTATTGGATTTGGGAAATAAAGTAAATAGGTATATGAAATGACCTCCTCCCTAATTTTGAAAGACGTTGGAAAAGAACGGCATATCCACGGTCTAAAGCACTAGTCTAAGTTAGGGGGGTATGGTTTCTTTGCATTCCTCAGCCGGAAGATTTTCAAACAGGGGTGGATAATTTCTAATGGACAGGCATCCAGGGCTACAGGCACACAAGTGTTAGACCATGCTGAGGCACCTGACCTCTGAGTTAGGCACCCAGCTCCACATTTAGATCCCCAAAATGCACCAGTGACTACATTTTTATTCAGCTTATAACCCAGGAAGCATTTGAATTTGGCCTGAGCCCCTTGTGCTGCTGACATCTCCATCAGAGCTCATTTCCTAGCTTCCAGGGTAGTGTTGTCTGGAGAAGAGGCACATATTAAGCTCTTTCTGGAAATGTAAGTTATATCATGAAACTCTGGAATCTGATAATATCTGGAGATGAGCCCTGAACAATCAAAAACATGTCTGTGATGTGTGTGTGGGGAAAAATCCCAACAACCTTGAGCACAATTTGAGACAAATTTTCAATGAAACATCATAAAAAAGTTATAACATGTTGCAAGTCAAGATAATAATAATAATGAGCTGGGATACTGAATAGGATTTAAAGGTGTGGATGAAACAGCAGAGGAGTAGACTTGACTGAAGGGGCCCTTGACATTTCTATTTTCCACATAACTCTTGAATTCTGAGTCTGGAAAGCTCCTATGTAGAGCCTAGACTATTGATTTACTGTAACTGGAGGCTTTGGCAGGGACCAAAATGCAGCCATTTTTCAGAAGTTCAGGATAAATATTCAGTATAAATGAGTACATATAGGTAACTAGAAGCTCAGAAGTTCAAATATGGCTTTAAATTGTATATCTAAATGTACACTGCTATTTGTAGCAGTAGCGAAATGAGAGACTCTCCTTGAAGAACACCAGTGGATACTCTCTTACTTAAGAAAAAAAACTTGCTAGCATTATTACTTAAGAAAAAAGATTGCTAGCATTTAGGATTCCTTTTATGATGATATATATTGTCTTTAGTATTTTCTGTGTGCATTAAATACTTGTCCTAGTGAGAAACGGTGCCTTCTCTCCAAAAGCTGACTAGAGCCCATTAATATCCACCACGACTTTGAATGCTGGAAGTCATTAAGGGCTCCCACATGTTAGAGGCAGGAACTGGGTAATAGCACTGCTTCATCTAGTTAAAGTGTTGTGCCATGGATTGTATTGCTGATTCATTGCGAATATGACCCTTCTTATACACTAGACAGCTACGTGTATTTCTAAGCATTCAGCAGCTATCATCATATAATTTATTTTGTTCACCTCATTATTATTATTTGTTGCACCTGCATAAAAGGTGCTTTTATTGTGCTCAAATATTTACTTTGTTATCCTGATTGGCTTATATGCCCAACTGTTTACTCTTTGATCATGTTGCAAAACCGAGCTTTCTGCTATGCCTTACATGTGATCAATCAGTCAATCAATAAGGAAGTCGGGGCGGGGGGGGGGGGGGGCTATATTTTTTAAGATTTGAATACAGCACCACACTGCATGGCAACTATTGCCCAGCAATTTAAGGAGGCTGGACAAAGAAATGATACATTTTTTATTAAAACAAAAGAAGAAACTTTCTCCAAACTGTGTCATCAAGATACTTGATTTAAGAAAAGGCTTATGACATTGATTTAATAAAGTGACACAGAGGGAGTAACTTGTTCAGTCCATAAGACAAAAATTTCTGAATCAGTACTACCAGTTAAATCTGCACAGATGAACAATTCAAAACTTGTCAGAAAGGCTGATCACATACAGCCAGGTGTCAGAAGCTTGGAAAATAGCACATTTAGCCTCGATGTAGAGGACTTGTAAATTAAACTGGTACTGTCTAAGAACAAAAGAGATGAACACATGAAATGATTGTCATTGATTCTCATCCCTCTCAATTAAATATGAACAAATAGGTTGCCTAGGGTTAGAAATTATCTGCTGATTGCCTCTTGGATACCTTATCCAGAGCTATAACCTCACAAGATAGGGACTTTCCAAGCTTCAGCTTTAGCCACAATATATGTTCTCCCTCAAACACATTTTTGGGAAAAAGCTTTTTTGATTTTGATAAGTGACTTATGTAAAGAATCCTGTTCAGGAGGTGCAAAGGCAGCGAGGGTGCCCTTGGAGAACAGGGTAGGTTGGAAGAAGACAGACAAGGTGAAATATTGTCCATACTGCTTACTGGAAACAGATCTCATCTCACACCAGCCCCAAATCATATTTGGGGATTATCCAGGAGAAAGAAGGCTAACAGGCACAGCTCCAAACTGTGCTAGGTAATGTGCTACTCATTAAATAGTAAGCATGACTGGAGCTGGTGCTCAAGCCTTCACCTTCCTTCTTCTTCCACCTTCTCTGACAGAGCTAGAGAGCTCTGGATATTCTCTGGAACAAACACTAAAAAAGACTTTTCAAGAAAAAAACTGAGGTGCTTCAAGCTCTGAGGTGAACAGCATTTTAAAGATCAGATTTTGAATTCCTATGTCCTTTCTTGGATGCTTTTACTAATGCAGACAGCCCTTAGAATGAGAGGAGATTGATCTATTTTTGGTCACAGTGATACAATTTGAAGCAGACCAAAGGAGAACTACATCTAAAAGTCATTGCTAACATCTGAGTTAAGTAAATAAGAACCATTTGCTTTTTATTCATTTTTTACCTTAGTAGTTTCTGAATAGGAAATGCAAGAATCAGCCTCATGGAGTTTGTTAAACAATGCAAAGACGCCTGGCCACTCACAATCTTTCAAGCCGTATTCAGGCTCCTACAGCTTATCTGAATGTTTTGTTCGATCTTTCCTTTCAACAACCAAACTGAACCTTGTCAAGCTGTCAGTGAAGCTGTCCAATCAAACAACTTAGGCAAGATTTATGCAATGCATCTTTGTTATAGCTGGCACAAAAAAATGAGATTCCTTGTACTTGAAAAGGACGACTAGGATTTTTTAAAAATGAGACAGTAAATGTCAGAAAGTTATGTTTCTTTCTTTTTTAGCTGTCGTGTTTTCTTGCCATTTAAGCACTATGGTTTATCACAAGAGGATTCATCTGACTAAACATAGACCTCTGTGTTATATAGGCCTGCACTTAAGCTAGTCACCTTAGCTGACTGTAGATAAGGGTGAAAAATAGGCACTTCTAGAGTGTGATTTGTTCTTCGCCCCATATCTCAACCCTGGTTTCCTTCACCTCTTCTGTTTCCAGCTTTCCTTTGCCTCTGAGCTCAAAGGCAGTGTTACACTCCATGTGGCTGCCTGAAAGAGAACTTGTTTCCCAGGGAAATAGGAGGCAAAGGGGAAAGAAGGATAAAACACACAGTGGGATGGGAAAGGGAGAGACAGAGGTGGGGCAGAGTTTTCCAACAGCTTCTTATGTCCCCTCCCCCCTCCCCCATTCATCTGCATCTCTATCCTCCCAAAATTTCCCTCTGCCGAAGGGTCATGTCCCCATTTTAAGAACAATTGTTTTATCTCATATTAGTTTTAGGTAGCCTAAGCCACAACAAAACCGAATACAGTCTCAATTTATTAGCATACTTCCTCCTTCGTTCTAACCTATCTTTGTCCTTGTTTGCTTATTACGTGTGAGGAACCATATCAGAGTAAGTCATGGAGGTACATATAGGGTTACAAAGTCTACAGAAACTCCAGGCTTCAAAGAAACCTCATACCCCGGTATCCAGCCAGTTTCCTGGAGGACTAACATGGCTGATCCCTGACTTCTGTGGTAGAGGAGTTAGAAGACTCCTTGCTTAGCTTAACAGCAGCTGTCATAAGCTGTTTCCTGCTCTTCCATGCCAAAAGACAATCCGGGCTCCACTGAAGGGGCTGAAGACTCAAGAGAACCAAGACTCGTTCTACGTGTATGACCACACAAGTGAGGAAAGACTTCAGAAACAGGAAAAATACCCACGGGCTTATGCTTACGGAGCAAGGCGAGAGGGTGTTGTCAGAGCAATGGAAGTGTGGAAAGCTTCTCCTCAGAGTTCAAAAGAGAGAGAGCTGGACAGAACACTAACTTTCTGTTCCTGCTGCTAGTTCCTTCTAGTGTAACTCTACTCTTTTCCTTAAACGACTGCTTAAGCATAGCACACTTACAGGATGTTGTAGGACCTGTTGAGTGCAGATGATCTTATTTTGCCTGGCCAAATGAATCAAATAATACTAAACTCTCTGTCTAAATGCTTTACTTTCCAAGCCTTTAAATGACCTCAGGAAGTGGAATCTGGAAGCAGCTCAGAGGAGGCCAGCCAAACTTTCCATACATTTTCCAGCTACTTCAGCTATTTCACCATACACTGGCCAACTCTTTCAGTTTCTCAAGTTTGCATTCTGTGTGTCTGTGTCAAACTGATGAAGCTGAAATTAAAGCTTTTCAAAGCTGCCTGCTTTTTATGCCAACCTCCTCCAATGTTTTAATAAATCGTTCCTTCTTTCATTTAATTTCTCTTCCTTTTATGGTATCATAGATTACTGCTGAGGTTTTTTTAAGCTTGTTTCAGATCATATTATAATTTAAAATGAAATGCCAGGTTATCTGTTGGTACAAAAAATTAAGTCAATAAGACTGTGACAATAGATAGAGATGGCAAATAAATATTCATGAGCATTTTAAAATTTGAATTTATAAGAAATAAATATAGTACACTGCTGTGGGGAAAATATGTAAATGTTCCAGGAAACAATTATTAATGATCTGGTTTTATATATTCCCATTTTTGTGATTCTTTGTTTAAGAAACTGCACTGAATTTGTGATATTTACAGGTAATAAAATCCCACATTTCAGAATAAATTGTTTTTATTTTTCATGAAAAAAATGCTTCATTTCAGCAATGATTAAGAAAGGCAGATGCTGTCTAGAAGCATCTTTTTAAAATACTGAGAAATACACTTGAGGCATATTTTTGAACCGTTTCCCATAATTCTTTAAGAGTTATATTTTTTTTATTTCTGAAAGAACTAAGTTGACAGTATGTCAGCTGTCTCAAATGACCAGTCACAGTCCACACACAACCTGCAGCATGTTATGACTGGGTTGTACACACAGTCTGCATAAGGCATAGTCTATAGCGGATGTTACCTATGAATATAAAAGTGTGTGTGTATCTCAGAAAGAGAGAGAGAGGGAGGTCTCATTCCACAATGCCAGCCAAGATCTTAGAGCTAGAAATGAGATGAGAAAGAAATTACAAAGTTTCTCATGCCTAAATATGCAATTGTCCATGAACAATTATCTTCAGCAGAGAGTACTGCTAGAGGCATGCATTTACGGCAATACTGCATGGCTGTATCCATATATACCTTTTTTAAAGATATACTACTATATATCTATTTATTCCCTACATGTCTGCAGCATCTGATACGCTTAGATGTGTCAGTGTATACATACAGTCAAAGGCAAATTTGGTGGAAGAACATCAGTTTCCTTTTGGCTAATGTTTCGATCAGCTTAAGCAGCTTTTCATTTGGTGAACAGCGGAAATCTCAGTGCCTTCTACAGACTCCCATTTCTGAAGAAATAAATATGTGCCTGAAAGCTTTCAAAGCAGATTTGAAATCCTACATTTTTAAAGGGATTCATGTTGTTCTTTCCACTCTTGTAAAATGTGAATAACTTATTCAGTAGCTTTCCTTTTTAAAACATGAGAGTTGTTTTTGAAGATGTTTCTTGAAGGATATTGATAACCTGTAAAATTCAGTGCTGCACAGTGAGTTGACAGTTCAGTTTGACCAAGAAATTCTGGATTTACAGCAAAGCTACTGAAAAAAATTGCTCAGTTTTTTGAGAACAGTTGGGCAAGATACTCTGAGCATGCGGACACTACCCTACTACATGTATATCATGCCTTTGATTTTGAGCAGGAATATCTGCCTACTTCTATCAACCTCTATTTGAGACATAAAGGGCAGGAAGACACCAAGTACTCTACCGCTTTTTCCTTCATAAGTTCTTGTGATATGACTTACCTGAAGGATCTGCATCTACAGACCATCTCGAAAAATCATAGTTATTGCATAGTCAATACCTTTCTCTTTACTTTGATTCCCTTCATGAGGATTAGGCAGTACTTCAACAGTGGCATGAGATGGAGTTCAGAACTATCCAAAACAAAGCATTTGATATCAGCAAATAACAGTCATTAAACATGAAGTGAAATCCCCATAGATGTTACACACATTTCAGAAAGTAGGGATTTGGTACAACGTAATTCCAAACCAGTCTCTTTTTTAATACAGTGAATTCTAATATAAGTTCTCATATTATAGCTAGCAGTCTAGGTGATTTGTGAATGCATTTTATTGTGGAGAGGCAACTGAAAAGTGCTTTTTTATGTTTCAGGTGTGCATCTTAGCTTTCCCTTGCAATGAATGAAGTCTTGAAAAAACATTGTTAAGTTGATGTGCTGATTGATGGCTGAGTCAGATATTACCTTCAGAACAAAATTGAAGTGAAGTTTCATCATTCCTCTATCCTCATGAAAGGATATGCCATGAGAGCTTGCATTTCATTTACTGTAATGCTGAAGTCACTGCTATTAGAAATGCAGTCTTCATTGACAGAAGATAATCAGAATAACTTTTTAAAGTACGAATCAGAAAATGAGAGCACTAAACTTAAGTTTTATGATGGAGATACTTCTTTAAAGGTAGAAATCCTTCAGATAATATCCTCTAGAATTTGTTTTCTCTCTGAGCAATGGCTGGTAAGAAGTTGTTTTTTTTTAAAAAAAAAAAAAAAAGCTCACCAAGTAGATTAATAAACCTGTCAGATGTTTTTAAAAATCTTATTCTATTGTGCTGAAACTTGTCATAAAGTTCAAGGATATATTAAAGTGGGACCCTCTGGGCTCACTTCATTGGTCTCAGGTTGGGAAGTAGAGAAATTGCCAGTAGATAGTAGGTTTGGTGTGAAGACAACTGCATCTACTGTTTGTCCACCAGCCAGTAGATCTGCACATATGCAGAAAGTATGGAGCAAAGATTCATTGTGAAGATAGGGGTGTTGCACAGACACCCCTGGACAGCAGCAGTTTACCTGACGGACTTTTACAGGTTGTTGGCAAATAATGCTGCTACAACTGGAGTTGGAGCCAAATGTGTCAATGATGAGCCTAACTAGATTAGCTATGTCAGGATCTTGTCTCTTGTCTGGGATACAAAGAGGGAAGCAGCTCCTGTTATTTGCACAATAGCACATGGATTTTTAGATAAATCCACCTCCGAACAGGATGTTCTTGTGCAAAATATCTCACTCGGGGAAAGTTTTAAATCCCTGTCTTTTTCAGTTACCTCTTGGAGGACTCAAGATGTCAGAATGGTTAGAAGAGACAAGGGTTGTCCCCTTATCAAGATATGTATTCACACAGGCATATTTTTAAAAACTAAAACTCTTTCAAGTCTTGCTAGTAGAGAGCTAGGACCTACTTACTCATTACCATGAGTAATCTCATGTTTAGAACTGACTTCTGTTGAATGTGAGCCAAACAATGTTGAAGGTTTTCATCTGCTCAACAAATAAATTAAAGTAGAACTACTTAAGCACAGCAGTATCCTGGATATTTTGGCTGCATTAGGAAAACTATAAAGAAGAGAATTTGTATTTTTAAGTGTACTGGAAAGTGTGTACGTGCTGCTATCTGTGCACTTGCATAGAGGTGTTTATGGACCAAAATTAGCATGTTTTAATGGGCTTCCTTTATCATGACTAGAAATGATAGTATCCTATATTTCAGAGCATTTCCTATTGCTGGAGTTTTTGCTTGGTTTGAATTGCTTTTTTTCTTAACAAAATTAAGTAACATAGAAATGTCAGTTGTGTAACCCAAGTTTACATATATATTTTTCTCTTTTCTCTACATAAACTCCAGTGTTTGTGTTATCTGTCCTACTCTATTTTACAGGAATATAATTAGCAATGTGATCTAGTCAACGAATCTGCATAAACAATTCTATTTGCTTAAAACAGCTGGATTAGAAATTATGTATAATCATCTGGGATAGAAACAAAGGAGCCTTTCAAGCTCGACTTGAGACTCAATTGTTTTAGTTTATTCTGAAGGTAGGATTTGAACCAGTCTCTCCTTGGCAGCATTCAGTACAGAGTTAATGAAGATCAGCTGCTCCCATTTATACCACTGTCTCCACCGGCTGAACGATGTAAAATGCAAAGAGAGATTCAGGGAAAGAACTGAACTCAGGCTTTCTTCTCCCTGCCATGAAAGTCTTAACTTGTAATCCTCTATGTTTCTCAAATTTTTAATTCGTACTGTCCACTGACAGTTTCCAGAGTAAGGCCTGTGAAAGAGCATCTCCAGATGAACCTTTTTCCTGCAGATTAGTAAGTCTATCTTGGAGGAGAGAGTATAAGTTGAACCTGTACTCATCACATGCATTCAGAGTGCTTTACCTTACCAAAAAAAGATAAAAGTATTGGGAGGACACTATATCCTTTTCCTTCACCATAAAAGAGCAAACCTGCTCAACTGAATGACAGAAATAGCGTACATGACTTGCTTACAGCCCAGAAATGTCTCAGTTGATGAAATGAGTTGCTTTCTTCTACCTTTGCCTAAGGAAAAGCACGTTAGATCATCTGGTCCTTACTTCTCCCTGTCTGCTTGATGAGTGCATTGAAGCCATGGCACGAGTAGCTCAGCGTGCTGTCTCAGAGTGGTTTGATACCACTGAGGCATCAGACTGCCCAGGGATACTTCACAGAGGATTTTAGAAACCTGTCTGGGCATAAGGAGGCTGTAAATAAGCATCTTTCTTTAGATGAAGTGCCAAAAATTTACTCTATGCTGGTAATGGGGTCTCTGGAATTCCTAGTGTATCCCTTAAACCCTGCTTCCTCCAGTATGTAGGAAAGTTGAGTAGTGGGTAACTTGAGTCAGTGCCAGGTAAACTACCTCGTATATCACTTGCAATATCAGTGGAATGTATGGTGATTATTTAGAGAATTCCTCTGCTTAATAGCTTATCTCTGTATGTTCAGTATCCCCATCCTTCACTCCAATTTGTGTTGTTTTGCTCTCCAAGATTTAAAAAAAAATAAAATAAAATAAAAAGCCCTCATAGCCTGTTACTTTGTCAGTTGAAAAGTTTGAGAAAGAACTGATTTATCACCTACTGACTTCTCATTTCTGCGGCTGTGTGTGAAGTCATTCACCTCATCTAAACAAACTCAACTCTTGATTGAACAAGGGAACATGTGATCTGTGTAACCACAACTCAGCATGAAGGTTTGGTATGTGCTGTGAAGTGCGCCATTATCCAAAATAAACATCTGGCTCCATTAGGAGTTAAGAAAGGGAACTGATAACAACCTTGCTCTCACTAGGATAATAAACACCTATTGACTTTGCAGGTAATAATTCAGAAAAGCTAAACGGATTCTTGCCATTCACCCAAGACTTGTTTAATGGTAACAGCTGAAGATTAGTTTCTACTCCAAATTACTGCTAATTGAATCTTGTTCTCTGTGTTTGTTTCTAGCTTTATCTGAGTCTTCATGCTTATCTGCACCTCTGTAAATGTTTTGTGTTCATTCCAACAAAATCTCAAGAAAATTCATTGTGTATCCGAAATCCTTTTGCATTGCCTACATGTATTCCATTCCTTATGCACTGATGCTTTAAAGGAAGTGACTCAAAGTGAAAGCATCAGTGTTCCTGACAGAAAAGCTCTGGAGAGATAGACTGGCTCTAATTTGAAGCCAAAGTCCTGGTGCAAAGACATGTCATTCCTGCGGTTGTTCCTCACCTAAATGCAGATTGAGATCTGCTTTTTTAGGTCCCAGTTGCAGTCTTCTGCCTTGAATAATGGACAGAGGAGCTGTCTTGCTCCAGCAATCTCATACGACATGGGAAATACAAAACTGCCAGCTCAAGCTAAAAAGGAGAAAAAAAGCCTCTTTAGTCTTCTCCCCTTGGTAATCTTGTTGTACGTTGGCTTGGAATTAAGGTGGAATTTCGGTCAATTATATCTCATGTGACTCCTAGCACTTTCCATAACCAAACAAAGCACATAAACACAAAAATGATACTTTCTTCTCATGTGCTGCACCAGATTCTCAAACAATACAATTTCAGACCTTCCTAATCACACATCTTGATGGTTATTACAGAACTTACCTGTGCACCCTTCTCAACTTAACATTCTGGCTTTTGACAGGTTGCTCTACTATACCAGTGTTTGCTAGGATGGAAGATGATGCAGTAATTTTGTTCCATTTAATGGTAACTTATCAAGTCTTCTTGAAGAAACAATACAGACAGATGATGCAATTCAGTGCCCTAGAAATCATGTCATACTCACTGAAAGTTTTTAGCATTGTGGATGTGCAGGCTTTCATTATAAATTTAGGTCATGTTACTCACGCCTCATGCTCATCTCCTCAGCTCATCTTTGTGCAGAATATTCTTAAGTGCATTACCATATTTCTCTCTCTGGAATTTGATTCCAGTGACGCTGGAGTCTGCTCCTGGGCCTGCAGTTGCATCTTGCTGTGGTATCAGAACGACAGAGAGAAAACGATGGATGAATCTACTGAAAATAACAAATCTTAACCCGTTCCTTGAGTCTTGACTTTTTGCTTGCCCTATTTTCTTAGGGTGTCTTTTGTACTAGGAAGGCCAGTTTGTTAGCTGCCCACATTGGGAGCGGGGGAGAGATGGGGGACGAAGGGCTTGGAAAATAATCTAAAGGAAAAACTGAATGTAATTTAAGTGTAAAACTTGACTATTCTACTGACTGTGCAATCCACAGGATGAACTGCCTGCTTGTTCCCCACCCAAATAAAGGGTTCAAACAAATAGGGAAAGATATTGGTACTACAGTTAAGAAAGCTATTCTTCTTCTTCTTCTTCTTCTTCTTCTTCTTCTTCTTCTTCTTCTTCTTCTTTTTTCCCCCCAGAGAGTGGATATGTCCTTTTTTTACAATGCAGTGTCTCACTGATAGTAAGCACATTGCTATTAAAATGCAAGTCATTCTCAAACCAAGAACAAGGGTGGAAGTACACCCTCCTGCAGTCTCCGCAGAGCTGGGGGTGATGGCAGAACGACATCTTATTGCTCCAGTCAGTCAGTAGAGCTGTGTCATTACATAGGCCTCAAGCCATAGAATTGCTATAGGGTGCAGTGACACCACACTCCTCTGCAACAGAGGCCTGTACTTTATCAGATAAAATAGAACTTATTATGGACCAGACACAGCTTTTCTCTAATGCATTTGACTTAAATGGGAGCTAAAAAATCCAGACACCAAGACAGCAGAAGCGAAGAGCAAGATGCCTATCCTGGTTAGACTTGTTTTCTCAGAGATTCATTTAGGTGAATTTATTGTGAAAGGCAAGGTTGGTGAGGTTAAGGCTGGAGGAGAAGATGCGATAACAAGTGTGCTGTGTACATGAGATACAAGTAGCAGGCTGACAGAGGGAAGCCAGGGCAAAGAAATCTCCTTTCTCTCCCACATCTAATTCTTGCCATGGTCTCCACTTGCAAATGTAACAATGAAAATAGTTCTATATATAGATATAGATATAGACAGATATATGTATAGATAAACTGTACTTGATTTCCTTTGTTAGCTTTGTTCCTGATTGTTAGCGTTATACCTTCTGCCATTCTGTTCTTCTATCATATACACTTTAGAATTAAGATTTGAATTATAATTAAATATATTGAGGACAAATTTGGAGACTTTTGCAGGAAGAGCAAAAAGACCACAAATAATATAAAAAAATTTACTGTCTTCAAAGTTCCTTAATTAAAATCCTTCTTCATTCAGCCTTTCTACTCTATATGTACTACATACCCAATTGATAAGTTTGAGGCCATTTTTTCTTTGCATTCTTCATTCTTCAAGGAAAAAAAAGGAGAGTATTCTTGGACACACTTTGCACTTTTCCAGATAGTACAAAAGCTGTTCTATTTATAAGGTGAAAAATGCTATTACTTTGGGCTGAAAAGGTACCTTGTATCCTACCATTCTTTCCCATTCCCTCCGAATCATAAATTAATGTAATGTCTTGTTACTTTTTACTCATATCAGTCATTGGCTCATCTCTGAAGTTAGTAGTCAAACTTACCATTACCTAGGTTTATACAATTTTTATTGATTTGAGTTTAGAATCATGATTATTAACCAAGAGAGATTGTTTCTTTGTATTCATTGTGCAAAGCAAGAGTCAATTCAGAGTTAGACTTGCCCACATAATCAGAGCATTTCTTTAGGTGCAGACAGTGGCCTTGAATAAGTACAGTATTTTAATCGCAGACCATGCAGCTTTACAGACCTCAAGTCAAACATAATTTGAATTAATTCTTTAAATAGGTTGTGCATGATGCAAGCTTGAACTCTGCTGGTAATGAAGCAAAGGAAGGCTTTGCCTGCAGCAAGCCTTTCAGCCAACTGAATGTAATGAGGCAGTCTGGCATTTGCTAACTCTCACTGGTTTTCTTGCGTCTTTGAATGTTCAGTCCAATCACATGTGGAAACACATTTGCGCAGGATGGTTGAATATCTCGTGGTTAATCAAAATGTGATAATAGGGATAACATGCTACATGAAGAAAAAACACAGCTTGTCAAGGGCTTGGTAACTGTTGATATTTTTAGACAGATTAAAGTGGCCATGAGATAAACTGGACAGAGCAAACAATATTTATCAGCTTTTAGTTGGTAGCCTGCCATTGGCTTATTAATTTCCACCAGTGTGTACTATACTGCTGCTCTAATTCAGCTGGAGCAGCAAAGTGACTGGTAAAATAACAGGACAGTATTTGCTGTATAATACATGGATCCTACACATACAGACAATGCACTAATTCCCTGCCCCTGGTTTTGTCTATGAGGCCTAAATTCAATTACACAGCTCCTCAAATAGAAAACCTTGAGGAGCAAAAAAAAGCACAAAATCCTGCAATATGATGTTCTGAGAGGAAGAAAGGCTCATTCCATCTTCTATCAGAAAATACCAAGAGATGAATTAGCATCAGGATCACTTCAAACAGCTAAAGTTAGGTGTTTTGGCTAAACTGCTTTTCCAGGTTTTCAGTTAGAGGTAAGAAAGAGGTAAAAAAATCATTCATTAGAGTCACTTGCCTTTCTCCACTCACTACAATAGGAGCCAAGATGATGCCTTTAAAGTAAATTTTTAACTTTTCAATCACTAAATGAGGGATAATTCCTACTAATGTAGTTTCCCTCACATGAAGAAAATTTGAGCTGCAGTATTCTAAGGTGGAGCTCCACTAGAAGAGAAAATGGCAAAAACTCTTAGCTGAAAGTAGATGGGCTGAACGCATCTATGTTACGCAGAGCAAGAGCTGTCATAGCTGCCAAATTCAAGATGAATAGATATCTGAATGCTTTCCTAAGTAGAAAGTTATTGAACTATTCTGTTCCTATGGAAAGTCCCAGGGACTTTAAAGCTCCATCTCTCTGTACGGAAACGAACAGAGAGTGCAGGACTTCAGGATATGTTCCATCAAAGCTGACACAGGCTTGCGACCTACTTTTGTGTTGACAGAACTGCACAGTTCAATCAAATATTCTCGCTGAAAATATTCCAGCCAATTCTGGGCGGTAAAAGCAGAATTTTTTTCAAGTCGGAATTAAAGCATAACATTTAACAGCAAATCCCACTGGCTGTTCAAACAAACTGCAATGGTGGAATTGTTGCTTTTCTTTACTTTAAGTGATGATGCCTTTTTGCACAGAATGCTTTGGTCAAAAATAATTACTGGTCTCTACATGTGGTTAAGGTATAAAATCCTATGGCCTATGATATATCGGTGATCATATTAGACCTCATTTTGAAGCTGAAATATATTATGTATATAAAATTGAGATTAATTTATTAACCTTCCAATCATTAGAAGGTTTTTTTAGCTTCTTCGAAAACTGTCTTTTATCTTCTATAGAAAATAGTGATCTTTAATTATGTATCTAAAACTTTCTGTACTACAAAAATGTTTATACAACATGGTTGGGAAATAGTTTTAGCCCAGTTATAAAAAATGAACAGGGAGAAATCAATGTAATCATGTTGGAGAGACTGTTTTTAGCCTAGGTTAGTGACTTGCATTAATATATAAGCCTTAGTATATTTGTTTACTTCACCTGAGTCTGGAAGAAACACTTTCCTAACAGAAATAGGATACAACCAACCCCAAGGAGAGATTTTTGTTAGTTTTTAATTTAAGTCTCATATTTATTACCAAAAAAAAAAAAAAAGTGTAAAGTAAATAAGGCTCTAATGACTCATTTAATTTCTTTTTTTTTCAGTGATCTTGTTTGGATTTTTCTGGCAAAGCGCTGCTGACTGGATCTGCTCCATTGGATCTCTTCCCTTGGTATATGATGATTACAAAGACAGTCTGAACTTAGAGAAATGAAAATGGGTACCAACACTGGGTGCAGGAGTGTGTACTAATTACTTACGGGAAGTACTGAAGTAAGGATTATAGGTGATTTTTCTAGCTCTGCCACTAATTCAAGCTTCAGCCAGCTTCAGTCATCTGAATTTTAGGAGAAAATTGTAAGTGCTGCTGTGAAGTTTAATTAATTAATGACATTAAAGTTTTTTTGAGATTCTTAGATAAGGTGTGCTAAGAAGGCTAAACAAACCAAAAGCAGTAGTATTACTGACAGTATATCTCATTAATGTCATCATTAATTTCAAAAATATTTATTATAATTGCCTTCTCCTGGAATACTGTCTCATTTTCACAACCCATAGCCTTTGCTATGGACAGGTACTTTTGAATGTCTACTGTGTAACCTCAGGTATGTAATTAATATAAGTTGTAATTAATACAAGTTGCCTTGCCCTTTTCCTCTAAGCAAGCCGTGTATTGGCAGACAAAGCTAGCTCATTTCAGCAGACAAGCCTACGGCTGGCACATGGATGTCTGTTCCCCAAGGACATATGTAAATCCAACAATGCAAGAAAATCCCTGCTTTTTTTTTTTTTTTCACTGCTGTGATTCAGAGATGAATACATTGACCTTTTTCTCCTGCATAAACTTTCAGTAGCAAGACGCTAAGACAAGCCAGACACTGTTCACTCCTCTTGTAAATGTTATTAAGAAGACAAGGATGTGGCTTACTTGAAAACAGTGGCCCAAAGTTCAAATGAGGTTTTTGTGGGGCGCTTACCTCTTTATTTAGGCATACATGTATTTGATTTTTAGAACGTGCTGAGCATTCATCTTCTCTTCAGTGAACACCCAGTACCTCTAAAACCTTTGTTATTGCAAACTTCAGTCTGTAAACATGAGCTACTGAACTTTATTAATGGGTTTGTGGCTACTTCAGCTAGTTAAGTTTCAACGAATTGTCAGTGCAGAAGGGCTCAATGCACCAAGCATCTTTTCAGGGAAGAGCAAACACTCTGTGAGACTCACCACAAAAGACACCTTGAATCCCTTATTTTATCATTATTGAAGAAGGAGTTTCTGTTCCAGGCCATAGTGGTACATATTAGCTTTAATCATGAGAGAAGTTAAGAATTTGGGCAAGATTCGTCATTAGAATTATTATGGTAGCATCTCATAGTTATAGACATGGAAGGTGAAAGGATAAGAGGCAATGGACAGAAGCTGGAAAAAAGGAAAATCTGACTACATATTAGAGAAAAAAAAATATTCACAATGAAGATGGTCGAGCATTTGAACAGGCTAACATATTCAAAAGTTGACAAGGTATGAGCCTGAGCAACCTGATCTAATATGGAAACGGAATCTAACACTAAAGTTGGCTCTGGTTTGAGTGGGGAGCTTGGACCAGAAGACTTCCAGATGCCCCTTCCAATCTGGATTGTTCTGTGACCTTGTCAAGTAAATATAGGTAGGCTGGAAATTTAAAATGGCTTATAAGCATCAAAACACTGAGGTTTTCTAGCAGCTTTCAGATTGAAGGGCTGAACCAGAACCAAAATACTGTTAATAAATTTCTGAATGAGATTATGCAATATAGTTCTTTCCATATCAGGGGGCTAGAATGAATGACTTGGGGTCAGTGACCCAAGACTTCAGTCTTAAGCTTGCTGTTTCCATGGGATTCATCTCAGTGTTTTTACCAAATATGTACAAGAGAGAAATTCAGGTGCTCTGTAAGATAAACATTATGAAATCTCACCACCTCACATCTTTGATTCTGCCTTTTCTATTGTTTTCATCTTTGTCACAAATAGGAGTCAAGAAGTCAAGTTTAGGAAGCTTCCCTCTCTCTCCCTCCTTTAAAGGTACATTATAAAGCTGATTCTGAAACAGAAATGAAGTGCAAAATAGATACATGTTCAGATTTCTGTTTTTCATTATGTTGTCCTGATATTTATTTCATAGTGCTTAGTTGAGGGGGAAAAGAAAATACAGTCATAGAATATTTCATTTCTTAAGTTCTTCTTAATTTAACTGTTTTCTCTTTGAGATCTAATGGAATATCATTGCCATTACATGCACCAATACATACCTACACATATACCTTTCTGCATAAACTTAGTGTTGTTTTCTTTAATTTTCTTTGATTGATCAGAATAGGACCTTCAAATGATTTGCTTACAAAAAATCTCTTTCATACATGAAGCCTTTTTAAATTGTTGGGGGAAAAAAAAGAAAAAAAATCTGATTGCAAAGTCAAGTGTGGGACAGGTTACTCATCACTTGAAATGTAAATAGCTTATCTTTTTTTTTCTCCTCACGTCTCTAATGCGTAAGTACAGCTTGCAGAATACTGATGCTTTTAGAGCTACTTGAGGTGAGAGCAGTAATTATATACCGTGAACCTTGGGTTAAGTAGTTCACATTAGGGTTTTTGGGGAAGAAAGCCACAGAACATTTCAGGACACCTAAAGGCAGCGATTTCCTGTGGCACATCTTCTGCTGTACAATGCTGATGCTTTTTAAAATATCTTACTGTGACAGATCTGTGTGAAACAGAGTGGCTTTTTCACTCATGTACATTTTCGTATCCATGCAAATGTACAGCACCCACTTTCTATTAATTCAGTTGTGTTCAGACACTTAAAGGAGAGAGTGGCCTTCTAATATATCTCTCAACACTCTTTTCTCATACCTGTGACTTTCTTCCTCCTACATAGGCTTTATTTGCCTTGCCAATCCTGACTTCCATTGAGATATTTTTATATAAATGCTACAGTAACTACTGCAGGCAAGAGACAGCATATTTTCTTGATGAATAGTTGGAACAGAAAAATTGAGAGAATGAGAGAAAAAATAGCGAGCAAAACCAATATAGCTTTGATATTGCTTATTCGTGGGAAAACTTAGAAAACATGTAGCCTTATGAAAGTACAGGGCCTTGAAGGAAATCTTCAAGATAATCGAGGATAATCAAACCTCCTAATAAGTCCACACAAAATCAAAGGCAGAAAGACAGATGTAGAAGGTGTAGAAATCAAATGTACATATGATATTAAATGAGATGATCTTGCTCTTAATTGAGTATAATGGTAGCAAACCCGTTGATTTCAGATCTTTGAAAACTAGCAAATCTTCCCTAGTGCTGTGGTTCAACAAACTAAAAGTGAAATTCAAAAAAAAAAAAAAAAAAAAAAAAGAGTTTTGACAGATTTCATCAGTTCTCTCTGAAGTTATACTTAGGAAGTATATTAAATATTCGTGGTAAGGACTTTATTTAGAAGACTATTAAAACATGGATGCATTTTTCTTAAGCAGTTATGTTGATTTGACTATAGCACAACGATAGACAATATCTGAAAACTGTATGACAGTTTTCAATATTTGTGAGTTTAGGTACCCAAATTGTTAGATCCAATGCCATTGCTGGAAATAGATTGATGTCACATTTCTTTTCCAAAAAGTCTAATGCTAACCTGTATCTAGTCTTGCAGTGCTGATTGCTGTTCCAACACATCCCTTAATGTCTGTATTGTTTAATGGAAGCTGAACATGTGTCACATATCAGTCCCTCCAACCCCTTTACTAATGAACCCCTTTACAGGGAATCTGTTTTGGTTTATTAAGGACAGCCCATCCAGCTCAGTCCAAGCCCATCTGGTTATGCTGCCATGAAAAAAACAGAGCCCTTTAGACCCTTTAATCCTTGTCTTTGCTGTATCTTGTGTTATCGATCCGTCCTATACAAAGATGTTGATGGAGACCATCAGAGCTCATCTGTTAAAGAGCTTTGCGATGCCAGCCTGGTCTGGGAGAGGCAAAACTTAGTTCTTTGCATGCCATTTACCCCTCAATCCACCAGGAAGGCTGATTTCTGTGACCTTTCTCTTTTTGAAATTTGCATACATTTCAGCAGTGGTAGCTGAGAGTGTAGCTAATTTGCACTTGTGACGAATATGCACAACTAGGACCAGGTGATCTTGGTATAAATCAGGTTAGACATCAAGAGTTTGTTCTGGTCATTTCTCAAATAGGGTTCATGGTAGATCACTTACTTCTTCTTCTGGCCCTCTTGCCAAGAGGAGCACATTTCGCTGGGATACTTGCTGAGGGCATCCTGCTTAGCTAGGTAGAGACCTAGTGTGTGAGAGCAGGTCTTTCTCTCCACAGGGCAGCAAACTTCATAGATCATTGTCCTTCTTCTGCAGCATGGGTATGGACAGTGGGACTTTCTCATGGAAATTGTTACTTTGTGTCACAAGCCATAGTCTCTCAAATCATTTCTGGACTCCTTCATATCCCCTCATTTAGGTCATTTTGTTCAGGCATCTTTAACTGGGCACGACGAATCTGCAAGCAGGATACACACAGCTAAAAAGTGCAAAGCACTTATTTACTGGCCAACCCCCCACAAAAACAGTTAAGATTTAACAGATTTATTAGGCTAAGCATGAGTGTGCTCACTATCCTAACAAGGCACCCAAAGAGTCTTTGCTGGCCAAGCAGGCATCAGCCAGGAGGAAAGCGGTTTCCCCCACATCTCCCTAGAATAGGTCCTCAGTGTTACTGAACTGCCTCCAGGTTCTCAATATCCTTCTTCAACTGGGAGGCCCCAAACAGACACAACAATCCCAGCATGGTTTCACTTGTACTGAGCAGGGAGGGGTAGTAACTTCCCTTGATCCACTGGCCACACATCTCCTAATGCAACCCAGTGCTCTGTTTGCCTTATTCACAATGAAAACGTATTTTTGGCTGATATGTGACTCAGCATCCACTGTTACCCCAAATCCTTTTCAGCAGGGCAGTTAATTCATGGACTGTACCAGTGTGTAGGCTTCCGTCCTGGGGTAGACATTTGCATTTTCCTCTGTTGAACTTCAAGGTTTCCTTGGTGATCTAAGCTTCAATTTTAGCAATGTCTCACTGAACTGAAGGTCTGCTATTAATTTACCATCTCCCTCTCTCCTAATTTTGAATCATCCAGAATTCTGCTGAGGAATCACTCTTTCTCAACATCTAGGTAGCTGATGCAGATATTGAACAAAATTGGCCCTGATATTGATCCCTGTCCTGCCCCACTTGTTACCAGCTGCCAAACAGGCATTCAGTCATTGATCGCTACTCCATGAACCCAGCAGTCTGGACAATTGTAAGCTCAAACAGTCTGGGCAATCCATACTTCTTCAGTTTATAAGCGAGACTGCTGTGGGAGTTTTAGCAAAGCTGAGATATATCTCAGGCTCTCTGCTTTCCCTTCATCTGTGTAGTGTCCACTCATCTAAAATCTCTGCTTTTTACTGAGGCTATTAACCTCTAGCTGGCTCATTCCTATACACCTCCAACTGTCTTCTTCATCATTAGCAAAAATATACACATAATGTTATCACGAAGAGAGAGGGAAAAAGGTGGGGGGAGAAGAGGGTATGGTGATCTTTCAGCTCATTAAGCCTATTTATTTTTTCTGTCAGTAATGGAATGCCGTACCACATCTATTTTCTCTTGACTGCTCATTACTTAATAGATCTAATGGCATTTGTACTGATTGGTCTTCTCCATAAATTAATAAATCAGGCCTAATCTTTCTGATTTCCCTCATAGGAGGAAAATGAGGGGCTTCTGATTCTGCATTATCCTTTAATAGGATAGCTCCATAACTGGCTTCCAGACTTGAAGAAATTTGAGAGCTCAGATTTGTACAAAGGCATGGTGACATTTATGACATTATCATTGCAATGTAATATATTTATCAAGCCATTATTGTTATTTCTATACTATTCTCCATCCCATTCTAATTGCCTGCTGTGTTTGATTATGTATTTCCAAGATCTTTATTCCCATGTCTCCAGTACTGTTCTTTCTTCATTTGACAAAATCTAGAAAATCTGCCCAACATCTGAGCTTATTGAATAAATACCTTTCTACAAATATCAATTACTGAACTACTGCTAAACTGTTACAGTGAGGAGGGTTTTTTTGCCATGTTGCACCCAAAGGTCTATGCTGGTCTAGTGAAATTAAAAAGTGGTTAGAGATAAAGAGAAGTCGCTTCCAAGAAGTCATGAACAAACTTAGTGGTTAAGTGAATATTGATGTATTCCAAAGAGATGCCTGTAAAACTTTGCACAGTGATTCTTTAGCACTCTGTATGAGACAAAGGAGTCCATCTGAGGAAAACAGGACCGTTATATATGCTGCATGGAAGAATTTTCTTTTCTGAAGACCTGCTGTTTTGTTTTTTGTAAAAGAGACCACTGTTTTTATATATCAAAATCTTCCACAACAAACTTTCATACCTGACAGTTATAAAGTTTGATACAGCTGAAGCACAATATAAGCTGGTTGGTTTGGTAATGCCAGGCTCATCATTTACAGTCCTGTCCATACGGTCAAGAAATGTTCATTGGAAAAAGAAGAAAGAATTGTGTGATGCTGATATACTATCACAATATATCTGGGCTTCTGCTCACTCTGTTGTAACCTTATTCAAAATGCCTTTTCTTTTGGAAGAATTATTATCTAAGAAGATTTTTTTAGCTGTGCACAGACTTTTAAGGGCAGAAGTGGATATTCAAGTGAACTCTCCTGACTCCTTGCATACTTAGGCTGTGGAATTTGTGTTACTTATCCCTGAAGCAATCCCCCACAGGTCTGAGATGTCTAAACGGATTAATCACCAGACCTTTCCCCCTGCTCTGCTTGGGAAAGAGATGAGGGCAGAGCATTACATGCAAAGGAGATTAAAATGAAGTTGAAACTTCCCACGGCTTTTACCAAGAAAAACTGAAAAGGAGTGAGACTAGCGTTAGAGAGAAAAGGACTTGATGATATTCAGAAAGCAGAAAGAGGGTGAAAAGGGCTTGGGGAAGCAGTGAAACATCTTGATATAATCATAGGCCTATGGCAAGTATAAGGAAGGAGTTTTGCCACCATCTATCGGTGAACAGGAGGAAGGAACAAGGCAAGCAAACGCTCTTTGCATGTTTATTCCCTGCCTTCACACAAGATATATTTTAGTGATTTGCTTAATTTGTGTATATTTTGGATGCAGGGTAATGAAAGATCAATATTCCTGTTACATGACAAAAGGATCACATGCTGTATTTAGTATGCCTTGAGTAATATGCCCTAATAATACATCTGTTTCAATATTCAGAATAACCACACAGAGAAGATAGAGGAAAAGCATAAGGGACTTAAATCCCAATAGGGATTATGTCATAGGCAATGCCTGAGTTTTAAAGGATACTGCCTTTACCACCACAGACTAAGATTTTTGGTGGAGGTGAGCTGTCACCTACCCCTGTTTGGAGCTGCTGATTAGCATAATCAGCTTAGGCTGAGCTACACCAGTTCTTTATTTGAACCAAGATATTTAGAGCTACATATATGAAGTGTCTCTGCACAACACTACAGATGGTATGGCTATGTCAAGATATCCAAAACTCTTATTCGTACATCCCCACAAAAAAAGAGGTACTTAACAGGAACACATCAGTTCAATCACACCTGAAAATTATAGGTCCCAAACTAACTCAGGTTAAAAATAAATAAATAAATAAATAAATAGTAATATTATTTTTGAACACTTTATAAATCTCATTAGAATTACATATATTTAGAGGACCTCTGGTTTCTAAAACAGTCACCATATTATTGCTATTTACTC
The DNA here is from genome assembly GCF_036370855.1 of Dromaius novaehollandiae. Taxonomy (NCBI): domain Eukaryota; kingdom Metazoa; phylum Chordata; class Aves; order Casuariiformes; family Dromaiidae; genus Dromaius; species Dromaius novaehollandiae. The sequence goes on from NC_088132.1 coordinate 79,333,184, forward strand.
ACTGTTGGATAAACAAATGCTTTCAAGGCAGAAAAAAATACCACATTGATTGGATATTATGAGACAATTTAACATATGCCACAGATAAATTTCTGCTTTCTCCTCCAGACATTAGTCCAGCAACCAAAATCTGTGTATTATGTGTCTGGATAGTATTTTTGATCAGGAGCAGTTGTAGGAATATCCTTTCTAAGTCCCTGTGGTTTTGCTGTCTGCTTCATTTCACAGTCCTGAAAAAAGTGTCTAAGCTTTCCTAAACAATATTGTATCCTTAAAAATAAGACTCAAAGAAAGCTGCATACTTTTGCAGGATGCTGATGGGGTTAGAAAAGCTTGTTACCTGTTTCTCCATGTTTGGGACTCCAGTTTCAAACTCTGTACCTTAAGGACTGATGGAGACTAAGGATAAATTCAGTGAAATGTAGTCCCTCTGGTGCTTGACTGACGCTTGGTCCCTTGAGTGTGCATATACATCAGGGGCTTAGTATGCAACACAAATGCTTTTTTGACATAAATCTTTAGTGTCTGCACTTGATGCCTGTTAGGCTATACTTTGTACTGGCCTCGCGTGTAGTTATAGGTCCTGTTTTCAGAGAAACCATACTGAACATTGTGCAACCGGGACCACAATAATGTGAGGCATAGGAAAAGGCAGGCAGAGTACTGAAAGGTGGCACAACTTCAAGAGCAGCAAGATCATGCAGCCTATAAATGAAGCTCAAGAAATGCAGAACTCTGGACTCTTCTATAAGACACTCACTAAAAGGCCAAGGAGGTGGCAACACAGCAGCCAAAATTATCTGTCCTACATGATCTCTGCATTGTTTCAATTATTGTTTACTATTTGTCTAAGATTTCTTCCTATTCTAGCTTTACATTGTTCACGTCTGCTGAATTTCTTCTCTTCCCATCTTACTTTATTGATTATTTTCATCTATTTTTATTTTTAACTTAGTCTTTTAAACTGTACTATGGCTGCTAATATATGCAGTCAGCCAAAGGAGGTATCTTTGAGGAGCAACCCAGTAACCCTTGCAGACAAAAAACATTCTGTTGTAAGAGGGCAGAGAACTTCAGCAAATGGCAAGCAACCTGGCGACAGCATGAGAAAATCACCAGGCAACTGACTGCCCCTGGGTATCAGGTGACAGTTAAGACCACAGATTTACTCTTAACTTTTAATAATAAGTACTATAGATGTGTTGAGGGGAATGAGGCACATAGCAACATTGCATCGTCTGTGTGAGCATCTTCATGAGGTGTTGGGAAGAGAAGATAAAAAGTCTGTTTGAAGACAATGGACATGTATGCTTTCAGCCTGTAAGCTAGGACTATCTCATCCATCCTGTCAATATGCTGACCCTGTCCAAATTTCAGCCACTCTTTTCTAACCTACTCTCCCTCTAGGTCTCAGTTAAGGCAAATGGCTGAGAAGCAGGAAATGCAGAGTCAAATTCTCAAGGACATGAGGTAGATTTGGATGTGGGTCTTACATATTCTTCATGGGAGCTCTGACCATGAGGTTAATTACGGGCAAACAAGGAATAAGGAAGATCCCGCTTCCTCCAGCCTTGTATAGTCTGCATTTGCTCTGAGTATGTGCATAGCACCAGCTTCCAGTAACGGCAGCAGAAGCCAAGAAGGGTCTGTTTAGTGAATCCTGATGGGACTTGGGTGTCAGCCAGGGTTTATTTGCTCAGCACTGCCAGAGTGAGGTAAGTGGCCTTGTGAATACCCAACAGTAGGAATTTAAACTGCTGGCTGCAGTTACTGTGAATACCTGTTGGACCTTAACGCTGAACCCCTACAGGGCCGTGCAGGTTCCTCTGATCATCTTATGAATCTAGATCTAAAACGTCAGCACTTTAATGGCCTGCTGATAGCTTTCCAGGTGGAGTTGGATCCATCGCAGACCCAAAGATCCAGAATGTTCACATCAAGAAGCCAAATTCAAATTGTGTTGGTGGAAAAAGCTCACAAAGATGCAAAATTCAATAAAAGGGAAATTCATTGACTAAGCATAGATTAGAAGAGCAACCATCTCTGGGAAGGAGAGGCCTTCAAATGTTACTGTAAGAAGGAGCTGTGATAAAAAAAGTGCTGAGCACCTATGTGCTCTTCTGGGATTCATGTAGGAAGAGAAGAGCTGTCTGTAAGGAGAGGGGCTGCTGGAAAACTGCTGCCCAGAAACATGATGATGCATCTTTGCTGGACAGCTTAGGACATGTCTAACTGTTCTTTCACTCTTTGAAACTTTATTAATATAATTGCAAATGGGACCTTAAGTGTTGCTGGGGATGTTTTAAAAAGGCCATTTATATAGTGCTTCTTTAGGACTACCCTGGGAAGGGGAAAAGAGGACTTGCAAAAAGGATTTAAATATTTAAACAGCACTTCAACCCAGTGCCTAAACCATTCTGTTTCCTTTAGCTGTTTTGGAGGGTTGACTACCGAAAAGCCAAACAACCGATTTGCTGCATGATTTTCCATTTTTGAAAATCCACACAAAAAGCAGTATATAAGCATTACAAAGCCGAACCCTAAATACATCTAAAAAGTGACTTCATACATTTTCTATGGCAACCTTAGCTGTTATTAGAAGATACGTCTCACAATATGTTGAATCAGCCTGCACATACAACTTTATTAATCAAAGAGGTTTTTGTCAGAATTTCCACATGTCAATATTGCCATTAAGTGAATTAATGAAGACTAGAGATAATGGAATATTTATGTAAATTATCTTAACTAGATATCTCCAGTCTTTTCAGTGTTTATGAGTCTTTATTATGATAATGCTTTTGACGGGGATTGAATGTGAAAGCTACATTAATTATTTCAGTTATATTAATTCTAAGTTCCTCATTTCTGGTCTTTTTTTTTTTTTTTTTTTTTTTTTTTTTTTTTTTTAAGATTTTGAAACACATAAAAGTAGCCCTACTTCTTAAAGCTGCTAAGTCTACCTAAACTCGTAGGCTGACAAGCACAGATGGCTACAGTATTAAAAGCATTGTCACAGGGTATAAATTTTTAATAACCTTTGCTAACTTTAGCTGTGTTTATTTGTGCATTTTCCATTGTTCCCTGATCTATAAATTGAAACCAAACCCAGATTTATCACATTTCCCTAAACCCCAATATAAAAACTCAATTTGTGCATTTTTTATTGTCTTTGCAAACTTGTGATGTTTTTATGGGACCGGGCTGGAAGAAACTGCATGTTTGAACTTTTTTTTAATTATTGTTCAAGTCAGTAAGGTGTAATGAAAATAACACTTATGGAAAAGTCATTTACTGCTGTTGGGACTCCTGGTATTCTTGTAATTCTATGCCTGGGAGCAAAAAGAGATCTTGAATCCTAATGTGGGAGATTCAGCAAACTTCCTTGTGTTCATGTGCAGATGGAGCCTCGAGTGCAAAGTGCTGCATTACAGCACAGCAGATGTTCTGATCCCAGCATTGGCAGGTACCTAAGGCATCACCGGGGTCCGTTCTAGCCAGAACTAAATGCCTTTATCTATCTGCAAAACAACCATTCATAATACTATATGTAAATGTGCAACAAAAAGCCCTGTTTTCCTTCATGCTCTCCTCTATCTTGTTGAAAAAACTCCACTTAATCATCAGGATGTATTCAGCAGACAGTCCCAAATGACTGTGTTTTATTCCAGATTAGTTGAAATAAAGGCTTCATGCCTGAGGTTTTGCCCTCCATTCCTGCAAGGTGTGTCCCTTTGTTGCTCTCCATTGCAAACAGGCACAGACAGACTACGTCATGGGAAAACTAACTACCTGCTGAAAACCGTGATGAAAACTGAATACAGATGGCCATTCAGGATTTCTTGTTTGCAGAATATAAAAGACATGTATTTTTAAGCAGAAGAAAGACCCATTAATCAAACGAGAATCCATAAAGCAAACAACCACCCTCATGTATCACTACTCAGAGATACCAAGCTGATAAAGTTGCTAACCAGAATTCAGGAAGAGGTATATAAAGAAATCCTTGGGCTCTTCATTTGAGGGACAAAAGAGAAAGCACAGGAAGGACCACTTCAGTGCTTAGTGCTTGCAGTGTAGGTCTGTAAAACCTAGCTGCTCCTTTTTGATCAGAAGAAGATCTAGAGAAGAGGAAAATGTTTAAATATGCGTGACTTGCTAATCTTATCTCTGGTTTTCTGACTGCAGTTTGGGGTTTGGGTTTTTTCTTTTTTTTCCCCCCAAACATCTGAATTAAGACAAATGAAAATATGAAACAGATTGCGACACCTAAGAAAAGATCACAGCGTAGAGCTGACAAGATGGTTTTATTGCCCTTTCAGGCGGTGATTAAGGACATAACATACACCGAAAAAATAGAGGCCACATACCTAATTATGTTTTGTTTTGTTCCTTTTTATTTTGTCACTAAAGCCACCTATTGCTAATCTGAACAAAAACTGATGTTTTGCACTTTTCTTTTTGATAGATACATGACTTACTAGTCTTGCTATTTAAGCAAGCCATAACACATTTCAATCTTTACAACTCCTGTGCTTTACAGTGGGCAGCTTGGGCACAGACATCCAGATGCAAATGCTCTGTGACATCTGTTTCTAGGCTGAAGTAGACATTAGATACGGAGGGGGACTTCAGCTGAGTCTGTCTTACCAAATTAAACAGCACTAGGAACATCCCTTATGCATGGACCTCATTTGTCCACATTGTTAGACTGCTGGGTCCATGACCCAGTACTTGGCCTGCGCAAGTACTCTCAGAAATGTTTCCTAGGTTCAATTTAGAGATTATCACAAGCCAGTGGGCATGGTGCATATTTTTGACAGCAGAAGAGCTTAATAAACAGACACAGGTCTTCCTATGCCAGTTGGCCTCCAGGTGAGTGAAGGATTTTGGCTGTGCAGGCTACAGATGCAACCTTAGAGTGTGGCTGCACAGGCAGCTTGAGCAAGCTGCCTCTGAAAGGAGTGGTCCAGCAATCTCCTCACCACCATTTTTGCCTCTTTATTGTCTCCTTTGATTTTGAGCTAGCGACCATGAAACTGCATTTTCAGCTAGGTTCATTTTCAGTCTGCTTGGTGAGTTCAGTGAGTTAATTTTCAGCTAAATCAGTCAACTGGTGTGGCTGACCACATGCACGATCATCTCATCTGCACAAGAACCTCCCCATGTGTTCACGGGGTGAAAGGAGGGGAAAGACCTTTTCTGCAGCAATGTGCAATTAGCTTGACTTAAGCTGATGGAAAACTGCAATGCTACGTGTTGCAACCATCGCAGAGAAGTAGATGGGCTGGACGTGGTATGAACACACACACATCCTGCATTGGCCTTTGGGTTGTCATTTGAACTGCTCTGAATGCAGATACTTAATAAAAAGGGAGCACCAGGCCCTCCTCTTTGATGTGTTTTGGGTGATATTAAATTTGTTCTGAGAATATTAACTGTACCACAAATAGACCTGTCAGCTTAAACTGAGTGCCATAAAAATAACCACTGGCAAAATGCACTAACTGATATAATTTCAATCAGAATATAGTAAAATAGGCACTCTTGGTGTAGTAGAGTTGGACAGCAAGGGAGCAGGAATGATTTAATATAATTGGGATTTACAATGGAGAATTCCTATTTCCATCTTCCACTCATCTGCAGGTACACATGTAAATAGAAAATGAGATGTTTGTCCTGGTCACCAGCTAAATTTTTAACATGCAAGTCTCTTCAAGGTCCTTTGTCATATCGACCATCTCCATGCAAACATCTGAATCACTTCTTACATTTTAGTTGAAAAACACATTGTCCTAAATTTTAAATCTACACTGTTAAGTTTTCCCCGATGGTGTTTCAAAATGTCTTCCATCCAGAGTCCATAGCTTCAACATGTGCTCTTATGAAGCCAGCAGGAGTCTTTGGAATAGGCTGTAAATTTGGAGAGTGAATTATGAAGATGATTAAAAACTAAAATAGTATTTTGAATGTTTAAAATAATAGGAATATATAACAAATTACATATACAGCTTAAAATGTAATACTGAAAGAGATACTAAGATACATTACAATGGTTATGTGGAAAATTGGGGAAAAAGACTGAAGAATCTAAATTTCTTTTAGGTTGAATTACAAACAGGTTCCAACAGGAAAGAAGTTACCTTCTTGCTCATTGTCTGTCTGTCAGTTTTTACTTTTACATCAGAGTATGTCATGGCACATGTGGAACAATTTGAGATATCACTCAAGAAAAGCTACAAGCATTGACTGCAAGGTGGTGCAGGGTGAGAAATGAATAGGGATGGCAGTTACGATACATCAGACTCCTCGCAGTAACATTGTTCTTATCTTTAAGTCCTAAAAAGGATGAAGTTTAAATCTTTTCATAGGTTTGGGACTCTTCGGAGGTATTTCATGATGAGATAACCTCTTCAGCTGAGCTCTGTGAAATGACATTAGGATGTATTTTTCATTCGGCCTGCCTGCAGATTTTTTTTTTTTTTTTTAAAGCATCAACACCACCAATGAAATTAGTTTAATTATTAAATTTCATGCCCTTATTTAAGCTCAACATTTTTCTCAAGCCTTTGATTCCCTTTGGCAATTATGTGATACTGATTCTTATTCTGCTCCACTTTGCATGATCCATTTTAATGCAAAACACCAACAAAGATGTCCTGCAAAGGTGGTCTGCGTAGTATCAGGCATTAGCTTAGCATTTCTCAGAAACACCTACCTGGTGTATGAACACCGTGATGGGCAGTGGAAGATCAAAAGAATACATCAAAGACTGTGAAAGAGTCTATGAAGATGGGGATAAATCCTGCAAATGTTATTTATAAGGTTCTGCATTTCAGTTTCTCCGTCATGGCGAAGAGAAATCTTCCACGTATATGATAGAGCCGGATCTGACAAATAAATGAACATGTTCTCTTTATTCTTGATGCTAAGTCTCCCATCTGTGTTTGTCAGCTGCTGGTATTTGAGTACTTTCTCTGGGCAGATACAACTGTTTTGAGAGGCTGTCACAGTAGCTCAATGCCCGACCTGGGGATGGGAGGCTGCGATAAGAGTCAGCCGGAGATTAAGACATCCAAGTTTAGATCGATAGGCTACAGGAAGCTCTTCAGCTGGCCAAATCCAATTGTCCACTTTAAGGAGAGCTAAATGGCTCGGTAGACTGTCTTGACCGCATTGCCTATGTGAGCAACTGGGTTTGCCTAATCATCATCATCAGTCCTTGCAAAGCATTATAGGGCATTGCACCTCCAGGTGACTCTGCAGAAGGATGTGGGACTCCTGCTAGTTCTCAGAAGATGTTCTCTTCCTGGGTAGATGTTTTTAACACACCAGAACATCTCAAATGGCAAAGGAGAGTTACATTTAGACATTCAGCACTTATACTTACAAGCAGGAAACCCTCAGCTGTCACTGTGGGTCCTATTTTTCTCCATTCCATAGATAGCACCTTTTTAAAATAGCACCTGACTTCTTACACTTGCTAAGCTGCTGTACCAACAAGCCTGAGCTTTTCAGCAGAAGAAATTATTCCAACAACTTACAGCACTCATAAGATCCAGGGACTACTTGCATCATGCAATTTAAGTTTGATATTGTTACCTAGCTCACTAGAGCGAGAATATATCCATTACAATAACATTTTCTGTTCATTTTGAAGAGTAATGTGGGGAGTAGAGAAACCATTCACTTATTACCAGCAATTGCAATGTGCTTAATTTTCACTGCTCAGTTTACTACAGTCAATGTCTGGAAAACAAGCAATCATTGTCAGACTTTTGTGGATTTATTTTTATTTATTTATTTACATTATCATACAGGTAAAAAGAATATTGAGGGGGGAGAAGAAACCTCACAGATCTGATGGAAACTTCAAAATGGGACAACATGTGCTCTTGAAGTTGGCCACTTCTTGTATTAGGGTTAGCATTACCCCAAAGGTAACAAATCTGCAGTGAAAACAAATAAAGAATAGTCCCCAAGAGCAAGATCATGACTTAGCCCTCACGTAACTTTGTCCTTTTAATTAGTGATATTTTGCATTAGTTTATAGCACCAGACATGTCCTAGGTGATTTTTGTATTTTAAAAAAATTTGTTGTAAAAGGCAGCTTGCAATGTAAAGGTCTCATGTGTATATATATCCCTAATCTTGAATTATTCCTGCAGGCAGTTTCTACCCACACATGACCTTCTGCTGACATCTGCATAGATACAGCATCCTGTCCAGATAAATTAATCAGCACCATCACAAATGAGAGGTGGAATGTCAAAAACATAAATGACTAGCGAGAACCACGATCTCTAGTCTCTTCTTTTGCAACACTTCCCCACTGGAGAGGCCAGATCCTGTTTAGCTGTAGTCTGGTTTGTGATGGGAATGCAGAAGGAACGACTGGAAGAGTGGTAAAACCACTGGGGCAGCAGCCTGACCACAGCCTAGAGGAGGGAGCACAAGTGGCAGGAAAGGGGATTTTCCAGAGGCAGCATTAAGAAGTGGGTCACTATACACATACCGAGAATGCAAGCTGTGGCTGCAGCCTCTCTGAACACAGTCTGAACACCAGAGACCACCACACCAGAGAAACAATGTGAATTTAGATGTAATGGAGTTAGCTCCTGCTACTACCCATCAGCAGGAATGTGGTGGAAACCAATCAGTTACAGAAGTTTTTCCATAAAGCAGGCCAAAAATGCATTAAAATCATAAAGAAAGCTGAATTTTCCTGGGACAGAAAGAAAGAGAAGATAATATTTTTATGCAGGACTAGGATAGGGTCCCAAGCTATAGGAGCACGATAGGTAGGTTAGCAGAAACCACTGAAGTCACATTCCAGTCTGTAAAAAACACCACAGGCTGTAAGAAAAACAACCTGTTGCAGAGAACGACGTGGGGTTATGGGAGACAAAACCCAGCTCAGGGATCCCTGGCCAACTTGCCGTTATGCAGCATAGCCACTCCCCAGGTATGAGGACAATATATTAATTATTCTGAGCTGAGAAGGGAAATTAGGGCTCTTGATAAGGATGTTGTGAAGATCCAGGATTTTTGATGTTAGTTAATACGCAGCTGAGCAATAGGATTGGAGTACCCTACTGGGGTGGGGGTAGGAAGAAAGAGAAAATGGTGCCAGCCCTATCAGGCACTGTCTCTTCTGGATGTGCCTTTTGTATCCTTAGGAAGCTGCACAGAGTGTGATATTTTGCATCTCTATCCTGTCCCACTTTCACAGGATTTACCCACTGTATTTTGTCTCTTTATCTGTGTGTCTAATTTATTCTTTATCTTCTCACCGCCATTTCTTAGTGGCTTGGGCCTGACCTTTGTTTTAGACTGTTTCATGTTTCAGTCTGGTTGCAGGTAGTCCCTTGTTATTAGTCTGTCGCATTGGGACTGTGTCAACACATTTGTCAGGGAATGAACAGTAGAAGTAAGTATTTGAGAGCTTCAGCCTTAGCAGGAGGTTCTCAATAAAGGACATAAAAGAGCATGCAATAAAGGATGTAAAGACACAAGCATATCATGCTCAGGTGAGAAGGTGTGATCAAAGTATCAAAAAAATCACATTAAACATGGTAAAACTCAGCAACAAAGATGTGGGTCTCACAAGGCAGCTGTTGACTAGGATCACAGCAGAGAAGTGGCACGCCTGGAGATATAAAGGCAATGCTTAATGGTAAAGACAACAAGAGTGCTTCTGCCATCAGCTGACTTGACAAAGGAAACTCAGAAGGAGGAGGCACATGAGCAATAAAGCAGATTATTGATACATTGACCAATTTACCGTGTTTTCCATAAGAAAAAACATCTCACAAAATGTTTGTTTTACTTCAGAATAGCTTCCACCTTTCTAATTCTGACATTTCCATCCCAAATTGTTCCATTTCTCCTTCCTATACATCACAACACTCCCTTCCTTTTATTTTCTCCCCGTCTCCCATGGGCATCCAGCCACCCCTTCTCACTTACAGATCTTAATTTTCTGCACATCCTTTAACTGATGGTCCCTTGAACCTATTTTGTTCTTCAAGCATTCTCCCAACCACTTTTCTCCCTTAGGCCTCTAAATATTTTCTTCTCCAAAGAAAAATCAGATGAGTAGAATCTCACTGAATCATAATAAAGAACAATTAATGACTTAATAAACTGATGCTGTATACAGAATTCTGACCATATAAAGAATTTAAAGTATTAAGTATATTAACGTAAAGTATTGTTTTAAGGTCAAAAGGCAGCCACTTCTTTTCCATATTAACTACCTTCACTAATCTGCATGGTGCTTGCCTTTGGTGTCCTAATATTAATAAGTTCTTATTATCACCCAGGTAAAAGTAGGGAGTGTAGAAGATATACCTTCATAATTGTCATTAATCCTGATGAGGCTGATTCTTGTTAATCTCCAAGTATTAAGAAGAGCATATATCTTCTGCTCTATACTAATAAGTCATATAAATGACCATTTGCAAGAATTAATGAACTGCATAGCTTCTTTGTTTAAAGCACTGTCAAGTTAAAACTATACATAATGATGAGAAAAAAAAATCTCCTTGCTAAACTTTTATGACTAAATTAAGGTTTAGAAGTCTGATGGCCAATTCTTTTCCAGGACAAAACAGAATATTTTGCAGAAGCTAGCTCAGGGATATAACCTTTAAGCTATTTACTTTTTTTTTTTTTTTTTTTTTTTTAATCATAGCAACTCTGGTTACCTTTGTGCATTTCAAATCAGTCAGTTTTATTGTCTAGTTCCATTTTCTGTACTGATGTGTTTCACTTTCTGCATATTTGGCCTATTCTGTAGAGTTCAAGTTTCTGATGATGTAGAGGATTATATCTGCTGTTAAGACCATGAAAACACTGCACTTAGACTTTGGGAAAAAAAGGAAAGAATAAAAGTGAAACCTTAGGTTTTTAAATGTCCTGAAAGGGCCTGAAATAATAGCATATTGTAATTTTCAAGTATTTCTCACCAAGAAAATAATGCTATGATTATGTTTTAGCTAGCAATGGATCTCAATGGATCTCAAATGGAATGAAGAAAATTTTACTGCCAGCTGTTGTCCTTGGGTCTAGCCAGTGACCTTGTTTCAATAGGATGTGAATACAAGAAAATTTGCAAACCTTTCTCCTCTGCTACCACTAACTGATGATATGTAATTATGGGAAGCATCTGGGAATTATCTAGTATTAAAAAAATAGATTAGCATACATGATCAGAATCTTAATACACTAATTTCCTATCTACTTTTCTTTCTATGCCTTGGAATATTAAGAAGGAAATTAGTAGGTGAATTTGGAGGATATTTTTGTTGGTTTTTGCTGTTTTTTTGAACAACTCCCTCACCTTTATCCCATATTACTTTTATTTAGGAAAGGAAAACAAAAAGAAACAAAGTGGTTAGGAAGGGCACCCGAATGGCTAAACATTAGGCAGAAGTATATTTTTGTACCGAGAAAAGGAATTGCATTTGTACTAAGGTGAGAATGGAAAGAAAGGAAGAGTATCAGGAAGTAACAATCAAGACACAATATAAAGTGATTCTTTGTTTTTGAATCTAGAGTGTGTTTCCAGCTTAAATAGTAATTACATACGGGTAAAAGCAAAAAGAGAGAGAAAGTTAACATTGAAAGTTAAATGGGAGGACTACTGGATGATGTTTGAGCAGATAGGGAAGAAAGATCTTAAACCACTAGTGGCTGCACAAAGACCAGTAGCTGTAGTAGAACCAGAGGAGATATTATGAAGGATTAGTTCACCAAGTCATCTGGGGAAAACTCATATACAGCATGGGAAACTGGCACCTTTCCAAGCAGATGGGGAGTGCTAAATGTTCATAATGTGCTTGTCTACCTTGGGGGGAGAAAAAGATGTTCTGATGGAAACTGCATTACCTTCCTGCTCTGATCCCTGCGGAAGAAATCTCGGGAATCTCCCTCAGATGTTCCTTCTGCCAAATAATGACACCTAAATGGAGGGAAGGGTGCCATTTATCTATTTATCACTTGTGATAAGAAACTTGGAGCTCTTAGATCCAGCGAGGAAGCATCTGAGAAAATCTGATGCTGATTTCCCTTCAGTTGATGAGGTGGGTGAGGAAATCTAAGCCAAGTGTGAACATCATGATTGGCTGAGAGCTGGCTCTTGGAGCTGATGAGCTCTCAGACAGTACCCGAAAGAACTTATGTATGGTAAGGAAGGGGTGAAATTTATGCTTATTGTGGTTTATTTTTTAAATATATTGTTTAGCAAAGATTAAAATGTTGGAGGTAGAAGGAATCCTGTAAGAAAGATTAAGTTGAAGCATTTAATTGTTAACTGATAAAAATGTGTTCATATGTAGGCTTTTTTAATCTCTTATTCCAAAATACTATCTATTTGAAAAAAATGTTGCAATGTAGATATATCAGTGAAGACAAGCAAAGACATCTGGCCATCAGTACTGCTTCAAGTAATCTGTTGTGTATGTGTGCTTTTATAAAATAAGTAAATAAAATACTTGCATACCTATAACCTAATCTAAAATTTTATAAGTAGCAGAAATTACAATATCTAGAATATTGCTTTTCACGAAGCACTGAGGAGAGTGACTGAGGCAGACACAGAATTTCTGTCATAAGAATATCGATATAATAAATTCACTTTAGAAAGACAGAAACACTTACCTTGTTTCCAGCAGAGGAGCTTTTCTCTACTTTTCCTTTTTTTTTAAATAAAGCATTGCTAAATAGGGATTTGAGAAGGCAATGTCTTATGCCGTCACAATAAAAATTCATGCCAAAAGGTAAAACGTATAAGTGCTTCCATATTTTGTTCTTGAAAAAAGCAAAACACAGCAAAAAAACAGATCTCATATTCCAAAGGAAAGGCAAAAAAAATGGAAAAAACTTATATAAAAAACTGTTATAAACCATGCAGCACAGTGTCCAAAGCTTGCTTCATACAGCTTTTTTTTTCCTCTTCTTTTCTTCATTCTTTTCTTATTACTTTTTAGTCTTCATAACTGAACCACCAACAACCTAATTTAAAGTGTTCGGGGGATAGAATTGGATCATTATTGTGATTATAAAGGAAACATATGCTGGTAGAATTTCTGAATCCTCTGTGAGTTGCTTCATCACAGTATTCATGATTTTCTTCCTCTATTCTGTGTATGTCTTTAGTTCATAGTATACACAACTTTGTTAACTCTTACCCACTTTGAATACTGCTTCTCTGAAAAAATTGCAATAAGAAAAACTATTAACAGACTTCTTGCTAACAGAAGTGAGCTGTGTTCATAGGGATAATCAATGAGCATGTTCCCCATGAGAAAATCTTCTCATTTAACTTTCGAACGGTGTAATTTGTCAGGTTCATTTGGCATGAATTTGGAAAGGATTTTTGATGTTGTCCATGTTTTATGTGTTCCCAGAATGTATTTTCAGGAAGGATTTTTTTTTTTTTATGCTACATCTTCGAACCTAGCATAGCGTTGAATTATTTCTTTATCATTAAGACCACATCAGTGATGTAAATTGCCTTAAATTTGAGTACCATTTAAAGCTGTGTTGAAGCACTTAATGCACTACAGCTATTCAAACAAAGTGCTAGATCAATACAGCTGATTAGGTAGATCACAGTAATGGACAACTTGCACTATTAAAAAAAAAAAGAAAGCAAAGACGAAAACAGAAATCTGTTCTTTTGTCGAGGTAGCTTCTATGTGCTGGGCACAATCTATGCATTGAAATTTTCTGAGAAATTTTCTTAAGAAAAGAATGAATAGCCTAAAAGTCCTAAGTGGAACCCAGACAAGTTTATTTTATGTAAGAGAAATGAACTGAAATACATAAATTTCCCTGTTTGACAAACACAAACTTGCACTGCGCTTTTGCACTAACAGGAAAAATGTATGATCTTCTCCCTAAAGAAATTTAATAGCTCTGTAGGCTAAATATATTTCAACCGACTATAAACTACCAAACAGATTTTGATTCTGTTGCACTGACAAAGTCACTTTCTGCTAAATTACAGCAATTGAAATCTGTACCAAAGCCTGCACAGTTCAAAAGTGCAATACTTGAAAGCAGTAATAGCTGAAAAATCAGTGGTGCTGTTATTTTTTTTTTTTTTCTGGACTCCAGCAACCTTTGGTACAAAAAAGCATTCAATTAATTCCAAATATGATTGTACCTGCCTGGCTAATTCTTTAGCTTTGGATTTTTCATAAACATGATTGCCTAATGGATTCAATGGATTACTTGTACATTACTTTTGAAAGTTTTGAAGAGGTAAACATACATTATTTCATTGTACATATCGGACACAGAACGAAGAAGGAGAGGTAGGAAAAAAACAATACCTTGTACTTAGAGAATGTAAATGTCGCCTCTATAGGAGACTATTTAGTCTTCCTCTATAAATCTGAATTATTATCAGAATGTTTTCTAGTTCTTTCTTTTTTTTTATAGAATTATTTTCAGAGAACATAAAAACCAAGCTTTAAGAATAAGCAGTAACTTCTGGTATTGCTTTATCAATGGTATTGAGAATCATGTTTGTGATGTTGAAAGAATGGACTGACTGTTTATGTGCTGCTCAAGATTGCAGACATATTGCCCACTACAGTGTAGTGCATGCTTTTCTACGGCAGTGGCAGGAGAGAGATCTTGGATTCTGAAGGATCCCACATAATCTTTGTTCGACTGTGATTATGTTGTTTATAGGACCCAACTTAGGTCATTATAAAAAGCTCTATACCTCACTGAAGTGCACAGTGCAAGTTATTTATCCCTTCAGTGTGCATGTGAGTTTAGGAGATAACATCCATTTGAAAATGTAGGCTACTTGTCATTTCTGAACTCTGGATTTGGAGGCGATGACTGTCTTTGCAGCCTGCATCCCAGATGCTTGAACTACACATGCTGTCATGTTTCATTTATCTTGACAGGAAGGCTCAGCATATGCGCAACGAGCAGCCCATGGGATATGCAAAATGTGGTTTAGGTACCCAGCCTTTGTGACAGGAGCTAAATGGTTGAGTCCGAGCCATAGTGCATGACACCTGAAGGGACTGCATAGGTGGCTTATCTGCTTTCTTCGTCCAGAAAAAACTACCCTTCGTAACTGAGAATCTCTGAGAGGATCTATTGGCTGTGTTACATTTAAAAGTACTGCAGATCAAAAGGAATGGATCGACGGCATGAAACTGGTGGACCTAGAAACCTGATGCCCGTGCTTCACACATTTCATGGGATTTTAATTTGTAATAACCTTAGTCCGGTCCAGGGGACTGAATGCCCATTTGCAGCTGAAGTCAATTAGGTAGGTGCACCTTCTCACTGATTAAATTACTTCTCATCAAAAGCCCAAACTAAAGCAGTTCAAAACAAATCAGACACCTAATTAGTCTCTAACCCAAGGGTATCCTCCCCACGTCTTCATCCTCCCAGCTATTCTTTCAAGTCCTTGTACTAACCATCAAGCAGAGACACAATCACTTCTCTCCTTTTCCACCTCATTATGGCCCTTTCAGAATCAGCTGTCTTCTCTTCTGATAAGTCACATGTGTAGCCTATAGAAATGGAGACCCTTAGTACAGGGATTGCTGATTGTCTTTATCCATGTAGTCTTTAAACTGAATGTTGTCCAGAAGGTGTGCACCATGGGTATGTCTTAATTCCATGTCAGAAGAAAACCTTGAACACACCATAAATTCCTCTAAGGCCTTGTTACCATGAGAATAAAATTCATGCACATGACCATGCTCTCTTATCTGGAAAACCTCTGTACCAGGACTGAGGAATCTGATGTGATGCACCTGCCTCTCAGTCTAGACATAGCTAAGGCATGAAATCTCACTATTACAAGAATCTTATCTTTACAGTTGTCCAGATCTAGCTACCTCTAAATCCTGAGGCAACTGAAATCCAGAATGCCATCATGTAGCTTGTGACTATGCCAAGTTTCAATGCATGCATCTCTAGATGTTTCAGAGTACAGTAAAGTAACTTGAAATTAGCTTATTATATTGCAAGAGGGAGCCATATTTCCAGTGTTTCCATCTGCAATAGGAATAATAGGCAATTGATATTTTATAAAACCTTGTGGAGCATGTTAAACAGCAATTACTGTATCTGTAGTAACTGGCCAATGAATACGTATGACTTAGAATATTCAAAATAGATGTATAGGTGAAAGACTTGATCAAGACATATTAGGATAAGATAAGATGGAATATGAGGCTTCTGGAAACTGAATTTTGTGGCATTTTGGTAGGAAATATTAATTAAATTGTATACATAAAGTAGATTAATGTAATTTCCACCATCATGTCATCTGGAAAAGAAAACACTTTGGAATTTACTACAAAACTTAATATTCAGTAAGTCAGTGTTTTCTAGCATAAATTAATCTCAGCATTTGGACATTTCTGAAAAACACTGCAGTGATCATTCTATCCTGTTTATACTGCTGTCAGGTAATTCTTAGATCCAGTGGCATTCACTAGAGTTACAGCATCATTAATGGGAAGAAATATAAGAAGACTCCTCTCTCAAGATCAACAGAAGGGAGTGACCAAGTCCCACTATGCTATGAAACAGATAATGGAAGCTCCCATCCCACGGCACTGAGGCTACATTCAAGAGCTTCTCTTACCTTGGTGCTAATGGAGTCCATCCCCATGCAAAATTTGCAACCCTGGGTAAAATGTTATTTCCTTCTTTTGCTAATCACAAGCAGTCTGCAACCCAGCAGCACCACAAACCACAATCAGAAGGATACACTGGAGCTGTATAGGGCACCTGCCTTTTGAGATCCCCACCAGCTAAAAGTCCTTACAGCATCAATCCACACAGTTCCCCTGGGCTGTTCTCACTGTTCTCCACCTATGCCATATCTCTTTATCCACACTGAAACCATTCACTTGTCCTGCTTTGTATCTAGCATTAAAACATATCACAGATTTCTCTGAGCAGAGAGTAGAGCATCTAAAAAGTGGTTCACGGTATACTTGAGTTATCTTATAAGCTTGTCTCTGTTTAGCAGTAGAAGAGGGGACAACAGCTATAGAGGCACAGGCTGCCAAGAATGAATGATGATGTGGTGGAAATTGGCTGATTTCCTGAGATTCAGATCTGAATATCTTTGTATTGCTTGGTGGTTTCTTGGGACATGGCTGGAAGAAAACCTAGCAGCAATACAACAGAGCATCCCAAGTTGTCTAGGTGACTACCGGATTTGACCTATG
This sequence comes from Dromaius novaehollandiae, assembly GCF_036370855.1. NCBI lineage: Eukaryota > Metazoa > Chordata > Aves > Casuariiformes > Dromaiidae > Dromaius > Dromaius novaehollandiae. The sequence goes on from NC_088132.1 coordinate 79,350,415, forward strand.
CGATGATGGTGGTCAGGAGGTACAGGCTTGAGAATGACTTCAGGTTTGGACCTGATTATCATCATAAACGCAGCCTAAGCAGCAGTTTAGAGAGCAGCAAAGAGGCTAACTTAACAAGGTTTCCTCGACCACAAACAGAGATTTGGAATTTGGTTAGAGGTTTTGCATCTCTAACTCAATTTAATATGCAGTTTGAGGCCTGCAACTGTTCTAAGTAGTTTTACAGAAAAAGGGTGTCCCAGAGCCATTTTAAATCCTTGAGATTTTAATTTCTTTTGTCATGTTGACCATGTGCTGTGTTTGCTGAGTATATAAACTGAATTTACTTTCATTTTACCAGGAAGGGCAGGAGTGCTGTGCTTTCTCAGGTCTCACCTCAAAATTAAGGTGGGCCGTACCTGAGATGTATCCCTGAACTTGGGAACTATGAAGAACTGCTGGCTCCCATTGAATAAACATAATCACGAGCCTTACCAGCTCTTACCTACAGGATTGAACTGATATAAGCCTTGAGTCTGGCTTGTGTTCACTGAAGGTGAGAGCATTGGTTTTTTTACTGTATGTGCCTGTGAAACACAAAGCAAAGGCAACCAAAATCATTTCTAATCCTTCTCTGCTCCTGGCTGTTCATTCTCAAGTTAACACTTAAGCAGGTAACATCCATTTCTTCGTACTTCTGTGCATCAAGGATAAGGTTAGGGCTTGGTTCAGTAGCAGAACTAGCCAAATGTAAATGCAGTCCAGGATCCAACAACATTTAACCTGCTGCGTTGTGCCATGGCAGGTATGTTAGGTCCCAACAGCATGACCAAATAAATACAACATGCTGCAGCACCACCTTAACCAGCAGATCCATCAGGAAGCAAATAATACCACATTTAATTTACCATGCTGAGGTGAAATATGACTCTATTTTGCAAAAAGCTTTACCGGGGCTTTATCTGAAAGCACCATATAACAGAAAACACTGGTATTGGGTTAAGGATTAGAATCACATGATTGTTAATGAAAAATACATACTGAGCTAACAAGCATGTGCAAATTAGGTTCTTTTTTCCCCTCCTTCTTAACACAGGCTATAATATTCTATTTCACTAAGTGATCCTATCAGAATATTAAATTTTTCCATTAGCAGGATTAGATTAGGTCTTAATATTAAACCATGTACGTCAGTCCTATTAAACAAGATACATCCCCATCCCTGCTCCCATCCCTGGTGTTATTCCAGCTAAATACCTTTTTCTTTCATTCAACTGGGATTTGAGCGGGACACAGTTCTGAATATTAGGAGCTGTCTTGGATAACTGTTCATAATGAAGAGCAACAACTGTGAGGCAAATCCCTGCAGTCATATAGGCTTAAACAAAAATAACATTTTTATTTTTTATGGAGCAAATTACATAAAATGCCAACCATATGGATTTCATGAATATGACTTTCTAAAACCATAAACAAGATTGGGTTTATATTTTATTCTTTTACAGCACAGCAGAAACAAATTAAATTTGCTCTAAAATGTACTGCTCATAACTATCATCTCTGTTGTAAACATTTTTTCCATAATTAGAAATTCAATGTTACAGACAACAAAGCCTATTGAGGTGTTAAGCCGAAAGGTAGGTGGAAGGCAGGATGGGCTTTTTCCATGGAAAACATATGTTTTTTCTCCACTGAGGAGGCTTAAATGAGATGCAGTTAGTGGACAATTGTAGGTAAATGATGCTTAATGTTCAAATAGGAAATTGTCTTATTAGAGAATCGATGACTCTGCAGCCCTGGGGTAGATACCCTATTTCACAGATATCTCAGACATATGCTTTTTATTCTTGCTATTACTTGATTATATTTAGGTATACATTAGCATGTGTGGCCTAGCAAGGATCCCTGCTTATTCAGCCCTCAATAAAATCCCTATCAACACATTAGAAACATACTGAAGCAATGCACTAAAACATTTGAAGGAAGGTTTTGGGATAGGCTGAACCAGACTGATAACACATCATATTACTGGTAGCAACTGCTAACCTAGCAAAACAAGTGCAAGTTCCCAAATGTCTATTATCAGGGTATATCAATAAAAGTAATGGAACAGGATGATCTCCCGTGTTCTACGAGCAAAGAGGATGGCCGGTGTTGTCTAGGTCATTTCATAAGCAGTAGTGCTCCCTAGCTCCGGTTTCTGATGGAGTTCAAGCACCTGAAACATGGAAGGCAATTCATTGATGAGGGCAATGGAGAGGGCTGTGAACAGGGCAGAAAGCTTGTTTAACAGCAGTATAGAGCACAAAATAGAAACAGGAACTGCTGCCAGACAGAAGAGCTCCAAAGCATCATTATAGAGTTTATCAGGCAAATAGCAGCTAGAGCTCCCCCCCATTATTGCCATATCTGCCTGTTGTTGTAATATCTGCTTCAGGGAAACACCATGAGATGTCTCAGGATGGGAAAGCTCACTATTACAGTGTCCACCAGGATGGAAAGTAGGAAAGAAATGGCTGTGCTCCAGACACAGAGGTGATGTCAACAGGAACTTGCATGTTCCTATCCACAAAAAAAAGCTCACTTAATGGTAACAAGAGGAAAAGGCATCTTCTTTATTAAGGTATCAGTGTGTATAATAGATCTTGTGGTTTGGAGTAAAGTTTACGAGGATTGCCACTCTGCCTTTGATAAACACCTAAAGGACTCTGCATCCCTTTCAAGTGGGGAACTACAAAACAGAGTTTCTGTTTTGCCTGCGTCATTGCATCCAGACCCTAAGAAATACATCGTCCCATCTAGGGGACTGGCATTTTAAGATAGCTGCCATGTACCGAAGTTGAACTCTGTGTGTGTGTGTGTTTGTGTGTGTGTGTGTGTGTACGTGCACTTGTGTGTCTGCAGGAGCACATGCACTCTCTGCCTTGGGGTGTAAAGCAACTGTTTTGTAGCAGCAGCAGGAGGTAAATCTCTCCTCTCTCTTCTAATAATAACTAGATGCTGTTTCGTAAATAGGGTGATCATGGGACATTATTGTCACTGTGACACACAGCATTGTGCCTTCACATCGGTCAGAAAAGTGGAAGATTACACTGGTTCACTGTAACCTAACAAGCATCATGAGTCTATTCCCTCTGGCACTGGTAAAATGTTAATTATTTTAATAGAATTACTAGTGTTTTAAAGGAGTGTAGGATAATGAAACCAGGCCCAGGCTCTTTTTAAATTGTCTCCTTCCTGAACTGTTTTAAATGAAACTCCTGACTACACTACAGCTCCAAAGAGGGCTCATGTTAATTTACAGGCAGCAGAGTTGCCACATCTTACAATTTTATTATGAATTTTGCTATATTGAAATCCTGTCCTCTTGCAATCAACGGTAAATTTTCTGTTGGCTTCAGTGATGTGAATATTTCACTCTTGGTACTTGCGTTAAAGCCTGAGCTTGTGAGCACTTGAGACAGCCTGCTTTTTTAAAAATAATGCTAGTTGAAATGTTCTGATTGCAGAGGGAGGTTTGTATACCTCTGAAGCTAAAAGACAAAGAATAAAAAAAAAATCTGTTTTTTCTTAACCTCACAATTTAAAATCTCTATAACCAAGACTAAGGTCTTTCAATGTTTTGACTGGTGATATTAAACAATATAACTGTAGAGTGCTAGAATAGATCAGCTCCCCAAAACATATTAATTTACTAAGCAATCAGCTCAAAACTTTCCAGAATAAACATGTCTACTTGCTTAAATAAAATCTGTTCATTTTCCTTCCTCTAGGTATGACTTACACCCTTCCCCAAACACTTTTATCTTTTAGCATAATTAAAACTCACTAAACAGTACTTCAGTTCATCATCTTCAACATCACCAATGCATCCTTTTTGCTTTCAGTGAACTGATGATTCTGGATAATATTTCTCTAAAGAAAAGTCATTCATATCAGAAGCACATCCCAGAGTAAATTTAATTTGTAACTTATGTGCTGTAAATATAAACACTGCACTGAAAAGGTTTGTCTTGTTTATGCTTTTATGCAGACATATTCATTAAACCTGTATTTTCTACAGTTTATGGCATTCACTCGAAATTGGAATGTCACACAGTCAGTTTAGTCTATATGACTATGGAGACTTGCTTGCTGATTTTGCTTTTCATTATTACCCATTACCCTGATGTTTCTAGTCCATCATGCTTGCAAAGAGTATATTACATTTACCAGTTAAAGCTTGTCTATGTTCTGTGCTTTTAAATGGAGAGAAGGTATCTTGCTCCTACAGGAAAGAAGTTTCTATGGTGTGAAGCAGCAAGGAACAACTGGGATGAATGCACTTGATTATCACATGAGACACAAATTCTCCTTTTTTTGTTGTTCAGATGCTGTTAAGGGTGTGTTTAACTACCAAGAGACAATTCTATCCTCATATAGGAAAAACTTAAGGTGCCTTTGGAAGAGACGTTCTGTGTGTATTTGAAGTTGGGTTTTTTTCCTTTGAACTATAGTCCAGCAGCAGCATGCAATAATGTACAATTTTGTTCTGCCTCTATAGGGTAGATTGAGTCTTACAGCACCAGGAAATTGCAGAGCCAAGTGTTTTGTCATGTCCTCTGTAGCAGAGATAATCCTGTGTGGTTATGTGGTTATATGGCCTTCATTATTTGGGAAATGAGCTGAGAGACTCACGCTGGTCCCCTCAGGAAAAGTAGATTTGGTTGGAAAGTTTTAATTGAGCTTTATTTTTAATTTTATGAAAAAAACCACAAAATTTTCAGCATCAGAAGTATGGTTTTGGCAGGCAACCCTGCACTGGCAATGTCATGTTTTCAGTTATAGATATATTGATTTCAAGGATGGGCAAGTGCCAATGAGAGACCTGCTCCTGTGTGAGCAACTGTGATCTCTGAGTGGATTTCAGCAATCCTCAAGTGATGCCTTGAGGAAGGATCTGGGTTGAAAAAATCAAGAGAGAAGAAAAATGCAAGAGTGAAGTCCAATAGGCATCCACACGAAATGTGGGAATCCAAAATTCGGTGCACAGATGCCACTGGACAAAGCAGAGCTTGTGCTCTGGTGCTGGAGAATTCTTGTCCTAACAGCACTGAGTAGACAAAGAAAATTGCCTTTGTGCTTTATCTTCTCCTAATATAAAATAATAATAATAAACCTTGGTAGCTGATACTCAGGAATCCAACACACACCATAATGTTGAAGCAAAGCAGGTACCTCTGTTCATTAACCGGGATAGCCGAAAATATAAGAGCCGAGTATGGCTAGTTTTGTTCCTTCCACCAAATGTAAGCTATTGGTTTCCAGGAACTTATTGGCATTGCAGTCCAGTTTCCCTGTGATGCACTTTTGCAAAGTTCTCAAGTCTCTAACAAGTCTGCTGTCTGATCTCCATTTGTGGTGGCTTAGCCCAGTGTCTTTGCTCTCAGCATTACCAGTAGCGCTCAGTGGTTTTATGGAATGAGAAACAAATGTATAAATCAGAAGCACTGTTAATCATATACCTTCTGCTTCCAAATTTCAGGGAAGTTACTATGGCCAATTTAAAAAATTCCATCAATCAACAGGATGATGATGGGATGGCTGGGTTCATAGCATGGCACAAGGCACTTCCTACAGAAAAAAAGAAGCTCCAAAAGCATCCCATGGCTGTTTAAGCCACATTGAACTGTGTTTCTCATTCAGTGTCTAGGAATTAATCCAGGCATCACATTTTGTAAAACATTTGTCTAGTTTTCAGTTCAAAATCCACATTTATTATTTATAGTTTGGTGCTTGGATCCATATTCAGACAGAGGCAGTATTTGTACAGTCTAGATGAATTACAAATCCTGTTGAAGTTCATGGAAAATCTCCTACAGATGTCAGTAGGAAGCAAGGTTTCACCTTTCATATGGAAGGAAGATTTAAAAAGGAATTGTTTCTACGTATCTTTATACCAATATGTAATCATGCAACATATGCATGGTCTTATGACTGAGCTGATAATATATCTAGAGATATCTTAGTGGATTTAGTTTGCTACAAATGTTGATGTACTGTGGTTTTGGTACAATTTTATGGTGTGAAATTTAATTCCTGGATGATATGAAACTCACAGACTTTAATCAGAGACAACAATCATTGCAACAACATATTAAACATTTTCATTCATCAGACTGCTGGAAGCAATTCCCTGGAAAAGCTTTGTATGTTTGTGGAATTAAAAGTTATGGACATATATATATATATATATATATGTATATATATATTTATCCATACAGCAGTAGTTGTAAAATTATGCACTGGGTCTGGCTTCATGGGTTCATTGGAGTATATGTAAAGGTAACTGAATTTAACCTCTGCCCTCTTAGGCTCATTAGAATTACTAAATTGCAGGTTTTGAAAGTACTGGCTACTCTCAGTAAAGAAATGACAGAACTCTCATTATGCTGCACAGCAGATCAGGATATATTTTCGTCCATGTGAGATTATAACTTTTGTTACTATTCATGCTGTCCAGACCACATATCAAACAAAGAGGCATACTGTCCAGAAGAACAAAGGTAAGATGAGGATGGAAGAAGACAGCACTAAAACAGGTTGTAAGGTTCAGGAGACTCATGGTGGTTTGTATCTTCCATCCAAGATGGTATGCTCTGGAAGAAGATTGCAGTGTCCAGAAAAAGAGAAAAAGAAGGTGGTTCCATTTTGGAGGGTGCACAGATTGATGTGTAATAATCACTTATTCTTGAAAATTTCAGGAAGTTGGTCAGGACATAACCTGTTTGTTGTTAGCGTAGATTATGTTGATAAAAGTGATGTTGCCTCATTTTCCATGCCTTCTGCACATGTATGCATTATGGTTCTTCATACAGCTTCTTGTTCATTAATGCTCCACTTCAGCTCACTGTTCAAAAGGATTAGCCATTAGGTTGCTCCGAATTAGAGGAATGCCCTGAGTGGTCATGAAGCACCTTATTTAATCATCCAATCCACTATACTGTCCATCTGACAGGCTTGGTCCAAATCTTGGATATTGGAAGCTGGCATATCTTCATCAGATGAGCCTGAAATTCAGAGTTTCTAAATGTCGTCAAAGTGACGAGTTTTAGAAGGATAGTCAGGTTGTAGATAAAAGTGTCTTGCCTCAGAAATAGATACAGCTATTCCCTTTTTTGTATTTTTTATGAAAATAAAGGCATTGATGAAATGCAGCAAGGCTGGCAAGGGACAACAAGACAGTTGGTGGGCCAGAGCACACGCTCCAGGAGGAGAGGCTGAGGGAACAGGGCTTGTGCAGCCTGGAGAAGAGATGGCCTCAGGAGGACCTAATGGTAGCCTTCTCATACCTGTGAGGAGATTCCTGAGAAGATGGAGCCTCTTTACCGAGGTGCATAGCAGGGGGACAAAAGACAGTGGTCATAAAGTGAAATGGGGAGGTTACAACATGATACACCTCTCAGCATGAGGACAGTTGGGCACTAGAACAGGTTGCCCAGGGAGGTTGTGCAATCTCTGTCCTTGGAGGTTTTCAAGACTGAACTGGACAAAATCCTCAGCAACCTAGTCTGAAACAGGGGGACCCTGCTTTGAGCAGAAGGTTGGATTAGAGACCCTTCCAACCTGGATTATTGCACCATAATAGCCTGAAAAGTAACAAAAGGCTAGAATTAATAAATTGTTTTACTTTTATTCATGAATCTTTCTCAAAATCTTCAGTGGAATTCCCATTCTAGATCCTCTGACTGATGAGGACCTTATCCACAGTCTTACTTCTCCTACTAACAAATGCTAACGGCAAGAAGTTTCCTGAACCCCGATCATCAAATCCACATTTAATAAGATACTTGCCACACTGAATAATAAGATAAGGTTTTAATATTAAAAAAAATCTTTTTAGTTAGTAAATTAAGCAGATGTGATGTAGAATTTATGGAGAAATTACTACATACATTATTATCAATTTCTTTGCTTGCTATTGTTCTTTATAAACAAAATAAAATTTTTGTTGCAACACAAAGCTATTGGGGAATTATTATGTACAGAAATTCACCACTTGTAAAAGCTCAAAATAGATCAACTAATTTTTGGCTTCATAACTCAGTCCTTTTGCCAAGCACAGAATTATTAAGTTGATTCAGAACATATTCCATAAACTCTGGAAGAAATATTCTAATTTTAATACTGCGTTGATTAATTAGAATATTCTCATTGAGTTAATAAAGTCAGAATTTTGCTATGCTACCAAAAACATCTGTTACTATGTATGAAACTGAAATTTCTTTCTTCTCCATTCTCTCTTACTTTAAAGCAGCTAATAAAAAAAGAAAAGAAAAAGTTAATTAAATTCAGATGGAGTGTGTCAAGCATTGTCAAGATCTCAATGACTACTTTAATCAAAAGTAAAACCCGTGTTGGCTAAGATGGGTAGTAATTAAAAGTCTCCCCCCCCCCCCTTTGCAAAAAAAAGCTTTTGATAATGAAAACTGTACTGCATTACCAAACCATCATCAATTTGTCAAGTATAAAATGTCAAAGCTTCTGAATATGTCTAACTGACATTAGCACTAACTTAAAGTAGAGCACCAAAGAAAATAAGCAGAAAATGTAACTATCATTTTCTCTGCTTTCTCTGGTGCTTTGATAGATAGATAAAGCAGCTTTAGATAAGGTCACTTACAATGTCTCCTAAAAGAAAATTTTGAATTTCACTGTGTATAATAATAATCTTTAAGACATAGGCTTCTTCTTCATTTATTTTTCTGGATCACTAATGATAAGATCTATTTCCTTTTTAGCACTTTGTAATATATCTTGAACAATTTATTATGAATTCATTAATATTACCACCTGGGAAACAGGTAAGAAAACTGAGGCATAAAGAGATAATGTGACTTGTCACAAAATAGAAAAAGACTGTGGAGTTCTGAAGTCATAGTTCCATACTCTATTCTCTCAACGATTCCACCACTATTGCTGTTTAATACTATCTTGCCTAATTTTAAAATGGTGCTGCTTCAACACTCAAGATGATTTCTATCTGTCAGCAAAGCAGCTGCATCTGAGTAACCTGTCCCCCATAAATGTACCACCATCACAGGCAGATAAGTGAGGCATAGTAGTTAAGTGACAACCACAAAATGAATTCTGATATTCCGTGAAGCTGGTAAAGAAAGAAAAAAAGAAAATAAAACACGTCTTTACTTTGAAACAATATACCACCCTGTAAAGGACCTTCATGAGATGATTACTCTTTAGAGGGAAGCATAGGGTGACTAAATCCAGATGCCCTTAAAACAACAATTTTTAGAAGGAAGACTCAGGATGGAGATGGCATAAACAATACAAGAAAGCAATTAACTAGGTAGAAGAACCCAGTGGTCAGTGACTCTTAGGCACAATTCACCTCAGCCTAAAATAGCCATCCACATCTGATCAGATGAATTACATCTTAAACTGTATAATGCAGACCTAGACTACTAGCTTGGTTCAGTTAGGTAGATGATTTCAACCCATACAATTGAGATTCCTTGAGGTTTTTCAGTTGTGCTGCCTGTGCTAATAAGGCATTGGGCAACTCCCAATATTTTGTGTTGCTAATTTATTAACAAGAGTTCTTTGTCGGTTACTAAGCTAACTTCTGTGTCTGGCCTGTTCATCATCAATTTGGTATTCTTGAGCGGTGTTTTTAATGACTTCTTTGTTTCCCTTCCTGCTACTTCTTAAAATATCTCCCACGCTCCCCAATGACTGGACGCTGAAGCAAAATATCATCTGCCTTGTGAGAGAGGAGGTCCCTTCCTTCCTTTGGCTGAATGTTTGTTGGGTCACATACCCAACATATGGCTTAATTTGCACATTTCTTGTGTCTGCACTAGCTAATGTCATAAGTTACCTGGTAATAGATTTTACAAGTTATGTACCCTAAAGCATAACTTTACACAAACATTTTATTAGAATTATATGTCAGTATTCTGAGAGCTCCAAACGGAGTATGTCTACATATGCTAGCACAGTAAGGGAAGGACCATAAAATAATTTAGTGTGATCCTCTTTGCTCCAAGAACTAGGCGGTCAGTCCACTTTTTCTTGCACTTAGGTGGATGTCAGCAGAGGCATGATGTCCTGGCCCTTGCATCCTTGCTGCACAGCTGCACAGCTGTCCCAGAAGGCCAAGATGAAAGGTCAGCTGTCTTTGAATTAGGTCACTCTACAAGGGGTTTCCTTGTTTTATTTGTCCATGCTCCTCTTGCTATTGTGAAATCGAATAAGCCCTTTCTTATTAACCATTATAAAATGGCCATGTTGTTCAAAAGCCTTCCAGGTGTCTGACACTGCACCAGAATTAAGTTGGATTTCTTACAGCTTGTTGGTAAGACCAAAATTTGGTGTCAAAACCATGAACTCCTATGATTGTTTAAAGACATTAAGAGTTTTTCTGCAGCAACAAACATCTAGAGATCTGTGGTTACTCTATCATGGCCCCAGGAGCACATTTTGATAAAATGTATCAAGAATCATCCCAAAAATAATTGCAACAAGATTGCAGAAAACAGCATAATGCGCATAAGTGAATGGATGCCAGCTTGTTGGAGCACTTGGCCATCAGCAGAGCACTGTGAGAGGTTCAGCAGGCAGCTGAGGGTGATAAACACAAATTGACAAGTCAGAATGGGAAATTACTATCAAGGTTTGGTGAAGAGCAACTTTAAGGCACTGCGATGTGAATTAGGCAATGACTGCCACATCAGGGAATGAGGCTCCTGCACCAGTGATGAGGAAAGATGTGCAACTCTGGCTCCTGGGAACCCCTGATCACTCATGCTGTTAGCAAGCATCTTCAGTGTGGGGAGGACCATAGTGGAGGTTTTCGATGCTCTTCTCCACACCATTTTATGAGGCTTGTCTGAGTGCAGGTCATGGACCAAATTCCTTATGGATTTGCCTTGTGTGTGTTTCCGACTGGTGCTGTTGACAGCATACAAATCCCTATTAAGTGCCTTCAGTGGACACAGGAGGAAGGAGGGGCAAGCACCTAAACAAGAGAGAAAAATAAAACAGCAAATGGAATGAAATGGCAGCTGAATTTTAAAATTCAGGGCACTAGTAACCTCTATAGCTCAAAACAAGAGGAAAAACAAAAGTATTCAGCAAACTCCAGCAGAAATGTGGATCGAATCTTAAGTCAGATTGATGATACCTCAATGACTGTATTTCAAAGGGATTTAGATGATAATACTTTACATTACAAGGAAAGTGTGATAATCATGCATGTAAATGTTAATTTCCATGGAAATTACAACAATAAAGCACTTTGAGGTACTATCTTCATGCAGCAAAAGTCCCAAGGTACTTTACTATTCAAAACAATTTAAAACAGCATCAGAAAAATTTTTCTGTATTTGATTTAACATCAGCAATGAAAACCAGCTTTCTGCATTTCTAAAAATGGTAAACATTTTGCATTCAGTGACAAATTTTTTGCTATAGTGCCTCTGACAGCTCCAGTCACTTGAACTCTGTACTTTCAGTCTACCTCTCTGCTTGCTAATACTGCTAGAGGGACCTGCTATCTGTCACTGAGCATTAACCCTCCTGGCAGGCATCAGCTTTACAGCATCAAGAACCTGCTAAACGGTACTTAAAGCTTGCTCTTCCTTTGTCTTACTCTATTGGAGGAGAAACAAAGATCTTTCAAAACACATCTTTAATTGCAAATGGCAACAGATTGTTGCCTTGGGGATCTCAGTCCTCATTCTGCAACACTCCAGAACTTCAGCTCTCCGGAATACTCCTTACTTGCTCGTCTTTTGGGGTTATTCTCGGGAAAAAGTACCACTGTGATTAAGAGGTCCACACTGGAATAAAGTCTGGTAGGGTTGGCTTCAGTAGGCCAACTGCTTCTAGCAGTTATATATTAATTTCTCACACCACTCAGAAGGCTGAGCTTCTTTTCTGCCCTTTGTCTGGATATTTTCACACTCATTTATGTCTTCCTTACTGAAATTTGAGTCATTCCGGAGGGATGACTTTGAAGGGGTGAGGAGCACTAGGTGTTCTTTTGCTTAGTTCTTTGATTATATTGATGCCAAGTTTTACTACTTGCAGATCTTCTTTAAACCCTTTTGCACACTAAGGTAGTTCCAAATGTAAATCCTCCTTAAATGCTCTGAAATTAATTCTTATTAAGTTCCAACCAAATTTGGGAGAGGAAAAACATTAGCCTGATGAAATGTCTTCGCAAGAGATTACTAATATTAATTACCATTTACTTGCATATGAGTGTTTGAAAGGCTTTACCTGTTTTCTCACCAGTTTACTATGAAGAATCATTTGTTATGCAAAGGAATTTATCTAGCCTGGGAAATTAATTGGTATTTGAAAATTATAATGCAGATTATGTAGTTAAATCTTGCAAAGTTTGCACCAGTGAAACAAGACTTTTTCCTCTGCAAGTGATTTTAAATGGCATGGTTCAACCAAGAACTGGTTGTGGTCCATCAATCCTAACAATAGACTGTGTTACTGAAGAGGTCAGTTGCGCTAACATTGTTTTTGGCAGAAAAGTAGGTTTAAGAAATTTTCTTCCTCTGATCCCAGCTGCTTGTTCTAGTCCCCACGCCACAGTTTGCTGCCCTCTCACTAGTGCCAATGTCATCTGTGTTTGTTGCTGAAGAAAATGTTTCTGTAATTACATCATGGGCTGCCACAGTGTAGTCTGTGAGTCCCATTGCCTCTTTTTAGCTGGAGATGGATAGCGAATATAGAAGCAAATGGTTGGAGCTGCACAGAAATAACATGAAAATGGACCAAAGATTCAGTTTCTCCCTCTGTTTCTGAAAGGAGTCAAAAGCAGACGAGTAAGGAAAAAGTATGGGTAGGACAAGTTATAATTTTGCTGAATACTCTTCTGTTTGTGACTTGGGAACTTCCAGAGACAAAAATCATTTTAAGAGCCCACAGTGAGTTTCTCCTCCATTAACCTGTCCAGCCTGCCTTTGAAATCAGGCAAACTTTTAGCTTCTACAGCATCTTGTGGGAAGGCACTGCATGCCTGGATGCAAATTGTGTGAATTACCACCTCTTTTTTTTGTTGTTGTTTTGGACTGCCTGCATATGAAGTTCATCTGATGCCCTTAGTTTTTTTCCTGGAAGGGCAGCTAAAACTTAGTCTTATTCACTCTCTCTAGGCCACTCATTTTTTGACTTCTCTCTTATCATCTCATATCTTTTTTCTCATTTATCTCTTCTCCAGACCACCTCTGTATTTCAGATACTTGTCTACTGAGAATCCTATCTGCTTAGGTAGGCCATTCCTTCTGTGGAAGTTGTTTTACATCTTTCATCACTCTAGTCACCTTTCCCAGACCCTTTTCTATTTCTACAACAATTTGAGATGGCAGGGACAAGAACTTAGCAGAGTAAATCCAGACACAAGAACACCATGACTTGCACTGTGGCAAACAATGACATAATGATTTTCCAAATTTTTTTTGCTGTTCCTTTTCTTCTTGCTTTCTTCTTCTTAACATTCTTTTTTGACCATTGCTGAACATTAGGCTGATACTTTCATTGACTATTATAAACTCGAAATCTTATTTCTGAGTTATAATAATTAGTGCAGAGCACATTATTTTTTGTAAATAAAACTTAGGCTATTGGTGTTCTGTTTCCTCATGTTCATCACTTTTGTTTGTCTATAACAAAATTCATGTTCTCTTATAATGCTGCCACTAATTATAAAAAGTTCCTGTCTTTACTCCAAGTAAAGCTTAGTATATCTTCCAAAAACTGTTACCACACTATTCATCAGCTTTTCCAGGTTATTTATGAATGTGTTGAAAAAGATGGGTCCTTGCACAGATCTCTGCAGAACTCCAAAGGTGACATTCCTCTACTGTGAAAATTATTCACTCCTTCATTCTGCTTCCTATCTTTCAATCATCTTTTAATCAGTGCAAGGACTCCATTAACTATCTCAGAGTAACCTGGTTTCCTTTAACACTTTTATTGTGAGGGATTTTGACAAAAGCCTCTTCAGAAATCCAAGAAGACTCTACCAACCAACCCAATCAACCTTATCGATGAGGTGTTAAATTATTGCTTTCACAATGTACAATGGTGGTTCAAGCTCTGCAAAAGCTACCTGTCAAGCTGAGCCATAAAAAAATGAAATACTTCATCATTTTTGTAACTATTCAACTATTTAGTTGTTTTGTCTGAAATTTTTAACATCAGTTTTTCATCTGTCTGGGATGGAGACAAGCTGTTTGCCTTCAAAGAAAAAATGAGAGACTTCAGGGATGCAGTTACAGAAGAAACAAAGTACCGTAGTGAACTGATACTTCAAAATAACTTTACTAAAACCAGTAATCTATGGAATGCATCTTCAAAAAAAAAAAATGCAATTCAAATATTTCATGAAATATCTAAAGGGTATAATTTTATAAAATTAACAAAAAAGAGAAGTATTAATACTGAAATGCAGATATAAAGGTGTTAAGAAACACTAACAGAATAGTTCCTTGATTTATCAAGAGATAAATCTTGCCCAGGTTTGAGGTTTTAAATTTTGGGGAATTAAATGACTTTTTGTACCAAGAAGGGAGAACATCAGGGTGAACATGAGTGATATGGCACCAGAATTAATATAAAGCTGCATTATTAAAAAATATGGTAAGTCAGTGAATTTCATTTGCTAACTTTGGTTAATTTGTATGGCCTGCACAGACCTAAGCCAACATGATTTTGATCTGTGACCATCTCTAGCTGTGGAAATGAAGAGTATTCCTTGTATAGCTTCTAGTCTACAGCCATTGTACTTACAAGCTCTCTAGTATTCTTTGTCTGCATTTCATACTAGTTCCTTATAACAGCAGATTTTCATTGTGTATATGTCAAATACAGAACCTCTGTTGATGACTTGGGCTCCTAGGGGCTGCCAGAAGTCTACAAAATATCAGGATATCCACATCTCTGGGGGACAGAAATTCCAGATTTATTTCCTCCCTCCCTAGGGTCAACATTTCTGGTACCTTTTTGTGTGCAGATTCCAGAAATGAGAGTTTGGAACTTGCTGTATAAAGCTATGGCTGGGATGAGCTCACTGAAAGATGGCTAAACACAGATGGCTACGTAACTTCAGGGTAACAACAGTCACTCAAGGCAAGAGTAATCCCATTAAACAGTTACAAAGTAGATACCTCCATTGGAGCTCATCAACCAAGGTGCTTTCTAGTCTGTGCAGAGAAATAGGAGCTCAGGGCAGTGACTCATTTGATCTATTTTTATCTTTTGCTTTAGAGCGAAAGGAATCCCATCTAGTCTCCATTGACTATATTGAGTAGATTTCCATTTACTGAAAAAGGGAGTCTGGAGTGACTAAGTGAGCTGTAGCTATCTGTGTTTAGTCTGGTGAATCTCAGTCCTGTTGTTTTCAAAAGCATGAACACTGCCCCTGTAGAAAATCTGAGGACACCCAAGTTTGGTGCAGCTTAGACAGACACAAAGAGAAAAGCATCCAATTAGTTCTCAGTTCCTCTTCAGAGGTGTTATGGCCAGGACTAACAGTTTGTTTGCTTTTGGACACATTTCCTGATGCTCCCTTGCATACATGGCGTTCTCATTCTGTAAGGGAGGAGAAATTATTTAAGAAATCTGTAAAAGTGAACAGGCTACTCCTGCCACATGATTGCTGTCTAGCACCTTTTGACAAGCTGTTGTAGTCAACCTGTAGCAATGAACAGGCTAAAGACCTTTTTAGGGAAAAGACTTAAGACCATTGGACTTCTTACAGTGTAATTCTACTGGTTTCTTTCAATACTTCATTTAATATTCCATTTAATAAAAAGTTTTAATGGCAATTTATACATGTCCAATGTCCATGACATAAGCAAATGAACATAAAGGAAGTTTTATAGGGAAGGAAAACCATCCAAAACATGAAAGAAGAGAAGTCATTTTGCATTTTACAGTGTGCAGCTGTATATTGAAATTGATGCTTCTCTTACCACCTTGCCAGTAAAACTTTTGCTGGCACAGAGGATGAGGATATTTGCTTTCACTACAAAGCTCAGCTGTGATCCTTCAGATCTGCATGTTGTATTTAACCATGATCTCATGCTAGCTTGTTCTTCAGAGCTCCTGATATCTGTGGCTTGGATCTAAGGGAATCACAGACATAAGTCTTAGGACAACAGACTACAGGGCAGCAAATTGATCACTGAGCTTCCTTATCCATGCCAGAGCTATGGAAAAGTCAAGCTTGCTGCTGCTGATACTTCAGGTTCTTTCCCTAGCTTTATACCCCCATTATTTTGCTATTTTTGTTTCCTTTCCTGCAGCAGGAAGAGTTTTCCCAGACCCTCGATTGAACAAGTGAAATTCAATTTGCTTATGTTGTTGAGAGGCCTTGAGTCCACTCTGTTGCCATTAAATATTTAATTCCTGTGCTGCCATTTCAAGCTATTATGAGGAAATGGTCCACCATCTTACAGAGTTGAGGAATTATTTCCTTCCTGTCTAGAGAGAGCAGGCTGACAAGGAGTTAGTTTCTTGATCTGAACAGGAGGAAAGGAAGAATAGGCATCATTTACTCTTCAGATCAAGATCACAGTCAAATAATCCAGAAAATTCACAGGGAGTTGTTGGCACATTTCAAAGGAGAGGGGAGAGAAAACAGAACTAAATTTCACCAGCTTGGGAGGTAAAATCTAAGTAACAGATCAGGGTGCAGTATCGCTGGAACCTACTCAGAAATGTTTAACCAGAGCAGATTGCAGAAGGTAATACTACATAATACTGAACTGCATCAAGATCATTCTGTTTGTCTGGCATACATTGGCTGTTTTTCAATACCACTTTGTTGACACAACACTTCTGTGCTTTTATTCTCATAAATTGTTGTTGAAATGGTCCATATACAATGATGCAACATTCTAGCTCTTTAAATTTGCTTACCGGCTTCATTGCAGAGCTTCTGAATTACCATTTCAAGCACTGTCTATAAAACTCCTGAGGAATTTACAGATAAAAGTGAGCAAAAGATTATCTGCCAAGTATAATAGAACTGAAGTGCTGTGTAACAAATTCAGTTGCATGGAAATTGCATTTCAGAAAGGACTTCTGAATCTGGCTTTGAGCGTTCGAAAAAAAAATCCATAAAGGAAAAAGAACAATTTAAAAGTAATCAAAATATTGTGCTTGTCTTTGACTATAATAATGGAAAATTACACCACAAGATGAAGGAGAAAAACTGGAAATGTCTGGAGACTCTGCTCCCTCCTGATGAACAATGATCTGGCCTCAGGTATTTCATGTGACTTCTCAGCTGGTCTACAGCAATGCGATATTCCTGGGCACGATGCCTTCACTGTTTAGGAAAAGCCAATTAGTACAGAATACTGGAGCAAAATGAGACTCTCCATTGCATATGTTACTGCCCCTGGGGAGAGGATGAAAGGGAAGCAGTGTGTGACAGTGTAAATGCACTACTGGAAGGAACTAAGCTATTGTTGTGAGCAGACTAGTATAAAAACCCATGAGGAGCAGACTAGGGTGTTCAGCTCCAAAAATGAGGGAAAGAGGCATGTGAAATAAGGCTTTTGTGGGTTTTGTGTGTGTGTGTGTGTGTGTGTGTGTGTGTGTGTGTGTGTGAAATCAACACACACTCAATAAATATTTTGCGTAAAGGAAGCTCCAAAATACTGATTCACATGACCTAGCAGATATAATGAATGAGTTGTTTTTTTTTTTTTTTGTTTGTTTGTTTTTGGTAGAATAAATAGACTCATCCACTGCAAAATTAGCCCTAGCACACTTCTTGACAGAAATTGGTCCCAATTAGGGTTTTCTCTGGTAATTAGCAGCCTGCAGTGGTTTTAGCTGGGGGGTTGTGAGGGAAACAAAACTGGATTCTAAGTGACAAATGTGACTTCGTGCCATAAGCTAGTGCTTAAAAAAGGGATCCAGCCTTCCTGTGAAAGCGAGATGTTGTTTATGTATTTTATTCACTGAACCTCTCATGACACCTGATGTTATCTTTAGTATCACTGACCACTCACATTTTGAAGTAAAGTGTTTTCAGCCTATTTTGCAGGCACAACATTGGCAGCTGCTGTTTTCACAGAAAAAAAGAGAAAAAGTGAAGTTGTGACCATGTGGTATAAAACTTTGAACTGGGGAAATATCCACGCTGGCCCAGAATGTTTTTGTCTCTTTTTCCATCTACAGCATTTTTCTTCCTCTTTAGTTCTGTACCAGGATTCCTCTCAAAGGGAACACCGACAGCTTTAATGTGCACACAGAGTGCATATGCCGTCTGTTTTTAAATGCCTTATTTGCAAATCTGGATGGGAAAGAATCTGCGCCGTTCTGCCTTGCTTTCAACTCTTTTCCTTTTCAACAGTCTCATTGGCAGTGATTATACCTGTCCACAAACAAAGGCAAAACTCTCATTCCCTTCACTTGGGGAGGATCAGTAGCGTCCCCTTGTCCCTTTGGAGACTTGTAATGGAAATATCCTGCTGGAGCAGTCTCGGTCTTATAAAGTCTCTGCAAAACAGACCCGCTGCCTACCCAGGGAGCAGGACTTCACAGAACTGCCATCCTCACATCACTGCGGAGGCAGAGGGGCAGACTTGCAGTCTATTGATGCAAAGAGCAAAAGCCTTTCCTTTGCAGTGAAGTGTGTTTGAAAATTTTATCATGTAGGTTCCAGCAGAGATTTGGACAGGAATATATGTTCAGCGCATCCTCTGGGGATCTGTGTGTAAAAGCTGTCGGATGGCTCTGTGAGATTTACCACCTAAAGCTATTGGGAAGCCATGGAGATTTGGGGGCCCTGACACTGCACGTGAGTTAGCTCAGGACCAGCTACACCACCTGCTCCATGAGATGTTGTGCCTATGTAAAAAATAGGAAAATAAACATTATTTTGAGCACTGGGATAATGCAGTTCTGTTGCTTCTGGGCCTGCTCTGCTCAGTCCATGCGTTGAGCTGGGTCCTGGCCATGGGAAGCGGGGGGAATGGAGTGAGGTGGGATTGCTTTCACTTATGGAGGGTGAATTTGCAGGTTGGGGCTGTGTGTGTTCACACACAGCCCTCGGAGGGAGAAAGGACGAGCCAGAGCTGTGCAGCAGGAACATGCTGGAGCCCATCGCTGTGCGGTGTAGCAGAGGCTCGGTGCCATCTAGTGGGAAAAAGCATCGAGCGCACCAGGGCGCCCACGAAAGCTTTGCAAAAAGTGCCTAATAACGCGGGTTATTTCATGGACCTTCGCACCCTGTGACTTTACACTCTCCTGCAGGGAGCAGAGCCGTGCTCCTGGATGCATAAATGCATACTCACAACATGCACATCAGCTCAGGAAAAGATAGTGCTGGCAGGACTGTTTTTCTCATGGAGGGCATCCAGCTCCTCTTATCGTTCAGCTCCAGCTCCAGTGTATATGTTTCTGCAATGGGGAGCACTGGTTGGCAGCAAGGCCTTCTATCTGTTATGTTTTTCCTATTTTCTGGGAGCTAAGATTAAAAAAGGAAGAATAAAAGAGAATGAAACTGTTCTTGTGGCTAAAAGTAGTTGTAACAGGCTTCGTAGCCTGTAATTGCCAGGAGAGAAAAATGTTACTCGGTGTCTGACTAGTAATTAAAAAACCCAGGCCTCTTCCCCTCCTAATTTTCTCTCTAATGAGCTGAGGTGCTGTAGTTTGCTCACACATAAAGCACTGAAGAAGCAGTGGCTCTAGTCTTTGTACCATTTTAACTGATGACGGATTAAACGTAGAGGAAACCAGGAACACTGTTAGCTCATATAGTTGTTAAAGACCTGTAGAAGACTGAACACATCTGCTCCATATTCTGCTGGCCATCAGATCAACCTGACATTAGCTGTGGCCCTTTCTGACTGGTTGCTGAAGTTATTATAGAAAGTCACAGGTTTAATTAAGCAAAAGAGGCAGAGTTAACACGCCTTCTTTCTAAAATCAAAGCAGGTTTTTTACCACATTTGTCTGAATCTGACCCAGTAGAACCAAGACAAGTGTCATCTCCAGAAATGTCATCTTGGGGAAAACTACAACAAAACACCTCAGAAAACACTCTTCTTGCACCACCTTTTATGAATTTTATGTACTATTTTTCTAAGTGTCTCATTATAATAGTTTTAATAAGTTTTAGAATAACTTACTTGCCAAACTTACATGAGCCATGGTCATATTAGGATTACAACTTTATCTTGCATTGCCCTACGAACTAAAGACAATGCTAGAAACAAGCTAAACAGTTGCACTTTATCAAATATTTTGCCTTTCTTTTCCTTCTTAAATCAATCATAAAGTTAGCATAACTTTTCTAGTAAGAGAAAAGTGTATCTGCATTCCTAAATACAATGCATTTCTATTCATCATACTTGTTCCCAGGAGCATGAGCTGCCCCTAAATGGCATAGTTCCTGCTTCCTTCCACTATATCCCTCTTATTCACTGCTTACCTACCTCTTTTGGGACCCCATTTCTGAGCCAATTCAGCTCACTAATTGGTCAGAAAACTAATTCAGCAAAAACATACCAGATAGACTGAAAATTAGTGTCAACCTATTATATTGGTCAAGATGCTCAAAAAGCCATGCTGAGATGTCTGTTTTTTCCACTAGCATTTCAAAAAAGTGGAACCACGCTGACAGATGTTGGTGTAAAATTTCTGAAAATACTTGCTGAGTTTCTGCAAGTAACCCGTTGTGTGTGTTTATGTACCTTAGAAATCTAAAAGGTTTGTTCTTTCCTCAGAAGGGATGGCTCTCAAAAAAAAAAAAAAAAAGATGCACAAGGAACTGAAAGTTAGCCAAAGGCACTTCAAAAATGTGGTCACCTGCCAAAGCAAATGGAACTATTCCGGGGCTTAGAGTAAAACTAAGTATTTAAGGGCAACAGCTGATTTTTTAAGAAAAAAACAACTGTCTATCTGTTTGTGTTCAAATGAATAGCTTAGATGCTCAAATGTGGGTGTAATTTCTCCATCAGTGACCCATTCTGACTGAGGTACCTCTGACCTAGATGCCAAATCTCCCTTTGACAGCTCCTGCTGACTGATATATGCCTCTCTTTGTTCAGCTGCCTGTGCATCATCAGTTTTGTTGTTGTGCATGAATCTTCTCCAGAATAGCAGTGTGAGCTCTGGGGTAGGAAGAGAGAGATCTGGATTCCAGTTCCTTCAGCCTGCCATGGTTATATATTTCCTTTGAGGACTTTTTCATCAATAAGTGAATATAGAAGCCAGGGATTCCTTTTCTTGATAAGTGAGTGAGAATCAGGATTGTATTCCATTTTGCTCGTTCTTTGACCATAATGCATTTGTTCCACTTAAACAGAAGATGGAGAGCTTCAGCAATCTGTTGGTTGATGGATAAGACATAATCTTATGTGGTGGAACTTCTAGGTCTGACCCCCAATTTGAATACAGATTTTAACACTTGTTTCCAGTCAAATGCACTAAAATGCTCTGAAAAAATAGCGGTATTTTGTTATACCTCCCCATCCACTCTGTATTAGCCATATTCTGATGATAACCATAGGGCAGGACTCAGAAAGATGCCAACTTCACAAATCCCAGCTGGAGGACCAGCTGCTCTGCTCACCTTGGCCAACATGGCAGGACCTCCGGGCACCTGCAGTAGCAAAGCTTGAGGAGCCTGTTTGGGTTCTGCAGTGAAAACAAAAGATGTCCAAAGACACCTTTGGGAAGGAGGGAGGTAGGGAAGAGACAAAGCTTTGTGAATGACCTGGTTAAAGTGAGGAATATCAGCTCTGCCTCAGGTAAAACTTAAGCCTCTAAATCTCTGAGAATCTTGGCTGTAAGTCCTCCTTAAACACCATATGATTTGACCCTGGAGGTAAGATTTTCAAAAAGCTCAAGGTCTATAAGACACACCAAATTGAGAGCAGGTTTTGAAAATATAGGCATATATGACAGTTCCTGGAAGTTTCTCCCTCACCCTCTTTCCAGAAGGGGGGATGGATTTAACCAGATTTTCTTGGTGTAATGTACGAGACTGCTGTCACTGAGGCTGAAATGGTGAACCTGGATGAATCTAAATGTCAGCAAATGTAGGACTTTCAGAACTTTCAGACTTTAAAACTTTTAGACTTAATTCTAGGTCATCCAGAAATTTGGACTATGAAACCTATCTGCACCTTGGAAAGACCTATGTTGTTTTCATAGAAAATATCCGTATTCAATAATAATTACATATTCCTGGAACCAAGTTTGGACCTCTTGGAGAGGGAAAACACAGAGATGAAAGCTAGAAAGCAATCTCCAGAGCGTAAGTGACAATTAATACATCATGTAGATGAAATAGATAAAGCAAATCAGATCAAGTGAAAGAAAGCAACATTAGTAAATAGTCATTTAGCACAGGTATAGTTTTTTGGAAATGTTTGGGTGGTTTAGGAGAGCAGTGGTATGTCTATAATATAGATAGAACTTAAGAATCTTTAGAAAGTTATATTAATTTTGTTAGCATTTTGAAAATGATATTCTGGACTAGAAATAGCAGGCTCTGCTAAGTGTCACTTTTCAGGAGATTTCTTGTCTGATTTTCAAAGTAGATTCAACAGTTTGGAAGCTTATTTCTTTTGAAAATAGCTCCACAGACATCAGGAAAGATTTCTGAAAGCTTGATGTATCCTTTGAAAGTTTAGTTGCATTCAGAGCTTGTGACGTGCTACTAGAGGGGCATCCAGGATTCTTTCGGATTCTGGGGTTAGTTGCACTGACCTCGAGAGATCGTCATTTGTCATATAAAAGCATTTATTAGAGCTAAGCAGTTCTACACATATGATGGACACTGGACAACACATAAACAGTTAACACCAGACAATCTACAAGCATAACAAAGCTAAAAAGTATGCATATATCAGAGCTCTATGGTTAAGCCACGAATGCAAGGTACAATGACTGTTCTTGCCTTTTCCTTGTCCTTATGGGCCACTCTTCCGGTATAGTTTTCCTCGGATTATTCTCACCACACTCGAGCTGCACCAAGATGATTCAGGTTCTCCCTGGCAGTTGGCATCAGTCCCTGCTGATGAGTGGGTTGCTGGGTCTGCAGGCCAGCTGATGGTGAGTCCAAGTCCACACTAGAGATATGTGGCTTACTTTTTTTTATCCTTCCCAGGCTCAGTTCATTATCCAATCAAACAGTACCAGACCATGGTTACACAACAGAACAGATGGCCTCAGCCAAGAACAGTATGGTCAACAGCACGGTCAACAGATAACAGTAGGGATGTTCAGCAAATAACCATGTGCAAAGTTTTGCAGTACTGAGATGCTTATGGTGTGAGTCTGTAGTGCCACTTCTCCTTTGCTGACTAAGTTTGCTCATCACTCATGGGGTCATTGGAGGGCTACAGCAACCCCACACTGGGGTGGTTCCAGCTGTGGTGCACCTGGGGTCCCTTAACTCTTGGGGAGCACTCCAGAGCAAAGCCCTCTTCTGTGGTCTGCACCATCCTGAGTCCCACGCTTGCCTGTGTGGCGCCTGTCAGAGCTTCTGAATGAACACCTGGTACGAGCAGGGTGCATAGTTTTCAGTGTAATAATGCGATGTGTGAGAATTATAACCATTCATCATTATCCTGTATACTTTATAATAAAGCATTATATAGTACCTCTCTTCACAAATTTGCAGCTATCTAGCATCCTATGACATTTTCAGGACGGCACACCTGGCTAGTCTGTGAAATGAACCAAAATGCAAAGAGAAAATTTACTCCTGTTCACATTGGAGACAATGGCAAGGACTACTGCTAAGGCAGGTGCTTTCATCTCTGATCTTATAAATAAAGGAAGGGGCACATGAAAGACGAGGACAGCCAACATGGCAGAAGACATTGCAAATGATGCTGTGATTAAAAAGGAAAGGAAAAAACCTTCCATGCATGTGTCAGCTTTGTCCGCAGGTGGCTACATGCCTTATCCAAGTCTGCAGGTGTTTTCCTCAGAACTCGAACACCTACGGTCTTTCCTAAGGGGTTATACCCTAATCAGAGCAGAAGGAAAAGTCTAAGATGAATACTGTTACTTACTGAACACTGTAAGAGAATAAAACTTAAGAAAATTCCTATAAAAGAGAGTTATAGAGAGGTATTAAGCAAGCATGAAATCTGCCATCTGTCCATAAAGGAAGACAAAAGTTTTATTACTGAAAGCAGACACTTTTTTTTTTTTTTTGGTCCAAAACATTATGACCAACAAAGAAAAACATAGAAATGCATATTGAATTTGATCAAAATATTTAGGAAATAAAAATTTGTTCTGTTGAATTATTTCAGACAAAAGGAATATAAAGAAAAAAGATTTTGCTTTGACATGTTTATCTAAGTGAAAAATTCTAATTCTCTGTTCAGATTATGTGGCTATACAAATTTAACTTCTATTTTATTGGTAGTTTTTTATTGCCAAAAAAATTGAAAGAGAAACAAGGCACAGCAGTCCCAGGTGCTTAAGTTTTTAGTTCAGCTGAAAACATATATATAAAAAAAATCAGGTCATCTATAGTAATTGATTTTTTTTAAATCCAAAATAATGAATTATTCAAAATTCTGCTTTTCCTTTAGTATTATCTCTTACTGAGTATATAGCTTGCTGTGTACTATCTTAATGCACCTCTTCGCACTCTCAGGAAGAAAAAAACACCACTTTTCACTTTCAGACTTAACTATGAGATGCAGAATAAACTCCAAACATTCAAGTGCAGAGACCAAATGCATACTGCATCTGAATTCACATGTAATTTAGGCCGCAGACTTTCTCCTTGTGATTCCTACAAGAAAGAGAATAATTTTCCCACCCATAGGCACTTTGCACTGAGCTCATTAGCTTGTAGTTCATGCTGTTCAGACATCCTTATTCACACAGGCTGAGAGACCTAGGACTGTGTAGCTAGGAGAAGAGATGGCTCAGGAGGGATTTGTGTTTATAAATATCTGATGGGAGGATGTAAAGAAGACGGTGCCAGACTCTTCTCAGCGGTGCCCAGTGACAGCATGAGAGACAACAGGCACAAACTGAAAAAAGGCAATTTCATCTGAACATAAGAAAACACTTTTTCATGGTGAGGGTGGTCAAACACTGCAGAAAGTTGCCTACAGAGGTTGTGGAGTCTCCATCCTTGAAGATATTCAAACCTGACTGGACATGATCCTGGGCAACCTGCTCTAGGTGACCTTGCTTGAGCAGGGGGGCTGAACCAGATGATCTCCAGTGGTCCTGGCCAAGCTCAATGATTCTGTGATAGCTGCAGAGCCTATAGTTACCTCTAGATCACAGTAAACCTTTGCTTGCAGCAGATTAAGATGGTGGTTTCAATATTGTGAAGAAAGTAAATATAAACCTCTGCTAAAAGGCTTGCTTGTGATTTCTAACAGTGTAGTGCTTGGGAAAAAAATAGATGAGAATTTGATTCTAGTGGTGGTAGGAAGTGGCTTGTACATGTACAAGATGGACAGTATGATGAGAAACCTCAGAGCTGCTGAGCTATTAGCTAATTGGCAAAATGAACAGAATACATTTCTAACATCTCAAACACTTTATTATGTATGTATCAGTGTGATATAGAATAATCCTTTTGGGAAGATCATAGAGGATAAGGTCTGGAAGACAGACTGAGCTCTCAAAGATCATCTTTGAAAGACAGAGAAGAAATAAATCCCCACATATACAAATCTCATTATAAATGATTTTTATTTTTTGTCACTGGTAGGAAGGTTTACAAGATAAGAGAAAAGTGAGCTCCAAGAGCACTATTAACTTGTTTTCTTCTGAAGCATCAGCGACCCTGAGAGAATCCATTAATTATAATGAATTAAAGCTTTTCGTATCTTCACAATATATGCTAGACAACTGCTGCCCAGCTAGTCATAAAGCATACAGTAGAAGCTCCACATTCAACCTTTTAGACTGCTTGCAGTTTCAGTCCTCATTTTAATAAAAATATAGAGGAAAAACATCAGTAAGGGTTTGGCAAACATCTGGTTCTGTCCTGCCACTCACACAACCTCCAAGCACAGAAGATCTTTTCATTCTGCAAGTTCAAAAAAATAACATTCAAGCATTTTCTAGGAACGTTCAATCCTGTTCTAACTGTGCCATACTTATCAGGGCTTCTGATATTGTGAGTTTTCATAAAAATAAATCCATCCCATATGTTCCAAAAATCTCCATGATAGCACATGATATAGAAAGCTTCTGTAGCAGCTGCTGCCTTCAATTATGTTTCTTCCTTTGGGGCCCAAAGTCAAAGGAGGTCTTAGCTTTTACTTCTGCAAACTGGAAACTCATGGTCTTAGAAGAGCACTTTTTAATATATCTACTGTATGCGAAGATGATGTAGTAATTGAAATATGTTCGTGTCAACTTCGAACTCTCAGGAATGAGTCAATACTAGATGCACAGCTCTCAATTCCTTGTTGTGGTTCCACCTGTGGGCTGAATGGAGCCAGGCTCTGCATGGCACAAGAGAATGGCACTAACATGAGCAAAATGCTCCCTTCAGCATCAGTTTCCACAGAGATCCCCTGTCCTCACCCCCAGCAAAAACAGAGCTCTGAGTTTTCAGCGCTTCACTGCACTGTGTGTACCGGAGTGGCAGGTGATATCCTCCAAGGTGGTCCCAAGAGACACCACCATTCCAGGCAAAGGACTGGCCATGACTAGCTCAGCTGAGAATAGTCTGGTTTGGCCTACTGTTTTCTCTTTTCATGAGAACTTACTCATATATTTTAGGAATTGCTTAAACTTTCTACGAAGAGTACTAATAGGGACTAACAGGCACTAGAGGACTAATAGCGACTTGCAATCCTGTCTTCTTTTTTTTGTATTTCTTTCTTCTTGTCCTGTGAACCAGGAGGGAACCAGCTTCGCACAGCCCTTTTGAATCTCTGGAGTGGCATGAAGTGTGGGTGTGAGGTTCACCCAAAGCAAGTAATGGTTATGTAGGGCAGAGTGGTGGTAATGAGAAGACAAATCCCATTTGAAATACAAGTATCTCTGGCACTTCCTACACTTATTGTGTCTCCCTGTTTCTGCTTTAGTAGCAGAAGTGTGATCTTAATTCTTTAAAATTCTTAAAAGCAGTTTTCATTTTAGCAGACCATCAATAACTACCCATGAAGAGCTTAGAAAAAGTAACTTAGTAATTTAAAACTCAAATAAATAAAAATGATTTAATGAGACGTGGAAGGATATTTTCCCTTACTTTGAACTCTCTATATCACTGTGTTTCAAGCACTTAATTGAAATAACTGTGGTCTTGAAGCAAGTTAAATAAGTTTGAACCCCGAATGCAATTTCATTTTTTGCTCTTTTTGAGGACTTCCAGGGCATTTTTTTTTCCTCAGTGAGAAAAGAAGAAAGGAAAATTCAGAAGGTGTAAAAAACAGAAGTGGGCAAAAGGGCTGCCATTTGGTGGCATGTGTGTTATGTGTACACATTTTTTGATTGGAAAGTAATTCATTTTTGAGGAATTTTTTTTTGATTTAGTGTTTAAGTTTTAATTTAAAACCCTTTCTGGGGAGTGGGAGTGGGAGATGATGATCTTTGCAGTAGAATTTCCTTGTCATGAAGAACAGGAGTTGTCACCAGCACAGGGCCACCTTAAGGATCTGTCAGTGAGGGACAGAGAGCAAGGGGAAGGAAAGCGAAGGGAAAGACTTTCCTGTAGAAAGAAAGAGTGAAGGAATAATTTATGGTAACGAACACTAGTGTAGCATATTGGGGAGCTAAATAAGGACATAGATGTTAGGTGAAGTCATTATCCTCTGAGTCAAGTTGCTGGAGGGGAAACTGAAATGCATTTGTCTTTGATAAAAACTGTGATGCACCAATAACCTCCAAATATAAATAGACTGAGAAGATCTCCACAAGTTTTGATTCTATTTTTATTGAGGTTTTGTCATGACAGGTAACCAAGGAAGTTGGGGTCGTAATGGAAATCTATAGTGCAGGGAAACACATGAGAAACTTAGCAGTGTGGCCTGTCTCTAGCTCAGTGTTCAGGCAATATGTTATCCCAGACTCTCCTCAAGAAATTGGTGAAAGAGTCAAATCAGCATTCATAATGGTGATGAATAAAGGCTGCATTTTGCTTCCTCACATGAGAGTGAAAAAGTGCAAAGCGGAAAAGGACTGCTGCAATGCACAAGCCAAAGGCTGACCTTGAAGCTAGAGTCTGCATCCATCACAGTGAAGGTGCTGCCATTGTCTTCGCTATGCAAAAATGTTGAAAGTGTTGAAATGATATTGGGTTAAGGGGCCACTTTATCAAAATGGCCATAAGTATCACCCCGGTAGAAGGTATACGAAGAAAAGACTATATCTTCAAACTCTGTTGTGTTGAGAGGGAGGGGCTCATGGATATGAAGGATGGCTTTGATTTAGAGATTGAAGAAAGGGTTGAGATAGGTAGTTTGGTGACTTTTTTTGCACTCATGTATAAACCAGAATCATGTGTTCACTCTTTGCATTTATTGTGCACCGGTAGCACCAACCTCTCTTTGTAATTCATGGCATCTCATTTTTCCTCATAATGTGTCTTCAACAGTAAGATGCACAGAGGTCAGCTTGAGCTCTTTAGCCCCCTTATCTTTTGATTACCTACATTCCCCTGCCTTCTTTAAATCATTGCTCAGATATGATAAATAACAGCTCTCCATACCTATAAACTTTTGACTCTAAGAAGACTCCATCTGGGTCTGCTTAGCAACATTGCTTCTCTAGTTGTAAGGTCTGCTAATAATTTGGACCAGGAATGTAAGCAGATAGCGAAGGGAGGTTATATTTTGTCTGTAAAGCTTACGAACATAGGGTAAAACATATTGAGAACATAGAACTTTGGGGAATAAAAAGAGTCCGAGATAAAAAACAAATGTGTTTTAGAAAGGTTGTCTCCTGTGTGCTAGCTGTCAGCCATAGTCACCACGTGTGGATTCAAAAGATGGATTAAGGTTAGGACCACTTTGCCACTGGGCATTTATAGACCATTTAATCTGAACTGACTAAGAGTTCAAGTTGAGGAGATAGAAATCCTCTTTGAAAAAAACAGTTTTATCACAGCTTCAGTCTTCTCCCACTATATCTTATGCTGGGAATGAACCCTGACCTGCAGAAATCTTCTCAAAGGTCAGAAAACAGCAATCATTCAGTGGCTAGTCCTCTGAGGGCATGAATGTTGTAGATGCCAGTTAATTTCAGATGTATTCGTTCATAAAATATGAATATAAATCCAAAAACATCCATCAGTGGACCTGTTTTGTCAAAACCAAAAGCTGTCTTTTTAACAAAATTCCTTAGAGCATTCATCTGAAAGGAAGAAGATTGAGATTCAAGTCACTGTTTCAAATCAGAAAGAACAGAACCAGCTTGGTGAGGCCTGAGACGTCTCTATTCCCCTCCTCAGTTGTCCAGTGAAGAAACATAGAATATGAAAATTCTCTTCAATGAAGAGCAAAAGTGAATTCTGCAAATTTGCATCTCATCATCTCACAAAACAGAACTTTTCTTTCTTACGGCAGACCTGCTAAATAGTTTTAGTTCTCATTGGACAGCTGGCAGTCATCAGTGATGGCTGAACCACAGTTAGGGCAGGTGTAAGCTCAGAATCTTACAAAAAGATTTTTTTAAGGTATGCCTTAATTTCAAGAAAAAAAAAAAAAAAAAAAACAGCTCTCAGCTTTTAGTATTTTATCCTCTTCAAAAAAAGTAGAATAGTTGTCACCACCACACAACAGCCAGTTCTCTAAGAAATAATCACATACAAATCTAGTAAGAAAGATGCTTTGAAACGTGACCTGTGGATCAAGGATCTTTAATTTTTCCAAGACAATTTGTAAATCCAACAAGGCTTTATCACCAGGTTTGTTTGTTTTTTAAATGACAGATTATTTACAAGTCTGATGACAGAAAGTGTTGTGTGCTGTGCTTCAGAATGATCATATCTTACGTTTCTTAAATAGCACAGAAAATAATTTTGATTTTTTTGCAGGAAACATGAAATGATTTAGGACTTGATGAAGTTTGAAGAAAATTTCATGGCACTAGACAAGGGCATATATACAGTTCCAAGGCTGTCTTCTTCCTTGTGTTCAAAGGAAAACACATAGTGGAAGGGTAAACTATCCATAGACTAGGATAGACTTCTAACTGCAGGAAACCGTTAGCTCCCCTGGAAGAACTCTGCCTTGTTCAACCTGCCATAGCAGACTAAGCAATATGTTTAAACAGTAGACATTAAGTAGATCTTGAAATGTTTGAAACTCAATATGGCAGAAAAAACCTTATCAAAATCATTAGTAAATAATGTGCCTTTCCGTCACTCTGTTGGTGATCTTATTCTAGTCACTTCATCTGTTTTTCTCTTTCCTTCTCTTTTACTGCTGAAGTCATAATCTATTTAAAGCATGGAGGACTTTACTACCCATGCACTTAGGGCCAATTTCAGTGACCAATCAAGCACTATCAGAAGACAAATAAGTACTAAAAGCAGCAGGAAAGGAAGACATTTGCAAGGAAGCTACTTGAGCAAGAGAGTTTTAGCAATATTGAGAGTAAGAAGAAAAGGTCTATCCCTAAAAAATTGCAGACAGAAACAGCAGGATTTTGAAAGTGTTTTCATTATATCTACAAGAGTAAAGCATCAGAAATAGACCATATGTCACTATGGATGTGTTTAAGGTCGAACAATCTAGATAATAAATGAGACTGCAGGAAGTAGAGGCCACTGCTAAAATAAATTACGTATAGCTGTACCTACTGCCCTGTGACAGGTGAAGAGAGCATTTGGCATTTGCCCAAGACCCCACAGGTCCTGAGTGCCCTTAATGACATCCCTTGCTGTTGTCGATGGTTACAGAGAATGCAGATAGATTGGGAGGAAAATCAAGAAAGTCAATATTTCATGCATTATTTTTAGGCTGAAATCAAACAGGAGAGTTGACATTCTAGGTGTAGTGAGGGTCAGAATGGGAAAAATGCATTTTTTGGGAGCAGTTATTGTCATAAAGCTAACGAAAATCATGGGAGGAGACGATATCACCTACAGGAAGGTGCCAAAGTAAAAAAAGGAGAGAGATTTCTGTAGACACCTGTGGGAGATTTACAGAGAATGTGAGGAGGAATGTCAAGGGAAAAAGTAGTTTAGAGACTAACCAGGCAAGGCAGGCATCACAATAAGAGAAGAGATACAAAAATCAGAGGGAATATAACTGCCAACATTAAAAGCAGCACTGAAATGGATAAAGATGGAATGAAAAGCCTGAAGTCTGACCTGGGCTCCTGGAGAGAGTGCAAATATGGTCTCTGCAACCATAAATAGCACATCAGTTAAAAGCCTAGAGTTTCATTTAAGCCTCAAACACTGCTGTTGCTCTGCACTAGTATTTAGCTTGTTTTATCAGACCATTTTTACCATTGCAGGCTGTTTAATGTGCAGTGGAGTTTATTCTTTGTTGGACGGGCACCAAAATATGGAAACTATGTAGCATATTTTGATATCGTAAAACATACAGAGCTGTCCATAAGGTATGTTCTGCCATCCTGCTTTAAGATATGAAAGTTGTTTGCCTAAAACGCTGAAACAGCCAGTAGGAATGTTGTTGTGTAACAGCTACACAGCAGTCGTGCTGCTGTAGCCATGGTACCTTAAAGAAAAAAGGGATGCAAAGCTTTTGGAAAAAAGATAATAGCTTTTTATTAGACCAGCTGATGTACTTAGGGGAGAAAAAAGGCAAGATTTAATTGCACAAGACCTTCTTTATGCTTGTGGAATCCATATGATAGTTTGCTTGTTTTGCTTTAATAGTTAAATAAAGAATTTTAAAAGGTTTAAGAGCTTGCCATAAAGTCACTTACCAGGTTATGAGAAAAATCTGAAACTTGCCAGGTGTTCAGGATTTCTACTCTTTGTCTATTTTCTCAAGAAACTCAAACCAAATATTTATATTAAGAGAATTCAGCAGTTTTCTCAAGTGCTATTTACACTTCTGCCAACAGATGGAAGTAGATTCAAAGAAATTCTGAACTTCTGGTGTTAGCACAATTTCCAGGGCACTAAGACATACTTCACAGAACCACAGAAATATGATAAAATAATATCTTCAGGATGTGAAGGAGACATTTCCTTACCAAATTCTTAGCAGCATGTATATATATAGTCCACAATATGGTACTTCTGTTTTTGTTTTTTTTTATTTTGAAATGTGTTATTAATGATTTTTAGTAGATTTTCAGTAAGGACCAAACTGAATTTTGGGACACAGTAAAAAAGATGGGGAAAAAGGAGGAAAAGAAAGAGTATTTCATCATTTTCATAAATGTGGGGAAGGCAGGTCTCATGCAGAGGGAACACAATTAACAGAACGATACTTCACCTCTATCTTCAAATGTATCCTTTTTTCTGACCTAAGCCTCCTGAATCCTGTCCCATATGCCATGATATCACCCATTTCCTAATCATCATATAAACCAGTGTTTAGGAGGAAGAAAACTCAAAAATCTATGTCTCCAACAGAAAAGGTCATTCATAGCTTATGAGGCATAGAAGAGCCATCAAGGTCATCTGGTTTGACATCTTCTAACAATGATCAAAAAGGAAATTAAAAGCTTCTGAAGATAGCAAAATCCACCATTTGTCATATTTTCAGGTGAATACACTTGCTGGTACATATCTCTGGCTATAATGCTTACTGTCTTGTGCAAATGAGGCTTGGGGGAACTATATGGTTATAAATAGTTTCTATTGCTACTGAGAAGACTGGTCTAAATGCATCATTAAAGATAAATAGATGTTTTGGCTAGCTACAGTGCTGAAGCCCATAGCTTTCAATATATTTCATGAATAATATTTCAATATTATTCATCTGTCCTACTTTTAAATTTTGGGTCAGGAGACTAGTCACGTGGACTTCTACCCATTGTCATTGGAGAGAAGGAAAATAATATCCAACAGAGCTGTGCCAAAATCTGAAACACCGTCCTGTGGTGCCTGCTATTCTCCACTAGCTGCAGAGACAGCTGCACAACTACCTTAGGCACCTTGAATAATCAGTAGGATGGTCTTGGGACACAAGAACATAGTCCTGATTGGTAAATTTATAAGGAATACAGCAAAACATATTTTAGGAATGGTTTGAATTATTTTATTGAAATATTTTGGAGTGCTTCAAAGTCACTTATTTAGTTAATATTGTTTAAAATTGGAATTTTTAACTACAGACAAAAAGTGGAAATCTCAGGCCTGTGAGATCTGATATATTCTGAACTACTAAACTCCAGTTAGCCTCAACCATTATAAAATGATCTGTTTTAATAATAACTCCCTATCAGAAATGTTGACAAGTCCAACATATTCGCTCAAAACATTTTGATTTAACTGCATCAACAATTTCTGGTGGAAATATTCCCCTGTCAGAAATTATTCAAGTATCTATTATATTAATATGAAAGGACTTTTGTCAATATCAGATTACAGCAATGCTTGAGAAACGTGTACCAACACTGACCATTTTCCAAAGAGAAACAATGAAATAAGTTGTTCAACTGAAACATCATGCAACTGCATACTAGATTTGTCGCCTCTTTAAAGAAGTGGCTGGCACATCAGTACTATCATCTCCTTCACTCCTTCTGTAAAGCATCTTGTAAGGGTGACAGCCA
Source organism: Dromaius novaehollandiae (assembly GCF_036370855.1). Classification (NCBI taxonomy): domain Eukaryota; kingdom Metazoa; phylum Chordata; class Aves; order Casuariiformes; family Dromaiidae; genus Dromaius; species Dromaius novaehollandiae. The sequence continues at coordinate 79,384,084 of NC_088132.1, forward strand.
CAAATGGTTGGAAATTCAGCTTTACCTCCTCACATGAGGTGATATTTATTGAACAAAGTATAAAATGAGGAAAGTGGACCAACATGTAGAAAGGTAAGGTCACCATCATGGACCAATACCCTTTTTTATTCCTATCTTTGAGCAGGAATACCAATAATTTGTAATGTCTTCTCAATATAGATACTCTGGCTCTTAACTTGTGTTCCTAGATTTAAACACTGGAGTCATTAATATGAAAATCAATTTGTATTAGCAATTGCTAAAATCGTATTCCTATTTTATTAGCATGTAATTTTATGAATATAGCAGAAAAAAAAAAAACCCTTCTAGGTAATGATTTCTGTTCTGTGTGCCCTTAATATAAAACTTTCAAACCTCATTAGTAAAACCAGCCATTAAAAAACACATTATTAAAGTACAATGGAAAACTGCTGATACAGTTACATGCAGATACATTTGGGTACAAATGTAGTTACTTTCATAATCACAGTAGAACATCAAATACTGATGTTATATACAATTATTGTAACCAATACAGACCCTTGGAAGATTAAATAGTATAGGGATACACTTTTTTGTTCTGAGACTAGAGGCTCTCCAACAACTCAGTGGATCCCACTTTGGCCCTGAGATTGATGAGGCTTCTCAAGAATCCACAGTTCAAATGTGGCCTTTAAATCTCATGAGTTTTTAGTTGTTTTTCTCTTTCTTCCTGGATAGGTCCACATAAGAGGATAAGAATCCACTGCTGTTGACAGAACCAAATTATTTCTTCCTCTTTCTCAACTTTCAAAATCCATACATTCTGCATCAGAAAACCAAGGCTTCATCCTTGCTGATGGCCCCTTAGATGACTGCATTTCTGTCCAAATCCTAATGACAGAAATATTGAGAAATATCTACATGTTGAAATTCACTTTTCTGTTGGCAAAGTGTATATACCTTCCTATCAGACTAAAGTCCTCATCCCTGGGCTCCATGTTCTCCTGTAGGCTGACAGGCTAAAAGGCCACTTAAATAAGAGATGGGAAATAATTTATCATTGTTTTGGCAGAACCGAGCTATACAATTTCTTTGGGGAAAATATATTTTAGGGAGTGGGAAGAGAAGGATTCCTTAAACCAAAAAGAAAAATGCAGAGGCTATCAGTCCTTTCACTGTTTTGTTTTTTCCAAGTATTTTACATAAGGTCTTTGGTATAAGATACTTTTCTCGACAGCCTGATTTATAATCCAAGATTTATCCAGTGATCAGAGGGATTTAACCTCTTTTGAAAAGCTGAAGGCCAAGAGCAAAGTTAATTAACCTGTTTATAGAAATATATATTAGGCATATGCATACCTCTTTGGAGGGTGTCCCCAAGTATTCCCTGGGCACCGGGAAGGCAAACAATTTTGATAAGATAACAGAGAGACAACATGAATAGGAAGTAGGGCTGGGTTAACTCACAAAGTAAGATGATTAATTTAGGCATTAATACCTATGTGTCTACATTTGATTGTGGTATGAAAGATCATGCTCTAGTCAATGGAGAGTGTCCGTACAGCTGTCTACCTTTGAGTGGGCTGACTAGCTCTTAAGGCAGAACTGGGTGTATTGCTTGGATTTCTTCTGGCTATGAGGGGGGCACAGACAGTCTGGAGCTGAATTCTACCACTGGTGTCCAGCCCAGTTATCCCTGGTACTTTACTAACACAGAGCACCCATATCTTACCAGCATTTTCCCACCTAGAGACAAGCAGGACAAAGCCCATCAAGGAGACAAAGATAAATGGAATAAGGAACAACACCAGATGCTTCAGGGTCAGAAAATAGGTTTGGTTCAAGGCAATCCTAGTCTATCTGCTCATATTTTTGTCAAAGACACACTTGCATCTTTGCACAACCTTATGCCACACTGCTCCTTATGCCATCTCCAAAACCATACGAAGCTATTGTTCACATAAGAAACAATTCCAGCTGGAAGCAATGACTCAGGGTAACACATATGATGCTGATAGCTATTTTGAAATAACAATTGTCATTGCTATACCGCAGTTTACACTAAACCTTTAGCAAACTTCAGCACAGAGTTGATAAGCCAGCTGAGCGATGAACCCATTTCCCTTTGAGATAATGTTGAACCAAGGCTAATAAATAGAGCCCAGAGAGAATCCTGCATCTGATCCTTTTTTATTTCAGAGAGGCTATATCTTATAAAACTGTGTGTAGCAGTAGTTCAGTTGTAATTAGACAAGAACTGATATATTATTTCCTCCAGTGAAGTACAGAACCACTTCTTACTAGCACAGCTAATTAGACAGTAAAGAAGGTATCATGAAAAAGTAATGACCACTTCACTAGTCCCTAGAGTTACTTAGATCGGGTGGGGTAGGAGGGAAAGTTGCAAACACAGTTAAGATGTTTTGCTCGTTCTATATGGGAATGTTGAAACCAAGGCAAATGAAATTATTTTGGGGCATTATGACCCACATTCTCAAAGGTATGGCATATAACTCATATGGATTTCACTTGAAGTAAAGGGCTGACAGATTTCAAAACAACTGTAGAAATCTGTATAATAATCCATTCTCTTAAATGTGGCAAAAGGTGACTGGAGTTTCCTTAAAGGAAGGCACCATGGTAACTAGACAAAACCTATGAAAAATCTTTTTATACCAATTAAATTGCTATTACACTCATAATCCTTATAGAAGGTTAATGCCATGCAGCAGGGTCTGTGGAATAGACTATGAACCTATCCTGTTGGTTCTCCAGTCCTGCACCACACTTTCAACAGGCTTTTTCTGATGATTTGCTTAAGGCGGCATTGTCAGGCGAGATGCCTGCACACTTTCTCTGCTGACTCTGCTGGAGTTTGACTACCTCCGCCAGAGCAACACGCAGGACAGCTGGAGGCAGTCACATTTTAAACCTCCACCCCAAAATTTTCCAGAGGTCGCCTATCAGAGCCCCACATTTCAGCACATCTTCATGGGGAAATGCTGTGGTTCTGCATCAGTTTTGGGAGCATGCTCCAGAGCCAGAGGACTTATCATGGCAGCTTAATGGACTGAGATTAATTTTCCCCACTGAGGTGAGGACAGGCTTCAACTAAGAAATTGTTGTATGGGCTATACATCTTGAATCCCCACTCTGTACAGCTGCTACAAACTCTCCTGTCTGGCACAAGATTTGCTCAGTCTCTTTGTAAAATACGTTATACACCCACCCAACGAAAGGAAGCCCCACTGGTATGAAGCATGGAAGATATCTTAACACTGAAGCCATAATGATAGGAAGTGAAGGAGGGGCAGGAAGTGAATTATTGTGTCATTTTCCCCTTTGGAAAATTCTGGGGCAATTTAGTTTTGCCAGTACACTGCAATAACCCCCTATCCATTCCTGTGAAACAAAACAAAACAAAACAAAAAACCAAAAAACCCCCCCAAAACCTTAGAGATTAAATAATTTCCTGTGAAAAAAGACGCACAGGCCATGGTGACAAGTAGTTGAGACCCTATCTTTCTGTTCCAGCTGGAAAAACATTTTAAACTATTATTAAATACTTTTATTTTCCTTCTGATTTTGCCTGTTGCCTTGCAATTTTCCTTCCTCTGTGCCCTTGGCTCATATTCTGTTAAGGTTCCCACATGCTGTGAATCATTGTCCCCCATCAGATACATGCTTTATTACCTTATTCCTTAGTCTTTTCTTTTGAGAACTTTTCTTTCTTTTCTTTTTTTTTTCTTTTTTTCTGTAGATGAATTTATACTAACTGGCGCCCCTTGCAACAAGTTGGTGCCACAAGCACCGAGAAAAGCTGTTAAACCTTTTCAGCTGTTGGGAATTTTTCCTTTCAAGCTTTCTGTTTTTAAATATATGATGATGAGGTTATTTATTATTTACAGTATAATTTGTTTTATTATCTTTCATTACTCCCAGCATCGGTAGATGAAGGCTGCGATGCTGGGAAGCCCCAGCATCTTCCTGGAGTTCCTATCCTTTTACCATGCATTATAAATCACGTAATGAATTACTAAAGGGCCAATCTGTATTTTTCTGAACAAGTTAGACACTGGCTACTCTGCTAATACACCTAATGTTTTCTTAAAAGACCAAAATGCTGACAAGGCCAGGAAAGCTTTTCAATAACTCTGCAGTGTGCAGACTATGTAAAGAGTGACCTCCGGGTCTTAGATAAGCTCAGTGTGGCTCCGAGCGAGTCAGACAGAAGACAAAGGCTTTTTGGCTCATCTGCCTTTACAGACCACAAGATTCCCATTTTAATAGTGATGTTTTATTTATACAGCAGCTACCTACAGGGATAACCCTGGATATATTGGACACTGTAAAAGAATCTCTTCATCTTTTCTTCTTTCATTCCAGCAGATTTTCAATCTTCCTTTGCTTGCCCCCAATTTTTTCGCCTAAAGTCCCTGCCTCTCCATCACTCATTTTCCTCTCCAGCATCCCTACAGCTCTTTTCCTCCCAACTATTCTAATTTGAGAAAGGGACTTCTTTTTCAAAATGGGCTGTCTTGTCTTTTAATATAATAATGGTTTTGCTAAACGCTGAAATAGAGGAGGGTGGATCTTCTTTCCCAGAAAACATCTGCCTTTGAAGGAACAAATCCTGGACTCCATCTCCCAGGGCTTGAAGTGCTCTTTAACATGTGCTGTATCTTTTAGAGAAATGTAACCTGGGTTAAATATACAAGCCCTGGACTCGTCTCACTTCACTTTCAGGACTTAATTGAAGCACATGGTTGTCATAGGTTTTGTCTCTCCTCAGCAGATAGAGAGAGATATACGTAGGACAAGTAATTCAAGCAAAGATCTGAGTCACTTCCTGGAAACACCTCTTTGGTCTGCAAAAAGTAGGAGGAGTCCATCCAGAATGACCAAATTCCTCCCTGAGACACCTTATGTAGGTGGGCTGAATCTTCTTCCCAGTGCTCATTTCTGGGCACTCATAATTGACCAAAACACCTCTCTCAGCTGCCTGGGAGAACTTCATTTTCCATTGCACTGCCCAGGAAACAAACATACTGCAGGTTTTCTTTTGTATCTGGTAGCCAGCAACACATAAAAAGCAGCAACACCCTCCCTCCCCACCCCTCATCTCTTGCTATATTTAGGTATTTTTGTTCCACAGTATTATTATTCATAAGACTTTCTTAAATGGGAAATTAATAAGAAAATAATACATTACACTCCTTCTGTCAGACAGATGTGTGAGGGGCTTGGCGGAACACCTCCAGCATTCGCATGAAAACCTCACTATTTAGTGCACTTTATTTTAGCACCAGTTCTCTAAAGAAATTCTTGCTGCAATTAATTCAAGCTATCTAAATTTAAAGCATACTAATTAGGCAGCCATCAAAAGAGAAAATCTATCCTTCCAGGAAATTGGAGCCTTAAATATAACTCATATAATTTAACTGTTTGGGAATTTAAAGGGGAGGAAGGTATTTCAAGACATGAGCTTCTTGGGCTCTGTAGATATATATACTCACACATTCACCTGCATGGGAAAGAGAAGTAGTGGTCTGACGGGACAAGATGATTTCTGCCACATCGCTAACTTGCTGTTACAGCCAAAAAGTCTAGGCATTGTTACAGAAGGGGCAAAACCAACAGAACAAATGGACATTCCTTCTCCCACCGAGCTCATGAGTTGTAAAGCAATTAGGCTGGATGTCTTCAACAACAAAAAAAAAGTTGAAGGACAGGTGCAGCGTCTGTCAGTCACTCCCAGGAATCATGATTTGCTCCCTAACTAGCCAATAAACATTTGCAGCAGTTTTTGTGTCCCACAAACTCTGAAAAGTGAATTTCAGAAGATTCTGTGAATTGCAAAGAGAAAACCTCCCATGTTTGCTCTTTGATCCATGGAAGCTCATTAAACTCAAGCTGATTGCAAGAGTTTCCTCAGAAAAGTTCTAGTTGCTGTTCTGATGATTTATTTTTATCCAGTAATGACCTAAAAGAAAATCTGTGAGGATATAAATAAGAACTAATGGGGCTGTAGGCTTTCCTCTGCCCCATAGCTCTACCCCATGAGGGAAGCTGCCCTATGAACATTTTTTAAACTGGAACTGTTCCAAACTGCTGGTCCAACAACTAACCTGAAAGCCATCTCTCTTTTCTCCTACCTGAGCAGATCATAAAAATGTATATAGGAAAAGGCATTTCCCTGGAAATGTGTTATTTTTTCTTGTCCTATCTCCAGCTCCCAAACATGGTCTTTAATTACTAACATTTGCAAAGCTTCCAGATACCTGGAAGAAAGTTGCTAGGTAAGGCAAACTGCCTGCGTTCATCAAAAACTAGGACTGGTAGATGATGTATTCCACCTTCCCCCTCCTCTGCACCATCCCCGATACTGTAATCATGTCACAATGAGATGAGTGAATATGGATGGCAGGACACAAGGAAAACAGCATCCAAAGACTCTTTCATTCAAATGAAGTTTGGAATTGAATTAGCTGACAGATCACATAACATACAGTTAAAAAGATACAGTTGACCTGCACCCTAACAAGGGAATATCAAGTTGAATGAATGCCATAATACGTGATTTATGTCCTAATCTCCTCAAGTATTTTTCTCTTCCCACCATCCCCACTTAAATCTACATCAATCCATTCCAGTGTTAGTGAATCTAATATGCACTGTAATATGCACTGAGTTTGAGGGGGCAGGTATGAGATCTAATTACTTTACTTGCCTGATGGAGGATAACATTGGAGTTGTCAGATTAACATCAGTCTCAAAGAGATACAAGCAATTACCATTTTTTATGGCTTATGTTCTTCTACATGTCCTGCTTTGTCATACTTGAAACTTGAAGATGTTTATTCTCATTGCTATTATTATTTATAAGACTATTACTATTAGTGCCTTTCTATTTGGGGTAAGTGTTTTTGTTTTTGTTTTTGTTTTTTTTAACTTTCCCTAGTAATTTTCAGTGACATTTCTACATAGTTATTGCATTGACTCTTTATTTGGATATACACAGCTCTAGCAGTATATTTTTAATACTGTGGATGAATAATTGGAGTGTGTGTAGGTGCCGACTGAACTCAGTTTGATTGGACATACGCACTGCAAGACAGCCTCTCTTTTTAATCAGTCTGCAGTCTCAATAAATCAGGAAAAAACATTTGAAGACTTCTTCACATCACAAACCATACAAGGATCGCAAGTAGGGTTGGCACCTCTGCACTTATGTTTTGCTTAACTGTATGCATAAAATGATGCTGATATCTGTGTCAATCTATTACTTTGATCCTCAATAAAGAAAAACCAATCATGTTAGCTGTAAACAAAACATGCATCTTCGAAATATTTCTTCATCCTAACTCCTCTGTGATTGGAGTTTTCCAAGGGGAAATCAGCTAGATCCCATTCCATACCCACAATTTTGCAAAGTTGCTCATGCATTTCTGTGCCCCCCTGAGATAATTCTTGACATGTGTGATTCAAAAAGACACTTGGGAGTCCTTTGAAAGCATTGTCAATCCAGGTCTTATGATTTGATCCTAAGTTCTCACTGTTAAATAATATTTATGGGATTTCCTGCTGAGTTGCTCTAAAATTCGTATACAATAAGGACTCTTTCAACCAGAAGTTTAAAGCAGAATCACCATTAAACACCTCATTTGCAACCTGGAGCTTCTCTTTTAATCTCTCCTTTTCCTTTTCCTTAAAGCAATCAAATGAAATTCAAACTATCAAAGTTACTATAAAAGAGAAACAAGCACCACTTTATCTCAGAAAACCATTATTTTATACAGTTATGTGATGTGTAAAGAGGAAGTTTTGATAGAAAACCTTTCTGTAAGCTAATCTATGGTGAGGAACTGTATCCTCACAATCCATATATATTTTTTAAAGTTGTTTTCACGTCTAAGCATTAGACTGTAAAAATCAACTACTATTTTGCTGTGGAATTTCCTTTTATGCACTGTCTATAATTTAGAAGACAGACGCTCAGTGAAGCAGAGCTGCATCAAACTTTTTGTTGCAACAGATCATTAGGTAACATGGCTAAAGGAGATGAGGTGCTTATAACAATCTGTATCCAGTGGCACAGTCATCAGTTAATGGCTTAAATTCAGAAATAAAATTTACATTAAAATGAGCTTTTATTCATGCAAATAACCTGGTTGACGATGATGGTAAATATGAGGAAATTTTAAGTGTATGTATCACAGCCGTCACACCAGAAATCTGGAATCTAATCATGTCATTGCATTTCTACTTAAATTTCTTTTTTCACCATTATTTTGGCATTTCCTGTGGTTAGTCTGTCACATTAATTAGTCTCTGTAAATCTCTGTTGTTCTTTTCACTGATACAACCGCTTTACTCCTCAATGGAGGAATCCATACACTGTGTGATTTGCTGTATCCTGCTATGGATCCCTCCCTGGTCTTATCTCATAGAGCTAGACTTATAGCTAGCTCCCTATTAGGCAAGCAAATCTTAATTCAAACTTTAGGAGTGTATGAATTAGATTTGGGAGTTGTGGGTTTGATTCCTGATAGGACCATCTTGACTGACAAGTTTAAAATGCTAAAATCAACCAAAAAAAGGACTCATTCTTAAATGTTTATATAATTTCAGAACAAGAAACAAATAACAACAATTGTGCCATCTGCTTCATACATTTTAAAAATGATTTGTTTTTTTGAAAAGTGAGTAGGGGAAAAAATATCAAGGAAAGAAATAAAAGTTGTAATCTTTGAGGATGAGAATTCATTCTCTCATAACTGCAGACTAAATCTAGCATGGAAAAAGTTGACCGTTAGTTTTAAATTCCAGGAGTTTTAAGCACTGTATTAATCAAGTACCACACAGATACCGGAGGAGTTCCAAGTTCCCTATAGCATAGCTAAAAGAAATCTTATATAAAGATCAGGATATGTAATCAGTTTAATGAACTTCCCTCTGTTTATTTCCATAGAAGTCTAAGATCTCTAAACTTTTCTAGGAATGTAAACACTTCTTTTTTGCTATTAAAATATATCATCTAGTTTCTTCTTATTAAGAAAAATGAAGAAATAATACTACACTGCACAATTTAGTTTGAAAAGAAGATACAAGATAGGTTCATTTAGGAAAAAAAGTTTTATCATCTTATTCTGATAACCAAATCATTATTGCTCTCTCAAATGTTTAAAGGACTATATTTATGACAAGAATTTCCAGGATCTTTAAAATAAAAGGAAAACAAATGTTACTAAGGATTAACGCTATCCAGAGGAACTAAAAAAATCACAAATAGCTGAATGAAAAAGGGGAAAAGAAAATTCAAAGAAAAAATTAAGCAATAAATAGTTTTCTTTCTAAATTTTTGTAAATGTTTCAATGAAAAGATAAAACATCATTCATTTCCAGAAGACATTTGTAGTATATAAATTGTCTTTAAGAGGTTCTCAAAACAAATTATTTTCTCAACACTACTCAACATATCAACCATTCAGTTGAAAAGAATATTGACAAATACGATGTGATTTTCAACTTAATTGGCAAATTATTGAAAAAATCCTTCAAAATTGTGCTTTCTTTAAAAGAAAGAGTGAACAACACTCAGTCTAATAAAGGAGGGATAATAACTAATAATATTACAATTTGGAAGTCTTTTCTCTTGACAAGCCAGAAGGAGGACATCTGCAAATCCCTTATGGATTGTAATAGTGCAACCTTTGTCCCTAGATCTATAAACCCAGCACCATTGCTGCATAGCAAATCTCCCGTGCACAGGGCTTCACTTGTCACTGCAGGCACCAGAAGACCTAGCGTATGTTTTTGCCTTTATCGCTACAAGGCATGTACATAATTTCTTAACTAGACTACTTTGTTACCCGCAAACCAGAAAATTTTTGCTGCGAGGACTTTTGTCAATTAAGTTCAGCTTCCCGCAGAACTTCGTTAGTTTTCTGCTGGAAGCTGAACCTTCCTACAGAAGCTTTATAATTCACAGCAATGTTTCAGCACAGTTCTGACGGAAGATTTGCAACAAGTTCTATTTCCACAGGCCCAACGTGGGATGTGTGGCTAGGATTGTACTACAGAGTAATATGAACTGAGCGTGATATGCCTTCTAATTCTACAGTCCCTAAAAATGAATACAAAGGCATCATTGAAGCATTTGCTCTACTACTTGCATACATTTGTGAAGGATTAAAGAAGTATTACTAAAGAAAAAAGTACATGGATGTTTCAAGAGCAAATGACATGGAATTGGAAGGAAATTTGAAAGTCTTTGAAGAGTATACAATAGGTTCAGCAAGATTTAATTTAAGAGAAGCTGAATAAAGTGTTTTAAACTGTATTTAAATGAAGAAAAAAGGGTGATTTTCTTCTACAGTTTCCTCTTACAATTGATAAGTTGATGTTAGCTAAAACTAGCCTCATGTTTACTGAAGGCATGGCACTGAGCAATAGTGAGCACTAGAGAGGCTACAGCTTCATAAAGCCTCCTTTCAGCAAAGAGGGGTCCTGTGAGCAGCTGAAGGTGGTTTAATCTGCATGACCTTGGCCTGAAAAGAGTTGCATATGTTCTCAGTAGCAGTTCCTGGTCTCTGTTGGGAGCTGGTCACTAGAGCTGTGGTAGGAAACAGGCTCCTCCGACACAGCTCAGTGTCCCTGATGGCAAGCACCACTGTCACTTTGTGGTTCAAGACACCTTCATTGATCCCATCATCACAGTTTGAGAAACTGCCACTTACCACCACCCTGCCCTTAGCTACTGACTCCCAGCTGAGATCCAGGAACTACGTAGTTTTTGGAGTAAAGGGCTCATCTTTTCTTTTTGTGGCTGCATAGCATAAGCATATACGAACAAGGCATTTGTCTGCCCCTGATGCATATTACCTTATACATGCAAGAGTTCATCCTTCCTGGCCTTCACAGACTGATGCAAGGTCACAATACATGTTAGCAAGTTAGCAAAGACTTGATGCTGTCCTAGGCTGCTCTATCTTGCTCCTCCTTCCCCACAGGGCTGCTCTGGGAATGAATGCACAGGAGGTTCGCCAATACTACAGAAACAAACAAAAAAATCAGAACTACACTTAGGAAAAATTATCTGAGCCAATTACTAACTATTTATATTTGGCTCACCTGCATCATTTCACATATGATAAACTGGAGAGACCAGATTTACTTTTCAGAATCATGATAGTTTGTCTCTAACCAAATTATGTTCAGAAATATCCTTTTTAATTTGATTTCTAATGACCAATCCAAGGACGGAAATAGAAACTCCTGCTTTTGTAAATGTAGCTGGAGGAGGTTGTGAAGTTTCTGTCCAGTTTGTTTGTTATTGCTGAAAAGTTGTTAGTTACTGTTCCCAGAGTTGAACCATGGTAACATATAGCACAAATATTCTTAGTTTGCTTCAGTACAAAGTCAGAGTGGTTCAAATCACAAACCTCTCTGATTTAAAGGTCTATTAAGCTGACTGACCACACTGAAATCGATTCAAAGCAATCATTTGTTCTGTTACTACAACTCAGCTAGGAAGATGGCAATGAACTAATGGTGGTCAACAGCAGTCTTAAATCCCAACAGTTGTTTTTACAGAGATTGTGTATTTATGACCTAATCTCCCAGTGTTGAATACGTTCTTAACATGTCTCAGGATAGGTTTATTTCTGTCTTTAGCATCTAGCATTTGCTATTATAAACATCACATCACATCAATTAACATATATGTGTGTGTTTATACACAACGTTTTATAAAGACTCATAATATGGCCAAAATAACATCCTCCTGCTTCCAGATTACTGGCATATGCTGCCTGTCTGCATAGTTTGTAGAGAATAAACAATTTATACAATATTAGTAAGTATTAAGTAATTCTGTTATCAAAGTGCAGGACACTTCATTTTAAAATTCCTCACTATGAGCCAAAATTCAACTTTATCACTGTAAAACTTGCAATATATCCATTATCTTCAGATTAAAGCTAAAAGCTTTTGATATGACAGGCAGGCAATTCATCCTGTTTATCATCTGACAGCTAATTCCCTGCTCCTCATGCTGCAATAGTGGAGTACAAGTGTTCATTTTGTCACACTAGCTTTACCCTGCCTGAATTTCTTTCCTTAATGCATGTTTGTATTAATCTCCAGATTGTCTTCAAAGTGAGAAGGTGGATTATGTCCCTGCCAAAATTTTAGCACTTCTAAATAATTGATGTAATCTCACTGGAGCTGAGAGAGGATTCTTTACCATTCCATCAATCTATTTTAAACAGTGAGCACAGAGTGGGGGAAGTGGGGGGAACAGAGATGGAAGGTAATTACTTTTAGCAATAAAGTGTGTAGCTAGAATATCCATCCTTGACTTTAATTTTATAAATTTTCATTTGCCTTTAACTGCCTTGCTAGATGAATATACCAGTTGTCTGAGTGGTACATTAAGCAGTTACCATATTTCTACTTTCTCCCCTCTGACCAGACATCACAGAGACAGGGTAAAAGGTAGATGCACGCTGGGCTTCACAGCTGCAAACTCATTAGCTGAACAATGATTTTTCTCATGGAGTAGAGGACTTCTCAGCTCAGGTAAATATATATAAACTGTTCCTCTACTATAGCTGGGGCTAAACTGAGAGAACAGGTACTTAATTACTTGTGGCTCAGGGAATTAGGACAGTATTTATTTCCATCTGTTTATGGACCTCACAGAACTGAGATTAAATTCACAGATTCTGATCGGAGAACTATCATCCTAACCACCTGCACAGGGAAAGAAGTGCTTGTTTTTGAAGGTGGCTCAGACCTGGCCAATGCTGTCTGATGCATCCAGTGCCACATTCAAGGTCACTCTCAGACAGCCCCTGAAATCTCAGTGAGACTATAACCATAAACTATAACCATATAACCATGAAACAAAAAGCACCTCTGCTGAAATGTTGCACATTTGGAAATTAAACTGGGTGGTGTTAGAGTCCAGATTTAGATGCTGATTTTTGGAAACACCATCAGGTCACAGGAGTGAGACTGTCTTTGAAAGTCTGTCGGGATTTCCTCACTGTGTTACTGTGGAACATCTCATTCCTAGAAAAATAGTACATCTAGAGAAGTTAAAGTAGAGCTTTGAGAGGAAAGAAAAGTAGGATGCTTTCTCCAGTATGCTACTTATAGGTAAGGACCTGAAAGCAAAGACAATGAACAAGAATCTGGCATGCCCTAAAGGCATATGAGTAATGAGCTCTCCTGTGCCTCTGTGACACGTAAGAGACTGAACAACTTTGAAAGTGTGTGACCAACTGCTTTAACCATAACAGGTCTTAGAGACCAGCATTTCAAACAATACACTTTGTTTGGAACAACTCAAAAATTCTTGTAAAGATGAAACTTGAATGACTTATGAAAGAGACTTTCAGTTGGGATCAAAAGTGCCTTTTTTGAAGGAAATCTCCCAGTTCTTTCTACTCACTGTGCTTAGACAGCCACCTCTCATTACCACTTCACAAGCCCGTCTTGGTGTGCACAAATGGGGTTTCTTTCAAGTGAAACCAAACCAGAAGATGTACTTTAGAAAATGTGCTCCAGAAGCACAACAACTGCACACCAATTCTCTAATGCACTAATGGATGCAAAAGCAACAGGGCCAGGTCACAGTTTGAAGTAAAACGCTTGAAATGTCTCAGCATGGATGTCAGCTCTGTAGCACCAGCTGCTTTGCTCTGTAGATCTCCACTACTTGCTGATGTGGATCTAGTCACTGTGGTCCCTGAAATCACACCAAGTGCAACTGATTTATATGGTAGCTGTTATAAGCAAGAGAAGATCTAATTAAGGACATGGTAGGGAAAACATGGGCCCCAGCACCTATTTATTCAGTGAGGTGTGTTGAATAGGGGTTGACTGTCAAATCAAAGCCTGTGAGACAACCATAAATACTAGGGGATTAAAATAATGTTTAATGCCAGAAGTTACAAACTTTGAGATGCTATTATAGGGCCAACAATTATGGGGCCTAGACACTTCAGGAATCCTTTAAAAAAAACAGAGCACCCTGTTGTTTTCCAGCATTAACAAATCTGAGAGACCATGCCACTTTACAGAGGATTATTTCAGCTTCAGCTCTGTCTAGTTTATAGAATTCAGTTTTTGCCCAGCCACTATGAGTTTCCTTTTACCTGTAACCATGGACCTGTTGAGCAAAGCACATGCCCTTCATCACTGCAGGACTTTCTGCAAAGAACAGCAAAAACAGAACAAGTCCCGCAACCAGTTATCCTGCACTAATACTGCCTTTCCTGACGGGGGAGCGGGGTGGGGTGGATGTGGTTGATATCTCCCAGTACTTATAGCTCCTCAGCCTGAGGCTTTGCCCTGCTGAGATAAGCTGCTCTGACTGCATGCATCCCTGAGCTGGCCTTAGCAGAGCTCCAGCAACCCAAGGATGTTGTCTGAATACCTCTCGCAAAATCCTGTGAGTCATTTCCATCTTAAAGGACATCTTCCCTCTCTCCCTCCTCCCCCCATCCTACTTATATGAAAAGACAGTCAGTCCCTTTTTGAAGCTTTTATTTTTAATGCCCTGTTTTTTGATCTGAGTGTAACAATGAAGGATGATTGAAGAGCTGAGACCCAAAGACTCTTCAATTTTCCAAATTGGTTTAATTTGATGAAGAAGGAATGCTACATTTTGTTAAATTATATTATGATAAAGAGGAGCTGGTAGCTTCTCAGCATGAATCTGAAAGCAAATTATTTCCACAAAAAAGGACGATGTATTTAACCAGACAAGTAATTATGTTGTGGTGCTACTATCTCCCCTGCTTCAGATTAGAAAAAGAATTCAATTATCACTCCATTAGATCAAAAAATAATTTTAGTGATACATTCAAATTGAATTCATTTATTCCTAAGCATGTTCTGGATTAACCTTCATGCATTTTGCTGATTAGAATCTTCAGTCAATACTTTTACTTAAAAATCTACATTAACTTGCTACAATTTTTTTTATGTTAACATATTCTGTTATTGATTTTTCTGATGCATTATATTATAAATCATATTTAATTTTCCAGATCAGATAAGTGGGTTTCTCATACAGTTTAATAAAATCACTTTGTTTTTCTGTTATTTTGCTTTCCTGGCTTGCTTTCCAGGTAACAATTATATATTCATGACCCTTTTGGGACGTTGCAAAGGTGCAAGTTCAGAGATAGAGAAGAAGACTTCCGAGTCAAAAAGGAAATCATATCTTTCTTTTGAAATCCTTTATTTGTTTGACCTTTGCATTTCACGGTTTGGCTAATGTTTTACATTCTTCCCTCTTCCTTTCTTCCTCCCCCCACAAATTAATGCAGCAGTCTGGACTCACATGGAAAGATAAAACTATTGCTTTGGAGAAATGAGAGCCGGTCTTGGTGAGCTTTGTTCTCCACCCAGGTCTGTGCTCAGATCCACCTGTGTTAGCTAGTCCATCCTCCACATCCAAAGTGGTTGCTTTCGGTTTTGTATAGCCTATTTGGCAGGTAAGAAGTTGGCTGTGAGAGCCTTGCATACTGCCCATGCAGAGAGAGCCTTTTTTTTCTCGAGGACATGGTGGTTGTCCAGAAAGAAGAGCCCATCAACAACTAATTGGGCCAAAATGGTTATATTGAAGCCAGATGCCTTCATAGTATAAGGTTTATCCCTGAAAGCTTTGGACAGTTCTGAATGACGTTAAGTTCAGTGTTTTTTAATTTCTTGGAGCTCAGTTACTTCAATATCAAGTAGTTTAGGGTTTGGGAGATTTCCAGATAGGAGCTTTATGTAGTAAATTGACCCAATGAAGTGATGAGTGTTCCACAGGAGACTGGATTCCATAAGGAAATTCAAAGGCTCACACCATGACTCTACCTCTGCGTAAGTCTGTGTGTATATACATATGTACACCCATAATATACAGGCACACACTGAATAAACTCAATTGACTGTAAAGACAGATTATGTAACTTCTGGGAACACAAGTTTGATTTTTGGATTGCTATAACTGGGTTAGAAGAATTCCAGTCACTGGTTTTCTTTGCCACTGATTTAAGTAAGAAATAGAGGCCTACTTTCAGTGCCCATAGATCTATATTAGAAATAACTTCTTTTAGTGTTAGTTACCAGTTTGCAACTAACTTAATAATTACAGTTTGGCTAGTTCTTAAGCTATCTGACATATTTTCTATTGTTACTATATAAATTACAGTTACATAGTCAAACTACACAACTGGAATTTTGCAAGGTAGTTAGTAAAGTTCCATGGAAATTAGTGTATTTATGTAGGCAATTTCCCAAGTTAACTTGAATTCTCAAAGAATGAAATCTGGCCTGACAATCTGTGTTCTGTATACCACAGTGCCTGGCACTTTTATACCTACAGTGTCCCTGGTATTCCAAATGTTCTAAAGAAGTTGCATTAACAGGCCAAATAGCTCAGCCAGCTCCTTCAGCATTCTTAGGGACAACTTTTCTGATCTTTTTGGTTTTAAAATATATATTCTTGGAAGGTATTAATATCCTCTTCTCACTAACAGACAAATTTAATGTATTTCATCATCCTTGTATGATAGAGAATAAAATCTTACTGATTTTTAATTACAGAATAGGCATAGGTACTAAACACTTCTGCATCAAGTAACGCTTTCTATATTTTGTAGGAGTTATACATCATTATGATGGTATGTCCCAAACATACTTTAAATTCTTTTTACGTTTCCTTACCAGCGTGCACTCCAAGGCTTTCCTGTGGTGTTTTAAATTACCTAATCCATTTTCTGCACTTCAAAAATCAATATAACTTAGAAGCTATGGCTGTTTTCCTTTTTCTCTCTTTGTTGCCATTTGTTATCTTTTATTTCTATTTCTTGCTTTCTTCACCACAGAATTCAGATGTGTGAAGTGTTTTTAGCAAAGTTGTTGTTATACTTGCTAGTCAAATTTGGCTTTTTTTAAGACCAGCTAGAACTCTGAAAGCTCTTAGTTTCATTCACAATTTTATATGAAATTCATTAAGAGGGGGAAAAAAATTAATATCCCAGATCTCTCAGAAACAACTCAGACAAGCATGGAGTTCCTTTAAGATGTCATTCCCACACCTTTTACCAGCTTTATCCCTTCTAAGCTGGTTACGACACGCCGAGTGAAACATCTCATTCAGACTGTCCCAACATGCCGGCAATGCCAATTTTGTCATTACAGTCTCTTTGATAAGCTTTCTACACCAGAGCTTTGACACAAAGGCTACTGAGAATCCTCTTTTCACTACTTTGTGCCTTGTGTTTATTTATTTCTATTTATTCAGTCTGTTGGTTCTTCTACCGAATTTCATTTTACTAGTACTTTCCTATCATATTCTTGGTTTAACACCCTTCTTACATTTTCATATAGATAGAACAACCTGCCTGCCTGGAAACAAGCTGTGGATGCGACTCATCCCATTTGTGCTGGAGTGGTTGTCAAGTTAAAAATGTTCACCATTATTTCTCATAGGTAGTAGTTCAGCTGTAATATTTTCTGTCTTACCCAGATCTTACTCTTACCACAGGATTAAGCAATCCTTAGAAGGCTAGTTGGACTTTCCCATCTCTTCCAATGTCCCCCAAGCCTACTGTAACATGTGGATATTCACAATGCAAGATTATTGATTACAGTGTGCATCATCATCAGCAGATTTATCAAATTCCATTTTAAAAAAAGACAAAAAAATATTATTCAGTCTTCCAATTACATGCAGTATTTCCCCTACAGGGAAAAAGTATCCCAGGCTTCCTGCCTTTTTTACCTTCTGTAGTTCTTTAATTTCTGATTCAAATGTACAATTACAATTATGATTCCTTGGCAGATGATAACGGATGAAAGACCTCTTGGTAGCTCATTGCTTTGTAGTCTCAGGATGTCCCAGCATGGCCCACAGGTTCTTGCTCTGCCCTTCGAGAGAGAATGACCAAGTAGTTAAGAAAAATGCAGAACTTTGAGTCAGATTGGAAGCAATTTGCCTCTCTCAGATTGCTGTTTTCCATTTTCTTTTGGTTTTCTTGTCTGCTGTTCTCTTATCCTCTACAATCTTTCTGCTGAAAGCATCACCGGCAATAGTTTCTTGAAGTAACTTTCCGAAGAGACTTGTTTTACTCAGAACCTGCACGGCATTGCAACTTGTGTTTCCAGGCCACATAATTTCTCCCCAGCATGACCACTAGATTTTTTGCTTTGTGCCTTATAAATCTCCTCTGGCTTGCAGCAGAGAAGAAAACATTAGATGTCTGCAGTGGATCACAGCAATTTTCCCCTCACTGCTTGCATTGGCTGCCAGCTGCAAAGTCCAGCACAAAACAGAAGGAAGCAATCTCTTAAACTTCCTGTTTATAGCTCCTATTCACCTGTGTTATGACCTTGTTGGGTCAATGAGGGACTAAATTTGCAACTAAATTTTGCTGTTCCGTTTTACTATCTTATGTAACTACAAACAGTGTTTGAGCTCTTTTACTTGTATACAAACACCTTGAGCCTGAACCATGCCAAAATTTCCCCAAATAGGTGATTTATGGATGGGCCACTCGCAGCTTCCCCTCATATATTTTAGTCAGATTGTGGGCACGGGCAATCTCCTCAGCAGTGAGACAAATAATCCGAGTAGCTACATACCAGTTGGAAAAGCCTCCTCTTGAGCTAAAGTGATTAGGGTCTGTCAGACATAAAAGACCAACATCAGAAATGCATGATGTAGGATAAAAAATACATATAGAAAAGTAAGCGCGAAGTGGGACAGAGTGATGAGGGGCTAGGGAATTGTTTCTGTGTCTACCACTAGTGCAATACAGTTACTTCGTAAGCAAGAGCAAAGTTGCATACTGATAGTCACTTTTAAAGAGTTGCCATTTGGAAGCAACAAACAGCTTATGTTTCTTGATATGAGCCTGTGGAGAAACATACTGAAAGCTGATTAGTTTTAATGTACACACAGACAACAGGGAGTTGAGATACAGTGCGAGAGCAGTGTGTGTGGGGAGAGGGCACTTGGCTGAAGAGCATTACAAACCCAACCAAACTCCTTGGCTTGGTTTCCCCTCTCACAACCTGAGGGCTTAATTTCATGGAAATTGGTGTGAATATCAGGAAATAAGGAGACGGTCTAATCCATACCCAGTTCAAGCAAACTGCTACACCCAGGTATTCATGCCTAATATTACTATGTAAACTCACAGTATCATTTATACCTTTGGAAAAGAGGCCTCAGCTTCCCCTGGACGCAGTAACGGAGAAGGCTGTTAGTTGTCTCAGCCCTGCTATGAGGAGGTTTGCAGTATTCCCCTGGGAGAGAGAAATCATAATTTCTGAAACCCTCCCCTCAGGACATGCTAGCATTTTGCATGCTATATCCCTTCCTTTGATGCTGGGGAAAATAAATGGTAAAATCCTTTATATTCTGAGGAAAAGAAGATTTTTCACCAAGGCCAGCTGAAACTTTTTCTGATTTTTTTTTGACAAATTAATTTAAAAATGTGTATCTAAGAGCAGATATTAGATAAAATCAGAGAGCAACCACCTACATGTGATGGACACAAGGTCCTTCTTAGCTCTGTAAATTACTCCATGTCTTCTGAACCTTTTTCCTTTATCTGACCCCTGCTTTATTATTTTACAAATTGTCATAGTTTCCCACAACATGGAGCGATGCGGTGTCTTTTCATCACGTTCTGCCTTCTCTTTATGGCAAACATCCCATCTTCATTTTCTGCATTTGAAGGACTACCACAATAGCATTGTTTTTGAATTCTTGTAATGCATGTTGATGATACAACGCTGGCACCAGCGTGCTGAAGATTATAAAGAACACTGCAAAGGCATTGCCATTGTGCTTCATAATTAAATGTCTTAATGTTTGCATTTCAAGGTTGTTCTTTTTTTTTCTCCCCTAAAAGAGGATCAGATCTCTCTCTCCAGACTTGTACCTGAATCTGAATCACTGTAATCTACCTGAAAGAAGGAAGAAAATTGTAACCATCGAGTTCAGTTTACACAAAAAAAGGAGAGAATTTTGTATTCATTGAGCTAAGCACTCCGCACTATGCTGCTTCGTTTTAATCTAATGCCATTCCACCTCCTCTTTCTTTTGTCCTGGCAGAGTCAATTATAACCACAGATTGCTACATGGAATTGTAGCACTAGGGAAATTGTTAACACCTAGCTGCTCTGGCACAAGATCACACTAAACAGCTTATTAAGATTCAGCCATCAGCTCTGATGAGTAACATGCAGCAAAGGGTTGAGATTTACTTCCAACTCATTTAATTACAGAAATCAATGAATTCAGAGAGCGAAGCCATGAACAGGAAAATGAACCCGACCTGACCAACATTTCATTTGAGATCTTAAGATATTACAAGTGAGATTGTCTCAGGAATCTATTTAATTTTGAGTGTGTGGACAAATGAAACAATGATAACAAAATTATACAGATTTTTACTTTGATATCAAAGTGTTTTCAATATTTTAGAAATAATATTGCAAGAAAATAAAGTGTACTTAGATGCTCTGGTATAAAAGTATTATAGACTTCTAGACAACTGAAAGGCTAATTGATCACATTAAAGGATTTGTTTTTTACATTTCCATAGCTACCTAAGGACTGTCTTACATCTAAAACCTGGAAAACATGTAAAGAGAATTTTCAATCAAAACAGCCCATCTAACCTCATTATATTAAGAATCTGGTCCAGCCTCTTCTGGTGAAGTTCTTGATGGCTATAGTTGCAATTAGAGTGTTAAAATTCCACAAAATGAGCAAGCTGATGAAAACACAAGTTCTTTCCCTCAGAGTACACAAACTTGAAATAGCATGAAAGGATGAGGAGATGTAAAGTGTATTTTAGTGTTTACAGCTATGATAGGTTCTTGTGCGGTTTCGCTATTGCCTGGCTGGCTCCTGTGAAAGCATGGCATGTATCACATGGTTTCACAATTTATTCATTAAACTTTAATATGTCATATGCCTTGCTTTCCTGATATCCCATTACTGTGTGATGTTAATGACAAAACCAAATACAAGACCAAGCTTTGGAGACAGCAAGCCCTCAGGAAAACAAAACAGAGCATCGGAAAACATGGGTAGGTATTAAAGAACATGAAGGAGGGAATAAGGACAAATTAGAGACTAAAAGTAACCACACTTAAAAAATGCAAACAGAAGTCCAAGAAATGCTAATCAAAAATGTCCTATTATGCAAATGTAACAGTAATTGCTGAGCATATGTATTTGAATCTCAGAAGAAGAAAAAAAAATCTGTAACAGCTAGTGATGCCATATTGAACATTTGAGTAATTTAAGATATTGATTTGTATTTCTTTTGGAGTTGTTCTCCCCTCCGCCCCAAGTGCATCCTCACTGCATACAAATGAAAAGCTCCCAAACACTTTGTCTGAGGTTAATAGGTTTGGGTTAAAAATTCTTACAAAGATTTAGCAAGTCAAATAGTCACTGAGCTCCACGGTAAGGAATTACAGCATCAGGGCAGAAGTCAAAAGAAGATTTGAGTGAAATGAAGAAACTGGAAAGACAGTGATTAAAAGGATTATACTAGAAAGTGAAATTAATTAGCTGGATGAATAACTGAAATAGGACAAATCGCTTTTTAGAAAGTTAAATATTTCATGCCTTCAGGTAGCAGTGTTTTAATTCATTCAATATTATACTGATGAGGAAAAAATATTCAGATTTTTTTTAAATGAACAGGAAGTCATTGATGCTAAAATTAGCTACATGAGGGCACTCCCTGCATCTCATGTATCTGCTTGTGTAGAAATCACCACAGAGTCTGACCATAACTTCATCTAATAAAAATTAATGCTGTGGTCTTCTACTATATATAATATGGTCTTCTTAACATATTGGAGAGTTAATGTGGTCTCTGGAGACAGCAGGAAAGAGGACACAGCCATTGGTTACCTCAGCTGAAATTTGGTGTTTACTGATCTTACTCTGAAGGTTTCCTGGCAAAAAACTGGGGTTAACTGCTGCAACCAAGTTTTTACCTCAGTTTCCAGCACAGTTCAAATGCTGAGACAAAACTAGTATGTTTTTCTTCTGCCAGGAACACAGCATAAAAAGTATGGGGTCATCAAAAGTTATGATTGTGGCCAAAGGTGCATGTAACTTACAGGAATATATATCACACTAGAGAAATGTATATTCTGAACATCATAGGAAGAAATAAGAAGTTGTGATAAAATCTAACAGAAAATTTATTATTGTGATTCAAAAGTCTTTGTTTTTGTTTTTTAATAGAGATAGCAGAAAAATAAATATTGCCCTTTACCATGGAAAGCTATAACGGAGATGCATAAAAGTTTGATCCTGCTTTGCAATGGCATCAGGAGTTGCAGCTCTGGACTAAGACACTGACATTTAGGAGCCCACATGTGAAGGAGGTAACTACCAGCAGTTGAATTAACTGTTTCAGTCTCTGTTGCACCTGAGGGAAGCCAGGGTGTGATTCAGTAGCCCTAGGGGTGTTTTGCAGTGACAGTGTAGACTCTGTGGGGTTTCCTGTTTAGCTCTTTCACCAAAAAGGCATAGCTGTACATTCAGCAACATATTTTTCAGCACAGTGTAGATCTCAGATGCCTCAAGTCATCTCAGGTGGCAAAAGACACTTCTGTTTAGGCATCTGAATCCCTCCTGTATTAAATACAGTCAGTGAACTCTATTGAAATTTTTCGCTTACCCTAATATAGGTAATATTCAGTTAACTGGGAGTCTTTCAGCTGTGGTGACATGTGAGAGACCTCGGGTGGGTAGCCAAGACATCCAGGCAGGCTTGGCAGATATGACACAGGGCTTAGAGATGACCCATACCCTTTTGGAGTGGCAGAAGGAAGCACTGGGGAATACACTAAAGTGTCTTATATATATGTCAAATATATCTTATATCTGAACACTGAATCAGACCCCAGAATAATTGTAGTCACTGAGTATAGAGGGAGCTAAGACACCTACCGCATATGCAGACAACTCATTTCAGGTGATTTAATCTGGAGCAAAATCCTACCCCTCAAGCCTTTCATGCGAAAATGAAAAAGAAAAGACCACACAGGAAGCTGAGTTTATTTCTCTGAAGTTATACACAGTGATTGAAGTCTGAAATGCAAACCTCTCAGCTGACCCAGCTCCTGTAACATGAAGGACCAAACCACCAGCTGCCACAGATGTGGGCAGTGAAAGCAGATCAAGGCTTCCTCCTGCATGTTCTGTAGTTAAATTCTGATCATGGACTAAGGGAAAAAAAGAAATCCAGGTAAATGTTCAGGCAAATGCATAAACAACAACAAAGAAAAACCTCTGGTCACACTCCAGTCTCCAAGTCTTACATATGTTGATTCTCTTTAGGAAGCTCCTAACATGATCATAGAGACAGTGAACTAATCAAATGGAAAACTTCTCTACAGAATTATTCCAAGTCTTTTTTTCTTACCAGAACCCAAACGATATTGGGGAGGGATTTCCTGAGAACTGGCAGAGAAAAGAAAAAGACTGAATACAACAGGTGCATCAATCAAGTCCTTCTCTTCATCTGATCCTTTAAAGTGATTGCCCTCAGGTTACCTGATTATTGCTCACCCAGCTGTCATGTCACACACTGAAAAAGTGAGGAGATATCACAAACAGTGACTTCAAAGGCTTTTTTTTTTTCCTTTAAAAAAGCAGAATGTTGCAAAATTATTGTTGAGCAGTCCATGTCCTGCTTACCTACTCCAGCACCCAGACAGATGATTACATCCCTATTACTTAGCAAGGCAAGTATTAGAGAAACACACGTTAGCAGGCACCATTTCATTTTTGACGTAACTATACAGTTGCTATTGCTTTTTCATGTCTTGTAATAGCAATAGTCTAGTCATCCACACTTACCTTCTCCATTCATTTACCAATATGTTGTGTGATATTTCACAGTGCCACACTGAAAAGAGATTGCACATGGACATTTGTAAATTTTATGGTCTTCTATGCTTTCACCTGGACAATAGGACCACCATAGAAAGAGTGGTAAGAGATTTTTTTTAAAGGGTGAGGAACCATTGGTAAGGTGTTGGAAAATCTCTGAGATAGCATGCCAAAAATAGCAATCACAAAAAATTTTAGCTAAAGTGCTAAAGGTTTCACATGAAATACTATCTCCTAAAGCTGCAAGACTGTGTTAAAGGGAGAGTTTTCCTTTATCAAAAGATGATACATTTTTGGCTCTTTCACTTTCAGACAGAAGTAAAACTAACGTACAAGTATGAGCCAGCAAAAACCTTAAAATTCTGTCTCTCTCTGGTAGAAAAGAGCAATCTCTTCACTCAGTCTATTAGATGCACCCACATGAATCCTTCCTTTAGGAGAAAGGTCTTTGCTTGATTTGTTCTTGTGACTGCTGCAAAAGAGGTTTTAAAATATGCACATCCATGGGAAAAGACAATCCCTGCTCAGACAGCTGTATGGACAGGATGGACAAGGAATGGACAGAATAAAACAAAAAGAAAAAAGAAAAAAAAGATACTTGCCTTTTGTTTTTTGGGAAGTGGGACATAAGAAGTAACTGATTTTCTTAAGTGACACAGGAAAGTAGTAGCAGAGCTGAGACCTTAAATCCAGTGAATGCCTTGATCACAGTTCCAATCTCTGCTTTTTAAAGTTAGCCAAGAAACCTGAATGACATTTAGCCAGATGATACAGTACAGAGAGGAAACTCACGTGTGTTACAGGAAAAAATATTATCTTATGAAAAAACAAACCAATCCTGAGCAGAGAACCAGATCTCACTTGAAAATATATCATACTATGAAGAATAAAAATATCAATTCCTCAGAACAATAGTTTATCTGAAAACTCTAAACAGGCTCTGCTTTTTAGGCCAGATTGTTCCCCCGTGAGGCATGGGGGCCATATCCCAGGATTCACTCTGTTCCCTCCCCACCAGGGAATACAGCTAATTAGTGGGCATATTTGGGGATAATGTTTGGCCAACCCTTTCATGCACTTTTTTACTCCACAAAATTTTACTTGGGTCTGCAAAAATAAGAGCTAAAATGGATAAATGCCTTCTACGACTTTCTAAGTTGCTGAGGTTCTTGTGTCAGACTAGGCTCTGCTACAACTCAAGTTCTGTGGTTAACTTGTCACTTTTTCTTCATTGTTATATACTACAACCTCTACTGGTGTTGCCAAAATACAAAATTCAACCCTTCAGTGTATGTCCTATTTTTAGTGTTTAGTTGGGATCAAACTCCCTTTTCTAAACCTATCTAGACCTCTCCAAAGCTGAAGATCAGATTTACTCACTTTTATAGTTCTTCATGATGAAGTTCACCCCACTTTATGATGGGATGGGAGATTTCCATGACAGACCTAGCCAGGGTGAGTGGCATCTGTAACTCACCCAATGTAACTTCACCCCAAGACATTGTGGATCTGTTCTCCATTCTGAACTGCAGCTTTACAGGATTCTGGAAAAATAAAAGATGTTTTTGTTCCCCACTTAAGCTTCCTGAGTGGGAGCATTTGAAATTCATATACTTTGACTTCTCACAAAAGGATGTCAATGCAAGAATCATTTGATCAGCACATTATGTTCCATTGCTGGGATAATCAAGGTTAGAGCAACTGCTTATTACATGGCACATAGAGCAAAGTCATCTCACCTTTCTGCTAATCAAATCCTTTCTGAATGCAATTTGAATAGTTTTGAAAAACAAACAGCATCTCTGAGGACAAGCTGAGTTTTTAAAACATGCATTGCAGAGTACATAGGACAGCAAACAGAATGTCTTAAGCCAAGGCCTTTTGCCCACAGGATCCCTTTGAAATATTTTTAGGAGTGAAATGTCATCACAATTTTTAGAAAATGAGAAAGAAGTTCCACTGAGCTTACAGGAAATGACCATGAACTGTGAAAAAATAAATGTCCCACATGTGGGCCTGTTTAAAAGCTGATCAAAAACATAATCTGGAGGAAGAATATAAAAAGCAGTGACATTTCCTTATAGGAAAATGCATAGGGAATGGAATCATATCCCCAGGTAGCTGACATCAGGATTGAATACAGAGAAATATGTTCTCAGTGACGTCAGGTTGGGCCCTTGCTCACTTCACTGGCTTCCTGTAGCAGCACAGCTAGTGGGGCTAGAAGCGACTTCAGAAGCCATGTGATCTTCTTCTTACCACAACTGTACCTAAACAATTTCTGACAGAGATTCATCTAAGTCATTTTTAAAAACCTCCAGTAATGAGTGAACCTACAATCTCTCTGTGCAATGTGTTCTCAATAACTCTCAACAATACTTAGAGTTAGGAATTTTTCCCTAATGTCCTGCCTAAATCTCCTTTACTGCAACTTAAGCTCATTACTGCCTGTCCTAGTCCCAATGGACATGAAAAACATTTTATTCCTTTCCTTTCTGCAGCCATTTTTTACATATTTGAAGATACTCATGTCTCTCCTCACTCTTCCCTCCTCTAGACTAAACAAATTCCATTATGCTGAATATTCAGGACTTCAGCGGCTGTTTTCAAAGTGCTCATATATCAGGACACAGGAGACCTGAATGACCATCTGAACTCCTCAATAAATAATGACTATACTCAGCTGTCACAGGGGAAGTGTTTAGGTCAAGATAAAAAGGATTTGTGAATGAACCCGAGGTATTTTGGGAGCCAGTTCAGAATTATGCTGTGTATCCATCCCGAAGAGGTAAATGGATATTGTGGGCATAGCTGGCCTCATGCAGAAGAAGGAGAAAAGAAAGCAGAGCCTAGCTGAGGTTGCAGCTTTCTGGGAAAGGGATGGGAAGATAGTCTGGCGTCCGAAAGGAATATTGTTGAGCCTGGAAAAAGAGCTAAAGAGTACCAGTGTGTGTCCTGGAACCTCAATCTCCTGTCTTGAGCACATAAAGCTCCACCTGTGAAAGCTCCCTCAAGGATATGTGAAGGTATTTTAAGGTCATAAGGTTCCCCTAAGTTTGATGGACTAGCAGAAAACCAAGCAGAGGAGTTGCCATTTTGTGTCAAGGGCAGACATAGGACCTGGAGAGGTACAGCTTCACAGACAAACTGCTGACAGATTTACCACTCACCTCTCTCCTTTGTTCCAAGTGCAAAGTACTTTTTTTTTTCTTTTTTTCTTTTTTAAATGCCTTAGCTAATACAGACACATAGCACTGGGCATACTTGAAGGAAAGAAAATCCACAGGCAATCTTTCCCTCCTGTGGAGAGAGAGCAAGCCACATTTGACAGATGTTAATTATATCACTTAGAGTTATACTAGAAGGTGCTCAGATACCAAAGAGATGGGAATGGATGTATAAATACAGTAGGTTTAGATCTTATTATGCAACAACTCTGGGCTTGAATAAAACCTAGACTGGCTGTGATGCTGTTATAACTGAGTGGTGGGAAAAAGGGGGAAAGAGATAGTGTTTCCTTCTTACATCTAATCTTTACAAGAATATTTCCAGATAGATAATTCTAATAGATTTGTAGGGAATTTGCTTTAATTCTACATCATCTTTCTCTTATTTTCCAAACTCAGCACCTGAATGTTTTGCAGAAGTATTGAGCAATGTGACTAAGCATCTGTCAGGTGTTTGCTCTCTCGTCTTCCCAAGGGCAGAAGTATGAGTGCATGTATAAGCTGAAGCAGATGGCAGAGTAAGTATATTCTGTACATGTGGATGTGGTGGATGCAATAATTTTGTTTAAATACCAAACCCTCCCTAGATTTTGTTCAAAAAGCAGGATATCAAGTTTGGGGACAAAAAGTTGTGGAAATGGCTGGCGGGGGAAGCCTCTGTAGGGCAGGAGGCAGATTGCATTGCAAAGAGCTGTGCAGACAGTGATTATTTTGCAGTGCTGAAACCAAAAAGCATCACTGGATTAATTCTCTAATCTGCAAATAGACAATTGATTAGGTGCTATTAGAAGGCATAAAATAAAACTGCAGCGTACTTCTGTTGCTTTTGTAGAACAAATAGATAGAACCTGCCAGCTGAGGCCTAAAAGCTAGGAGCAGATGTGCCTGGGGAGATGGAGAGGGAAAGAACAAACCCAGATGAGGGTGTGCTCTCCCAGAATTCAGCTCAGGGAAAAGAGCTGAAAGGAAGGGACCTGGGGGGTGGCTTGAAATAGGGACACTTCACATTTGTTCTTTTTATCATATTTTAGGGGCACTACTTTTAAAAGAAAACAATCAGTGGAATCCTAAAGTACAGCAGGAGCAGAGCTTCAGTGAGGTAAAAATCTGGGGATGACTAACAATGTCTAAAATTCTCTGGGGTGCCTGGTAACCCTAACCTAAGTCAGTAGCTTATAGTCTTGGAGTGCAAAAGTCTTCAAGAGAAAAAAAAAAAGGTGGAGGGGGCTCTACTTGAGAAATTTGATTTGGACGGCAAAGATTTGAGGTGGTTTTGCACACTACAGGTAATTTTCCTCGCCGTTAAAGGCAGCTGAAGTCCATCAATTTGGCCACCCCTAACACTAAAAAGCTTAAATTTCTGAAGAACAGGAGCAGCATTTAAAGCCAGCAGGATAAGCATGAAAGCTTTGAGAAGTAGGTGAGTGACCAAAGCTCTACGGCCTTGCTGCCCAGCAGGGTAGGTGACACAGCCCTGGGACCTGACAGCACCAACAGGGAGTTTCTATAGGAGATGGAGAGCAGCTAACTTCCCTGGAAGATGGAACAATGAAACCTGACTATTCTTGTTTTATGTTTTTTTGAGGAGAAAGGAAATTTGATTTTGTTTACAAAAGATATTCCAGGTCAAACATTTCTGGGTGATTTCTATACTGCTTGAGTGATAGAAATCATCCTTCCCTTTCTTAGTCCTATTACAAAACCCCAAGGAAGCTAATACAGGAGCCTGGGGGAAGGTTGAGAAGGGAAAGAAATTACGGGACAACTAAGAAATTAAGAAATGATGGGAAAAAAAAGGACATTTTGGAAAGATTCAGTTAGAATAAAAGAAAGCTAGTGCAGTGGGGGAATATTAATATTGGGCAACCATACGAAGGCAGAGAGTAAGGAAATTACAAAGGCTCTCGAACTGAGGCGGGTCTGTTGTATCAAAGGTATCAAATAGTTAATTCTTCAAGGGAAGGGGCATACTCATATTTTTCTGCTGCTCCATGAAAAATTAGGCAGTAATACCATCAGTAAAATTCAGCTCTGACTCCTCCTTTACTGAAGATTATTGGTGTATCAAACATTAGTAACACACAGGTCAGACCCCCAACTCCTTCAGTCTGGGGTTTAAGTCTCTTTCCGTGTGTGCAAAACCACAACCACGACCACTGCTAGAGAAACGTCAAACTGCAGACAAATTAAACACACATGTCCTCACTTGAAAATGTCAGCATAGGCAAAACAAAGGTACGTTGAAGACAAATTTCAGTTTTATTGCACTCTCTCAATGGGAACTTTCCAGTGGGAGCCCAGTCGAGCCTCTTTTAGGAAAGAAGGAAAAGCAGCAATATTTGAATGACCCTAAAGTGACACCATATAAGTCGTGGTTCAGTAAGCTATTGCTGCGTGCATCCAATTTCTATGGGACAGTCCAAATGCCTAAAACACAGGGGATCTGCATTTTAAATCAAAGTGTCTGCTCCCCAGATTAAAGGTAGACACGTGTCTAAGTGTCTTGCTGAATCAGAGCCAAGCACACACGCAGCTGTAGACTGAACCCCACAATCCGTCTGGCTCATTTTAAAACTGACCTTAGAAAACTCATTGTTTGAAATTAAGCACCATTATTTTAATCATTGTTTATTCTCTCTTTTTACGGCTTTCATTATGCATCCTCTCCACGCGGGCCCAACTGGGGATCCAGCAGCGGCGGTCACTGCAGTTTTGCTCCACAAGGTGGCAAAATGCAATAAAGAACATCCCTGCATTTGTGCCCTGAAGTTCACCTTAAATAAAAAAAATCTGAACTAGGTTTGATTCCCCTATCAGTGGAGGCTTAAAACAGAGGAGAAACAGGGTCTGCTCTGAATACTTTTTATGTGCTTGCTGTTGCCAGGGAAACCATTCCCTTGGTATCCCAATGCTGAGCCTACCTTGCACTTCGAGCATTCTAGTTCTCGGAAAATTAAGACTGTATCATGCTATCATGGTGTGGAGAAACTATTAGGAAATGAGGACAAACACTGCTTAAAATAATAGACCCCACTTCTAAAAATAAAGCATTTATTGAGATCAGATTTAAAATGTTCTGCATGTTTATTTTTTTAGGACTCAACCTTAGGATATATGAAACTAGGTTAAGGTGCAAGGACAGACCCTGGTTCATGCTGAATATGCAGAAGATAGTACTGGTATTTAGTAGCTGTTTTCTCCACTGTAATACAAAATTAACTGTGGGCTGTGTGGCTGATAAAGATTATGAATAGCTGTGATTTCTTGTATCATGCCATAATAGATATAATGATGGTATATGGTTATCATCTGTGGGTAAACACATTAGGACAAAATTATCCCTCATGTGACTTTATTCACTTTTCTGAATCATCCAAGGGTGAATTTGCCATGGTGTACCTCACACAGATCTCTGATCCTCTAGCAGTTGTTTATGAAACAGCAAATAAAGTTTTCCGGGGGGACCCTGACATATGATCTAATATCAAATGAAAAGCCCACAGTCTGTGTTCACACAGTCTGAAACTGTCATTTTTGTATTGTGTCCTGAATAACTGTGGTACCATAAATATAATGAAACTCTGTCATAAAGTTAAAAAAAAAAATAAAAATAAAACGAAACCCTCATCAGAAAAGGTTTTAGGTTGGTACAAAAATGTTTGTCTGATAGTCCTTCATTGTCCTAGACATCATCTACTATATGACATATAGGGAACAAACCATCCTTCACAGCATCCCCCCAACACCGTGCCCAAACCTTCACCTGCTAGACTAATTTCAAGTGGGGCATCAGGAGGCACTAGCAAGAATCTGAACAATGGAGCTGTTCCAATGATTGAATATGGAATAGGTCTTCTGCCACTTTTCCAAACCAACCTTTTTTTCACGAACCCTGGTAAGCACTAGGGCCTGTGAAGTACCACCAATAAGAATTCTATTATCTTTTCATCAGCTGTTCAGAATTTGCAACCAAGAGATAAGGTTGGAAAATAATTGTCATTGTCCATACTAGAACTCAAAGTTTCAATTGAACAGCTTCATGAAAACCTTTTCATCCACGTATACTGAGTATAAATGTATTCTTCAAAATAGGGTGAGCATGAGTAATAAGAAGCGGGAACAGATGACAGCATGGGATAATTCAAACACCTAGGCTCCTACTCCGAAAAAAAACAAGTCACTGAATTATTGGTTGTTGGGTACTTCAACGAGGACCACAAACGTGTTTTCAAATTACTTTCTGCCAAAGAAAAAATATTTTAGGAGAAAGGTGAGATGAGCGCTTGGCTAACAAGGAAGCATACCACCCAATTCTAAGTATTCTCATACCATGATTATTTATAGGAGTATAGAAAATGAATATTGCACCTCTATTTCCCTTGGAAGTGAGGGAAATTTATTTTACACTAGACCCAAACACACTGCCTTATCATCCTTATAAAGAATGATTGATGAAGGTATGGTCTGCTTGTCTCTTGGTAGCAATACCAGTGGTTGCTCATTACGCTGTCACTGCATAAGTATGATTCACACCTAATTCTCATGGATTCTGAAAACTGTGCTAAGGGATGCTTTCCCCCACTAGAAATCAAATATTGCACAAGTTCCATGATTTTCACGTGGGTCGACAAGAATTGAGATTTTTCAGCAGTTAATGGCATCCCACAACTTCTTCCCCATCTGGATCATGATATTTCATTCTTTCATTTTCTCTGTTAAGATTATAAATTCTTTGGGCAAGTTCTACCTTTTATTAATGTTGGTGTCCTATTCCTAACATGAATGTCTTTGTAGGAACATTTACTAAGTGTTAGAAACTGATGAGGACAGAGGAAACACTGAAAGTGGTCATAAAGAGCATCCCAGATAAGTTCTAATCCAGGCAACGTTTATTGCTGTCTCGCTACCTTATTACTGTAATATGCTGTAAAATATGGTCAAGACTTCACATGACAATAATGAGGAATGTCTTGGTTTTTTAAAGGACGAGGAATAATTTGGAATGTTCTAGGACTTTTATTCAATGTCTTTAACATCATATGGTTGGAAGTCCTGTACTAACATCACTGTATTGCTAATTAGTGCTTGCAAGAACACTCTTTGATAGTGGGATTTTGTTGGCTAAGGAATGTGTCCTCAGTAAGGGTCACATTGATCCTCATCCTGTAACTGTCCAGAATACAGTGCACAATCACACATCGCCTATAGGATTTTGTCCATAATGTCAGTGATATAAATAGATACATGCACAGATATATGCTAGAATATAGAGAGAAGAAAAACTATCTTTGGACTGGACTCGTATGCAGAGACCTGTTTTGTTTGGTGCTGACAATTTTTTTTCTTTCTCTCTGCCCCCACCCCATATTTGCATATAAAATAACCCAGCTTTGGGTACTTTTATAGACTTTACAATGCAGCATCCTGCCTTGTATATGAGGTTCCATGAGTTTTTGATTACTTTTTGTTCAGGCTTCTGGTTTTAACAAATCACATTGGAGCAAGGGACATGACACGAGCAGTGGCTCAAGATATTTCAGCTCATGGGGTTGACAGCAGTTCTGCAACAATCCCATATGGGTGGTGATCAGAGATGTGAAGGAAATGACTCCTGTTCTTCCCACAGGTCCTTTCAGCAATCTGCGTTCTCACAACAGCTCAGTGATTTAAAGGCAGATTTTTCTCCGCAGTACACGGGTGCGTGTTTGAGCACTGGTTCCATGTCACAGAGATAACATAATGCTCTCACAATGCAAATCCTTCCTCCTCCAAAATAATTTGTAAGAAACACATCATCTGTAGAGCTTCCCTGTGTTGATTTCTTTCCTGCTTTGTATATGCAATTCCATGAGCTTTGATTATTGTGCTATCCATGTGGTATGCATCTTATTTTCATATTAAAACTTGATCAGACTTTGAACTCCTCAGACAAAGGGTCTAGCAATTTTCAGCCTGGATTCAACCCACCTAATATTAGGCTCTTTAGTGGGATGACTGAATTAGGAGCCAAGATGTTCCTATATCTCCTTATTAATCATAGAGGGATCTAGGATCTCTCCAGGATAATTCTTCCCTTAGACGGTCTGACTGCCTCTCAGAAAGTGCTGATTATTTCCCATCGACTATAGAGGAATCTCAAGGTATGTGGCTTCAACTTAGTTGCCTCAATTTAAGCATTTAAAGAAGTGAATATGGGTCTCTGTATTTTTGTAGTGCCACAGAACTGGAGAAATGTGCAATAATTTTTGTGTATTTTCACTTGAAAGTAGTTCTTATGGTTGCACTACCATGTCTGCTGGCTCCAGCTGAGCTCAGGGCTCCATGTTGTAAGATACCATGCAAACGCATATTGCTATGAATCCGTCTTCTCTGTCACTGGTTAAGTAAACATCACAAGCAGAAACTGAGAGGAGGCAGAGGAAAGTGAGATATCCTGCTTGAATCCACACAGCAGGTCAGGTGAGCTGCAGTCAGAGTCTTGGTCTCTTAACTACTTCTCAAGTTGCCTGGATGTTTTAGTTATGTGCTGGAGCCAAGAAATATACAGCTATATAGATCTTCGAAGAAGAAGATCTGAAACATTTTGGGTCATGGATGTTTTTCATATCCAGCCTTGAGAAATGATTCAAATAATTTCTTTCTGAATCCCCTCACACTGCTCAATTTCAAATTTGAAGTTGGCTGGCTTTTGTATTGGCAAATCATGTTACTCAAGAAAAAAAGTCATCAAAAATAAAAAATAAAACCCCCCCTTCCTCAATTGCACCTTTCTCAGTTGCAACCTTCCTCCTTTTTTTTTTTAACATCTGTTTCACAATGGATTTTTCCATTGGATTATTGTAGACATTGCTTCAAGTACTTTCCAATGCACAGGGTGATGTCTCTGTTTGGTAGATTCTCTTAAGCTATTTCTGGAATTAAATTTATTCTGGGCCAGTGATAACAAGAAAGACTTAGAAAAGGATACCAATTTTATTCAGCATTCTCTAGCAGTGTTTTGCTGTTGTACTTAAGTAGAATAATCTACAACTTTTCCTTTTTTTTAATATAGTTTTCCATTTATGTCTCAGGGTATTCTAGAAGCTGCGGTCAGACTCCTCAGGTACGGCTTGTAGATTATGTACACAAATAAAGATTGACCCTGCGCTAGAGCTTTTAGTAGAAAATACAAAGGATATGAAAAAGTGAGACTTATTGTAGAGCTGGGGAATTGACACACAAGGAAATCCCACATAGGCAGTCACACAAGCTTCACTTGAGGCACATGGATAATAGAATCACTGAGTTTGTCCAAATAATAGCAGGGGTCATGGGGAGGTATGTCCAGCTGAATGGAGTTCTGAGGAGATCATTTTTTTTATTGAGGTGAGTATAATTAGGAGTGAATAAATGAATAATTGAACTGAATCTCTAGAAAGAATGATTAACAGTGCTAGCTCTGTAGGGACACGGAGTATTTTCTTCAGGGGACTGACAGAAGATCTGGTACTTGAAACATTCAAAGCCAGACTGGATGAAGAACTGAAAAGTTTGCAGCGTGTCCCAGAAAGAAGTAATTTGTAAGTGCCTTTAATGCAGGTTTTACCTTCTTCACATTCCAGAAAACTGATTTATTACAGGCAAACGTTCAACTCTATATTAGGAATAGAGTTACCACTTAAGGGTCTGATTTCTCATCAATATGGTTATCTATAGACCTGCTTCCAAATAATGTTATTGCATGTTGCCTGTGTAAATTGTCTCTATCCTGATGTGAGACTAGACAACCTAGCTTAAAAAAAAAAAAAAAAAAGAAAGAAAGAAAGAAAGAGAGAGAGATTATTTACTTAATAGATCCAAAGAACTCCTCCGGCACACATACCAATTTTAAAGCTGCATCTAATTTACCTGATAAAGGATAACAGCTCCTCTGGTGCTGTTAAGGCCTGTAGGAGAAATAATTATACAGGTACTCATATTTACTTAAGGAAGAGTGTATATTATTTAACTAATCCTTTGTTGTTCAGCTACAAAAAACTGCTGATGAATGCCCAAGGCTGAGTTCTCTTTTCTGATGTGCATGAGCAGAATCTGTTAAAGGGAGAGAAACTACACATGTGCATCCAAAATCAGAAGTATCTGAACATACCAAGTAGAATCTTCAAAATCTGGAGTGATTTAGAAACTGAGATCTTCTGGGCTGAGGAGGGTATCTCTATCTGAGTGGAGTTTCAGAGTGTCAACTTGGGATTTAGCTGTCTACAGCTATCTTCAGCCTCATTTTAAATTTGACGTCTGTCATTATTACAGATCCGCAACTTTATAAACCACTTGAAGGACATCCCTATGCTTCATGTGCTTGCTCATTTAAACCAGCTGAAGATCAGAGCCCTAAATGAGGACACTGCGTTTATGCCTGGACTGCACAAAAGTCGCATGCAGTGGCATTCCTCTGACCTTTTCTTCTCTCTGAAGTCAGGCTAATAGAAACAGTTCTTGCCTGAGCCTTACCGGACCCAGAGCTAGGAAGCATTGCTGAATCCCACAGCCCTACCCACCAGCTTCATCGATCTAAAAAGCAATAATAATAGGCTGTAAAGTATGTGCTTTGCTTTTAACTAGAGTTGTCTGTGCTCTCTCAAGATCACTTTTGACAACTGACATTCTTTGGCACCTAGATGACTTTCTTAGGGATCATGTAGCGAGGAGCAGCTGAGAAGTATAGTGAATTAGCTCAAGTTAATACAAGAATTTAAATTAATCAGATGGATATGTGGACACTCTCATCTGGAAGTAAAATTCATCCTCCAAAAGGTCAGGCTGTTTGCCCTGATGTCACTTTACTTCTGAACCACAGTCTTTGGGAATTTTAGTCAGCCCCAATTTGGAATATTTCAACTTTTTTTTATTATTACTTAATTATTTACTTGTACTTTTCTATGCTTTGAGTAGGCAAGCTCTTACCGTGGCCCTGTTTTAGGCGGTAATAAAGATATTCCTTCTCCAAGATGGATAACACACTATTTCTCATATCAATATTGAAGGCCATACTGCTTATTCTGGTACAAAACTAATGGGACAAAAGGCGATCATATTAGTAAGGCATTATTGTAAGACTCATGAGCTGTGGCTTCATATCAGCTACAAATTTTCTTTGTGTTCCCCCCCCCCCCCCCCCCCCGGATTCTTCTGCAAACTTTCTTACTGCATCAGTCATATTCTCTCACTTCCCCCTCCCCCTTCTTCTTATTCTTTCAGACTTTAGACTTCTTTGCTTGAATCAAAGTCTGTTACAACATCTCTTATTTTGTCTTGGGATTCTCTAAATACTATCATGGTGGAAATAATATGTTGTACCAAACAACCAGGTAAGTTGCTAGATAGATGGGATGGGGGCATAGATTTTTAGCTGAGAGCCAGACAGCTTTCACATTTCTATTACAAATATGGAAAATATTCCTAAATATGGGGAAAAGAAATTTTTCTATGAATGCATTTCTGGGTACTCACAAACCACTGCTGAGGTCACTGGGTGCAGAATCTCACAGGTGGGTCCTTTCCTTCTGTCCTGTTCAAGAGAAAATCAAGAATTCACACTTGGTGGCAGTATTTGGCAGAAAATCTGGAAAGAGCCCACAAGCAGCATCCATGATCCAACTGGGGATCCGGGTTCATGTTTATTAAGATGAAAGATTCAGTATGAATTTGTGCATCATCCCTGTGTGTGATAATCAAAGCTTTGTCAAAGTCTGCAGAAGTAATTTAAATGGCCATTCAAATAAAGAGAGAGAGAGAAGCTTTCAAGCCAGCCCCCAATGCCAATTCTTGTTTCCTGCAACTTTCCTATCCGGATCGTCAGAGCATATAAACAAACAAACGTAGGGGAGGTTTGTTGAGCCCCTGCTGCTGCTGCTGCTGCCTCCGCCAAGCAGGGCTTGTGATACCACTCTCATGTTGCTATCTGTGTTTGCCATGTTTATCTTGCACGGAGCAGAGGCATCAGTGCATTGCAGAGAGCAAGGTTCTTGTAAAGAAGATTGTAGATAACCAG
Source organism: Dromaius novaehollandiae (assembly GCF_036370855.1). Classification (NCBI taxonomy): domain Eukaryota; kingdom Metazoa; phylum Chordata; class Aves; order Casuariiformes; family Dromaiidae; genus Dromaius; species Dromaius novaehollandiae. Next base: position 79,421,270 of record NC_088132.1, read on the forward strand.
ATGTCATTGGCAGTAGGGCTGACAAGCAACTATATATGTGTGTACTTGTGTGTTTGTATTCTTTATAAAGAATACCTCGAAAATGTGCAGTGCAGGTACTTATTTTCTCTTCTTCAAGTCAGGGCTCTCTTATAATTTGTGTTTTATCAAAGCCAGGCATAAAGTTGAGGTTTTAACAAGTAATCACGTGAGATAGGCGGGTTGGGACGTCCTCCATGTTAGAATACAACAGACTCCAGGTCCTGAAGTCTGATCTGTCCCAAGGAACAGGCACCTCTGCAATGTCCAGATGTGACTCTCAGTAACATCCATAAATTGTACCAAAAGCTTTGGCTTTGTTTTGTGTCCATCTCCAATGCCAGAGACTGTTGCTATCTGTTAGCTTCTCATCTGCTAATAGCTGTCTGCTTATCAAGACATAGCTGTCAACTCTGGTGCTTGGGTCACCCTTGCTCACTTTCAACAGTCTTGGACTGTTTAGTGTAACAAATTATTTACTTTGCTACTTTAATCAAAGGAAGCAGCATGTAATGATTGCAGGGCTACTTTTATCCTCATTTCAGTTCTCTATTTATAAATATTCAGGCTTTCAGCCTGCCAGTAACACTGCTTATAAACTCACATGTATGGGAAATATTTCAAATTCAGATGAAGTAATTTCACCATACCCTAAAATATCATAAAACTAGCACAGAGGTTTCTAGGCCCAGAAGATGGATAGATGTGATATGTTCTTGGAAAGTTACCACTGCAGTTTTCCCACCTCATAACAGCTTTTGAGGAAAAACTGAAATACTGAAAATGTTCATGATGATAATCTTGAAGAATATAGATTGGTTCAATCAACATGGTTTGTTTCAGTGATCTTAAAACCTTTTGGTTATAGTTCAGGCCTTTTCATTTTTATTTTTTTAAAGTAATAATTAACCACAATTTTCAAACAGAAAAGTCATTCTGCCATCCCTATAACATGGTACAGATGTATAACATTCTGAACAGTCTGTAACATATATATTCTATAACATTCAATAGCATATAGTTGTGTAACACTCTGAAAAACCTCTTTTTACTCTGCATCAATTAATGCACTGACTCCAAAAAAAAAAAAAAAAAAAAAAAAAAAAGACATTCAGAAGTCATATAGTACAGGCATTATATCTTCCAATCTTCCAGACTGGTAAACTGACAACTGACATCAGTGATCCGGAATAGGAATGTTCTCCCTGCAGGAGAATGACTAACCTGACCCATATCGTGAATGAAGAAACACTACAAATACAAAGAAGTTCCCAGCTGATGTTGGCCTGAATGTGAATAGCTAGGCAGATTGCATTTATCTACCCAGAGTAAGAGCGAGATGAATCCATAGTGGCAGGATAGACATAGGAACATCTAGTTTGCAAATCCATCAGGTCTAAAAATTAGAATATCTTTGGCGAAACACTAGCATGTTAGCAAAGCTACCAGTGGAAAAAAAAAAGACATCTATGAGAGTTTGGTGGCTAATGGGGAAACTGTTTACAGGATGGTAATGATGAAAGTAGATTCTTGGAGAGGCAAATAAATGACCATTGGGACAGATATATGAATAAGTTTGTGTGTTAAGAATTCAATATGACAGGTGATCTGGGGTAAATGTCTGATTGCTTAATCTTTTATGCAAAATATGAAGTAATTTCATATAGCTTAATGCATCACCAAAGATTATTAAGACAAATCACATTGCTCATATTTGCCAAGTGCATGCAGATAGTTACTACAACTCAGCTGCTGTGGTTACCCAATTAAGCCATGATTAGACATCTCATCCCTAAGAACCTTGGAGGATCTCTAAGAACCATAGTTATGAAGAAGTTTGGGCATGTAAAGATGAAAATGGGCTATTTAAAAACAGTTTCCCTAAGAGCATAATAACCAGTCAAAGTTCCTTGTCCAGACGACAGCTAGATAACTAGTGTATTCTGGCAGTCAATTTAGGGAAAAAAACCCAACATTCCTGAGTACTAATCAGTGTGACTGTCTTGGGTTTCTTTTGAAAGGACAACTTGGGGATATCCAGTGGATAACGAATCAATGGGAATTACCTCGATTCTTGTGGGACCTGGCAGACAATCTGATAGAGAGAAAAAGAGCATGGGACTTGGGTAACTCTAACTTGATGGAATCAAACTGCATACATTTCCATAAGGGAAATGTTAGTCTTAAATCATAAACTCTTTGAAAATACAGAAAGGAAGGAACTCAAGATGATTTAGGGAGCCCACTTTATACAGAGTCTTGAAAAGTTTTAATAAGAGCCTTTTTTCTCAAAAAGTTTTAATAAGAGCCTTTTTGCGAAATATTCAGGAAAATAACCATGTTAAGTGGCAGCACAGTATTGTAGATTAAAATTCAGTAAATATTAATTAGAATAAATGCAATTATACATACATCTGTGAACAGAGAGGGAAATGAACAAGACAAAGTCAATTAAATGTAAATGTAAATTTAATTGAAATTCTAGATAGTACAGATATTTCTGTGAGCTACTAAGAGATCCCTGAGCACTTTGGATTCCTTATTGGCATCTCACATCATCATGCCCAGCTCATACAAAGTAATAGATGGAGTTTAGCATGCTTTGTGCCTTCTGCTGGTAGCAGTGTCTTTCTCTGATGATAGGATTTTCTTGCTGAAGAGCAGCAGCGTATATTTAGGGCACTAAAAATTAGTCTTCTACTGGAGGAGAAATACACATGGCTGAGCCTGAATATTTTCTAATAGTGCCATTGAGATTCAGTTTAGTGTTTTATTGAACTGTTTCAAAACACACACAAAATTGTTTCAGATAAAAATTAAATATTCAAGCTAAACAAACCTGTATTTTATTATTATTTTCTTTTTTTCAATGATAAAAAATCACATTATTAATTTTTACCAGAGAAAAAGAAAATTTTGCAAACAATGTATTATCTGGGGAAAAAAATCCTGCAAAATTTTTCCAAAGAGTTATATATACAAGTTCCCATCAAAAACTACAGAAAAACAGAATTAACCAAGATTAATATTTAAAGACATTAAAACTTGTCAAAAGAAAAGATATTCTGTCTTATGTATAACACTCACATGGTGTTTTCCACACGTATATAAAGAAGTCTAAGAAGTCTGTCTTTGTTATTGGAAATACTTGTGATTGAGCAAACATCTAACATTGGTATGATAGTTTTCTTATATATGGCAATATCAATAAGACACAGGACAGTGGAACCTCTCAGTGGATTTAAGCATATTGTGGAGGTATGGCTGCCTAATGACAGATGGAATTCAACTGGGATAAATGTAAGGTTATCCTCATAGACAGAAGTATTCTAAACTTCTCATATGTTTCTCAAGCTGTAGGATTCTCCGAGGATCTAAAACATTTGGAAACTCATGGAATGTTTGACTAAGATATCTGTTCATTATTTGGCACCCTCAGGAAAAGCAAATATGATTCTTGGTGATGTAAAAACAAAAAAAGGGATAGGAAGACTTTATAGAAAATATCATGCCACAACATCGGGAATAGCTGCCTTCACCTGGAATAACTGATTCGCACTTGCTTTATCCCTATTGGCACTACCTGGGTCTACCTGCACAAGCATGGTAAGATAGACTGCTAAGTATAAGGATTTTACTTAAGGAAACATGGAAATGTCATACTGCAAAACCTAGAAAATATTTTGAAGAAGAATTCTAGAATAATTGAGGGATGTGTAACAGCAAGATACTATTTATCCACTCTACTTTTTAAAGCTCTTGTCTTGAAGTTATAATAGCAGAGTGAAGTGCCAACATATGAAACTAGTACTGAATAAGGTAAAACAGTGATACCTAACTTAGTGGATTTCCCTGCTTCAGAAAACCTTCGTGTCAAACATTGCTAGAAGATTTTTCTTAAAGAAAGGTAAATCAGTATTTTAGCAGTAATAAGTAATGTTTGTAAGTGGAGATAAAATGACAGAATGCAAAATGCCTGATTTCATGATGTATCTGATAGACTCATAGCAAATAGTAGACTAGGATCCCAAGGCTCCCTATATAATCCGTGGAGATTCCTCCAGGTTGTGATTTACAGGAGCCCAGCCCAGGCATACTGGTTAGTTCCCCTGGAGGCTTGGCCCCTATTTGTAGCTGTGCATGGGGGAACAAGTCTTGTATCTTAAGCACTAAGTTACAGCTAAAAAATTAGGCATTGTGAATACTCTCCTCACAGAGACTCAAGCCTAAATAGCAATTCTCTCCTCACTGTACAATACTGCATAACAGTCTTGGATGAATTAACTCATCAGCTAAAACAGTACAGCTATACTCCAGTAAGTGAGAAGAAAATTGGGCTCAAAGTGTTTTGGGTTTGCTTTTTTTTCTCTCTCTCTCCATATACGCTCTTAAGGCAATGCGAAGTGCTGGAAGCACTATTCCGATATCATCAGGAATGGCAAATACAATGTTCATATACTTCTTGAATTGGATAAATGCTTCTTTTTATTTTAGTAAGGAGATTTATAATAGTAGCTCTTAATGAATATGAGAATTTTATCTTCCTTTAACCATACGAACCAATTAGATTACTGTAATATTAAGGAATGCTTTAATGTAAAATAAACTTACAGGAGTATGAATGTGAATGCTTGGTTACAGCAAGCTTGCCTAGCAAAAGAAGGACAGTACAATACGTGGTAAGTTTTCTATGTTGTTGTTTCTTCCCATAACACATCCACCTCAACCAAAGTACAGCTAAAATTATGCTTCCGCCGTTCAATGAAGCACGTCCTTAAAAGTGTAATAAAAAAGTATCATATGTTCTATTTAATCAGAAAATAGTGAAGTCTACTTTATCTAGCACTGAAGTAAATGACAAGCTCTCATTTAGTTCAATAGAAACAGAATTGGAAAGTAAGGACATACTCTGGTATGACAGATCAGTACAACTGATCTATTTAATTAAGGCTAGATACAAGGTCACAACGACATTTTTTCCCCATTTTCATGCTTCTTTTATTAGTATGATTCAGGTATAAAATAATTTCCTTAACTCCCATTAGGTATTGAACAGCCTATGCCCAAAGTTAATGTTAGATTAACACCTGAAAAAGCAATCATCATTTTGCAAGCACTAGGACTAATACAGCCTGATTTTTTACAGTTGTTTGTCTCATCCCCACTTAACATTGGTGTCCAAGAATGTGTCAGACTTTCTTAGCATCTTTCTCGTACACAGAGTCAGATAACTAGAAATCCCCTCAAGAAATGTAGATTTACCAATTTACATTGTAGCTACCTACATCTGCAAAAACACTTTTAGGCAGCCTTTTGTATTCGCTAGAATGATAGCCAATATAGGTAGTGACATAAGTATATAACTCATCTCATCCTATAGTAGGCACTCACATTACCTGAATCCCACCTTAAATCCCGTATTGGCTGCATTTGGATTCATGTATGGGGTATAAGCCTTGTATTCAGCCTTCACCTCCATCATGGCACTTCATGGATCAGGGTTCTTTACCTGGCATCTATATTATGAAAACTCTTCTGCCTGGATACTCATTCTGGAAATAATCTTTAAGACCTCTTTTCCCCCTCTTAAATCTGAAATTTGCCAATGAGTTCAGAATTTCATAGCAAAAACGTGCTTATACAGATGAGTGTGGGTGTGTGTGTGTGTATAAGAGAGAGAGAGAAAGTGCACCCTAGTCAATAACCAAGCACTCTTATTTAGAAATGATCTGGAGGAAAATTACCATTTCTTCCTTTCTTCCCTTGCCAGCTGTCACTCCTTTATAAGGAAATGAGTCTTTTCTCTCCTGGTCTCCTGATCTGCCAAGAAATTTTGTTGTCTATCATGTGACTTACCGGGATCTCCCCCAGACAGATTTCTGTGTGATTTCTCTACCCAATTATCCTCTTCAGGACTGACTGTCTCAATCCGTAGGCTGAAAATGCAGCAAGATGATCTGAAAAGTACCATTTGCATTCTTCCATCTATATATGCCTGCTCTAAATTATGACTCAGGAGATGTGACTAGGTTATCCAGATTTTTGGAATTTGCATGATATTCATTTCATCTTGCACATGACCTTCTTTTTGCCTTCCAGGTTCTATGTCAATGGATTTTGGGGGAAAGGTCTGGATTTTTAAATGTCTGAACAGAGCAGGAATTCAGCTGGTTGACTGACTGGAAGAGCTGAGCTCGGTTGGAAAGGTGTTCATATCAATGTTGTGACTATCGCCCTGGAGTGAGGCCTCTATAGTGGTTACAAATCTTCTGTAGATTGAAAAGTGTAAAGAGACTCCGAAGAAGTTATGGAGAAGCAAAAGCCTTCTTCAGCTTTTTTGGGATGGGCAGCCAGGAGCTTTAAGGGATGGTTGGAGAGGGGACTGGGACTACAGAGCTGGGAAGGTGGGAGTCATTTCTGCCAGGGCCTATAGGACTGGAGTCTAGTCTAAGCATGAGACACCACAACCAATACTGAGACTCACTTCTTAGTGCGCTTCCTCTTGCATTTAGAAATGTTCTAGTCTTAGCCCAGTAGTAAAAAAGTAGGTAACAATAAGAACAAAAACTAAACAGGGGCTAATTAAAGAAGTTAGGAACAGCTCCATTTTAGGATGGCCATATGGACGAAGCCCCAGAATGGGATGCAAGTGGCCTGGTTCAAAATCACAGTTCTACCATCGCCTTCTTGTATGACATGGGAAAAAGCTAAACCATTAATCATTTCAAGGGCCTTTTTACCCATATGTAAAATACAGACCATACTTCTTCCTTTCACCCTCACTTTATTATATACATTTAGATTAAGATTTCTTCTAAACAGAAACCATTTCTTCTGTTGTTACTGACCATGTGATGTCAAAAGTCAGCTGGACATTCTAAGATATAGCATTACAGGTGAATAGCAAGCTTCTGGCGTATCTCTGGTAGTTGAATTGAGTAGAGCCTTGATCTCCCCTTCTTTCATGTCACACTCACTGTCTGAGGCACAGAGAATGTTTTCTGCTGTGTTTCTTCCCTCTAACTTGGGCTTCATTTCTATGTTAAGTTATTTGAAGATGATGTTATTATTCTTTTTGGTCTGGTGGGGAAGAAAAACCAAACTTCACAGCAGTCTTTTGACTCAGTGTGCTGATGAAACATATTAAGACAGGTTATGTTGCTAGATGAATTACTAGCTGCAAGCAGGACTCAGATGTGAAAATGCTCTTAGATCGGCTCTTAGATCAGATTGCACCCTTTGATTGTGCTGTCAATCTAGTAAAACATCATTAAAGGAGGGAGAAGGAAGTTCGGGTCCATAGAGCATTTGGTCTATTCCAGTAGTTTAGGCTGATTTCTAAATACTGTGGAGACGTTTGCAAACTACTAAAGATCTCTGCATGCTGGTTTGCTTCCATTTGCACTTTAAAAAGCCGTTATATGAATAGGTAACAGCTTTCCAAGCTGAAAATGAGTGTGAACCATTCTAAAAGTTCACAGGGAGTGTAATTTTTTCCTTCCCATTCATCAAGTTTGCCAGTGTCAGTGCATCACCTTGTTTATCATTCATCTGTAAAATTATATTAAAGTAGCACGAAGAGTAGGAATGTAAAACTGAAAGCCAGGAAATTCACAAGGGCTGTAATTTCTTCCTTGACTCAACTTCATAAGCCGATATTCCTTCGGGATATGAAGTTTTGTCAAGAGGCTGCAAACAGGGCATATCTTTACCTACACTGTATTTTGTGATATGGAAACAAGAAGTGTTAGGAGAAGAGATTAACGCCAGAACTGAAAGATACTGGCTGCTGTAATATCATCAGCTTTCTCCAACTAAATGGGGTTTGGATAAGGATGATCCAGTCACAAGAAAGATGCTGAGTACAGTGATAATGGAAAAGATCACCAACATCAATCCTCACAAGTATTTTATGCTATGCCACCCTCCCAAATGAACTCACTCCTTCATGACTCACAACTAGCTTGAGTTCTGAATGTTGCTGATTCTCTCCCCCCCCCCCCCCCCCCATTCCTGAGGACTCCTGGGACCACTTCATTTTATAGAGTCCCGTAGTTTCCACAAAATGGACTAAGTATGCCTAGCACTAATGAAGGTTTTGGGTTGTACTCGATGTCTATCATGATACTATTAATATTCTGATTTCATTTGATCCCTTGGGCAAAGGATGAGTCTAGTGGAGGTCTCCATCCACTCCCAGCTCAGTGTGTGCCTCTCTTGCCCTCTGCCACACTGATCCTTTGTGCTCTCTTTTTGTATCTTCCCTGACTTATCCCATCTCTACTGCAACCAAACTCTTTTTCAGGCAGAAACAATTATTTCATGGCTTGTACGTTAGAGCCCCAAGCACTTTGGGGTTTCCACCTTAGTGAAGGAATCTAGGTGTTATGAATCACATTAAAATACGATAGTAATATGTATGCGCACATACTGAGACTGCAGAACCTGTCACAAAGAAGACAGTAGTAGTCTTTTGAGACAGGCAGCCAAATATCCCCCAGGACTAACTCATAACATCTTCAAGATCAAAATACTAATACTAAATACTGATACTAATAAATAAACTATAGGCTGGACACTGTTAACTGTATTTGGCATGCACAGTGAATAAAAATAACACAAAACTCAGGAGCCAAGTCTAAGCATTTGAGCAAATGTCTGCTGGTGGAAAGGTCTGCCATAAAAATAACACGAACCAGGTGCTGTTGGCAATTCATTTTATTCCTGAAGCTATTTTGGTCATTTCCTCACACCTGGGGGCTCATGGGTTAAGTCAGCAATGATAGAAGAATTTGCAATGTAGTTCTTACAGTGGAGTTTCATCTTCTTGTGAGAGGGACTGAATTTGGCCCTCAATTTTGAGAGATTGGCTTGAAGCTAAATAAGCCTCAGAATTAGTAACACATTTTCAGATCACCATGACTCCTGCATCAGAACAAGTTCAGTTGCCCCTGGAGGTGAGAATGTAGGAAGTAAATTAAAGCAATCTTTTGCCATTATGCTAGTGTGTACATCTAGATTAATTGTTGGTACCAGCAGGGCTTTGCTGTGAGGATGCTCTCAGCAGGGCTGCAGTCCTAACCTATGGCTGTTGCTATAGGGAAAAAGGCTGTCAGAAAAGGGGGTGAAATTACACGAAAGGGGAAACGCTCCTCGATACAGCTTAAATTAATGCTAATTAAAATAAGAAATAGGTTGCAGGAGGGAGATGGCAGTGTTAATCAGCATAATATAAGGCAGAGGACTGGAAACGCTCCACTAGGATCTGCGCCTGTATAGCTCAGTTTGTTTACAACAAACAAAATCTTCTCAGCTACTGTTACTGTAGCCATAGCAACAGTATTGAGGTTACATCTATCAACAAAGAGAGCAAAACAAAGATAAGGCTGGTGTTTAATAAAGATGAGCCATGATAATTATATGCCAGGCGACAGAGGACTGCAAAACGAATAGCCTGTGCCCCCAACGTATGTGACATTCATGCAGCAGCAGTAGAAATGCTATAAACTTGTGACACCAGTGTCACTGTTCCCCTAATAGGTGGACGAAAGGGACTGAACGTATTCCCATTCCCTTTAAATATTACACAGTGATGTAAACTCCTGGCCCACTTATTTATTCAATATATAAGGCATGGGTGCTGCAGCAACATCTGAGGCAGAAGAGAAAAAAAAATGCTGAGGCTCATAAGCATGATACATCCAAGTGGAAGAAATAATGCATTAAAAATAAATGGCATTTTTACCACTTTGGATGGATGCCAAATGCTGCTGTATTTTATCTGCATATCTGTTCTCTGTATTTCCTCTACTTCCTTGTATGCTTCTTTGTGGACCCAAATGTCCATGTGGTCCTTTGTGAAGAGGTCACGCATGATTCAGTGTTCTGAGGATGCAGTCAGTCTGTCTTCAGAAGAAGTGGAGCACTGTGAGTCTTGAGATGGTCCCCTGCATGCGATAGCTAGAGACATGCTGAAGATGCTGTGCTCCAGAATTGGAAATGAGAGCAGGACATGGAAGAATATGTATTTATGGCTGACCTAGGAAACCTCTGTTGCTTTTAATCATGTCTGACAAGTTGATTGTGCCCCTTCTAATCTGAGAGAAGGCCTCATAAGGGATGACTGTGAAGCCAAATTGCAGTAGTATATTTTGTAGCAGGACACTTGTTAGTCAATGCAACAGGTGAAAAACAAAATTCACAGAGTAAATCATCCGAGTAAAAAAGGGATGAATTGCAGTCACCCAAATGATGGCATTTGATGGAGTTATTCTAGTCAAATATCCCCCCAAAATGGGTCTGTTATTTGGACACCTGGCCTCCACACACCTATCAAGAAGAGCATGAGTGTCCTATTAGTCCTGTGTCATATCTGACAGCACTAAGCAGATGTTCTGGATGCCATAGGGCATATAAAATGTAATAGAAATATAGCCATCTACGCTTAGACAGCTGAGTTGTTCTTTCAGCAAATAACAATCTGTTTTAGAAATTAGAGTAAGGGAATCATTTAAAATAGATCATTTAAGATCACTTTAGGCACCTAAAAGTTAGGGACTTAGCCTAAGAAGTTTGTTGTCTAGACTCCATTAACAAATATGAAGAGGCTGGCACATCCACAAAATGATTCATCACATCCAAAGATAGATGTCTAAGATGAATCAATCCCTGGAGTTCTACTGCTGAACGGAGAGAAAGCTTAAATGACTCACTTAGAACCGACGTACACCTCTTAGGTAGTTTAATTTTAGGGGCGATAATATTTTAAGTGTACTAGTAACTTCTTGTAGTGATTCCATTATCTTATTTAGTAACAGATTTACCTTTTGGAAATAGCCAGAGTTGTCATTTGTGACCTTTTTCTTCATGTTTTTTCTTCAACAGTAAAAGCTAGAGCTATGTCATTAAACGAAGCAAAGCCTGAGATCTATCTCTGGTCTTGACGTCGAGTGACACAGTTTGGCTGAATCCATACAAAGCATTTTGCTTTGAGTCTTATCTGCACTCTGTGCATTGCCATTGTAAACCTTAGAAGGAATCATGATTTTGTAGGTGTTTTTCTCAGTTTAATGTTTCTGATGGTGTGAGGCTCAATTGCAGATCATGAGGGAGTTGTTGCACAGCATGAAACAGTGTTTGGCTTGCATGCCTTTCGATGTGGCACAAGGACATGCAAGGGTTTCTGAGAGCATAAATTTTTCTGAGAACTGCTGGAGGACTGTGTAAGACAGTGGGCAACAAATATATCTATGCCTTATCCATAATGCCCATTAGAAATGGCCCCTAAGTATTTCTTCCCATTAATTGTGTCTAGGCAGCATCTCAGATAGCACTTGCTGGCATAGCCAGGAAAAATCTCAAAGTCTGTAGTAACAATATAAATGATGCAGAATTCCAGTACAGACATAGTCAAAGCAGCTATTAACTTCAGTGACATAGCAATTTTTCCTCTGGTTCAAGTTTTCTGTAGGCTTAAATGAAGCTGGAGAAGCAAATACGCTACAACCGTTTAAGCTGTGCATACACATTTATAGGTATGTGCCTAAGGGTAAAAAAATAAGTATGGCAATGTATTTTGTGGTACAGCTACCCAACAGAAAACAGAGGTAGAAGCAAAGCTCAGCAAACAGCAGTTAATCAGACAATGGAAAAACCCTGTGAGCATTTAGAAAACATTTTCAAATTATATAATGAAGTGCAGTGACTCAGGAATTTGACAAGCAAGATACCTTTCCCTTTCAAATCTGGCTTAAGGCAAACCCAGATTTACCATCTGAAATTAATAAATACAAAATTCTTGCAGTGGCTTCAGGCGTAATTGTCCTACTCTTTGGGAACTGCATCCAAATTACAATTGGAAACTATGTCCAGTAAATTCTCATGTGGGAAGGTGAAGATTGGTGGAAAGATTCCTGTGCTCCTGTCTTCCCAGGTATGTGAAATACTGCAAGTCTTCAGCATTCAAGCACACCAGAGTGGCACCATATTGTGATGGAAAATCCCAGTGGCAGAATTCATCTCACCTGTCCTGGACACAGAGGATTTCCTGCTGAAGGACTTCAGAGATACTTATCTTTCTCCATCAGCTAGAGAGAAGCCTATGTGCTTATTTTAGGAGTATTGCTTCAGTTGTCCCATAAAACTGATTGTGCTCTGTTGTGCTTCTGGGCTTGGCAAAATAGAGCCTGCCCAATATTTTTTAAAGGATTTGTTTGTTTAGACTTTTTTAACATATCCTTTCACCAAAAATGAATCAACACAAGGCAATTTACTATGTATTTTACTGCAGATTGGTTATTGCTGAGGTTGTAAGATGGACATGAGATTCCTGCATGCTGGAATGGTGGCTAAATTATCTTCTCCTTTATGAACTTCATAAACTCCCAAATATCTCAAAACATTTTGTTAAATATTTTGGATTCTATTCCAATCATGATTCAGGGAGGAGGTTGTTGACTTTTCACAAAATGCAAATACCTCCTCCAGATATTTCACTTTCAGTGCTTTCTAAAGCAGAGACTTTTTTTGAAATTCTAGGCAGGAAAAGGCTCCTTCCATGCACGTATTGCCTGACACAATTTTATTCTAGATGATGCCCTCATGAAAGAATGTGGCCCACTAAAAATATACAGAAAAAGAGTGCATCTGATTTACAAAAGTGAATAAGGAATAAAGCATAAAACAGAACAAAACAAAAAGTCTTGTTTAGAATAAGAAGACACATCTAGTTTAGATAATGACCTTGAATTTGGGAGAGCTGATTTAGTTGCTGACAGTGTTATAGACTCTCTACCTTTGAAAAAATCATTTTATCCCTGTATGTTCAATCTACATTAAAGCTAAAGTATGTTTTTCTTCCATTCAAGTTTTCCTTGCCTATTCTTTTTATACTGTTAACCTCTGTGGACAGAGCTTGTTGTTAACTCTATTTACCCACCAACTGTAACAAAATATGCCATAATTTCAGTGAGGGTTTTTATGCAGGCTATGTAGGTTTACAAGGGCAATGTCAGTCCAGAGGATAGCTCTGCAGCTGCTGCCATAGTGGTCTCCCACCTCCCACTTTTGGTCCCATCTCTCACATGCCCCTTTTGCTACAGTCCTGCTAAGAGGGACAAAACCAAGGCAGAGGGGCAAGTGCAAGGATGGCATTCAGCTTGTCCTAACTCTAATGGACTATATATGATCTATAGCAGTGTACACTGCTGTTTTTGCCCATGGCACTAACTATACTGACTGAACGGAAGCTTAGACAACTAGCTTATATAGAGAAACCTATATTGTTGACAGCTAAACTTAGGGCAAAAAAAGCCCTACCCACTAAGGAACTAAGGAAATTTGAGTGAAAAATGAAAGCAACTTCAGAGTTTACTAGATATAGATGTAGCTCTTGATCTGCAGGATATGAGGATGGGGGTAGGAGAAGAAAAACAGTGACACTTGAGTTGCTCAGCTCTGTTACTGCAGTGATCTCCCTCAACCACTATGGTGTTTTAGCAATGCTCAGACTTGGCCAAAATCTCCTACAGGAGATACTAATAAGGATTAAATATTGTTTTGTTCTGGAGGAACTAGAACCTGTTGTAGGTTTCTATTGAGGTTTTAGATCTTCAGAGACTGTCAGGCCAGGAGTCAGATTTGGATATATCTCTGAACCAAACTGGCAAATCTACAGAGAAAGGATAGTGAATCACTGGAAGTCTTTAATGAAAGTTAGAGAAGCCTCTGTTAAGTAGGAGAGATCATGTTGGGCCTCCTTTTAGAACAAGGTAAGCTGCTGAAATCCTTTACAATCTGTGGATAACTTCTGCCCTTCTGGCAGCCCTGAGCTTGCCTCTGAAGGTTTGGTAGTGGGGTTCAGGGAAGGACCTCAAACTGCCTTACCAGATGGCCAGGAAAAAAAAATCTCTAAATAAGTAATGGAAAATTTAGGCTGAAACCAAGGGTAAGTGAGATCTATTAGACTGTAGACCGATCTCTAGAGAGAAATGGTGGAAACTGTTGCATGAGTCATTTGAAAGTGGACTGTAAAAAGTACTGGAAAATATACCACAGGGAGTAATCTTGCATCGGATGAGGGATAATGTAAGTGATTTACACTAACAGGTCTTTTCCATCTTTAATTTTGATGAATCTATGATCTCTAGCAAAACAGGCTTATATCCTCAGTTTAATATACCACAATCTGGAAGAGAATATGACAGCAGTGTTTGGGGATGTGATCTTTCATACAGCCCAGCAAATGCCAGAAATCAAGCTGTTAGCACGCAATGCCATTTTGTCACTGTCACTGATCCACGTACTAAGACAGCCCCAGGATTTTGGATGCTAGGCCAATGTGGGGGGGGGGGGGGGCTTTTTTTTTCTTCTCCCTCTTATTGAGTGGAAGTGCAGGCCACGTGATCAAAGTGTAATAAATACAGAAAATTCATTCACATTACTTCCATTTCATAATGCATATTTCCTTCTAATTTCTCCAGCACACGGTCTGTTTGCTAATGGGATGTCATCTGCATTGTGTGCAAGAACATTAAAAGGTACTTAAAGGCATTGTTTTTGCCTTAAGTGTGCACATTCCCTATCTTCTTCATAAAAGCCGGGAATCACCATCTGCGGGTTTTGTGGGTTTCTTTTTTTTAAACAAACAAATCAGGCTAAATCACAGGAGAGCTGCATTATTCTAAACAATTTATGAGACAGTCTGCCTCACTGTATTTCCCTGCAGAAGGGATTGGGCTGATTTTATAAATGATTTATTACTGTTTTCTTCTGTAGGCACCAATAGACTAGACAGAAAAATCAAAGTAAATTGATTGCAAAGTAATCAGCTTTCCTCTTTTATAGTGGAACAACACACTCACACATCCATATGCATACACTAAATATTGTTAAAATTGAGGGTATCTATTTGGTTTATGAAACAGGCGCTATAAAAGTCTCATCATAAAAATACTGGATGGAGCAACATTAATTGTGAATATAAAAAGTGGTAAGGAAGGAAAGATTTATAGCTGCCCGCGGAGACAAAACTGATTTGATTGTTCAGCAGCTCAAGAGCTGATTAGGGCCAGGTGACTTTCCTTTTATTTCCTGGAAATTCTTTTCCGACTGTTTGGAGAAGTTGCAGCAAGTAGTAAATTTCAATTGACTTTTGATTTGACTGTAAGTTAATACCAGTATTTCATTTCAACCAGGAAACAAAACAAAACAAAACAGAACAAAACAAAACAAATTAAAAAGGGCAAAACAAAAGTCATGCCAGTCCAACCACATATGGTTTCTATATGTACATATATATATATATATATCTCTGCCATTCCAAAGCCAAATGAATGAACCAAAATTTTTTTTGCTTTATAGTAATTTTGCCAAACATACTGAGGAAGGAATAGTCATTTGGCAATTAGCTGATGAGTCCATATACTAACTCCATTATACTTTACCAGTAACTCAAATAGCCACTTTTGAGCTAGTTTGGACACATCTGCAAAGCCTATTGATGTTAAAAATAGAGAACCACATGTTAAATTGAAGAAACGCTGTTCACAAACTACAAATACTTTGGATATTAGTTTTAATTGGTGCAGGTAATTAAATTATATTTATACTGTCATTGTTATATTTTCTGTTGAAAATACTTTAAGATAAGGACATAACCTAATAACAGACCATTTATATAACCCTCATTTACAGAAAACAATAGCAACTTGCTAATACAGAGTCATGCCTGCATCAACTGATCAGAAATCTACTATTAAATGTACCATTTCGTTTGTGCTCCCAGCGAGCAAGAAACCACAAACCCATTTTAATTTTACAGAGACAAATTAAAGAGTCAAGCATCTTCATTATGGTGCAGCTGTCATAAAAACTGAGATAGAAAACAGAAGTGAAAGTATCTTCAAATCACATCCATATTGGCGTTTCACAACTGCAGCCTGATTGTATTGTTAATTAATTCTCTAAATGCACAATAAGCCAAAGAGACAATTTATAAAGCATACTTGTCATTTAATTAGTAAATTAACTTTTTATCTCAAATGTTTCTCCATTTAATTAGTAGGTACTGAAGGCCAAGATTACACCAGCTGGAGTTTGTAGAAAGAAAAAAATATTTCATTAATCTAGTCAACAAGTTTTAGCAGTGGTCTGTGAGTTCTCTTCTGTCTGGTTATTTGTTCTTTGCCATTATAAAACAGAATATGGAAATAAAGTTTTAAAGATGTATTTGTTCTTGATATTGTAATTTACAGGATCAAGTTGTAATTATTCATGTGCTCAGTTTTACTTATTTTTACTCATCTTTTGTACTGCCATCTTAAAAAATTACTTATATGAAATCACTTAAATGTACAAATGTTTCTTGGATCAGGCCCTTTGTTTTAGATTAAGGAGGTTTTGAAATTACTCATTGAGAAGTGACATGTTACACAATGCTATGTACACAGCACATACAGAAATGAAATGGAAATAAAAGCAACTCCCTTGAGACACTGTAAGCCAAGCTTGGTTTTGCAATGGTCTACAGACTTCTGTAAATACAGAAAAATTGCTAAGGATCACTCAATCAGATGTGTTAGATGGCCCAGAGATTTTAGATGTTAGCTAGATGCTTTTTTGATACCAGAATCAGGCATAGATTTGTGTTTTCTTGATTCACAACTCTAACCTGAAGTTTTGTGTCTCAACTTTTTCTTTCAAAGAACTAAGCACATTTCAAACTTCTTTTAAAATAAGCCTGCTACAGTTAGAAATGGTGGCAGCTTCCTCACGCAGAGCATCAACAGTGAACTCTCCTAGGAAATGAGCAGTTTTCTCCACTGACTGAAATGCTGCAAATCGATATTTCTTCTTCAGCAGAAGCTTTTCTTAGTCACAAGACAAGTCAGCTCTAGATAACTTCTCAGGATGAGAAATGCTCCACACTTCTCTTGCTGAGGTTGTGCCAGAGTATGGGTTTTCAGAATCTCAGGCTTGCTCATAAGCACATACATTTTACTTAAGTATCACTTCAGGGGTCTAAGTATTTCTGGATGTTGTTCTTAATGTCTTTTCACTCCTGTGAAGTGAAGAGGATAACACTTTGGTATCTCACGGGGTGCTTCAAGTGTTCTGGAGTGATGCTAATAGAAATATCCCTTTTTTCATGCATATTAGGTAGAACTTATTGGAAAATGTTATATGCTATATGTACAGTATTTAAATGATATGTCTTGCTCCTCTGACTCTCTTTTTCCCTTCTGAAGAAAAAAAAAAACATAATATTTTGGTCTTAGCAATAGGAGCATTTGGTTGAGAGGGATCTGCAGCTTATGACTAGCTGACCTTAAAAGTTGATTTCCTCAGTCATGATTCACAGCTTCAGTAAAAACAAAAATACATACTGTGAAAAGAAACATCAGTTTTGAAACACTCAAAACTATAGGAAAGAAATTATAAGTTGATTGTCTTAAGAGAGACATATTGCCAATTCATGCCTTCCAATTCAACAATAAAGAGGTTTCATAGTATGGTGCCATGGCTGTTGGGCTATTTTACAGTCGATTCTTTCCTATATAGGAAAAGGACAATGATGTTCTATTCTTTAATGGATATTGACAAAGTCAAGGATTCTTGCTCTTAAAAGTCAAAATTGCCCTAAGAGGAAAGTCTTCAGCTAAGATATTCAAGCCAAACAAACAGGAAAATAAATATTTACAACCCTAAGGCAATCAGACAAAATGCAAAACCTCACATCAGATTGATTGGCCCAATTCTACATACAGAGAGAACACTCTTAAAAATGCTGTAAGTCAAGCTGTGTTAGTGTTTTAAGTCTGTTGAAGAACAGAGATTTGAAATACATTCATCTCTACACATAGACGCAGAGAACATTCAGGGCACACTGCAGCTTGCCTTCTTGAGAAGGCAAGAAAATCGAAGGTATGGTTCCAGATCTGCCTTCTAGCAATTTAGTTCTGCCTAGATGTGAAACTTGTATAGTTTCTCTGAGGCAAATTCTATGCTCTCTTGTCCCTAAATGAAAGCTGGAGGGACTATTCAGGCTCAGACTTGGCACAGGAGTTTTGTGCTCAATTTTGAGTTCTGCCTAGATATCCTCCACAAATGTAACTGGTCACGTTGACCCACACTGTAAATCCTACTTTTGTATTATTCTATACTATTATTTAATTTTGTCTTTATTATTCTGTATTATTTCATGCAATGGATTTTCTAATTGTACCAGAGTATCTGCATTTTGTTTTGTTTTGTTTTATTTTTATTAATTTACTTTTTTGCCTGCAGGTTATTCAGTGTGCACTTCTGTGTTCTATTGAAAAGTTTGTTCATTTACTTTGTCCTGACCACTTCACACCATCTGAACTGGAAGTGTTTGGAGGGAAGAGAAAACTGCTAGACCAAAGAAAGCACAGCAAGGAGAAGCCTCCAGAATAAGGAGTATGACAGCCTGGGAGGGAGGGTGCTAGCAAGTAGGGAACTGCCATACACGTAGAGGCTGGGAGTCTCTAGTGAAGAAGAGAACTGGAAACACAGAAAAACTCAGAGACTCCAGAAACAGGGTTTTACCCAGGGATCTGTAGCATACAACTGCTGTGTGGATTTTGTTGCAATAGAGGAGGCCATGGGAAGTCGGTGAGAGGAAACCGGATAGCAAAGGAAGGCCTGACCTGAAGGACACAGTCCTTGAGGGCAGAGATCTCTTTTCAGACTGTTTTCATTTGCTTCACTCCACAAATCTAAGATATATCTGTTTAGAAAAGTTACTTTGTTTGTCTTATAAAGCCTAGAAGTAGGGATGTAATCAAAGGACTTTCCGAGTTCTTGATTTTCTCATTTAAGGAAAAAGTAGAGCAATTCCAGCTCAATATTTTGGTCAACTGCACCTGTGAATGAGAAAGTCTGCTAACCAAAAGAAAGTTGGAGAATTGCTAGTTATGAAACTGGTATCTAAATCCGTCTTGTAAGACCATAGTCCAGCTAAGGTTATTAAGATCACTTCATTATACATTCCCAATGTGGTGATGCAGCTGGAGAAGGGGGAGAACACACCATTTTTTGTGATTCCTGAGCAAAAGAAGTTCAAGTAAGCACAGAAACTTTTCTCAGCAGTGCAGGAAGCCAATGGGCCCCCTTCTCCTGAATTTCACTGCTCCAAAATCTCAGGATTAGTGAGAAGTTCCTGAGACAGGAAGAATGGAGAAAGAAGGGAAGTGTGGGAAGAGAACTGGATTTACTGTTTCTGGCCTCACCAAGGAACATGTGAGAAGGGTGCAAATGGTGACAAGCACTTTTAGTGTGGCCTTCTCAACACACCTTAATCCTTCAACAATAGCAGCAGTCACCATGCAAGATCTCCAGTGGAGACAAAGCATGTGCAGTGATCCAGGAGGTCAGCTCCCTCTTTGGGCTTGGAGTAGGGAGAGTAGAGAGGTGTGAGTAGGGCACTCAGGATCATTTTACAGTTCTCAGGCTTGCAGACGAATGCTAGAAAATTGAAAAGGATCAAAAAAGGTATAAAGGAAATTATTCAAAAAGCGGAAAACATGCCTTGGTTTGAGAGGTTTAGGAGATTCAATATTCTTTAATTTGTCTGAGAGAAGTTTACAAGAGATGGATTGTGTGACCTATATATACCAACATGCCGAAGAGAGTCATGAAAAGTGAATCTTTAATCTATACCTAGAGTTTGAAACTTGACCAGATGAGAAATAAAAGTGAAATATTTTTACTCTCAAGGGAGTTAATTGTTGGAACAATATACTCTGGTGTTTTAAGTTTACTTATTTCTCTAAGGCAATAAGATAGATTTTGATATTCACATACAAGCTCCTCTACATAACTTCCTCGACCAAAGAGAAACCTTTTGCTATCATAGGGAGGCCCTTTGCTTGTGGAAGCTCCTGAATTCAGACATCTCCAAACAATGAGAGGAGAGATTTGCCCATATTTATTCTGAGGGCTTTTTGTTTAAAACTTGCGGTTGCTGTAGTACCCTTGTAAGAAGAGACTCTGAAAGCAGGCTGACACAGACTGCCAGTCTGCTTGGAAATAAAAGTATGATGTATTTTTTAGGGTCTTTTACTTTGCTAAAAGTCTTGAAATATTTGCAATATGCTAATAAAGTTAATTTATCTGAACAATCTTTTGAGTTAGTTAATAAATCACTTAGCCAAAGAACTCACTCATTGTAACAGACTGGTCAGCATCTCAGTAATGTTAGTCTTCTTATGCTCCTAGTTGTTAGGGTCTGAGTTTTTGGATTTTATTTTGTTTTTTTCTGTGGCATCTTCTCCTTATGCAATGTTGCCTTGTACTATTTTAATTTTTACTTATTTCCCCTGTTCAGGAAAACTGGAAATAAAGACCTAAAATCAAGAAGCCTTTTTCCTGGTTATCTTGAGCACACAATACCATAGCTGATCTACAAACATCAAGATGATCTGCAGCTCCCTGTTACAGTGCATACTGTGTATCTCTTATTAATAGAAGTTAACTGATTTTAATATTCAATAGTTATTTAGATTCCTCATCCAGCTGCTTTAAATGGGATTTATACTCCTTTAAGGAGTTGGCTTTTGAAAATCCAGGATCTAGAGTTGTATGGCTATGAATGTCCTGCATACAAGCCCTATTTGTGGATTACTATCAAGTGTTGTGAAAAGGTACTTGTTTTAAACTCTTTCAAACAGTTTTTGACTGGTGGAGGAAGGGGATATCACATTGCTCATCTATGCTCGAGGGTGAAATAGAAATGAGGTTTCTTTTTCAAGAAATAACCAAACAAAAATTTACATAATGTTAGCACAGGACTTGGAAATAATCAAATTATATATCAAATACATAAATTTGTTTTCATAAGATATTCTTAAAAATATGAAACCTAATAATTGAATTTACGATCCAAATAGTTTATGTGTGGATTTGTCAGAGACCTGCTATTAGGGACCAAGAACTCAAAATAAGTTGAATACCAGGAACTTGAAAAGGATGAAGGTTCTGCTGCCTAAATCAAAAACAGTATAAACTCACTCAGCTCCCGTCTAATGTCAGATGCATTTCAACACTTTATGATCTTCATTTTTTTGTAACATATAATTCCCTTTGAAGGCTTCAGATGTATCTGCCAATCTTCATCAAACAGCAGACCAGCTTTAGAAGAATGGCCTAAACATTAGATGTTTAGGGCATATTTGAGGTAAGCAGTTGGGGTTTAGAAATCCCTTATATAGAAAAAGTTGTTGATCCTGAGTGTGGAGCTATTGCTTGTACAAGGACATCATCTTGTAGTTTGGTGACTAACCTTCTAGCAGAAAAGAACAGCAGGTGACCCTTGAAAAAGTTTGTAGCTGCCCATTTTCAGGAGAGAGATCTGAACTGTGGATTCCAAGTGGATAAAGCATCTTCATTCTTTGAAACCTCAGTTACCTTGGTATTTTCTCACTAGCTAGCTAGTTAAAGCTAGCTACCTCCCTTTACCTCTTCCTGTGCTATATGTTATTTAGGACACTGGATTCCACTCCAAGGTACATCTTCAACAGCTGCCATGTAGCTGTCAGACTCCAAACTCCTTTCTGGATGAAATAATGAAGAACTGGCTATTACAAAACCTAAATAACTTGAGTTTATGATGCCATCTGCATGGCATGTTGGTGAATACCTTTTATCTTGAGATACATTGCACATGGATCTAAATCTAGGAAACAATTGAACATCTTCCTAAACATAGTTCTTAGTGTAAAATTAGGAGTAAAGGAACTGCTCACAACGTAAATTATCAAGCAAGCCTAGTAATGGTAGAACAGAGTTGAAATAAAATGCCCTATTTTTATTTTTAATTGTCATAAATTCACATTATATTAATTCTGAGATTCTTATGCTCTGATTCTACCTTTTTATCTGCTCAGCATTTCAGATTTTTTTAAAAATTTACCCACTGTTTTGCCTAATCCATGCTAATTATCACATAAAGGGAAACAGTGTGCTTAAACTGGTACCTGCTTGTCTCATTAAACAGAGTTCTGTTTTTCAACTTCTCACTCAGCACACAAAATAAAACATTACTTGATGATCTGAGAGGTAACGCTGTGAGAAAAACAATGTCTGAAGCGTTATGTGTTTAGATGCAATTCACGAGAATCTGCTTTATCTGAGCAACTGGCAAAGCCAATACGGTTTCTGTAAAAAAATTGCTTTCTATCTCTGGTTATGAGAAGCCTGAGTGATGTGTACATAGCTGCCTCCAGGAAAACAATCCAGATCTTCATGGCGGATATAAACCTTGGATTTCAGAATAATCGCATTTCCCATCCTGTAACCCCTTACAACACAAAGGACCCCCAAAACTCTGTGTATATCATATGCATACTGAACCAAAGAAATGAAATCCCTCCCAGGAAGAAGAAGAAGGGCAAGAATGTTCTATTTCGATCACTGTTTTCATGTAAAATGACCAACTCTAATGAAAATGACCATTTTCGGTACTTGAAGGCCTACATGCTGTTAAGTGTATTGGAGAAAGAAGACTCCAAAAACAATTATATGTTTCTATCATTAGCCTGGTTCTCAGAATCCCAAAATGGATGCTGACATTACTAAACAAGCAAGTGCCAATGCAAGTAATCTGCTGGACTAAGGAGTTGTTCTGTTTGGATTGCAACTCCCCAGGGAACCAGTGTTCAGCCAGAAGTTCTTTAACTCTGAGTTATATAAGTAGAAAAATGCTGAACACTCACTATATCAAAATTACCTTTCTTAAAGAGCTGTCCATTAATGTTAGTGGAGGTGAACTATGGATCACTGAAGACTGAGATAAGCTTAGCTATTCTACTTGCACTAGAGCAGCTCCTAGAGCTTGGTTAGAGCATGGCATGTTGAACCTATGCCAGGATTTGGTTTGTTTAAGGACCCAAACAACAACACTCTGTGTGTTCTCTTACAAGATCTATTCAACTACCTTTTCTTTTTCAAAAGAGAAATTTTATTTCCAACAGAGAGGGATTTCCCTCTAAGTCTCATCCCATTAGTATTAGACGTATCTCTTTGTCATTAATAGTTTGTGATTGCTCCATAAGGAAGGAGATAATTATCTTGATGGATCAGTTAAGTCTTTCTTCTCATGACTACTCCATCTGTACATGTATACTCTACCAGCCCCTTTCACAAACTGTATCATATTCAAACTTTTCTACATTTCCTCAAGAACTTATATGAGAGAAAAAAATGAAATCTTTTTTTAAAACCTCATTTTTTCCAGATACTGACTGCTTTTCATTTTCTCACATTTCTTTCTCTGACAAAGATTTTTGGATGAAAATCTTTTCATCAGAGCAACAACCTGCAATTCATTCAAGAACAATAGTAATTGCAATGCATTACAATACTGTCAGTTGGCCTCTCTGCTCCAAGGTCTATACAAGAAATAATTTCCTGCGCAAACAAATTGCAACAAAAGGAGGGACATGGAGATTTCCTGTGAAATAGCCTTAGGTCAGAGCGTGATGCTGTGTTCAGACTTCCTGAACTGCAATCCTGTTTCTACACAATACAAGCCACCTCACTGTATATGATACTAATAGGGAAGATTTGTATTCAAGAGACAAAATAACTTTTCAGCTATGGCCTGATGTTCAGGTGTGCCAATTTATAGATGTTTGTCACGTGGGAAAATCCAGCCACTTTTATTTGTACATATATGTCAACTATCAGCACAAAAAAACTTACTTGTCTTTTTAGTTTCTCTCTATGTACATAATAATTTGCATTAAACAAACATAGCACATTTGCTCAGAAATCTAGGCTAAAACATCTCTTCTCAACAGTCACACCATGTTTAAGGTTATATCTGTGTCCCACGGCTCTCTAGTGCATGCCATTTATGAAGTGCTTTCAGGTTCCTTGCAATGGAAAATACTACGTAAGTGTAAGATATTATAATAATCAGACTCTTAGTTTACATATTTTACTTTTTAGGAAAATTTTCTTTCAGTGTAGTCAGCATGGTGACAGTTAGTTAATGGAATGATTAGTGGTCTCCTCTAGGTAGTTATTAGTCTTCATTAGCACTTCAGTGTCTTCATCGAGGAAGGTGAGCTTCCTAGGCCTCAGGGACACAGCTGACTTGACCTGTTTATTTCCCTGTAAGTGTCATAACAGTGGCAGCAAAGGAAGACAAAATGTAGTTTGTGTTTAGCGGCGCTAGCAATATGTGCATGCAAACAAACAGGAAAGCCTGAGTAGTCTGCTCTACTATTATTTCAGTTGCCAGAGGCTGAGAAAGATTCATGGAGTATTTTTACATTGTTCTGAAGAAAGACTATAACTACGCCATACTCCCTTTGCCTTGGATATTAAAATGTATATGCTACAATTATCCACTCCCATGCACGGAGTTGCTATAGGAGGTCTATATTGTCCATTTCTAAGTGGTTAATATGGAGGGAGCAGGGATCTACATATTTACTTTACATTACTCATGTAGGAACAAGGTGTGTAAAGAACAGTTTGGAGAAAGAGGTTAGATAGGAATTTCTATATGGAGAAGGAAATGCCAGACTGCACAACTACAGAGCAGGGAATACTTGAGAGGCAGTAGTGCTGCTATAGGGATCCGGGAGTTATTGAGGATAACAAATAAAAATTTCCAGATGCTGTGAAAGACACATCTGATTTTGTAAAGTATAAATGGACATGACATCTGTAATGCAAGTAATTTTTCTGTTCTACTTCACCCTGCTAGAGTATCGAACAGAAATTATTCTGATCTACTTCACCCTGCTAGAGTATCGAACAGAAATACTTAATGCAGCTCCAAGATAATGGTCCGAGGTGGGAGGTAGACCACTTCCTGAGTTTCCTGATAGGTTATAGCTCTCTCAATGGGCATAGGTGACCCACCCTGTGTCAGGGAAGAGAAGTACGTGACCTTGTAAAACTCCTTTCCAGCTCCATCGTTTGTGGTCTCATGTTAATTGCACTTTATGTGCCTTCAACCTCTCTTTTGTATATTCAAATTATCTCCCTTTGCTTTGTCGTAATAGCTCAGATAATGTTTTTTTTCAAGGTATTTTTTCTGAAGCTTTTCCATTCTGGAACACCTTGGCTACTCTTATTTTTAAAGCTTTATGATAAGGTTTACCAGTATGTCTTCCAGATTTTGGAGTTAATGCTCTCATAAGCAGCAGAGTAATTTCAGTTTCATGATTCAGCTAAAATATCTATTTAGCTAAAGGTTTAAGGTACTTAGCAAAGGAAGGAGGAGAATGGGGGGCTTACAAATTATTTCTGATTAAGGTTTTTTTTTTTTAGTTTTTCTGTGTTTTTTTTGGGGGGGGCAGGGATTGAAATAAAAACTGTTTTCAAGCAAACGTTGTTTTCAAAATTCCTAGGGTGAAAAATTATTTCAAATCATTTTAAAATTTCATCTTCTACACTTGACTTTTTTTCATTGAAATTAGGCTATAATATAATATAACATTAATAGATTGGTAAAGTCGGTTTTAATAATAAAATTTTTTAACTCATCTAAAACTAAAATTTCTATTCCACTTTTCACTTCACAATTGCTTTTAAGATTTCAGTGTCTTTCTTCCTGATTTGGGCTCAGAGAGAAAAAGACAAAGAGGGTGGAGGGAAGGAAAAAGTAGGTGTTTTTCTCATTCACAGAGCTTGAACTAAATTTCCCACCAATTTTCATTGGTAATTGTTTTAAAATTGTATAGGTGCCTAGATCATCCAGTGATGCCTCAGGTAACCTGGCTTTCTTGGCAAGAAAGAGGCATCTTGAGCAGGTGAACAGGTTTGAAGTGAACCCGTGTCTTCAGGCATTGCTTGTTGCTCTCAATTTATAATAGGTAAAGCTAAGAGAGAAATTCTCCCAATTTGGTCAACCTAGTAAAATGCCTGAAATTTGGTTCTTGGCCTGAAAGCTTGAAAGACAGCCCTTGAGCAGACTGTCAGTACAAGAGGGAAAAGTTTCTGGTTTTCTGGGTCCTGTGACATGCCACTAGAAGGGCATCCGGGATTCTTTCGGATTTTGGGGTTAGTTGCACCGACCTCGAGAGATCGTCATCTGTAAAGTATGAGAATTTATTAGAGCTAAGCAGTCCTACACATATGGCGGACACTGGACAACACTAAACAATTAAAGCCAGACAATCTGCAAGCATAACAAAGCTAAAAAGTATAGTAAACAACTAAAAACACAATACACATATCAGAGCTCTATGGTTAAGCCACAGACGCATGATACAATGACTGCTCTTGCCTTTTCCTTGTCCTTATGGACCATCCCTCCAGCATAGTTTTCCTGAGATTATTCTCACCATGCTCAAGCTGCACCAAGACCATTCAGGTTCTCCCTGGCAATTTACATCAGGGGCGTGCCCGCTGATGGGCGGGTTGTCAGGTCTGCAGGCCAGCTGATGGTGAGTCCAAATCCACACACAGAGGTATGCGGCTTACTTTCTTTTACCCTTCCCAGGCTCAGTTCATTTTCCAATCAAACAGTGCCAGACCATGGTTACACAACAGAACCAGTGGCCTCAGCTGATAACAATATGGTCACCAGTATGGTCAACAGGGTGGTCAACAGATAACAGTACGCATGGTCAACAGATAACAGTAGGGATGTTCAGCAAATAACCATGTGCAAAGTTCCACAGTACCGAGTTGTTTATGGTGCGAGTCTGCAGTGTCACTTCTCCTTTGCTGACTAGGTTTGCTCATCACTCATGGTGCCATTGGAGGGTTACAGCAGCCCCACACTGTGGTGGCTCCAGCTGTGGTGCACCCGGGGTCCCTTAGCTGTTGGGGAGCACCCCAGAGCAAAGCCCTCTTCTATGGTCTGCACCATCCTGAGTCCCACACTTGCCTGTGTGGCACCTATCAGGTCCCCAAATAATATTTAGTATATTATATAAAATTTCTTCAACTACTGGGCCAAGATTTATGTAAGTGCAAAATATACATTCTAATTTATATATATTACTATAAAAGTATTCAGGATTGATGCAAACAAAGATCTTAAGATTTCATTTGTTCTTTTCTAATGCAAGTGTTACATTTATGCTTGTAAAAGCACATTTCATCATACATGAGCATGAATAAACTGAATTTATTTGGTTAAAAATGTTTGGCACTGAGCCTTGTTCATCACACATCATCTGAGGTGTGTGGGTCTGTTAACCTCATTGCTTACCATGCCTTACTTTTTTCTTGTAGTTTGAGAAAAGTTTATGAAAAGGGAGGAACATGGTTAAGTTAACATAATTTTGTTTCTAACTTTCGCTGGAATCAGAAAAAAAAAAAAAAGGCGGCCAAGGAAGCAAAGCACTTGATCATATTTTCCCTTTGGAAATAAAATGCTATTAATATTAATATAATATCTTCTTGTTAGTTCTTTTCTAAAATGTTCCCCCTTCGGTATATACCAGAACTGAAGCTTTGCAGCTACTGCTTGTCAGTTATGTCTGAATATCTCTGCTGGTTTCCCATTGGGCTACCCACATAAATTATTATTTTATAACTCTGTGTGTATATATTTATGTAGGGTTTTGGTATGTGCATGTGTGCGTTCTCTTTTTTCTTATAAAAAACATCAGCTTGCAATGGGATATGAAGAAGCATATACATTAATAGCTTATAAGGGCTGCAGTAATTATTTTTTTTCCCTTTTATATGTTTTAATCTTGCATGCAGACACTTCACTCCCTCAGTAACTGTCTTGTGTTTTAACTTCTCATGTGCTTTCTAAAAGGCAAGGCTAAAATTCAGTTCCTCTCACAGTCATTGAGAGCACGTCTCTGCTAATAGTTCCCCAGAAGAGAGTAGAAATGCTCATAACGTAGAACATGAATATAATAAGCAATTCACCCTCCAAAATGTTGCCACTTTTTTGGGGGGGGCTCCTGTAAGTAGAGCACACTGAAAACAACATCAAAATTGCTGGAATCTGAGATTTTGATTAAAATTTTTCTTCTTCCTCCAAAAAAAAGTATTTGATTACTGCAGGAAAAATCAGCCTGTTACAAAGACTGGGGGGAAAAAAAAAGTGAATCTGGATGAAAAAAATGGATTTTCCTAGAGTAGAAAAAATATTGTTTTTCTAATCAGACCTAACTGTAGAAAAGGTGCTGTTTTGAAGCTTCCATCCAAAGCTATATTTCCTTCCTTGAGATAATACTATGTACTGTCATAAGGTATTACACAATTCATTTCACAAATCTGAAAAGATTTTGGATGTGGCAAAGCTTTTGTGTTTAGAATCTGCCTCTAATATCAGCTGTATTATTTACATTCTGCTATAGTTTGTAGAATAAATAATTAATCACAAATACATTAATGAGCAGTCTTTTCATTCCAAGCATTTTTATTGCTTTTTTCTTCTTCTTTAGATCCTTGAGACTTTAAAGTATCTTAATCTGGTAAACAATCAAGCTTTTAAGGTAGTATGTAGGACAAATAATAATTATCCAAGTCTATTAACAGTGAAAGAGGCCTTTACTGTCATACGATTCTCTCAAATTTTTCCTCAGGATGTCTCCTTGGCTTGCAAGGAGTGGGGCCATGAGGGAGGCTGCAGAACAGATTTCAGGGAATGACCAGGAAGAATGGCCAAATGTCTGCCCTCTTTCCCTTTCATCTGCAGCATACTGCCGCTTCTGCAGGTCGCCCACATTTACTAGTCTTTCCATGTAGGTGAGGAAGCTCTGAGTTATTATACTTCAGTTAAAAATATTAATTTCAATAAACTAGGTGAATTCCATGTAGACTGGCTGCTGCCAGAGCAATCCTTAGCTGGGTCTTCCATTGAGTAGGGAAAAATAGTATATAAATATATAGAGAGTATACTGCTTCCGATGGTAAGGTCTTCTACCACTGTCATGGTATCTGAGTACACCTCACCTAAAATTGCTGTAAATCTCCCAATGGTCTTTGTGCAGACTGTGTCATTTCCTCCATTCCAGAATCAAAATTTTGCTTCACAGTGTCTTTAAAGCTTCCTACAGGGACTTGTCTGCCCCTTACATATGGGTTTTCCCATGTATTTGGGTAAAACCTGCGTTAAGCTTGACATTTAGTGCAAAGCATAAGCGGAAATTAATACTCTAATTGAGGTAGGAAAGCAATTCCATGTAAAATATAAAATGCATCTTGATTGTAATCAAGAAATGAAAAAAAAAAGATGATACCATTTGGTATTTAATAAAAAGTAACACGTACAGCTTTAGGTATGCAATTTCCTTGGGTGGCATTAAAATGAAATGCAAAGCATATAAAAACAAAAAATCTATTCAAGTGCCTTATGGAATCATAAATTGCAATGACATTACAATGAGAACAACATGATTTGCCCAGTCAAAAGCAATTATGTTAGGGGAAAGGGGGAAAACAGGAAAGCTATGGTCATCATAAACATTGTCAGCCCAAATCTGCATCTCTGTGCCTCTTAAGCCAACTTGCCTTACTATTTCACTTGCATCTCAAAAAAAATTAATTTTTTTCCTTGATGAAATGGGCCTACAAGCTCTGTAGAATCGAACTTTCTGTCCAGTTTATCTTTTTAAGCGTTCATGTTCAAAGGTTATTTTATTATTTTTTCCTTTTATTTCATCTCTGAAATGTTTCTGTTGATTGCTATATATCACACTGCGGACACAGGTGCAAGTCCATAATGAACTGCTATAATCTAATGAACACGTTAACCTTCAAACTAATAAAAAGGCATATTTATTTTTTATATACGTCAGATATACTGTGCATTGCATTTCTTCTTGACCTATACTTTTGGCTGTGGTTGAATTTTAATTGAACTTGTAATTAACAGGGCAAGACATCTTTATCCCTTTCAACATGATTTCCTCTGATAAGTCACAGTCTTGAAAGGTGCTGCACACCTTTAATTGGCAATCACTGAAACTTCGGGGTGCTCTGCAATTCACAGAAGTGCTCAGCACCTTCAAATCACTGATAAATAATCAAGGGTTGCAGAAGATAAAAAGTCAAATGCTGTGGCCATTTGATCACAGCATGAAGAGGGGAGATAACACATTTAGAAAATACTCCAGGCTTTCTGGATGGAAATGCATGATAGATGTGTTTTGCTATGCTACTTATGATGTCCTTGTGTGCAAGGCCGGTGCTCCCAGCATCTATTATGCACCAATGCAAGTTACCTATGTTCAAACACTGAGCACTATTTTTGGTTTCAGAGGAAGAGTGATGCAACGACTAGGATAACAGCCAACATGCCAGACTGTCCAGGCTCTTCCTCCCACACAGTGGGAACGTGTCGGTGGACTGCACTTGGACCTGAGTGCCGGCACTCACTTGGCTCAAGAAAATGGATCTTCCATTACAAGGAAGGATGCTATAAAGCTGAAATTATCCAAATAGGAATATGTAAAGAGATTATACGCAGACGTTTTGCTGGCATGTAAAAATATGTACAGCTATTCATGAGTATGGAGGTTCCTTACAGGTACTCTTCTTAAATACCGAGTATGCTCTCATTCACTTGTTAATAATCACCGAATAAGTCATGGGAAAAAAGTCATTCTGTGCTAAAGATGCTTTCAACCACTAGAGGGGTATTACGAAAGAGGAAGAAAAAAGCTCTTACTGTTCTCCTCACTTGTGGAAGCCTGTCCATATGTTGTACTGACAGCACGGTGTATGGTAAAGTTTTTCCTCAGGAGCATCCAGTGTCCTGGCCTCGTTCACCATTACTTCATTTCCTGGACATGACTTCGGCAAGGTTCACAGAATATACAAGATGTCACTTTTGCCCCTCCTTTCTTAAAATACAGTGCATATAAACACAGTGATGCTCTGCAGGACGTTAGTGTCTGAAAGAAATAAATCCTTGAAAAATAAATTTACAGGACATGTCATAGTGTTTGTAAGGTTGTGGCATACAGAGGATTCTTGGAGAAGACTCGTGGATGGTTTAGATGGAGAACAGCTCTAGGAACCAGCTGTTTTGAGTTCTACATCTCTACCTACCACAGATCTTCCGCATCATCTCAGTCGAGTCAGGTCATATCCATATTTTTTTAGTTTATATAGGTTTCCTTAAGAAACCAGAGGTGATAATATCTAGATCGCAGCAGTCTTGGGAGACTTCTGTGTGTAATGGCTACACATGGATTTTCATCCCATGATTCCCCGATGAAAAAATTATGCTAATTCTGACAATCACAAAGTTGTTGTAATTAACAGGGATATATGTTTTGTTGGTTTTAGCATTTCTGTCGGAGGCTTCACAATATTTTTATTCTTTAAAAAACTCCAATTTCAAGAATGAGGAAAGATTATCTGTCTGCTGCAGCTTTCACTAAAAAGCAGGGGGGAGGGGAAGATAAAATAAAAGTCTAGTTAATATGGTCTTGGAGAAAAGCTTACATGCATAATCTGTATGTATTAAGCCTACAGGCTTAACCCCCACCCCCACCCCCACCCCCCAAAAAAAAAGGAAGAGAAAAAGAGAGAGGGAGAACTCAATTTTTGTTACTTGAAATGTGACAATTTTGGAGGGTCATGGTTATGAATTTTGAATACCTGAATTTCATAGTAATGTCAGAAAAAATACTCCAAGTGTTCACAAGTCTAAAATGAATAATCATACAATTTTTATGTGGAAAGCTGTATTTTTTTGTCAGCTTGTCCCTGTATGGAAGGTTTCACCTCTTCATTTATTAACTATATTTGTACCTGTCCTATAGATATCAATTTCTGGACAAATTCCTGAGGCTGCACAGAGCAGCTAAGAAATCAGTGTGCCTTCTCAGGGACACAGAACTGAAAAGCTTGAATTATGAAATGCATGTTTGTAAAAATCTTTCAGGTATGGACTAATTTTCTCTACCTATATCTTGCACTCTTTGGTCACTGAGCAAGCAATGACATTGCACAACAGCAGTAACCATGGGACAAAACAGCAAGTTTTTCTGATTTGGGAGAAATACCCAAAACTCAGAGTAGATGGAAGATGTGTCCTGCTATGGCAGTGGCTGCAGACTTGGAATACTTTCACTTCCTCAAGTGCAGGAAGCAGGTGGAGCTAAAGCTTAATGAAGGATCCCAGACTGTCTGATGTCTCTACTAGGTCTCCCAATGAGCTAGCAATTATTGCCCTTTCCCCGCTCACAGACCACAAAAGCAATACTATAATTACTAAAAGAATTTGGTGAGTTAGTTCTACTCACATTTTCTCTCCCGGGGCAAATTTAAGCTGTGTTGACCAATATCTCAGTGGATGGGCTAGCAATGACCATCACCAAAGGTCTATAAGCCTGTACATGTCCTGACTTTCCCTTGAATGTTACCAGATACTGCTGTATTTCTGAGTTGTTTTTGCTAATCATAGGAGTCAATCAGCATGTTTCAAGTGTTCCTTAGTAGTTACTAGAGGGAAACTGTGAAAATACACAGTTGGCCTTGAAAACAATATTTCAGGGGCCAGAAGGCATTTAATTCACATCATATTGCAAGGGCACCACATGTTTTGACAGGCCCTGAGAGAGGTAATTCAATGAGCATCACTTTAATGATATATGATTTAGACAGCTATTTTTTTTCCTTTTGTCCTCTCTGTGACCCTGCTCCTTCCCCCTTTCTTTTCAGTGCTGCCACAGACTCACTGTCACAAAGATGTCAAGTCTGGAGCCAATTGTGTCCTTGCTCAGGAAATAATATGCAAAGGATAGAATTAAATGTGCAGATGAGTGTGCAGTTTGCAAATGAAGGCAAAGACAATTAATTCAGTTCCCTCATTCCATTTGCTTGTCCAAGGTACAGGTTAGACATGCAGGGCCAAGTTCATTCCTGGTTGCCCGTTGGTACCAATGGATTTTAACAAGGAGAAGTTTAACTCAAGACAAGCAACTGCTTATAAGGGCTTGGCTAACACATACGAGGTAGCGTAACATGGCCCATAACTTTAACATTGTTTAGAGCAGTGGAAGCAGGTGGACAGGTAAATTATGTATTAAAATACAAGAATAAATTCTATTGCCATTTGTTATTCCTGCCTGAACTCAGAGCTGTTGCTGAAGACCTGAATGGCACTGTGAGAGGCGCTGTGCAATACAGAGCAAAAGGGGCACCATCCCAGCCTAGAAAGCTTAAAATCTGACTAACCGTATAAATGGGAGTGATTCACTTTGGCACGCCAAAATGGGGTCCTCTCTCTCCACACATGATATCATTTAAGTCATACAAAATTCAAAAGGGGGAAGTTCGGTGGCAAAAAGAGAAGGAGATTTTGAGTCCCTTACACAGATCCGTAAACTCTGCAGTTAAAGGAACTGCATTTCCTGTGCAACTCAGTCACGATCTCAAAGGCACTGCTCAACTTGAGCAAAAAGGCTGAATCAGGCCTCAGAGCTGGTCAGGATCCAATGCCTTCACAGAAGTCTGCAGAGAATCAGCTCTGCTATGAAAGAAAATCAATAGGCTTGGGAATACCACGCTAAATAATACCGATATTATTTACTGCTTCAATGGAGGGAAGGTGAAGAGCTTCTGGGAGGGACAGGCCACAACCACTTCTACTAGATCTATTGAAAAGCTAAACCAAAGAAATTTATGGATTTAATATCCTCAAAACTCTGACTGCTATTTTCCCTCTTCTCTCAAATACATATATTGAAATGAAGGATGAAGTGCTTGTGCAAACTTGCACTTTTCAGCATCAAGATTAAGGAAAGGGTCTGGGTAATTTAATGCTGTTTTCATCTTTGCAACGTATGTCTCCAAATGACTTAACTCATACTTCTCATTTGGTCCTGGATGAAGACTGTTGGGAGTCTGGTTTTTTTGGTTGCAATTTCTCTCTCTGCATCTCTCACTTATCTTAGCTGGTTATCTACATAGACAATTGGAAAGCATCTAAGTGCTTCTTGAATATCTACAACCTGAAAATATTTTTGTTTTGTTTTTGCTTAACCTTATCACCAGTTGGATAAATAGATTTGCTAGTTATTATGGCGTTGGCTGATTCATGTAGGTGTTAGTAAAACAGTGGGAGGTCAGTATAGGAATCTGTGTAAAGAGCTTGCTGAAGGACAGTCAAAAAATGAGTTCTGCAATGAGATATGCTCCATAGCTCTGCTTCTAGCTCTTGTAATGTTTTCTTCTCTGTATGTCCAGTGCTGCCCCTGCTAATCAAGGGTGGTAAATAGCTGCAGTAGAGCAGGGCTATGACAGGCAGGAGACAGAATGTTTGGGAAAGCAGACATATCATGGAAAATTTGGAGATCACACAGAAAAACCTCAGCTGAACTTAATCGTCAACAACAGCCCTGACTTCTAAGACAGATGTTTCAGTGCCTGGTAGGACCTGTTGAAAAATTTGCCTTTTGTATCAGGAGGTCATATGTTGATTTCTCTCTCTTCACTTCTGGGTATAGCAATGACAATGCTGTAGCTGGGAGTTATCTCACCTCTCCCTACCCAATTGCAAGTCAGATATCTAAAATCCATTGACCGTACCAACTAGATGTTCTTTAACAACAAACAGCTTGAACTGACCTGCACAAACCAAAGACGCCTGCATCAGAGACACACATATTTATTTAGATGAATCTAATTTCTAATCAAATGGTTTCTAAGTACTAGTTATTGGATAGAGATATCTTCAGAGAGCAATTCTTCTGATGTCTTTGTATCTATATAACCTTAGCTAAGGATGGCATGAATTGCCACCTGGCATGTTGCCAGCTAATTGGCACTGGAGTAGTAGCTAAGTACTCTGGAGGTGCCTACTTCTCTCCCTTCAGTATAAAGAGGCCTAAACTCTAAAAGACCACTAACCACTCAGCTGTATAATCTCTAACATTAGGTGACATGAATGTCATTCTTACATTTTCAGAAATAATTGCACCGAGAGCTACTCCTACACTTGTGTCCAGCAGTATGAAGAACAAGTTTCCAGCTATGAAGGGATAGAAGTAAAGATTGCTGTTACATATTCTTTTTGGGCAGGGATCACTTCCTCCTCTTTCTATCGAAGTTCATGGTCTACAAAATCAGAAATAGGTATCTGAAAGACACAATCTCACTGCAGACTGCAAGAGGCCAGTCAAGCAATGATTTAAAAATCTGTAGATTGGTTTGTCTGGTCACAGAGAGTGAGAATCTGAGGAGTTGAGACCTTCTTCTTCATTTCAATTCTTTCTTCTCCAGCCAAAGCAATAGAGGCTATATCTGTGCTCTGTTAGATACCCTGCTACAACTGTGCTGTTTTCAGAATTATTTATCATTTTCACAGGAAAAAAAAATAGAAGAGAATTAAGGCCAGTTAATATCACTATAAAATTTTAAGTATTATCCTTGTTATTTACTGTGCTTTGTATGTAACCTTCTCAGCCTTGATTACAATTTTAAATCTTTTCTCTCTGATACTCATATCTTCACTGACCTCTAAAAATATGATATGCTAATCCACACTTAAAATAAGCTTCCAGGTATCTGGGGACCACTGGGACATTATACTCAAGCACTTCTGCTGGGCTAGATTATGATTTTGATGGCATCAAGGCAATTAATAGTTTCAATATCTAGATACAAAATGCTCTTGCCTTGTATATCAGTCCACAAGATAATCACTGTAGGGACCCATAAAACCTTATTGTTTGTAGAAGTCAAATTAATGATGCAAAAGCTACTGGAACACATGATAGCATCACTGTTGGTACAGTTCAGTACAGCTGGACTAAGATCAAACAAAAAGCACCTCATATATGCCAATTTTCACAAGGTTGGATTTTTATTAACATCTGTGTTTGTTTATATGAAGAATAAATATTTAAACTGTGGGGGCAGGATCTCAAAATTTGCTTCTTTTCCCCTTATTGCTTAAAACAAATTCACAGAACTTTCCTTTTTGTATAAATGACAGTTTTGTGCTAATTGCCTGGACAGGGTAGTAGTAGCTACTTTTGAGCTTCAAATTTAATCAAAGATATAACATTGCCAATTATAATATACTTTTTTGATACACAAAACTAGGCAGAAAACATTAAGAATCATAAGATTTTGATGTGATTAAGAATCATAAGACATTTGATTAGGAAAAAGACTGAAAAGATAATTATTTATTGTTGCTATTATCAGTATTATTATATTACTACAGTGGACAGAGGCACAACCAACCTCAGGATGCTGGTGTGTACTAAGCCTTGCCCAGGTCTAGAAAGAGGCATAGCCCCTCAGAGAGGCTCAAAGGGATTTCTGTCTAAAGGAAGAATACAGGTAATGGAGACAGGAAGGTGCTTTTAACATTATTTTACATATATGTGGGGGAGGAACAAACTGCAAGAGAAAACCAAGGCCACAATAGTAACACATCCCTGGTTTTATAATGTCTTGAAAAGATCTCATGGTATTAATTTAAAATTAATTTTTAACTGTCATGAGATTTTGATAATTTGATTTTGCTCTTTCTATGCTCGTTGTATCTGTGTGCATGGGAATAAAGGAAAAATCTGACACGCGTTTGCAGTTCCTTGGATATATCCAGATCAACCAGTGGTATACTTCTACTGTACATAAGCACTTGCAAGAATATGAAATGTCTATCAGATACTATGGTCAAAGTTTGGCTTTAAATGGCTAACTTTTAAAAACTTAATTTCTTCAGGAAATAAAGCTATATGAAATTCTGATACCACAATTTTTGCTACCTTTGTCCTTTTGCCATATATTTTTCAACATAACGCAGCCCTCCTTATGAGCTCTTCCTAACTGTATTTGTAGTATTTACATGTTGCAAAAGTTTGCAAATGTCGTTTTGGTACCTGCCAGGACTTCAGTGCAGCACAATTAATTAATAGCAACCTAAGCAAATTTAAGAGTACAATCATTCAGCAATCTTAAGACATACAAGCTTCCTACAGTGAAGAAAATTATACCAGCAGAGACTCTTGTTGTTCTCATGATATAAATTATGTAAAAGTCAAGAGTGCATTTGAGGCTAGGCAGGATGGGATTTTGAATGCTCCTAAATCAAAACAATAATGATTCACATGTTTATGAAGGGGATAATAAAAGTGATTCACTTGCCTGCAATAACAGGGAGCTAGACTTGGTGACCCATGTCCCCTCCAGTCCTATGCTGATATGAATTGGAAAGCAAGACAAAGGAGTGAATTGACCCTGGGTCTCCAGCGTCAGTGGAGAGCAGACTAACCCTTGAGCTGCTGGGTAAAAGGTAGGACCAAGCTTCCACCTCATCCTCTTCTGTGATTTTTCCCTGACAAGGAGTATTATTCAGGTGGCTCTGGTCATTCGGGGTGCGGTGGGTAAAGGAGCAAGAGGAATAAATATATGGCCAAAGCCCAAAACTGTTCGAGTAGATGCCACATCTATCAAACCCACATGAAAGGATACTGAACTGAGCTAGCCAGTAGCTAAGATGTGGAGTTAGTGAAGAGCACAAGTCCAAACCTAGTATTGGTCAGGATCAGAAAGAAGCAAAGAGAGGTGCTAATCCTGGGTTGAAAACAATACTTCAGAAAACAAGAAGGATAGTCTGGGCTAGTGTGGAAGTCATGGGAAATGGGAGGACCCACACTGCAGGAAAAGCTACTATCTTGTACTCTTATGGCACTCATACCACGTAGTTTCATTTTGGGGTCTTTTCTTCTGAATTTAAACCTGCTACTGCTAGAGGTTCCACTCCCAGACAGAATAAAATATTACTGACAGGGAAAGAGTGAAATCTGCATTCTCCATTATTTTATTCCTACTCTCTTTGTTTACACCTGTGTAGAGTGGAATTAAAAGCTCAAACACTAAACTTTATATGACTTTAAAATGATGGAAATGAGAATACAACGTGAGCAACATAAAATCAAGAATTGAACATTTCTAACCTGATCAGAGGATGCTTTTCAAATCAGGGAACAGCCATATGTGCATGCTGGTTATTTCCTTAGCTATGAATCTGCTGTTGCATGTTGTTTAAAATCTCTGTAAACTTCCTTTTCTCACTATATGTTCTAATTCCCAAATGATAAAATAGCAGGACTGCTTCCAAACTAAAAATAAACCTTATTCATGCAGTATTACAGCTTACGATAATGAAATGTATCAGTTTAGTTGGTCCTTTGTCCCATTCTTATATGGAAGAGAGACAGATGAATTCTAAAGGTGGCTGATGAGATGCAAAACTGTGGGGCTGTGACCACAGTGAGTGATGGAGAAACAGGCACAAATGAGGGTCAGAATCTACACTGACACCCATTTCCCATGCTACTGCAACGTAGCAATACACCAAAATGGATATTTCTGTCCCTATATTTCTTATCATCTAGACTGATGACCTACTGGTTTGCCTGCTGGCACTCTTCCTACATGCACATCCAAGTTTCCTTCCAAAAGAGACAAGGGCACATGGAAGAAAGTTTACACTCAAAATCACATCCTGACATGTATCACTGATGGTGTGCCAGGTGAGCTACCTGGAATTAGTATTGAAATGGGAAACAGGGAGCAAACCTAACCTGAGTGTAGAAACAATTATAAAGTACTCAGCTGTGGATTCATTTTATGCTGACAATACTTCTCTCCTCTCCTCTCCTCTCCTCTCCTCTCCTCTCCTCTCCTCTCCTCTCCTCTCCTCTCCTCTCCTCTCCTCTCCTCTCCTCTCCTCTCCTCTCCTCTCCTCTCCTCTCCTCTCCTTTCTTCTTCCTGTAAAGATATATCTTGCAACAGTTAAAGGGGGGGGGGGGAACAAGTAATTTTTCTGACTCTTCATAAACATGGCAAACCTTAATGAAACATTCTTCATTTGCACTTCATCATAGCATGGATGGAAAATATCATATGCAGTAAAATAACAGTGACCAATATGATGCAGCTTCAGAAGCCTGGCAACATATTTGTTCAAACTGTTTTCCCCTCTCTTAAAGGAATGATACTTGCTGGTACTTCAAATCAATGAATCTGAGCTGAATTTAGGA
Source organism: Dromaius novaehollandiae (assembly GCF_036370855.1). Classification (NCBI taxonomy): domain Eukaryota; kingdom Metazoa; phylum Chordata; class Aves; order Casuariiformes; family Dromaiidae; genus Dromaius; species Dromaius novaehollandiae. The sequence goes on from NC_088132.1 coordinate 79,460,251, forward strand.
AACATTATAGATTTGGGGGAAAAAATGTAAGCCCATTCTTTATTGGCTTGCTGTGTTTAAACATTTTAAATAAACAACTTTAGTTAAAACCTCAGCCAGGAAAATCTAAACGTTTCTGAGACTAATTATAGTTCAGCCCAAACCTTGAGTTCTAGAGCAGGACATAGTCATCTACTGAAACCATAACTGTCCTCAAATGAAAGAAAACTTTGCTCTATTTTGAATATCATTGACTTTTAAAGTAAATTCCTAGGGCATAAGTTCCTTCTATAGGTTTGCTTCTTACAAAAAAAGAGAAAAAAAGTGGCAGGTGGAAACAGGCTGGCTGAGGAAGATGCTCTAATAATAAACCCCAAGTTTTATTACTTCATGGCCTGGTTCCTCAGCTAGTACCAATTGCTGTTACACCATCAAAATAAATGGAGCTATGCCAATTTCCTCCATCAGAAGAGCTGGTCCAGTATGCCTTAGCATCCTCATTCTGTTCTCCTGGACTGTGAAATTTTCTTCTTTTAATAGCTACAGCTATTAAAAGTCAAGAAATTAAAAATTAAATTAAAAATCAAGCATTAATGCTTGAACTACTGCAAGACTCTGTTGTGTTAGAAGGTGTCAGAGCTACGATTTCCACAGTAATATGGTCCATGAAGGGGAATACAGACTTGCCTACAAGAGAGAATGTGAAAAAATGTGGGGTTTTTTGTTTTTTTGTTTTTGTTTTTATTTTACCTTCAGTGGATCTGCTGAAGTCACTGTGGACTCACTGCAAGCTTTCCAAAGTGAACACTGGTCCAGGAGCTTGTAGGACTATAAGTTCTAGGGTGCATAAACCATCACAAAGCTGTTGTAGTTTAATTTGCTGTACATCTACCTGGTGAATAACCACTTTGTATTTAAAAATAGTAAATGGTATATTTAGCATTATTTTTAATAAAGGTGCCATAGGGAGGATGTTGACCTAATCATCTTTATCACTACCATTACTCTGGATAGAATACTTTCTATCTAACTCTAGCTGTTTGCAAGTTAAGTCACCTGGTTAAGTTTTCTAGTATCTGACTTCTAATATCTAGTATCTAGTATCAAATAGTTCGTGGACGGTGAAAAAGATCTTTACAGGAGCAAGGGGGAAGACGTATCCTATTCCTAAAATAAGTACCTAAAGATGGGGTTAATTGTTCCTAAATGTTCTCTCCACTGGCCAGAAGAATGAGATTTGTCTGAATACTTTCAGGAATCACTAGTTACTGAACTTTCAGACAAAGTCCACTTTTCTCATCAATAATGACAAAAACAATAATAGATATTTGGATGGTGACATAAAAACACCAAAAACAAAAATTTGGGTGGCTTGGCACAATGAAACTTAAATATCTTGGGGCTCCATAAAACCAATTTCTCTGAATGAGAGCAGAAATGATTAGTCCTATGCTAGTTTTAAAGATAATGGTCCCATGGTTTCCCTTCTACCTCAGGAGCTATAAGGAATAAATACAAATGTTGGAGTATAAAATGTGCCAAGGAGCTTCCATCCATGCCACTGAGTGTCACCTGTACCATGCTTTTGCCAAATGGGGTGTCCTAAGTGCACTTCATACAAGACTGAGCAGTCTGGTGGCTTGGGCAACAAGGCTGACTCCTTGGCTTAGAAAGAAACTACAGTGGGGATCATGCAGAGCACAGGTAGCACATCTTATTCACAGCTTATGCATTTGTAACTCCAGAAGACTAACATCAAAATTTCTGTCTGAAAATACTGAAGTGTTTCAGCAGGAGGACAAGAAATGAATTTCTGAATCTTCACTGTCTTTCAGGAAAATTTTGTAAAGTTGATTATTCATCTTGATTAGAGAAGGAAATGAGAAAGAACATGCTGGGATCTTCTGTGAGCTGAAAAGCCCAGAAACTACTCAGATCTACAATAAGTCCTACATGATCTTGCACATAAAACTGTGTGAAAATCTCTGAGAGCTTCAAGACTCTAGATTAAGTTCCATGTTTCTTTTGGTGTAAAATAGCCTCAATTTTAGTGGTAGTTACCACTAAAAGAGACTTCTGCATGAAATTTTTTGGGAAAAGACAGTCCTCCTGTAGCAATAAGTCAGCTGAAATGACTTTCTGTTCTTTATAGCCAGGTTCTTGTTGAAATGATTCTTTCAATGTCATCAGTGTTTCATTGTGTTATACAGTTAGTGAAGATGCTGAGTTATCTAAACCTTTGGTTAGGAAACATTTTTAGTATGCTATATTCCAGGAATCCTTACTATACCATTTTGAATTAAGAAAACAGAAAGCTGTCATTTGCTGACAGCTACCTCCTATTATTAGTTCTTATTCTCCAGAAAATTTTAATGTCCCATTCCACCCATTACATCAGGTTACTCGGTCCAAATTCTGCTCACTGTGATACTCGAGCAAATTCAGGAGAACTCTGTTGGTGTCAGGGGAAAATTTTTGGATCTTCTAGGAAAGGATTTGGCAGTTTAAGCACGGTTGCTTTGTTCTGAAGCAGAAAGTCATGCAAGTAAGCAGAGAGACAGAAGGGTAGTTAAATTGTAAAGTCACTCTTTTTCGATCTGGGACAAGCATAAAGGCTATAGTACAAGATGAAGATGGTCTTTCCTATCAAACCATTGCGTTACTAGAATCATATTTGTATCTGTAAGACTTAGCTGATTTTAGTCAGATGTGCTTTACTGTATTTTAAGTTGCCCACTGCATATTGCAAATTTTATCTAATTACCACTGAGACATTCTTTCCATAGAACTGGAGAAGTTAGGGATTGTAATTAGAGAAGAAGACCTAGTTCAGTCCTCTGTAAGTATACCATTGCTCCCTGGAGGACAGTTCCTAGTGATGTATATTGGCTGCTATTAAAAGCCTTGAGTGAGGGTCTTTAGTTGCTTCTTCAGATAATTATTCACATCTAATAGAGCTTACCAAAAGCAAGATTTCCTCTCTGATATTCAGCATAATGTAGCTTTTCTTAACTACAGATCCTCTGAGAATTAGAAGTTCTGTTATAATCTTATATATAAGAAAGTTCGCTTTTTTCCTTAAAGCTCAATAAATGAAAGATGAATGAAAAAGGGGGGGAAAGAGCATATGCCAAACACATATGTTTAATTATTACGTTGTTATTTTGTGCTGGGACAATGAAAGCCCCAATATTCTACCTCATTAACAGAAAGATACTTTAGCCATTTGATTGCAGAATAAAGTCAGTGAAATGTTGTGAAGGAGTGTTTAGTTAGAGTGACCCAATGCAGTTGCAGAGTAGCTAGAGTGCATCTGTCAAACGGTATCACATATCATGAAATTTTAACTTATGTCATTTATTTATCTATATTGTTGTTCATGAGCAGAAGATGAGTTAGTGTTATTTGTGCTGCAAAACTCCATGGTGGAATATCCAAGGTAATAATTTGGACAGTCAGTGTTCTCTGGGGAGTTATTTCTGGGAACCACAGTGCAGTTCATGTAAGGTAAAATGTCGCTCTTCACTTTGCGCTGAGTTAGAAAGTTGTTACTTTGGAAGGCAGTGTGATAAAATTTAAATATCATGGGCTTCCTTGACTTTGTGATTCATGAGGCAAATAACAGTACCATTAAAAGAGAGTGGAGTAGTTAGCCCATTCGAATGCAAAGTCAAAGATTAGGGATACTTGAAATATTACCAAGAGACATCAGTGAAAATGCCTCTGACTCCAGCAGAATGAGAATGGAGGGCAGAGGAGACGGGACCCTGTTAGCACTGTTACGGCGCTGCAGTTATTGGGAGTTATTGGGAGGTTAACGCAACGAGAGGTGATGTGATGCCTAACATGGCAGGATCAAGCAAGCTAATGTGATACTTCCAAATTCTGAGTATATCATGAAAAATCACAGAGACCTATTCTGCTGTTGCCTGCGGCAATATGTGCAGCAGACATTTCATCAGGCTAAAACCTTTCTGCTGGGGTCACCATGTAAACAGTTAATGAAGCAGAAACGCTCTGGGGATTCATTGACTGAGCACATTTAGATGTGTTCTATATACATGTTCAATTGGCAGTAGTGAAATTACCTCACTGATGCTTTAAAGAAACTGTGGACGTTGTATCCTTCCAGCATTAAATGAGGTGTTCATAATTAATTTCTTATTTTCTAAGCCAATGTAACAGTTTGACTATAACTTTTATTAAGCGTTGCAAAGTTAAAAGGGGAGGGAAGAATCTAGAGGTCATAAACTACTTCATACAATTTATAGTGCAGCAAGGAGTTATTGCAGCACTAGAGCCTGTTAATGTAACTCCAATTTTCTAAGGAGTTAACTTTTTTGTCACAGGAATTGCTTCGTAACTGGTTACCACCAAATGCTATATCACTGTGATACAACTTAATACAAAGACAGTTTCAGATGTAATTCATGAGCACAGGCATGGATGTTGTCTTGCACTATTCTGCAAAGCCCCAAATAGTACTGAAGCTAATGCAGTATTTCATGAGCCGCAGGAACATCTTACAGTGCCTTAACAATGTCATGTCCTTAACACTTCTTTGAGCATGTTAGTATTTCCTGGGACGTCGAAGGGTGAGACATCCTCTACCACATTTCCTCCTATTCTTAGAAAAGCCCTAATAAATGGAGCACTGCTATGAACAGCTAGAGAGTGAATCTGTTAAAGCCTCCACGGTACTGATTTGTATTATACAAATTACTCTGTGAACCCTCAGATTGGCAATGAACCATTTTCTTTCACCATCTTCTCTCCATTACATCAATAGAAACATACATCCCACAAGAACAGTTATCTGGGAATAAATCCCAGATGCAGAGATTTTAAGACCAGGAGGAACTATTACGACTTCTGCATAACAGGCCATCGAATTTTTACAAAGTGTCAAGCCCTTAACTTGACTGTGCTAAAATCACACATTAAATATGTAATCCATCTTACAGTACAGAACATATGAACTGTTTCAGTGCTTTTATCAGTTCTATTGCTCTTCCTAAGAATGTACCAAGGGATAAATCCTCACTTAGCTTTATCTATCACATTCGTCTTAGAGATTGGCAGTATTATGTGGATATCCTCTTCTACCCAAGATCTTGATGATGGCATTGCTTCTGGATTGTGTATTATTGGCATCAACAGCTTCTCTGAGCTTCTCCCATTTCAGTTAGAGCAAAATTCTTAATGCGCTTTTTCGTGAATAACTAACAGTTCCTCATACATGCCAGATATATTTTATGTGCAAAAAGTGCAAAAATTTAAACACATTCTTTAGCTTTAGGCCCTACAAACAGTGTCTTTGAAATTAGTGAGACATATTCAAACTGATAATGTTTCCTACACTCACGGACAATAGTGAAGAGTGTCACTCCCATGACCATGTAAAGATATCTATTAGGTGAAGTACTGCATAACTCTTAGTAGGACAGAGACTGCAATGACTCATATGCAATTTGTTTAAAGAAATTCTACTATTCCAGCTCTAGTCTATGTGAGTGCACTTCTCCATATATTTTACAAAAGCTACTGTACCATAATAGGTGTTTCAAGAACCGACAAATTCTGTTTTGGAAAGACGACACCAGCAGCTTGGTTATTAAGTCTCTAAGTCTTTAATGGTTAGCACTTTATATTCATTTAGAAAATATAATTTATTCATAGATATATTGACTGTGTATACTTTAATACAGATTAAAGGCAACTTTAACATAGATTATGAATTATTTCTATTGCGGACATTAAAGTATAAAGTGAGCTACAATGATAGTCTACTGCATATGCTTATATATATGTAATGTATATGTATATACATATATATATATACACACACACACAATCTCTCCCACACACCATATCCATATTGCTAAGATGTAAAATATGATATGGAAAAATAATCTGATACATAAGTCTCTTATGAACATTCAGAGCCAAGGGGCAGAAGATTCAGTTAGGTCTAGTTAATCAGCATCTTGCAATCCAGCTAGTGCTATAAGAGAAGTGTGTCTCATCTGTTGGTTTTCAAGAACTGGAAGGTTTTGATCCATCTGTCACGCAATTCCTCCCATTTCTATTTGGAGAAATATGCAATCTGTTCCATTAATAAAATGTCGCAAGCAGTTTCCTCCTTCCATGCAGTTCTAAACCCACTTGACAGGTGGATATTTTGACCTGTACATGGTGGAAAGCAATGAGTCATTTTAGTAAGTGTATGTCTCCACAAAGAAAAGAAAGATAGACACTAATTAAAACCTGGGTAAGTCATCTGGAAGACTGGTAGCACACTCTGGCATTTGTTAACACAATACAAAAGTCACTAATTATAGTAGTATTGTTAGTGCCATTGAAGTTATAACAGCCTGTCAGAGGTGCCATTATAAACCACTATATTCAGGTGTTCATAACGACAACCATAAAAATTAAAATAAAGCTAAAACTTGGCATACATGATCTCGGTTTGGAGCAATTTTTTCCTTAACAAACTGGGTGGCGGATGCTTGCGGCTGCACTCATTTACATCTAACTTCAGTGATTTAGAAATCTTACTTGGAAAACCACTTATAAAATACATAGTTTGGGATTAAAAAGATGCCAGTTCAAATTCTGGTTCATCTGTTTACTGTGGACCAAGTCTTGTATCTTCTTTTTCAGTCAGGTACTTAAATATACACGTATCTCTAAACAGCTGAGGAATTTAACAGTTGTAATCAACCGCAGAAGGTAGCAGTTTAAATACTTTAGTGCATCAGGTTCTTAATTTCTCAGTGCTCCTGTTCTCTTCTTCAGGATACAACATATAAGAACGAGGAAGAAAATAATGTTCCCTTTTCTTTGCCCTTTTACACTGTCAGCTCCTTGGGGTGGGCGTTGTTCTTTGCCACTGTTTATACAGCTCATGGCCCAGTGGGATTTCAAGCCTCAGTCAGATAAAGCGCAATGGGAATGCAAATACCATATAATGGAATGTTTGCAAATATTCCTTGCAGTGGTGGCTGCTTTTAGGGTTTTACAGGAAATCAATTACTCCTGTATCTTTGCTAAAATGGGCCAATTCAACAACAGCTGGCGAAATTAAAGATCCCAGCCCTTAATTTCTCACGGCATGTTAGTTCATAGACTTAATGAAAGAAAACTGTTTACATGTTATACTTATACCTACATTAGAATGATTAGATCCCATAAATTATGCAGGACACCATTAATAAGTTTCATTATGCATCAGATTACAATGTCCTCATTCCAGCAGCAGTCTCCGATTAATTACATAGCAATCACTGCAGAGCTGACATTGCGAGAGATGGGGGATTACCCTGAGTGCCCCTTGGTGCAAGCAGTCATTAATATGATGGCACAAGGATTTGGGATAACAAATCGCCCTTGGTTAGAACAGACCTGAACTCATTAAAGTTTAAACATTGTACGGATTTAATCTTTTATTTAAAAAAAAGTAAACACAGGAGGGATTTGCCTGAAAATAGTACCTTGGGTTTTCCTTTATGCAAATAAATCTGCTTGTGGCGACAATGTGGGAAAATAACAAGGTGACTTAATAAGATGCATCAGGTATGTATTAAATAATTGACTTCAGGACGTTTTGTTCTTCCAGTGCTTTCTTCACTGATTGCTTTTTTCCCTTCCTCCCTTCATACAAATAGAGAGAAGAGCAACTCTTCCTCATGCATGACCCCCAAAACGGAGAATCGATAAGGAGTCATGGGCCAGGTTGGTTATGCCTATGCCATCTTTGTTATCCATGCCATATAGAGCATCCTGGTTGTCCCCACTGTATTATAACAGTTAGCTCTCACGGGGAAGCAAGTGATCACCTTACCTATATGTATATGAACTATGCATATGGATTCAGCTATAAATATATTCAGTCTTATGATTCCTGGGACCCAGGTTTGTGATATTTCAAACCATTGAGCCTGTAGACAGCAAACTCAGCTAGTGATCCTGCATTAGAAAAACATATTGATTTAGGTTTGATCCTGTGCAAAGTCTCACCACCTCCAGAGAGAGGAACTGAAAGTCTGCAGGACCAGCTTCCAGGCCAGAACCCCTACTTCCCACCTAAATGCTTTAGAAAGGAAAAATGCCACATCAAACTAAAACTAGACACTGAGGTTGAAATTGCCAGGGAAACAGACATATTTCAGGACATTGAAATGCTGCCAGGACATTTACTCCAACACATTTATTGCTCAGAGTATGTTTAAATAACCCCTTAGTGGCCAGAAGCTTTGTCTCCATACATCTCAAGCACATCATTGCCTTCCCACATCAAGCAGGAGCCATGAGTTAATACAAACTGAGAAGGATCAGAGGAACATGTGGACTCTAACCCTTATTCCTTCAGAGCCCTTCTATTCTTCAGGATGTGGTTTATTTAATGAAACTCAACTGCTATCTTAAACTTCACTGTCTTTAAATGTGTTGCTATGATGACCCCACAAGGTATGTCTGAGGTGTTAGTGTCTGTTGCTTTATTTTGCCAGAATTCAAGAGGTCTATTTTAAACATTCATCAGACATTGATCTTTACAAATTTATCTCTTTTTTTAACAAAAAGCTTCTTAAAACTCAGGGTGTCCCTGGTGTTGCTCTTGTTGTTGGCCTGAGATTTTTTTCTTTTTCTAGATGCACATATTTGTGAGCTTTAAACATCCCTTAGCTGTTTTAAAAAGCATGGCTATCTCAATATGCTTGGGGTGGGAACGAATAAGGAAGAGAACCCAAACAAGAAGTTATTGGAAGCTTTATATAGCTCCATCTCAAAAAAGAAAAAAAAAACAACGTAATTTTTACAGCATTTGTGTGGACACAGAGACAATCTGAGGTACAGCCTGGTTCGCATTCCCCCAGGATGCCTGTGGCAAAGACAGAAATTGAAGCCTGGCCCACCACACAGGTTTGAGCAATACCCATTTTCAAGCTGTCTCCTCCATAAAACACAAATAATTGCATGAAGCAGCCTTCATAAGCCCTGCCTGATGTTCCAGAGAAGTAGCCGGCAGCATGGACTTTCTTTCCTCCAAAGCCTTAATTGAAAACAAAGTCGCATACAAACAAACCAGACAACAAAAAAAACTGAAAAGCCTCAGGACTAAAACCTCCTAGGTTATCAGTAACATTTGACAAGGATACCGGCGCTGTTGACAAGCAAGGATCAGCTCTACATAAAAGCTCCTGGTCCAACGTACCCTGCTGTCCCAGCATGAAGTACCAGCTTGCTTCTGTTTCTTCTATATTCCTTTTTTTTTTTGCTTCCACCTTCACACTTTTCCTTTGTCTTTCACATTATCACAGCTAAATCAGAAACATTTTTCTTCCTAATACAACCCTCCAATGCTGTCCATACACTCCTTTTAAATATTTGCAAATTTTCCACTCTGCCTTTCTTTGATATTACTCAGATATTCTCACTGTCACATGAAAATCCCACATTCTTGTATGGGCTAGTGCTTTGCACCCAATCTGCAGCTCCCGCTCCTTCCCCTGGGCAGCTGGGAAGGGGTGAGTGCCGCGGCTGTGGGGACATGCCATGTGCTCTGTGAACACCCTTCTTCTGCCTGCTCGTGGCCAGTTCACATTCATGGCTGTTCTTCATAGCCATGCAAGAGAAGCAGCATCAGCCACTTCGTCACACCGACATGGAGCTGAGTTAAAAAAAAAAAAGAGATCTTGCTATTTCTACTATCTGCTGCCACCAGCCCCATGGGTTGTTACAGTGCTTGGAGCTTAGTGGCAATTATGCTTCTGAGACAAATGGCCTTACTATCTATATTTCTATATGCCCATACTGAAAAAGCTCTCAAATCCAGCTTTTAATACCTGCATTTTCATATCTCCATTGGGCAGGTGTAATTGCGGACTTCACTACATGCCTCTATCTTGCAGTGTCTGTTAAGATTTCTGCTTTATTTCTTGAAAAAGTTTCCCCCTGCTGCTTGCGCTTCTTACTCCAGCTCTCAAGCCTGTATCAAAACTGCTTTCAGACCCCCTTTTTTTAATTCATTTTTGACAGTTCCTGGCTTCCGAGCATTTTTATTATGTCTCCTATAAATCGGCCTCTCAACAAAATAATGAGGAAGGCCACAGATTAAGTCCTAGCAAAAAGGAATTGAATAGTACCCCAGCACATACAAGAAAAGATATAAACCACTGAGAGGGCACTCGGAGCTCATTCATAAATTGAAATTTGTCCTTTGATAGTAGTATGTGGCCACTGTGAGAAAGATTTTCAAAGGTAAAAGGTGACCTGGGAACCTGACAGCCTTTATATTTTGCGATAAGAAAGCCCAAAGGAAGACTCAAAATGGCCTTGTGGTTATGGTGTTAGTCAGGTCTGGAGTTGCATCCTTTCACTACTCAAACAACTCTGATATTGTTAAGCAGCTCATCCCATTAATACGTATGTGCCTATACAGATAGATAGATAGATAGATTTTTCCCTATCTGGAAAAGAAAGCATAAGCTTTACTCCAAAAAGAAAGAAAAAATATTTCCCCAACAAAGATAGAGCGATACAAAATCTGTTTCTAGAGTAGATCTTACTGTCTTAGTTCTTCAAGCATAAACCAGGGATAACAGGAGTCCCCTGCCTCTCAAGGGTGTTGTGGGGATAAACGCATTAAAGACTGTGAGATGCTCACCTCCTAGATGGATACTTCAGGCAGTGCCTGCAGAAATCCCAGATGTTTGCTTTCTTAAGCTTGGTAAAATGACTGGGCCCAATGCTTGCTGCTGTACGGTGTCTTTACATTTGCCCCTATGCAGGCGAAATGGGTGTAAGATGCTGTTGGTTGGACAGTGTCCATGGTTTTACACCCATGTGTAAGTGTCCCCCTGAGATGCAAGGATCAGACTCTCAGTGTCCGTGGCAGGGCATGATACAATAGTGAGGGAAAAGCCATGATAATGTAAGCATGCCCGGGAGAAAAGGGCTTATCACTGCTTCTGACTCGGACAGAGAAATCGCTAACAGATTCCTCCAGAGAAGCGATATAGGATTTAAAGGCATTTGTGTGATGTAAGCTTGAAAGGATCAGAGATGACATCTTCATTGCTTCGATTTTCATTAGCTGCAGGTCATTAAACAGGCATTTGCGGGTGTAATTCTGTATGCATAAAATAACTGAAATATTCATTACACACAAAATGAGTGAAAATGCACTCCCATCGTTTCTGCATGTGATATTTGAAGTATAAAGATACAGATGACTGGAGGTCTTGCTTTCACCCCCTTCTCCCATTAAAATACTGACGTACACTAGTATCTAAAACCAAACTAAACTATCTTTTTGTCTTTTGTGGTGCAAGAGCCTTTCCAAAGAATGGATGTACCTCACACAGAGGAAACTATGCCTAGACAACAGTAAGGTTTGAAAATCAATCTCTGAGCCATCAGGAAATACCTGTTCATGAATCCCTGTGCAACCTAAATTCGATTTCCTTGTGCATTTACACTACAGCTACTCACTAAATAATCCTTTTCTTTCCACATGACCTTTGTCTCAGTCAGTCAAGGTGTAAGCAAGTGAAAGCAAAACCTTCTAACGCTTAAACATTTGGCAGCGGTGCTACAGCTGCCTTCCCGCTTGCATAATGACATAGGAGAAAACGTGAATGGTGCTAAAGCATTGAGAAATGCTGTCCCCAAAATGTCAAATTTATGATATTTAGTTATCTAGTTATCATAATTCTGTTCTGTATAGTGGCTGAAAGATGGAATATGGGATGTAAGTCTTTTCAGTGGGAAAAGGGGTTGAAACTATTTTTCAGTGACAGAAAACCAGTGGATTACAGAGATGTGTTGGGTAGACAGCGCTCCCTGGCCGGCGGGACTTGACTGGGCTTCAGCAAACTGTCTTTCCAAGGACTTTCTGTGTGGGCCTGGAACAAGTCACCTAACCTTTCTGGGACTTGGTTTCCCACCTACAAAACAGAAATAATAATTCCATCCCCATCATTATAGATTTACCAGGGATCAATGCACTGAGATGCTTGAGGCCACCAGCCACGGGCAGCATAAAACAATAAAAGCTGGAGGGAACAATTTTCTGGTGGGGCAACACTGGTATTCTGCCAAAGAGATGTTACACAAAGGCTTTGCTGGTGATCTTGGTAAACCTCATATAACATTAGGTACCACTGAGAAGACAGTTATCACCAAATGTGTTGTTATTTATTCAAAGGTAGGCTTTAAATCTCAGGAACTTGGGCAACATGAATCATATTCATTCAGTGCTTAGAACTGAATTTTCAAGACCAATAATATTTTCAGATTCCTGCCTACTAAGTCTTTTTGAAGCCTAACATTGTGATTCTAAAAGCAGTTTGGTTACAATTTGTCGCTTGCTGTTTAGAAAAAGAGAGAAAGGGAAAAGTAATATATTTTGCAAGTGTTTATTTTTAAATATTTTGGATAAAGTAACATGGAAGAAACCACGCAATCTCTCCCTCTCCACCCAGGAATACAAAACAAAACAAAACACACTCAGAAGCTTAAAACAAAACCCAATCTAAATTAAAATGGAAAAGGAGAAGACAAATGAGCAGGAAAAAAAAAATAGTCATGCTCCCAGGAAGTATTGCATTAGGAAAACATCAGGAAGGAAAGGACACACATTTGCATCCCGCATAGTGCATGGCTGTGATTTTGCTGTGAAGCACAAAGGATTTGGAGCCTGTACAGAACATGTAAAGACATCAAAGTATATTTCAGCATCCAAATCAGAAGTGATCCCTCTCAGTGTCAGCTGGCATTTGGGTAAGCATCAACAAGCCAAGGAGGTGAAAAAAGAGCAGCCGTGGCAGAAAGAGCACTAGTGGAATATAACACACCCATTCTAGCTGGGGTGCTGGCCGAACAAGGGCATTTTTTCGCCCATAGGAAATGTTTCCTGTGTATTCCTTAAGCATTAAAAATAAATAAAACCTCATATAACAGTATTGCCTTACACAACAGAAGTACCAAAATTGCAATTACTAACAATGCCTCGGTTCCATTTGGAAAGCTGGAGGAAAACCAGAAGTTTATTCTGGTGACAGAGAGCAGTAATAACAAAGTGTTGTAATAACTAAGTGAATGCACACGCTTCACCCTGTCTAGCAGCACTTCCAGCCGCAGCTTATTCTGGTGCAGGGAAGTTTTCAGAGAGCAGTCCCTCAAATGCCTAAGATGAAGCTCAGTGTATCCATTTAGGGATGATGAAAACAACAAAAAACAACCAAAATCCCTTGGCAGGTTGCTATTAGCTCAAGGGCTCTGTCTTTAATTGGTATAAATAATTAACCAGCACTGTGCATGGACGACTAAGCATGATAATAGAGATGTTTCCTTTTGAGGTCGAGATTATATCCTTTATAATACTGAATAAATCAGGCAGCATGCAGCAAGTTGCCTTTTGCTAGATTGGACTGGAAATGTTCGCAAACCTTATTCTGCTAACCAAGACCCTCAGAGCAAATTTAAAAGAACAGAAAAGGGCTGTGGTTTCCAGAGGAGGAAAGTATAAGTCTTCTCAGCCTGGGGTTTTAGGACAGGTTATCAGCATAGTATATAAATGCTTCTGTTCTAAGCATTCCCTGGATGCCTAATGTGGACTTTACTGGTCATCTGCCAGTAGACACTGCATCTATTATGATTTAAAAAAAAGGGAGGAAGTAGTAACTAAGATGAGCAGACAGACACAAAATCTGCCTCACATTATGTGTAGCTCAGCTGGATGACATTGTATGGTTCTTGTATCAAAGAAAAATCTGGTCAGGAGGATTTCCTGTGGAAATCAGTATTAAAAATAAATCAAGACTGATTTGTGAAATACAGATAGAGCAGGGAACTCAGGCTCTGCAAGTTGTTCCAGCAGCCCATGTCTACATCACTAGGCCAGTGTCCACGTCCCTAGACTGTAATTCTTAATGCTGCATGTACAGGACTGGAGGCTACAGCTGAAACCTTTATTGTTCTGTAACCAATAGCAATAACATTGGGCTTCTAACATGTCCGTACATTCAGAAAACACTGTTTTGTTAAAATTTTTATCTCATTGTACCGGTTACATCCTTTTGCATTTGAGCCACCAGTCAATACTGGGAACTGTCTGAATTGTCTCCTGCGGAAGTCGAATTTAATGACATATTCAGGTAATTCTTTGATGCAATCCTACTTCCACAGAATAATGTGTACAGATATTTGCCCCTCTGAACACAGTAGGACTCAAAAAAACAGTTTCTGGTTTACAGTTCTGAGCCTGCTTTAGATAATAGCTTCTGCGTATTTTTTCCAGCTGTCTTACTCCAAAAATATTCTCACCCTTCCTTACATTTATGCTGGAAGTTGGGCAGCTGTTGCACCCAGCAGACTCCTTAGGGACATACCATCTTCAGCCATAATCCTCTTATCTAGTACAATGCAGCAGCAGGTGGAGACACCAAGCTCGCCTCGAATGAGGTGGTATGCCTAAGCAGGATATTATAGTGCTACGAAGAGGTGCTTGCTTAATTTCTGAAGGAATAATAGCTGCATCAATCCTTGTTTTCAGCTAATATTTTCTGTTTTCCAACAGGATGACTTTGCCAGGTAGGACACATGGCTAATTGCAGCCTAGGTTTGATGTACCCACAGGGTGGGATTCTGAGTCGGTCCTATGCAGCTCTGAACAGAGCATGTGTGTGTGCACATGAACATGCATGCACACATGTATTTCCACATGTGATGGCTTCTTTGTTCTTCCAGGGAAGAAAAGACATTGAATCAATGGTATTTAACTTGCAGACTTAACAGTTCCAAGGGCAGTGCATGAGGTTTTGCTTCAATGAGGCTTGAAGTCATACCTCTTTTCAAAGAAGGAGGAAAGGTGTGGGCAATCTCTGCATTATTTATGAGACAGAATTTCATCTTACTTTAACAGGATCTGTAGCTGTTGAAAACTGATTAAATGCTCTTCATGCAAGAGAGTATAAAAAAAAAAGCCAGATTTTGTGCAGCATCCAACTTACCCTGGATGATGAGAGGCTTTTGCAAAGTCAAATACTGCCCCTCACATTTCTGTGCTGTCTCCACGGTAGCTCTGAGATGCCTGATGGCTGCTCCAGATTGCACTTTGTGGCTTCACCCTCTGTGTGGAGCTATATCTTTATAAGCTTTGGTGGCCTGAGCCCACTGGAAGCCGAAAAGAGGTCTAAGAGCTGATCAGTGACTCTCCTGCACTCCTTAGCTCCAGGTGTCTCCTGGCCTATGCCATTAAAAGCTTTATGAGAATTAGAGATTCCACTGTGATTTGATTGCTCATGTGTTCTCCCCTCACCCATTGTTTTACACATATTCACCACTGAAGACCGTGGGTTTAAATACTAAAAGTTGGCTCTACTCATTGTGTTGTTCATCCCTCATGCTATGCACATCCCCAGTGGTGGAAGCTGGGGCAGAAAGTCTAGTATATTGGCTTATTTGTTCCAATTTTTTCCAGGGTAGAAGGAAATGCCTCATGCCTTTTTATTGAAAGCTCAGATCATTCTTATCTATCCAGATCTCCTTTCCTTTACTTAATGAACAAAATGTCAGTGGCTCTTTCACTGGCACTCCGCAGCTGTATAAGTTAGCATGAATTTCTTCTGTTCAGCACCTTTGCTCACAGCTTTACCTCTATAACTAGAAGTTCTGGTTCTTTTCCAGTTTAGCTGGGTTTCTGCAGTAGAGCACGTAACTGCAGTTTTTCAGGCATTACATGGAAATCAATTCTTCACTGTTTTGCGGAGTTGTAAGGGACACACAGCTTCATCCTTTTTTTTCTTTAAGGAGCCCCTACAGCTCTCCCTTGTAGCTATTGTTTCTTTTCCATTTACATCCTTTTCCTGGGCTATTTGTAATGTTCACCAAGAATGCACTTTATAATCAAGAACTGTAGATCTCCTCCTCCACTTCTAATTTGTCTCTCTCGACTCCACATTTTTCAGTGGTCTTTCTGACACCTCCTTCTATGGTTCTCCATTAATAATACTAAAAAAAAAAAAAAAAAAAAAAAAAAAAAAAAAAAAGATCCACTTTACAGAGCATGTGATTCCCCTGTAGTCTCACCAGCATAATGCTTTAATCATGTAGTGACAAAAAAGCTGATACATGCTCCTTGGGTTTCTGTCTCTCCTTTTTTTTTTATTCTTCTTTCTATCAATACTGCTCCTTTCACCAGGCCCAGGATCTGAACTTTACCTTTGATGTTTCTCCATTGCTCGTGCTGCAGAGATCCTGGCACTTTTCCTCCAGGCTGTATAAGCTGAGCTGCTAAGTAACAGCTAGAAGTGCAGTGTCACAGGAGCATGGAACTTCCCAGAAGAAACCAACTTACTCAGTCTCCCATCAGGGTGACAGGATCAAGTGTATGTCTCCAAAGGGCTTACTCAGTCTCCCATCAGGGTGACAGGATCAAGTGTATGTCTCCAAAGGGCTTTTGCTAGGCCTGTTCTAAAAACCCTCCAGAAACAGAGACTCCACAGGAGCCTGTGGCCTGTTCCTATGCCTCACCACTCAAAGAGGTAAAAATTTTACTTCACATTATTTTCTTCCCTGTTGTTCAATCCTATGTTGTCTTTGCTGACAATCTGATCATTTTTAACCTTCCCTAAGTGGCTAGAAAGAAAAATATGTATCATATTTCTTTTTCATATTGAAAAAATACCTTGCATATCCTCAGCTTTCTCATCTTCAGACTTAAAAACCCTAGTTTGCCTACCTTTGCCCTATCAGTTATGTTTTCTAAATTCAGATCATCTTTTCAGCTTCTTAAAACCATCTTGAGTTCTGATCCCATCATGCATAGTACTTGCTGTCTGTTTTTCCACAGAGCTTCTTGGTAGCACTTATATAGACATTTGTCACTGAAGACATTCGTAAAGATATAGAATATTCCCCTGGAAGAGACTCCAATTAGACCCCTAGATGAAATGCCTTCACAATCTGGCATTACCCTATTGATAGCTGCACAGAAGAACATGACTTTTTAAGAACAGTTGTGTACCTAAATTACACTTTATATAGGCCATATGTTCTTACTTGCTCATGAGAATGCTATGATGGATCAAGTATAAAGCCTTATTAAAATCGATATCTATCACATCTATCACCCTATTTACCCATACACCATAAGACAAAGATTATTTGATCTGTTTTGCCAAATCTGTGCTGACTATTTTTATCATCTTCTACTTCATAGGAATGTAAATTTAGATTGTTTACAAAATGTTCCACAATTTCTTTGGCAAATCAATGTTGATATTCCCCCAAATCCTTTTTTTTCTCCTTTCCTTTTTAAGGATAGGCAGTATGTTTGACTTTCTTTAGTCATCTGGCCTTCCATTTTCTGTAAGTTATTGCAAATAAATAACTTTAGTTCAGAGATTGCTCTAATTTCTTAAACATTCCTTAAGTATTCTAGAAATCACGATAGTACACCAAACTATTATATTCAATCTTGAATATCATGCTGACAAAAATTATTGATTACTGAATCCTTCCATTAATGCCTGCTTTCTCAGGAAGATTTCAAAACTGTTGTCCTCATCTCTGCCCTTCATCTCTTCTTCTAACAGATTCATCTTCCCATTCATCACCCTCTCACACTGATGTCCTACGCCTTCCTCCCTGATGCCCTTATACTCAGAGCCCTCTCTCCAGATTGATTCATGATGCTGTTACCTCCCTTCAGGTTTCCCTCTGAGATGTGTTTTTGGGATGATTCATATGAAAAACTGACCAGTGAATATTCACTTAGGGAAAAGATGGGCAGAAATGATACTTATCAGTATGAATAGCAGCTTTTTATCATCTTACCTAATAACGTATATTACATTTGTTGTGGATGCAGCATATATCACAATGATATTCACAGGGAATTCAGTTCCTGAAGAGGATATCTGAAGTTGCCAATGCAACTTTAAAAGCTTCATTTTTTGTTTATGAGACCTATAGTCACTTGTCTTTCATGATGGATTTTTAGAATGAGATTATTAAGCAGCTAAACTGACTTTCATCTTACAGTACAGCATACAAATTGCGGCTTGTTTACAATAACTCTCATTGCACTTGAAATGATATTTTATCCACTGCTGACAAGACAACAAAGTATGTCTATTTCTGTAGCTTAGCTTCCCTCTTAGGGAAAGAAAACCTAAATTCTCTGCTATTTTTTCCCTTCTGCTAGGTGATCCTGAGAGGCAAGTCCCCAAAGGGGTTTCTGTGTGGCAACGCTCAGCAGAGTTATACCTGGGCACTTGACTCTTGAAGCAAGATGTCCAATCAAGGAAAAGGAAATCCCAAATTAGGTGTGTAAATTCCCCATTAATGCATAAGCCTAGTTAATGCCTCAGGAGCAGAGTTTTGAGCATATGTGCATGTGCATGTTTTGGGGTGGAATGACACAGGAGGAGGGGTATCTCCACCAAGCAGAAATCAAGGAGAAGGCTTATGGCTGAAATGTTGCTCTTCTCTTCAACTCAGGTTCCTACCTGCAGCTATGTCAGTCACCGGGCAAGGCTGAGATTCACAAATAAAATCTGTGCCCTGGATTTCATCATCAAAGTCTGCTTGCACTGAAGGGTGTAGGAACTATTTTCTATGAGCATGAATAGCTTATTCTTACCCTGTCTTTCTGGCTGCATCCAAGGTGCCCGCAACAGCACTTGACAGGTCACACTCCTTTGTGTGTTTTCTTCATGTTCTTCTCTGTAAAGTGGTCCAGTTTCAGCCAAAATCCCCTTTCCTCAGGCCTCATGAACTGGCAAATCAGAGGGCTCACAAGTATTATCATTACTAATATACAGCGACAACACTGCCAAGGTTCAATTAACTATCAAGTCTAATTTCCTGAGAAATTAAAGGCTAAGTGCTGCTGTGCTGCTTAGCATGAGCTGAGTTGACTTTATTTATACAATCTCTTGTCGTTCTCCTTCTTCTAACCTCTGTCCCCCTGTCTGCTTACGGTTAAATGTCAAGCTCGTTGGTCCACAGACCTCCCTGCCTCGAATCTTAAGGAAGTGAATTGAAGCATGGCTGTAAATAAAAGAATAATAAATATATACAGCTGTTCATAAAGATGTAGGCCTAATAATCCTCTAGGAGATAGTCTGCAAATGTCTGCCAGATGCAATGAATTGTCCATGATAATCCTTCCTAGTTATTAAAAGCGATTTCATCTAGTTATTTATTTTTCTCCAGGGTAAACGAACCATTACAAGGGTAACTTGTTTTTGTGGTTTAATGTTTTCATCATTGACGTTACTTACAACCTGAAGCCATTATGATGACTCACATGCTCTCAGACTTCAGAGACAAACACATGCTACATGCAGTAAAACTTTATACATATCAGCCTCATCATCCTAAGTTGCACACCTCACAAAAAAGACAAAAAAAAAAAAGGAAAAAAAAAAAAGAGAGTGTGAATGGTCCCTTATGCCTGCAGCAATTGAATTCATGGGATCAAAACCTGAAATGCTTTATGGCAATGTAATTGCTCTTTTATAGGCCTGGCTAAGCTTGTTATGGAAACCTGGAAAGCAAGCACAGCAATCCTGTGTTGCTGTGGAAGAAACTGGGGAGCAAAAGAGGAATTGGGGTTACTCTACAGGTACTGAGCACCACTGCTGGCCAGCTGTTTTCTGCCAAAAGGATAGGAGCTTTTTTTTGAAACCGTCTGTTTGCTAAAGATCAGTTTCCCCCTCTACCCCCCACCCCACATACACCTGCAGCAAAGGGTTTCTGGTCCTGATGAGCAAGAACAAGAAATCCCTCAGGAAAAACAATAGCCAAATGTTTCGGTTGGTAACCTCAGGAAGATATTCTCAGATGTGGATATGGTCTACTTCAAGGGATTCAGGAATATTACATATATGAATGGTACAATTCCTAGCACCCACACTCAAAACCTAAAAAGAGATGACACAGCCGTCTTACTCACTCAGGCTCATATAGATACCCTCACTCTGTTCCTCAAGTTGTAGTACCTTGGTCTGAAGCACTCCGGTGTGAAACCAAATGGCTTCTGTAACTTGGCAGATAGCAGGCCATTTCTTCAGTGAACAACTGTATTTTATGATAAAAATGCTAGTGGTTTACCACCATATTCATCACAAATTAGATAGTTTCAGACAGAAAACAAACAAACAAAAGATCATAGTGTTACTGGAGACAGAATTGCTCATCCATCACGCAGCAGCGCGCTGAGAAGATCAGCCCCTGGGCAAGCGGGAGAGGTAGGTTCACTTCAGTCCTACCTGTAAGGTCTGAGTGTGGGTATCCCGTACCTTCTGTGATCCCTCCATTAAGGCAAAAGGACATCACCACCGTGATAACTCTTTTATATTCATCTCTTTTGTATGTTGTAATCGGAAAAGGGTTTATTTACAAATAAGAGTGGACTAGTCAAGCAAGAGTGCTAATGCTAGCTTGCTAGCATCCTGAGGAAATCAAAAGATGTTATGGTCTCAAAAGCAAGAGTAAACTTTGTTGTTCGTTGTGGTAATGTGCCTGTTTTAAAAGGGGAAGCTGGTGCAAAACACATGTACTGATTATCACTTCTTTTGTAGGAAAGAGGAAACTATTGACAAAAGGACTATATGAGAGGCCTTTAACTCTATTACTATTTTTATTACCATTATTTTTTCTTATTATCTGATGCCAATCATATGAACATTTTCTTATTAAAGGAAAGGTTTTAATATATGAATGTTACACCTGCTACTAATAACATTACTACAGCTGAAAGAACTGTGAATATCTGGAGTGAAATCCTGTATCCTTTAAATCTGCATGAGCTTTTTAAATTGCCTTAAATGAAGTCAGGCTATCTTTCTTGCTTTGTACCAATCTTGTAATGTATTTACTTTTGGATTATTAGGTGTAGGGTAATGCCTGGCAGCTGTGAATACATTTAAACATATATTTAGAGATGCTCTGGTGAGCTTATGAAGGAAGGAGACAAATAAGAGAAAAAACAGGCTGGGCAGAATGAGAATCCTGAAGTCCTCTATCCCACACCCAAACCACACTGAGTAGTTTGTACACAATCAATGCGCTCCCATTCCTTTTCTGAGTTTTCATAGGTTATTATCGAGTATGCCATATTGCCATTTGGAGTTATAAATACTGCATCAAATCTGTTGCCTTTAAAAATGAGAGAAAAATCAAACAAAAATGAGGAAGAGAGATTGCTACTAACGTCATGCTTTGAAAAGATTATTTTTACAAAATATGAATTTAAGATCTAAATTAACCTGGCCTAGTCCCTTCAAATGCTATGCGTGGAAACTGATGTAAAAGGCATTCACGCTGATGCACTTCTGTATTTGCTTTCAGTCAAAGGAGCAGGCAAGATGTTCCCCATAAGGGAACAGACCTCCTGGATGTCTTTCTGGCAGGTTAATTCACTCAAATCCCTTCTTCTGAAAGGACAAGTGGTTTAATGGTCTGTTCAGTTCAGTACCAGAGGGGCAACAGCAGGAGTAAAATGAAGAGAGGGAATGAATAGGAATACCAGATTCCTCCCCCTCTTTAAGGAGGGCTTACTCCCTGGAGACAGATATGCCTTACATGAAAGCACAAGAAGGACACTTCAGAGACACCAAACACCTGTAAAACTGCTGATTTCAGTCCCCAGCAGACTTTTCCAGTGGAGGAGGATCCCTGAGCAGCATCCTGCACCCGCAGCAGTTTCTGTACCAGCTGTTCCCAGCTCCCTCGTCTGCAGCACAGTGCTTACTCAAAGCATGGCTCATCCAGGGTTATCTTAAATCCCGGCCTACCTGGACCACCAGCAGCAAATAGTGAGCCATAATGTCCTGAAAAATGTTGCATCTTGTCCTGGAGGTATGCCAGGTGCTAGGGGCAGAAGGACATACAGGTAACTGCGCAGACAGAGGGATTTCTTGCTGTCACTGGCTAGGCAAAGCAACATCCTTTATTATTTTCTCCTGTATTTTTTCAGCACTGTGTAAGTTAGCTCAAATAGCACATGCATAATCTTACCTGGCTTCTGGAAATCAGGCAGAACCATATTTGTTGTCAGGTAAAGACAAAGATAAGCATTTAACCCTCCCTCCTTCTCCCCCAGCACACAGCACGCTTCATCATTTGTTTCAAAAATTACAGCTGTGAATGTTTTTCAGTTGGGTTTATGTTTTGTAGAAGCTCAAAACCTTATTTACTCAAAATGATAGGATTACATTGATTTCAGATGGCATGATATTCATCTTTGTTGTCTGCTTTCAAGTTATAGCCCTAGGGATAATTACTATACTCCTGTGTTTCAGAAAACTGGCCTCATTTTTTTTCTCTGTCTGCTACCGTCTCATCTCAGTCCCCGTTGTCTTACCCTCCACTCTGAAATTTGAGTTTCTTATCTATTCACCTTCCCGTCAAGAGCTGGGGGTTGTCTCCTAACTGGCATTTTAGCACGAAAATCCCCTCAATGTCTGGATTACCTCCATGCTCTGACGCATGTCTTAGAGAGCGAAAGAGAAAGGAGTTTGGCACGTAGCATGAGAACAAGAATTTACCAATTGCCATGCAGCTGTAGTGGATTTTCTTTTGTTGTGCCCTTGGGCCCCAGGAGATGTTTAGAAAGAATGACATTGCCTGACTTTTTCCTTTTTTTAAGACTGCATTGACTTGACAGTTCTTGACTTCTAGGCAACTTTGGTGGCATCTTTCCTGTCCCTTCAGCTTTTCAGAAGGTTTTTTGTGTTTTCTGCAGCATTTTTTTCTTAAACTGATTTGAGACATTTGTCCTGAATTCTTTCCTCATTCAGTTCTCTCCCACTTGTATCTCTCTTGCTTATGAATAGGGCTATTTTTATTCTGATCTTTAGGCCTTTACACTATAAAAATCCTCCTCTTTTCCTCAGTTGTTGCAAGCAATACCATCTTCTTCCCTATAAAGGAAACTACTAGCAATTTGACCTACCAATCTGGCTCTTTTGTAGTGTGATTTTATTCCCCATCAGCACCTGAAACACTCATGCAGGTGTTTGTCATCTTTTCTCTTAATTACAGGCCCAGCAAGTCACATTTTATTCCACTTTCCTCTCAAATTGAGTTGAAAACAGTTTCCCTATCCTGCAAGAGATTTCAGAATTTTGATATTTTCCATGAGATGAATGTACATAAAAGTCAAGACTACACTTATCACAGTGTGCACATGTGTGTTTGTGAACTGAATATTTGATGTACTTTTTACCAAAATGAATCAAAACATTTTCTCTTGATCACTTCAACATTTTTCTTGGAATTTTTCTTTTTTAGTACAAATTAGTGCAATCAAACTATTTTTGTGGGTTTGTTGTCAGCTGGATCATTCTTCTGGGCTGATTTAGTGTGAAAATGCTAGTGTTGATACCAGCAAAGGGGGTGCAGGCAATGTGGACAGGAGCTGGGAGGAGAGTTCTTCTGGGAGCAATGCACGTCTGGGAAGTAGCGTGGATTACATTGATCAAGGATGGCTGAGTGGAGGACTGAACTGAGACTCTGTTCATGAATATAAATTCAGTAAATTGCAATCACTATTTACGTGTCTGTTCAGAGCAGGTGTATGTGACTAGTCCATCAAGTACACTCTGGTTGCATCTTTGCAGTATTTTGGGTAAGATTTACAGTGCAACATCTTCCCCTACACCACCTTTTCCTCTGTTTTACCTTAAGTCTGAATAATTGAGGAATCAAGACAGCAAAACAGAGCTCATTGTCATGTCTCTGTGTCTGCGACATGGTTAGCGTTGGCCCCTGGAGTTAGATCTGCAGGTATGCCAGGGAATGCACACTGTAAGGACACCCTTAGGCTGGGATAAACTGGCATCAAAAAAGAGGCATGAGCACAAGCAGAAGAGTAAATTAATAAAAGATGTCATTTAGCAAGAATCTAGTTTGCAACAAAGAGTGAAATACAAGTAACCCCCCCCCACCTCCCCAAAAAAACCCCAACCCACAGCTCACCTGAAGTTTGGATTTTCCAGTTCGCTATCTTAAAGCTTATTAGAACACCAAGCAATTTCAAAAGGCAAGGTGGATGCTTCCTCGCTGAAGTCACGTAATGCTAGCCTCAGATGACAATAAAGTGTTAGACTGAGAATAATGAGGACTCAGCAGGAGAAGAAAGGTAACAAATTAGTGTGGATTGTTTCTTTACAAGCTCCTTGACCACAAAATAAGTGAAATGCAGAATCAGTCAGAACATAATTTTCTGTCCTGTGGAAAGCGTAAATTTTTAGAAGCCACTAGTTAGTGAAGGAAGTGTGTGGGACAAAGGATTTTGTGATCCCAAGTATTACGGGAAATATAGTTTGGGCAAAGAAAAAAAAAAAACATGTGGAAGAATGCAAGCAAAATGCTTCTGAATTATAACTTCCATGAACCACTGTGGAGAGAAATATACTGGGCTATGACTTCAGTATTTCAGTTCTGGGCCAGGATGTTCTTGTTTTCAATCAAAGGCTGGAAGATTTCCATTCTCCTGGGTTCATAAAGTTTTTTTGTTTGTTTTTTTGTTTGTCTGTTTTTTGTTTTAATATTAAAAATTTCCACTGAAAGCAGACTTTTGTTAAAAAAAGAAAGCCAGACTTTACAAACACCTCCATAAGCTCTACTCTCTTAAAAAATGGTGAACTCTCTTTTATTCTCTCCTATCCTGCAGTTTTGTTGCTGTTGTTGCTCATTTGTTCAGTTGGCTTCCTTTGGCTGCTTTTATTTTGTCTGGTTTTGTTTTCTTTTGTTGCTATGGGTTTTTTTGGAGGTGTTATTGTATTTGACTTGCTAGGCCTGTTTTGCATTTGTCTTAAAGATAAACTCCAGAAAATGTGTGTTCATGACATACATACACACTCACACATGTATATTTGTGTTTGTATATACATATATGTATCTATATGTACACATTTCAGCTCGTACTACTCAATCTGTTCCAGGGACAAATATGTTCAAATGCTTCTCCTGGTGATGTGTCATCAAGAAGAGTGGTTTTCTAAACAGAACTGTTGTAAATGTCTTAAAATTAAAGGATGAGCTTCGGGCAAATGGATGAATGTGCAGCAAAAAGCTATTACTTACAAGACCGTAGGTGCCAGAAGGCAAATACTCCCATGTTCAGAGATGGAATAGAGCAGACAACACATTCCAGTTCTGAACCCTTTTAACGTATCTCCCTTACACACACAATAAAGATTTTTGGATCAAGCTGACTGCTTTCTTTCTAGCGGAGTAATCAAGCTCTACATCATTAACCTTTCTGTTTGCCTGGCAGATAATCTGGGAGAGCAGCAAGTGACTACTCCTCCGGGCTTTGGAGGCAAGCCAACACAATTACTCTCACCCTGTTCTCTGAGGTGGCAGCTGCAGCGAGATCAGGATGCAGAAAACAGCCATGAAACCAAAGGGTTACAGACTTTGGAGCCAAGTCTTCATTCATCTGCCGATCAGCCAGAGCTCCTAACTTGGATGGCAAAACGTCGCAGCTCACTGTTTGTGTTGAATGGTTATGAACTACCAGTCAAGCACAGAGTGCCCTCACGAAGGTCTAATGTTAGCCCCACTGTCCTTCCACCTGTCTTTAGTTGCTGATGGTAGTAGTAGCATGAATATGTAACTGAGCCAAGAGTATGTTGTCTTGCAGATTCTGTTCTCCTAATATGTCTAATTGGACAGTGTTACATATAAAGTCTACTGATATTCTGCCAAATGCCAGCTTAGATTTTTTATTGCGTTCAGAAACCTATACACACAGAGAAAAACACTTCCCCACTGAAACGCCTTAGCTCCTGGACTGCAGATATGGCAGCTGTTTTGTGTAGGTGATGAAGGTTAAGGACAAGATAGTAACCTGTGAGGGACAGGTTGTGAGAGGGGATAATGCCTAAATCCCATTTCTAGGATTTGCAGCTTTGTAGGAGAGGAATAATTTCATTATTCGAACTACGTGACATCTTCAAAGAAGTTGCTGAAACATTTGGTAAGAGACAGAATAAATAAAAGTACAAAGGAAAAGAGAAATGCAGAAAGGTGAAGTAATTTATCCAAGTCAGGCTAATCATGCTGGGCAGAGAAAAGATCCCAGACTTTCTGAGTCCTAAGCCTGTATCCTAGTTGCTAAGCAACTGTCCTGAATGTAAGGGTGCCCAAAGCACACTATATCAAATATTATAACACTGGTGTACTGACACCTTCTGTTTTGATTCATGCCGTATCTGAGGTATAATAAGGGAAAGAAATGGGCCGCTTTGTCTAGCTGCAACTTCCGCTCTTCTGTATGTAGTCCCTTAAACGAAACCCCTAAGTTTGGAGCCCAGTTGTTTAAGATTCCTTACCAGCAGAAATAAAAGAGCAGCACCAGCAGGTGAGTCATACAACCTAAGACTGGAATGATTTCATGAAGGTATCTCACTCTGATGTCCAAGAGAAGTGGCAGGGAGGAACTTAGGTTAGAGTCTCAGCAAAGGTGTGTCATCCATAGACATAATATTGGGTGAAACAAATCTTGGCTTTCATGACTTAAAAGGCTGCTGGAATACATCTTTCATCACTGTAAAAAATGGCTAAAAATCTTAATATCGAGTAAAAATGGGAATTTTCTAATAAGTAGAAAAGGATTCTTAGAATTAGCAAGCCAATGTCTGGAATCCTTCAGTGGCACTGTAATTACATGTCACATCTGCTATAGCCGACTTTTGGATGATTTTCAGTTGGCAGGGTGGAGACATCCATCAACCAGCAAATATAGCTCATAGGTCTAAAATGACAGCCCAGCCTTTTCTGAAAGAAATCAAGACCAAGGGGCTCAGTTCCAGCAATGGGAGCCAAAGGTTTTCTTCTAAAGGTGTTGAAGGGCACCCAGGAGGTGGGCTGGGCAGCCCTGCTCCCACCGAGTGTTCACCAAACAGCTTTTGTTTGCTCTGCTCTCATGTGCTATGCTGTTGAAGTAAAAAAACACAAAGCTTTCCAGGGCACCATGCATGGAATGGAGGGAAGTGAGAGACCTAGGCTGGAAATCACAAGAGCAGAACACTGACTAGAAAATTAAAACTAAGAAATAAGAAGTTACAAAGAGAAGATTTATCAAAGTCTGGATGAAATCTGGTCTGCCTAATCCATACAGCAATAGACTTCACCTATAGGTACCTAAATGCATTAGGTATTTTCATACTCAGCCTAAGCTTCCTAAAAAGCATATATGTCTATGTATACTTGGCTATACACCAGAAGTGCCTGTCCTAGAGAAATTAATTCCTGTCTCCCACCAGTCGTTCTCCAAAGGTTGTGGTGGGTTCTGCCATTCATGTTTGACTTGATCCAGCCTGATGGTTCAGCTGAGGCTGAGCAAAATCTAAACTTTATTCCCTGCTCCCAGAGTTATGCGCATGCATATACATAGACATACCATATATATAATTATTATTAAATGAACATTGAACAGAAAATTTAGACATTGTATTTATTACCTTGAGGCTGTAATCCTGCTTTACTGCTTCCCAGACAAATGCTCTAACTATTGAGCTGCAGGCAGGTTTTTTCATGACTGTCTTTCCTTGCCCTTTTTATGTCTTCAGAGATGTCAGCCTGCACACTAACTGTACAGAGGACTTGGGCAGTCCTGTGAGGTGGATATATAGGATTATATTCAGCCAGGATCAGGTACTCAGAAGTCTGGAGGTACTTAAAAGACTCGAGGGGTAGCATTTAAGTTGAGTTATGTCACATTCAGTGACACAGATTCCTCCTCTGTCTCTCTCTTTTCTGTAAAATGTCTTCTCCATTCACCATGAGAATTTTTTAATGGTAGGGTTAAAGGGCAATTAAATATTGGAACAACTTAGCTAGGGTCTCTATCTACTCAAATTTCTAAGTAGAAACTGGGTAGCTTTCTCAAAGATAAGCTCATGAAGATGTTAATGGCTTGATGTAAGAATCACCTTGTAGGAGGCTACAGCCTTTGTCATGCAAAAAGCACAACAGATGCTCAGAGTAGTTCTATTTGACTTCCAATCTACTTACATACTTGACTGTAGCAATGAAAGAATTAATTGTCAGCTTTGGTGAAGGTGTACTGCATTCGTCAGCTGAGAAACCCATCCATGTGCTGTATATATTAAAAAAAAAAAAAAAAAAAAAAAAAAAGACCGAGGGTAAGAAAAAGCCTGCAAACAGAATCCTGGAAGTTTGCATTTAAAACATAATCTGTAACAATCTTTGTAGAACAAAACCAGTAAATTGCCAATTACCAGTGAGCTCTATCATTAATGAAATTTAAAGTGTGCTACAGTGGGGTTTGTTTTGTTTAAATTTGTTTTTATACACTTGTCTTCTATCCTGTTCCTTGTTTTCCTCTGCCTGTTACTTCCATCATGATGCAGCAACAATATAACAATGTTGGCTGAAAGCCAGCTTGAGAATAGACCAAGGCTTCAATGGCTTTTGATGCATGAATATTTTGAGGGGGCATTTAAATGATGTTTGTGCTTCTCACAGTATGAAAAAACAACACTGCTGGGTTTTTTTGATCTCCTGGAAACAGGCTATCATAATACAGAAATAGTTAGCTGAAATAAGTACATTCAGGTAGCTTCTTTCTACTTAACTGCGTATCATTTGCTTCTGTGCTCACAAAGGAGGTTTTCATTCAGCTGGGGCAAAGTGCATGCAGTTATTGATGGTTCAAGTATTTATTCCTTAAAATGACAGCTCTGAAAATACATTTCTCTCCCCACACAGAGAGTGGGAGGGCAGTAGAAAGGAGGGGATAATTGGGGAAGCTGGAAGTGAAATGATGTTCATGGCTGTCAGATGCCATTTCCATTTTAATGACCGTGAAAAGGAGTCTCAGAGACTCCAGGCACTGCAGGTCTGGGTGACCAGTCACCATATCAGGTGTTGGGGAACACCGAGCTTTCATTCACGACTGGAGGAAAGGAATATGTCTGCTTTCCTCCTTCCCTAAGTAAGCAGGATGGGCTGATATTGTGGAAAGTTTTCAACATTTCACTGTTTTCTCAACAGCACAAGCTCAGGCTTCAGCAGGGTGGAAGCTCTGTTGTATTTGACAGCCCACAAGCATAAAGACATTCATCATACCTCTACTCCAGAAACCTGCGGTCTGAAAGATAAATATTGATGGTTTGGTGAACCACGCGGTCCAGGAGAGAGGGAGGACAAGTAATAATAGACTGTGTTGGTATGGATAGCCTGGCTGTGTACACAATTATAGGAACATGCCTGGTGTCACACTGGGTCAGATCTGTAATCCATCTAGCCAAGCATCTTGTCTCTGCGACTTGCCAGCACCATGTCTTCAAGAATTTGGGGCCTTAAACACAGGACATCACAAGGATCCTTAGTGCCCCTGCTAAATGACGATACGTATGCCCAGAAACTGTAGGCCCTGTGAGGTAGGCTCAGTGTCGAACTACATTTCATGAGCAGATTTATCTGTACATACACATCTCCAGATACATAGCACCCCAGGCTGCTGAGCATCTGGGGGAAAAAAAATGATGCATAAGTAAAGTAATATTCTGTGTAGAGGACCAAAAGACTGATGCTCAGCATGCATGACTCTATTACAGAAAGCACAATGCATGAATTAACCCTGACATGAGCTGCTTGGTCCTAAGAGTCTTTTGCCTTCCTGGGTTGTGGGATTTAGACCCAGGCCTAGGAAGGCTCTCCAAGGGCAAGTTCAAGAAATCTGACCTTAAAAAAGAGCTTTCCTGTATTTTCCAACAAATAATTGGCTTTTTTTATTTCAACTTTGGCAATTCTTGTTATCTGTTTAAATGTTTATTTGAAGTGTCCTTTAGTTTTCACTTTCAGTGTGTCAGAAGGTTCCCCAGCTTAATCACTCATTGTAAGAAAAAAAAGAGTACTATTGCCTTTTATCTGACTTGAACTTGCTACCCTCCTTAATTTTATTGCATTCTCTTGTCCTGCCACAAGCTGAAGAGAAGAGAAGCACCTAATCTATCTTCTCTAAGCCATTTATTTTATCCTTTCATGATGTCCTTTTGTCCCTCTCCTTTCAAAGGTAACTCTTTCCAATCATTCTATGTGACAGATTTTTTGTTTGTTTGTTTGACGTCTGGATCATTTGCATCAGCCACAGGTGAGACTTTTTTAATTTTGATAATTTTTTTTCTTATTTTTATCATTATTTTGTTTTTATGGTAGTGTAATAATACTTCACAAAATCCTCCAGATGAGAACACATTGTGATTTATAGAATGTCGATGTAGCATTTACTGCATCATTCCCAATCTCAGTTCTTACAAACACTCACATCTTGTTTGATTTTTTTTTTTTTTAACTACAGCTGCATATGGCATAGAAATCTGTCTTCATTGATACCCAGATCCCTTTCTTGGGTTGAGATAGTGAATGTATACCCCTGTCAGATGTACAAGCCGTTTAAGTTATTTTTTTCCATTCAGTATGCCTTACTTTGCATTTATTGGCATTGAACTTCATTTGCCCTCACTTTAGTCCTCACATGGTTTAGTTAAGTCTCTAAGTTCCTCATGGATCTCGCTGGTCCATGCTAGCTAAATAACCTTGTGTCATCTGCAAGTTTTGCTAACCTCAGTATTACCCTCTTTCAAGATCATTAATACAGATTTCAAAAGTGAGATCTAATGCAGAAGAATGAGGGGAGGCATCCCACTGTTCACCTTGTGCCACTGACTATTTATTCCTTTCCTTTGTTTCCCATCTTTCACCAATTTTCAGCCCATGTTTGATGTACTCCATGAGTACATCAAATAAGTGAAACCATAAGTGTGGTTAAGCATCAGCATGCTCTGTTTTTCTCACTGCTTTGAATACAGTTTGTGTGGTAAATACACTGTATTTCAGTCTCTCTCTGTAAGAGATCTCATTTTATTTATTTATTATATTTTACCAGTAAGACCGCTCTATAAATCCCTCTTGTAGGCCCAAACCTTGGAAATGTCTGAAAAATAAATAAAGTTACAACTATGTATATATTTCAAGATGTCAGAAATTTTCAGACTTCTACTTATGGACAAACCATACCATTTTTCTCTTTGAGTAGTCAAGGATGAGAGGACTGCATGCATTCCTCTACTAGTTCAATAATAGCACCTTGCTAGCACATTGCTACTATTTCTACCACGACCAACAGAAGAGGAATTAGCCCATTTTTGCAAAAAGAGTAACCTTGATTCTGGCCCCTATCCTAAACTCTGCTGATATATGAGAAATTCCCAGCTTTTCAGCCTACTTTCAGCTAGAAATAATACCTTGTGCATCCACACAGCATGGTCACTGCTGGAATTGATGCTGTGAGTGCTGGCTAGGGTAGACAACCTGGTATTGGGCCTAGGGGTCCCACATCATGTGCTGTCTTCGTGGAAGGACTCTTCAGCGTCTGAGGCTGCTGTTTTCCTTTCTCAGATACCTGTTGCCCATATGTCCAGCAGTTCAGCCCCAGTGAAAAAAAGTGAAAGAGACCTAAATGCAGCCAAACGCAGCCCAGGAAAATGTCATAGCCAGTAAAATAACTAGATTAAACTCAGTAGCCAAAGGGTGGGAATCCCAACTTTGGCAACACAGAGCAGGTGGATCATGGAAATCAATGCAAATAGCAAAGATGAGGCCCGCATCCCACCATCTCAGGCCTGTTCTTACCTTCTGGTTTATTACCTCTCTGCTGCCACACTATCTGAAAGCTCCTTCCACCACTCTGTTGTGTAAAGCAAGCTCATACAAGCAAGTCTCCTATGCTGTGGCTGTGAATACACACCATAAGGCATATGAAACTCTCTTGATTTCAAATACTATGCAATGTGATCTTCAAAATGAGCTAGTTCTGCAAATACTCTTGCCAGTTACCTAATTTGCCATATCAAGGGAAAATAAATATAAATGATGTACGAGCACCAGCAAATCAAATGTGTTTAGCACTTGGAAGGAACATTAGTAGAAAATTTTTAGTTGCATTCTAGCATCTCTGCTCAGAAGCCTTTATGATGTGCTAAAAAGAAAGAGAGATTTTATCACCTGAGTATCAGACTGCTGACACTAAGTCTGATCTTACTTCCTCCTTTTATCTTGCACGTCTTATTTTACAGTAGCATTTTGCATTCTGTGAGCATCAAAGCACTGGGTTCCTTTGACATTCCCTAGGAATGTGGTTACACATACAAGGCACTTTGACACAATAATGTTTGGTGGCAGAGAACTTAATTTGTAGGTTCTTAGTCACTGTAGCAGCATCCGCAGAAGATGTTTTGTACTAATGAGGAGGATAATTATTAAGTTACCTAAGGTAAACTGAGCAAAATACTGAGGAATATCCCTGTCATTTCAGGATTTTGCCATCCTAACCTTTCCTGCAAAGAGGCATTTACATCCAATTGGGATCTGCAGTCATAGTCCCTCTGTCTCTTCTTTAATGAAAACAAACAAACAAGCTCAAGCAAGAGTCTTTATTTTTAAAGCTGGAAGGAAGGGAATTAACTGTGTTCTTATGACTAATCAAGTCTTTGATCTGTCTTCCAGCATGTGGGGGATCTGAGTTCAGCTCCATCCTGTGCCTGAGGAGGTTCAAAAGTACACTTCTTATCTCCTGAAGCACAAAAATGTCAACTACAGTGATTCAGAAAGCCTCATTTTCAAATACCTAATGCATCTGTGATGTGAGCACTTTGCTGAAAAATAGGAGAACTGAATTTTAATCCCTGCTTCAAATTAGGCAGGCTGGGCTTTCAGTAACAGATCTCTTCTCTCATTTGAGTGCACTAACATTTTTTTCATATCTACGATAGGGTATGAGCATCTCTGGTTCCTTTTCAATTGGGCTCACTTGTCTTACATGTTTAGCCTTAGGAGAAGGTTGGCTGTTTATTTAACTGTTGGCAGTGGGATTTAATTTCTGATCTTTCCTCAGAATTGCCTACCGGAAAGTTTAGGGGGCTCCTAAGTAGCATGGTTTCCCTGAACTTCGCTCATTTTAGTCACTTGACCCTCTCCGTGCCTTCTTAAGCTCTCAATCCTGGGTGAAGTATAAAGACTTCTCTAAAACTCAGGCAATGAAATCTGATGTCCCTTGGAAACTTGGCACTGGGCTCCTGTGTATTTCAGTCATTTGGGGCTGAATTACCAAGTCACTTACAGCTTGAATCACAAAGCGATGTTGGGACTTCTGAGACTGACTTCAGTTTTAGTGCTAAAACACTCGTGTGCTTATCTCATACTTTGGACTATATGAGAAACTAATGGTGAATCTCCATTCAGTTTGGATTAAGACTGTACTTTTGAGGCATATCTCATGATTATCCTCAGTTATTATGTTTGGCTTCTGTCACAGAAGGGTTCTTGAAAACTTTCAAATGAAACTAACCTGAAATATGCTTTTCAAGAGCACACTTGAAGCACTGCAGCCGCTATTGGGTCCTAGCCCATAGGCCTATGCTAAAGACAGTCTGAAGTAAACTATCTTAAATGTAAATAGAAGTGGCTGTCAGCACCAAGTGTTTCACTCTACAGCTTACTCCTGTTGCAGCGCACTCCTTGCTAATATAGACATAACCTTCACGAATTAGAGTAGCTACCTAAGTTTATATGAGACATATTCCATCTTTGTCCTGATTCTGTTAAAAGCAGGGCAATTTTCTTCTTTCAGGAAGTCATGAGCATGTCTTCCTGAGCGAAAACCTGATTGCACATCACTTCATCAGAAAAGAAAAAGCTCCTTGTGCACCACAGAATACAACAAATCTATTCACCTCTTTACTGGGGAAAGAAAAGTGTTAATCAAGTCCCAGAGGTGAACTATTAATCAGTTAGTTAACTAATTCTAGTTCCTCTTCTTTAGATTGAGAGTCACTTGATAAAGAATGAATAGAATCAATAAGATTTGCAAAACTGGAAGGAATCATATTTGACAACCTTTGGAAATATTCTTTTTTTTTTTTTTTCCCCCCTCAGGTACTCTTTTTATCACAGACTTCTTCCCCAAGCCACAATCCCAAAATTAAGAACTCTAGTGAAACATATGTAATCATTTCTCTTTTTGCTTTTAGGAGGGAGACAAACCTCTGTGGGACTTTTTTTCTTTTTCTTTTTCTTCCTTTTGGAGAGAGAGAAATTAGACTGAACTAATCAGCATGAATTGTATGGGGAATGTTATGAGTCATCAGGAGGAAATTCTGCTTCATCTTTGTTTAAAAAGAAATAAAAAAATGAGGATTTTTAAAATTACTGAAAGAAAAGGAAGATTAACTGTGCTCTGAATGCAAGAGCTTTCCAGGAGACCAAATAAGTCTTCTATAAACTGATTTGCCTTTCTGACTGCGATTTAGTAGAGTGACACCTAATTTGTTCTGAGAGTCATTGATGCCTCCAACACAATGGAGGATGACAGCTTGCATAACCTCTCTTTCAGCTCTCATCTCATTTATTCCGTTTGAAGTCAAGTTCCGACAAGAGAGAGGCACAGAATTAATATTACCTTAGATCAGCTCAGTCTCCAGAGGGAGCAGCAAAAGCTTTTCTGGAAACAATAAACCCTTTAAACATGACAGGAGGAATAGGACCTTAGGAGGTATCTGAAAGTATCCATTATTAAAGAAAGAAAAAAATATATATCTATGTGGGTCACTTTGATTGTTTTTGTTTTTTTTTCCTTAACAACAAAAGATGAACTACTGTCAGTTTTACATACAAATTTAAAGATTTCGGACACTTTGTGGTTAACATCTGTATTATACATACGTTCTACACACACACACACACACATATAAATATATATATATACACACACACATTTTCCTTTTTGTTGCTATAGCAGAGTCCCTAGCCATGAATGGTATTTGTTTTGACTTTGAAATTCCCTGCTTGTTTGATCTGATTCCTTTCCAATTTAAGAAAAAAAAAATCAGGAAGGGAAATTCCCATCACATCTGATAGTTTATAAGGTCAAATTTAATTATTGCAATTTGCATTTAAAATTAATGTAACACTTTTAAAGTAAATCAGAGGAAGCCAAAGAGATAATTTGTGCAGACAGCTTTCTAGAAGCAGCAAAAATAAAGAAGCATGACAGTTTCTGTGTAGCTGTATGTACTTTAATCTGTGGTTTACAGAACATCAGCATGGGTAACCTGGCATAATTCCATTCAAGCTAGAAAGTTGGAGTGAATTATACCAGCTAGTGGTCAGACCTTATTTTTATATATATATGTATATACGTGTCTGTGTCTGTGTGTGTGTGTATATATGTATGTATGATGTATATTATATATATATATGATTGACAGATTAAATACTTGAGGGGAAAACATACACAGGTAGAACAAAAATGTTGCTGTTTGTCCAAAACCTTCACATCAAACCACAACTAAAGGGAAAAAAAATCCCTCTGGGGTTTTAACAGCTATCAGTGGACAGACTTAATACAAGGGCTATTCATTAATAAATAATCTACCTGATGGATAAACCTTGCAGCATTTTCTTTTTGTGAATTCTCAGTGGACTTCGGATTTCTATCAGCAGACATCCAATTTACATGTGAATCGTGATTTCATCATATCATATCCTGTCATTCCACTAGGAATAATTTCCTGTCATTCCACTGTGAATCATTTCAGGAAAGTACAGATGACTTAATAATTTACAATTAAATAGTTTGTGTCATGCTGGAGCAAACCATGCAAAAAGAATCAGTGTACTTGCCACACAAATGCAAATACCTCTGGGACATTCAGGGTGGAGCAGAAAAGAAAGGAATGGGGAAGGAGAAAGAGGAGAGGAAAGGACTGTAATTTAACAGTGGACAGTAGAATGGCAGAATTTATCAGAACTGTAGAAAACCATCACCATTTTAATAGAATTCAGAAAAGCAGAATATAAATGAGGGTGTTAAGTAGATTGGAGAGAAGGCAGCCCAAATATCACTTTGTTGGGAAGGGTGATGTAAACCTTTTCTGTTCTGCTGAATACAGGCAAACACTTAACAACCCCGAGGGACTAGCTATAGGCCTGAGATTACACTTGCCTTCTCACTGAACAATTTACTAAATGAATGTCTCTTGTCTTTCCTCCACCCCCATCTCCTCTGTCCCCCCACCCTCATTCATGAAATGTTTTTCGAATAGACTTTGATTTTCCGCATTTTGTTAGAAGTTCAACATTATTTGTCAGCAGCTTTGAGCAGCTCTACATATGGCTTTGTACTAAACTATTCACTTTGGCTGTGCCTTTTATCTTGTTTGTGATGTGTGGCCAGCTTCACTGTATTCCTCCCCAGCTGGAAGAGCAGAGAGAGGAAACATGTTCCTGTGGTCTTAGATATGCCACCACTACTTCTCATTTCTGGATGAGATTCATCTTCCCTAACTTTAGGCAGTTACAGTACAGATGTCTCCATCTCAACTACTCATCACTGGTTCTTTATAGTCTATGAAAAGAGATAGGTGCTTTAAAGCAGGACTTTTCTGACCTACATTAAACTCTGTAATTCAGGATGAGATTAATGTCACCCTAAAACTGCCTATTTCTTTCCTTAGTCTTTAAAAAAACCCTAGAATGACAGCTGAGAAGGAAACATCTACAATTTAGAGGTTTTAAAATTAGCTGTAATTAACGCTACCCTACAAGTTGGCTTATTTTGGTAATCCAGATAATGGAAAAGGATATTGAATAGGGTTTTTGAACACAAAGATGAAGATACCTCTCCAAAGCAATGTAAACAGACAAAAGGTAACTTTCTAACTGAGATCTGAAATAAAATAAGTTGCCTACTAGACAAACATCCCTTGGGAAAACATTCTACCAGAGTGAGTCATTGTGAAGAAGGTCAATACTTTGAACACTAAATCAGAGGAGGACAGATAGGAAAAATTAGTCCTTTGATGGCATGTAACAGTCTGGGAAACTCGATTCCTTTCGTGCTATTAATTTACTTATATATGATGAAGTGAAGGCAAAGTGTCATACATGTCTGCAAT
The DNA here is from genome assembly GCF_036370855.1 of Dromaius novaehollandiae. Classification (NCBI taxonomy): domain Eukaryota; kingdom Metazoa; phylum Chordata; class Aves; order Casuariiformes; family Dromaiidae; genus Dromaius; species Dromaius novaehollandiae. Next base: position 79,497,240 of record NC_088132.1, read on the forward strand.
TGTATTTTAAACTTATTCTTTAAATAAGCATGGAGTGAAGGAAGATAAAAAATGAAGAGTCAATGAAAAATGTAAGGTTTCACTATAATAAGCTTTATTATAAGATTTGTCCAGATAATAAGAAAACTAGAGCTATTCTGTGCATAAATTCACAATCAATTTTAAGAACAAAAATCATATGAAAAAGTGGTATCTGGTCCAATATCTCTCTGAATGCAAGGTGTGTTGGATATTATAAAGGTAAATTAATTGGTATGAGAGTTAACTTCCAATTTACTCCATGAACTGTCTGAAAGTAGCCAAACAAGCTGTATCAATAAAAGATCTTATGTATTTTATGTATTTCTATCAAAGCTCACGTAAAAATTAACAAATATCAATTATTCTCACAATATCACCCTGATAAAAAAATTGATAAAACCTATTTAATTTGTGAATGAACTCATGGCCCAGACAGGATGCAAGAAAAAAATAACAGAACTTGGCTCTCACGGCTGCATTTCAGAGGAGTATGTACAGTGAATCTAAGTTACATTCTGCAAGTCTTTCATCTAGTTCCCTCCAGAGAATGAGATTGAAAAAGTAACGATAGAATCTGCCTTTATAACAGTAACTCCATGGTTATAGCAGCCCTCCAAGACTGACAAAGCTACGTTCAATTCCTCCCTGCAGGAATTTAGTCTCTATTTCCTTCTTACATCCAAAGAATCATCAAAATTTTCCCACAGAATGACACAGCTTCAACAGGACACCAGAAGACTGCTCCTGCCCTCCTCAGCTTGTGATAGAAAAGCATCCTAACCACTATGTTACAAACTAGAGTAGGGTGGAAGTATTTTCTGCCCATTCTCTGGGGTCATTGTCATTTTGCAGGAAGGAATACAAGATTAATCACTTGGGCCCAAGGGAAGGAATAAACCTGAAAGGAGGGTAGGTTCTAGGATGTCCATCTAGAAATAGGCGCTCTGTCTTCTAGTACCTGCTTTCAATTTTCTATCTCGTCCAATATTCAGCCAATAGAATATCAAGTTTATCCTGTTTATTAATGGAACCCCCCCCCCCCCCCCCCGAGAGCTGAAGATGGCATGTGAACCATTTCAGGAAAAACAGGAGATTAAAGTTGAGCCACCCACTTTCTGGGATTTCTATAATCATCAAGCTATTACACAAATGTCAAGACACTCATTGATTTGGGAAAAAAAGACATAAACATGTATGTTCAACAGAGAATTTGGGCTGTGATTTTGATGTTGCATGGTACATCCTTAGCACAGTGACTTAGATTCAGAAAAGAACAAGATCTGGAAAGCATTCTTGTCCTTTGTGCTTCTTCTGAGGTAGTTCTCAACGAAGTGTGTTGGTTGCTTCTGCTGTGATACTGATCCAAATGCACTGTGCAGGGAGCCCAGGTACCAGCATAACAATTGTAACTTTTACTACTTTTATAAGGCCTACTTTTGAAATGTGTAGGTCGTTTGATGCATCTTTCCTTTGCAGATATGCAGCTCTATTGCCAAAGCTTCACTCCCGTTTTTTTTTTTTTTAAACACACATTGGGAGGGAAGATTTATATTTGCAAACGAGAATTTGAGGTACAGAGAGACAGCAACTTCTGCCTTAGGTTCAGCACTATTGCTCACTTTTTCTGCGATATGTCATCTCTTTTTGTTGCACCTATATCACCAAGCTCAGTTCTTAATATCTCTAGCCAGAGTGCTAACTCAGTACCACCGCATGTTATACGCAGGCTGAATAATTGTATTTCCTTCTCTTGGCAAAGCCTTGGACATACTATTTGTCTAATAAAATACATGTTGTATTAATTATTAGTAGTATTTCATGTCACTGTTCATTTCCTCATTACTGGTGAAATACTTAAGTGCATGTAGCCACATTAATTTTCATTACTGATGCCAATTAGCAAGTGGTTATAAACTTTTAATGATATTGTAACTATATAAATCCATATTGGGGTATTTTCATTAATTTTTATCAGCACATAATCCGCTAAATAACTGAATTCTTCTGCTGTAAATTTGTCATTTCCGCCACGAGTTCATTAAACAGTGGTTAGGGTCTTAGGTAATTTTCTCCCAAGCTGTAGTATTAATAACAATCTCAACCCCTCCCATTTGCCCCAGACTGTGTATACTCTTCAGAAAAATCCTACCTCTAGAAACCCAGAACTAGAAGGCAATGCCTGTATGGCCGCTTTTCATTTCACCTCATTTTAGGCAGCTGAGTTTTAGGCATCCAACCAAAGCTTTTCGTCTAGGCTCTCTTTATATCCATGCAGAGATGGGCAGCTCTAACCCAGGGTACTTTGCTAATTCCTGTTTTGGAGTTAGGTGATTTATATCCAGGTAAACCTGAAGTATTTGGAGGTGTGGGGGGAGAATAAATCAAAAGAGTTGGTTTGTTTTTTTAGAGGACAGGAAGAGATGGGACTGTTTTGTCTGCTGAACCCAAAATATTTCTTTGGGTAGAGTAGAATTTTTCAGTGAACCCAAATGTGGTGTCTTATTTCACTTTTGGTATTTGTATGTAGTTGTGTTTGCTGGTACAGAAAAACCCACAGATGCTGAAATAAAATGGCATTTTGAAAACAACAGCTCTGAGTGGGATTCAACTCGCTAAACTTAGGTGTTGTCGTATTACACATTCTGGATTCCCTACCAGACCTCCAGCTGTCACTCCGCCATCGTGTAGGTCTTCGAGTGGCCCTTGGGTTACATCCATTAAGCCCATGTAGAAGTTTCAGACATGCTAAGGTGTTTAAATGGCATTACACATCTGTGTTTAGGTATCTGAATTGTTGCTATGAAATGAAACCTTCCAACTTTCTCAATAAAGCATTTTTTTTCTTTGTTAAGGATTTTTATTTTTAAATCAGACTTGTCTTTTCACCTGATCCAAATTTGCATTTTTGGAGGGGCTGGTGGCAGAATTCATCCCTGAGATTTCACCTATTGAGAACAACAGATTCTCCTGCAATGTCTGAATTCAGGTGTCTCTGCCTAAAAGGTATGCCACTCACCCAATAAAAGTGGCAGGATAGATACAGAATTTACTAAGGTGGTGCTACACAGGAGAACAGATTAGATAATTGCTCTAGTCTCTTTGAACCTAAAAATCTATTAATCATCCCTAAGAATTTTAAAAATGCTTTTCCTTAAAAGCAAAACTTAGTGAAAATTACTCATTAGCTAAGAAGCCAGAGAGATAAGAATGAAAGGAGTTCTAGAAATGAAGAAAAAGATTCTTCTCCAAAAAGAATGTGAGACCAAAACTGGTGTTCAACAACTGCAGAAGACAGCTCTGTTTTATCTAATAAGCATTCAGGCAGTAGGTTAGTAAGCACAGCCATTTATGTCAGGATGAGTGTGAGGAGACTTCTGGAAACATGTGATACATGAGGAATTTTCCGTGAGACTCCACACATAGCATCACCATGCCCATGCTAATATGTTCTAGACTAATCCTCTCACCATGAAAGGAGCACGCAGACATCATTTTGTCATTATTTTTTAACCATGACCACATTTTCTCCATTAATGAAGTTTCTTCTTTTTTCTCCCTCCAGAGTAGCTTTGTGTCCTGCCACTCTCAACTCAAAAAGCTAATAATCAAAATTATTCAACTGTTGACTCTGTTTTACATTCACTGAGCCCATCCGTTTAACACCTGTAATATGTTTTCACCCTGTGGCACTGTTACATCCTTATTTGTTAATGGTACAGATATCAGCTTTCAAATGCCTCTGGCTCAGCAAAGAGAAATGGAGCTATCACAATTAGCATGAATCAGTGCATCCAGCACTGTTTGGTGTGCTTCATTTTAACCCAATAGTAATTTTAATAATAGGGTTATGTCTGCCTAGAGCAATCAAAGATCCCTGAGTTAGTGTCAACTGAGCTGATATATCCACTCAGATCAGTGAAAAGCCATGCACGAGCACTCATTTATGCCCCCAAAGTGGAAAAGCTTGATTAGTAAAGGTTTTCCATCGAGTATCTCATCGGGGGTTAGTAAGATTTTGGATGGAGTGCATCATCCTGGTGATGCTGAAGCAACCCTCTCTCTCCCTCTTCATCACTTTAAAGGAAGCCTAGGGTGAACACGAGCAGAAACTGAGGACTTAAAATCGGGTAGCTGAATGCAGGCAGAAGTGACTGAAAGAGCTGCCGACACTCAGACTGTTACTGATTTCTTTATGTGTCTGGGTTCTTTTTTATTTATTTTTATTTGTTTGTGGGTCACCTGGCATTAATTCAAGTTTAGTAGTTTAATATTCAATGAAAGGACATGTAAGATGCCTTTTCCTGCACCCTCACATTCTGCAACAGGGCACTGACTGTTTATTTACCTCATTAGGAAGCTATATGCATATTTTTTAAGCACCATCAATTACAAATCACAAACGACTAGCACATAATTGTGTGTATTTTCAGATCAAGTCAGATGCGGGTGTGCCAGTACCTGTTAGATTTGATTGGACAAGGTCACATAGAGGAACATTAAGAAATTGAGACAGAGATGTCAAAGCATTTCCAACGGCAACAACAACCACCCCACTCGTATCAACAGGGGAAAAGGAAGCATAAACCAAATTGCATCCAAATGATTGCAATTGGAGCACATGTGTTATGGGAAAGGTTTGAAGTTAGCACATGTGCTGATATAGCAATATGACGATGAAGGGAAAAAAATTCCAGCATTCAGTGTCTTTGCAGCACAGATGGTTGGGTTTGCTTTTCTGGCCTAGTTGTTCATTAAAATGAATCAGATGAATCTGGCTATCCCAAACTGTTAGTAGAAGTCTCTGCCTTATTATTCTGTGCTTTGCAACAATGATGATACTATACTGCCCATGGGCCAAATAACACTTTGGTATGGACCACATGATTTACTGGCGGTGGGCTGTCAGTGTCTGAACTAACCATCCCATCAGCAGTGAAATCTCAGGAAGGGTACAAAGCACCAACTGGATCACATCTGTGGTCTAACCATGTTTTACAAAATTGCTTAGTAGGTACTACACAGACTGCAAGCAATTATGTATGATTAATTACAACCTCACAAATGACACTGACTTTTGGACACTTCTTTACCTTCCACATTTTGACGGTATTGAGCGGTAAACACTAGCAGAAACATTTTTTATTTTTATGTTCTTTTGTTATGTGGCAAAGGCTCTGTATAATGCAAATAACACCAGAGCTTTCCTTTTTTTTTTCCCCCTATTTTCGTTCCGGAGAATGAATAACAGTTATGAAGAGTATGGTGATATATGGCTCTACTAGACAGCCATAAAGTGTAAATTTCCAACATGAGATGCCTGTGGGGAGGGCAGATTTTCCTTTAGTCTCACAAGTCCCACTGACGTTAATGAAGGAGGCATGTCTACAACACCCCTCACTGGATAATTTACATTTGCGTGGACAGAGAGTCAGAAGGCAAAGCTGGAGACACATCAGAGAGCTGGCTTTAAATCAAGTCAAAAGTTTGTCTGTGTTTGTGGGTGGTTTATTATTATAAAAGGAAAGCAATGCAAAGTGAAATTAAAACTTTACCTTTGGCTTTGAGGCATTCAATATATGAGGATGGTACGAGGTTCCCTGGGAGGGGTGGAAAGCTAGAAAATATGCAATGACTGAAAGATAAAGAGTTGTTTAAGGAAGCTAATTAATTGTAGTTTGAATGAATAGAAAATAGGATCATGAACTGAAGAGTAAAAATCGGAGTAGATGTTTTTGAACTTCTTTCATAAATACATTATTTTATTAGACAATGCAGGGCAAAAAAAAAAAAAAATCCAAGAAGGTAATTGGAAACCACAGAGGCTTGAGAGTCAAGTATTTATTTGGAATTAGGGGCCATGATTTAGAGCAGAGATTAGCAATAAGTTTTCAGAGGAATTTAGATGTGAAGAGATGAAGACAGACAGGCAGAGGCACCTGTCGGAATGCGTCTTAGCAGATTAGGTTCCCAAAGGCATACAACTAAACATATATTCACTTGATAGTACCTGCACCAGCCCTGGGTGGGTTTGCTGAGGCACAAAAGCAGTATAGGGCTGTTGGCACAGCACGGTATCTTCTTAGTGAGCCTAAGACATACTATCACCAAGTACTTGACATTTTCACCCAAACCTGAACCAATTTCACATAGGTGACTTCAAGTGAGTATGAAGCACTCTGGATATGAACTTAGCTCTTGTAGGTATTTGAGGTCCAGATGCCCATAAAGTGGCAAATTCTAAATGATAGGATCTCTACTGATTTTCTAAATAAAGAACAACTGCTTCCTTTGTGAGCAGGTTTCAATGATCATATCATTTAGCTCTTTAAGTGGTGAGTGATCTTGGATTTGCATTTTCTCGGAAGAGAAGAGATCCATCCCTTATACAATATTTCCTTCTCAGAGTGTTCAGGGGAAACTAAAAGTCTGGCTTTTATAAATTAACTGATCATGTAGTCACATAACAGTTTCATTTAGACCTGTTTTCTGGGTTAGACCCATTTTATCTGATAGAGGAGTCTCAATGTGATATGCCAAATTCATAGCTAGTTTTGCTCTTTGAGAGAGCATGTTGTTTGGCTCATCTTTGATGTCTATCCTTAAATAAGATGAATCATTCTCTGGCTATTTTTCACCACTGATTATAAAAGGAGTTTAGGGCAACTAGTTTGAACTTGGACATCAAATCTTCAGATATGTTTGTATCTATTGCTGCTAGACTACTGGGTCAAGACAGAGTTTAGTTATATTCATAGATCTGGGACTTTGTGCTGTTGTCCAGTGTTCAGATCTCCTTCCATTAACTGGGGACAAGGGGTCCTCCTATTCCACCACTGTGTCCCCTGAGTGATCAGCAATGCTGTCTGGTAAATCATGCGGCCCTCTGCACTTCTCTGCACTTCTGTGGTCTCCTCTGCACTTCCAACTCCAGGACTGGCTCTAATGTGGCCGTAGAAAGATATCTGTAATGGTGATGTAGACTTGCTCCGAGGCTGCAATCAGTACTTCACAGAGCACCTTCTGATTTTTGTGTTTTAAAACAAGGAATGTGAATCTGGCAGATAAATTTCTTAACTTCATCAGGTTTGCTCTTAAAGCCTTGAGGAATTACACATTTCTGAAATAAAAAGTGCTAAGACAGCTTCCTTTGACTCCCACTTCACCTCCTTCCCCAAGGATGGACTCTTCTATTTATCTAACCTCCTCAGTAAAAGCCATCTCTGCTAAAAAATGATGGAAAGGGGAGAACATAGATAAGATGGAATTTATGCAAGACATCCAAGACGATATATTCCAAGCTTTGCTTCCACTACTCACCCAGCTCTGACAAAGCTATGTAAAAGTCACCACGGTCTTTAATTTCATCATAAAGAGGGGTGAGCTCTGTAACTTCAGATCTCATTCTACCTTGAGAAGCAGGAAAAAGTGCATTAATCCAAACCAATGTACGGACCACCATGTTGCAGACTGATACGTCCCACATAGTATTCACGTGTTAAATGAAGAGTTATCTGTTCCCCAGATAAGGTAGTCACAAAGTGGTGCTGTTTTTTTTCAATGCAACTTCTATTTTTACCTAAGCTACCAAGCTTGGTGATAGCTTAGTTGGAAAATGCACCATCTGAACAGATGGAGGAAAAATCTTCCACTGAAAATACATGCCTATCGCTTTAACGGATGTGTAAGGTGTTTTTTGCTAGGTAAAAACTTGCTGAATATGTAAAAAGGTTATTGTTCTGCCATATCACTATACTATTATGAAGGTATAGAGTGAGTTTCAATGAAAAAATGAACTTCACAAAAGGGTAGGGTGGATGTTTATGACAGCAAATTCTCTGACTGTTTTTAAACCAGCTGCTTTCAATAGGAAGTGGGCTGCCTTTCCTTGATGCACTCCTCTTTGGTTCTGAGCCAGGAATAAAAAAAAGTTTGCAATGGATTCAGGAAAATGGGGAGGGAGAACTGAAGTTAAAAGAAAATGAAAATACTATTTCTCTATTTCTTCCCAAGTTATTGTTTGATTTTGATCCCAGTGTCATGTGAGCAGATTTGTCTCCTAAGGGAGAAAAAAAAGAAAAAAAAGTAGAAAGGAACATGTGTATGTCCTGAGTGTAATTTGTTTTATTTACAAGCCTAGCATGAAACGGTCAAACAGCAGGCAAGATAATCTATTCTTCCTGGAATCGTAGCCCTGTGTTAAGTTCCTGGGAAGCAATTTTATGTCCAGAGATAAATCTAAGCAAAGGCCCAAGAGAAAGGGCAGTCTTTTCTGATGCTTTTATGTCTTCTTGCTCCTGAACACCCCTCTATGGCATCCCTGCATTATTCTAAGCTCACAACATTAGCATTCCCTCCAAAGTATTGAAGCTTTTGTTGACCAAGTGCAAGAATCCTTCTTACCTAAATCTTCAGTGTAGATAGCTACACATGAGGTAGTCACTCTGGATTACCTCTATAGTCTATGGAGGAAAATGCCTGCTTGTGCAATCAATCTGTCTTAAACCATTTAGTTGTCAGGATGGAGGACTGACCGGATAGAAAGCAGCTTTGCCGAAAAATACCTGGGGTTGTGGTGGACGGCAAGTTGACCAGGGTCACACTAGCAAAAGTGTAGCCAGCAGGACAGGGATCTTTCCCCTCTATTGCGCACTTGTGAGACCACATCTGGAGGAGTGGACTTAGTTTTGTGCTCCCCAGTACATGAAAGACATTGGCATACTGGAGCAAGTCCAGCAGAAGACCATCAAGATAATTAGAGGGCTGAAGCCCACGAGATACTGGAGGGGCTGAGAGACTGCATTTGGTTAGCTTTAAGAAGAGAAGACTAAGTTGGATCTTAAACTACCTGATGAGATAGTGTAGAAAAGATGGAGCCAGACTTCTTGAATGTGCACAGGGATAAGAATAGGGGTGACAGATGCAGGTTGGAATGTGGGAAATTGTTGTTAGATATAAGGGAGAAAATCTTGATGGTGATGAAGGTGGTCAAGCACTTAACACATTGCCCAGAAGGACGGAGAAATCTCCATCATTAGAGATATTCAAAGTATGACAGGACAATGCACTGAGCAACCTGATCCAACGGGATGTGCTTGGAGTACTGGGTTGGACTGGAAAATTCCAGAAGCCCCTTCCAACCTACATGAATCTATACTTTGTGCCCTAGAAGTGACTATGGTTTTCTATAAAGACTACGGTGACTATAAAGAGAGCAAATATACTATAAAGGACTATAAAGAAAATGACACAGTCCTATGCAAGTGTCTCTATTTTACGTCTAAATTGTTTGACAAATCCCACCTTTTAACAGTGGCTCCTGGTGCCACTTGTGTTTCAGTACCTTTCAAAGCCAAAAGCAATTTCCTCTTTTATTTCTATATTTATTGGTACGCTGTCTAACCATCTGTCAACATAAATGTTCGTAAAGTTATCAATGCGTCTACCATGTTACATCTCTCTGTTAGTGGTGCCTGTTGTACTTGGCAGTCAAACGTAGAGTCATAACAAAACTACAATTAGTGATATTCCATTGTGGTTGAGATTTAGCCATTTTTCTACCCAGGAAGAGAGAGAAAAAAAACAGCCTCTGAGGAAACAATTATGATATCCTGATCTGTCCTCCAACTCCAACAAAAAATACACATCTCTGAGTGAAAAGAAACAGTTCAGCCTCTGGTTCTTCCAGTGATGAAGAGATTAGGATATAATTACAAGTGAAATTTCTATTACACTTTGTATGTAAGTATTGTTTCTTTTTCCCCTCCACCTTCTCAGCTCTTCTTATTGAAGTGAAGCAAATTAAATTACAAGAATTTGGGGGAGAAAGTTCTAACGCAGGGGCGTATTTGTCTGTGAGATGGTTTTCCAGTGGGTATAACAAACCCTAAACTGAAAACATCTGTGATGAAAATCCTTTCAGCTGTCAGGAATGAACTTGCAGGGCTTGACTGGACTAGCGAGGCCCCCAGGAATTGCTGTGCTGGATTAGAGTCATTGCCTCTATGCCCTAAAATCTTATTACTCTCTGTGTCTCAATCAAGGAGGATCAGAGGACAATGGCCAGACAGGTGGAAAGTGGAGAATGACTTCATATATGGAATCACTGAGGGATCTGAGCATCTTCAGCCTGAAAAGAGGTAGCTGAGGGAGACCCTCCTGGATGTCTATAAAGCTGCGAGTAGCACAGAGAGGGTGAGCGAGGAAACAGTTTTCTGTGCTTTTTTTCCTGAATGTGAGAACAAAAGGTATTGAAGGAACCTGGCAGAGGGAGGGTTTAGAAGAAACAGAAGCTATTTGATTTTTGCACAATGTGCATTTTAGACACCGGACTCTTTGCCACGGGATGCTGTGGATGATAAATTTGATGTGAGCTCAAGGGGAGACTGGCCGAATTAATGGACAAAATTAGAGTTACTAAACACAAATATCTAGCTCAGGAATTCTGGGCACTGCAGATTCCTACAGTATTTGATGTGCTGAGGAAAGTCTCAGCACAGGTTTGCCTAGTATTATAGCTCTTCCATTGTCATCTGTTTTTTAGCCATTATTAGTGACAAAACCTGGGTTATATGGACCAGAGTGGCTATTTGTATGATTAATATTGGATACTTCAAAGCAAATAAGCTGATAGAAGAACAATTTTTACCTCAGAGACAAATAACTTAGCCTGATGTGGAATAGACCTTTGTCTTCAATGCTTTAGAGATTTGGTGCAACCTTGAAGCACAACTTCAGCTTTTGAAAATGGTTAATTTTAATTATTTCAAATTTAGACAACATTAATAGTTACTTGAAAAGTTTTAACAATGTGTTCTCTTTCATTCTCTAGCTACCCTGGTTTCTTTGTGTTTAACAAAACTATCATAGTGAAAAACTGTATTGGAAAATGAATATTGAAAGATGAAAATATGTACAGATCACGATGTACTCAACTGTTAACACAAATGGTAAAAAAATGAGACTGACTTTTGTCAGTTGTGGAAACAAAGTCGATATTATATCGGCATCCTGCTGATGCTTCAAAAAAGAGGACAAAATAAAAACCATCCCTAAAATTAAACTTGCAGATGCATATTTACCTGCAGCATATTTACAGTGTGTTACCCAAAAAGTGGTCATCACCACAGCGGTTCCCTGAGGAGCTGGCAATAGCATTCTGGAAACTGTTACAGTACAGGTTTGAGTGGGTTTCTTCTTTTCTGAGCTCACTGCACCCTTTCCAGACTCAGGTGAGTGGTTTGCTCTTCTATGATAGCTACCCTGAAGCTTATGCCCTTATAATCATTGAGTAATATAGATAACTTTTTTAGGAGCAGTATCTTAAAGAAAACCCACCAACACTTGAATTCTAAACAAGCATTTTTTTTTTTTTTTTTTGATCAGGCACAGCCTTTATCTATTTTATGTCATTCTAAAAAAAAAAAAAAAAAAAAGAAAGAAGAAAAAGACTATTTCTTCTTTCCTCCCTTAGCTGTTTCTGTTACTTATGGCTATTGTGAGAAACATCAAAACGTGAAATGTTTCTTTTTTTCTTGGACTCATTTTATAAAAAGTTTACACTTGAGACATATATGCCTGTGTTAGTCACCTAAGGCTCCCTTTATTGTTGGTTTAGAAAGACACAGGGTATGGTGCAGTTCATGTCATCCTTTCTGGTCACTGAAAATAGGTCAAATGAATCGCACTTTTCAAATGCTCGTTTCTCCCCATTGACTTTACAGGACACCAGAAGTCACTGTAGCAAACTGAAGCTGGCTGTGTTGAATCCTATTGTTGCCACCTTGTTCAGATCGTGAATGAAATCTTTCACTTTAGAAATATAAGCTCTAATTTATTCTGAGCGTTTCTTTAGGTGGCACTGTCGCTGGGAAAAATAATGTGAGACTTCATTTGGATTCTACTCCTAGAAAATCCCCAATCACTTGGAAGTATCATGGTTCAGTATTTTACTCCCCTTCAACAATAAAATAATGTGTCCTTGTCTCCTCACAGGCAGAAGTAGTGCAGAATTGAAAAGGTCCACAGAAGACAATTGCAGCACAGAAGCTGTCTAAGAGCACGTCCAAGTTAAAGGTAATATAAATAAATCCTCCAATATTTCTATTCAGCTGAAAAGCAATTTCTTTGCCAGAAAATATTCTTTAACACCTGCCGTCTGTTGGTTTCAATTTTTATTAATTTTGAATGAAAATCCCACTGACTGTAATGGACTGATGCTTGAACTTAGCAACACATAACAGACCAGACTTCTAAATGGTTCTTTAAAAGGGCTTTTCTTTTTGAGTCGCTGGATGCAAATATTGTAATGGAGTTATTAAAACAAAGTCAAACATTTCTAAGTAACATTTTCATGAGTCAGAGGTGTTGAGTTCATGAATGTGATTTTTACTTTAGCCAGAGCAGTAAGTGACCTGTGCTTCTGAAAGTCAAGCTCTCAAGTCTGGATTTAATTTAGCCTTTAGAAAATAAGTAGATGAATTGTTTTGGCATTTCGTAAGTATTAAAACAAACAAACAAACAGATGTTGTTTTGAATAAAAAATAAATAAAACATAGACTCCAAAGGAAACATTTCTGTGGGAATCCCAACTTCTTGTTGTTGTTTTTCAGCTCAGAATTCAAAAGACCCATTTACTTCCAAATGAGGGAGAGGAGGAAAAGGTTTTCTGAAAAAAGAACAAGAAAACCCACACCCTTTCCACTGAACAATTAACAACACTTAGAAAGAGGAAATAAAACTGCATGATACCAATTCCATTTCCTTCAACACTGTCACTCATCTGCTGACCACACAGGACTCCCCTTCAGCTGGGAAAGCCGTAATAGTCACAGCACAGACCAGAAGCACAACGGTGCAAAACTCACTAAAACTGGGCAAGAGGGAGAACACGTCTGCTCTTCCACTGTCGATTTTGCCACTGTAATGTCAGTGTGTCGAGCAAGTCACTTCATCTCTTTCTGTTTCACTGATAAAATGTCCTCTTTGCAGGGGAGGTCTAGTGGTTAGGTCTAATGTTTGTAGAAGGTATTTGGAAGAGATTTCCTCATAGATGTTGCCATATGAGTTATTGTTGTTATCGCCACGGATAACATACCCCTTTTATAGCTGCCTTTTGTTTCACCTGTTCCACACATCCTGTTTTTAATGAAGCCCCTTTTTCACATCCTATTTACTTGCAGCTCCTAAGAGCAGGTCTGATCCTTTTTTAATTTCTCTTCTATACTACAGAGAGTCTGTAGAAGCAAACAGTAAAAAGGATCTTGCATTACAGCCTCACTTAAAGGGATTATTTCAGGCACGGGAAGAGTTTGTAGGATCCCTCATGTAAAGGAATTACCTCAGTGGATTATCTGGCCCAAAATTCAGATCACTTTGTTTTTAATGAATATCTGTCCATCCCTTTTCTTGACCATCATAATCACAGTATTTGGCTACACCATGCTCGAGAATCAAGTTTTCTCCTATCACCATCTCTATGAGATAAGCACACACCATTATCTCCATTCCACAGTCAAATAAAATGTGGTTTTCTGGAACAAATGACTTGCCTATAGTCACACATGAGGGTTGTGTTTGGAAAAGGACACAGAAGGCCTAATCTGTTGTTATCACTATTAGATCACCCTGCCCAGTAGCCAGCCAAAAAAGAAATTGAGATTTACATGGCTTGTTCTTTAGATGTGTTTGTTAAAATAATGCCCCCAAAGTACTTCCAGTGTCAAGGTGTAAATAATGTTCCAGCATGAAGACTCCTGTTGGATGCCTAGCACTGATATTGCTACCAAGGGGGACGCAACCCCAGGGCTGAGGGCTGCCTTCTGTATAAAATGGGTCTTTCAGCACTAAAACAGAACAGTTTGCATCGGTGCAGTGTGGTATGTTTACATTAGGGATCTCAGGAAAGTAACTAGTGGCTTAATCATAGTGATACATATTTCCTTAGTCTAGGTAACACAGACAACCTTACACACGTTATTCAAATATTTGGGGAAAATTTTCAAATTGAGTAGTCAGCTACTATGAACCTATGTTCACATATATCAGATTTATATTTGCAAACAGATTATACATTTTGAGACAGTCTTTTCTAGGCACAAATCTAGTTTCCTTGGATGCTTTGGATATTTGTACAGACATATTAGAGGCTTTAAAGAGGATTTTCCCAGGTTGAAATTCCTCCTACCTAATTTGAGCTATTTTTGAAGTCAAGTATCTGGTCTAAATTAGTTCATAAGGCTCCTTCTTTCGTCCCCTTTGGAGAGCAATTCCTGCCATGCGAAGCTCTGTCCAAGACAGACAGAATAAACTGACCTGTCGAGGTCTTTTTCACAGTGGGAAACTATGCTTATCACATCATTTGGTAAGTAACTTTGAGATAGTTGATGCTATAGGAGATGAATGCCATCTTAAGTGACATTGCAAAGGTGCTCTTTGAAAATTTAGTCCTAAAAGTCATCTTGGAACTTGGAATCAACCTACAAGTTAAAAATAACCACTTCTGATATGTGCAGAGTGTTCAACAACACCCGCTCTGCCTCAAGGTAAATATAGATAGACAAAATGTTAAAGGGAAGAAGGAAAGAGAAAAGGAACAAGAGGCTATGTGTTTGCTTATTTGGTGTTTAAGCCAGTTTTATTTAACTGAAAAATCATTCAATGGCTTTGTATACCTCAAATGGCCTCTCTGAAAATTTGTTCCTAAAAGTTACCTCGGAAGCTGAAATCAATTTACGGAGTGGAGAGCACACAAAAATAACCTCTTTCTGAAACATGCAGCCTTTTAAATAACATCCTCTATGAGGCACTAAAGCTTTAATATCAACAATATCCCTGAAATGAAGGGAGTGAAAAAACAAAACACGAAGTGCAGAAACTGCTATCAATTCCATTCACAGTGGCAGAATAACTCTAATAGCAGAGACGTTTATGAGTCATAAATTACCATTTATAAATGCAGTGTTTAGCATTTGTTTCAATGGACAACATATGGTAGCAACATTTCTAAATAGCTTGAACTGATAAATAGGCCAGTGAAGTGGCTCAATTTGTTAAAATGCTAACACATTAACTACTGCATGTGGTAGTTGCATGTTTGCATCCCTAGCGCTGTCTGTCTGCTTGGGCCTTATGGAAATAGGCACTTGCCTTGAATTTATGAACTGGTATAGTCGGTCTATTTCTCATAATGATTTATGAGGAATCACCATTTGCAGACTAGGTGATCCATCTATGACTGCGTTAACCTCAGTCCTACCCAGTTGTACAGCATGACCACATCCCGCACATTTTAGCCGCTGCTACCTTGTCATGCAAGACTGGCTGATTTCTGGGTATTTTTGAATCTTACATTTGTTCCTACAAAGGAGTTACATAATGACTTAAACCTAATCATTATTACAGCAGTACTGATTAACAGAAACACTTCAGCCAAACGCTCACCTGAGGCTATCTCTGCTTCTGTCACCACAACTGTCGTGTTTCATACAAGTCATTTCCAGCTGCTGCTTCTTTTATCTTATGCAATGATAAAATAGTAATTTTCAGAGGGAAAAAAAATCAGTGCTATGTCTGAAGAAAACAGAATTACACTAGCAAGTATGACATTATAGTAACACAAACTTTGTCCGATTTTTATGGCTGATCTTTGGATCAGTTTGTTTCTACTCTATCTGTATTTTACTAGCTTTTTTTCTTTTCTTTTGACCTATTAATGATTTTTTTAAAACAGTCTTGACACTAGTATTCAACCAAAGCACACCTTAAGGCCTGCAAAATATAGCTCTGCTACTGACAGATGCAGAGGCTCTAATACAGTTGGATAAAAAGTATCAGGGAGGATCAACATATTTTAAAACATGAGCATGGTCCTTCATAGCTTCTTTTTCTCACAGATGATCATAGAACTATAAATTCACAGGGCTGAACTGTGGCATCCTATTGATGTATGTGGTGAAGGTTGTGAGGCCAGAAAGAGCAGAACAGGTTTCTGCATCCTGATCATTCCATAGGGAAGTTCTTTGGTGTGTTATGTGGGGGGATAAAAAGAGATATCTGAGTTTGGTTTGGAAAAACACTGTCTGGTATCCAAGTCATCTAGAATGGATAGATTGGATTCATGTCACCTAACAGAGCCATCCACAGTGGAGACCTCTGCCTCCAAACTTGGCATTTCTAGGAAAAATTTCATCTTATTCTAAAGCGGATTTCTAAAACAGGTCAGGTGAATTTCTCTTCATCGGCTATAAATGGAGTCTGAAAAATTAGGTCAGGCACCAGCTAAGCACTTATTCATCCTTTCCATAATGAGATTTCTATGCTGATAGCTCTTCTGTTTTGGGATGACGATGCTCTAAGGACAGTGGCAACAACAATAATAATAGTAGTAATGATGATGGTGATGATGAAGGTGATGATAGTGTTGAAGAGAAAAATGTACTGATACCTAAACCATAAGCAGACTGGATCTCCTTATGTTAGGTGTCATGGTAATTGTAGGGTTAATTTCAAACATAATGAATACAAAAATAAGCCAAATTAGACATGCAGAAAATAAAGTCACTAAAATGTGGGTTTATTCATCACATTCTAGGATGGGAACAGAAGTGGAGTATAGCCTTGCAATCATTTGGTAAAACATCTGGTTCTGCTTATATTTCTAATGGTGAAACACTTGATATTTAATTTCAAGATGGTGAATCAAAAGACCTCTGCCTAGCTCTGTAAAGCAGCTCTCATTAGGAAGAGCTACTCTGGTAAACTTGTCTTCTCAACTTCTTCCCAGAAGGAGCCGAAATGCCAGGATTTCAGTGTTTACAGTTTCAAAAATCTAGGAGTAGGCACAGATTGGAAGAGTGATTGATTTTGAAGCTATGACTGTCTGAGAAGAAATGCTACCCAATAGTTTAAGGAAATAGTTCAGATAACCATATCAGTCTCAACCACTAGAAGGAATCAAATGAGCAGAAATCATTCTCACTGCAATTAGTAAAGAAGGCAACGAGAACCTGAGTTTTGCACTGTGTGCGTCTGGTATGCATCACCACACCTGAGTACCTACTAGGTGTGTGATCTCCCCAGAGCAGGCCATGCCCATCAATGCATAGTGAGAAAAGTCCTGCATGAAGAGGAGAAGAATCCCAAGGGAAAAGTTCCCAAGGCTCCAGGATTAGTGACTCCCCTAGTTTTGTAGCTCACCTGCAGATTGCTCTTTGTGTTTTATGTTTAAAATAGTCTGTGTGTGTAGGTCCCTAACTTTTGTGAGTCCTTAAGATTAAGACAAGTGAATCAGCTGAGTTTTGAAGGAGCAAATTTCTAAGCAAGGAAGAGGAATCTGTGTCTGACCATGCCCAATTGCAAATATAATCTGAAAACCATCAGTCTATCCCAGCACCCTCCCAAGAAAATATTGCCTTTTGATACAAGCCTCTCAACAGGCCAGCTATCATCACTGGCTTGATTTCTGGAAAAGCTGAGAAAGTCTAGCTTTAAAATAAGTCTCTGAGGGCTGTAGTTGGTCAGGACCTCCAAAAATCAGGCACTGGAGAATTGATTCAAAATCCATCAATATGAAGGATTTGGAGTTGAACTTGTTATTTAAGCAATCTCTAGGTCTCTTCTTATTGTAGTTATGTTTTCCTTTATGGTCCCCAAACAGTCAAGATGGAAGTGTCTCTACTGATCACGTGTACCTCAAGGTGGTATAGAGCTAAGCTCAACCCAAATACGTGAGCAGGAACAGAAGCAAATAGCCATGGAAGGGGGGCTTCTCTGTCTTTTATGCTTCACAGATTGTCCCACTGAGTCCTTTCACATTGGCTTAACAGCTTTACCACTCTACAGCTCATTAGTTCTTGCTATTTCTTAACTGAACAGCCGGGTAAAACATGTTTAATTTATGTCCAGCTTAGCACTGAAATATATTCTCCATAAAACTTTAAAAAGGAAAAAAATAATATAAAAAATGTTCCCTCCAGCATAACCGTCACTAACAAATAATGAACTTGTTTATCATTCCTATTTTATGTCTGATACTTCAGGCATTTCTGAGCCCTTTTCAGACTATTATCTACTGCCCTTCAAACCCTTCATGTTGTTATCCTCTCTTTTATATCAGTAATAGGTTTTAAGACTCATAGTAATGAATGCAAATATATTACTGTTTTAGGGCAATAAAATTGTTCTTTAGCAGTTAACTGCACTCTTTGCAACAGCGAAAAGCTTTTTAAATTAGCAGTTGGAGAAAACTAGGACATTGGAACACAGAGACAATATAAGACTGCAGCAATCCATTAGCTGTTACCTAATGGAAAAGTTAGTTCATTAATGCTCAAGCCAGTTGTTGATTATTAAGGGCTGCAACATAAAGTTCGACTCCTGTTTAATGTATTGTTCTCAGCTGGAATGGTTTTCCGGAATCCCTGTCTAGAATCTTGAAACCACTTGTTAATGGGCCCTGGAAACGAATTTCCTTTGTAAAAGGCTTTGTAAGAATATGTCTGGACCCAAGGGAGGCACTCCCAATTTACAAGTCATTCACATGCTTTAAAGAAAGCAGAAGAGAAAATGCACCTTTTTTTTTTTCAGTGTCACTGAGAATGTCATTTCCCTGAAAATGCAGTGAAGATTTTTCTGTTTTCCCAGGAATCCCTGTCTTCAGTAACTTCTTGGTCTCAGTTATGGGAAGCACCTGGGAATGTGTTTCTGTCTGAGCAAATATATAGTCCTGATGAAGCCAAAGGAACTATCCACCTGCCTAGAGAAAAGATGGACCATCCATTATGGCATTAGTGTTGGATTCATGAAGCTGAGCTCAGCCTTACTGCCTGCCAGACAACTGATGGGTGACCAGTGTAAAGATATTTAAATCTCTACTGCTTAATGCAGCACAGCAATCTCAGAGCCAGCTTTATTCAGAGCTGGTGTGCCCATAGGAAAAACAACGCAGCACCATGCAGGAGCTCTGTTTCAGGGCTGGAAGCAGTGCCGCAGCGTTAGGATGGTGCTGTGCCCACACTAATAAGCCCTGCTTACAAGCAGGCTCAGCTGGCAGCGATTCAGGTCTCCCTGCACTGCGCTTCATTGCACAGCGCAGATCTATAGCCCCAGATCCTCAAAAGAACTGAGCTCAGTGGGAATTAGAAACCTACTCTAAATGCATTTAAGTTCTCTTCTGTAAATCAGGGGTAATAAATAGCGCTTTCAAGCTTCACGATGGTGAGAATAAATACATTAAAACTTGGGAGCTATTAAGTTACTATCATACTAAGGGTTATTTAGTTCTGAACGTGTGATGGATAGGTGAAGTTAAGCGTATGTTTAAATTCTTTCCTTGACCATAGTCAGTGCTGTCGGAAACTCTCTTCATAACTGATCTGTCAGCAAACGATCTGTTTCCCGGATTGTAATGTTCTGTAATTTTGTTAGTGGGAACATGCATATGAAGCAGCTTTTGCTTCATTTCCTTTTGAAGACACCATGCTGATGGATGGTTTAATTTGAAAGCCGGTTTGCTCTTAAGGAAGACCCCCATGTTCAGACTCTAAATCCAGTCACTATTGCCTATGTAATAACTCCTAAATGTGTCTTTTTTCCCCCCTCTACCTCTGTTGCTAGAAGTAAAACTAGCTTAGTCATCTCTTCCATTGATTACTGTTCTGCCTCCCTTGTTGGTCTTTCCGTTCTTCCCCTCACTCTACAAAAGCAATCATTCATCTTCCTGTGTGCTCAGACTTAACTCCACATAACACATCTATTCTGTGTATATTTTCATTTCAAATGTGGCTTTCAGTGAAAAATGTGTTTTTCATCAAGACAGACCTTTCTACAGAAAGAAAATATTTTAATTAAATATTGTTTTTATTGGAAACACAATTTTCCCTCTGTTTTGCTCAGAAACTTAACAAATAAGAGGGGAGAAAAGGTAGGTCTTGGCTGACCAACCCTCTCTGAAAGTGTTTAATGACCAAATATCTGAGAATGTTAGGCTTTGTAGGTTTGTTGGGTTTTCCAACAACCAACTCACAGAAAAAATGTCATCAAAGTGAAACACTATCCATGCTATTTTTTGGCACATTTTTTGACACATATTTATGGTACAATTAAAGATCAAGATATTTCAGAATAAAATGGATGGAGGAGATTTTGGCTATTGCCTATTCACAATTCAGTTTTCATTCTTGGGCACATTATTTGTCTGAGCAGTAACAGCTTCAGAAAGTATGGAGGAAAATAACCCCCACAGAGCAATTGTTGAGAACTGGAATTTATTGGATATGTGGGCAGGGGTATGTATTCCATATGAATTAGACTTTGTTGTAATCTGTTTTTTTTTCTTTACAAGTTTTTCATACAGTTTTTGCAGTTTCCTCACAAACCTGATAGAGATGGGGTGTAGTGAGAGAGGATTTGTAGGAACCAGATGAAGTTATCTGGGAATGGAGGTGGGACTTTGCTCTTGGATCAGTTCAGTGCACTCTGACCTTTCTGAGGGTTCAACAGAGCATTGCACAGTTTCAGCATCAAATGATGCACAAAGTAAATTGGAAAGGCCATTAGCCCATTAGTGGCAGCATGGGGAAAACAAGGCTATGGTCACTTGCAGCACATTTTGCAAGACTTTGGTACAGCTAGCAAGTCTGTGGACTGTAAGAAGAGATCAGATATGACTATTTTCAGGCATGATACAATCTCAGTAATTTTATTCCAAACATGAAGGGTTTACTTGAAGTCCTCTTGGGATAGATAGAGTAATATGCTTTTTGTGATGAACAGAATTACCCAGTGTTTCAGCAGCACATACAATCATATCTAACCAGTGAAATATCAATCTAATGTTAAGAAATAACCCCACTGATCAGGACTGGGAGATGATTTGCTTGTTTGTGAAAATGCCAGGAAACATTTAGTACTGTATCAACATTATTTTTCAACAGATAAGGTTAATATGAGTATGACTTAAAAAATGAGAAATTGCTTACACACAATGCTTAGCAGAAAAGAGAACTACTGAACAATTAACAAGATAATCACATAAAGATAAATTATTGTTGCATTTAAACATTGACACATGTTTCAGTAAGAAAAAAAGAAAAAAAAAAACTAGAGAGAGGGTTTATGCCTATCTCCGTCTTCATACACAGTGAGGCAGTCATAAAAATCGACCTTTCAGCCTAGCCAGACAGTTCCTCATTATCCAAATAATGGGGTTCAAGATAATGTAGATAGCAGAAAAAATCAATATTAAAAATGTTAATGCCTCCAGACCTAAGCTTGTTCCCAGAAAACCAGTTCCAGCAGCTCTCTGCAGATCTGAGAGGGGTAGAGTATCTCTGCTGCTTTAGAAACATGTACAGAAGACATGCATGAGAAGCTCTGCATGGAGCCAGTTCATGCACAGTGAGGTCAATGCTATGCCTGAACACGTAGGTCTTGTTAAACCAAAGTTACTATGTCCTTCCTCTGCACTGAACTCCCCAGAACTACTTATTTTAAGAGAGCCGTGCAGAGATGCCTACACTGTTTCTGTGTGGGGACAGTTCCAGTCTGCTCTGCTAATCATCTCAGGCCCTGCGCACCGGAAGAAGTGGCTATTCGGTCTTGAAATAGCTTTGGAAGCAATATGCTTTCATGTAGTGCTGTGCCAGTGCCAAAAAGCCCTGCTGGACCAGGCTGACTGTCGCTGTCTCTGTCAGACCTGAGCTGACACGGAGAGTGGGATTCATCTCACTTAATGTTAGATGTCTGCACCACAGACATCTATGTCTCCATTAGTCACCCTTGTCTCCCTTTATAGTCAATGGAAAGAAGCAGGCATGATTCACCTCATGCTAAAGCAGACATCTCAGATAAGTTAGGTGAATCATACCATCACAGGGGCTGTTTTGCTCAGGCAGCGAGAGGAAATGATGGAAACACAGGACAAGGGTCACTGGAGATGTTAGAGCTTAAAAGTTACAGACTGGCATCACATTATACAGGTAAATTGAGGCAAGAAACATATAAGCTACTTGTTCATGGTCATTTGGCAAGTGATCTGGAAAGCCAGCAGTAGAGTCCAAGAATTGCCTGGATAGATAACGGCATCACCTCCCAATCAGAAATGAAGATGGACACTGGTTTTGGTTTCATCATATATGGTTTTAGGCCACAGAATTTAATCAAAAAATTATGTGTATATGCCTCCTCCCAAGATAAGCTACTAAATGTGCTTTTCAATAGCACAATAATAGCTGAGGCAAATGAGATGAACAAAGAATTTTGTAGATTTTAGTGACTAAGCTTAACCCCATTTCTTCTTTGTTTCTTTTTCTTTCCTCTTTGGTGATTTATCCAAAACAGTGAAGCCTACCGGGTAGCAGGGTCCTATGGCTGCTATGACACAGGCAAGTTACTTCATCTCTGCATTCACTGATTTTCCAGCCTGTAAAAGTGAGATAACAATTCTCCTTTCCTTCTTTACAATGATGTGCCAATACACAAGTTTTAAAAGAGAAGGGTATTATCTAACTCTGTACTGCAGCTGGAGTTTCTCCCACAATGGTGGCAAAGTGCAGTTTTGTCCAATCCAAATGAGAAAACTTACTAGGTAATTAAATTTGGATGTTCACAAACTTCATGTTTTGGGCACCATTTGCTGCTGACCTGTGTAACATCTGCAAGAAACCTGGGGAATCCTGTGGTCCAAATATAATGAAAATCAATGTGTAATGAAAAAGCATCTAAATGCAGCATTCTTCTAAAGCTTGAAACATGAGCAGTTAGCCAGGGATACACAATGTGGTGCCCTCATTTTCTCAAACTGGAGCTCTTTTAAGCTTGCATCCCCTGCCTCTGCTGTTGACATTCAAATTGACTTTTTGCATTTCATAATGGTAGTTCCTGTCTTGCTTTCCACTTTATCTGCCAAGCCCACTGCTGGGTCTTTCTCAGATGCACAAGAGTCAGGGATAAAGCTGATGGAAAATGCATTACTTATTTTAGTCATTTTGCTAAAGTACACCCCAGTACCAGCAAAGCAAGACAGGAAATTATTAGAATTGGACTGCTGTCATCAATTGCTTTCTCATCAATGGCTCAATTTTCTGACAAGCCTCCGTTCTCCTTAGCTTTCAGCCATTAAAATAATAATAATAATAATAATAATAATAATAATAATAATAATAATGTGGTCTGGTAAGCACTCAGAGAAAAACAAGGCAACCCCCCAATCTGTTAGACAGAAATGTGCAATGTTTCTGTCAGTGAAGGCTCTTTTCTGCATACAGCCTACCAAGATGCCCCTACCCCACCAGTCCCAAGCTACCGTCCTGCCGGTGTCTACTCATCTCTGTGTGCTCCAGTTTCTTTGTTTCTGCAAGTCCGGTGTGATATGGTTTACCCTAGAATCTGCTTTCAAAATTCACTGCTGTCTGGTGGAGAAAGCATAAGACACTGGATGGAAACTGGATGAGGGTGGAAAGGCTGCAGTTTTGCTCCCTGGACACCAGTCCTGAAGGAGTAGATTTCTATTTTGTTGCTTCTCTTGAATCTTGTTGCTGCGAAGAAACACCCACCGGCATTCCACTGCCTGACTCTGCCTATCTATCTGTCTGTCCTTATGACTTAACTTCCTTATGGCATAAAGTGTTCCCTCTTGTGTTGCTGGAAAGTGTCTAGCTTGTGTGATGCTACAACAAATAATAAGTAGTTTGGAGCAGAAACTGCACATATTCTATTTTTGTGGATGAACCAGGCCATGCTGTACTGTCAACACCACCAGCCCGTATCCAGATAGTCCCATTGACCTCAGCAGAGTGTAAATGAGAGGTGAAATCAGCCTCAGCGCATATCCATTATTGCTGTTCCACAGTACATAATTATTGCTGTTTGTTATTTCTATTGCAGTAGAACCCACAGGATCAAATAAGGATCGGGATCCCCACTGTGCTAGGTGCAATGCAAACATATAAGCAGTCACGGTGCCTGCACTAAAGAGCTTACAGCCACGTCTCTTAGGAGAACATTTCTTAGTCTAATAGACTTCTCTATTAAGAGCAGTTAATTACTTAATTCAGTCTAATTTTTTTTTCTGCTCAGTTTCTTCTATTTCTCCTGCCGAGCCCCCCTAGACCATCCTTAATAATTCTCCTCCCTTTCCAAACTCTGCACGCAATTATTATTCCCCCTTTTGCTTCTTGATTGCTTCATCTTCTTCTTTAATCTTCACCCTCAGTCACTTCTTCCTCCTTTACAGGATTTTTTTTTTTTTTTGGAAATGACTGTTTCTCTTCATTTTTTTCATTGTAACAACAACTTTGGATCATTGTAACACCAGCAGGCTAAGTGTCACTAAAGTTATGCCTCCTCTCTGGACCATGATGTAATGTTTCCTTGCAGGACTCCCCAAAAGCACATTCATACTCTCTGTTACTCCCTTCCCTTTTGCTAGGAGAGAAATGGCTCATTGTCACCCCACAGGTTTCCTTCATTGTTATTGCAACCTAAATATCACGTCTTCCATTTACTGAATGTCTGGTTCAGATTACCTCTTTGCGCTCCTTTCTCTAGAGGCATTAGATGATGGGGGGGGGGGGGGAGGGGGAGTTCCGCTCTGTTCTAGATTGAATCTCATTTCACTGTTTCCTGCTCACATTTCAAAAGTCTCCAGGTCCCTTTGTGTAACTTCTCCAACTTTGCTGTAATTTGCATCCGAAAGGCCTTGCCTGGAAGCCTGTGCCCATGGGTTCCAGGGCCAAGTGCTCTCCTTCCAGTGCAGCTGCCCCATCAAGAAGTGGCAGGCTTGTAGGGGAGGACTGGACTTTTCTTCTGAGAGAAAGAAAATCCTATGAATGCAAGTTCTTTCTGGTCCCACACTTTCTTAGACTAGAACAGGGTAGAACAGGAATTATGCTTGTTTCTCTTCTTTCTATACATTTTGAAAGGGGAAAACTGATCAGACATCTTTCACATTGTTGGTTGTTATTCATACACTATCCAACATCTCCTGATAACTGATTTTTCAAGACGACCAAGAAAAGTTTAAAGCAAAGTTCACATGAAGCAATGTATCTTGGGACAGCTAGGCAGACATGCACACTGAAATCTCTTGTGCCAGCTTCAGGTGGAGCAGGAAGTTTTCTTACCTTTTCCCTGTAAGCTGGGACTCTCCTCAAAAGTCCATTCCAAGAACATTGGATAAGTCTCTTTCTCATACCTATTTGAAAATAGGGGATGGAAGGATTGGGCACCAGACACCCTCTTTAGACAAGGAAACTACAATAGCTGTCAGAGATAACGTTGGCTCAACTTGCCTCCCAAATCCGCTCTATTAAGAAAAGAGGAGATGACAGTATGACATTTGACAAGGTCTGAAATTAAGATAAGGACATGTTACCATACAAACACTTGTAAATGGGTGCCAAAAAAACACTAGAAAGAAATAAAAAATGAGTCTCACTTTGCTAACTTTAACCATTTAGAGGATCGTCATCTGAGTGCACTAAGTTGTCTTTACCATCACTGGGCAGAAATGGGTACATTATTGTGCAGCTGTGAAATTAAAAATCTACTATTTTTAGACATCTATTTTAGGAAGAGGAGAATCTTTTGTGATTTTAAAGGGACTCTAGACCAGAAAGTCTGACAGATACCACCTTTAATCAGAAGAATCCCATTCTTGCTTTCTGAGACAGTAAATAGATTTGAGGAATTCCCTAGTAGATGGACATGATTTTTACTTCAAGCTACCAGATTCCAATAGTTTATACCTTCCAAGAAACTGGTCAGCAGCATGTGGCCTTTTTCTCTTTGGGCAAGATAATGTACTTTCTTTTCTGTATGGTAAATTAATCAATTCTATATGTCATAAAGATAGTTTGTAATGATCAAAATAAACATTAACAGTGCTTAGAGATAGGTATCTTCTATTATTTCCAGACCCTTAAAACATTAGCTGCAATATCATGCTAGGATCAGTTTTGGACATAACGCCTCAAGCACGATACAGGCTGACTGAAGAAAATTCAGAAAAGATAAGTAAGAGAAGAGGTCAAAAGAGGTCTAGCGAAATGACCTAAGCAGAAATACTGAATAAATCCAGGTTGTTTGGTCTAGAGAAGATAGCATAAGGGTGCTGCTGATAGTAGTCTACAGATTTGTGAAATGCTACTTCTGAGAAAAAGGGAACAACCTGCTCCTGATATTCCTGACAGGTAGGACAACAGATAATTTCAGCAAGAAGTGGTTAGAATAGGCACTAGGAAAACCTCTGTCACTGAACGTAGCAAAGCACTGAAAAGGCTATCTTGGAAATTTTGGAGTTTCCCGTATTAAAAATCTTTAAGGGTGGGTTAATCAGACTGCACGAATAAAACATGAATAACTGATGTTACTTTGGATCCAGAAGAGACATGAAATGACCTCTTGAAATATCCTGCAGCCGGATGATGTTACCAGCAAGTATTTCAATCCATAAATAATCTCACAAAAATCAAGATCATTCACACAGTAAAGCACCATATATTGTAAAAAATGCACCAGAATCTATCCCTAAATTAGCTGACTGAACCTGTTTCTACCTCTTGGCATTGTTCCCTATTCATGAAAGTCTTTATGTTTGCTGCTTGTTCATTGAAATCCATTCACAATAGGCCTTTTGCTGCACTATTTCTTTACGATTTTTTAACCTCTTTTTCAAATCCTGCATAACTTTTAACTCAGTCACTGGATTTTAAATACTAGAAAATGCAAAACAATGCTTGTAAATGCTCCCTCTCCATACTCCAAGATTCACTCCTTCTTGCCCTGGCCCAGCACTACCTCTGGAAAACTCCCGCTTCCATCAGCCTGGTTGCCTGAATATGAAATGTGAAAGGGAGAAACAGCGTGCTGCTAGCTGAGGGAACGACACACAGAGCAGTTGAACCAACAGATCCCCCGGCAAGTTGTTTTCAGTTCAAGGTCAATCAGATATTTTCCAGTCAAATAAGATTCTGAGTCCCCATGTACAGCCGATCAAATTGCCCAGCTTTCTTATCTGCCTTCTGCCTCTGCTTTAAACAGTGCGTTTATGGATACCGCACTGGCCTTTCTGCAGGAAAGCTCTGGGGAAGAGTGTCCTTCATCACGATGTCTCCGGCTCATTTGTTTTGTCAACAAACCAGAGTGTTTTTGAAGTCACTGTGGGAACCGCAGGGAAGATGCTACAAGTACAATAATGTATTATCTGGGGAAGCATTTAAAGATAGCGAGGGAGTCAGATGTCACTGGGACACGATGCTTCTTGTTTCTATGGTGAGGGTGAGCAGAGGGAAATAATCCATGAAAAACACTCAGGTACACTCATTCCTTCCCTTTCATTATTCTGAGCATCAGTTATACCAAGACGGGATTTAAAATTATTGTTTAAACCTTGCGAGTTTTGAAATGGCTTGCCACTGACAAACAGTGTCATATTCTTATTGTCTGTCTGCCTGCGTTTCTAAAGCACATATTCGTACAATATCTATTTTGGCACCTGTATATTGACAGTAATGGAGAGTGATAGTTAGCTGTGGAGAATGCAGTGCCAGCACAATATTCCCCATTGTCTTGCAAACAAAGGTAGATCAGTCTCAAAATAGACTGATCACCTTTGGGTGAAGGGGGAGAGTGTATTGCTCTTCACAGGCTTTCTCTATTCGGCCACTTCCCTGATTCCTCTGATTTTTCACAAGTTATATCTCATTAATGGGCACAGTCAGGAAAAGAAGGTAGCATAAAAGACAGTTGCATTGTGCTTGCTATCATCTATCTTTTGGTATAAAATTTAGATTTTCAAGCAATGATGATGCTTTCTTATCTCTGCCAGGCTTTGCAACACCTCTGTCACTTTCCACTTGTGAAAATTCAGAATAATACTTATTTCCTATAATATCTGAACTTCAGCCCCCGAAACACTTCTTAGTGGACAAGTCTGTAGACAAAGAAATAATCTTTTCAGAGGAATGAAGAAAACCATCATGTGAAGTAAAGTTTGTAATAAAAATTACTTTGTTACTGGGGCAGATCCTCAGCTAAAGTCACCAAAGTTATTATAATTCAACAAGCTGAGCATCTGGTCCTGCGAAAAGTAGCATTGTGTGGGGTTTTATGTCTTCTGCATCAAATTACTTTTTTCCCCTAATTCTGTGTCAAGTCATTCTGTGATCTGAAAGTCACACTGGTTTTGTTTCTTTTCATCAGGAACATAGGTTTTACTTGCCCTTAAATCATATTCCAGATCATGTTCTGCGAGCCCAGTATTTTGATTTAGCTTGCACTGTATAATGAAGGACATACTACTCAAATTACCAACCACACAATTTTTTGATGATGCCAGAGCTAATAAAAGCCCCCATTATGACCTCTCACTTGTGCATGTTGGTGTGGCAGAGATGAAGAGAGCATCTTTCTTAGCTTTTGCCCTGAAGTACAAGGGTATTTCTGAACATACCTTGAAAAAAATCTCACAGCAAAGGATACTATTCAACTCAGCCACTTAAAAATACACTAATGCAAAGAAAATCATCCTGGCTTGGAAGCTCGACATGCTACACAATCATGTCCACTTGTTTTTACTTGTTTACTGCATTTACAGGGTAAGTCTTTACTTCTGTTATTTATAACATTCATTATTTCTCAGCTGGAGTAAATTACTGCGATAAGTCTAGTCCTCTTCAGTTTTTTAAGAAACTCCAGTTAGACCAGGATTTAGGAAACTGCTAACACATCAGACTCACTGTGTGGCCTGCCACAAATCATGCAACCCAGTTCAGTGTTTTAATCCTTACCTTTGAGATGGCTCATGGTCTGATCCAAGTTATCGAAGAGACATAGGCAATACTTCACAACTTCACTCTTCTGGTACAGGTCTACATAATGACACTTTAAAGGACAAACCCACCAGATAGCTCACCACCCCGAGCTCAAGGGGCAAAGAGTGTTTCTTGGATCTTAGATTTAATCTGGTGTGACTGTTTACATGGAAATGGGTATATTTTTATAAAACAGAAATTACTGAAGAAGCTACTGAATGTTATTTTGCCTGAACTGGTGAGAAAACAGACAACCAGGGATAAACATATAACTATCTGGCACAGGCACTGCAAGATGAATCAGAATAGGATAGGACAGGACAGGACAGAACTGGAATCAGATGAGGACCAAAAAGCTAACTGGCTTCCCAGCCGCACAGCCTTCTTCATCTTACATCCATTAATCCTTCACTAACCTCAAAAAACTGAGTTTATTAAACCAGGCTGAAGTCAAACCACCCATGGATTTTCAGCATGCTTGTGATTCAGTTCAGCCTTTTCACACAGCTATGAAAAATGTAAAAATCCCACAATGTCTGTGCAGAAAAGTTGGGAAGAACTAGCATTTGCCACTCCCTTGAAAACATAAAATTAATTTCATACAAATCAAGGGTCAGCATTTCAGTCTGCTCAAGGTGGAATGATGGACTTCTATAATTTAAAAAAAAAACACTTAAACTAGGTTGGCTGATTGGCTTTCAAGGACTTGAGGCCAAATTTGTCATTGTTTCAATACTAAATATTCATTTAAACTCATGAGCAAAATTCCCACTGGATTTGTACTTGGTTATTGATACAATTCTTATCAATGCTAGGACACTGCAGGAGTTAGCCTTTCCTGACTTATTTATGTACTCTAAATATAGCAGTCATACATCAAATTAGAAGTACATTTATAAATAATGTATAAAGGATGAATAATGGATTCTTAGATGTCTTAATAAATAGCTAATCAATTGTTATAGAATCCGGCAGGTCAGAGGTTACTTCTAAACATGGCAAATAAACCACATGAATAATAAGCTGTCTAGAAACTATCATCCTGGAAGGTACTTGTAACTATGCAGACGACCATTCATATCAATAATATTCATATAACTAGGCTTGGTGAATAATACAATAAAAAACGAGATTCAAAACGGAGACATTCATTGTGTATGCTCCTACAAACATTTCATCTTATTTTTCAGTGAATTCTAAAGCTGGCAAAAACAGTCAGAGCTTCAAAATTCTAAATGAAAATAGGAATACAGGTCTCCTCAAAAGCATATTCCTATTTTTCAACTGACTTATGGAAGACACTAATAATTTACCAATCCTTGACAAGCTATTTCTCGGTATTTGATCAGTATGACAAGTGATACAGGTTATTTTTGCACAGTTATTATTCAGGATTCCTTCAGAGACCTATATCCTTATGTAAATAAGGAAGTACAATTTGCTTGTCAGCAATTTCTCGCACTATACGGAGGTTACTCCAGGATATATGGTTGGTTTATGCACACAGGTAGCACTGATGATCAGCATGAAAGACCATAGAGCACCAAAAACATCTGGTAAAGAGCACTATAGGATTGCAGTCTGATCCTAGATTTTATGACACCTAACTTTTTGAGTATCTGAGCAATACCCTACACTCCCACCCTACAGAAATGTATGGTCTTCAATGTGTCCCTGTTGGGGGGTGGAACAGCATGGCCTGTGGTGCTGCAGGGAAATGGACCAATAATACACTCTTCGGTGACCTTCAAAGGCCTGGATAGCAGGTCATGTGTACTGCACTGTGTTCAGTAACCATTCTTAAAGATCTCAAAAGACCAAAATAATGAAAAATAGACATAGGCAGCAGCCTACATGGTTTTCAAGAAACTGAAAAGTCCCAAACAGCTTCAAAATTAGGGTTGGTTGATCATTTTTCTGCCGCAAAACTAAAGCATCTATAAGAACCAATGACTTTCATCATGTTCTTTAATATGATGGGGGGAACTAATTCATTGTACTTTTTTGTTTCATTATTCTTAAACCCTGAACAGTTTCTGAGAGCCTTTAAAAGTTGAGAAATCTTTAAGAGTGTTTCAGCACATTAAATACTCAGAAGAAAAAAACCTGAAAGACAACTGAATGTGTCAGCTAAACAGTTTAAGCTCTCCAGCTTCAGTCTCTATAGGCAGCAATTACATTTCGAAGGAAAATGTTTTACAATTGTAATTACACATAATAGGAGGAATGTATTTTTTCCCTTTATCCTACTCCCATGGTGAGTCAATTTAATTTTTAAATACAAGAGACATAATTGATTTTAGCCCTAGATTAGTACTGAAAATGATCTATATGTGCTCTCACTAATGGAACAAGAGAATTGGCATTCCTCGGGGACTTTAGCCCAACCCCGTTCATGGCAACAATTATTAGACCCTGACAGGTTAGCTACTAGGAAGAGGGGGGCATAGAATACCCTGCTGATTAACAATCTAGTAAAATAATTAATGTTATGCTCTTCTCATTTAATTATGGATTATTCACAAATATATTTTTATTAGAGTCCACAAAGGGAAGTGGCTGTGCAGAGTTTTGACTTCATCTACGCTGCTCAGAAGACCTTTTGTAAAGGGTTTAGAAAAATCTCTCTCTTGACTTGTTTCTGAGCATTTTTTAAACAAATGGAGAGCTTTAACAATTTCATTAGGGCCTGGTTCAACAGCCCCAGAAACAGAAAGATTTACATTTACTTCAGTAGCATTATATCAGGCTCAATTACATAAAACTATATCGCAATATTAGAGCTACATTTTCACTAGAGTAATGAGTGAACAATAAAAAACAATGCACCTTGTTTGGTTTCTAACATGTTTTCCTTCTTCTGTGTCATAATAATTTACATCAATCAAAACATGTCGTTTTACAGGGTGCTATGAGAAACAGGAATAGAGAAAGGACTTTACACTTCATGGGTTTTTTTCTCCAGCTGGAATAACCCCAGTCATTTTAGATGTCAAATGGTTTATTTCAAACAAAGTGGAAGTGAAGTGAATGGGAAGATGTTTGTGGTATCTGGGAAATGCCAGCCCCTGTGGTTCACTGACCAGCCAGATTATTTATGGGTAATTTGACCAACCTTTAATTTTAAGTGACACACACATGGGCATATAGAATAAACCACCTCTCTTTAATAACGGAAATATGCTTAGCTCTGCTGAAAATTTGTCTGTTTGCTGGAAAATGGATTTTCCCAAATCTCACCTGAGTTGCAATTCTGCGTTAGCTTCCAGCTGGATAATTCTTGGACTTCACATTTATTTTATACTCTTCACACGGTTTGCACTAAGATTGAGATATGTCAGGACTAGTGAAAAAAAATAGCCCTGATTTTCAAGAATGGGAGTTGAGAGTCAGACTGATTGCTAATAAGACTCAGTATTTGTAGTGACATGTAATTATATTGTAGATCTTCAGCCCTTCCCACCCTCCAGAAAATAAGGCAGAAAAGGTATAAAGAAAGGGCACAAGAGCCTTCCCACTTCAGCTGCAAATTTAGGATGTTCTTGTCACTCATTTGTCTTCTCTTTGATGCTG
This sequence comes from Dromaius novaehollandiae, assembly GCF_036370855.1. Lineage (NCBI taxonomy): Eukaryota > Metazoa > Chordata > Aves > Casuariiformes > Dromaiidae > Dromaius > Dromaius novaehollandiae. The sequence continues at coordinate 79,529,642 of NC_088132.1, forward strand.
CGTTGATTTTTGCATAGATGGATTCACGCAGAGTCCTGCTGGCTTCAGGCTAAACAGGGCATTAGCACTCTACTCCAAGTGAAACTCATAGGCTATATCCCAACTTCTTTCCCTCTACACTTCTTCCATTGTTTTTATACTTGCTGTCACTATTAGACATTTTAATGGAGAATATTGTTCTTACAGGCACTTGCTGAACAGTGCATGTGGCTGTAATGTTGCAAATCTTCCTTCTTTGAGACTGATGAAGTCTGTTCTTTCAGAAGGAGCATGCTGTTGACTACAGCAACTCTAGAGAGAGCAATCTCACATAAGCCTGCTGGTGACGCATGAGAACCAGTACATCTGGGAACAAACAAAGCAGTCAGTAAATCCTTCAGAGGCTTTCTGCATTGTCAGCATGTCATACACATACAAAGGAAGTGCAATATGCTGGTGGAGCGGTAAATGAAAGTCCTCTACACCAAAGACAGCATCTAAGATCTGATCATCTTTGCTTTGTCCTCAAGAGAAAATAACTCTGTAAGCACAGGAAGAGGCACTGCAAGCATGTGTGCAGCTACCTGGCAGTCAAAGGGCTATACATGGCATTTTCAGTCAGCAATATTTTGTACTTCTTCTAAGACTTTGCAATGCCAGTATTTGTGCAGTGTCTAGTAAAGCTCGCTCCCTGCTTTAGAGATTGTAAAGGGGGTCCTGTATTCCTTTGAGGCCTGACATGAAAAACATGCTCTGATCTAGTCTGGTCTGAAAAAAACTGTTTCAAGTCAAAAAAGCCAAAGCACTGTTCTGACATGTGGGCAGCAGCAGTTTGGGGATAAAAACAGCAGCACAAAGCTAGTCCCAATATAAAGATCTAAAATAGCTTAGACGAACTGCCCTCTTTGGTGTCTGTCCATATACTTTGTCTCTGAGTTGTCATTAACACCTCAGACTTACTACAGGACTAGAGCAGCTTTGCAGGTTTTGTGCTGGATTAGATCCTATCTGACATTCTTGGTGCACAGGTAAAATAGACACAGGCAAAAACCTCTTCTCCAAATGAGCGATCAGTGTAGACAGTGGACCCACAGATGTTTTATATCACTTTTCAAGGCTATGCAATACTGGCAAATGATAGCTCAATGGTGCAGTATTACAATTGCTCAGTATTTTGAAATCTGCTGTGGAATAGCCACTCATGACCTACCGTATTCAAACCTTGTCCTCTCAACATGCGTTTGCGTTTTAATTGGTGGCAAGCAGCTCCCCAGCATATGTAGCAGCCAACATGTTCAGCACAGCAGGAGGCTATAGACATAGCAAATGTTACTTGATAGCACTGTGTCAGCTATTGTTAAAACTCAGCATCAGTCAACTGTAGCCTGGTCACAAGTAACAGAAAGACAGTGTGTGCAATGGACATTTCCTGGTCTGAGCTGGAAAGAAGAGAAGAGGTAAGGTATGGAAACAACCCAGAGGAGAAATTTCCAAACATTCAAACATCACCTAAATGAATGTGGAAGTTTTTAAGTCAGCTGATTTCAAAGACTATATTCATATTAGGAAATGAGGAGAGGGATGAGATGTTTGTTTTTGATTTGCTTCCTCCCACCACCAATGCAGTTTCCATCTGCTGGTTATGTAAGCATGGAGGCAGGTTCCTCCTGCATCAGCTCTGCTGAGTCCTATGGGTTTCCCCAAAGAGTCGCTTACTAAATGTGGTTCTCCTTGTCACTCACTTGTTTGTGAACTTGGTGACTTTGTCTTGGATGGATGCAGTGCCATGCCTGAAGCGTTACACAGTGGAGCAATCTTTCTGTGGTCATGGGACATGGAGAACCTGCCTTTGCGGCTGGATTTACAGCTTCAGCCCCAAACCCTCTTAGTAAATTTTCTTTCTCCAGAAAAGCAAATGGATTACTAATACTATACCTAGGGAAGAACCAGTGCTGCTTACTCTATCCCACCTGTGTATTTGCACACATATCCTTACTGCCTTGCCCTCTAAGGAAAGGCAAGTTTCCTGTGGCATGTCAAAGCTGACCAGCAGAGTGCAGCAACCATTTGAGAAGACGCACTTGCACATTACTTTTCCTACCCCTTGCCTGGACAAAGAGGGGGCCCTGAAGGCAGATTTCAAGCTCAGATGCACACATATGCCAGTTACTAGGACTAGAAATCTCTTAGTGAAGCACTTCCAAAATGTTGCAATAGCAAAGAAATGTAGTGCTCTTCATATCTAATTGTGTGTTAAGCAATCTAAAAGAGAGAAAAGGTAATCAGCTGATTGTGCAGAACCTGAGAAAATAGATAATGATTGTGCTTTTGTATATACAAATAACAATGAAATGACCTCTCTAACCATCTCATTGAGTAGCTGTGCACTGCCTGGGCATTTTTTTATCCACAGGTCCCAGAAAACCATTATTATTATTATTGTTATTATTATTACCAATGTCTTTTTATGATTATAATATGTAACAAGATGAAGGAGGCCAGGCTGCAGGGCTGATGGCAGGCGATAGCTGCTGGTTTAAGGCTGTGGCATACCAAGTCTGTTAGACACGCCAAGGGCAGAGGAAAGAGGCATTTGAAGTATAAAGTGATACTAGGCCATTGATTCCAGCTGATGTACTGTAAACAGCGAGGATGAAGTAACTTAAAAATAAGTGGGCTACTGACTCCTTTTTATGTACCTGAAAATGGCCCTGTAAATAATTTATCCAAGCTCACAAAGGCTATATTAAAAATGATAGCAGGCCTCATATTTTCTCTTTCCTCACCACAAAAGAAACCATCCTACCTTTTAAGAAATTGTCTTGTGCAGTTTCTAAGTGGAAGCACAAAGCTTAGCTGTGCCAAAGTGACTGGTTTAAAGGGTGATTCAGATGAACACACCCAAAATGATTTCCCAGAATGGCTGCATGCAGTGTGTGTGAAATGGGAGTCCCCCAGCTCACTTCCACAGTGTTACCTAGAGCATTCCCCACACTGGAGAGGGCACACAGTAACGTGGGCAGGACAAATAATTAAAAACACCATCTTCGCAAATGTTTGTTTAACAAGTGAATTTGATGCATGCTTAACAGCCAGGAGAAATATAGATTTGAGCCTTTCAACATATTATGACAAAGTTGAAGCAATTTAGGATTCCCCAGTGCATCCTATAAAACCACTCTGTGTGGAACTGGATGAGAGGGTGGAGAATATTCAGATCTTCCAGCTCTGAAAGTGCAGCCTCTAAAGTGCATAAAATAAGCATAGCTGTTTGGTATAAAAGGTCTAGTACCCTTTGTGGTGCCCAGGATATATCCCACCAAATGTAGATACTTACCATGGACAAAGTTAATGGAAAGATATAGAAGCCCCAAATCATGTATCTGCGGGAGTGAGAAAGAGGGCTCAAGTGTCTAGACTCTTCATCTCGAGCCCTTTTCATTAAACTAGGTTGCCTCTGTTTATTTAGTGGAGTAAATATCAGTTCTCCTTATGAACTAAATTTACAGCTGAATTTGGTCACAGCACATCTGGAGGTGTTCATGTTCCAAATCCAAATACTCAGATCTATGCTTATTCTCGTCCTGCTTTTGACCTACACTTTTTCTTCCTACTTCCACCCTGCTTGATCCTAGCTCTCCACTGGCGAGTTTCACAGGAGTCACTTCATGCTGTATTTTCTGGGAATTAACTGTTAGTTGAATAAAATGAGCAGCTGGATACAACTAATAGGTGAATGGTGGATTGATGTCCATGCTCCTTGCACACTACCAGGAACTGTTAAAGGGAAAGGGAAGCTACTGGGGTTTTTTGCCTCTTTTGTCTATTCTTTACACTCACTTGTTATATTATCAGATCTAGGCTTGCATTTTTTGAATGAATCATGGAAGGGAATGTTGCCACCTTCAGGCCAAAAAACTCAAAATTTGATCCACCATGGTAGTCAGGAACAGTGACTGTGAAAGCGTTTGATTTAGGCCAGTAGCACTGGCTATATGCTTAGGACACAAAAGCTTTTATCTAGGATTCTGCACAGTCCTACTGAATTGTAACCCATCAAGTAGGTTTAAATTATTCTCTACCTCGCACTATTGGAAATATTTTGTGGTCACATCACCTAACCTAGTGATTATCCATTCAGTTTATTGCTAAGTAGGACCACTTTCTGTTTGCCCATTGATGATTTTTAATTATAATCAGAAGTCTGTCACAAGCTCTAATCAATAAAGTGCCAGGAAACTTCAGAGGCTAAAAGAGGGAGAAATAATCATTAGATGTCATTAAAGTGATGGCCAATAGAAGCACAATTCTTTGTACAATGGCCAATGTTTCAAGTGCTTATTGATTTGCTTTTATAACAATTATACTGCACTCAGGAAAGCTGAGGAGAAAAAGGAAGGAGGAAAGTCAAAAGAAAAAGATACAGCAAATCTGCAGCCGCTATTCATGCCTCAGAAGGCAAAGGTGCAGAATATGCTCACTTAGATGATAATCTGTTCTTCTAGAGATTTAAAAGGGAGCCATGCTTTCTGAATATGTTTTGTTTAATCGTTCATGTTAAATATTTTATTTTAATACTCCCTTAATGCCTACTCCAACCATAGGCATAGGGAACATAATGCTGGCCATGCCATGATATTCCCATTCCATGCAAAGTGATAATTCTTCAGACAGCTTTGCTGTGGAAAAAAATGTTCCCCATGCATGATTTATAATAATTTTATAAGGTGAAGTAATTACATTATCAGATATCCCTGATGTGTTTGAGCAATAAGGCACCTTCATAATAACATACGACATCTTATAATTACCGCAAGGCAATTGCACTCCTGGGGAAAGGAGGAGGCCAAGATACATGTCTTGCCTATACAATGCCCCCAAGGATGCTATTATCAGGATATAAATAAATAAATACAATGAAAAGAAGGAGAAGAAGAGAAAAAAAAGCCGATACTGAATAATGTTGAGCTGCGTAATAATGTAATTCAAGATTTATAAGAAAGGGCAAAAGTGTACTTTCATGCTAGGATATGATGTGACAGTTCAGAATATCTAAACAGCAGTTTCAAATGAGCAGAGCTATTCACAGAAGTTAACCCAGCTCTTCAGAAATCTCTTTGGCCAATCAAAGCCATTTTGTAAAAAAATCAGACTGGACTGAGAAATGCATTAAAATTGTAACGTGCTTTTATTGCTCCAAATACTGTTGCAGTATACATTTCTAGGTGATTTAGCACATGCATGAATCTTATCTCAGGGTTTCTCCCTCCTTGCAAATGTTCTTATAGGCCTGTTACTGGAATCCTGAGCACCTGATAAACCTGCTACTGCTTTTTTTCCTAGAGAGAAACAGAAAATAAGGGTCACTTTCTACCATCAGCATCTAGCAAAATTGTGCGTCTCTGATTGACTAGTGTCAACTATATTTAGACAGATCTCTGACATCTCTATATTCAGGGTTTCCTTCCAAGCCTCTATTTTTAAGACCCTTTTTTTCATGTGAGACCTCCAAAAATTAAGCCCATGATTGAATTGAAGGGTAACTGGAGTATTGTGTCTAGTTTTGGGTTCCTCCACTCAAGAAGGATGCCAGAAACTAGAGAAGGTCCAGTGGAGAGCTACCAAGATGCTCAGGGGCCTGTGTTACATGACCTGCAAGAAGAGGCTGAGTACCTGGGCTTCTCAGGTTTGGGGAAGGGGAGGCTGAGAGGGGCTCCAGTAACAGCCTGTTTACAGGGAGTTACATAAATATTATCAGTATTTTTGGTAGTGACAGATGGAAAGACAAGGGACAATAGCCACAGGCTGTGATGCGGGAAGTCAGTGCAGCACTGGACCAGACCTATTTAAATGCTACAAGGATTCACTTTATTGCCCTCTTCTTCTATCCATCCCACTCGAAAGCATAGCACACGGAAATCAATTTTTGTGCCCTCTCTCACTTAAAAGTTATTTGGTGTTTTCTCTCAGCTCCAGTGAATTGTGTGTCTTATGTTTCTGTTTCCATTTTACAATTAAGCTCGAGTAGTTAATCAAAGAAAATCATGTTTCAGCAGGAAGCCAGAAGTGGGTAAATAGGCTGAAGGTGGGGAGGGAGAATCCACAGTGTTACCTAGCAGTGTATGTGGTTTGAAAATCACCCAGATAATCAGTAAATCAGAGAGGCTTGTCTGCTGCTGTGCATCAGGCAGACCAGGCCATTAACTTACTCACAATGATAAATGGAGAGAGATGGATTTCTGTTTCAGGTTTCATTCCTGAGGTACATTTCATGGCTCTCTCTGGAGCCTCAAAATGTGCTTTGTTTCCCATCAGAACTTTCTTGACAAACAGTGCTGGAGCTATTTGGACTTCAGAAATCTTAATGTGGAGGCAGTTTTGCCTAGTTCCTTCATGGCATCGGAGACATAACTTAATACATGACCAGTTATGGGTGCTACAGAAACCTCCTGGAGATTTGTATGAGAACACACAAAACCTGTATTTGTATGTCCAAGTGGAAAATTGAGTAATATGTATTTATTCATTTCTCCTTCCTTCTAGCTCCTTCTTTTGTCCTTCCCTTTTCCTTTGCTCTTTTTTTTCATTCCTCATCTTCTTTTCTCTTTCGGTGTTTCAATTCCATCCCTTTTATTTTTTTTATATTCCGTCCCTTGCCTCAAAAGGCATCCCTACACTTTTCCCTAAGCAAATGCCTTCCCCCAAACAAAGTTCTTTTTAGAAATGTCAGCAAAATCCACTCGATGGCTGCTGAGTGCAAACCACAGTATGAAAGCATATATTTCCTCTCTATTCTGATTTTAATTACTGGCCCCAGCCTGAGGGTAGGATTCAACTTGCTGGTAAAGGCACCTAAATTTAGACATCTGTACATAGATATCTAAATGTGATCTAAGTGCAAAAGCATAAGCTGCCAGGGGCATGAGGCAGTAGCATTAATGTAAGTGTTGAGCACCCTTTGACATGACCTAAGGCACCTGCATGGACTCCAGTTGGCCACAAGTCTCCTGCAGACATAGTGTTGCATCTGCCACAGATGATTTGGATCCCCAAGGCATTTCAAATGGCTGTAGGTGCTAAGTGTGGAGGAGAGAATCAAGCCACAAGATATTTCGTGGAGTCCAGAGAGCTGCTCAGCCCGCCCTGAGGTAGACACCTGCATTTGGTCAGCTGAATCACTCCAGGCTCTGCTGACCACACTGATTAGGTTTCCAATGACTACAGTGGGAATTGATACAAGTAGCATGTTTGTAAACACCAGGCATATGCTAAGCATTCATAACTATTTACTTATCAAACATTTTCCAAAACCTAGCCCTCTCTGTGCCTTTCATTTAATAGGTCCCTACTCAAGCCAAAACAAAATTAAAATAAAAGTTAAAATCTGTGTTTACCTTAAAACGCGTTCTTTTTTTGTCATTGTAGGGCCATAAGTTGGCATCTTAAAAGTAGCATCTGCTTTTTCAGCTTACCTGAAAGGTGATGGTCTTCCACATACACTTACACACTTGGTCTTAATTAGACCTGGAGTCTGTCCCCCATAAATTGTTATTTTTGAACTTGACACATATTGAATTAAAATAAATTTTGTTCTATTTTTATTTTTCTTCCTGATTTTTCTGCTTCAAATTATTAGTCCTAGTCCTCTTTCTCAAAATAAGTGGACCTCAACACGAGTTCAGTAAAATGTATTTCACATTAACTTCCAGTTTCCTGCAAATCACTACAAGAACACACATCAGTGGAAAGTATAATTCAATCATTGAGCCGAATACATCCATTAATGGGTTTATCTGAGAAAGCATTTAGTTCTTTCAAATGACAAAGGTTGGGGGAGGTAGAAATAGTTGATACAAAGACTGGTGATATAACAGAAGAAAAACTGCAAGGAAGCTCATCAGAATTAAAATGCTTCATCATTAAAGATAACAAATAGAGGTTCTCACAGTACACTCATAAAGAAGACAGATGCTGGATTCAATATATGGTCAAGGAGTTATTTATCAAATCAAAGCCAAGATCTTAACAGCTAAAATGTTCTCATTAAACTCTAATAAAAGTCTCAACACAATCATACTATAAAAATCCATGAGACTTTTTTTTATCCTACTATATCCTATGAGGAAGTTTTGTTAATAGTATCACATACCTTTCACTTAACTATTCCAAAAGGGGCCTGAAGTTTCCATGCTCTGCATCATATTTTTGTTAAAATTTATTTGTAGTATAAGAAAATAAGGTTACACAAATAAAATATCCAATAAAAAATCCTTTTAAGAATGTTATGTTACTATTAAACATTGCATAAAATTAGTATCAATTATATTCTATTAAGTTTAATAGGTTTTGAGTTATTGAGTTTAATTCAATTTCAATAAATTTCAATTAAGCCCAATTTGTTTCCATTTTTTATTAATTCCAGTCACTATCAATTATCTTCAATTAGTTTCATCTACTTGTGCTACATTTTCAGGTAATTCTCCATTACTTTCAATTAGTTTCTATTAATTTCAAGTGATTTCTGTGACTGTTAACTAATTTCATAAGAAACAAACGTCCTGCTTTAATGTGGGTCTGTACTGTCACACTTGCCCTCTTGCCACAAGCAGCTACTAATTCAGGGTCAGATCCTCATCTGATGCATATTGACATGGTCCCAATAGTGTCAGCACAGCACAATTGAGCGAGAGCAGCCAGAAATCACCAAAATCTGGGAGATGAACCAAGGCTGACTGAAGTCATTGGAGGTTCCATATTTTACATCAACAAGCTTTTGTAGAAGGTCCTGCAGCACTTGCAGTTGAGCATTTTGATGCTCATCTTTTCATGTTTATGGTAGCCCAATATGCTACTAGGAAGCAGAAACTCAAAAAGGCCTCCTCAAGGGCAGCGTGGCTGATTATATTATATAGACTCAGTAACACTTAGGCACGGAGGATTCCCTATTTATTCTGCCCAGAAACACAAGCCAAACAACAGCATCTGGAGCTAGGAAGAAATTTTTCTATGCTGGCATAAAATTACCTAGCTTTTTCATTACTGAAATCAGCTCTCACCTCCTCCAAAATTACCATCAGGTATAGATTTCTTGGTTTGGTGAACCACACCAAAACAGTTTAATCTGAATTTTTTTCATCTAGTAGCAGAGCCTACAAGGGATGCACTAATAGGTCTACCTTTTCAGCATCTAAAGATGAGAATGATAAAAGCACTTTTCTGAATTAAGATATTCAACTGAGATAATAAGATTTTTGTTTATGAAAATCACTGATGAAAATAAGTTACCCTATTTAGACCAGCTGAGGTAGATTTGGCTCAGTGCCTCCTTTCTGAAAACTATTCCTCTGGGAGGTTCAAATCTATGGTTATTTTGGGCTGCACAGGCCTAAGGATGGGACTAACAACAAAATAATTGTATATATTGGAAATTTGTCTTTCTTTCCAGATCATGTTATGACACTGGACTGATACTGAGAAATAGAGGAGTGAACTTGGAATCAATGGGAAGAATTCTACTTTCAAAGATGTTTCTGCCAAAAACGAAATAAACCAAACCGAACAAGTTTAGACAGAAATCCATTAAGCACGAAAATGAAAGGAGAAAAGATAGCATGTTATCCACTGCTATATCAGCTGACACTCAGGAAGCTAGTGCGTTTTATTGAATATACACTGGTTTGGAAAAACATGTATCCATTTACATTATAAAAGCCCATATACAAATGTACTTTGGGTTAAAACTCCCATATGTTGGCTGCAGGACTAATATTGGTTCAAGCAAATTATACCCTGGCTTCACTAAATGCACATATCCATTTCACTTGGACTGTTCTAATTTGGCAACAGATACTATATTATTTATTCTGTGGCATAGATCAGGTTATATAAAATTAATGGTTGAACTTCATTCATATGGACTGAATTAAAAAGCATTGGTCAGATGGAGAAGAGAGACAGGGAAAAAGAGAAAGACCTGGCTTTGATTATATTTATGTCTGTTCCAGTATCAGCACAGCACAGTGATGAACAAGTGCTGGCTGTAGTTAATACGGATTAATTCAAAAAAAAAAAAAAAAAAAAAAAGCATTGGCATATTTTTTCTCTTATGAAGGCTTTCATTTGCAACATATTGGTTTCTGTAGATACCGGTTTAAGTTCAATTTGTTTTAAAATGTCCAATAATATTTACGGCCTTTTAATATCACTGGTTTGCTCTGTTGCTAAGAATGCTGGATTCAGGGAAATACTCTGAATGACCTGGTCCTGACGTTCCTATTTTTACAAAATGGCCATGAAAGTCATGGGGAATTTTGTACTATGTCATCCTGTTCATGTCTGTAGTATAGAAACCTCCTGTAGAGCTGTACTAACAAGTACTATCTAGTAGTGAAGTTCTTTCCCTAAAGACATCCCAATCCACCCTCACCACCGCAGCAGAAAATGTACCAGCCAAAACTCTGGTAGGTTTGGAGGATAGAGAGGAAGATCTGAAGAAATTAGTTGTATTGCTGATAAGTGTTGTTTTCCTCTCCTTTCCTTTCAGATTACATCCAGGCAAACTTCTACCCTGGCCCTGCTTTCGGATCCATCTTGTCCCCCCTCTCTGTAAAGTGAGGAGTGTGAGATATCATGGACTAGGACACCAGAACTGCATGAGCAAGTCTTCCCTCTGGATCCCCTCATTCAAATATTACTATTCCCAGAATATACTCAAGCTATTCGGTCATTTGGCTTCAGAGCTGAAGGAAGAACAGTTTGTTCTGGCCAAAGCTGAAAAAAGTTGAGGCAATGCTCCCCTTCCAGTGGTGTCTCACTCCATTGAAAGTTGTTGCTATTATTCATGTGACTAAAGAGAAGGCACTTTCTCAGACTCCCCATATGCACTATGGGCATGCAAATCATCCTGCGTGCCTCAGACTCAACTAGGATCCCATTGCGCTCCATCTTGTGAGCTCTGTAGCTTCAGAGAGTGACACATCTGTTTACCCACCCCCACACCTCCTGGCTTTAGTGGCTATATCAAGCTGTAGTTAGGCAAGCAACTGCCAAGCTTAAAAAAACCCAAAAAACAAAAAACAAAACACACCCTCCAGCTGATTGAGAACACAACAGCCCATCTGCTGAACAAGCGGGCTGCTGAAAGCACACCGGTGTTCGAGCTGACATGGGTGGCTTCTCAGATAAAGTCAAGAATCTGCTCCTCAGCATCCAAGAATCCTGGTTCGATTTGTCCACGTTATCAGAGACACCTCACAGGGCAGCTACATTCCTCATGAATGACTGCTAGAGTGAAGCTCGTGAAAGCAGGAGACAGAGGTTTCTTGGCTACTGGTCCACGCTGAGACAGTTGCTTCTGGAACACATCAGAGTGACTGTAAACCTCAGCACTTTCAGAACAAAATGTAAAACATTCTTCCATTGACCTAGCTTTCCCACAATAACACCACATAAAATAACAGAACAAGAAAAAAAAATACAGAGAGCTTTATGAGTGCACTTTAATAAATCAATAGGGGGTTTAGATACCACAGTGGTAGCTGCTGTATAAATACCCAGACAGGAAGATCCTGTCCTGGAAAATTAGAATAGGCAATTCCTGAGCGTGTTATTGTCCAGTTTCACTTGAAGTAGGGGAAAGTCTGTATTATTTTTTCCCTACTGGCAAAGGAACGCCTGGTGTCTAATTTGCAACTGATATAAATAAATATATCTCTGTATCACTGGTGCTAGCATGACCTGAGACGCTTGCCTGTATGATCCAACCAAGCGAAGAGTCACGGCTTGCTTGTATTTCTGATTATAAACAGATTTAGAATGAGTACAGTTGCAGGGAAGAAGCTGAGTTTAAATTATCTTTCATGTCTGTATATAAGCAGAGAAAATAGAGAAAAATAGGCAGATGATGTGAAAGATAGCTAAGTTTCACAGAAACACTTGGACATATTTTTCACTGTTGATGGTTTCCTTTCTTTTAATGGTACTCTTAACACATTACAGTGATCTTCTTCATTATCCTCATCTGCAAGAATACTGTGCATATGGCTAAATTAACTGGTTATGGCCTAAGGGCTAAGGACTGAGTATCACGTGAAGTCTGTAGAACCCATCTCTTAAAGCATAACAAACATGCTGCATTTCTAATGCATCTGCTTAATGCCATATGATGCCCTCTTTTAACTTTGCAAAGGAGAGGTGAAATGAATGCCGTCTCTATATACAGATCCAGAAAAACAGCTTTTGCTTCAAAAGAAGGGTTAATAAAATAAGACTTGGTTAAGCTGAAGAGCGAGGATTCCAACAAGACAATATAGTAAGGAAGACAACAAATGGAGAGAGGGAAATGCAGAATGTGAAACCTGGAGCATAGGGAAGTGTGCATAAGATCAAGGTTACACGCTGGCAAGCCAGACAAGTATGGGAAGGTCAAAAGCCAACAACCAGAGTATCAAAGAGTAAGGGATAGAGTTCTTGCAACAAAGTGGGTGATAATTTCAGGAAGTTACTGTGAGAGGCTCACATTGGCAAAAAACAGCAATAATGGTATGCGGTTGGGAAAGGAAGCTGTGAAGAATCGAATGTAATTGAAAGTAGGAATAGAACTGCAATGAATGAAAGGGGGGAAGAGAAATGAAAAATAGACAGAAGATCTCTAGGAATGGATTAGCAAAAGTCCATCTTTGCAGGCTGAAAGATGAAAGGACAGAGAAAGCTAGTCTGGGACTTAATTGCCACTGTCACAGCTAATGAATTATTAACAAGTAAATTAAGAAATTGAGTAAATCCTTTCTCTTTCTCAGCCAGCTCCTGCTTCTGACAGTCACCAGTGTAATGTAAAGCTCTTTTTACAATTTCTTTCCACTCCCTTATGTAATGGCTGGCAGCATACTGTGGTTTGATGGTTTCCTTCAGATTTGTTAGGACCTGTCCCAGTGCTCTTTTTTGGGTGAAATTCTCCCACCACAAGCTTCCACACTATGGAAGACTCTTGATAAAGCTGTCCTAAAGACTTATAACTACAGCAGTCGCTCCAGTTCTTCCACATGCCAGCACAGGCTTAAAGATCGTATTATTGCCATTATATTTATCCAAAGCCAGTGCTCCCAAAGCCCAGCATAACGATGTCAAGAAGTGGGCACTACCCACAGACCACAAAGTTGAATTTCATTTCCTTACTTGGAGAACTTCCCATCCAGAACACTATGTGCTTTTCAAAACTTTCACCATGAGCTCACCTATAGCTGCCAAAATAATGGCAAACACAATACCCATTGTCAATACCCATTGTCAAGTCTTGAAACAGCTCTTCCAGGAGCTGTTGTCCTAATCTCAGCTATGGGCTATGGGCATCACCTGAAGCTCTGTCTTTTGAGTGACGCTTCTACATTGTTTTCCAGACAGATGAGACAAATATCCCTTTCCCTATACCCCAAAAAGGGGAAGTAGGTGGGCATTTGCAAGGGTGTGAGGGGAGGAGAGGGAAGGAGTTTGCAGTTTCCTTCTCACTTGTTGCTACCACACCATGAACAAACAAAGTCTCAGTCACACAACGTAAGAACTTCTACAAGACTGAGAAATCCTGTCCCATCTCCTGTTTCTCTACACACAGTTTAGCTATTGATCCTTCAGTAGATTCAGAAGGAGATTATTTGTTTTAAAAGGGGAAAGAGACATTAAAAAAACAAAACCAATCTTTTTAGAACTTTCAAAAAAAAGAACTTTTTAAAATCTAAAACAAAAAATGTTCAATCAAAATGAACATTTTTTTTTGTCTACTGGTCATTTTGATCAGAAACGGTTTTCATTGGTAGGAGTTTTCAACAAACATTTACTGATTAGTTTTGGCTTAGCTGTAGGGCTGTATATCCCTGCTAACATAAGTGCAGTGTATAGATTATTTGCTTGGCAAAAGTTCTGTGAAGAAAGAATGCACAGAAGACATCATTCAACTGGTCCATGAGGTAATGCAGAGAGTAAAGACAAATCTGTGGAGTCCACTACACAAAGGCAACTAGAATAGACCACAAAAAAGATGCACAGCCAGACTTAGAGAACGTGTTAAACATGAGAAAATTCTGGCTGATGCATAAATATGGGCATAATTAACCCAGAGTAAGATCAGCAGTCATGGATCAGCAAACACCAAAGGGAAAAATCAGAGAATCCTCTGCTGTTCTTTTCAGCCTGCTGGGATATGTTGCAGTTCATGAATGCTATATGTTTTCTTCAAAAGGGGAGAACAGAGCCCTGAAGCAGTCACTATCTTATTATGCTGACCAGAAACAAAGCATTGCTGTTACCAGCTCCAACTGTTTTATATTTTACTTTCCTCCTTGCCAGCTTTGCAAGCAGCTGTTGCTCTCTTCCCTGGTGTAAATCAGGAGTAGCTTCAGTCGACACAGTGCCACTTCTCTGTCCATCATGTGGTAAAGATCTAATACATTCTTGCTGCTGGGAGAGCAAAATGCAGCCAAGAGTATATGTTGGCCTTGTTTTCCTTGCTCTTACACCAGCGTGTGACTATTAGCATGAGTGAATTATTCTTTCTATGAGTAGCAATGCCCTTTTATATGAGAATAGAGAAGAATCAGCCCTGCTTGGTGCATCTTCTGTGTAAGCACAGTAATGTCAAAGTAATGGGAGAAATAGAGTAGGCAGACATGGATGTAGGAATTCAGCCATTTCTTAGGAATCAGTGAGAATATTCATATTGGTCATGGCTACGGGTGTTGGTTTACGCAAGGGCTGAGGAGGACAGTGCCTAGAGAAGAGAAGTGCATGACACTGCATGCAACCAGCATGAGCTCAGTGTTCCAACATGCAGAGCTGTCACATCCCCCATCACCAGACCAAAGCTGAATCCTGGAGGACCCCGCGAATGTCTCTACATTGTGTCTTACAGAGCTTGTGGTGAGGGCAGAACTCTGCTGAGTGCAGCGCTGAGTTGAGCTGACTGCATGCTCTCAGGCCATCCTGGAAATGAGCTGCTCAGTGGGATCTGCCAACAGCCAGCTCGAGCGCCTGCATTCTACAGCCCACGTAGCGCTCCCACAGATAGCTGACAGTTGTCTGCAGTTCTGGTATAAAGTTAGAGTCATATTAAGCACCTCTACATACTGCCATATAATGTGAAAATGTGTCTTCCGGCTGGAAGACTTGGAAAAAACTAAAGCTTCAAATTCATTCTCTCATCTGGTTTCTTATTGAGCTATAAATTTGAGCCTAAACTTTATTGGCTGGAAGACAGCAGAGCCTCAGAAACGTTGTAAGGATAAACAATTTCTGTCCAAGTTCATAACTCATTTACAGCAATGTGGGGGAGATAATGTTATCTCCCATCAATAACACTCACATTAAGCATATTTAAAATATATTCAACTAGTGGTAAGGTTATAGGACAAAAAGGTGGTCGTTGTCCCGTTCAGCACTGAGCTAACATCTCCACCATCCTTCCTAGAGCAGGAGTACCCGGCACACGCTGGCAGAACTAGCTGCAGTAGACAAAAAATTTCTTCTGCTCTATCACAAACGAAATAGCATATTCCCACGCCTATCCCTGCCGAGATGCGGCGAGAGCTCTGCATCCTGACAGGGAGCCATGCTATGTGTTGGCATCGCTATCGATCGGGTTCGCCCTGCGTCGGCATCGAGAGACATTGCTAAGCCTCGCTGGCCATTGTAGAGGACCCGTTCTCTACATGCGGTTTTGTCTCGACATTGCTGCTGCTGCTGCAAAGCCGCTGCTGCCAAGGCGTGTCAGGCAATGCCGCACCGGCGCCCCCGGGGGGGAGCCGTCTGTGAGGTAAAAAACCTCATGCTCCTGCACGAGGTAAAAAGGGCGCGAAAAGGGCAGAAGGTCATCTCCAGGGCACGAACCGCACGTAGTCATTTGCAATCTGTGCATGAGCAGGAGACCCCCAGATGCCCCAGCCCGTTTCTGGAAGGTTCCGAGAGGGCGGACTGCGCGTGACAGTTTATCTGCATGGGAAGCGAGGAAGCACCTCCCAGAGGTGGGGCAAGAACCTATAAAAACTGCAGACTGTGTGACTGGGGGGGGCTTGCTTGCGACGACTGAGGAACTCGAGCGGAGTCAGCGGAACCAGACGGGAGCTTCCCGCCGCTGCCCCCACCGCCACCGAGACTCCCAAGAGAAGAGGACCAACGGGACGCCGCTGGATCCACGGGTGGTGATATCTGTCTTTCTCTCTCTCTCTCTCTCTCTCTCTCTGTCTTCCCCTTTTCCTCTTTTTTTTTCCCCTAAACATGTGACGCGGGACGTGTCTAGTTAGTTGATTCCATTTTGCCTTAATAAATCTTAAAACTGGTTGGTGGGTGTCGTTTCACCTTAATTCAGTCCAAGGGCATCACAAACGTGGTCGTTTGGCCCCAAGGGGAGGGAGCTCGTCCTGAATGACTCCCTTTGGGCCACGACAGCTATCGCTGCCGAGATGCGGCGAGAGCTCTCAAAGCCCACGGGCCTCGCGAGCGATAGGGCTCTTGCTGTCGAGGGTGCTGTGTCTGGGGAGGCATGGATGGCGCTTGATTTGCCTAAGCTTGGGTAGGGGTGGATAGGGATGGGCACGGGGAAGTGTCGATGCCTCGCCATAGCCATGCCTCGCGATGCCTTTCGATAGCTGTGGATCTGGGCGGGCATTTTAGCTTTTGGGCTGGGGCCGCTGTTCTTCTTGTTGCGCATGGAAGGAGTGGTGACATCGCTAGGTCTCGAGAGCGAGGGCCGTGGATGCCTGTGCAATTCCCTACCTATCGATAGGCGTCGATATCGATCGTCACCCATAGATATCGATGCCGATCGATATCGACGCCTATCGATAGGCCTCGATAGGTGCGGTTCTGGCGAGGCATGCAGAGCTTTTAGTCTGTGCGCTGTGTTGGTGTTGGTAGGCCCCGGGGCCTGTCGACATTGACCGTTGTTGGTGTCGAGGGCCCTTCCCGAGGACGGATTTCCCTACGTGTCGCTGGGGAACGACATCCAGAGACTTGGAGCCCTCGGGGTGTGCCTGGATAGCTCTGCATCCTGACAGGGAGCCATGCTATGTGTTGGCATCGCTATCGATGGGGTTCGCCCTGCGTCGGCATCGAGAGACATCGCTAACTCTCGCTGGCCATCGCTGCCGAGATGCGGCGAGAGCTCTCAAAGCCCACGGGCCTCGCGAGCGATAGGGCTCTTGCTGTCGAGGGTGCTGTGTCTGGGGAGGCATGGATGCCGCTTGATTTGCCTAAGCTTGGGTAGGGGTGGATAGGGATGGGCACGGGGAAGTGTCGATGCCTCGCCATAGCCATGCCTCGCGATGCCTTTCGATAGCTGTGGATCTGGGTGGGCATTTTAGCTTTTGGGCTGGGGCCGCTGTTGTTCTTGTTGCGCATGGAAGGAGTGGTGACATCGCTAGGTCTCGAGAGCGAGGGCCGTGGATGCCTGTGCAATTCCCTACCTATCGATAGGCGTCGATATCGATTATCATCGATAGATATCGATGCCGATCGATATCGAGGCCTATCGATAGGCTTCGATAGGTGCGGTTCTGGCGAGGCATGCAGAGCTTTTAGTCTGTGCGCCGTGTTGGTGTTGGTAGGCCCCGGGGCCTGTCGACATTGACCGTTGTTGGTGTCGAGGGCCCTTCCCGAGGACGGATTTCCCTACGTGTCGCTGGGGAACGACATCCAGAGACTTGGAGCCCTCGGGGTGTGCCTGGATAGCTCTGCATCCTGACAGGGAGCCATGCTATGTGTTGGCATCGCTATCGATGGGGTTCGCCCTGCGTCGGCATCGAGAGACATGGCTAACTCTCGCTGGCCATCGCTGCTGAGATGCGGCGAGAGCTCTCAAAGCCCACGGGCCTCGCGAGCGATAGGGCTCTTGCTGTCGAGGGTGCTGTGTCTGGGGAGGCATGGATGGCGCTTGATTTGCCTAAGCTTGGGTAGGGGTGGATAGGGATGGGCACGGGGAAGTGTCGATGCCTCGCCATAGCCATGCCTCGCGATGCCTTTCGATAGCTGTGGATGTGGGCGGGCATTTTAGCTTTTGGGCTGGGGCCGCTGTTCTTCTTGTTGCGCATGGAAGGAGTGGTGACATCGCTAGGTCTCGAGAGCGAGGGCCGTGGATGCCTGTGCAATTCCCTACCTATCGATAGGCGTCGATATCGATTATCATCGATAGATATCGATGCCGATCGATATCGAGGCCTATCGATAGGCTTCGATAGGTGCGGTTCTGGCGAGGCATGCAGAGCTTTTAGTCTGTGCGCCGTGTTGGTGTTGGTAGGCCCCGGGGCCTGTCGACATTGACCGTTGTTGGGGTCGAGGGCCCTTCCGGAGGACGGATTTCCCTACGTGTCGCTGGGGAACGACATCCAGAGACTTGGAGCCCTCGGGGTGTGCATGGATAGCTCTGCATCCTGACAGGGAGCCATGCTATGTGTTGGCATCGCTATCGATGGGGTTCGCCCTGCGTCGGCATCGAGAGACATGGCTAACTCTCGCTGGCCATCGCTGCCGAGATGCGGCGAGAGCTCTCAAAGCCCACGGGCCTCGCGAGCAATAGGGCTCTTGCTGTCGAGGGTGCTGTGTCTGGGGAGGCGTGAATGGCGCTTGATTTGCCTAAGCTTGGGTAGGGGTGGATAGGGATGGGCACGGGGAAGTGTCGATGCCTCGCCATAGCCATGCCTCGCGATGCCTTTCGATAGCTGTGGATCTGGGCGGGCATTTTAGCTTTTGGGCTGGGACCGCTGTTCTTGTTGCGCATGGAAGGAGTGGTGACATCGCTAGGTCTCGAGAGCGAGGCCCATGGATGCTTGTGCAATTCCCTACCTATCGATAGGCCTCGATAGGTGCGGTTCTGGCGAGGCATGCAGAGCTTTTAGTCTGTGCGCCGTGTTGGTGTTGGTAGGCCCCGGGGCCTGTCGACATTGACCGTTGTTGGGGTCAAGGGCCCTTCCCGAGGATGGATTTCCCTACGTGTTACTCGGGAATAACATCCAGAGACTTGGAGCCCTCAGGGTGTGCATGGATAGCTCTGCATCCTGACAGGGAGCCATGCTATGTGTTGGCATCGCTATCGATGGGGTTCACCCTGTGTCGGCATCGAGAGACATCGCTAACTCTCGCTGGCCATCGCTGCCGAGATGCGGCGAGAGCTCTCAAAGCCCACGGGCCTCGCGAGCGATAGGGCTCTTGCTGTCGAGGGTGCTGTGTCTGGGGAGGCATGGATGGCGCTTGATTTGCCTAAGCTTGGGTAGGGGTGGATAGGGATGGGCACGGGGAAGTGTCGATGCCTCGCCATAGCCATGCCTCGCGATGCCTTTCGATAGCTGTGGATGTGGGCGGGCATTTTAGCTTTTGGGCTGGGGCCGCTGTTCTTCTTGTTGCGCATGGAAGGAGTGGTGACATCGCTAGGTCTCGAGAGCGAGGGCCGTGGATGCCTGTGCAATTCCCTACCTATCGATAGGCGTCGATATCGATCGTCATCGATAGATATCGATGCCGATCGATATCGAGGCCTATCGATAGGCCTCGATAGGTGCGGTTCTGGCGAGGCATGCAGAGCTTTTAGTCTGTGCGCTGTGTTGGTGTTGGTAGGACCCGGGGCCTGTCGACATTGACCGTTGTTGGTGTCGAGGGCCCTTCCCGAGGACGGATTTCCCTACGTGTCGCTGGGGAACGACATCCAGAGACTTGGAGCCCTCGGGGTGTTCTTGGATAGCTCTGCATCCTGACAGGGAGCCATGCTATGTGTTGGCATCGCTATCGATGGGGTTCGCCCTGCGTCGGCATCGAGAGACATGGCTAACTCTCGCTGGCCATCGCTGCCGAGATGCGGCGAGAGCTCTCAAAGCCCACGGGCCTCGCGAGCGATAGGGCTCTTGCTGTCGAGGGTGCTGTGTCTGGGGAGGCATGGATGGCGCTTGATTTGCCTAAGCTTGGGTAGGGGTGGATAGGGATGGGCACGGGGAAGTGTCGATGCCTCGCCATAGCCATGCCTCGCGATGCCTTTCGATAGCTGTGGATGTGGGCGGGCATTTTAGCTTTTGGGCTGGGGCCGCTGTTGTTCTTGTTGCGCATGGAAGGAGTGGTGACATCGCTAGGTCTCGAGAGCGAGGGCCGTGGATGCCTGTGCAATTCCCTACCTATCGATAGGCGTCGATATCGATCGTCATCGATAGATATCGATGCCGATCGATATCGAGGCCTATCGATAGGCCTCGATAGGTGCGGTTCTGGCGAGGCATGCAGAGCTTTTAGTCTGTGCGCTGTGTTGGTGTTGGTAGGCCCCGGGGCCTGTCGACATTGACCGTTGTTGGTGTCGAGGGCCCTTCCCGAGGACGGATTTCCCTACGTGTCGCTGGGGAACGACATCCAGAGACTTGGAGCCCTCGGCGTGTGCCTGGATAGCTCTGCATCCTGACAGGGAGCCATGCTATGTATTGTCATCGCTATCGATGGGGTTCGCCCTGCGTCGGCATCGAGAGACATGGCTAACTCTCGCTGGCCATCGCTGCCGAGATGCGGCGAGAGCTCTCAAAGCCCACGGGCCTCGCGAGCGATAGGGCTCTTGCTGTCGAGGGTGCTGTGTCTGGGGAGGCATGGATGGCGCTTGATTTGCCTAAGCTTGGGTAGGGGTGGATAGGGATGGGCACGGGGAAGTGTCGATGCCTCGCCATAGCCATGCCTCGCGATGCCTTTCGATAGCTGTGGATCTGGGCGGGCATTTTAGCTTTTGGGCTGGGGCCGCTGTTGTTCTTGTTGCGCATGGAAGGAGTGGTGACATCGCTAGGTCTCGAGAGCGAGGGCCGTGGATGCCTGTGCAATTCCCTACCTATCGATAGGCGTCGATATCGATCGTCATCGATAGATATCGATGCCGATCGATATCGAGGCCTATCGATAGGCCTCGATAGGTGCGGTTCTGGCGAGGCATGCAGAGCTTTTAGTCTGTGCGCCGTGTTGGTGTTGGTAGGCCCCGGGGCCTGTCGACATTGACCGTTGTTGGTGTCGAGGGCCCTTCCGGAGGACGGATTTCCCTACGTGTCGCTGGGGAACGACATCCAGAGACTTGGAGCCCTCGGGGTGTGCATGGATAGCTCTGCATCCTGACAGGGAGCCATGCTATGTGTTGGCATCGCTATCGATGGGGTTCGCCCTGCGTCGGCATCGAGAGACATCGCTAACTCTCGCTGGCCATCGCTGCTGAGATGCGGCGAGAGCTCTCAAAGCCCACGGGCCTCGCGAGCGGTAGGGCTCTTGCTGTCGAGGGTGCTGTGTCTGGGGAGGCATGGATGGCGCTTGATTTGCCTAAGCTTGGGTAGGGGTGGATAGGGATGGGCACGGGGAAGTGTCGATGCCTCGCCATAGCCATGCCTCGCGATGCCTTTCGATAGCTGTGGATGTGGGCGGGCATTTTAGCTTTTGGGCTGGGACCGCTGTTCTTGTTGCGCATGGAAGGAGTGGTGACATCGATAGGTCTCGAGAGCGAGGCCCATGGATGCTTGTGCAATTCCCTACCTATCGATAGGCCTCGATAGGTGCGGTTCTGGCGAGGCATGCAGAGCTTTTAGTCTGTGCGCCGTGTTGGTGTTGGTAGGCCCCGGGGCCTGTCGACATTGACCGTTGTTGGGGTCGAGGGCCCTTCCCGAGGACGGATTTCCCTACGTGTTGCTCGGGAACGACATCCAGAGACTTGGAGCCCTCGGGGTGTGCATGGATAGCTCTGCATCCTGACAGGGAGCCATGCTATGTGTTGGCATCGCTATCGATGGGGTTCACCCTGTGTCGGCATCGAGAGACATCGCTAACTCTCGCTGGCCATCGCTGCCGAGATGCGGCGAGAGCTCTCAAAGCCCACGGGCCTCGCGAGCGATAGGGCTCTTGCTGTCGAGGGTGCTGTGTCTGGGGAGGCATGGATGGCGCTTGATTTGCCTAAGCTTGGGTAGGGGTGGATAGGGATGGGCACGGGGAAGTGTCGATGCCTCGCCATAGCCATGCCTCGCGATGCCTTTCGATAGCTGTGGATCTGGGCGGGCATTTTAGCTTTTGAGCTGGGGCCGCTGTTCTTCTTGTTGCGCATGGAAGGAGTGGTGACATCGCTAGGTCTCGAGAGCGAGGGCCGTGGATGCCTGTGCAATTCCCTACCTATCGATAGGCGTCGCTATCGATCGTCATCGATAGATATCGATGCCGATCGATATCGACGCCTATCGATAGGCCTCGATAGGTGCGGTTCTGGCGAGGCATGCAGAGCTTTTAGTCTGTGCGCCGTGTTGGTGTTGGTAGGCCCCGGGGCCTGTCGACATTGACCGTTGTTGGGGTCAAGGGCCCTTCCCGAGGACGGATTTCCCTACGTGTCGCTGGGGAACGACATCCAGAGACTTGGAGCCCTCGGGGTGTGCCTGGATAGCTCTGCATCCTGACAGGGAGCCATGCTATGTGTTGGCATCGCTATCGATGGGGTTCGCCCTGCGTCGGCATCGAGAGACATGGCTAACTCTCGCTGGCCATCGCTGCCGAGATGCGGCGAGAGCTCTCAAAGCCCATGGGCCTCGCGAGCGATAGGGCTCTTGCTGTCGAGGGTGCTGTGTCTGGGGAGGCATGGATGGCGCTTGATTTGCCTAAGCTTGGGTAGGGGTGGATAGGGATGGGCACGGGGAAGTGTCGATGCCTCGCCATAGCCATGCCTCGCGATGCCTTTCGATAGCTGTGGATCTGGGCGGGCATTTTAGCTTTTGGGCTGGGGCCGCTGTTGTTCTTGTTGCGCATGGAAGGAGTGGTGACATCGCTAGGTCTCGAGAGCGAGGGCCGTGGATGCCTGTGCAATTCCCTACCTATCGATAGGCGTCGATATCGATCGTCACCCATAGATATCGATGCCGATCGATATCGACGCCTATCGATAGGTCTCGATAGGTGCGGTTCTGGCGAGGCATGCAGAGCTTTTAGCCTGTGCGCCGTGTTGGTGTTGGTAGGCCCCGGGGCCTGTCGACATTGACCGTTGTTGGGGTCAAGGGCCCTTCCCGAGGACGGATTTCCCTACGTGTCGCTGGGGAACGACATCCAGAGACTTGGAGCCCTCGGGGTGTGCATGGATAGCTCTGCATCCTGACAGGGAGCCATGCTATGTGTTGGCATCGCTATCGATGGGGTTCGCCCTGCGTCGGCATCGAGAGACATGGCTAACTCTCGCTGGCCATCGCTGCCGAGATGCGGCGAGAGCTCTCAAAGCCCACGGGCCTCGCGAGCGATAGGGCTCTTGCTGTCGAGGGTGCTGTGTCTGGGGAGGCATGGATGGCGCTTGATTTGCCTAAGCTTGGGTAGGGGTGGATAGGGATGGGCACGGGGAAGTGTCGATGCCTCGCCATAGCCATGCCTCGCGATGCCTTTCGATAGCTGTGGATCTGGGCGGGCATTTTAGCTTTTGGGCTGGGGCCGCTGTTCTTGTTGCGCATGGAAGGAGTGGTGACATCGCTAGGTCTCGAGAGCGAGGGCCGTGGATGCCTGTGCAATTCCCTACCTATCGATAGGCCTCGATATCGATCGTCACCCATAGATATCAATGCCGATCGATATCGAGGCCTATCGATAGGTCTCGATAGCTGCGGTTCTGGCGAGGCATGCAGAGCTTTTAGTCTGTGCGCCGTGTTGGTGTTGGTAGGCCCCGGGGCCTGTCGACATTGACCGTTGTTGGGGTCGAGGGCCCTTCCCGAGGACGGATTTCCCCACATGTCGCTGGGGAACGACATCCAGAGACTTGGAGCCCTCGGGGTGTGCATGGATAGCTCTGCATCCTGACAGGGAGCCATGCTATGTGTTGGCATCGCTATCGATGGGGTTCGTCCTGCGTCGGCATCGAGAGACATGGCTAACTCTCGCTGGCCATCGCTGCCGAGATGCGGCGAGAGCTCTCAAAGCCCACGGGCCTCGCGAGCGATAGGGCTCTTGCTGTCGAGGGTGCTGTGTCTGGGGAGGCATGGATGGCGCTTGATTTGCCTAAGCTTGGGTAGGGGTGGATAGGGATGGGCACGGGGAAGTGTCGATGCCTCGCCATAGCCATGCCTCGCGATGCCTTTCGATAGCTGTGGATGTGGGCGGGCATTTTAGCTTTTGGGCTGGGGCCGCTGTTCTTCTTGTTGCGCATGGAAGGAGTGGTGACATCGCTAGGTGTCGAGAGCGAGGCCCGTGGATGCCTGTGCAATTCCCTACCTATCGATAGGCGTCGATATCGATCGTCATCGATAGATATCGATGCCGATCGATATCGAGGCCTATCGATAGGCCTCGATAGGTGCGGTTCTGGCGAGGCATGCAGAGCTTTTAGTCTGTGCGCCGTGTTGGTGTTGGTAGGCCCCGGGGCCTGTCGACATTGACTGTTGTTGGGGTCGAGGGCCCTTCCCGAGGACGGATTTCCCCACGTGTCGCTGGGGAACGACATACAGAGACTTGGAGCCCTCGGGGTGTTCCTGGATAGCTCTGCATCCTGACAGGGAGCCATGCTATGTGTTGGCATCGCTATCGATGGGGTTCGCCCTGCGTCGGCATCGAGAGACATGGCTAACTCTCGCTGGCCATCGCTGCCGAGATGCGGCGAGAGCTCTCAAAGCCCACGGGCCTCGCGAGCGATAGGGCTCTTGCTGTCGAGGGTGCTGTGTCTGGGGAGGCATGGATGGCGCTTGATTTGCCTAAGCTTGGGTAGGGGTGGATAGGGATGGGCACGGGGAAGTGTCGATGCCTCGCCATAGCCATGCCTCGCGATGCCTTTCGATAGCTGTGGATCTGGGTGGGCATTTTAGCTTTTGGGCTGGGACCGCTGTTCTTGTTGCGCATGGAAGGAGTGGTGACAT
Source organism: Dromaius novaehollandiae (assembly GCF_036370855.1). Classification (NCBI taxonomy): domain Eukaryota; kingdom Metazoa; phylum Chordata; class Aves; order Casuariiformes; family Dromaiidae; genus Dromaius; species Dromaius novaehollandiae. The sequence continues at coordinate 79,554,463 of NC_088132.1, forward strand.
CGCTAGGTCTCGAGAGCGAGGCCCATGGATGCCTGTGCAATTCCCTACCTATCGATAGGCGTCGATATCGATAGTCATCGATAGATATCGATGCCGATCGATATCGACGCCTATCGATAGGCCTCGATAGCTGTGGTTCTGGCGAGGCATGCAGAGCTTTTAGTCTGTGCGCCGTGTTGGTGTTGGTAGGCCCCGGGGCCTGTCGACATTGACCACTGTTGGGGTCGAGGGCCCTTCCCGAGGACGGATTTCCCCACGTGTCGCTGGGGAACGACATACAGAGACTTGGAGCCCTCGGGGTGTTCCTGGATAGCTCTGCATCCTGACAGGGAGCCATGCTATGTGTTGGCATCGCTATCGATGGGGTTCGCCCTGCGTCGGCATCGAGAGACATGGCTAACTCTCGCTGGCCATCGCTGCCGAGATGCGGCGAGAGCTCTCAAAGCCCACGGGCCTCGCGAGCGATAGGGCTCTTGCTGTCGAGGGTGCTGTGTCTGGGGAGGCATGGATGGCGCTTGATTTGCCTAAGCTTGGGTAGGGGTGGATAGGGATGGGCACGGGGAAGTGTCGATGCCTCGCCATAGCCATGCCTCGCGATGCCTTTCGATAGCTGTGGATGTGGGCGGGCATTTTAGCTTTTGGGCTGGGGCCGCTGTTGTTCTTGTTGCGCATGGAAGGAGTGGTGACATCGCTAGGTCTCGAGAGCGAGGGCCGTGAATGCCTGTGCAATTCCCTACCTATCGATAGGCGTCGATATCGATCGTCATCGATAGATATCGATGCCGATCGATATCGAGGCCTATCGATAGGCCTCGATAGCTGTGGTTCTGGCGAGGCATGCAGAGCTTTTAGTCTGTGCGCCGTGTTGGTGTTGGTAGGCCCCGGGGCCTGTCGACATTGACCACTGTTGGGGTCGAGGGCCCTTCCCGAGGACGGATTTCCCCACGTGTCGCTGGGGAACGACATCCAGAGACTTGGAGCCCTCGGGGTGTTCCTGGATAGCTCTGCATCCTGACAGGGAGCCATGCTATGTGTTGGCATCGCTATCGATGGGGTTCGCCCTGCGTCGGCATCGAGAGACATGGCTAACTCTCGCTGGCCATCGCTGCCGAGATGCGGCGAGAGCTCTCAAAGCCCACGGGCCTCGCGAGCGATAGGGCTCTTGCTGTCGAGGGTGCTGTGTCTGGGGAGGCATGGATGGCGCTTGATTTGCCTAAGCTTGGGTAGGGGTGGATAGGGATGGGCACGGGGAAGTGTCGATGCCTCGCGATAGCCATGCCTCGCGATGCCTTTCGATAGCTGTGGATCTGGGCGGGCATTTTAGCTCTTGGGCTGGGGCCGCTGTTGTTCTTGTTGCGCATGGAAGGAGTGGTGACATCGCTAGATCTCGAGAGCGAAGGCTGTGGATGCCTGTGCAATTCCCTACCTATCGATAGGCGTCGATATCGATCGTCATTGATAGATATCGATGCCGATCGATATCGACGCCTATCGATAGGCCTCGATAGCTGCGGTTCTGGCGAGGCATGCAGAGCTTTTAGCCTGTGCGCCGTGTTGGTGTTGGTAGGCCCCGGGGCCTGTCGACATTGACCGTTGTTGGGGTCGAGGGCCCTTCCCGAGGACGGATTTCCCTACGTGTCGCTGGGGAACAACATCCAGAGACTTGGAGCCCTCGGGGTGTGCCTGGATAGCTCTGCATCCTGACAGGGAGCCATGCTATGTGTTGGCATCGCTATCGATGGGGTTCGCCCTGCGTCGGCATCGAGAGACATGGCTAACTCTCGCTGGCCATCGCTGCCGAGATGCGGCGAGAGCTCTCAAAGCCCACGGGCCTCGCGAGCGATAGGGCTCTTGCTGTCGAGGGTGCTGTGTCTGGGGAGGCATGGATGGCGCTTGATTTGCCTAAGCTTGGGTAGGGGTGGATAGGGATGGGCACGGGGAAGTGTTGATGCCTCGCGATAGCCATGCCTCGCGATGCCTTTCGATAGCTGTGGATCTGGGCGGGCATTTTAGCTTTTGGGCTGGGGCCGCTGTTGTTCTTGTTGCACATGGAAGGAGTGGTGACATCGCTAGATCTCGAGAGCGAGGGCCGTGGATGCCTGTGCAATTCCCTACCTATCGATAGGCCTCGATATCGATCGTCATCGATAGATATCGATGCCGATCGATATCGACGCCTATCGATAGGCCTCGATAGGTGCGGTTCTGGCGAGGCATGCAGAGCTTTTAGTCTGTGCGCCGTGTTGGTGTTGGTAGGCCCCGGGGCCTGTCGACATTGACCGTTGTTGGGGTCGAAGGCCCTTCCCGAGGACGGATTTCCCCACGTGTCGCTGGGGAACGACATCCAGAGACTTGGAGCCCTCGGGGTGTTCCTGGATAGCTCTGCATCCTGACAGGGAGCCATGCTATGTGTTGGCATCGCTATCGATGGGGTTCGCCCTGCGTCGGCATCGAGAGACATGGCTAACTCTCGCTGGCCATTGCTGCCGAGATGCGGCGAGAGCTCTCAAAGCCCACGGGCCTCGCGAGCGATAGGGCTCTTGCTGTCGAGGGTGCTGTGTCTGGGGAGGCATGGATGGCGCTTGATTTGCCTAAGCTTGGGTAGGGGTGGATAGGGATGGGCACGGGGAAGTGTCGATGCCTCGCCATAGCCATGCCTCGCGATGCCTTTCGATAGCTGTGGATGTGGGCGGGCATTTTAGCTCTTGGGCTGGGGCCGCTGTTGTTCTTGTTGCGCATGGAAGGAGTGGTGACATCGCTAGGTCTCGAGAGCGAGGGCCGTGGATGCCTGTGCAATTCCCTACCTATCGATAGGCGTCGATATCGATCGTCATCGATAGATATCGATGCCGATCGATATCGAGGCCTATCGATAGGCCTCGATAGGTGCGGTTCTGGCGAGGCATGCAGAGCTTTAGTCTGTGCGCCGTGTTGGTGTTGGTAGGCCCCGGGGCCTGTCGACATTGACCGTTGTTGGGGTCGAGGGCCCTTCCCGAGGACGGATTTCCCTACGTGTCGCTGGGGAACGACATCCAGAGACTTGGAGCCCTCGGGGTGTGCCTGGATAGCTCTGCATCCTGACAGGGAGCCATGCTATGTGTTGGCATCGCTATCGATGGGGTTTGCCCTGCGTCGGCATCGAGAGACATGGCTAACTCTCGCTGGCCATCGCTGCCGAGATGCGGCGAGAGCTCTCAACGCCCACGGGCCTCGCGAGCGATAGGGCTCTTGCTGTCGAGGGTGCTGTGTCTGGGGAGGCATGGATGGCGCTTGATTTGCCTAAGCTTGGGTAGGGGTGGATAGGGATGGGCACGGGGAAGTGTCGATGCCTCGCCATAGCCATGCCTCGCGATGCCTTTCGATAGCTGTGGATCTGGGCGGGCATTTTAGCTTTTGGGCTGGGGCCGCTGTTCTTGTTGCGCATGGAAGGAGTGGTGACATCGCTAGGTCTCGAGAGCGAGGCCCGTGGATGCCTGTGCAATTCCCTACCTATCGATAGGCGTCGATATCGATCGTCATCGATAGATATCGATGCCGATCGATATCGAGGCCTATCGATAGGCCTCGATTGGTGCGGTTCTGGCAAGGCATGCAGAGCTTTTAGTCTGTGCGCCGTGTTGGTGTTGGTAGGCCCCGGGGCCTGTCGACATTGACCGTTGTTGGGGTCGAGGGCCCTTCCCGAGGACGGATTTCCCTACGTGTCGCTGGGGAACGACATCCAGAGACTTGGAGCCCTCGGGGTGTGCCTGGATAGCTCTGCATCCTGACAGGGAGCCATGCTATGTGTTGGCATCGCTATCGATGGGGTTCGCCCTGCGTCGGCATCGAGAGTCATGGCTAACTCTCGCTGGCCATCGCTGCCGAGATGCGGCGAGAGCTCTCAAAGCCCACGGGCCTCGCGAGCGATAGGGCTCTTGCTGTCGAGGGTGCTGTGTCTGGGGAGGCATGGATGGCGCTTGATTTGCCTAAGCTTGGGTAGGGGTGGATAGGGATGGGCACGGGGAAGTGTCGATGCCTCGCCATAGCCATGCCTCGCGATGCCTTTCGATAGCTGTGGATCTGGGCGGGCATTTTAGCTTTTGGGCTGGGGCCGCTGTTCTTCTTGTTGCGCATGGAAGGAGTGGTGACATCGCTAGATCTCGAGAGCGAGGGCCGTGGATGCCTGTGCAATTCCCTGCCTATCGATAGGCGTCGATATCGACCGTCATCGATAGATATCGATGCCGATCGATATCGACGCCTATCGATAGGCCTCGATAGGTGCGGTTCTGGCGAGGCATGCAGAACTTTTAGTCTGTGTGCCGTGTTGGTGTTGGTAGGCCCCGGGGCCTGTCGACATTGACCGTTGTTGGGGTCGAGGGCCCTTCCCGAGAACGGATTTCCCTACGTGTCGCTGGGGAACGACATCCAGAGACTTGGAGCCCTCGGGGTGTGCATGGATAGCTCTGCATCCTGACAGGGAGCCATGCTATGTGTTGGCATCGCTATCGATGGGGTTTGCCCTGCGTCGGCATCGAGAGACATGGCTAACTCTCGCTGGCCATCGCTGCCGAGATGCGGCGAGAGCTCTCAAAGCCCACGGGCCTCGCGAGCGATAGGGCTCTTGCTGTCGAGGGTGCTGTGTCTGGGGAGGCATGGATGGCGCTTGATTTGCCTAAGCTTGGGTAGGGGTGGATAGGGATGGGCACGGGGAAGTGTCGATGCCTCGCCATAGCCATGCCTCGCGATGCCTTTCGATAGCTGTGGATGTGGGCGGGCATTTTAGCTTTTGGGCTGGGGCCGCTGTTGTTCTTGTTGCGCATGGAAGGAGTGGTGACATCGCTAGGTGTCGAGAGCGAGGCCCGTGGATGCCTGTGCAATTCCCTACCTATCGATAGGCGTCGATATCGATCGTCATCGATAGATATTGATGCCGATCGATATCGACGCCTATCGATAGGTCTCGATAGGTGCGGTTCTGGCGAGGCATGCAGAGCTTTTAGTCTGTGCGCCGTGTTGGTGTTGGTAGGCCCCGGGGCCTGTCGACATTGACCGTTGTTGGGGTCGAGGGCCCTTCCCGAGGACGGATTTCCCCACGTGTCGCTGGGGAACGACATCCAGAGACTTGGAGGCCTCAGGGTGTGCATGGATAGCACTGCATCCTGACAGGGAGCCATGCTATGTGTTGGCATCGCTATCGTTTGGGTTCGCCCTGCGTCGGCATCGAGAGACATGGCTAACTCTCGCTGGCCATCGCTGCCGAGATGCGGCGAGAGCTCTCAAAGCCCACGGGCCTCGCGAGCGATAGGGCTCTTGCTGTCGAGGGTGCTGTGTCTGGGGAGGCATGGATGGCGCTTGATTTGCCTAAGCTTGGGTAGGGGTGGATAGGGATGGGCACGGGGAAGTGTCGATGCCTCGCGATAGCCATGCCTCGCGATGCCTTTCGATAGCTGTGGATCTGGGCGGGCATTTTAGCTTTTGGGCTGGGGCCGCTGTTGTTCTTGTTGCGCATGGAAGGAGTGGTGACATCGCTAGATCTCGAGAGTGAGGGCCGTGGATGCCTGTGCAATTCCCTGCCTATCGATAGGCGTCGATATCGACCGTCATCGATAGATATCGATGCCGATCGATATCGACGCCTATCGATAGGCCTCGATAGGTGCGGTTCTGGCGAGGCATGCAGAGCTTTTAGTCTGTGCGCCGTGTTGGTGTTGGTAGGCCCCGGGGCCTGTCGACATTGACCGTTGTTGGGGTCGAGGGCCCTTCCCGAGGACGGATTTCCCTACGTGTCGCTGGGGAAGGACATCCAGAGACTTGGAGCCCTCGGGGTGTGCATGGATAGCTCTGCATCCTGACAGGGAGCCATGCTATGTGTTGGCATCGCTATCGAAGGGGTTCGCCCTGCGTCGGCATCGAGAGACATGGCTAACTCTCGCTGGCCATCGCTGCCGAGATGCGGCGAGAGCTCTCAAAGCCCACGGGCCTCGCGAGCGATAGGGCTCTTGCTGTCGAGGGTGCTGTGTCTGGGGAGGCATGGATGGCGCTTGATTTGCCTAAGCTTGGGTAGGGGTGGATAGGGATGGGCACGGGGAAGTGTCGATGCCTCGCCATAGCCATGCCTCGCGATGCCTTTCGATAGCTGTGGATCTGGGCGGGCATTTTAGCTTTTGGGCTGGGGCCGCTGTTCTTGTTGCGCATGGAAGGAGTGGTGACATCGCTAGGTCTCGAGAGCGAGGGCCGTGGATGCCTGTGCAATTCCCTACCTATCGATAGGCGTCGATATCGATCGTCATCGATAGATATCGATGCCGATCGATATCGAGGCCTATCGATAGGCCTCGATAGGTGCGGTTCTGGCGAGGCATGCAGAGCTTTTAGTCTGTGCGCCGTGTTGGTGTTGGTAGGCCCCGGGGCCTGTCGACATTGACCGTTGTTGGGGTCGAGGGCCCTTCCCGAGGACGGATTTCCCTACGTGTCGCTGGGGAACGACATCCAGAGACTTGGAGCCCTCGGGGTGTGCCTGGATAGCTCTGCATCCTGACAGGGAGCCATGCTATGTGTTGGCATCGCTATCGTTTGGATTCGCCCTGCGTCGGCATCGAGAGACATCGCTAACTCTCGCTGGCCATCGCTGCCGAGATGCGGCGAGAGCTCTCAAAGCCCACGGGCCTCGCGAGCGATAGGGCTCTTGCTGTCGAGGGTGCTGTGTCTGGGGAGGCATGGATGGCGCTTGATTTGCCTAAGCTTGGGTAGGGGTGGATAGGGATGGGCACGGGGAAGTGTTGATGCCTCGCGATAGCCATGCCTCGCGATGCCTTTCGATAGCTGTGGATCTGGGCGGGCATTTTAGCTTTTGGGCTGGGGCCGCTGTTGTTCTTGTTGCGCATGGAAGGAGTGGTGACATCGCTAGATCTCGAGAGCGAGGGCCGTGGATGCCTGTGCAATTCCCTGCCTATCGATAGGCGTCGATATCGACCGTCATCGATAGATATCGATGCCGATCGATATCGACGCCTATCGATAGGCCTCGATAGGTGCGGTTCTGGCGAGGCATGCAGAGCTTTAGTCTGTGCGCCGTGTTGGTGTTGGTAGGCCCCGGGGCCTGTCGACATTGACCGTTGTTGGGGTCGAGGGCCCTTCCCGAGGACGGATTTCCCCACGTGTCGCTGGGGAACGACATCCAGAGACTTGGAGGCCTCAGGGTGTGCATGGATAGCACTGCATCCTGACAGGGAGCCATGCTATGTGTTGGCATCGCTATCGTTTGGGTTCGCCCTGCGTCGGCATCGAGAGACATCGCTAACTCTCGCTGGCCATCGCTGCCGAGATGCGGCGAGAGCTCTCAAAGCCCACGGGCCTCGCGAGCGATAGGGCTCTTGCTGTCGAGGGTGCTGTGTCTGGGGAGGCATGGATGGCGCTTGATTTGCCTAAGCTTGGGTAGGGGTGGATAGGGATGGGCACGGGGAAGTGTCGATGCCTCGCCATAGCCATGCCTCGCGATGCCTTTCGATAGCTGTGGATGTGGGCGGGCATTTTAGCTTTTGGGCTGGGGCCGCTGTTGTTCTTGTTGCGCATGGAAGGAGTGGTGACATCGCTAGGTGTCGAGAGCGAGGCCCGTGGATGCCTGTGCAATTCCCTACCTATCGATAGGCGTCGATATCGATCGTCATCGATAGATATCGATGCCGATCGATATCGAGGCCTATCGATAGGCCTCGATAGGTGCGGTTCTGGCGAGGCATGCAGAGCTTTTAGTCTGTGCGCCGTGTTGGTGTTGGTAGGCCCCGGGGCCTGTCGACATTGACTGTTGTTGGGGTCGAGGGCCCTTCCCGAGGACGGATTTCCCCACGTGTCGCTGGGGAACGACATCCAGAGACTTGGAGCCCTCGGGGTGTGCATGGATAGCTCTGCATCCTGACAGGGAGCCATGCTATGTGTTGGCATCGCTATCGATGGGGTTCGTCCTGCGTCGGCATCGAGAGACATGGCTAACTCTCGCTGGCCATCGCTGCCGAGATGCGGCGAGAGCTCTCAAAGCCCACGGGCCTCGCGAGCGATAGGGCTCTTGCTGTCGAGGGTGCTGTGTCTGGGGAGGCATGGATGGCGCTTGATTTGCCTAAGCTTGGGTAGGGGTGGATAGGGATGGGCACGGGGAAGTGTCGATGCCTCGCCATAGCCATGCCTCGCGATGCCTTTCGATAGCTGTGGATCTGGGCGGGCATTTTAGCTTTTGGGCTGGGACCGCTGTTCTTGTTGCGCATGGAAGGAGTGGTGACATCGCTAGGTCTCGAGAGCGAGGCCCATGGATGCCTGTGCAATTCCCTACCTATCGATAGGCGTCGATATCGATAGTCATCGATAGATATCGATGCCGATCGATATCGACGCCTATCGATAGGCCTCGATAGCTGTGGTTCTGGCGAGGCATGCAGAGCTTTTAGTCTGTGCGCCGTGTTGGTGTTGGTAGGCCCCGGGGCCTGTCGACATTGACCACTGTTGGGGTCGAGGGCCCTTCCCGAGGACGGATTTCCCCACGTGTCGCTGGGGAACGACATACAGAGACTTGGAGCCCTCGGGGTGTTCCTGGATAGCTCTGCATCCTGACAGGGAGCCATGCTATGTGTTGGCATCGCTATCGATGGGGTTCGCCCTGCGTCGGCATCGAGAGACATGGCTAACTCTCGCTGGCCATCGCTGCCGAGATGCGGCGAGAGCTCTCAAAGCCCACGGGCCTCGCGAGCGATAGGGCTCTTGCTGTCGAGGGTGCTGTGTCTGGGGAGGCATGGATGGCGCTTGATTTGCCTAAGCTTGGGTAGGGGTGGATAGGGATGGGCACGGGGAAGTGTCGATGCCTCGCCATAGCCATGCCTCGCGATGCCTTTCGATAGCTGTGGATGTGGGCGGGCATTTTAGCTTTTGGGCTGGGGCCGCTGTTGTTCTTGTTGCGCATGGAAGGAGTGGTGACATCGCTAGGTCTCGAGAGCGAGGGCCGTGGATGCCTGTGCAATTCCCTACCTATCGATAGGCGTCGATATCGATCGTCATCGATAGATATCGATGCCGATCGATATCGAGGCCTATCGATAGGCCTCGATAGCTGTGGATCTGGGCGAGGCATGCAGAGCTTTTAGTCTGTGCGCCGTGTTGGTGTTGGTAGGCCCCGGGGCCTGTCGACATTGACCACTGTTGGGGTCGAGGGCCCTTCCCGAGGACGGATTTCCCCACGTGTCGCTGGGGAACGACATCCAGAGACTTGGAGCCCTCGGGGTGTTCCTGGATAGCTCTGCATCCTGACAGGGAGCCATGCTATGTGTTGGCATCGCTATCGATGGGGTTCGCCCTGCGTCGGCATCGAGAGACATGGCTAACTCTCGCTGGCCATTGCTGCCGAGATGCGGCGAGAGCTCTCAAAGCCCACGGGCCTCGCGAGCGATAGGGCTCTTGCTGTCGAGGGTGCTGTGTCTGGGGAGGCATGGATGGCGCTTGATTTGCCTAAGCTTGGGTAGGGGTGGATAGGGATGGGCACGGGGAAGTGTCGATGCCTCGCCATAGCCATGCCTCGCGATGCCTTTCGATAGCTGTGGATCTGGGCGGGCATTTTAGCTCTTGGGCTGGGGCCGCTGTTGTTCTTGTTGCGCATGGAAGGAGTGGTGACATCGCTAGATCTCGAGAGCGAGGGCTGTGGATGCCTGTGCAATTCCCTACCTATCGATAGGCGTCGATATCGATCGTCATTGATAGATATCGATGCCGATCGATATCGACGCCTATCGATAGGCCTCGATAGCTGCGGTTCTGGCGAGGCATGCAGAGCTTTTAGCCTGTGCGCCGTGTTGGTGTTGGTAGGCCCCGGGGCCTGTCGACATTGACCGTTGTTGGGGTCGAGGGCCCTTCCCGAGGACGGATTTCCCTACGTGTCGCTGGGGAACAACATCCAGAGACTTGGAGCCCTCGGGGTGTGCCTGGATAGCTCTGCATCCTGACAGGGAGCCATGCTATGTGTTGGCATCGCTATCGATGGGGTTCGCCCTGCGTCGGCATCGAGAGACATGGCTAACTCTCGCTGGCCATCGCTGCCGAGATGCGGCGAGAGCTCTCAAAGCCCACGGGCCTCGCGAGCGATAGGGCTCTTGCTGTCGAGGGTGCTGTGTCTGGGGAGGCATGGATGGCGCTTGATTTGCCTAAGCTTGGGTAGGGGTGGATAGGGATGGGCACGGGGAAGTGTTGATGCCTCGCGATAGCCATGCCTCGCGATGCCTTTCGATAGCTGTGGATCTGGGCGGGCATTTTAGCTTTTGGGCTGGGGCCGCTGTTGTTCTTGTTGCGCATGGAAGGAGTGGTGACATCGCTAGGTCTCGAGAGCGAGGGCCGTGGATGCCTGTGCAATTCCCTACCTATCGATAGGCCTCGATATCGATCGTCATCGATAGATATCGATGCCGATCGATATCGAGGCCTATCGATAGGCCTCGATAGGTGCGGTTCTGGCGAGGCATGCAGAGCTTTTAGTCTGTGCGCCGTGTTGGTGTTGGTAGGCCCCGGGGCCTGTCGACATTGACCGTTGTTGGGGTCGAAGGCCCTTCCCGAGGACGGATTTCCCCACGTGTCGCTGGGGAACGACATCCAGAGACTTGGAGCCCTCAGGGTGTGCATGGATAGCTCTGCATCCTGACAGGGAGCCATGCTATGTGTTGGCATCGCTATCGATGGGGTTTGCCCTGCGTCGGCATCGAGAGACATGGCTAACTCTCGCTGGCCATCGCTGCCGAGATGCGGCGAGAGCTCTCAAAGCCCACGGGCCTCGCGAGCGATAGGGCTCTTGCTGTCGAGGGTGCTGTGTCTGGGGAGGCATGGATGGCGCCTGATTTGCCTAAGCTTGGGTAGGGGTGGATAGGGATGGGCACGGGGAAGTGTCGATGCCTCGCCATAGCCATGCCTCGCGATGCCTTTCGAGAGCTGTGGATCTGGGCGGGCATTTTAGCTCTTGGGCTGGGGCCGCTGTTGTTCTTGTTGCGCATGGAAGGAGTGGTGACATCGCTAGGTCTCGAGAGCGAGGGCCGTGGATGCCTGTGCAATTCCCTACCTATCGATAGGCGTCGATATCGATCGTCATCGATAGATATCGATGCCGATCGATATCGAGGCCTATCGATAGGCCTCGATAGGTGCGGTTCTGGCGAGGCATGCAGAGCTTTTAGTCTGTGCGCCGTGTTGGTGTTGGTAGGCCCCGGGGCCTGTCGACATTGACCGTTGTTGGGGTCGAGGGCCCTTCCCGAGGACGGATTTCCCTACGTGTCGCTGGGGAACGACATCCAGAGACTTGGAGCCCTCGGGGTGTTCCTGGATAGCTCTGCATCCTGACAGGGAGCCATGCTATGTGTTGGCATCGCTATCGTTTGGGTTCGTCCTGCGTCGGCATCGAGAGACATGGCTAACTCTCGCTGGCCATCGCTGCTGAGATGCGGCGAGAGCTCTCAAAGCCCACGGGCCTCGCGAGCGATAGGGCTCTTGCTGTCGAGGGTGCTGTGTCTGGGGAGGCATGGATGGCGCTTGATTTGCCTAAGCTTGGGTAGGAGTGGATAGGGATGGGCACGGGGAAGTGTCGATGCCTCGCCATAGCCATGCCTCGCGATGCCTTTCGATAGCTGTGGATCTGGGCGGGCATTTTAGCTTTTGGGCTGGGGCCGCTGTTGTTCTTGTTGCGCATGGAAGGAGTGGTGACATCGCTAGGTCTCCAGAGCGAGGGCCGTGGATGCCTGTGCAATTCCCTACCTATCGATAGGCGTCGATATCGATCGTCATCAATAGATATCGATGCCGATCGATATCGAGGCCTATCGATAGGCCTCGATAGGTGCGGTTCTGGCGAGGCATGCAGAGCTTTTAGTCTGTGCACCGTGTTGGTGTTGGTAGGCCCCGGGGCCTGTCGACATTGACCGTTGTTGGGGTCGAGGGCCCTTCCCGAGGACGGATTTCCCCACGTGTTGCTGGGGAACGACATCCAGAGACTTGGAGCCCTCGGGGTGTGCATGGATAGCTCTGCGTCCTGACAGGGAGCCATGCTATGTGTTGGCATCGCTATCGTTTGGGTTTGCCCTGCGTCGGCATCGAGAGACATGGCTAACTCTCGCTGGCCATCGCTGCCGAGATGCGGCGAGAGCTCTCAAAGCCCACGGGCCTCGCGAGCGATAGGGCTCTTGCTGTCGAGGGTGCTGTGTCTGGGGAGGCATGGATGGCGCTTGATTTGCCTAAGCTTGGGTAGGGGTGGATAGGGATGGGCACGGGGAAGTGTCGATGCCTCGCCATAGCCATGCCTCGCGATGCCTTTCGATAGCTGTGGATCTGGGCGGGCATTTTAGCTTTTGGGCTGGGGCCGCTGTTCTTGTTGCGCATGGAAGGAGTGGTGACATCGCTAGGTCTCGAGAGCGAGGGCCGTGGATGCCTGTGTAGTTCCCTACCTATCGATAGGCGTCGATATCGATCGTCATCGATAGATATCGATGCCGATCGATATCGACGCCTATCGATAGGCCTCGATAGGTGCGGTTCTGGCGAGGCATGCAGAGCTTTAGTCTGTGCGCCGTGTTGGTGTTGGTAGGCCCCGGGGCCTGTCGACATTGTCCGTTGTTGGGGTCGAGGGCCCTTCCCGAGGACGGATTTCCCCACGTGTCGCTGGGGAACGACATCCAGAGACTTGGAGCCCTCGGGGTGTGCATGGATAGCTCTGCATCCTGACAGGGAGCCATGCTATGTGTTGGCATCGCTATCGTTTGGGTTCGTCCTGCGTCGGCATCGAGAGACATCGCTAACTCTCGCTGGCCATCGCTGCCGAGATGCGGCGAGAGCTCTCAAAGCCCACGGGCCTCGCGAGCGATAGGGCTCTTGCTGTCGAGGGTGCTGTGTCTGGGGAGGCATGGATGGCGCTTGATTTGCCTAAGCTTGGGTAGGGGTGGATAGGGATGGGCACGGGGAAGTGTCGATGCCTCGCCATAGCCATGCCTCGCGATGCCTTTCGATAGCTGTGGATCTGGGTGGGCATTTTAGCTTTTGGGCTGGGGCCGCTGTTGTTCTTGTTGCGCATGGAAGGAGTGGTGACATCGCTAGGTCTCGAGAGCGAGGGCCGTGGATGCCTGTGCAATTCCCTACCTATCGATAGGCGTCGATATCGATCGTCATCGATAGATATCGATGCCGATCGATATCGAGGCCTATCGATAGGCCTCGATAGGTGCGGTTCTGGCGAGGCATGCAGAGCTTTAGTCTGTGCGCCGTGTTGGTGTTGGTAGGCCCCGGGGCCTGTCGACATTGACCGTTGTTGGGGTCAAGGGCCCTTCCCGAGGACGGATTTCCCCACGTGTCGCTGGGGAACGACATCCAGAGACTTGGAGCCCTCGGGGTGTTCCTGGATAGCTCTGCATCCTGACAGGGAGCCATGCTATGTGTTGGCATCGCTATCGATGGGGTTCGCCCTGCGTCGGCATCGAGAGACATGGCAAACTCTCGCTGGCCATCGCTGCTGAGATGCGGCGAGAGCTCTCAAAGCCCACGGGCCTCGCGAGCGATAGGGCTCTTGCTGTCGAGGGTGCTGTGTCTGGGGAGGCATGGATGGCGCTTGATTTGCCTAAGCTTGGGTAGGGGTGGATAGGGATGGGCACGGGGAAGTGTCGATGCCTCGCCATAGCCATGCCTCGCGATGCCTTTCGATAGCTGTGGATCTGGGCGGGCATTTTAGCTTTTGGGCTGGGGCCGCTGTTGTTCTTGTTGCGCATGGAAGGAGTGGTGACATCGCTAGGTCTCCAGAGCGAGGGCCGTGGATGCCTGTGCAATTCCCTACCTATCGATAGGCGTCGATATCGATCGTCATCGATAGATATCGATGCCGATCGATATCGAGGCCTATCGATAGGCCTCGATAGCTGCGGTTCTGGCGAGGCATGCAGAGCTTTAGTCTGTGCGCCGTGTTGGTGTTGGTAGGCCCCGGGGCCTGTCGACATTGACCGTTGTTGGGGTCGAGGGCCCTTCCCGAGGACGGATTTCCCTACGTGTCGCTGGGGAACGACATCCAGAGACTTGGAGCCCTCGGGGTGTGCATGGATAGCTCTGCATCCTGACAGGGAGCCATGCTATGTGTTGGCATCGCTATCGATGGGGTTCGCCCTGCGTCGGCATCGAGAGACATGGCTAACTCTCGCTGGCCATCGCTGCCGAGATGCGGCGAGAGCTCTCAAAGCCCACGGGCCTCGCGAGCGATAGGGCTCTTGCTGTCGAGGGTGCTGTGTCTGGGGAGGCATGGATGGCGCTTGATTTGCCTAAGCTTGGGTAGGGGTGGATAGGGATGGGCACGGGGAAGTGTCGATGCCTCGCCATAGCCATGCCTCGCGATGCCTTTCGATAGCTGTGGATGTGGGCGGGCATTTTAGCTTTTGGGCTGGGGCCGCTGTTGTTCTTGTTGCGCATGGAAGGAGTGGTGACATCGCTAGGTCTCGAGAGCGAGGGCCGTGGATGCCTGTGCAATTCCCTACCTATCGATAGGCGTCGATATCGATCGTCATCGATAGATATCGATGCCGATCGATATCGAGGCCTATCGATAGGCCTCGATAGGTGCGGTTCTGGCGAGGCATGCAGAGCTTTTAGTCTGTGCGCCGTGTTGGTGTTGGTAGGCCCCGGGGCCTGTCGACATTGACCGTTGTTGGTGTCGAGGGCCCTTCCCGAGGACGGATTTCCCTACGTGTCGCTGGGGAACGACATCCAGAGACTTGGAGCCCTCGGGGTGTGCATGGATAGCTCTGCATCCTGACAGGGAGCCATGCTATGTGTTGGCATCGCTATCGTTTGGGTTCGTCCTGCGTCGGCATCGAGAGACATGGCTAACTCTCGCTGGCCATCGCTGCCGAGATGCGGCGAGAGCTCTCAAAGCCCACGGGCCTCGCGAGCGATAGGGCTCTTGCTGTCGAGGGTGCTGTGTCTGGGGAGGCATGGATGGCGCTTGATTTGCCTAAGCTTGGGTAGGGGTGGATAGGGATGGGCACGGGGAAGTGTCGATGCCTCGCCATAGCCATGCCTCGCGATGCCTTTCGATAGCTGTGGATCTGGGCGGGCATTTTAGCTTTTGGGCTGGGGCCGCTGTTCTTCTTGTTGCGCATGGAAGGAGTGGTGACATCGCTAGGTCTCGAGAGCGAGGGCCGTGGATGCCTGTGCAATTCCCTACCTATCGATAGGCGTCGATATCGATCGTCATCAATAGATATCGATGCCGATCGATATCGAGGCCTATCGATAGGCCTCGATAGGTGCGGTTCTGGCGAGGCATGCAGAGCTTTTAGTCTGTGCGCCGTGTTGGTGTTGGTAGGCCCCGGGGCCTGTCGACATTGACCGTTGTTGGGGTCGAGGGCCCTTCCCGAGGACGGATTTCCCTACGTGTCGCTGGGGAACGACATCCAGAGACTTGGAGCCCTCGGGGTGTGCATGGATAGCTCTGCATCCTGACAGGGAGCCATGCTATGTGTTGGCATCGCTATCGATGGGGTTCGTCCTGCGTCGGCATCGAGAGACATGGCTAACTCTCGCTGGCCATCGCTGCCGAGATGCGGCGAGAGCTCTCAAAGCCCACGGGCCTCGCGAGCGATAGGGCTCTTGCTGTCGAGGGTGCTGTGTCTGGGGAGGCATGGATGGCGCTTGATTTGCCTAAGCTTGGGTAGGGGTGGATAGGGATGGGCACGGGGAAGTGTCGATGCCTCGCCATAGCCATGCCTCGCGATGCCTTTCGATAGCTGTGGATCTGGGCGGGCATTTTAGCTTTTGGGCTGGGGCCGCTGTTGCTCTTGTTGCGCATGGAAGGAGTGGTGACATCGCTAGGTCTCGAGAGCGAGGGCCGTGGATGCCTGTGCAATTCCCTACCTATCGATAGGCGTCGATATCGATCGTCATCGATAGATATCGATGCCGATCGATATCGAGGCCTATCGATAGGCCTCGATAGGTGCGGTTCTGGCGAGGCATGCAGAGCTTTTAGTCTGTGCGCCGTGTTGGTGTTGGTAGGCCCCGGGGCCTGTCGACATTGACCGTTGTTGGGGTCGAGGGCCCTTCCCGAGGACGGTTTTCCCTACGTGTCGCTGGGGAACGACATCCAGAGACTTGGAGCCCTCGGGGTGTGCATGGATAGCTCTGCATCCTGACAGGGAGCCATGCTATGTGTTGGCATCGCTATCGTTTGGGTTCGTCCTGCGTCGGCATCGAGAGACATGGCTAACTCTCGCTGGCCATCGCTGCCGAGATGCGGCGAGAGCTCTCAAAGCCCACGGGCCTCGCGAGCGATAGGGCTCTTGCTGTCGAGGGTGCTGTGTCTGGGGAGGCATGGATGGCGCTTGATTTGCCTAAGCTTGGGTAGGGGTGGATAGGGATGGGCACGGGGAAGTGTCGATGCCTCGCCATAGCCATGCCTCGCGATGCCTTTCGATAGCTGTGGATGTGGGCGGGCATTTTAGCTTTTGGGCTGGGGCCGCTGTTGTTCTTGTTGCGCATGGAAGGAGTGGTGACATCGCTAGGTCTCGAGAGCGAGGGCCGTGGATGCCTGTGCAATTCCCTACCTATCGATAGGCGTCGATATCGATCGTCATCGATAGATATCGATGCCGATCGATATCGAGGCCTATCGATAGGCCTCGATAGGTGCGGTTCTGGCGAGGCATGCAGAGCTTTTAGTCTGTGCACCGTGTTGGTGTTGGTAGGCCCCGGGGCCTGTCGACATTGACCGTTGTTGGGGTCGAGGGCCCTTCCCGAGGACGGATTTCCCCACGTGTCGCTGGGGAACGACATCCAGAGACTTGGAGCCCTCGGGGTGTGCATGGATAGCTCTGCATCCTGACAGGGAGCCATGCTATGTGTTGGCATCGCTATCGATGGGGTTCGCCCTGCGTCGGCATCGAGAGACATGGCTAACTCTCGCTGGCCATCGCTGCCGAGATGCGGCGAGAGCTCTCAAAGCCCACGGGCCTCGCGAGCGATAGGGCTCTTGCTGTCGAGGGTGCTGTGTCTGGGGAGGCATGGATGGCGCTTGATTTGCCTAAGCTTGGGTAGGGGTGGATAGGGATGGGCACGGGGAAGTGTCGATGCCTCGCCATAGCCATGCCTCGCGATGCCTTTCGATAGCTGTGGATCTGGGCGGGCATTTTAGCTTTTGGGCTGGGGCCGCTGTTGTTCTTGTTGCGCATGGAAGGAGTGGTGACATCGCTAGGTCTCGAGAGCGAGGGCCGTGGATGCCTGTGCAATTCCCTACCTATCGATAGGCGTCGATATCGATCGTCATCGATAGATATCGATGCCGATCGATATCGAGGCCTATCGATAGGCCTCGATAGGTGCGGTTCTGGCGAGGCATGCAGAGCTTTTAGTCTGTGCGCCGTGTTGGTGTTGGTAGGCCCCGGGGCCTGTCGACATTGACCGTTGTTGGTGTCGAGGGCCCTTCCCGAGGACGGATTTCCCTACGTGTCGCTGGGGAACGACATCCAGAGACTTGGAGCCCTCGGGGTGTGCATGGATAGCTCTGCATCCTGACAGGGAGCCATGCTATGTGTTGGCATCGCTATCGTTTGGGTTCGTCCTGCGTCGGCATCGAGAGACATGGCTAACTCTCGCTGGCCATCGCTGCCGAGATGCGGCGAGAGCTCTCAAAGCCCACGGGCCTCGCGAGCGATAGGGCTCTTGCTGTCGAGGGTGCTGTGTCTGGGGAGGCATGGATGGCGCTTGATTTGCCTAAGCTTGGGTAGGGGTGGATAGGGATGGGCACGGGGAAGTGTCGATGCCTCGCCATAGCCATGCCTCGCGATGCCTTTTGATAGCTGTGGATCTGGGCGGGCATTTTAGCTTTTGGGCTGGGGCCGCTGTTGTTCTTGTTGCGCATGGAAGGAGTGGTGACATCGCTAGGTCTCGAGAGCGAGGGCCGTGGATGCCTGTGCAATTCCCTACCTATCGATAGGCGTCGATATCGATCGTCATCGATAGATATCGATGCCGATCGATATCGAGGCCTATCGATAGGCCTCGATAGCTGTGGTTCTGGCGAGGCATGCAGAGCTTTTAGTCTGTGCGCCGTGTTGGTGTTGGTAGGCCCCGGGGCCTGTCGACATTGACCGTTGTTGGGGTCGAGGGCCCTTCCCGAGGACGGATTTCCCTACGTGTCGCTGGGGAACGACATCCAGAGACTTGGAGCCCTCGGGGTGTGCATGGATAGCTCTGCATCCTGACAGGGAGCCATGCTATGTGTTGGCATCGCTATCGATGGGGTTCATCCTGCGTCGGCATCGAGAGACATCGCTAACTCTCGCTGGCCATCGCTGCCGAGATGCGGCGAGAGCTCTCAAAGCCCACGGGCCTCGCGAGCGATAGGGCTCTTGCTGTCGAGGGTGCTGTGTCTGGGGAGGCATGGATGGCGCTTGATTTGCCTAAGCTTGGGTAGGGGTGGATAGGGATGGGCACGGGGAAGTGTCGATGCCTCGCCATAGCCATGCCTCGCGATGCCTTTCGATAGCTGTGGATCTGGGCGGGCATTTTAGCTTTTGGGCTGGGGCCGCTGTTGTTCTTGTTGCGCATGGAAGGAGTGGTGACATCGCTAGGTCTCGAGAGCGAGGGCCGTGGATGCCTGTGCAATTCCCTACCTATCGATAGGCGTCGATATCGATCGTCATCGATAGATATCGATGCCGATCGATATCGAGGCCTATCGATAGGCCTCGATAGGTGCGGTTCTGGCGAGGCATGCAGAGCTTTTAGTCTGTGCGCCGTGTTGGTGTTGGTAGGCCCCGGGGCCTGTCGACATTGACCGTTGTTGGGGTCGAGGGCCCTTCCCGAGGACGGATTTCCCTATGCGTCGCTGGGGAACGACATCCAGAGACTTGGAGCCCTCGGGGTGTGCCTGGATAGCTCTGCATCCTGACAGGGAGCCATGCTATGTGTTGGCATCGCTATCGATGGGGTTCGCCCTGCGTCGGCATCGAGAGACATGGCTAACTCTCGCTGGCCATCGCTGCCGAGATGCGGCGAGAGCTCTCAAAGCCCACGGGCCTCGCGAGCGATAGGGCTCTTGCTGTCGAGGGTGCTGTGTCTGGGGAGGCATGGATGGCGCTTGATTTGCCTAAGCTTGGGTAGGGGTGGATAGGGATGGGCACGGGGAAGTGTCGATGCCTCGCCATAGCCATGCCTCGCGATGCCTTTCGATAGCTGTGGATGTGGGCGGGCATTTTAGCTTTTGGGCTGGGGCCGCTGTTGTTCTTGTTGCGCATGGAAGGAGTGGTGACATCGCTAGGTCTCGAGAGCGAGGGCCGTGGATGCCTGTGCAATTCCCTACCTATCGATAGGCGTCGATATCGATCGTCATCGATAGATATCGATGCCGATCGATATCGAGGCCTATCGATAGGCCTCGATAGGTGCGGTTCTGGCGAGGCATGCAGAGCTTTTAGTCTGTGCGCCGTGTTGGTGTTGGTAGGCCCCGGGGCCTGTCGACATTGACCGTTGTTGGGGTCGAGGGCCCTTCCCGAGGACGGATTTCCCTACGTGTCGCTGGGGAACGACATCCAGAGACTTGGAGCCCTCGGGGTGTGCATGGATAGCTCTGCATCCTGACAGGGAGCCATGCTATGTGTTGGCATCGCTATCGTTTGGGTTCGTCCTGCGTCGGCATCGAGAGACATGGCTAACTCTCGCTGGCCATCGCTGCCGAGATGCGGCGAGAGCTCTCAAAGCCCACGGGCCTCGCGAGCGATAGGGCTCTTGCTGTCGAGGGTGCTGTGTCTGGGGAGGCATGGATGGCGCTTGATTTGCCTAAGCTTGGGTAGGGGTGGATAGGGATGGGCACGGGGAAGTGTCGATGCCTCGCCATAGCCATGCCTCGCGATGCCTTTCGATAGCTGTGGATCTGGGCGGGCATTTTAGCTTTTGGGCTGGGGCCGCTGTTGTTCTTGTTGCGCATGGAAGGAGTGGTGACATCGCTAGGTCTCGAGAGCGAGGGCCGTGGATGCCTGTGCAATTCCCTACCTATCGATAGGCGTCGATATCGATCGTCATCGATAGATATCGATGCCGATCGATATCGAGGCCTATCGATAGGCCTCGATAGGTGCGGTTCTGGCGAGGCATGCAGAGCTTTTAGTCTGTGCGCCGTGTTGGTGTTGGTAGGCCCCGGGGCCTGTCGACATTGACCGTTGTTGGGGTCGAGGGCCCTTCCCGAGGACGGATTTCCCTATGCGTCGCTGGGGAACGACATCCAGAGACTTGGAGCCCTCGGGGTGTGCCTGGATAGCTCTGCATCCTGACAGGGAGCCATGCTATGTGTTGGCATCGCTATCGATGGGGTTCGCCCTGCGTCGGCATCGAGAGACATGGCTAACTCTCGCTGGCCATCGCTGCCGAGATGCGGCGAGAGCTCTCAAAGCCCACGGGCCTCGCGAGCGATAGGGCTCTTGCTGTCGAGGGTGCTGTGTCTGGGGAGGCATGGATGGCGCTTGATTTGCCTAAGCTTGGGTAGGGGTGGATAGGGATGGGCACGGGGAAGTGTCGATGCCTCGCCATAGCCATGCCTCGCGATGCCTTTCGATAGCTGTGGATGTGGGCGGGCATTTTAGCTTTTGGGCTGGGGCCGCTGTTGTTCTTGTTGCGCATGGAAGGAGTGGTGACATCGCTAGGTCTCGAGAGCGAGGGCCGTGGATGCCTGTGCAATTCCCTACCTATCGATAGGCGTCGATATCGATCGTCATCGATAGATATCGATGCCGATCGATATCGAGGCCTATCGATAGGCCTCGATAGGTGCGGTTCTGGCGAGGCATGCAGAGCTTTTAGTCTGTGCGCCGTGTTGGTGTTGGTAGGCCCCGGGGCCTGTCGACATTGACCGTTGTTGGGGTCGAGGGCCCTTCCCGAGGACGGATTTCCCTACGTGTCGCTGGGGAACGACATCCAGAGACTTGGAGCCCTCGGGGTGTGCATGGATAGCTCTGCATCCTGACAGGGAGCCATGCTATGTGTTGGCATCGCTATCGTTTGGGTTCGTCCTGCGTCGGCATCGAGAGACATGGCTAACTCTCGCTGGCCATCGCTGCCGAGATGCGGCGAGAGCTCTCAAAGCCCACGGGCCTCGCGAGCGATAGGGCTCTTGCTGTCGAGGGTGCTGTGTCTGGGGAGGCATGGATGGCGCTTGATTTGCCTAAGCTTGGGTAGGGGTGGATAGGGATGGGCACGGGGAAGTGTCGATGCCTCGCCATAGCCATGCCTCGCGATGCCTTTCGATAGCTGTGGATCTGGGCGGGCATTTTAGCTTTTGGGCTGGGGCCGCTGTTGTTCTTGTTGCGCATGGAAGGAGTGGTGACATCGCTAGGTCTCGAGAGCGAGGGCCGTGGATGCCTGTGCAATTCCCTACCTATCGATAGGCGTCGATATCGATCGTCATCGATAGATATCGATGCCGATCGATATCGAGGCCTATCGATAGGCCTCGATAGCTGTGGTTCTGGCGAGGCATGCAGAGCTTTTAGTCTGTGCGCCGTGTTGGTGTTGGTAGGCCCCGGGGCCTGTCGACATTGACCGTTGTTGGGGTCGAGGGCCCTTCCCGAGGACGGATTTCCCTACGTGTCGCTGGGGAACGACATCCAGAGACTTGGAGCCCTCGGGGTGTGCATGGATAGCTCTGCATCCTGACAGGGAGCCATGCTATGTGTTGGCATCGCTATCGATGGGGTTCATCCTGCGTCGGCATCGAGAGACATCGCTAACTCTCGCTGGCCATCGCTGCCGAGATGCGGCGAGAGCTCTCAAAGCCCACGGGCCTCGCGAGCGATAGGGCTCTTGCTGTCGAGGGTGCTGTGTCTGGGGAGGCATGGATGGCGCTTGATTTGCCTAAGCTTGGGTAGGGGTGGATAGGGATGGGCACGGGGAAGTGTCGATGCCTCGCCATAGCCATGCCTCGCGATGCCTTTCGATAGCTGTGGATGTGGGCGGGCATTTTAGCTTTTGGGCTGGGGCCGCTGTTCTTCTTGTTGCGCATGGAAGGAGTGGTGACATCGCTAGGTCTCGAGAGCGAGGGCCGTGGATGCCTGTGCAATTCCCTACCTATCGATAGGCATCGATATCGATCGTCATCGATAGATATCGATGCCGATCGATATCGAGGCCTATCGATAGGCCTCGATAGGTGCGGTTCTGGCGAGGCATGCAGAGCTTTTAGTCTGTGCGCCGTGTTGGTGTTGGTAGGCCCCGGGGCCTGTCGACATTGACCGTTGTTGGGGTCGAGGGCCCTTCCCGAGGACGGATTTCCCTACGTGTCGCTGGGGAACGACATCCAGAGACTTGGAGCCCTCGGGGTGTGCATGGATAGCTCTGCATCCTGACAGGGAGCCATGCTATGTGTTGGCATCGCTATCGTTTGGGTTCGTCCTGCGTCGGCATCGAGAGACATGGCTAACTCTCGCTGGCCATCGCTGCCGAGATGCGGCGAGAGCTCTCAAAGCCCACGGGCCTCGCGAGCGATAGGGCTCTTGCTGTCGAGGGTGCTGTGTCTGGGGAGGCATGGATGGCGCTTGATTTGCCTAAGCTTGGGTAGGGGTGGATAGGGATGGGCACGGGGAAGTGTCGATGCCTCGCGATAGCCATGCCTCGCGATGCCTTTCGATAGCTGTGGATCTGGGCGGGCATTTTAGCTTTTGGGCTGGGGCCGCTGTTGTTCTTGTTGCGCATGGAAGGAGTGGTGACATCGCTAGGTCTCGAGAGCGAGGGCCGTGGATGCCTGTGCAATTCCCTACCTATCGATAGGCGTCGATATCGATCGTCATCGATAGATATCGATGCCGATCGATATCGAGGCCTATCGATAGGCCTCGATAGGTGCGGTTCTGGCGAGGCATGCAGAGCTTTTAGTCTGTGCGCCGTGTTGGTGTTGGTAGGCCCCGGGGCCTGTCGACATTGACCGTTGTTGGGGTCGAGGGCCCTTCCCGAGGACGGATTTCCCTACGTGTCGCTGGGGAACGACATCCAGAGACTTGGAGCCCTCGGGGTGTGCATGGATAGCTCTGCATCCTGACAGGGAGCCATGCTATGTGTTGGCATCGCTATCGATGGGGTTCGCCCTGCGTCGGCATCGAGAGACATGGCTAACTCTCGCTGGCCATCGCTGCCGAGATGCGGCGAGAGCTCTCAAAGCCCACGGGCCTCGCGAGCGATAGGGCTCTTGCTGTCGAGGGTGCTGTGTCTGGGGAGGCATGGATGGCGCTTGATTTGCCTAAGCTTGGGTAGGGGTGGATAGGGATGGGCACGGGGAAGTGTCGATGCCTCGCCATAGCCATGCCTCGCGATGCCTTTCGATAGCTGTGGATCTGGGCGGGCATTTTAGCTTTTGGGCTGGGGCCGCTGTTGTTCTTGTTGCGCATGGAAGGAGTGGTGACATCGCTAGGTCTCGAGAGCGAGGGCCGTGGATGCCTGTGTAGTTCCCTACCTATCGATAGGCGTCGATATCGATCGTCATCGATAGATATCGATGCCGATCGATATCGAGGCCTATCGATAGGCCTCGATAGGTGCGGTTCTGGCGAGGCATGCAGAGCTTTAGTCTGTGCGCCGTGTTGGTGTTGGTAGGCCCCGGGGCCTGTCGACATTGACCGTTGTTGGGGTCGAGGGCCCTTCCCGAGGACGGATTTCCCTACGTGTCGCTGGGGAACGACATCCAGAGACTTGGAGCCCTCGGGGTGTGCATGGATAGCTCTGCATCCTGACAGGGAGCCATGCTATGTGTTGGCATCGCTATCGATGGGGTTCGCCCTGCGTCGGCATCGAGAGACATGGCTAACTCTCGCTGGCCATCGCTGCCGAGATGCGGCGAGAGCTCTCAAAGCCCACGGGCCTCGCGAGCGATAGGGCTCTTGCTGTCGAGGGTGCTGTGTCTGGGGAGGCATGGATGGCGCTTGATTTGCCTAAGCTTGGGTAGGGGTGGATAGGGATGGGCACGGGGAAGTGTCGATGCCTCGCCATAGCCATGCCTCGCGATGCCTTTCGATAGCTGTGGATCTGGGCGGGCATTTTAACTTTTGGGCTGGGGCCGCTGTTCTTCTTGTTGCGCATGGAAGGAGTGGTGACATCGCTAGGTCTCGAGAGCGAGGGCCGTGGATGCCTGTGCAATTCCCTACCTATCGATAGGCGTCGATATCGATCGTCATCGATAGATATCGATGCCAATCGATATCGAGGCCTATCGATAGGCCTCGATAGGTGCGGTTCTGGCGAGGCATGCAGAGCTTTTAGTCTGTGCGCCGTGTTGGTGTTGGTAGGCCCCGGGGCCTGTCGACATTGACCGTTGTTGGGGTCGAGGGCCCTTCCCGAGGACGGATTTCCCCACGTGTTGCTGGGGAACGACATCCAGAGACTTGGAGCCCTCGGGGTGTGCATGGATAGCTCTGCATCCTGACAGGGAGCCATGCTATGTGTTGGCATCGCTATCGTTTGGGTTCGTCCTGCGTCGGCATCGAGAGACATCGCTAACTCTCGCTGGCCATCGCTGCCGAGATGCGGCGAGAGCTCTCAAAGCCCACGGGCCTCGCGAGCGATAGGGCTCTTGCTGTCGAGGGTGCTGTGTCTGGGGAGGCATGGATGGCGCTTGATTTGCCTAAGCTTGGGTAGGGGTGGATAGGGATGGGCACGGGGAAGTGTCGATGCCTCGCCATAGCCATGCCTCGCGATGCCTTTCGATAGCTGTGGATCTGGGTGGGCATTTTAGCTTTTGGGCTGGGGCCGCTGTTGTTCTTGTTGCGCATGGAAGGAGTGGTGACATCGCTAGGTCTCGAGAGCGAGGGCCGTGGATGCCTGTGCAATTCCCTACCTATCGATAGGCGTCGATATCGATCGTCATCGATAGATATCGATGCCGATCGATATCGAGGCCTATCGATAGGCCTCGATAGGTGCGGTTCTGGCGAGGCATGCAGAGCTTTTAGTCTGTGCGCCGTGTTGGTGTTGGTAGGCCCCGGGGCCTGTCGACATTGACCGTTGTTGGGGTCGAGGGCCCTTCCCGAGGACGGATTTCCCCACGTGTCGCTGGGGAACGACATCCAGAGACTTGGAGCCCTCGGGGTGTGCATGGATAGCTCTGCATCCTGACAGGGAGCCATGCTATGTGTTGGCATCGCTATCGATGGGGTTCGCCCTGCGTCGGCATCGAGAGACATCGCTAACTCTCGCTGGCCATCGCTGCCGAGATGCGGCGAGAGCTCTCAAAGCCCACGGGCCTCGCGAGCGATAGGGCTCTTGCTGTCGAGGGTGCTGTGTCTGGGGAGGCATGGATGGCGCTTGATTTGCCTAAGCTTGGGTAGGGGTGGATAGGGATGGGCACGGGGAAGTGTCGATGCCTCGCCATAGCCATGCCTCGCGATGCCTTTTGATAGCTGTGGATCTGGGCGGGCATTTTAGCTTTTGGGCTGGGGCCGCTGTTCTTGTTGCGCATGGAAGGAGTGGTGACATCGCTAGGTCTCGAGGGCGAGGGCCGTGGATGCCTGTGCAATTCCCTACCTATCGATAGGCGTCGATATCGATCGTCATCGATAGATATCGATGCCGATCGATATCGACGCCTATCGATAGTCCTCAATAGCTGCGATTCTGGCGAGGCATGCAGAGCTTTTAGTCTGTGCGCCGTGTTGGTGTTGGTAGGCCCCGGGGCCTGTCGACATTGACCGTTGTTGGGGTCGAGGGCCCTTCCGGAGGACGGATTTCCCTACGTGTCGCTGGGGAACGACATCCAGAGACTTGGAGCCCTCGGGGTGTGCATGGATAGCTCTGCATCCTGACAGGGAGCCATGCTATGTGTTGGCATCGCTATCGATGGGGTTCGCCCTGCGTCGGCATCGAGTGACATGGCTAACTCTCGCTGGCCATCGCTGCCGAGATGCGGCGAGAGCTCTCAAAGCCCACGGGCCTCGCGAGCGATAGGGCTCTTGCTGTCGAGCGTGCTGTGTCTGGGGAGGCATGGATGGCGCTTGATTTGCCTAAGCTTGGGTAGGGGTGGATAGGGATGGGCACGGGGAAGTGTCGATGCCTCGCCATAGCCATGCCTCGCGATGCCTTTCGATAGCTGTGGATCTGGGCGGGCATTTTAGCTTTTGGGCTGGGGCCGCTGTTGTTCTTGTTGCGCATGGAAGGAGTGGTGACATCGCTAGGTCTCGAGGGCGAGGGCCGTGGATGCCTGTGCAATTCCCTACCTATCGATAGGCGTCGATATCGATCGTCATCGATAGATATCGACGCCGATCGATATCGACGCCTATCGATAGTCCTCGATAGCTGAGATTCTGGCGAGGCATGCAGAGCTTTTAGTCTGTGCGCCGTGTTGGTGTTGGTAGGCCCCGGGGCCTGTCGACATTGACCGTTGTTGGGGTCGAGGGCCCTTCCCAAGGACGGATTTCCCCACGTGTCGCTGGGGAACGACATCCAGAGACTTGGAGCCCTCGGGGTGTGCATGGATAGCTCTGCATCCTGACAGGGAGCCATGCTATGTGTTGGCATCGCTATCGATGGGGTTCGCCCTGCGTCGGCATCGAGAGACATGGCTAACTCTCGCTGGCCATCGCTGCCGAGATGCGGCGAGAGCTCTCAAAGCCCACGGGCCTCGCGAGCGATAGGGCTCTTGCTGTCGAGGGTGCTGTGTCTGGGGAGGCATGGATGGCGCTTGATTTGCCTAAGCTTGGGTAGGGGTGGATAGGGATGGGCACGGGGAAGTGTCGATGCCTCGCCATAGCCATGCCTCGCGATGCCTTTCGATAGCTGTGGATCTGGGCGGGCATTTTAGCTTTTGGGCTGGGGCCGCTGTTGTTCTTGTTGCGCATGGAAGGAGTGGTGACATCGCTAGGTCTCGAGAGCGAGGGCCGTGGATGCCTGTGCAATTCCCTACCTATCGATAGGCGTCGATATCGACCGTCATCAATAGATAGCGATGCCGATCGATATCGACGCCTATCGATAGGCCTCGATAGCTGCGGTTCTGGCGAGGCATGCAGAGCTTTTAGTCTGTGCGCCGTGTTGGTGTTGGTAGGCCCCGGGGCCTGTCGACATTGACCGTTGTTGGGGTCGAGGGCCCTTCCCGAGGACGGATTTCCCTATGCGTCGCTGGGGAACGACATCCAGAGACTTGGAGCCCTCGGGGTGTGCCTGGATAGCTCTGCATCCTGACAGGGAGCCATGCTATGTGTTGGCATCGCTATCGATGGGGTTCGCCCTGCGTCGGCATCGAGAGACATGGCTAACTCTCGCTGGCCATCGCTGCCGAGATGCGGCGAGAGCTCTCAAAGCCCACGGGCCTCGCGAGCGATAGGGCTCTTGCTGTCGAGGGTGCTGTGTCTGGGGAGGCATGGATGGCGCTTGATTTGCCTAAGCTTGGGTAGGGGTGGATAGGGATGGGCACGGGGAAGTGTCGATGCCTCGCCATAGCCATGCCTCGCGATGCCTTTCGATAGCTGTGGATCTGGGCGGGCATTTTAGCTTTTGGGCTGGGGCCGCTGTTCTTCTTGTTGCGCATGGAAGGAGTGGTGACATCGCTAGGTCTCGAGAGCGAGGGCCGTGGATGCCTGTGCAATTCCCTACCTATCGATAGGCGTCGATATCGATCGTCATCAATAGATATCGATGCCGATCGATATCGAGGCCTATCGATAGGCCTCGATAGGTGCGGTTCTGGCGAGGCATGCAGAGCTTTTAGTCTGTGCGCCGTGTTGGTGTTGGTAGGCCCCGGGGCCTGTCGACATTGACCGTTGTTGGGGTCGAGGGCCCTTCCCGAGGACGGATTTCCCCACGTGTCGCTGGGGAACGACATCCAGAGACTTGGAGCCCTCGGGGTGTGCATGGATAGCTCTGCATCCTGACAGGGAGCCATGCTATGTGTTGGCATCGCTATCGATGGGGTTCGCCCTGCGTCGGCATCGAGAGACATGGCTAACTCTCGCTGGCCATCGCTGCCGAGATGCGGCGAGAGCTCTCAAAGCCCACGGGCCTCGCGAGCGATAGGGCTCTTGCTGTCGAGGGTGCTGTGTCTGGGGA
The DNA here is from genome assembly GCF_036370855.1 of Dromaius novaehollandiae. Taxonomy (NCBI): domain Eukaryota; kingdom Metazoa; phylum Chordata; class Aves; order Casuariiformes; family Dromaiidae; genus Dromaius; species Dromaius novaehollandiae. Next base: position 79,582,504 of record NC_088132.1, read on the forward strand.
GGCATGGATGGCGCTTGATTTGCCTAAGCTTGGGTAGGGGTGGATAGGGATGGGCACGGGGAAGTGTCGATGCCTCGCCATAGCCATGCCTCGCGATGCCTTTCGATAGCTGTGGATCTGGGCGGGCATTTTAGCTTTTGGGCTGGGGCCGCTGTTGTTCTTGTTGCGCATGGAAGGAGTGGTGACATCGCTAGGTGTCGAGAGCGAGGGCCGTGGATGCCTGTGCAATTCCCTACCTATCGATAGGCGTCGATATCGATCGTCATCGATAGATATCGATGCCGATCGATATCGAGGCCTATCGATAGGCCTCGATAGGTGCGGTTCTGGCGAGGCATGCAGAGCTTTTAGTCTGTGCGCTGTGTTGGTGTTGGTAGGCCCCGGGGCCTGTCGACATTGACCGTTGTTGGTGTCGAGGGCCCTTCCCGAGGACGGATTTCCCTACGTGTCGCTGGGGAACGACATCCAGAGACTTGGAGCCCTCGGGGTGTGCATGGATAGCTCTGCATCCTGACAGGGAGCCATGCTATGTGTTGGCATCGCTATCGTTTGGGATCGTCCTGCGTCGGCATCGAGAGACATCGCTAACTCTCGCTGGCCATCGCTGCCGAGATGCGGCGAGAGCTCTCAAAGCCCACGGGCCTCGCGAGCGATAGGGCTCTTGCTGTCGAGGGTGCTGTGTCTGGGGAGGCATGGATGGCGCTTGACTTGCCTAAGCTTGGGTAGGGGTGGATAGGGATGGGCACGGGGAAGTGTCGATGCCTCGCCATAGCCATGCCTCGCGATGCCTTTCGATAGCTGTGGATCTGGGCGGGCATTTTAGCTTTTGGGCTGGGGCCGCTGTTGTTCTTGTTGCGCATGGAAGGAGTGGTGACATCGCTAGGTCTCGAGAGCGAGGGCCCAGGATGCCTGTGCAATTCCCTACCTATCGATAGGCGTCGATATCGATCGTCATCGATAGATATCGATGCCGATCGATATCGAGGCCTATCGATAGGCCTCGATAGGTGCGGTTCTGGCGAGGCATGCAGAGCTTTAGTCTGTGCGCCGTGTTGGTGTTGGTAGGCCCCGGGGCCTGTCGACATTGACCGTTGTTGGGGTTGAGGGCCCTTCCCGAGGACGGATTTCCCTACGTGTTGCTGGGGAACGACATCCAGAGACTTGGAGCCCTCGGGGTGTTCCTGGACAGCTCAGCATCCTGACAGGGAGCCATGCTATGTGTTGGCATCGCTATCGATGGGGTTCGCCCTGCGTCGGCATCGAGAGACATGGCTAACTCTCGCTGGCCATCGCTGCCGAGATGCGGCGAGAGCTCTCAAAGCCCACGGGCCTCGCGAGCGATAGGGCTCTTGCTGTCGAGGGTGCTGTGTCTGGGGAGGCATGGATGGCGCTTGATTTGCCTAAGCTTGGGTAGGGGTGGATAGGGATGGGCACGGGGAAGTGTCGATGCCTCGCGATAGCCATGCCTCGCGATGCCTTTCGATAGCTGTGGATCTGGGCGGGCATTTTAGCTTTTGGGCTGGGGCCGCTGTTGTTCTTGTTGCGCATGGAAGGAGTGGTGACATCGCTAGGTCTCGAGAGCGAGGGCCGTGGATGCCTGTGCAATTCCCTACCTATCGATAGGCGTCGATATCGATCGTCATCGATAGATATCGATGCCGATCGATATCGAGGCCTATCGATAGGCCTCGATAGGTGCGGTTCTGGCGAGGCATGCAGAGCTTTTAGTCTGTGCGCCGTGTTGGTGTTGGTAGGCCCCGGGGCCTGTCGACATTGACCGTTGTTGGGGTCGAGGGCCCTTCCCGAGGACGGATTTCCCTACGTGTCGCTGGGGAACGACATCCAGAGACTTGGAGCCCTCGGGGTGTGCATGGATAGCTCTGCATCCTGACAGGGAGCCATGCTATGTGTTGGCATCGCTATCGATGGGGTTCGCCCTGCGTCAGCATCGAGAGACATCGCTAACTCTCGCTGGCCATCGCTGCCGAGATGCGGCGAGAGCTCTCAAAGCCCACGGGCCTCGCGAGCGATAGGGCTCTTGCTGTCGAGGGTGCTGTGTCTGGGGAGGCATGGATGGCGCTTGATTTGCCTAAGCTTGGGTAGGGGTGGATAGGGATGGGCACGGGGAAGTGTCGATGCCTCGCCATAGCCATGCCTCGCGATGCCTTTCGATAGCTGTGGATCTGGGCGGGCATTTTAGCTTTTGGGCTGGGGCCGCTGTTGTTCTTGTTGCGCATGGAAGGAGTGGTGACATCGCTAGGTCTCGAGAGCGAGGGCCGTGGATGCCTGTGTAGTTCCCTACCTATCGATAGGCGTCGATATCGATCGTCATCGATAGATATCGATGCCGATCGATATCGAGGCCTATCGATAGGCCTCGATAGGTGCGGTTCTGGCGAGGCATGCAGAGCTTTAGTCTGTGCGCCGTGTTGGTGTTGGTAGGCCCCGGGGCCTGTCGACATTGACCGTTGTTGGGGTCGAGGGCCCTTCCCGAGGACGGATTTCCCTACGTGTCGCTGGGGAACGACATCCAGAGACTTGGAGCCCTCGGGGTGTGCATGGATAGCTCTGCATCCTGACAGGGAGCCATGCTATGTGTTGGCATCGCTATCGATGGGGTTCGCCCTGCGTCGGCATCGAGAGACATGGCTAACTCTCGCTGGCCATCGCTGCCGAGATGCGGCGAGAGCTCTCAAAGCCCACGGGCCTCGCGAGCGATAGGGCTCTTGCTGTCGAGGGTGCTGTGTCTGGGGAGGCATGGATGGCGCTTGATTTGCCTAAGCTTGGGTAGGGGTGGATAGGGATGGGCACGGGGAAGTGTCGATGCCTCGCCATAGCCATGCCTCGCGATGCCTTTCGATAGCTGTGGATGTGGGCGGGCATTTTAGCTTTTGGGCTGGGGCCGCTGTTCTTCTTGTTGCGCATGGAAGGAGTGGTGACATCGCTAGGTCTCGAGAGCGAGGGCCGTGGATGCCTGTGCAATTCCCTACCTATCGATAGGCGTCGATATCGATCGTCATCGATAGATATCGATGCCGATCGATATCGAGGCCTATCGATAGGCCTCGATAGGTGCGGTTCTGGCGAGGCATGCAGAGCTTTTAGTCTGTGCGCCGTGTTGGTGTTGGTAGGCCCCGGGGCCTGTCGACATTGACCGTTGTTGGGGTCGAGGGCCCTTCCCGAGGACGGATTTCCCCACGTGTTGCTGGGGAACGACATCCAGAGACTTGGAGCCCTCGGGGTGTGCATGGATAGCTCTGCATCCTGACAGGGAGCCATGCTATGTGTTGGCATCGCTATCGTTTGGGTTCGTCCTGCGTCGGCATCGAGAGACATGGCTAACTCTCGCTGGCCATCGCTGCCGAGATGCGGCGAGAGCTCTCAAAGCCCACGGGCCTCGCGAGCGATAGGGCTCTTGCTGTCGAGGGTGCTGTGTCTGGGGAGGCATGGATGGCGCTTGATTTGCCTAAGCTTGGGTAGGGGTGGATAGGGATGGGCACGGGGAAGTGTCGATGCCTCGCCATAGCCATGCCTCGCGATGCCTTTCGATAGCTGTGGATCTGGGCGGGCATTTTAGCTTTTGGGCTGGGGCCGCTGTTGTTCTTGTTGCGCATGGAAGGAGTGGTGACATCGCTAGGTCTCGAGAGCGAGGGCCGTGGATGCCTGTGCAATTCCCTACCTATCGATAGGCGTCGATATCGATCGTCATCGATAGATATCGATGCCGATCGATATCGAGGCCTATCGATAGGCCTCGATAGGTGCGGTTCTGGCGAGGCATGCAGAGCTTTTAGTCTGTGCGCCGTGTTGGTGTTGGTAGGCCCCGGGGCCTGTCGACATTGACCGTTGTTGGGGTCGAGGGCCCTTCCCGAGGACGGATTTCCCTACGTGTCGCTGGGGAACGACATCCAGAGACTTGGAGCCCTCGGGGTGTGCATGGATAGCTCTGCATCCTGACAGGGAGCCATGCTATGTGTTGGCATCGCTATCGATGGGGTTCGCCCTGCGTCGGCATCGAGAGACATCGCTAACTCTCGCTGGCCATCGCTGCCGAGATGCGGCGAGAGCTCTCAAAGCCCACGGGCCTCGCGAGCGATAGGGCTCTTGCTGTCGAGGGTGCTGTGTCTGGGGAGGCATGGATGGCGCTTGATTTGCCTAAGCTTGGGTAGGGGTGGATAGGGATGGGCACGGGGAAGTGTCGATGCCTCGCCATAGCCATGCCTCGCGATGCCTTTCGATAGCTGTGGATCTGGGCGGGCATTTTAGCTTTTGGGCTGGGGCCGCTGTTCTTGTTGCGCATGGAAGGAGTGGTGACATCGCTAGGTCTCGAGGGCGAGGGCCGTGGATGCCTGTGCAATTCCCTACCTATCGATAGGCGTCGATATCGATCGTCATCGATAGATATCGATGCCGATCGATATCGACGCCTATCGATAGTCCTCAATAGCTGCGATTCTGGCGAGGCATGCAGAGCTTTTAGTCTGTGCGCCGTGTTGGTGTTGGTAGGCCCCGGGGCCTGTCGACATTGACCGTTGTTGGGGTCGAGGGCCCTTCCGGAGGACGGATTTCCCTACGTGTCGCTGGGGAACGACATCCAGAGACTTGGAGCCCTCGGGGTGTGCCTGGATAGCTCTGCATCCTGACAGGGAGCCATGCTATGTGTTGGCATCGCTATCGATGGGGTTCGCCCTGCGTCGGCATCGAGTGACATGGCTAACTCTCGCTGGCCATCGCTGCCGAGATGCGGCGAGAGCTCTCAAAGCCCACGGGCCTCGCGAGCGATAGGGCTCTTGCTGTCGAGCGTGCTGTGTCTGGGGAGGCATGGATGGCGCTTGATTTGCCTAAGCTTGGGTAGGGGTGGATAGGGATGGGCACGGGGAAGTGTCGATGCCTCGCCATAGCCATGCCTCGCGATGCCTTTCGATAGCTGTGGATCTGGGCGGGCATTTTAGCTTTTGGGCTGGGGCCGCTGTTGTTCTTGTTGCGCATGGAAGGAGTGGTGACATCGCTAGGTCTCGAGGGCGAGGGCCGTGGATGCCTGTGCAATTCCCTACCTATCGATAGGCGTCGATATCGATCGTCATCGATAGATATCGACGCCGATCGATATCGACGCCTATCGATAGTCCTCGATAGCTGAGATTCTGGCGAGGCATGCAGAGCTTTTAGTCTGTGCGCCGTGTTGGTGTTGGTAGGCCCCGGGGCCTGTCGACATTGACCGTTGTTGGGGTCGAGGGCCCTTCCCAAGGACGGATTTCCCCACGTGTCGCTGGGGAACGACATCCAGAGACTTGGAGCCCTCGGGGTGTGCATGGATAGCTCTGCATCCTGACAGGGAGCCATGCTATGTGTTGGCATCGCTATCGATGGGGTTCGCCCTGCGTCGGCATCGAGAGACATGGCTAACTCTCGCTGGCCATCGCTGCCGAGATGCGGCGAGAGCTCTCAAAGCCCACGGGCCTCGCGAGCGATAGGGCTCTTGCTGTCGAGGGTGCTGTGTCTGGGGAGGCATGGATGGCGCTTGATTTGCCTAAGCTTGGGTAGGGGTGGATAGGGATGGGCACGGGGAAGTGTCGATGCCTCGCCATAGCCATGCCTCGCGATGCCTTTCGATAGCTGTGGATCTGGGCGGGCATTTTAGCTTTTGGGCTGGGGCCGCTGTTCTTCTTGTTGCGCATGGAAGGAGTGGTGACATCGCTAGGTCTCGAGGGCGAGGGCCGTGGATGCCTGTGCAATTCCCTACCTATCGATAGGCGTCGATATCGATCGTCATCGATAGATATCGATGCCGATCGATATCGACGCCTATCGATAGTCCTCAATAGCTGCGATTCTGGCGAGGCATGCAGAGCTTTTAGTCTGTGCGCCGTGTTGGTGTTGGTAGGCCCCGGGGCCTGTCGACATTGACCGTTGTTGGGGTCGAGGGCCCTTCCCGAGGACGGATTTCCCTACGTGTCGCTGGGGAACGACATCCAGAGACTTGGAGCCCTCGGGGTGTGCCTGGATAGCTCTGCATCCTGACAGGGAGCCATGCTATGTGTTGGCATCGCTATCGATGGGGTTTGCCCTGCGTCGGCATCGAGAGACATGGCTAACTCTCGCTGGCCATCGCTGCCGAGATGCGGCGAGAGCTCTCAAAGCCCACGGGCCTCGCGAGCGATAGGGCTCTTGCTGTCGAGGGTGCTGTGTCTGGGGAGGCATGGATGGCGCTTGATTTGCCTAAGCTTGGGTAGGGGTGGATAGGGATGGGCACGGGGAAGTGTCGATGCCTCGCCATAGCCATGCCTCGCGATGCCTTTCGATAGCTGTGGATCTGGGCGGGCATTTTAGCTTTTGGGCTGGGGCCGCTGTTGTTCTTGTTGCGCATGGAAGGAGTGGTGACATCGCTAGGTCTCGAGGGCGAGGGCCGTGGATGCCTGTGCAATTCCCTACCTATCGATAGGCGTCGATATCGATCGTCATCGATAGATATCGACGCCGATCGATATCGACGCCTATCGATAGTCCTCGATAGCTGAGATTCTGGCGAGGCATGCAGAGCTTTTAGTCTGTGCGCCGTGTTGGTGTTGGTAGGCCCCGGGGCCTGTCGACATTGACCGTTGTTGGGGTTGAGGGCCCTTCCCGAGGACGGATTTCCCTACGTGTCGCTGGGGAACGACATCCAGAGACTTGGAGCCCTCGGGGTGTGCATGGATAGCTCTGCATCCTGACAGGGAGCCATGCTATGTGTTGGCATCGCTATCGATGGGGTTCGCCCTGCGTCGGCATCGAGAGACATCGCTAACTCTCGCTGGCCATCGCTGCCGAGATGCGGCGAGAGCTCTCAAAGCCCACGGGCCTCGCGAGCGATAGGGCTCTTGCTGTCGAGGGTGCTGTGTCTGGGGAGGCATGGATGGCGCTTGATTTGCCTAAGCTTGGGTAGGGGTGGATAGGGATGGGCACGGGGAAGTGTCGATGCCTCGCCATAGCCATGCCTCGCGATGCCTTTCGAGAGCTGTGGATCTGGGCGGGCATTTTAGCTTTTGGGCTGGGGCCGCTGTTCTTCTTGTTGCGCATGGAAGGAGTGGTGACATCGCTAGGTCTCGAGAGCGAGGGCCGTGGATGCCTGTGCAATTCCCTACCTATCGATAGGCGTTGATATCGACCGTCATCGATAGAAATCGATGCCGATCGATATCGACGCCTATCGATAGGCCTCGATAGCTGTGGTTCTGGCGAGGCATGCAGAGCTTTTAGTCTGTGCGCCATGTTGGTGTTGGTAGGCCCCGGGGCCTGTCGACATTGACCGTTGTTGGGGTCGAGGGCCCTTCCCAAGGACGGATTTCCCCACGTGTCGCTGGGGAACGACATCCAGAGACTTGGAGCCCTCGGGGTGTGCATGGATAGCTCTGCATCCTGACAGGGAGCCATGCTATGTGTTGGCATCGCTATCGATCGGGTTCGTCCTGCGTCGGCATCGAGAGACATCGCTAACTCTCACTGGCCATCGCTGCCGAGATGCGGCGAGAGCTCTCAAAGCCCACGGGCCTCGCGAGCGATAGGGCTCTTGCTGTCGAGGGTGCTGTGTCTGGGGAGGCATGGATGGCGCTTGATTTTCCTAAGCTTGGGTAGGGGTGGATAGGGATGGGCACGGGGAAGTGTCGATGCCTCGCCATAGCCATGCCTCGCGATGCCTTTCGATAGCTGTGGATCTGGGCGGGCATTTTAGCTTTTGGGCTGGGGCCGCTGTTGTTCTTGTTGCGCATGGAAGGAGTGGTGACATCGCTAGGTCTCGAGAGCGAGGGCCGTGGATGCCTGTGCAATTCCCTACCTATCGATAGGCGTCGATATCGATCGTCATCAATAGATATCGATGCCGATCGATATCGAGGCCTATCGATAGGCCTCGATAGGTGCGGTTCTGGCGAGGCATGCAGAGCTTTTAGTCTGTGCGCCGTGTTGGTGTTGGTAGGCCCCGGGGCCTGTCGACATTGACCGTTGTTGGGGTCGAGGGCCCTTCCCGAGGATGGATTTCCCTACGTGTTGCTGGGGAACGACATCCAGAGACTTGGAGCCCTCGGGGTGTGCATGGATAGCTCTGCATCCTGACAGGGAGCCATGCTATGTGTTGGCATCGCTATCGATGGGGTTCGCCCTGCGTCGGCATCGAGAGACATGGCTAACTCTCGCTGGCCATCGCTGCCGAGATGCGGCGAGAGCTCTCAAAGCCCACGGGCCTCGCGAGCGATAGGGCTCTTGCTGTCGAGGGTGCTGTGTCTGGGGAGGCATGGATGGCGCTTGATTTGCCTAAGCTTGGGTAGGGGTGGATAGGGATGGGCACGGGGAAGTGTCGATGCCTCGCCATAGCCATGCCTCGCGATGCCTTTCGATAGCTGTGGATCTGGGCGGGCATTTTAGCTTTTGGGCTGGGGCCGCTGTTCTTCTTGTTGCGCATGGAAGGAGTGGTGACATCGCTAGGTCTCGAGGGCGAGGGCCGTGGATGCCTGTGCAATTCCCTACCTATCGATAGGCGTCGATATCGATCGTCATCGATAGATATCGACGCCGATCGATATCGACGCCTATCGATAGTCCTCGATAGCTGAGATTCTGGCGAGGCATGCAGAGCTTTTAGTCTGTGCGCCGTGTTGGTGTTGGTAGGCCCCGGGGCCTGTCGACATTGACCGTTGTTGGGGTCGAGGGCCCTTCCCGAGGACGGATTTCCCTACGTGTCGCTGGGGAACGACATCCAGAGACTTGGAGCCCTCGGGGTGTGCATGGATAGCTCTGCATCCTGACAGGGAGCCATGCTATGTGTTGGCATCGCTATCGATGGGGTTCGCCCTGCGTCGGCATCGAGAGACATGGCTAACTCTCGCTGGCCATCGCTGCCGAGATGCGGCGAGAGCTCTCAAAGCCCACGGGCCTCGCGAGCGATAGGGCTCTTGCTGTCGAGGGTGCTGTGTCTGGGGAGGCATGGATGGCGCTTGATTTGCCTAAGCTTGGGTAGGGGTGGATAGGGATGGGCACGGGGAAGTGTCGATGCCTCGCCATAGCCATGCCTCGCGATGCCTTTCGAGAGCTGTGGATCTGGGCGGGCATTTTAGCTTTTGGGCTGGGGCCGCTGTTCTTCTTGTTGCGCATGGAAGGAGTGGTGACATCGCTAGGTCTCGAGAGCGAGGGCCGTGGATGCCTGTGCAATTCCCTACCTATCGATAGGCGTCGATATCGACCGTCATCGATAGAAATCGATGCCGATCGATATCGACGCCTATCGATAGGCCTCGATAGCTGTGGTTCTGGCGAGGCATGCAGAGCTTTTAGTCTGTGCGCCATGTTGGTGTTGGTAGGCCCCGGGGCCTGTCGACATTGACCGTTGTTGGGGTCGAGGGCCCTTCCCAAGGACGGATTTCCCCACGTGTCGCTGGGGAACGACATCCAGAGACTTGGAGCCCTCGGGGTGTGCATGGATAGCTCTGCATCCTGACAGGGAGCCATGCTATGTGTTGGCATCGCTATCGATCGGGTTCGTCCTGCGTCGGCATCGAGAGACATGGCTAACTCTCGCTGGCCATCGCTGCCGAGATGCGGCGAGAGCTCTCAACGCCCACGGGCCTCGCGAGCGATAGGGCTCTTGCTGTCAAGGGTGCTGTGTCTGGGGAGGCATGGATGGCGCTTGATTTGCCTAAGCTTGGGTAGGGGTGGATAGGGATGGGCACGGGGAAGTGTCGATGCCTCGCCATAGCCATGCCTCGCGATGCCTTTCGATAGCTGTGGATCTGGGCGGGCATTTTAGCTTTTGGGCTGGGGCCGCTGTTCTTCTTGTTGCGCATGGAAGGAGTGGTGACATCGCTAGGTCTCGAGGGCGAGGGCCGTGGATGCCTGTGCAATTCCCTACCTATCGATAGGCGTCGATATCGATCGTCATCGATAGATATCGACGCCGATCGATATCGACGCCTATCGATAGTCCTCGATAGCTGAGATTCTGGCGAGGCATGCAGAGCTTTTAGTCTGTGCGCCGTGTTGGTGTTGGTAGGCCCCGGGGCCTGTCGACATTGACCGTTGTTGGGGTCGAGGGCCCTTCCCGAGGACGGATTTCCCTACGTGTCGCTGGGGAACGACATCCAGAGACTTGGAGCCCTCGGGGTGTGCATGGATAGCTCTGCATCCTGACAGGGAGCCATGCTATGTGTTGGCATCGCTATCGATGGGGTTCGCCCTGCGTCGGCATCGAGAGACATCGCTAACTCTCGCTGGCCATCGCTGCCGAGATGCGGCGAGAGCTCTCAAAGCCCACGGGCCTCGCGAGCGATAGGGCTCTTGCTGTCGAGGGTGCTGTGTCTGGGGAGGCATGGATGGCGCTTGATTTGCCTAAGCTTGGGTAGGGGTGGATAGGGATGGGCACGGGGAAGTGTCGATGCCTCGCCATAGCCATGCCTCGCGATGCCTTTCGAGAGCTGTGGATCTGGGCGGGCATTTTAGCTTTTGGGCTGGGGCCGCTGTTCTTCTTGTTGCGCATGGAAGGAGTGGTGACATCGCTAGGTCTCGAGAGCGAGGGCCGTGGATGCCTGTGCAATTCCCTACCTATCGATAGGCGTCGATATCGACCGTCATCGATAGAAATCGATGCCGATCGATATCGACGCCTATCGATAGGCCTCGATAGCTGTGGTTCTGGCGAGGCATGCAGAGCTTTTAGTCTGTGCGCCATGTTGGTGTTGGTAGGCCCCGGGGCCTGTCGACATTGACCGTTGTTGGGGTCGAGGGCCCTTCCCAAGGACGGATTTCCCCACGTGTCGCTGGGGAACGACATCCAGAGACTTGGAGCCCTCGGGGTGTGCATGGATAGCTCTGCATCCTGACAGGGAGCCATGCTATGTGTTGGCATCGCTATCGATCGGGTTCGTCCTGCGTCGGCATCGAGAGACATGGCTAACTCTCGCTGGCCATCGCTGCCGAGATGCGGCGAGAGCTCTCAAAGCCCACGGGCCTCGCGAGCGATAGGGCTCTTGCTGTCAAGGGTGCTGTGTCTGGGGAGGCATGGATGGCGCTTGATTTGCCTAAGCTTGGGTAGGGGTGGATAGGGATGGGCACGGGGAAGTGTCGATGCCTCGCCATAGCCATGCCTCGCGATGCCTTTCGATAGCTGTGGATCTGGGCGGGCATTTTAGCTTTTGGGCTGGGGCCGCTGTTGTTCTTGTTGCGCATGGAAGGAGTGGTGACATCGCTAGGTCTCGAGAGCGAGGGCCGTGGATGCCTGTGCAATTCCCTACCTATCGATAGGCGTCGATATCGATCGTCATCAATAGATATCGATGCCGATCGATATCGAGGCCTATCGATAGGCCTCGATAGGTGCGGTTCTGGCGAGGCATGCAGAGCTTTTAGTCTGTGCGCCGTGTTGGTGTTGGTAGGCCCCGGGGCCTGTCGACATTGACCGTTGTTGGGGTCGAGGGCCCTTCCCGAGGACGGATTTCCCTACGTGTCGCTGGGGAACGACATCCAGAGACTTGGAGCCCTCGGGGTGTGCATGGATAGCTCTGCATCCTGACAGGGAGCCATGCTATGTGTTGGCATCGCTATCGATGGGGTTCGCCCTGCGTCGGCATCGAGAGACATGGCTAACTCTCGCTGGCCATTGCTGCCGAGATGCGGCGAGAGCTCTCAAAGCCCACGGGTCTCGCGAGCGATAGGGCTCTTGCTGTCGAGGGTGCTGTGTCTGGGGAGGCATGGATGGCGCTTGATTTTCCTAAGCTTGGGTAGGGGTGGATAGGGATGGGCACGGGGAAGTGTTGATGCCTCGCCATAGCCATGCCTCGCGATGCCTTTCGATAGCTGTGGATCTGGGCGGGCATTTTAGCTTTTGGGCTGGGGCCGCTGTTGTTCTTGTTGCGCATGGAAGGAGTGGTGACATCGCTAGGTCTCGAGAGCGAGGGCCGTGGATGCCTGTGCAATTCCCTACCTATCGATAGGCATCGATATCGATCGTCATCGATAGATATCGATGCCGATCGATATCGAGGCCTATCGATAGGCCTCGATAGCTGTGATTCTGGCGAGGCATGCAGAGCTTTTAGTCTGTGCGCCGTGTTGGTGTTGGTAGGCCCCGGGGCCTGTCGACATTGACCGTTGTTGGGGTCGAGGGCCCTTCCCGAGGACGGATTTCCCTACGTGTCGCTGGGGAACGACATCCAGAGACTTGGAGCCCTCGGGGTGTGCATGGATAGCTCTGCATCCTGACAGGGAGCCATGCTATGTGTTGGCATCGCTATCGATGGGGTTCGCCCTGCGTCGGCATCGAGAGACATGGCTAACTCTCGCTGGCCATCGCTGCCGAGATGCGGCGAGAGCTCTCAAAGCCCACGGGCCTCGCGAGCGATAGGGCTCTTGCTGTCGAGGGTGCTGTGTCTGGGGAGGCATGGATGGCGCTTGATTTGCCTAAGCTTGGGTAGGGGTGGATAGGGATGGGCACGGGGAAGTGTCGATGCCTCGCCATAGCCATGCCTCGCGATGCCTTTCGATAGCTGTGGATCTGGGTGGGCATTTTAGCTTTTGGGCTGGGGCCGCTGTTCTTCTTGTTGCGCATGGAAGGAGTGGTGACATCGCTAGGTCTCGAGAGCGAGGGCCGTGGATGCCTGTGCAATTCCCTACCTATCGATAGGCGTCGATATCGATCGTCATCGATAGATATCGATGCCGATCGATATCGAGGCCTATCGATAGGCCTCGATAGGTGCGGTTCTGGCGAGGCATGTGAGCTTTTAGTCTGTGCGCCGTGTTGGTGTTGGTAGGCCCCGGGGCCTGTCGACATTGACCGTTGTTGGGGTCGAGGGCCCTTCCCGAGGACGGATTTCCCTACGTGTCGCTGGGGAACGACATCCAGAGACTTGGAGCCCTCGGGGTGTGCATGGATAGCTCTGCATCCTGACAGGGAGCCATGCTATGTGTTGGCATCGCTATCGATGGGGTTCGCCCTGCGTCGGCATCGAGAGACATCGCTAACTCTCGCTGGCCATCGCTGCCGAGATGCGGCGAGAGCTCTCAAAGCCCACGGGCCTCGCGAGCGATAGGGCTCTTGCTGTCGAGGGTGCTGTGTCTGGGGAGGCATGGATGGCGCTTGATTTGCCTAAGCTTGGGTAGGGGTGGATAGGGATGGGCACGGGGAAGTGTCGATGCCTCGCCATAGCCATGCCTCGCGATGCCTTTCGAGAGCTGTGGATCTGGGCGGGCATTTTAGCTTTTGGGCTGGGGCCGCTGTTCTTCTTGTTGCGCATGGAAGGAGTGGTGACATCGCTAGGTCTCGAGAGCGAGGGCCGTGGATGCCTGTGCAATTCCCTACCTATCGATAGGCGTTGATATCGACCGTCATCGATAGAAATCGATGCCGATCGATATCGACGCCTATCGATAGGCCTCGATAGCTGTGGTTCTGGCGAGGCATGCAGAGCTTTTAGTCTGTGCGCCATGTTGGTGTTGGTAGGCCCCGGGGCCTGTCGACATTGACCGTTGTTGGGGTCGAGGGCCCTTCCCAAGGACGGATTTCCCCACGTGTCGCTGGGGAACGACATCCAGAGACTTGGAGCCCTCGGGGTGTGCATGGATAGCTCTGCATCCTGACAGGGAGCCATGCTATGTGTTGGCATCGCTATCGATCGGGTTCGTCCTGCGTCGGCATCGAGAGACATGGCTAACTCTCGCTGGCCATCGCTGCCGAGATGCGGCGAGAGCTCTCAAAGCCCACGGGCCTCGCGAGCGATAGGGCTCTTGCTGTCAAGGGTGCTGTGTCTGGGGAGGCATGGATGGCGCTTGATTTGCCTAAGCTTGGGTAGGGGTGGATAGGGATGGGCACGGGGAAGTGTCGATGCCTCGCCATAGCCATGCCTCGCGATGCCTTTCGATAGCTGTGGATCTGGGCGGGCATTTTAGCTTTTGGGCTGGGGCCGCTGTTGTTCTTGTTGCGCATGGAAGGAGTGGTGACATCGCTAGGTCTCGAGAGCGAGGGCCGTGGATGCCTGTGCAATTCCCTACCTATCGATAGGCGTCGATATCGATCGTCATCAATAGATATCGATGCCGATCGATATCGAGGCCTATCGATAGGCCTCGATAGGTGCGGTTCTGGCGAGGCATGCAGAGCTTTTAGTCTGTGCGCCGTGTTGGTGTTGGTAGGCCCCGGGGCCTGTCGACATTGACCGTTGTTGGGGTCGAGGGCCCTTCCCGAGGACGGATTTCCCTACGTGTCGCTGGGGAACGACATCCAGAGACTTGGAGCCCTCGGGGTGTGCATGGATAGCTCTGCATCCTGACAGGGAGCCATGCTATGTGTTGGCATCGCTATCGATGGGGTTTGCCCTGCGTCGGCATCGAGAGACATGGCTAACTCTCGCTGGCCATCGCTGCCGAGATGCGGCGAGAGCTCTCAAAGCCCACGGGCCTCGCGAGCGATAGGGCTCTTGCTGTCGAGGGTGCTGTGTCTGGGGAGGCATGGATGGCGCTTGATTTGCCTAAGCTTGGGTAGGGGTGGATAGGGATGGGCACGGGGAAGTGTCGATGCCTCGCCATAGCCATGCCTCGCGATGCCTTTCGATAGCTGTGGATCTGGGTGGGCATTTTAGCTTTTGGGCTGGGGCCGCTGTTGTTCTTGTTGCGCATGGAAGGAGTGGTGACATCGCTAGGTCTCGAGAGCGAGGGCCGTGGATGCCTGTGCAATTCCCTACCTATCGATAGGCGTCGATATCGATCGTCATCGATAGATATCGATGCCGATCGATATCGAGGCCTATCGATAGGCCTCGATAGGTGCGGTTCTGGCGAGGCATGTGAGCTTTTAGTCTGTGCGCCGTGTTGGTGTTGGTAGGCCCCGGGGCCTGTCGACATTGACCGTTGTTGGGGTCGAGGGCCCTTCCCGAGGACGGATTTCCCTACGTGTCGCTGGGGAACGACATCCAGAGACTTGGAGCCCTCGGGGTGTGCCTGGATAGCTCTGCATCCTGACAGGGAGCCATGCTATGTGTTGGCATCGCTATCGATGGGGTTCGCCCTGCGTCGGCATCGAGAGACATCGCTAACTCTCGCTGGCCATCGCTGCCGAGATGCGGCGAGAGCTCTCAAAGCCCACGGGCCTCGCGAGCGATAGGGCTCTTGCTGTCGAGGGTGCTGTGTCTGGGGAGGCATGGATGGCGCTTGATTTGCCTAAGCTTGGGTAGGGGTGGATAGGGATGGGCACGGGGAAGTGTCGATGCCTCGCCATAGCCATGCCTCGCGATGCCTTTCGAGAGCTGTGGATCTGGGCGGGCATTTTAGCTTTTGGGCTGGGGCCGCTGTTGTTCTTGTTGCGCATGGAAGGAGTGGTGACATCGCTAGATCTCGAGAGCGAGGGCCGTGGATGCCTGTGCAATTCCCTACCTATCGATAGGCGTCGATATCGATCGTCATCGATAGATATCGATGCCGATCGATATCGACGGCTATCGATAGGCCTCGATAGCTGCGGTTCTGGCGAGGCATGCAGAGCTTTTAGTCTGTGCGCCGTGTTGGTGTTGGTAGGCCCCGGGGCCTGTCGACATTGACCGTTGTTGGGGTCGAGGGCCCTTCCCGAGAACGGATTTCCCTACGTGTCGCTGGGGAACGACATCCAGAGACTTGGAGCCCTCGGGGTGTGCATGGATAGCTCTGCATCCTGACAGGGAGCCATGCTATGTGTTGGCATCGCTATCGATGGGGTTCGCCCTGCGTCGGCATCGAGAGACATGGCTAACTCTCGCTGGCCATCGCTGCCGAGATGCGGCGAGAGCTCTCAAAGCCCACGGGCCTCGCGAGCGATAGGGCTCTTGCTGTCGAGGGTGCTGTGTCTGGGGAGGCATGGATGGCGCTTGATTTGCCTAAGCTTGGGTAGGGGTGGACAGGGATGGGCACGGGGAAGTGTCGATGCCTCGCGATAGCCATGCCTCGCGATGCCTTTCGATAGCTGTGGATCTGGGCGGGCATTTTAGCTTTTGGGCTGGGGCCGCTGTTCTTGTTGCGCATGGAAGGAGTGGTGACATCGCTAGGTCTCGAGAGCGAGGGCCGTGGATGCCTGTGCAATTCCCTACCTATCGATAGGCGTCGATATCGATCGTCATCGATAGATATCGATGCCGATCGATATCGAGGCCTATCGATAGGCCTCGATAGCTGCGGTTCTGGCGAGGCATGCAGAGCTTTTAGTCTGTGCACCGTGTTGGTGTTGGTAGGCCCCGGGGCCTGTCGACATTGACCGTTGTTGGGGTCGAGGGCCCTTCCTGAGGACGGATTTCCCTACGTGTCGCTGGGGAACGACATCCAGAGACTTGGAGCCCTCGGGGTGTGCATGGATAGCTCTGCATCCTGACAGGGAGCCATGCTATGTGTTGGCATCGCTATCGATGGGGTTCGCCCTGCGTCGGCATCGAGAGACATGGCTAACTCTCGCTGGCCATCGCTGCCGAGATGCGGCGAGAGCTCTCAAAGCCCACGGGCCTCGCGAGCGATAGGGCTCTTGCTGTCGAGGGTGCTGTGTCTGGGGAGGCATGGATGGCGCTTGATTTGCCTAAGCTTGGGTAGGGGTGGATAGGGATGGGCACGGGGAAGTGTCGATGCCTCGCGATAGCCATGCCTCGCGATGCCTTTCGATAGCTGTGGATCTGGGCGGGCATTTTAGCTCTTGGGCTGGGGCCGCTGTTGTTCTTGTTGCGCATGGAAGGAGTGGTGACATCGCTAGATCTCGAGAGCGAGGGCCGTGGATGCCTGTGCAATTCCCTACCTATCGATAGGCGTCGATATCGACCGTCATCGATAGATATCGATGCCGATCGATATCGACGGCTATCGATAGGCCTCGATAGCTGCGGTTCTGGCGAGGCATGCAGAGCTTTTAGTCTGTGCGCCGTGTTGGTGTTGGTAGGCCCCGGGGCCTGTCGACATTGACCGTTGTTGGGGTCGAGGGCCCTTCCCGAGGACGGATTTCCCTACGTGTCGCTGGGGAACGACATCCAGAGACTTGGAGCCCTCGGGGTGTGCATGGATAGCTCTGCATCCTGACAGGGAGCCATGCTATGTGTTGGCATCGCTATCGATGGGGTTCGCCCTGCGTCGGCATCGAGAGACATGGCTAACTCTCGCTGGCCATCGCTGCCGAGATGCGGCGAGAGCTCTCAAAGCCCACGGGCCTCGCGAGCGATAGGGCTCTTGCTGTCGAGGGTGCTGTGTCTGGGGAGGCATGGATGGCGCTTGATTTGCCTAAGCTTGGGTAGGGGTGGATAGGGATGGGCACGGGGAAGTGTCGATGCCTCGCCATAGCCATGCCTCGCGATGCCTTTCGATAGCTGTGGATCTGGGCGGGCATTTTAGCTTTTGGGCTGGGGCCGCTGTTGTTCTTGTTGCGCATGGAAGGAGTGGTGACATCGCTAGGTCTCGAGAGCGAGGGCCGTGGATGCCTGTGCAATTCCCTACCTATCGATAGGCGTCGATATCGATCGTCATCGATAGATATCGATGCCGATCGATATCGAGGCCTATCGATAGGCCTCGATAGGTGCGGTTCTGGCGAGGCATGCAGAGCTTTTAGTCTGTGCGCCGTGTTGGTGTTGGTAGGCCCCGGGGCCTGTCGACATTGACCGTTGTTGGGGTCGAGGGCCCTTCCCGAGGACGGATTTCCCTATGCGTCGCTGGGGAACGACATCCAGAGACTTGGAGCCCTCGGGGTGTGCCTGGATAGCTCTGCATCCTGACAGGGAGCCATGCTATGTGTTGGCATCGCTATCGATGGGGTTCGCCCTGCGTCGGCATCGAGAGACATCGCTAAGTCTCGCTGGCCATCGCTGCCGAGATGCGGCGAGAGCTCTCAAAGCCCACGGGCCTCGCGAGCGATAGGGCTCTTGCTGTCGAGGGTGCTGTGTCTGGGGAGGCATGGATGGCGCTTGATTTGCCTAAGCTTGGGTAGGGGTGGATAGGGATGGGCACGGGGAAGTGTCGATGCCTCGCCATAGCCATGCCTCGCGATGCCTTTCGATAGCTGTGGATCTGGGCGGGCATTTTAGCTTTTGGGCTGGGGCCGCTGTTGTTCTTGTTGCGCATGGAAGGAGTGGTGACATCGCTAGGTGTCGAGAGCGAGGGCCGTGGATGCCTGTGCAATTCCCTGCCTATCGATAGGCGTTGATATCGATCGTCATCGATAGATATCGATGCCGATCGATATCGAGGCCTATCGATAGGCCTCGATAGCTGCGGTTCTGGCGAGGCATGCAGAGCTTTAGTCTGTGCGCCGTGTTGGTGTTGGTAGGCCCCGGGGCCTGTCGACATTGACCGTTGTTGGGGTCGAGGGCCCTTCCCGAGGACGGATTTCCCTACGTGTCGCTGGGGAAGGACATCCAGAGACTTGGAGCCCTCGGGGTGTGCATGGATAGCTCTGCATCCTGACAGGGAGCCATGCTATGTGTTGGCATCGCTATCGTTTGGGTTCGCCCTGCATCGGCATCGAGAGACATGGCTAACTCTCGCTGGCCATCGCTGCCGAGATGCGGCGAGAGCTCTCAAAGCCCACGGGCCTCGCGAGCGATAGGGCTCTTGCTGTCGAGGGTGCTGTGTCTGGGGAGGCATGGATGGCGCTTGATTTGCCTAAGCTTGGGTAGGGGTGGATAGGGATGGGCACGGGGAAGTGTCGATGCCTCGCCATAGCCATGCCTCGCGATGCCTTTCGATAGCTGTGGATCTGGGCGGGCATTTTAGCTTTTGGGCTGGGGCCGCTGTTCTTCTTGTTGCGCATGGAAGGAGTGGTGACATCGCTAGGTCTCGAGAGCGAGGGCCGTGGATGCCTGTGCAATTCCCTACCTATCGATAGGCGTCGATATCGATCGTCATCAATAGATATCGATGCCGATCGATATCGAGGCCTATCGATAGGCCTCGATAGGTGCGGTTCTGGCGAGGCATGCAGAGCTTTTAGTTTGTGCGCCGTGTTGGTGTTGGTAGGCCCCGGGGCCTGTCGACATTGACCGTTGTTGGGGTCGAGGGCCCTTCCCGAGGACGGATTTCCCTATGCGTCGCTGGGGAACGACATCCAGAGACTTGGAGCCCTCGGGGTGTGCCTGGATAGCTCTGCATCCTGACAGGGAGCCATGCTATGTGTTGGCATCGCTATCGATGGGGTTTGCCCTGCGTCGGCATCGAGAGACATCGCTAACTCTCGCTGGCCATCGCTGCCGAGATGCGGCGAGAGCTCTCAAAGCCCACGGGCCTCGCGAGCGATAGGGCTCTTGCTGTCGAGGGTGCTGTGTCTGGGGAGGCATGGATGGCGCTTGATTTGCCTAAGCTTGGGTAGGGGTGGATAGGGATGGGCACGGGGAAGTGTCGATGCCTCGCCATAGCCATGCCTCCCGATGCCTTTCGATAGCTGTGGATCTGGGCGGGCATTTTAGCTTTTGGGCTGGGGCCGCTGTTGTTCTTGTTGCGCATGGAAGGAGTGGTGACATCGCTAGGTCTCGAGAGCGAGGGCCGTGGATGCCTGTGCAATTCCCTACCTATCGATAGGCGTCGATATCGATCGTCATCGATAGATATCGATGCCGATCGATATCGAGGCCTATCGATAGGCCTCGATAGGTGCGGTTCTGGCGAGGCATGCAGAGCTTTAGTCTGTGCGCCGTGTTGGTGTTGGTAGGCCCCGGGGCCTGTCGACATTGACCGTTGTTGGGGTCGAGGGCCCTTCCCGAGGACGGATTTCCCCACGTGTTGCTGGGGAACGACATCCAGAGACTTGGAGCCCTCGGGGTGTGCATGGACAGCTCTGCATCCTGACAGGGAGCCATGCTATGTGTTGGCATCGCTATCGATGGGGTTTGCCCTGCGTCGGCATCGAGAGACATCGCTAACTCTCGCTGGCCATCGCTGCCGAGATGCGGCGAGAGCTCTCAAAGCCCACGGGCCTCGCGAGCGATAGGGCTCTTGCTGTCGAGGGTGCTGTGTCTGGGGAGGCATGGATGGCGCTTGATTTGCCTAAGCTTGGGTAGGGGTGGATAGGGATGGGCACGGGGAAGTGTCGATGCCTCGCGATAGCCATGCCTCGCGATGCCTTTCGATAGCTGTGGATCTGGGCGGGCATTTTAGCTTTTGGGCTGGGGCCGCTGTTGTTCTTGTTGCGCATGGAAGGAGTGGTGACATCGCTAGGTCTCGAGAGCGAGGGCCGTGGATGCCTGTGCAATTCCCTACCTATCGATAGGCGTCGATATCGATCGTCATCGATAGATATCGATGCCGATCGATATCGAGGCCTATCGATAGGCCTCGATAGGTGCGGTTCTGGCGAGGCATGCAGAGCTTTTAGTCTGTGCGCCGTGTTGGTGTTGGTAGGCCCCGGGGCCTGTCGACATTGACCGTCGTTGGGGTCGAGGGCCCTTCCCGAGGACGGATTTCCCTACGTGTCGCTGGGGAACGACATCCAGAGACTTGGAGCCCTCGGGGTGTGCCTGGATAGCTCTGCATCCTGACAGGGAGCCATGCTATGTGTTGGCATCGCTATCGTTTGGGTTCGTCCTGCGTCGGCATCGAGAGACATGGCTAACTCTCGCTGGCCATCGCTGCCGAGATGCGGCGAGAGCTCTCAAAGCCCACGGGCCTCGCGAGCGATAGGGCTCTTGCTGTCGAGGGTGCTGTGTCTGGGGAGGCATGGATGGCGCTTGATTTGCCTAAGCTTGGGTAGGGGTGGATAGGGATGGGCACGGGGAAGTGTCGATGCCTCGCCATAGCCATGCCTCCCGATGCCTTTCGATAGCTGTGGATCTGGGCGGGCATTTTAGCTTTTGGGCTGGGGCCGCTGTTGTTCTTGTTGCGCATGGAAGGAGTGGTGACATCGCTAGGTCTCCAGAGCGAGGGCCGTGGATGCCTGTGTAATTCCCTACCTATCGATAGGCGTCGATATCGATCGTCATCGATAGATATCGATGCCGATCGATATCGAGGCCTATTGATAGGCCTCGATAGGTGCGGTTCTGGCGAGGCATGCAGAGCTTTAGTCTGTGCGCCGTGTTGGTGTTGGTAGGCCCCGGGGCCTGTCGACATTGACCGTTGTTGGGGTCGAGGGCCCTTCCCGAGGACGGATTTCCCTACGTGTCGCTGGGGAACGACATCCAGAGACTTGGAGCCCTCGGGGTGTGCATGGATAGCTCTGCGTCCTGACAGGGAGCCATGCTATGTGTTGGCATCGCTATCGTTTGGGTTCGTCCTGCGTCGGCATCGAGAGACATGGCTAACTCTCGCTGGCCATCGCTGCTGAGATGCGGCGAGAGCTCTCAACGCCCACGGGCCTCGCGAGCGATAGGGCTCTTGCTGTCGAGGGTGCTGTGTCTGGGGAGGCATGGATGGCGCTTGATTTGCCTAAGCTTGGGTAGGGGTGGATAGGGATGGGCACGGGGAAGTGTCGATGCCTCGCCATAGCCATGCCTCGCGATGCCTTTCGATAGCTGTGGATCTGGGCGGGCATTTTAGCTTTTGGGCTGGGGCCGCTGTTGTTCTTGTTGCGCATGGAAGGAGTGGTGACATCGCTAGGTCTCCAGAGCGAGGGCCGTGGATGCCTGTGTAATTCCCTACCTATCGATAGGCGTCGATATCGATCGTCATCGATAGATATCGATGCCGATCGATATCGAGGCCTATCGATAGGCCTCGATAGCTGCGGTTCTGGCGAGGCATGCAGAGCTTTAGTCTGTGCGCCGTGTTGGTGTTGGTAGGCCCCGGGGCCTGTCGACATTGACCGTTGTTGGGGTCAAGGGCCCTTCCCGAGGACGGATTTCCCCACGTGTCGCTGGGGAACGACATCCAGAGACTTGGAGCCCTCGGGGTGTGCATGGATAGCTCTGCGTCCTGACAGGGAGCCATGCTGTGTGTTGGCATCGCTATCGATGGGGTTCGCCCTGCGTCGGCATCGAGAGACATGGCTAACTCTCGCTGGCCATCGCTGCCGAGATGCGGCGAGAGCTCTCAAAGCCCACGGGCCTCGCGAGCGATAGGGCTCTTGCTGTCGAGGGTGCTGTGTCTGGGGAAGCATGGATGGCGCTTGATTTGCCTAAGCTTGGGTAGGGGTGGATAGGGATGGGCACGGGGAAGTGTCGATGCCTCGCCATAGCCATGCCTCCCGATGCCTTTCGATAGCTGTGGATCTGGGCGGGCATTTTAGCTTTTGGGCTGGGGCCGCTGTTGTTCTTGTTGCGCATGGAAGGAGTGGTGACATCGCTAGGTCTCGAGAGCGAGGGCCGTGGATGCCTGTGCAATTCCCTACCTATCGATAGGCCTCGATATCGATCGTCATCGATAGATATCGATGCCGATCGATATCGAGGCCTATCGATAGGCCTCGATAGGTGCGGTTCTGGCGAGGCATGCAGAGCTTTTAGTCTGTGCGCCGTGTTGGTGTTGGTAGGCCCCGGGGCCTGTCGACATTGACCGTTGTTGGGGTCGAGGGCCCTTCCCGAGGACGGATTTCCCCACGTGTTGCTGGGGAACGACATCCAGAGACTTGGAGCCCTCGGGGTGTGCATGGATAGCTCTGCGTCCTGACAGGGAGCCATGCTATGTGTTGGCATCGCTATCGATGGGGTTCGCCCTGCGTCGGCATCGAGAGACATGGCTAACTCTCGCTGGCCATCGCTGCCGAGATGCGGCGAGAGCTCTCAAAGCCCACGGGCCTCGCGAGCGATAGGGCTCTTGCTGTCGAGGGTGCTGTGTCTGGGGAGGCATGGATGGCGCTTGATTTGCCTAAGCTTGGGTAGGGGTGGATAGGGATGGGCACGGGGAAGTGTCGATGCCTCGCCATAGCCATGCCTCGCGATGCCTTTCGATAGCTGTGGATCTGGGCGGGCATTTTAGCTTTTGGGCTGGGGCCGCTGTTGTTCTTGTTGCGCATGGAAGGAGTGGTGACATCGCTAGGTGTCGAGAGCGAGGGCCGTGGATGCCTGTGCAATTCCCTACCTATCGATAGGCGTCGATATCGATCGTCATCAATAGATATCGATGCCGATCGATATCGAGGCCTATCGATAGGCCTCGATAGCTGCGGTTCTGGCGAGGCATGGAGAGCTTTAGTCTGTGCGCCGTGTTGGTGTTGGTAGGCCCCGGGGCCTGTCGGCATTGACCGTTGTTGGGGTCGAGGGCCCTTCCCGAGGACGGATTTTCCCACGTGTCGCTGGGGAACGACATCCAGAGACTTGGAGCCCTCGGGGTGTGCATGGATAGCTCTGCATCCTGACAGGGAGCCATGCTATGTGTTGGCATCGCTATCGATGGGGTTCGTCCTGCGTCGGCATCGAGAGACATGGCTAACTCTCGCTGGCCATCGCTGCCGAGATGCGGCGAGAGCTCTCAAAGCCCACGGGCCTCGCGAGCGATAGGGCTCTTGCTGTCGAGGGTGCTGTGTCTGGGGAGGCATGGATGGCGCTTGATTTGCCTAAGCTTGGGTAGGGGTGGATAGGGATGGGCACGGGGAAGTGTTGATGCCTCGCGATAGCCATGCCTCGCGATGCCTTTCGATAGCTGTGGATCTGGGCGGGCATTTTAGCTTTTGGGCTGGGGCCGCTGTTGTTCTTGTTGCGCATGGAAGGAGTGGTGACATCGCTAGGTCTCGAGAGCGAGGGCCGTGGATGCCTGTGCAATTCCCTACCTATCGATAGGCGTCGATATCGATCGTCATCGATAGATATCGATGCCGATCGATATCGAGGCCTATCGATAGGCCTCGATAGGTGCGGTTCTGGCGAGGCATGCAGAGCTTTTAGTCTGTGCGCCGTGTTGGTGTTGGTAGGCCCCGGGGCCTGTCGACATTGACCGTTGTTGGGGTCGAGGGCCCTTCCCGAGGACGGATTTCCCTACGTGTCGCTGGGGAACGACATCCAGAGACTTGGAGCCCTCGGGGTGTGCATGGATAGCTCTGCATCCTGACAGGGAGCCATGCTATGTGTTGGCATCGCTATCGATGGGGTTCATCCTGCGTCGGCATCGAGAGACATCGCTAACTCTCGCTGGCCATCGCTGCCGAGATGCGGCGAGAGCTCTCAAAGCCCACGGGCCTCGCGAGCGATAGGGCTCTTGCTGTCGAGGGTGCTGTGTCTGGGGAGGCATGGATGGCGCTTGATTTGCCTAAGCTTGGGTAGGGGTGGATAGGGATGGGCACGGGGAAGTGTCGATGCCTCGCCATAGCCATGCCTCGCGATGCCTTTCGATAGCTGTGGATCTGGGCGGGCATTTTAGCTTTTGGGCTGGGGCCGCTGTTGTTCTTGTTGCGCATGGAAGGAGTGGTGACATCGCTAGGTCTCGAGAGCGAGGGCCGTGGATGCCTGTGCAATTCCCTACCTATCGATAGGCGTCGATATCGATCGTCATCGATAGATATCGATGCCGATCGATATCGAGGCCTATCGATAGGCCTCGATAGGTGCGGTTCTGGCGAGGCATGCAGAGCTTTTAGTCTGTGCGCCGTGTTGGTGTTGGTAGGCCCCGGGGCCTGTCGACATTGACCGTTGTTGGGGTCGAGGGCCCTTCCCGAGGACGGTTTTCCCTACGTGTCGCTGGGGAACGACATCCAGAGACTTGGAGCCCTCGGGGTGTGCATGGATAGCTCTGCATCCTGACAGGGAGCCATGCTATGTGTTGGCATCGCTATCGTTTGGGTTCGTCCTGCGTCGGCATCGAGAGACATGGCTAACTCTCGCTGGCCATCGCTGCCGAGATGCGGCGAGAGCTCTCAAAGCCCACGGGCCTCGCGAGCGATAGGGCTCTTGCTGTCGAGGGTGCTGTGTCTGGGGAGGCATGGATGGCGCTTGATTTGCCTAAGCTTGGGTAGGGGTGGATAGGGATGGGCACGGGGAAGTGTCGATGCCTCGCCATAGCCATGCCTCGCGATGCCTTTCGATAGCTGTGGATCTGGGCGGGCATTTTAGCTTTTGGGCTGGGGCCGCTGTTGTTCTTGTTGCGCATGGAAGGAGTGGTGACATCGCTAGGTCTCGAGAGCGAGGGCCGTGGATGCCTGTGCAATTCCCTACCTATCGATAGGCGTCGATATCGATCGTCATCGATAGATATCGATGCCGATCGATATCGAGGCCTATCGATAGGCCTCGATAGGTGCGGTTCTGGCGAGGCATGCAGAGCTTTTAGTCTGTGCGCCGTGTTGGTGTTGGTAGGCCCCGGGGCCTGTCGACATTGACCGTTGTTGGGGTCGAGGGCCCTTCCCGAGGACGGATTTCCCTACGTGTCGCTGGGGAACGACATCCAGAGACTTGGAGCCCTCGGGGTGTGCATGGATAGCTCTGCATCCTGACAGGGAGCCATGCTATGTGTTGGCATCGCTATCGTTTGGGTTCGTCCTGCGTCGGCATCGAGAGACATCGCTAACTCTCGCTGGCCATCGCTGCCGAGATGCGGCGAGAGCTCTCAAAGCCCACGGGCCTCGCGAGCGATAGGGCTCTTGCTGTCGAGGGTGCTGTGTCTGGGGAGGCATGGATGGCGCTTGATTTGCCTAAGCTTGGGTAGGGGTGGATAGGGATGGGCACGGGGAAGTGTCGATGCCTCGCCATAGCCATGCCTCGCGATGCCTTTCGATAGCTGTGGATCTGGGCGGGCATTTTAGCTTTTGGGCTGGGGCCGCTGTTGTTCTTGTTGCGCATGGAAGGAGTGGTGACATCGCTAGGTCTCGAGAGCGAGGGCCGTGGATGCCTGTGCAATTCCCTACCTATCGATAGGCGTCGATATCGATCGTCATCAATAGATATCGATGCCGATCGATATCGAGGCCTATCGATAGGCCTCGATAGGTGCGGTTCTGGCGAGGCATGCAGAGCTTTTAGTCTGTGCACCGTGTTGGTGTTGGTAGGCCCCGGGGCCTGTCGACATTGACCGTTGTTGGGGTCGAGGGCCCTTCCCGAGGACGGATTTCCCCACGTGTCGCTGGGGAACGACATCCAGAGACTTGGAGCCCTCGGGGTGTGCATGGATAGCTCTGCATCCTGACAGGGAGCCATGCTATGTGTTGGCATCGCTATCGATGGGGTTCGCCCTGCGTCGGCATCGAGAGACATCGCTAACTCTCGCTGGCCATCGCTGCCGAGATGCGGCGAGAGCTCTCAAAGCCCACGGGCCTCGCGAGCGATAGGGCTCTTGCTGTCGAGGGTGCTGTGTCTGGGGAGGCATGGATGGCGCTTGATTTGCCTAAGCTTGGGTAGGGGTGGATAGGGATGGGCACGGGGAAGTGTCGATGCCTCGCCATAGCCATGCCTCGCAATGCCTTTCGATAGCTGTGGATCTGGGCGGGCATTTTAGCTTTTGGGCTGGGGCCGCTGTTGTTCTTGTTGCGCATGGAAGGAGTGGTGACATCGCTAGGTCTCGAGAGCGAGGGCCGTGGATGCCTGTGCAATTCCCTACCTATCGATAGGCGTCGATATCGATCGTCATCGATAGATATCGATGCCGATCGATATCGAGGCCTATCGATAGGCCTCGATAGGTGCGGTTCTGGCGAGGCATGCAGAGCTTTTAGTCTGTGCGCCGTGTTGGTGTTGGTAGGCCCCGGGGCCTGTCGACATTGACCGTTGTTGGGGTCGAGGGCCCTTCCCGAGGACGGATTTCCCTACGTGTCGCTGGGGAACGACATCCAGAGACTTGGAGCCCTCGGGGTGTGCATGGATAGCTCTGCATCCTGACAGGGAGCCATGCTATGTGTTGGCATCGCTATCGATGGGGTTCGTCCTGCGTCGGCATCGAGAGACATCGCTAACTCTCGCTGGCCATCGCTGCCGAGATGCGGCGAGAGCTCTCAAAGCCCACGGGCCTCGCGAGCGATAGGGCTCTTGCTGTCGAGGGTGCTGTGTCTGGGGAGGCATGGATGGCGCTTGACTTGCCTAAGCTTGGGTAGGGGTGGATAGGGATGGGCACGGGGAAGTGTCGATGCCTCGCCATAGCCATGCCTCGCGATGCCTTTCGATAGCTGTGGATCTGGGCGGGCATTTTAGCTTTTGGGCTGGGGCCGCTGTTGTTCTTGTTGCGCATGGAAGGAGTGGTGACATCGCTAGGTCTCGAGAGCGAGGGCCGTGGATGCCTGTGTAGTTCCCTACCTATCGATAGGCGTCGATATCGATCGTCATCGATAGATATCGATGCCGATCGATATCGAGGCCTATCGATAGGCCTCGATAGGTGCGGTTCTGGCGAGGCATGCAGAGCTTTAGTCTGTGCGCCGTGTTGGTGTTGGTAGGCCCCGGGGCCTGTCGACATTGACCGTTGTTGGGGTCGAGGGCCCTTCCCGAGGACGGATTTCCCTACGTGTTGCTGGGGAACGACATCCAGAGACTTGGAGCCCTCGGGGTGTTCCTGGACAGCTCAGCATCCTGACAGGGAGCCATGCTATGTGTTGGCATCGCTATCGATGGGGTTCGCCCTGCGTCGGCATCGAGAGACATGGCTAACTCTCGCTGGCCATCGCTGCCGAGATGCGGCGAGAGCTCTCAAAGCCCACGGGCCTCGCGAGCGATAGGGCTCTTGCTGTCGAGGGTGCTGTGTCTGGGGAGGCATGGATGGCGCTTGATTTGCCTAAGCTTGGGTAGGGGTGGATAGGGATGGGCACGGGGAAGTGTCGATGCCTCGCCATAGCCATGCCTCGCGATGCCTTTCGATAGCTGTGGATCTGGGCGGGCATTTTAGCTTTTGGGCTGGGGCCGCTGTTCTTCTTGTTGCGCATGGAAGGAGTGGTGACATCGCTAGGTCTCGAGAGCGAGGGCCGTGGATGCCTGTGCAATTCCCTACCTATCGATAGGCGTCGATATCGATCGTCATCGATAGATATCGATGCCGATCGATATCGAGGCCTATCGATAGGCCTCGATAGGTGCGGTTCTGGCGAGGCATGCAGAGCTTTTAGTCTGTGCGCCGTGTTGGTGTTGGTAGGCCCCGGGGCCTGTCGACATTGACCGTTGTTGGGGTCGAGGGCCCTTCCCGAGGACGGATTTCCCTACGTGTCGCTGGGGAACGACATCCAGAGACTTGGAGCCCTCGGGGTGTGCATGGATAGCTCTGCATCCTGACAGGGAGCCATGCTATGTGTTGGCATCGCTATCGATGGGGTTCGCCCTGCGTCGGCATCGAGAGACATTGCTAACTCTCGCTGGCCATCGCTGCCGAGATGCGGCGAGAGCTCTCAAAGCCCACGGGCCTCGCGAGCGATAGGGCTCTTGCTGTCGAGGGTGCTGTGTCTGGGGAGGCATGGATGGCGCTTGATTTGCCTAAGCTTGGGTAGGGGTGGATAGGGATGGGCACGGGGAAGTGTCGATGCCTCGCCATAGCCATGCCTCGCGATGCCTTTCGATAGCTGTGGATCTGGGCGGGCATTTTAGCTTTTGGGCTGGGGCCGCTGTTGTTCTTGTTGCGCATGGAAGGAGTGGTGACATCGCTAGGTCTCGAGAGCGAGGGCCGTGGATGCCTGTGTAGTTCCCTACCTATCGATAGGCGTCGATATCGATCGTCATCGATAGATATCGATGCCGATCGATATCGACGCCTATCGATAGGCCTCGATAGGTGCGGTTCTGGCGAGGCATGCAGAGCTTTAGTCTGTGCGCCGTGTTGGTGTTGGTAGGCCCCGGGGCCTGTCGACATTGACCGTTGTTGGGGTCGAGGGCCCTTCCCGAGGACGGTTTTCCCTACGTGTCGCTGGGGAACGACATCCAGAGACTTGGAGCCCTCGGGGTGTGCATGGATAGCTCTGCATCCTGACAGGGAGCCATGCTATGTGTTGGCATCGCTATCGATGGGGTTCGCCCTGCGTCGGCATCGAGAGACATGGCTAACTCTCGCTGGCCATCGCTGCCGAGATGCGGCGAGAGCTCTCAAAGCCCACGGGCCTCGCGAGCGATAGGGCTCTTGCTGTCGAGGGTGCTGTGTCTGGGGAGGCATGGATGGCGCTTGATTTGCCTAAGCTTGGGTAGGGGTGGATAGGGATGGGCACGGGGAAGTGTCGATGCCTCGCCATAGCCATGCCTCGCGATGCCTTTCGATAGCTGTGGATCTGGGCGGGCATTTTAGCTTTTGGGCTGGGGCCGCTGTTCTTCTTGTTGCGCATGGAAGGAGTGGTGACATCGCTAGGTCTCGAGAGCGAGGGCCGTGGATGCCTGTGCAATTCCCTACCTATCGATAGGCGTCGATATCGATCGTCATCGATAGATATCGATGCCAATCGATATCGAGGCCTATCGATAGGCCTCGATAGGTGCGGTTCTGGCGAGGCATGCAGAGCTTTTAGTCTGTGCGCCGTGTTGGTGTTGGTAGGCCCCGGGGCCTGTCGACATTGACCGTTGTTGGGGTCGAGGGCCCTTCCCGAGGACGGATTTCCCCACGTGTTGCTGGGGAACGACATCCAGAGACTTGGAGCCCTCGGGGTGTGCATGGATAGCTCTGCATCCTGACAGGGAGCCATGCTATGTGTTGGCATCGCTATCGTTTGGGTTCGTCCTGCGTCGGCATCGAGAGACATCGCTAACTCTCGCTGGCCATCGCTGCCGAGATGCGGCGAGAGCTCTCAAAGCCCACGGGCCTCGCGAGCGATAGGGCTCTTGCTGTCGAGGGTGCTGTGTCTGGGGAGGCATGGATGGCGCTTGATTTGCCTAAGCTTGGGTAGGGGTGGATAGGGATGGGCACGGGGAAGTGTCGATGCCTCGCCATAGCCATGCCTCGCGATGCCTTTCGATAGCTGTGGATCTGGGCGGGCATTTTAGCTTTTGGGCTGGGGCCGCTGTTCTTCTTGTTGCGCATGGAAGGAGTGGTGACATCGCTAGGTCTCGAGAGCGAGGGCCGTGGATGCCTGTGCAATTCCCTACCTATCGATAGGCGTCGATATCGATCGTCATCGATAGATATCGATGCCGATCGATATCGAGGCCTATCGATAGGCCTCGATAGGTGCGGTTCTGGCGAGGCATGCAGAGCTTTTAGTCTGTGCGCCGTGTTGGTGTTGGTAGGCCCCGGGGCCTGTCGACATTGACCGTTGTTGGGGTCGAGGGCCCTTCCCGAGGACGGATTTCCCTACGTGTCGCTGGGGAACGACATCCAGAGACTTGGAGCCCTCGGGGTGTGCATGGATAGCTCTGCATCCTGACAGGGAGCCATGCTATGTGTTGGCATCGCTATCGATGGGGTTCGCCCTGCGTCGGCATCGAGAGACATCGCTAACTCTCGCTGGCCATCGCTGCCGAGATGCGGCGAGAGCTCTCAAAGCCCACGGGCCTCGCGAGCGATAGGGCTCTTGCTGTCGAGGGTGCTGTGTCTGGGGAGGCATGGATGGCGCTTGATTTGCCTAAGCTTGGGTAGGGGTGGATAGGGATGGGCACGGGGAAGTGTCGATGCCTCGCCATAGCCATGCCTCGCGATGCCTTTCGATAGCTGTGGATCTGGGCGGGCATTTTAGCTTTTGGGCTGGGGCCGCTGTTCTTGTTGCGCATGGAAGGAGTGGTGACATCGCTAGGTCTCGAGGGCGAGGGCCGTGGATGCCTGTGCAATTCCCTACCTATCGATAGGCGTCGATATCGATCGTCATCGATAGATATCGATGCCGATCGATATCGACGCCTATCGATAGTCCTCAATAGCTGCGATTCTGGCGAGGCATGCAGAGCTTTTAGTCTGTGCGCCGTGTTGGTGTTGGTAGGCCCCGGGGCCTGTCGACATTGACCGTTGTTGGTGTCGAGGGCCCTTCCCGAGGACGGATTTCCCTACGTGTCGCTGGGGAACGACATCCAGAGACTTGGAGCCCTCGGGGTGTGCATGGATAGCTCTGCATCCTGACAGGGAGCCATGCTATGTGTTGGCATCGCTATCGATGGGGTTCGCCCTGCGTCGGCATCGAGTGACATGGCTAACTCTCGCTGGCCATCGCTGCCGAGATGCGGCGAGAGCTCTCAAAGCCCACGGGCCTCGCGAGCGATAGGGCTCTTGCTGTCGAGCGTGCTGTGTCTGGGGAGGCATGGATGGCGCTTGATTTGCCTAAGCTTGGGTAGGGGTGGATAGGGATGGGCACGGGGAAGTGTCGATGCCTCGCCATAGCCATGCCTCGCGATGCCTTTCGATAGCTGTGGATCTGGGCGGGCATTTTAGCTTTTGGGCTGGGGCCGCTGTTGTTCTTGTTGCGCATGGAAGGAGTGGTGACATCGCTAGGTCTCGAGGGCGAGGGCCGTGGATGCCTGTGCAATTCCCTACCTATCGATAGGCGTCGATATCGATCGTCATCGATAGATATCGACGCCGATCGATATCGACGCCTATCGATAGTCCTCGATAGCTGAGATTCTGGCGAGGCATGCAGAGCTTTTAGTCTGTGCGCCGTGTTGGTGTTGGTAGGCCCCGGGGCCTGTCGACATTGACCGTTGTTGGGGTCGAGGGCCCTTCCCAAGGACGGATTTCCCCACGTGTCGCTGGGGAACGACATCCAGAGACTTGGAGCCCTCGGGGTGTGCATGGATAGCTCTGCATCCTGACAGGGAGCCATGCTATGTGTTGGCATCGCTATCGATGGGGTTCGCCCTGCGTCGGCATCGAGAGACATCGCTAACTCTCGCTGGCCATCGCTGCCGAGATGCGGCGAGAGCTCTCAAAGCCCACGGGCCTCGCGAGCGATAGGGCTCTTGCTGTCGAGGGTGCTGTGTCTGGGGAGGCATGGATGGCGCTTGATTTGCCTAAGCTTGGGTAGGGGTGGATAGGGATGGGCACGGGGAAGTGTCGATGCCTCGCCATAGCCATGCCTCGCGATGCCTTTCGATAGCTGTGGATCTGGGCGGGCATTTTAGCTTTTGGGCTGGGGCCGCTGTTCTTGTTGCGCATGGAAGGAGTGGTGACATCGCTAGGTCTCGAGGGCGAGGGCCGTGGATGCCTGTGCAATTCCCTACCTATCGATAGGCGTCGATATCGATCGTCATCGATAGATATCGATGCCGATCGATATCGAGGCCTATCGATAGGCCTCGATAGGTGCGGTTCTGGCGAGGCATGCAGAGCTTTTAGTCTGTGCGCCGTGTTGGTGTTGGTAGGCCCCGGGGCCTGTCGACATTGACCGTTGTTGGGGTCGAGGGCCCTTCCCAAGGACGGATTTCCCCACGTGTCGCTGGGGAACGACATCCAGAGACTTGGAGCCCTCGGGGTGTGCATGGATAGCTCTGCATCCTGACAGGGAGCCATGCTATGTGTTGGCATCGCTATCGATCGGGTTCGTCCTGCGTCGGCATCGAGAGACATCGCTAACTCTCGCTGGCCATCGCTGCCGAGATGCGGCGAGAGCTCTCAAAGCCCACGGGCCTCGCGAGCGATAGGGCTCTTGCTGTCAAGGGTGCTGTGTCTGGGGAGGCATGGATGGCGCTTGATTTGCCTAAGCTTGGGTAGGGGTGGATAGGGATGGGCACGGGGAAGTGTCGATGCCTCGCCATAGCCATGCCTCGCGATGCCTTTCGATAGCTGTGGATCTGGGCGGGCATTTTAGCTTTTGGGCTGGGGCCGCTGTTCTTCTTGTTGCGCATGGAAGGAGTGGTGACATCGCTAGGTCTCGAGAGCGAGGGCCGTGGATGCCTGTGCAATTCCCTACCTATCGATAGGCGTCGATATCGATCGTCATCAATAGATATCGATGCCGATCGATATCGAGGCCTATCGATAGGCCTCGATAGGTGCGGTTCTGGCGAGGCATGCAGAGCTTTTAGTCTGTGCGCCGTGTTGGTGTTGGTAGGCCCCGGGGCCTGTCGACATTGACCGTTGTTGGGGTCGAGGGCCCTTCCCGAGGACGGATTTCCCTACGTGTCGCTGGGGAACGACATCCAGAGACTTGGAGCCCTCGGGGTGTTCCTGGATAGCTCTGCATCCTGACAGGGAGCCATGCTATGTGTTGGCATCGCTATCGATGGGGTTCGCCCTGCGTCGGCATCGAGAGACATGGCTAACTCTCGCTGGCCATCGCTGCCGAGATGCGGCGAGAGCTCTCAAAGCCCACGGGTCTCGCGAGCGATAGGGCTCTTGCTGTCGAGGGTGCTGTGTCTGGGGAGGCATGGATGGCGCTTGATTTTCCTAAGCTTGGGTAGGGGTGGATAGGGATGGGCACGGGGAAGTGTCGATGCCTCGCCATAGCCATGCCTCGCGATGCCTTTCGATAGCTGTGGATCTGGGCGGGCATTTTAGCTTTTGGGCTGGGGCCGCTGTTGTTCTTGTTGCGCATGGAAGGAGTGGTGACATCGCTAGGTCTCGAGAGCGAGGGCCGTGGATGCCTGTGCAATTCCCTACCTATCGATAGGCATCGATATCGATCGTCATCGATAGATACCGATGCCGATCGATATCGAGGCCTATCGATAGGCCTCGATAGCTGTGGTTCTGGCGAGGCATGCAGAGCTTTTAGTCTGTGCGCCGTGTTGGTGTTGGTAGGCCCCGGGGCCTGTCGACATTGACCGTTGTTGGGGTCGAGGGCCCTTCCCGAGGACGGATTTCCCTACGTGTCGCTGGGGAACGACATCCAGAGACTTGGAGCCCTCGGGGTGTGCATGGATAGCTCTGCATCCTGACAGGGAGCCATGCTATGTGTTGGCATCGCTATCGATGGGGTTTGCCCTGCGTCGGCATCGAGAGACATGGCTAACTCTCGCTGGCCATCGCTGCCGAGATGCGGCGAGAGCTCTCAAAGCCCACGGGCCTCGCGAGTGATAGGGCTCTTGCTGTCGAGGGTGCTGTGTCTGGGGAGGCATGGATGGCGCTTGATTTGCCTAAGCTTGGGTAGGGGTGGATAGGGATGGGCACGGGGAAGTGTCGATGCCTCGCCATAGCCATGCCTCGCGATGCCTTTCGATAGCTGTGGATCTGGGCGGGCATTTTAGCTTTTGGGCTGGGGCCGCTGTTCTTCTTGTTGCGCATGGAAGGAGTGGTGACATCGCTGGGTCTCGAGAGCGAGGGCCGTGGATGCCTGTGCAATTCCCTACCTATCGATAGGCGTCGATATCGATCGTCATCGATAGATATCGATGCCGATCGATATCGAGGCCTATCGATAGGCCTCGATAGGTGCGGTTCTGGCGAGGCATGCAGAGCTTTTAGTCTGTGCGCCGTGTTGGTGTTGGTAGGCCCCGGGGCCTGTCGACATTGACCGTTGTTGGGGTCGAGGGCCCTTCCCGAGGACGGATTTCCCTACGTGTCGCTGGGGAACGACATCCAGAGACTTGGAGCCCTCGGGGTGTGCATGGATAGCTCTGCATCCTGACAGGGAGCCATGCTATGTGTTGGCATCGCTATCGATGGGGTTCGCCCTGCGTCGGCATCGAGAGACATCGCTAACTCTCGCTGGCCATCGCTGCCGAGATGCGGCGAGAGCTCTCAAAGCCCACGGGCCTCGCGAGCGATAGGGCTCTTGCTGTCAAGGGTGCTGTGTCTGGGGAGGCATGGATGGCGCTTGATTTGCCTAAGCTTGGGTAGGGGTGGATAGGGATGGGCACGGGGAAGTGTTGATGCCTCGCGATAGCCATGCCTCGCGATGCCTTTCGATAGCTGTGGATCTGGGCGGGCATTTTAGCTTTTGGGCTGGGGCCGCTGTTGTTCTTGTTGCGCATGGAAGGAGTGGTGACATCGCTAGATCTCGAGAGCGAGGGCCGTGGATGCCTGTGCAATTCCCTACCTATCGATAGGCGTCGATATCGATCGTCATCGATAGATATCGATGCCGATCGATATCGACGGCTATCGATAGGCCTCGATAGGTGCGGTTCTGGCGAGGCATGCAGAGCTTTTAGTCTGTGCGCCGTGTTGGTGTTGGTAGGCCCCGGGGCCTGTCGACATTGACCGTTGTTGGGGTCGAGGGCCCTTCCCGAGGACGGATTTCCCTACGTGTCGCTGGGGAACGACATCCAGAGACTTGGAGCCCTCGGGGTGTGCATGGATAGCTCTGCATCCTGACAGGGAGCCATGCTATGTGTTGGCATCGCTATCGATGGGGTTCGCCCTGCGTCGGCATCGAGAGACATCGCTAACTCTCGCTGGCCATCGCTGCCGAGATGCGGCGAGAGCTCTCAAAGCCCACGGGCCTCGCGAGCGATAGGGCTCTTGCTGTCAAGGGTGCTGTGTCTGGGGAGGCATGGATGGCGCTTGATTTGCCTAAGCTTGGGTAGGGGTGGATAGGGATGGGCACGGGGAAGTGTTGATGCCTCGCGATAGCCATGCCTCGCGATGCCTTTCGATAGCTGTGGATCTGGGCGGGCATTTTAGCTTTTGGGCTGGGGCCGCTGTTGTTCTTGTTGCGCATGGAAGGAGTGGTGACATCGCTAGATCTCGAGAGCGAGGGCCGTGGATGCCTGTGCAATTCCCTACCTATCGATAGGCGTCGATATCGATCGTCATCGATAGATATCGATGCCGATCGATATCGACGGCTATCGATAGGCCTCGATAGCTGCGGTTCTGGCGAGGCATGCAGAGCTTTTAGTCTGTGCGCCGTGTTGGTGTTGGTAGGCCCCGGGGCCTGTCGACATTGACCGTTGTTGGGGTCGAGGGCCCTTCCCGAGAACGGATTTCCCTACGTGTCGCTGGGGAACGACATCCAGAGACTTGGAGCCCTCGGGGTGTGCATGGATAGCTCTGCATCCTGACAGGGAGCCATGCTATGTGTTGGCATCGCTATCGATGGGGTTCGCCCTGCGTCGGCATCGAGAGACATGGCTAACTCTCGCTGGCCATCGCTGCCGAGATGCGGCGAGAGCTCTCAAAGCCCACGGGCCTCGCGAGCGATAGGGCTTTTGCTGTCGAGGGTGCTGTGTCTGGGGAGGCATGGATGGCGCTTGATTTGCCTAAGCTTGGGTAGGGGTGGACAGGGATGGGCACGGGGAAGTGTCGATGCCTCGCGATAGCCATGCCTCGCGATGCCTTTCGATAGCTGTGGATCTGGGCGGGCATTTTAGCTTTTGGGCTGGGGCCGCTGTTCTTGTTGCGCATGGAAGGAGTGGTGACATCGCTAGGTCTCGAGAGCGAGGGCCGTGGATGCCTGTGCAATTCCCTACCTATCGATAGGCGTCGATATCGATCGTCATCGATAGATATCGATGCCGATCGATATCGAGGCCTATCGATAGGCCTCGATAGGTGCGGTTCTGGCGAGGCATGCAGAGCTTTTAGTCTGTGCGCCGTGTTGGTGTTGGTAGGCCCCGGGGCCTGTCGACATTGACCGTTGTTGGGGTCGAGGGCCCTTCCTGAGGACGGTTTTCCCTACGTGTCGCTGGGGAACGACATCCAGAGACTTGGAGCCCTCGGGGTGTGCATGGATAGCTCTGCATCCTGACAGGGAGCCATGCTATGTGTTGGCATCGCTATCGATGGGGTTCGCCCTGCGTCGGCATCGAGAGACATGGCTAACTCTCGCTGGCCATCGCTGCCGAGATGCGGCGAGAGCTCTCAAAGCCCACGGGCCTCGCGAGCGATAGGGCTCTTGCTGTCGAGGGTGCTGTGTCTGGGGAGGCATGGATGGCGCTTGATTTGCCTAAGCTTGGGTAGGGGTGGATAGGGATGGGCACGGGGAAGTGTCGATGCCTCGCGATAGCCATGCCTCGCGATGCCTTTCGATAGCTGTGGATCTGGGCGGGCATTTTAGCTCTTGGGCTGGGGCCGCTGTTGTTCTTGTTGCGCATGGAAGGAGTGGTGACATCGCTAGATCTCGAGAGCGAGGGCCGTGGATGCCTGTGCAATTCCCTACCTATCGATAGGCGTCGATATCGACCGTCATCGATAGATATCGATGCCGATCGATATCGACGGCTATCGATAGGCCTTGATAGCTGCGGTTCTGGCGAGGCATGCAGAGCTTTTAGTCTGTGCGCCGTGTTGGTGTTGGTAGGCCCCGGGGCCTGTCGACATTGACCGTTGTTGGGGTCGAGGGCCCTTCCCGAGGACGGATTTCCCTACGTGTCGCTGGGGAACGACATCCAGAGACTTGGAGCCCTCGGGGTGTTCCTGGATAGCTCTGCATCCTGACAGGGAGCCATGCTATGTGTTGGCATCGCTATCGATGGGGTTCGCCCTGCGTCGGCATCGAGAGACATCGCTAACTCTCGCTGGCCATCGCTGCCGAGATGCGGCGAGAGCTCTCAAAGCCCACGGGCCTCGCGAGCGATAGGGCTCTTGCTGTCGAGGGTGCTGTGTCTGGGGAGGCATGGATGGCGCTTGATTTGCCTAAGCTTGGGTAGGGGTGGATAGGGATGGGCACGGGGAAGTGTCGATGCCTCGCCATAGCCATGCCTCGCGATGCCTTTCGATAGCTGTGGATCTGGGCGGGCATTTTAGCTTTTGGGCTGGGGCCGCTGTTGTTCTTGTTGCGCATGGAAGGAGTGGTGACATCGCTAGGTCTCGAGAGCGAGGGCCGTGGATGCCTGTGCAATTCCCTACCTATCGATAGGCGTCGATATCGATCGTCATCGATAGATATCGATGCCGATCGATATCGACGCCTATCGATAGGCCTCGATAGGTGCGGTTCTGGCGAGGCATGCAGAGCTTTTAGTCTGTGCGCCGTGTTGGTGTTGGTAGGCCCCGGGGCCTGTCGACATTGACCGTTGTTGGGGTCGAGGGCCCTTCCCGAGGACGGATTTCCCTATGCGTCGCTGGGGAACGACATCCAGAGACTTGGAGCCCTCGGGGTGTGCCTGGATAGCTCTGCATCCTGACAGGGAGCCATGCTATGTGTTGGCATCGCTATCGATGGGGTTCGCCCTGCGTCGGCATCGAGAGACATGGCTAACTCTCGCTGGCCATCGCTGCCGAGATGCGGCGAGAGCTCTCAAAGCCCACGGGCCTCGCGAGCGATAGGGCTCTTGCTGTCGAGGGTGCTGTGTCTGGGGAGGCATGGATGGCGCTTGATTTGCCTAAGCTTGGGTAGGGGTGGATAGGGATGGGCACGGGGAAGTGTCGATGCCTCGCCATAGCCATGCCTCGCGATGCCTTTCGATAGCTGTGGATCTGGGCGGGCATTTTAGCTTTTGGGCTGGGGCCGCTGTTCTTCTTGTTGCGCATGGAAGGAGTGGTGACATCGCTAGGTCTCGAGAGCGAGGGCCGTGGATGCCTGTGCAATTCCCTACCTATCGATAGGCGTCGCTATCGATCGTCATCGATAGATATCGATGCCGATCGATATCGAGGCCTATCGATAGGCCTCGATAGGTGCGGTTCTGGCGAGGCATGCAGAGCTTTTAGTCTGTGCGCCGTGTTGGTGTTGGTAGGCCCCGGGGCCTGTCGACATTGACCGTTGTTGGGGTCGAGGGCCCTTCCCGAGGACGGATTTCCCCACATGTTGCTGGGGAACGACATCCAGAGACTTGGAGCCCTTGGGGTGTGCATGGATAGCTCTGCGTCCTGACAGGGAGCCATGCTACGTGTTGGCATCGCTATCGATGGGGTTCGCCCTGCGTCGGCATCGAGAGACATCGCTAACTCTCGCTGGCCATCGCTGCCGAGATGCGGCGAGAGCTCTCAAAGCCCACGGGCCTCGCGAGCGATAGGGCTCTTGCTGTCGAGGGTGCTGTGTCTGGGGAGGCATGGATGGCGCTTGATTTGCCTAAGCTTGGGTAGGGGTGGACAGGGATGGGCACGGGGAAGTGTCGATGCCTCGCCATAGCCATGCCTCGCGATGCCTTTCGATAGCTGTGGATCTGGGCGGGCATTTTAGCTTTTGGGCTGGGGCCGCTGTTGTTCTTGTTGCGCATGGAAGGAGTGGTGACATCGCTAGGTCTCGAGAGCGAGGGCCGTGGATGCCTGTGCAATTCCCTACCTATCGATAGGCGTCGATATCGATCGTCATCGATAGATATCGATGCCGATCGATATCGAGGCCTATCGATAGGCCTCGATAGGTGCGGTTCTGGCGAGGCATGCAGAGCTTTTAGTCTGTGCGCCGTGTTGGTGTTGGTAGGCCCCGGGGCCTGTCGACATTGACCGTTGTTGGGGTCGAGGGCCCTTCCCGAGGACGGATTTCCCTACGTGTCGCTGGGGAAGGACATCCAGAGACTTGGAGCCCTCGGGGTGTGCATGGATAGCTCTGCATCCTGACAGGGAGCCATGCTATGTGTTGGCATCGCTATCGTTTGGGTTCGCCCTGCATCGGCATCGAGAGACATCGCTAACTCTCGCTGGCCATCGCTGCCGAGATGCGGCGAGAGCTCTCAAAGCCCACGGGCCTCGCGAGCGATAGGGCTCTTGCTGTCGAGGGTGCTGTGTCTGGGGAGGCATGGATGGCGCTTGATTTGCCTAAGCTTGGGTAGGGGTGGATAGGGATGGGCACGGGGAAGTGTCGATGCCTCGCCATAGCCATGCCTCGCGATGCCTTTCGATAGCTGTAGATCTGGGCGGGCATTTTAGCTTTTGGGCTGGGGCCGCTGTTCTTCTTGTTGCGCATGGAAGGAGTGGTGACATCGCTAGGTGTCGAGAGCGAGGGCCGTGGATGCCTGTGCAATTCCCTACCTATCGATAGGCGTCGATATCGATCGTCATCAATAGATATCGATGCCGATCGATATCGAGGCCTATCGATAGGCCTCGATAGGTGCGGTTCTGGCGAGGCATGCAGAGCTTTTAGTTTGTGCGCCGTGTTGGTGTTGGTAGGCCCCGGGGCCTGTCGACATTGACCGTTGTTGGGGTCGAGGGCCCTTCCCGAGGACGGATTTCCCTATGCGTCGCTGGGGAACGACATCCAGAGACTTGGAGCCCTCGGGGTGTGCATGGATAGCTCTGCATCCTGACAGGGAGCCATGCTATGTGTTGGCATCGCTATCGATGGGGTTCGCCCTGCGTCGGCATCGAGAGACATGGCTAACTCTCGCTGGCCATCGCTGCCGAGATGCGGCGAGAGCTCTCAAAGCCCACGGGCCTCGCGAGCGATAGGGCTCTTGCTGTCGAGGGTGCTGTGTCTGGGGAGGCATGGATGGCGCTTGATTTGCCTAAGCTTGGGTAGGGGTGGATAGGGATGGGCACGGGGAAGTGTCGATGCCTCGCCATAGCCATGCCTCCCGATGCCTTTCGATAGCTGTGGATCTGGGCGGGCATTTTAGCTTTTGGGCTGGGGCCGCTGTTGTTCTTGTTGCGCATGGAAGGAGTGGTGACATCGCTAGGTCTCGAGAGCGAGGGCCGTGGATGCCTGTGCAATTCCCTACCTATCGATAGGCGTCGCTATCGACCGTCATCGATAGATATCGATGCCGATCGATATCGAGGCCTATCGATAGGCCTCGATAGGTGCGGTTCTGGCGAGGCATGCAGAGCTTTTAGTCTGTGCGCCGTGTTGGTGTTGGTAGGCCCCGGGGCCTGTCGACATTGACCGTTGTTGGGGTCGAGGGCCCTTCCCGAGGACGGATTTCCCTACGTGTCGCTGGGGAACGACATCCAGAGACTTGGAGCCCTCGGGGTGTGCCTGGATAGCTCTGCATCCTGACAGGGAGCCATGCTATGTGTTGGCATCGCTATCGATGGGGTTCGCCCTGCGTCGGCATCGAGAGACATCGCTAACTCTCGCTGGCCATCGCTGCCGAGATGCGGCGAGAGCTCTCAAAGCCCACGGGCCTCGCGAGCGATAGGGCTCTTGCTGTCGAGGGTGCTGTGTCTGGGGAGGCATGGATGGCGCTTGATTTGCCTAAGCTTGGGTAGGGGTGGATAGGGATGGGCACGGGGAAGTGTCGATGCCTCGCCATAGCCATGCCTCGCGATGCCTTTCGATAGCTGTGGATCTGGGCGGGCATTTTAGCTCTTGGGCTGGGGCCGCTGTTGTTCTTGTTGCGCATGGAAGGAGTGGTGACATCGCTAGGTCTCGAGAGCGAGGGCTGTGGATGCCTGTGCAATTCCCTACCTATCGATAGGCGTCGATATCGATCGTCATCGATAGATATCGATGCCGATCGATATCGAGGCCTATCGATAGGCCTCGATAGGTGCGGTTCTGGCGAGGCATGCAGAGCTTTAGTCTGTGCGCCGTGTTGGTGTTGGTAGGCCCCGGGGCCTGTCGACATTGACCGTTGTTGGGGTCGAGGGCCCTTCCCGAGGACGGATTTCCCCACGTGTTGCTGGGGAACAACATCCAGAGACTTGGAGCCCTCGGGGTGTGCATGGACAGCTCTGCATCCTGACAGGGAGCCATGCTATGTGTTGGCATCGCTATCGATGGGGTTTGCCCTGCGTCGGCATCGAGAGACATGGCTAACTCTCGCTGGCCATCGCTGCCGAGATGCGGCGAGAGCTCTCAAAGCCCACGGGCCTCGCGAGCGATAGGGCTCTTGCTGTCGAGGGTGCTGTGTCTGGGGAGGCATGGATGGCGCTTGATTTGCCTAAGCTTGGGTAGGGGTGGATAGGGATGGGCACGGGGAAGTGTCGATGCCTCGCGATAGCCATGCCTCGCGATGCCTTTCGATAGCTGTGGATCTGGGCGGGCATTTTAGCTTTTGGGCTGGGGCCGCTGTTGTTCTTGTTGCGCATGGAAGGAGTGGTGACATCGCTAGGTCTCGAGAGCGAGGGCCGTGGATGCCTGTGCAATTCCCTACCTATCGATAGGCGTCGATATCGATCGTCATCGATAGATATCGATGCCGATCGATATCGAGGCCTATCGATAGGCCTCGATAGGTGCGGTTCTGGCGAGGCATGCAGAGCTTTTAGTCTGTGCGCCGTGTTGGTGTTGGTAGGCCCCGGGGCCTGTCGACATTGACCGTTGTTGGGGTCGAGGGCCCTTCCCAAGGACGGATTTCCCCACGTGTCGCTGGGGAACGACATCCAGAGACTTGGAGCCCTCGGGGTGTGCATGGATAGCTCTGCATCCTGACAGGGAGCCATGCTATGTGTTGGCATCGCTATCGATGGGGTTCGCCCTGCGTCGGCATCGAGAGACATCGCTAACTCTCGCTGGCCATCGCTGCCGAGATGCGGCGAGAGCTCTCAAAGCCCACGGGCCTCGCGAGCGATAGGGCTCTTGCTGTCAAGGGTGCTGTGTCTGGGGAGGCATGGATGGCGCTTGATTTGCCTAAGCTTGGGTAGGGGTGGATAGGGATGGGCACGGGGAAGTGTCGATGCCTCGCCATAGCCATGCCTCGCGATGCCTTTCGATAGCTGTGGATCTGGGCGGGCATTTTAGCTTTTGGGCTGGGGCCGCTGTTCTTCTTGTTGCGCATGGAAGGAGTGGTGACATCGCTAGGTCTCGAGAGCGAGGGCCGTGGATGCCTGTGCAATTCCCTACCTATCGATAGGCGTCGATATTGATCGTCATCAATAGATATCGATGCCGATCGATATCGAGGCCTATCGATAGGCCTCGATAGGTGCGGTTCTGGCGAGGCATGCAGAGCTTTTAGTCTGTGCGCCGTGTTGGTGTTGGTAGGCCCCGGGGCCTGTCGACATTGACCGTTGTTGGGGTCGAGGGCCCTTCCCGAGGACGGATTTCCCTACGTGTCGCTGGGGAACGACATCCAGAGACTTGGAGCCCTCGGGGTGTTCCTGGATAGCTCTGCATCCTGACAGGGAGCCATGCTATGTGTTGGCATCGCTATCGATGGGGTTCGCCCTGCGTCGGCATCGAGAGACATGGCTAACTCTCGCTGGCCATCGCTGCCGAGATGCGGCGAGAGCTCTCAAAGCCCACGGGTCTCGCGAGCGATAGGGCTCTTGCTGTCGAGGGTGCTGTGTCTGGGGAGGCATGGATGGCGCTTGATTTTCCTAAGCTTGGGTAGGGGTGGATAGGGATGGGCACGGGGAAGTGTCGATGCCTCGCCATAGCCATGCCTCGCGATGCCTTTCGATAGCTGTGGATCTGGGCGGGCATTTTAGCTTTTGGGCTGGGGCCGCTGTTGTTCTTGTTGCGCATGGAAGGAGTGGTGACATCGCTAGGTCTCGAGAGCGAGGGCCGTGGATGCCTGTGCAATTCCCTACCTATCGATAGGCATCGATATCGATCGTCATCGATAGATACCGATGCCGATCGATATCGAGGCCTATCGATAGGCCTCGATAGCTGTGGTTCTGGCGAGGCATGCAGAGCTTTTAGTCTGTGCGCCGTGTTGGTGTTGGTAGGCCCCGGGGCCTGTCGACATTGACCGTTGTTGGGGTCGAGGGCCCTTCCCGAGGACGGATTTCCCTACGTGTCGCTGGGGAACGACATCCAGAGACTTGGAGCCCTCGGGGTGTGCATGGATAGCTCTGCATCCTGACAGGGAGCCATGCTATGTGTTGGCATCGCTATCGATGGGGTTTGCCCTGCGTCGGCATCGAGAGACATGGCTAACTCTCGCTGGCCATCGCTGCCGAGATGCGGCGAGAGCTCTCAAAGCCCACGGGCCTCGCGAGTGATAGGGCTCTTGCTGTCGAGGGTGCTGTGTCTGGGGAGGCATGGATGGCGCTTGATTTGCCTAAGCTTGGGTAGGGGTGGATAGGGATGGGCACGGGGAAGTGTCGATGCCTCGCCATAGCCATGCCTCGCGATGCCTTTCGATAGCTGTGGATCTGGGCGGGCATTTTAGCTTTTGGGCTGGGGCCGCTGTTCTTCTTGTTGCGCATGGAAGGAGTGGTGACATCGCT
Source organism: Dromaius novaehollandiae (assembly GCF_036370855.1). Lineage (NCBI taxonomy): Eukaryota > Metazoa > Chordata > Aves > Casuariiformes > Dromaiidae > Dromaius > Dromaius novaehollandiae. The sequence goes on from NC_088132.1 coordinate 79,626,076, forward strand.
GGGTCTCGAGAGCGAGGGCCGTGGATGCCTGTGCAATTCCCTACCTATCGATAGGCGTCGATATCGATCGTCATCGATAGATATCGATGCCGATCGATATCGAGGCCTATCGATAGGCCTCGATAGGTGCGGTTCTGGCGAGGCATGCAGAGCTTTTAGTCTGTGCGCCGTGTTGGTGTTGGTAGGCCCCGGGGCCTGTCGACATTGACCGTTGTTGGGGTCGAGGGCCCTTCCCGAGGACGGATTTCCCTACGTGTCGCTGGGGAACGACATCCAGAGACTTGGAGCCCTCGGGGTGTGCATGGATAGCTCTGCATCCTGACAGGGAGCCATGCTATGTGTTGGCATCGCTATCGATGGGGTTCGCCCTGCGTCGGCATCGAGAGACATCGCTAACTCTCGCTGGCCATCGCTGCCGAGATGCGGCGAGAGCTCTCAAAGCCCACGGGCCTCGCGAGCGATAGGGCTCTTGCTGTCAAGGGTGCTGTGTCTGGGGAGGCATGGATGGCGCTTGATTTGCCTAAGCTTGGGTAGGGGTGGATAGGGATGGGCACGGGGAAGTGTCGATGCCTCGCCATAGCCATGCCTCGCGATGCCTTTCGATAGCTGTGGATCTGGGCGGGCATTTTAGCTTTTGGGCTGGGGCCGCTGTTGTTCTTGTTGCGCATGGAAGGAGTGGTGACATCGCTAGATCTCGAGAGCGAGGGCCGTGGATGCCTGTGCAATTCCCTACCTATCGATAGGCGTCGATATCGATCGTCATCGATAGATATCGATGCCGATCGATATCGACGGCTATCGATAGGCCTCGATAGCTGCGGTTCTGGCGAGGCATGCAGAGCTTTTAGTCTGTGCGCCGTGTTGGTGTTGGTAGGCCCCGGGGCCTGTCGACATTGACCGTTGTTGGGGTCGAGGGCCCTTCCCGAGAACGGATTTCCCTACGTGTCGCTGGGGAACGACATCCAGAGACTTGGAGCCCTCGGGGTGTGCATGGATAGCTCTGCATCCTGACAGGGAGCCATGCTATGTGTTGGCATCGCTATCGATGGGGTTCGCCCTGCGTCGGCATCGAGAGACATGGCTAACTCTCGCTGGCCATCGCTGCCGAGATGCGGCGAGAGCTCTCAAAGCCCACGGGCCTCGCGAGCGATAGGGCTTTTGCTGTCGAGGGTGCTGTGTCTGGGGAGGCATGGATGGCGCTTGATTTGCCTAAGCTTGGGTAGGGGTGGACAGGGATGGGCACGGGGAAGTGTCGATGCCTCGCGATAGCCATGCCTCGCGATGCCTTTCGATAGCTGTGGATCTGGGCGGGCATTTTAGCTCTTGGGCTGGGGCCGCTGTTGTTCTTGTTGCGCATGGAAGGAGTGGTGACATCGCTAGATCTCGAGAGCGAGGGCCGTGGATGCCTGTGCAATTCCCTACCTATCGATAGGCGTCGATATCGACCGTCATCGATAGATATCGATGCCGATCGATATCGACGGCTATCGATAGGCCTTGATAGCTGCGGTTCTGGCGAGGCATGCAGAGCTTTTAGTCTGTGCGCCGTGTTGGTGTTGGTAGGCCCCGGGGCCTGTCGACATTGACCGTTGTTGGGGTCGAGGGCCCTTCCCGAGGACGGATTTCCCTACGTGTCGCTGGGGAACGACATCCAGAGACTTGGAGCCCTCGGGGTGTGCATGGATAGCTCTGCATCCTGACAGGGAGCCATGCTATGTGTTGGCATCGCTATCGATGGGGTTCGCCCTGCGTCGGCATCGAGAGACATCGCTAACTCTCGCTGGCCATCGCTGCCGAGATGCGGCGAGAGCTCTCAAAGCCCACGGGCCTCGCGAGCGATAGGGCTCTTGCTGTCGAGGGTGCTGTGTCTGGGGAGGCATGGATGGCGCTTGATTTGCCTAAGCTTGGGTAGGGGTGGATAGGGATGGGCACGGGGAAGTGTCGATGCCTCGCCATAGCCATGCCTCGCGATGCCTTTCGATAGCTGTGGATCTGGGCGGGCATTTTAGCTTTTGGGCTGGGGCCGCTGTTGTTCTTGTTGCGCATGGAAGGAGTGGTGACATCGCTAGGTCTCGAGAGCGAGGGCCGTGGATGCCTGTGCAATTCCCTACCTATCGATAGGCGTCGATATCGATCGTCATCGATAGATATCGATGCCGATCGATATCGACGCCTATCGATAGGCCTCGATAGGTGCGGTTCTGGCGAGGCATGCAGAGCTTTTAGTCTGTGCGCCGTGTTGGTGTTGGTAGGCCCCGGGGCCTGTCGACATTGACCGTTGTTGGGGTCGAGGGCCCTTCCCGAGGACGGATTTCCCTATGCGTCGCTGGGGAACGACATCCAGAGACTTGGAGCCCTCGGGGTGTGCCTGGATAGCTCTGCATCCTGACAGGGAGCCATGCTATGTGTTGGCATCGCTATCGATGGGGTTCGCCCTGCGTCGGCATCGAGAGACATGGCTAACTCTCGCTGGCCATCGCTGCCGAGATGCGGCGAGAGCTCTCAAAGCCCACGGGCCTCGCGAGCGATAGGGCTCTTGCTGTCGAGGGTGCTGTGTCTGGGGAGGCATGGATGGCGCTTGATTTGCCTAAGCTTGGGTAGGGGTGGATAGGGATGGGCACGGGGAAGTGTCGATGCCTCGCCATAGCCATGCCTCGCGATGCCTTTCGATAGCTGTGGATCTGGGCGGGCATTTTAGCTTTTGGGCTGGGGCCGCTGTTCTTCTTGTTGCGCATGGAAGGAGTGGTGACATCGCTAGGTCTCGAGAGCGAGGGCCGTGGATGCCTGTGCAATTCCCTACCTATCGATAGGCGTCGCTATCGATCGTCATCGATAGATATCGATGCCGATCGATATCGAGGCCTATCGATAGGCCTCGATAGGTGCGGTTCTGGCGAGGCATGCAGAGCTTTTAGTCTGTGCGCCGTGTTGGTGTTGGTAGGCCCCGGGGCCTGTCGACATTGACCGTTGTTGGGGTCGAGGGCCCTTCCCGAGGACGGATTTCCCCACATGTTGCTGGGGAACGACATCCAGAGACTTGGAGCCCTTGGGGTGTGCATGGATAGCTCTGCGTCCTGACAGGGAGCCATGCTACGTGTTGGCATCGCTATCGATGGGGTTCGCCCTGCGTCGGCATCGAGAGACATCGCTAACTCTCGCTGGCCATCGCTGCCGAGATGCGGCGAGAGCTCTCAAAGCCCACGGGCCTCGCGAGCGATAGGGCTCTTGCTGTCGAGGGTGCTGTGTCTGGGGAGGCATGGATGGCGCTTGATTTGCCTAAGCTTGGGTAGGGGTGGATAGGGATGGGCACGGGGAAGTGTCGATGCCTCGCCATAGCCATGCCTCGCGATGCCTTTCGATAGCTGTAGATCTGGGCGGGCATTTTAGCTTTTGGGCTGGGGCCGCTGTTCTTCTTGTTGCGCATGGAAGGAGTGGTGACATCGCTAGGTGTCGAGAGCGAGGGCCGTGGATGCCTGTGCAATTCCCTACCTATCGATAGGCGTCGATATCGATCGTCATCAATAGATATCGATGCCGATCGATATCGAGGCCTATCGATAGGCCTCGATAGGTGCGGTTCTGGCGAGGCATGCAGAGCTTTTAGTTTGTGCGCCGTGTTGGTGTTGGTAGGCCCCGGGGCCTGTCGACATTGACCGTTGTTGGGGTCGAGGGCCCTTCCCGAGGACGGATTTCCCTATGCGTCGCTGGGGAACGACATCCAGAGACTTGGAGCCCTCGGGGTGTGCATGGATAGCTCTGCATCCTGACAGGGAGCCATGCTATGTGTTGGCATCGCTATCGATGGGGTTCGCCCTGCGTCGGCATCGAGAGACATGGCTAACTCTCGCTGGCCATCGCTGCCGAGATGCGGCGAGAGCTCTCAAAGCCCACGGGCCTCGCGAGCGATAGGGCTCTTGCTGTCGAGGGTGCTGTGTCTGGGGAGGCATGGATGGCGCTTGATTTGCCTAAGCTTGGGTAGGGGTGGATAGGGATGGGCACGGGGAAGTGTCGATGCCTCGCCATAGCCATGCCTCCCGATGCCTTTCGATAGCTGTGGATCTGGGCGGGCATTTTAGCTTTTGGGCTGGGGCCGCTGTTGTTCTTGTTGCGCATGGAAGGAGTGGTGACATCGCTAGGTCTCGAGAGCGAGGGCCGTGGATGCCTGTGCAATTCCCTACCTATCGATAGGCGTCGCTATCGACCGTCATCGATAGATATCGATGCCGATCGATATCGAGGCCTATCGATAGGCCTCGATAGGTGCGGTTCTGGCGAGGCATGCAGAGCTTTTAGTCTGTGCGCCGTGTTGGTGTTGGTAGGCCCCGGGGCCTGTCGACATTGACCGTTGTTGGGGTCGAGGGCCCTTCCCGAGGACGGATTTCCCTACGTGTCGCTGGGGAACGACATCCAGAGACTTGGAGCCCTCGGGGTGTGCCTGGATAGCTCTGCATCCTGACAGGGAGCCATGCTATGTGTTGGCATCGCTATCGATGGGGTTCGCCCTGCGTCGGCATCGAGAGACATCGCTAACTCTCGCTGGCCATCGCTGCCGAGATGCGGCGAGAGCTCTCAAAGCCCACGGGCCTCGCGAGCGATAGGGCTCTTGCTGTCGAGGGTGCTGTGTCTGGGGAGGCATGGATGGCGCTTGATTTGCCTAAGCTTGGGTAGGGGTGGATAGGGATGGGCACGGGGAAGTGTCGATGCCTCGCCATAGCCATGCCTCGCGATGCCTTTCGATAGCTGTGGATCTGGGCGGGCATTTTAGCTCTTGGGCTGGGGCCGCTGTTGTTCTTGTTGCGCATGGAAGGAGTGGTGACATCGCTAGGTCTCGAGAGCGAGGGCTGTGGATGCCTGTGCAATTCCCTACCTATCGATAGGCGTCGATATCGATCGTCATCGATAGATATCGATGCCGATCGATATCGAGGCCTATCGATAGGCCTCGATAGGTGCGGTTCTGGCGAGGCATGCAGAGCTTTAGTCTGTGCGCCGTGTTGGTGTTGGTAGGCCCCGGGGCCTGTCGACATTGACCGTTGTTGGGGTCGAGGGCCCTTCCCGAGGACGGATTTCCCCACGTGTTGCTGGGGAACAACATCCAGAGACTTGGAGCCCTCGGGGTGTGCATGGACAGCTCTGCATCCTGACAGGGAGCCATGCTATGTGTTGGCATCGCTATCGATGGGGTTTGCCCTGCGTCGGCATCGAGAGACATGGCTAACTCTCGCTGGCCATCGCTGCCGAGATGCGGCGAGAGCTCTCAAAGCCCACGGGCCTCGCGAGCGATAGGGCTCTTGCTGTCGAGGGTGCTGTGTCTGGGGAGGCATGGATGGCGCTTGATTTGCCTAAGCTTGGGTAGGGGTGGATAGGGATGGGCACGGGGAAGTGTCGATGCCTCGCGATAGCCATGCCTCGCGATGCCTTTCGATAGCTGTGGATCTGGGCGGGCATTTTAGCTTTTGGGCTGGGGCCGCTGTTGTTCTTGTTGCGCATGGAAGGAGTGGTGACATCGCTAGGTCTCGAGAGCGAGGGCCGTGGATGCCTGTGCAATTCCCTACCTATCGATAGGCGTCGATATCGATCGTCATCGATAGATATCGATGCCGATCGATATCGAGGCCTATCGATAGGCCTCGATAGGTGCGGTTCTGGCGAGGCATGCAGAGCTTTTAGTCTGTGCGCCGTGTTGGTGTTGGTAGGCCCCGGGGCCTGTCGACATTGACCGTTGTTGGGGTCGAGGGCCCTTCCCGAGGACGGATTTCCCTACGTGTCGCTGGGGAACGACATCCAGAGACTTGGAGCCCTCGGGGTGTGCCTGGATAGCTCTGCATCCTGACAGGGAGCCATGCTATGTGTTGGCATCGCTATCGTTTGGGTTCGTCCTGCGTCGGCATCGAGAGACATGGCTAACTCTCGCTGGCCATCGCTGCCGAGATGCGGCGAGAGCTCTCAAAGCCCACGGGCCTCGCGAGCGATAGGGCTCTTGCTGTCGAGGGTGCTGTGTCTGGGGAGGCATGGATGGCGCTTGATTTGCCTAAGCTTGGGTAGGGGTGGATAGGGATGGGCACGGGGAAGTGTCGATGCCTCGCCATAGCCATGCCTCCCGATGCCTTTCGATAGCTGTGGATCTGGGCGGGCATTTTAGCTTTTGGGCTGGGGCCGCTGTTCTTCTTGTTGCGCATGGAAGGAGTGGTGACATCGCTAGGTCTCCAGAGCGAGGGCCGTGGATGCCTGTGTAATTCCCTACCTATCGATAGGCGTCGATATCGATCGTCATCGATAGATATCGATGCCGATCGATATCGAGGCCTATTGATAGGCCTCGATAGGTGCGGTTCTGGCGAGGCATGCAGAGCTTTAGTCTGTGCGCCGTGTTGGTGTTGGTAGGCCCCGGGGCCTGTCGACATTGACCGTTGTTGGGGTTGAGGGCCCTTCCCGAGGACGGATTTCCCTACGTGTCGCTGGGGAACGACATCCAGAGACTTGGAGCCCTCGGGGTGTGCATGGATAGCTCTGCATCCTGACAGGGAGCCATGCTATGTGTTGGCATCGCTATCGTTTGGGTTCGTCCTGCGTCGGCATCGAGAGACATGGCTAACTCTCGCTGGCCATCGCTGCCGAGATGCGGCGAGAGCTCTCAACGCCCACGGGCCTCGCGAGCGATAGGGCTCTTGCTGTCGAGGGTGCTGTGTCTGGGGAGGCATGGATGGCGCTTGATTTGCCTAAGCTTGGGTAGGGGTGGATAGGGATGGGCACGGGGAAGTGTCGATGCCTCGCCATAGCCATGCCTCGCGATGCCTTTCGATAGCTGTGGATCTGGGCGGGCATTTTAGCTTTTGGGCTGGGGCCGCTGTTGTTCTTGTTGCGCATGGAAGGAGTGGTGACATCGCTAGGTCTCCAGAGCGAGGGCCGTGGATGCCTGTGTAATTCCCTACCTATCGATAGGCGTCGATATCGATCGTCATCGATAGATATCGATGCCGATCGATATCGAGGCCTATCGATAGGCCTCGATAGCTGCGGTTCTGGCGAGGCATGGAGAGCTTTAGTCTGTGCGCCGTGTTGGTGTTGGTAGGCCCCGGGGCCTGTCGACATTGACCGTTGTTGGGGTCAAGGGCCCTTCCCGAGGACGGATTTCCCCACGTGTCGCTGGGGAACGACATCCAGAGACTTGGAGCCCTCGGGGTGTGCATGGATAGCTCTGCGTCCTGACAGGGAGCCATGCTATGTGTTGGCATCGCTATCGATGGGGTTCGCCCTGCGTCGGCATCGAGAGACATGGCTAACTCTCGCTGGCCATCGCTGCCGAGATGCGGCGAGAGCTCTCAAAGCCCACGGGCCTCGCGAGCGATAGGGCTCTTGCTGTCGAGGGTGCTGTGTCTGGGGAGGCATGGATGGCGCTTGATTTGCCTAAGCTTGGGTAGGGGTGGATAGGGATGGGCACGGGGAAGTGTCGATGCCTCGCGATAGCCATGCCTCGCGATGCCTTTCGATAGCTGTGGATCTGGGCGGGCATTTTAGCTTTTGGGCTGGGGCCGCTGTTGTTCTTGTTGCGCATGGAAGGAGTGGTGACATCGCTAGGTCTCGAGAGCGAGGGCCGTGGATGCCTGTGCAATTCCCTACCTATCGATAGGCGTCGATATCGATCGTCATCGATAGATATCGATGCCGATCGATATCGAGGCCTATCGATAGGCCTCGATAGGTGCGGTTCTGGCGAGGCATGCAGAGCTTTTAGTCTGTGCGCCGTGTTGGTGTTGGTAGGCCCCGGGGCCTGTCGACATTGACCGTTGTTGGGGTCGAGGGCCCTTCCCGAGGACGGATTTCCCTACGTGTCGCTGGGGAACGACATCCAGAGACTTGGAGCCCTCGGGGTGTGCCTGGATAGCTCTGCATCCTGACAGGGAGCCATGCTATGTGTTGGCATCGCTATCGTTTGGGTTCGTCCTGCGTCGGCATCGAGAGACATGGCTAACTCTCGCTGGCCATCGCTGCCGAGATGCGGCGAGAGCTCTCAAAGCCCACGGGCCTCGCGAGCGATAGGGCTCTTGCTGTCGAGGGTGCTGTGTCTGGGGAGGCATGGATGGCGCTTGATTTGCCTAAGCTTGGGTAGGGGTGGATAGGGATGGGCACGGGGAAGTGTCGATGCCTCGCCATAGCCATGCCTCCCGATGCCTTTCGATAGCTGTGGATCTGGGCGGGCATTTTAGCTTTTGGGCTGGGGCCGCTGTTCTTCTTGTTGCGCATGGAAGGAGTGGTGACATCGCTAGGTCTCCAGAGCGAGGGCCGTGGATGCCTGTGTAATTCCCTACCTATCGATAGGCGTCGATATCGATCGTCATCGATAGATATCGATGCCGATCGATATCGAGGCCTATTGATAGGCCTCGATAGGTGCGGTTCTGGCGAGGCATGCAGAGCTTTAGTCTGTGCGCCGTGTTGGTGTTGGTAGGCCCCGGGGCCTGTCGACATTGACCGTTGTTGGGGTTGAGGGCCCTTCCCGAGGACGGATTTCCCTACGTGTCGCTGGGGAACGACATCCAGAGACTTGGAGCCCTCGGGGTGTGCATGGATAGCTCTGCATCCTGACAGGGAGCCATGCTATGTGTTGGCATCGCTATCGTTTGGGTTCGTCCTGCGTCGGCATCGAGAGACATGGCTAACTCTCGCTGGCCATCGCTGCCGAGATGCGGCGAGAGCTCTCAACGCCCACGGGCCTCGCGAGCGATAGGGCTCTTGCTGTCGAGGGTGCTGTGTCTGGGGAGGCATGGATGGCGCTTGATTTGCCTAAGCTTGGGTAGGGGTGGATAGGGATGGGCACGGGGAAGTGTCGATGCCTCGCCATAGCCATGCCTCGCGATGCCTTTCGATAGCTGTGGATCTGGGCGGGCATTTTAGCTTTTGGGCTGGGGCCGCTGTTGTTCTTGTTGCGCATGGAAGGAGTGGTGACATCGCTAGGTCTCCAGAGCGAGGGCCGTGGATGCCTGTGTAATTCCCTACCTATCGATAGGCGTCGATATCGATCGTCATCGATAGATATCGATGCCGATCGATATCGAGGCCTATCGATAGGCCTCGATAGCTGCGGTTCTGGCGAGGCATGGAGAGCTTTAGTCTGTGCGCCGTGTTGGTGTTGGTAGGCCCCGGGGCCTGTCGACATTGACCGTTGTTGGGGTCAAGGGCCCTTCCCGAGGACGGATTTCCCCACGTGTCGCTGGGGAACGACATCCAGAGACTTGGAGCCCTCGGGGTGTGCATGGATAGCTCTGCGTCCTGACAGGGAGCCATGCTATGTGTTGGCATCGCTATCGATGGGGTTCGCCCTGCGTCGGCATCGAGAGACATGGCTAACTCTCGCTGGCCATCGCTGCCGAGATGCGGCGAGAGCTCTCAAAGCCCACGGGCCTCGCGAGCGATAGGGCTCTTGCTGTCGAGGGTGCTGTGTCTGGGGAGGCATGGATGGCGCTTGATTTGCCTAAGCTTGGGTAGGGGTGGATAGGGATGGGCACGGGGAAGTGTTGATGCCTCGCCATAGCCATGCCTCGCGATGCCTTTCGATAGCTGTGGATCTGGGCGGGCATTTTAGCTTTTGGGCTGGGGCCGCTGTTGTTCTTGTTGCGCATGGAAGGAGTGGTGACATCGCTAGGTCTCGAGAGCGAGGGCCGTGGATGCCTGTGCAATTCCCTACCTATTGACAGGCCTCGATATCGATCGTCATCGATAGATATCGATGCCGATCGATATCGAGGCCTATCGATAGGCCTCGATAGCTGCGGTTCTGGCGAGGCATGCAGAGCTTTTAGTCTGTGCACCGTGTTGGTGTTGGTAGGCCCCGGGGCCTGTCGACATTGACCGTTGTTGGGGTCGAGGGCCCTTCCCGAGGACGGATTTCCCCACGTGTCGCTGGGGAATGACATCCAGAGACTTGGAGCCCTCGGGGTGTGCCTGGATAGCTCTGCATCCTGACAGGGAGCCATGCTGTGTGTTGGCATCGCTATCGTTTGGGTTTGCCCTGCGTCGGCATCGAGAGACATGGCTAACTCTCGCTGGCCATCGCTGCCGAGATGCGGCGAGAGCTCTCAAAGCCCACGGGCCTCTCGAGCGATAGGGCTCTTGCTGTCGAGGGTGCTGTGTCTGGGGAAGCATGGATGGCGCTTGATTTGCCTAAGCTTGGGTAGGGGTGGATAGGGATGGGCACGGGGAAGTGTCGATGCCTCGCCATAGCCATGCCTCGCGATGCCTTTCGATAGCTGTGGATCTGGGCGGGCATTTTAGCTTTTGGGCTGGGGCCGCTGTTGTTCTTGTTGCGCATGGAAGGAGTGGTGACATCGCTAGGTGTCGAGAGCGAGGGCCGTGGATGCCTGTGCAATTCCCTACCTATCGATAGGCGTCGATATCGATCGTCATCGATAGATATCGATGCCGATCGATATCGAGGCCTATCGATAGGCCTCGATAGGTGCGGTTCTGGCGAGGCATGCAGAGCTTTTAGTCTGTGCGCCGTGTTGGTGTTGGTAGGCCCCGGGGCCTGTCGACATTGACCGTTGTTGGGGTCGAGGGCCCTTCCCGAGGACGGATTTCCCTACGTGTCGCTGGGGAACGACATCCAGAGACTTGGAGCCCTCGGGGTGTGCATGGATAGCTCTGCGTCCTGACAGGGAGCCATGCTATGTGTTGGCATCGCTATCGATGGGGTTCGCCCTGCGTCGGCATCGAGAGACATGGCTAACTCTCGCTGGCCATCGCTGCCGAGATGCGGCGAGAGCTCTCAAAGCCCACGGGCCTCGCGAGCGATAGGGCTCTTGCTGTCGAGGGTGCTGTGTCTGGGGAGGCATGGATGGCGCTTGATTTGCCTAAGCTTGGGTAGGGGTGGATAGGGATGGGCACGGGGAAGTGTCGATGCCTCGCCATAGCCATGCCTCGCGATGCCTTTCGATAGCTGTGGATCTGGGCGGGCATTTTAGCTTTTGGGCTGGGGCCGCTGTTGTTCTTGTTGCGCATGGAAGGAGTGGTGACATCGCTAGGTCTCGAGAGCGAGGGCCGTGGATGCCTGTGCAATTCCCTACCTATCGATAGGCCTCGATATCGATCGTCATCGATAGATATCGATGCCGATCGATATCGAGGCCTATCGATAGGCCTCGATAGGTGCGGTTCTGGCGAGGCATGCAGAGCTTTTAGTCTGTGCGCCGTGTTGGTGTTGGTAGGCCCCGGGGCCTGTCGACATTGACCGTTGTTGGGGTCGAGGGCCCTTCCCGAGGACGGATTTCCCCACGTGTTGCTGGGGAACGACATCCAGAGACTTGGAGCCCTCGGGGTGTGCATGGATAGCTCTGCGTCCTGACAGGGAGCCATGCTATGTGTTGGCATCGCTATCGATGGGGTTCGCCCTGCGTCGGCATCGAGAGACATGGCTAACTCTCGCTGGCCATCGCTGCCGAGATGCGGCGAGAGCTCTCAAAGCCCACGGGCCTCGCGAGCGATAGGGCTCTTGCTGTCGAGGGTGCTGTGTCTGGGGAGGCATGGATGGCGCTTGATTTGCCTAAGCTTGGGTAGGGGTGGATAGGGATGGGCACGGGGAAGTGTCGATGCCTCGCCATAGCCATGCCTCGCGATGCCTTTCGATAGCTGTGGATCTGGGCGGGCATTTTAGCTTTTGGGCTGGGGCCGCTGTTGTTCTTGTTGCGCATGGAAGGAGTGGTGACATCGCTAGGTCTCCAGAGCGAGGGCCGTGGATGCCTGTGCAATTCCCTACCTATCGATAGGCGTCGATATCGATCGTCATCGATAGATATCGATGCCGATCGATATCGAGGCCTATCGATAGGCCTCGATAGCTGCGGTTCTGGCGAGGCATGGAGAGCTTTAGTCTGTGCGCCGTGTTGGTGTTGGTAGGCCCCGGGGCCTGTCGGCATTGACCGTTGTTGGGGTCGAGGGCCCTTCCCGAGGACGGATTTTCCCACGTGTCGCTGGGGAACGACATCCAGAGACTTGGAGCCCTCGGGGTGTGCATGGATAGCTCTGCGTCCTGACAGGGAGCCATGCTATGTGTTGGCATCGCTATCGATGGGGTTCGCCCTGCGTCGGCATCGAGAGACATGGCTAACTCTCGCTGGCCATCGCTGCCGAGATGCGGCGAGAGCTCTCAAAGCCCACGGGCCTCGCGAGCGATAGGGCTCTTGCTGTCGAGGGTGCTGTGTCTGGGGAGGCATGGATGGCGCTTGATTTGCCTAAGCTTGGGTAGGGGTGGATAGGGATGGGCACGGGGAAGTGTCGATGCCTCGCCATAGCCATGCCTCGCGATGCCTTTCGATAGCTGTGGATCTGGGCGGGCATTTTAGCTTTTGGGCTGGGGCCGCTGTTCTTGTTGCGCATGGAAGGAGTGGTGACATCGCTAGGTCTCGAGAGCGAGGGCCGTGGATGCCTGTGCAATTCCCTACCTATCGATAGGCGTCGATATCGATCGTCATCGATAGATATCGATGCCGATCGATATCGAGGCCTCTCGATAGGCCTCGATAGCTGCGATTCTGGCGAGGCATGCAGAGCTTTTAGTCTGTGCGCCGTGTTGGTGTTGGTAGGCCCCGGGGCCTGTCGACATTGACCGTTGTTGGGGTCGAGGGCCCTTCCCGAGGACGGTTTTCCCTACGTGTCGCTGGGGAACGACATCCAGAGACTTGGAGCCCTCGGGGTGTGCATGGATAGCTCTGCATCCTGACAGGGAGCCTTGCTATGTGTTGGCATCGCTATCGAAGGAGTTCGCCCTGCGTCGGCATCGAGAGACATGGCTAACTCTCGCTGGCCATCGCTGCCGAGATGCGGCGAGAGCTCTCAAAGCCCACGGGCCTCGCGAGCGATAGGGCTCTTGCTGTCGAGGGTGCTGTGTCTGGGGAGGCATGGATGGCGCTTGATTTGCCTAAGCTTGGGTAGGGGTGGATAGGGATGGGCACGGGGAAGTGTCGATGCCTCGCCATAGCCATGCCTCGCGATGCCTTTCGATAGCTGTGGATGTGGGCGGGCATTTTAGCTTTTGGGCTGGGGCCGCTGTTGTTCTTGTTGCGCATGGAAGGAGTGGTGACATCGCTAGGTCTCGAGAGCGAGGGCCGTGGATGCCTGTGCAATTCCCTACCTATCGATAGGCCTCGATATCGATCGTCATCGATAGATATCGATGCCGATCGATATCGAGGCCTATCGATAGGCCTCGATAGGTGCGGTTCTGGCGAGGCATGCAGAGCTTTTAGTCTGTGCGCCGTGTTGGTGTTGGTAGGCCCCGGGGCCTGTCGACATTGACCGTTGTTGGGGTCGAGGGCCCTTCCCGAGGACGGATTTCCCTACGTGTCGCTGGGGAACGACATCCAGAGACTTGGAGCCCTCGGGGTGTGCATGGATAGCTCTGCATCCTGACAGGGAGCCATGCTATGTGTTGGCATCGCTATCGTTTGGGTTCGCCCTGCGTCGGCATCGAGAGACATGGCTAACTCTCGCTGGCCATCGCTGCCGAGATGCGGCGAGAGCTCTCAAAGCCCACGGGCCTCGCGAGCGATAGGGCTCTTGCTGTCGAGGGTGCTGTGTCTGGGGAGGCATGGATGGCGCTTGATTTGCCTAAGCTTGGGTAGGGGTGGATAGGGATGGGCACGGGGAAGTGTCGATGCCTCGCCATAGCCATGCCTCCCGATGCCTTTTGATAGCTGTGGATCTGGGCGGGCATTTTAGCTTTTGGGCTGGGGCCGCTGTTCTTGTTGCGCATGGAAGGAGTGGTGACATCGCTAGGTCTCGAGAGCGAGGGCCGTGGATGCCTGTGCAATTCCCTACCTATCGATAGGCGTCGATATCGATCGTCATCGATAGATATCGATGCCGATCGATATCGACGCCTATCGATAGGCCTCGATAGCTGCGGTTCTGGCGAGGCATGGAGAGCTTTAGTCTGTGCGCCGTGTTGGTGTTGGTAGGCCCCGGGGCCTGTCGGCATTGACCGTTGTTGGGGTCGAGGGCCCTTCCCGAGGATGGATTTTCCCACGTGTCGCTGGGGAAGGACATCCAGAGACTTGGAGCCCTCGGGGTGTGCATGGATAGCTCTGCGTCCTGACAGGGAGCCATGCTATGTGTTGGCATCGCTATCGATGGGGTTCGCCCTGCATCGGCATCGAGAGACATGGCTAACTCTCGCTGGCCATCGCTGCCGAGATGCAGCGAGAGCTCTCAAAGCCCACGGGCCTCGCGAGCGATAGGGCTCTTGCTGTCGAGGGTGCTGTGTCTGGGGAGGCATGGATGGCGCTTGATTTGCCTAAGCTTGGGTAGGGGTGGATAGGGATGGGCACGGGGAAGTGTCGATGCCTCGCCATAGCCATGCCTCGCGATGCCTTTCGATAGCTGTGGATCTGGGCGGGCATTTTAGCTTTTGGGCTGGGGCCGCTGTTCTTGTTGCGCATGGAAGGAGTGGTGACATCGCTAGGTCTCGAGAGCGAGGGCCGTGGATGCCTGTGCAATTCCCTACCTATCGATAGGCGTCGATATCGATCGTCATCGATAGATATCGATGCCGATCGATATCGAGGCCTATCGATAGGCCTCGATAGGTGCGGTTCTGGCGAGGCATGCAGAGCTTTTAGTCTGTGCGCCGTGTTGGTGTTGGTAGGCCCCGGGGCCTGTCGACATTGACCGTTGTTGGGGTCGAGGGCCCTTCCCGAGGACGGTTTTCCCTACGTGTCGCTGGGGAACGACATCCAGAGACTTGGAGCCCTCGGGGTGTGCATGGATAGCTCTGCATCCTGACAGGGAGCCTTGCTATGTGTTGGCATCGCTATCGATGGGGTTTGCCCTGCGTCGGCATCGAGAGACATGGCTAACTCTCGCTGGCCATCGCTGCCGAGATGCGGCGAGAGCTCTCAAAGCCCACGGGCCTCGCGAGCGATAGGGCTCTTGCTGTCGAGGGTGCTGTGTCTGGGGAGGCATGGATGGCGCTTGATTTGCCTAAGCTTGGGTAGGGGTGGATAGGGATGGGCACGGGGAAGTGTCGATGCCTCGCCATAGCCATGCCTCGCGATGCCTTTCGATAGCTGTGGATCTGGGCGGGCATTTTAGCTTTTGGGCTGGGGCTGCTGTTCTTCTTGTTGCGCATGGAAGGAGTGGTGACATCGCTAGGTCTCGAGAGCGAGGGCCGTGGATGCCTGTGCAATTCCCTACCTATCGATAGGCGTCGATATCGATCGTCATCGATAGATATCGATGCCGATCGATATCGAGGCCTATCGATAGGCCTCGATAGGTGCGGTTCTGGCGAGGCATGCAGAGCTTTTAGTCTGTGCGCCGTGTTGGTGTTGGTAGGCCCCGGGGCCTGTCGACATTGACCGTTGTTGGGGTCGAGGGCCCTTCCCAAGGACGGATTTCCCCACGCGTCGCTGGGGAACGACATCCAGAGACTTGGAGCCCTCGGGGTGTGCATGGATAGCTCTGCATCCTGACAGGGAGCCATGCTATGTGTTGGCATCGCTATCGTTTGGGTTCGCCCTGCGTCGGCATCGAGAGACATGGCTAACTCTCGCTGGCCATCGCTGCCGAGATGCGGCGAGAGCTCTCAAAGCCCACGGGCCTCGCGAGCGATAGGGCTCTTGCTGTCGAGGGTGCTGTGTCTGGGGAGGCATGGATGGCGCTTGATTTGCCTAAGCTTGGGTAGGGGTGGATAGGGATGGGCACGGGGAAGTGTTGATGCCTCGCGATAGCCATGCCTCGCGATGCCTTTCGAGAGCTGTGGATCTGGGCGGGCATTTTAGCTTTTGGGCTGGGGCCGCTGTTCTTCTTGTTGCGCATGGAAGGAGTGGTGACATCGCTAGGTCTCGAGAGCGAGGGCCGTGGATGCCTGTGCAATTCCCTACCTATCGATAGGCGTCGATATCGATCGTCATCGATAGATATCGATGCCGATCGATATCGAGGCCTATCGATAGGCCTCGATAGCTGCGGTTCTGGCGAGGCATGCAGAGCTTTAGTCTGTGCGCCGTGTTGGTGTTGGTAGGCCCCGGGGCCTGTCGACATTGACCGTTGTTGGGGTCGAGGGCCCTTCCCGAGGACGGATTTCCCCACGTGTTGCTGGGGAACGACATCCAGAGACTTGGAGCCCTCGGGGTGTGCATGGATAGCTCTGCGTCCTGACAGGGAGCCATGCTACGTGTTGGCATCGCTATGGTTTGGGTTCGTCCTGCGTCGGCATCGAGAGACATGGCTAACTCTCGCTGGCCATCGCTGCCGAGATGCGGCGAGAGCTCTCAAAGCCCACGGGCCTCGCGAGCGATAGGGCTCTTGCTGTCGAGGGTGCTGTGTCTGGGGAGGCATGGATGGCGCTTGATTTGCCTAAGCTTGGGTAGGGGTGGATAGGGATGGGCACGGGGAAGTGTCGATGCCTCGCCATAGCCATGCCTCCCGATGCCTTTCGATAGCTGTGGATCTGGGCGGGCATTTTAGCTTTTGGGCTGGGGCCGCTGTTGTTCTTGTTGCGCATGGAAGGAGTGGTGACATCGCTAGGTCTCGAGAGCGAGGGCCGTGGATGCCTGTGCAATTCCCTACCTATCGATAGGCGTCGATATCGATCGTCATCGATAGATATCGATGCCGATCGATATCGACGCCTATCGATAGGCCTCGATAGCTGCGGTTCTGGCGAGGCATGCAGAGCTTTAGTCTGTGCGCCGTGTTGGTGTTGGTAGGCCCCGGGGCCTGTCGACATTGACCGTTGTTGGGGTCGAGGGCCCTTCCCGAGGACGGATTTCCCCACGTGTCGCTGGGGAACGACATCCAGAGACTTGGAGCCCTCGGGGTGTGCATGGATAGCTCTGCGTCCTGACAGGGAGCCATGCTACGTGTTGGCATCGCTATGGTTTGGGTTCGTCCTGCGTCGGCATCGAGAGACATGGCTAACTCTCGCTGGCCATCGCTGCCGAGATGCGGCGAGAGCTCTCAAAGCCCACGGGCCTCGCGAGCGATAGGGCTCTTGCTGTCGAGGGTGCTGTGTCTGGGGAGGCATGGATGGCGCTTGATTTGCCTAAGCTTGGGTAGGGGTGGACAGGGATGGGCACGGGGAAGTGTTGATGCCTCGCCATAGCCATGCCTCGCGATGCCTTTCGATAGCTGTGGATCTGGGCGGGCATTTTAGCTTTTGGGCTGGGGCCGCTGTTCTTGTTGCGCATGGAAGGAGTGGTGACATCGCTAGGTCTCCAGAGCGAGGGCCGTGGATGCCTGTGCAATTCCCTACCTATCGATAGGCGTCGATATCGATCGTCATCGATAGATATCAATGCCGATCGATATCGAGGCCTATCGATAGGCCTCGATAGGTGCGGTTCTGGCGAGGCATGCAGAGCTTTTAGTCTGTGCGCCGTGTTGGTGTTGGTAGGCCCCGGGGCCTGTCGACATTGACCGTTGTTGGGGTCGAGGGCCCTTCCCGAGGACGGTTTTCCCTACGTGTCGCTGGGGAACGACATCCAGAGACTTGGAGCCCTCGGGGTGTGCATGGATAGCTCTGCATCCTGACAGGGAGCCTTGCTATGTGTTGGCATCGCTATCGATGGGGTTTGCCCTGCGTCGGCATCGAGAGACATGGCTAACTCTCGCTGGCCATCGCTGCCGAGATGCGGCGAGAGCTCTCAAAGCCCACGGGCCTCGCGAGCGATAGGGCTCTTGCTGTCGAGGGTGCTGTGTCTGGGGAGGCATGGATGGCGCTTGATTTGCCTAAGCTTGGGTAGGGGTGGATAGGGATGGGCACGGGGAAGTGTCGATGCCTCGCCATAGCCATGCCTCGCGATGCCTTTCGATAGCTGTGGATGTGGGCGGGCATTTTAGCTTTTGGGCTGGGGCTGCTGTTCTTCTTGTTGCGCATGGAAGGAGTGGTGACATCGCTAGGTCTCGAGAGCGAGGGCCGTGGATGCCTGTGCAATTCCCTACCTATCGATAGGCGTCGATATCGATCGTCATCGATAGATATCGATGCCGATCGATATCGAGGCCTATCGATAGGCCTCGATAGGTGCGGTTCTGGCGAGGCATGCAGAGCTTTTAGTCTGTGCGCCGTGTTGGTGTTGGTAGGCCCCGGGGCTTGTCGACATTGACCGTTGTTGGGGTCGAGGGCCCTTCCCGAGGACGGTTTTCCCTACGTGTCACTGGGGAACGACATCCAGAGACTTGGAGCCCTCGGGGTGTGCATGGATAGCTCTGCATCCTGACAGGGAGCCTTGCTATGTGTTGGCATCGCTATCGATGGGGTTTGCCCTGCGTCGGCATCGAGAGACATGGCTAACTCTCGCTGGCCATCGCTGCCGAGATGCGGCGAGAGCTCTCAAAGCCCACGGGCCTCGCGAGCGATAGGGCTCTTGCTGTCGAGGGTGCTGTGTCTGGGGAGGCATGGATGGCGCTTGATTTGCCTAAGCTTGGGTAGGGGTGGATAGGGATGGGCACGGGGAAGTGTCGATGCCTCGCCATAGCCATGCCTTGCGATGCCTTTCGATAGCTGTGGATCTGGGCGGGCATTTTAGCTTTTGGGCTGGGGCCGCTGTTGTTCTTGTTGCGCATGGAAGGAGTGGTGACATCGCTAGGTCTCGAGAGCGAGGGCCGTGGATGCCTGTGCAATTCCCTACCTATCGATAGGCGTCGATATCAATCGTCATCGATAGATATCGATGCCGATCGATATCGACGCCTATCGATAGGCCTCGATAGCTGCGGTTCTGGCGAGGCATGCAGAGCTTTTAGTCTGTGCGCCGTGTTGGTGTTGGTAGGCCCCGGGGCCTGTCGACATTGACCGTTGTTGGGGTCGAGGGCCCTTCCCGAGGACGGATTTCCCTACGTGTCGCTGGGGAACGACATCCAGAGACTTGGAGCCCTCGGGGTGTGCATGGATAGCTCTGCATCCTGACAGGGAGCCTTGCTATGTGTTGGCATCGCTATCGATGGGGTTCGCCCTGCGTCGGCATCGAGAGACATCGCTAACTCTCGCTGGCCATCGCTGCCGAGATGCGGCGAGAGCTCTCAAAGCCCACGGGTCTCGCGAGCGATAGGGCTCTTGCTGTCGAGGGTGCTGTGTCTGGGGAGGCATGGATGGCGCTTGATTTGCCTAAGCTTGGGTAGGGGTGGATAGGGATGGGCACGGGGAAGTGTCGATGCCTCGCCATAGCCATGCCTCGCGATGCCTTTCGATAGCTGTGGATCTGGGCGGGCATTTTAGCTTTTGGGCTGGGGCTGCTGTTCTTCTTGTTGCGCATGGAAGGAGTGGTGACATCGCTAGGTCTCGAGAGCGAGGGCCGTGGATGCCTGTGCAATTCCCTACCTATCGATAGGCGTCGATATCGATCGTCATCGATAGATATCGATGCCGATCGATATCGAGGCCTATCGATAGGCCTCGATAGGTGCGGTTCTGGCGAGGCATGCAGAGCTTTTAGTCTGTGCGCCGTGTTGGTGTTGGTAGGCCCCGGGGCCTGTCGACATTGACCGTTGTTGGGGTCGAGGGCCCTTCCCGAGGACGGATTTCCCTATGCGTCGCTGGGGAAGGACATCCAGAGACTTGGAGCCCTCGGGGTGTGCATGGATAGCTCTGCATCCTGACAGGGAGCCATGCTATGTGTTGGCATCGCTATCGTTTGGGTTCGCCCTGCGTCGGCATCGAGAGACATGGCTAACTCTCGCTGGCCATCGCTGCCGAGATGCGGCGAGAGCTCTCAAAGCCCACGGGCCTCGCGAGCGATAGGGCTCTTGCTGTCGAGGGTGCTGTGTCTGGGGAGGCATGGATGGCGCTTGATTTGCCTAAGCTTGGGTAGGGGTGGATAGGGATGGGCACGGGGAAGTGTTGATGCCTCGCGATAGCCATGCCTCGCGATGCCTTTCGAGAGCTGTGGATCTGGGCGGGCATTTTAGCTTTTGGGCTGGGGCCGCTGTTGTTCTTGTTGCGCATGGAAGGAGTGGTGACATCGCTAGGTCTCGAGAGCGAGGGCCGTGGATGCCTGTGCAATTCCCTACCTATCGATAGGCGTCGATATCGATCGTCATCGATAGATATCGATGCCGATCGATATCGAGGCCTATCGATAGGCCTCGATAGCTGCGGTTCTGGCGAGGCATGCAGAGCTTTAGTCTGTGCGCCGTGTTGGTGTTGGTAGGCCCCGGGGCCTGTCGACATTGACCGTTGTTGGGGTCGAGGGCCCTTCCCGAGGACGGATTTCCCCACGTGTTGCTGGGGAACGACATCCAGAGACTTGGAGCCCTCGGGGTGTGCATGGATAGCTCTGCGTCCTGACAGGGAGCCATGCTACGTGTTGGCATCGCTATGGTTTGGGTTCGTCCTGCGTCGGCATCGAGAGACATGGCTAACTCTCGCTGGCCATCGCTGCCGAGATGCGGCGAGAGCTCTCAAAGCCCACGGGCCTCGCGAGCGATAGGGCTCTTGCTGTCGAGGGTGCTGTGTCTGGGGAGGCATGGATGGCGCTTGATTTGCCTAAGCTTGGGTAGGGGTGGATAGGGATGGGCACGGGGAAGTGTCGATGCCTCGCCATAGCCATGCCTCGCGATGCCTTTCGATAGCTGTGGATCTGGGCGGGCATTTTAGCTTTTGGGCTGGGGCCGCTGTTGTTCTTGTTGCGCATGGAAGGAGTGGTGACATCGCTAGGTGTCGAGAGCGAGGGCCGTGGATGCCTGTGCAATTCCCTACCTATCGATAGGCGTCGATATCGATCGTCATCGATAGATATCGATGCCGATCGCTATCGAGGCCTATCGATAGGCCTCGATAGGTGCGGTTCTGGCGAGGCATGCAGAGCTTTTAGTCTGTGCGCCGTGTTGGTGTTGGTAGGCCCCGGGGCCTGTCGACATTGACCGTTGTTGGGGTCGAGGGCCCTTCCCGAGGACGGATTTCCCTATGCGTCGCTGGGGAACGACATCCAGAGACTTGGAGCCCTCGGGGTGTGCATGGATAGCTCTGCGTCCTGACAGGGAGCCATGCTATGTGTTGGCATCGCTATCGATGGGGTTCGCCCTGCGTCGGCATCGAGAGACATGGCTAACTCTCGCTGGCCATCGCTGCCGAGATGCGGCGAGAGCTCTCAAAGCCCACGGGCCTCGCGAGCGATAGGGCTCTTGCTGTCGAGGGTGCTGTGTCTGGGGAGGCATGGATGGCGCTTGATTTGCCTAAGCTTGGGTAGGGGTGGACAGGGATGGGCACGGGGAAGTGTTGATGCCTCGCCATAGCCATGCCTCGCGATGCCTTTCGATAGCTGTGGATGTGGGCGGGCATTTTAGCTTTTGGGCTGGGGCCGCTGTTGTTCTTGTTGCGCATGGAAGGAGTGGTGACATCGCTAGGTCTCGAGAGCGAGGGCCGTGGATGCCTGTGCAATTCCCTACCTATCGATAGGCGTCGATATCGATCGTCATCGATAGATATCGATGCCGATCGATATCGAGGCCTATCGATAGGCCTCGATAGCTGCGGTTCTGGCGAGGCATGCAGAGCTTTTAGTCTGTGCGCCGTGTTGGTGTTGGTAGGCCCCGGGGCCTGTCGACATTGACCGTTGTTGGGGTCGAGGGCCCTTCCCGAGGACGGATTTCCCTATGCGTCGCTGGGGAACGACATCCAGAGACTTGGAGCCCTCGGGGTGTGCATGGATAGCTCTGCGTCCTGACAGGGAGCCATGCTATGTGTTGGCATCGCTATCGATGGGGTTCGCCCTGCGTCGGCATCGAGAGACATGGCTAACTCTCGCTGGCCATCGCTGCCGAGATGCGGCGAGAGCTCTCAAAGCCCACGGGCCTCGCGAGCGATAGGGCTCTTGCTGTCGAGGGTGCTGTGTCTGGGGAGGCATGGATGGTGCTTGATTTGCCTAAGCTTGGGTAGGGGTGGACAGGGATGGGCACGGGGAAGTGTTGATGCCTCGCCATAGCCATGCCTCGCGATGCCTTTCGATAGCTGTGGATCTGGGCGGGCATTTTAGCTTTTGGGCTGGGGCCGCTGTTGTTCTTGTTGCGCATGGAAGGAGTGGTGACATCGCTAGGTCTCCAGAGCGAGGGCCGTGGATGCCTGTGCAATTCCCTACCTATCGATAGGCGTCGATATCGATCGTCATCGATAGATATCGATGCCGATCGATATCGAGGCCTATCGATAGGCCTCGATAGCTGCGGTTCTGGCGAGGCATGCAGAGCTTTTAGTCTGTGCGCCGTGTTGGTGTTGGTAGGCCCCGGGGCCTGTCGACATTGACCGTTGTTGGGGTCGAGGGCCCTTCCCGAGGACGGATTTCCCCACGTGTCGCTGGGGAACAACATCCAGAGACTTGGAGCCCTCGGGGTGTGCATGGATAGCTCTGCATCCTGACAGGGAGCCATGCTATGTGTTGGCATCGCTATCGATGGGGTTCGCCCTGCGTCGGCATCGAGAGACATGGCTAACTCTCGCTGGCCATCGCTGCCGAGATGCGGCGAGAGCTCTCAAAGCCCACGGGCCTCGCGAGCGATAGGGCTCTTGCTGTCGAGGGTGCTGTGTCTGGGGAGGCATGGATGGCACTTGATTTGCCTAAGCTTGGGTAGGGGTGGATAGGGATGGGCACGGGGAAGTGTCGATGCCTCGCCATAGCCATGCCTCGCGATGCCTTTCGATAGCTGTGGATCTGGGCGGGCATTTTAGCTTTTGGGCTGGGGCCGCTGTTCTTCTTGTTGCGCATGGAAGGAGTGGTGACATCGCTAGGTCTCGAGAGCGAGGGCCGTGGATGCCTGTGCAATTCCCTACCTATCGATAGGCGTCGATATCGATCGTCATCGATAGATATCGATGCCGATCGATATCGAGGCCTATCGATAGGCCTCGATAGGTGCGGTTCTGGCGAGGCATGCAGAGCTTTTAGTCTGTGCGCCGTGTTGGTGTTGGTAGGCCCCGGGGCCTGTCGACATTGACCGTTGTTGGGGTCGAGGGCCCTTCCCGAGGACGGATTTCCCTATGCGTCGCTGGGGAACGACATCCAGAGACTTGGAGCCCTCGGGGTGTGCATGGATAGCTCTGCGTCCTGACAGGGAGCCATGCTATGTGTTGGCATCGCTATCGATGGGGTTCGCCCTGCGTCGGCATCGAGAGACATGGCTAACTCTCGCTGGCCATCGCTGCCGAGATGCGGCGAGAGCTCTCAAAGCCCACGGGCCTCGCGAGCGATAGGGCTCTTGCTGTCGAGGGTGCTGTGTCTGGGGAGGCATGGATGGCGCTTGATTTGCCTAAGCTTGGGTAGGGGTGGACAGGGATGGGCACGGGGAAGTGTCGATGCCTCGCCATAGCCATGCCTCGCGATGCCTTTCGAGAGCTGTGGATCTGGGCGGGCATTTTAGCTTTTGGGCTGGGGCCGCTGTTGTTCTTGTTGCGCATGGAAGGAGTGGTGACATCGCTAGGTCTCGAGAGCGAGGGCCGTGGATGCCTGTGCAATTCCCTACCTATTGACAGGCCTCGATATCGATCGTCATCGATAGATATCGATGCCGATCGATATCGAGGCCTATCGATAGGCCTCGATAGGTGCGGTTCTGGCGAGGCATGCAGAGCTTTTAGTCTGTGCGCCGTGTTGGTGTTGGTAGGCCCCGGGGCCTGTCGACATTGACCGTTGTTGGGGTCGAGGGCCCTTCCCGAGGACGGATTTCCCTACGTGTCGCTGGGGAACGACATCCAGAGACTTGGAGCCCTCGGGGTGTGCATGGATAGCTCTGCGTCCTGACAGGGAGCCATGCTATGTGTTGGCATCGCTATCGATGGGGTTCGCCCTGCGTCGGCATCGAGAGACATGGCTAACTCTCGCTGGCCATCGCTGCCGAGATGCGGCGAGAGCTCTCAAAGCCCACGGGCCTCGCGAGCGATAGGGCTCTTGCTGTCGAGGGTGCTGTGTCTGGGGAGGCATGGATGCCGCTTGATTTGCCTAAGCTTGGGTAGGGGTGGATAGGGATGGGCACGGGGAAGTGTCGATGCCTCGCCATAGCCATGCCTCGCGATGCCTTTCGATAGCTGTGGATCTGGGCGGGCATTTTAGCTTTTGGGCTGGGGCCGCTGTTCTTGTTGCGCATGGAAGGAGTGGTGACATCGCTAGGTCTCGAGAGCGAGGCCCATGGATGCTTGTGCAATTCCCTACCTATCGATAGGCGTCGATATCGATCGTCATCGATAGATATCGATGCCGATCGATATCGAGGCCTATCGATAGGCCTCGATAGGTGCGGTTCTGGCGAGGCATGCAGAGCTTTTAGTCTGTGCGCTGTGTTGGTGTTGGTAGGCCCCGGGGCCTGTCGACATTGACCGTTGTTGGGGTCGAGGGCCCTTCCCGAGGACGGATTTCCCTACGTGTTGCTGGGGAACGACATCCAGAGACTTGGAGCCCTCGGGGTGTTCCTGGACAGCTCTACATCCTGACAGGGAGCCATGCTATGTGTTGGCATCGCTATCGATGGGGTTCGCCCTGCGTCGGCATCGAGAGACATCGCTAACTCTCGCTGGCCATCGCTGCCGAGATGCGGCGAGAGCTCTCAAAGCCCACGGGCCTCGCGAGCGATAGGGCTCTTGCTGTCGAGGGTGCTGTGTCTGGGGAGGCATGGATGGCGCTTGATTTGCCTAAGCTTGGGTAGGGGTGGACAGGGATGGGCACGGGGAAGTGTTGATGCCTCGCCATAGCCATGCCTCGCGATGCCTTTCGAGAGCTGTGGATCTGGGCGGGCATTTTAGCTTTTGGGCTGGGGCCGCTGTTGTTCTTGTTGCGCATGGAAGGAGTGGTGACATCGCTAGGTCTCGAGAGCGAGGGCCGTGGATGCCTGTGCAATTCCCTACCTATCGATAGGCGTCGATATCGATCGACATCGATAGATATCGATGCCGATCGATATCGACGCCTATCGATAGGCCTCGATAGGTGCGGTTCTGGCGAGGCATGCAGAGCTTTTAGTCTGTGCGCCGTGTTGGTGTTGGTAGGCCCCGGGGCCTGTCGACATTGACCGTTGTTGGTGTCGAGGGCCCTTCCCGAGGACGGATTTCCCTACGTGTCGCTGGGGAACGACATCCAGAGACTTGGAGCCCTCGGGGTGTTCCTGGATAGCTCTGCATCCTGACAGGGAGCCATGCTATGTGTTGGCATCGCTATCGATGGGGTTTGCCCTGCGTCGGCATCGAGAGACATGGCTAACTCTCGCTGGCCATCGCTGCCGAGATGCGGCGAGAGCTCTCAAAGCCCACGGGCCTCGCGAGCGATAGGGCTCTTGCTGTCGAGGGTGCTGTGTCTGGGGAGGCATGGATGGCGCTTGATTTGCCTAAGCTTGGGTAGGGGTGGATAGGGATGGGCACGGGGAAGTGTCGATGCCTCGCCATAGCCATGCCTCGCGATGCCTTTCGAGAGCTGTGGATCTGGGCGGGCATTTTAGCTTTTGGGCTGGGGCCGCTGTTGTTCTTGTTGCGCATGGAAGGAGTGGTGACATCGCTAGGTCTCGAGAGCGAGGGCCGTGGATGCCTGTGTAATTCCCTACCTATCGATAGGCGTCGATATCGATCGTCATCGATAGATATCGATGCCGATCGATATCGAGGCCTATCGATAGGCCTCGATAGGTGCGGTTCTGGCGAGGCATGCAGAGCTTTTAGTCTGTGCGCTGTGTTGGTGTTGGTAGGCCCCGGGGCCTGTCGACATTGACCGTTGTTGGGGTCGAGGGCCCTTCCCGAGGACGGATTTCCCTACGTGTTGCTGGGGAACGACATCCAGAGACTTGGAGCCCTCGGGGTGTTCCTGGACAGCTCTGCATCCTGACAGGGAGCCATGCTATGTGTTGGCATCGCTATCGATGGGGTTTGCCCTGCGTCGGCATCGAGAGACATGGCTAACTCTCGCTGGCCATCGCTGCCGAGATGCGGCGAGAGCTCTCAAAGCCCACGGGCCTCGCGAGCGATAGGGCTCTTGCTGTCGAGGGTGCTGTGTCTGGGGAGGCATGGATGGCGCTTGATTTGCCTAAGCTTGGGTAGGGGTGGATAGGGATGGGCACGGGGAAGTGTCGATGCCTCGCCATAGCCATGCCTCGCGATGCCTTTCGAGAGCTGTGGATCTGGGCGGGCATTTTAGCTTTTGGGCTGGGGCCGCTGTTGTTCTTGTTGCGCATGGAAGGAGTGGTGACATCGCTAGGTCTCGAGAGCGAGGGCCGTGGATGCCTGTGCAATTCCCTACCTATCGATAGGCGTCGATATCGATCGTCATCGATAGATATCGATGCCGATTGATATCGAGGCCTATCGATAGGCCTCGATAGGTGCGGTTCTGGCGAGGCATGCAGAGCTTTTAGTCTGTGCACCGTGTTGGTGTTGGTAGGCCCCGGGGCCTGTCGACATTGACCGTTGTTGGGGTCGAGGGCCCTTCCCGAGGACGGATTTCCCCACGTGTCGCTGGGGAACGACATCCAGAGACTTGGAGCCCTCGGGGTGTGCATGGATAGCTCTGCGTCCTGACAGGGAGCCATGCTATGTGTTGGCATCGCTATCGATGGGGTTCGCCCTGCGTCGGCATCGAGAGACATCGCTAACTCTCGCTGGCCATCGCTGCCGAGATGCGGCGAGAGCTCTCAAAGCCCACGGGCCTCGCGAGCGATAGGGCTCTTGCTGTCGAGGGTGCTGTGTCTGGGGAGGCATGGATGGCGCTTGATTTGCCTAAGCTTGGGTAGGGGTGGATAGGGATGGGCACGGGGAAGTGTCGATGCCTCGCCATAGCCATGCCTCGCGATGCCTTTCGATAGCTGTGGATCTGGGCGGGCATTTTAGCTTTTGGGCTGGGGCCGCTGTTCTTGTTGCGCATGGAAGGAGTGGTGACATCGCTAGGTCTCGAGAGCGAGGGCCGTGGATGCCTGTGCAATTCCCTACCTATCGATAGGCGTCGATATCGATCGTCATCGATAGATAACGATGCCGATCGATATCGAGGCCTATCGATAGGCCTCGATAGGTGCGGTTCTGGCGAGGCATGCAGAGCTTTTAGTCTGTGCGCTGTGTTGGTGTTGGTAGGCCCCGGGGCCTGTCGACATTGACCGTTGTTGGGGTCGAGGGCCCTTCCCGAGGACGGATTTCCCTACGTGTTGCTGGGGAACGACATCCAGAGACTTGGAGCCCTCGGGGTGTTCCTGGACAGCTCTGCATCCTGACAGGGAGCCATGCTATGTGTTGGCATCGCTATCGATGGGGTTCGCCCTGCGTCGGCATCGAGAGACATGGCTAACTCTCGCTGGCCATCGCTGCCGAGATGCGGCGAGAGCTCTCAAAGCCCACGGGCCTCGCGAGCGATAGGGCTCTTGCTGTCGAGGGTGCTGTGTCTGGGGAGGCATGGATGGCGCTTGATTTGCCTAAGCTTGGGTAGGGGTGGATAGGGATGGGCACGGGGAAGTGTCGATGCCTCGCCATAGCCATGCCTCGCGATGCCTTTCGAGAGCTGTGGATCTGGGCGGGCATTTTAGCTTTTGGGCTGGGGCCGCTGTTCTTCTTGTTGCGCATGGAAGGAGTGGTGACATCGCTAGGTCTCGAGAGCGAGGGCCGTGGATGCCTGTGCAATTCCCTACCTATCGATAGGCGTCGATATCGATCGTCATCGATAGATATCGATGCCGATCGATATCGACGCCTATCGATAGGCCTCGATAGGTGCGGTTCTGGCGAGGCATGCAGAGCTTTTAGTCTGTGCGCCGTGTTGGTGTTGGTAGGCCCCGGGGCCTGTTGACATTGACCGTTGTTGGGGTCGAGGGCCCTTCCCGAGGACGGATTTCCCCACGTGTCGCTGGGGAACAACATCCAGAGACTTGGAGCCCTCGGGGTGTGCATGGATAGCTTTGCGTCCTGACAGGGAGCCATGCTATGTGTTGGCATCGCTATCGATGGGGTTCGCCCTGCGTCGGCATCGAGAGACATGGCTAACTCTCGCTGGCCATCGCTGCCGAGATGCGGCGAGAGCTCTCAAAGCCCACGGGCCTCGCGAGCGATAGGGCTCTTGCTGTCGAGGGTGCTGTGTCTGGGGAGGCATGGATGGCGCTTGATTTGCCTAAGCTTGGGTAGGGGTGGATAGGGATGGGCACGGGGAAGTGTCGATGCCTCGCCATAGCCATGCCTCGCGATGCCTTTCGATAGCTGTGGATCTGGGCGGGCATTTTAGCTTTTGGGCTGGGGCCGCTGTTCTTCTTGTTGCGCATGGAAGGAGTGGTGACATCGCTAGGTCTCGAGAGCGAGGGCCGTGGATGCCTGTGCAATTCCCTACCTATCGATAGGCGTCGATATCGATCGTCATCGATAGATATCGATGCCGATCGATATCGAGGCCTATCGATAGGCCTCGATAGCTGCGGTTCTGGCGAGGCATGCAGAGCTTTTAGTCTGTGCGCCGTGTTGGTGTTGGTAGGCCCCGGGGCCTGTCGACATTGACCGTTGTTGGTGTCGAGGGCCCTTCCCGAGGACGGATTTCCCTACGTGTCGCTGGGGAACGACATCCAGAGACTTGGAGCCCTCGGGGTGTTCCTGGATAGCTCTGCATCCTGACAGGGAGCCATGCTATGTGTTGGCATCGCTATCGATGGGGTTCGCCCTGCGTCGGCATCGAGAGACATGGCTAACTCTCGCTGGCCATCGCTGCCGAGATGCGGCGAGAGCTCTCAAAGCCCACGGGCCTCGCGAGCGATAGGGCTCTTGCTGTCGAGGGTGCTGTGTCTGGGGAGGCATGGATGGCGCTTGATTTGCCTAAGCTTGGGTAGGGGTGGATAGGGATGGGCACGGGGAAGTGTCGATGCCTCGCCATAGCCATGCCTCGCGATGCCTTTCGATAGCTGTGGATCTGGGCGGGCATTTTAGCTTTTGGGCTGGGGCTGCTGTTCTTCTTGTTGCGCATGGAAGGAGTGGTGACATCGCTAGGTCTCGAGAGCGAGGGCCGTGGATGCCTGTGTAATTCCCTACCTATCGATAGGCGTCGATATCGATCGTCATCGATAGATATCGATGCCGATCGATATCGAGGCCTATCGATAGGCCTCGATAGGTGCGGTTCTGGCGAGGCATGCAGAGCTTTTAGTCTGTGCGCTGTGTTGGTGTTGGTAGGCCCCGGGGCCTGTCGACATTGACCGTTGTTGGGGTCGAGGGCCCTTCCCGAGGACGGATTTCCCTACGTGTTGCTGGGGAACGACATCCAGAGACTTGGAGCCCTCGGGGTGTTCCTGGACAGCTCAGCATCCTGACAGGGAGCCATGCTATGTGTTGGCATCGCTATCGATGGGGTTCGCCCTGCGTCGGCATCGAGAGACATGGCTAACTCTCGCTGGCCATCGCTGCCGAGATGCGGCGAGAGCTCTCAAAGCCCACGGGCCTCGCGAGCGATAGGGCTCTTGCTGTCGAGGGTGCTGTGTCTGGGGAGGCATGGATGGCGCTTGATTTGCCTAAGCTTGGGTAGGGGTGGACAGGGATGGGCACGGGGAAGTGTCGATGCATCGCCATAGCCATGCCTCGCGATGCCTTTCGATAGCTGTGGATCTGGGCGGGCATTTTAGCTTTTGGGGCTGGGGCGGCTGTTCTTCTTGTTGCGCATGGAAGGAGTGGTGACATCGCTAGGTCTCGAGAGCGAGGGCCGTGGATGCCTGTGCAATTCCCTACCTATCGATAGGCGTCGATATCGATCGTCATCGATAGATATCGATGCCGATCGATATCGAGGCCTATCGATAGGCCTCGATAGGTGCGGTTCTGGCGAGGCATGCAGAGCTTTTAGTCTGTGCGCCGTGTTGGTGTTGGTAGGCCCCGGGGCCTGTCGACATTGACCGTTGTTGGTGTCGAGGGCCCTTCCCGAGGACGGATTTCCCTACGTGTCGCTGGGGAACGACATCCAGAGACTTGGAGCCCTCGGGGTGTTCCTGGATAGCTCTGCATCCTGACAGGGAGCCATGCTATGTGTTGGCATCGCTATCGATGGGGTTCGCCCTGCGTCGGCATCGAGAGACATGGCTAACTCTCGCTGGCCATCGCTGCCGAGATGCGGCGAGAGCTCTCAAAGCCCACGGGCCTCGCGAGCGATAGGGCTCTTGCTGTCGAGGGTGCTGTGTCTGGGGAGGCATGGATGGCGCTTGATTTGCCTAAGCTTGGGTAGGGGTGGATAGGGATGGGTACGGGGAAGTGTAGATGCCTCGCCATAGCCATGCCTCGCGATGCCTTTCGATAGCTGTGGATCTGGGCGGGCATTTTAGCTTTTGGGCTGGGGCCGCTGTTGTTCTTGTTGCGCATGGAAGGAGTGGTGACATCGCTAGGTCTCGAGAGCGAGGGCCGTGGATGCCTGTGCAATTCCCTACCTATCGATAGGCGTCGATATCGATCGTCATCGATAGATATCGATGCCGATCGATATCGAGGCCTATCGATAGGCCTCGATAGGTGCGGTTCTGGCGAGGCATGCAGAGCTTTTAGTCTGTGCGCTGTGTTGGTGTTGGTAGGCCCCGGGGCCTGTCGACATTGACCGTTGTTGGGGTCGAGGGCCCTTCCCGAGGACGGATTTCCCTACGTGTTGCTGGGGAACGACATCCAGAGACTTGGAGCCCTCGGGGTGTGCATGGACAGCTCTGCATCCTGACAGGGAGCCATGCTATGTGTTGGCATCGCTATCGATGGGGTTCGCCCTGCGTCGGCATCGAGAGACATCGCTAAGTCTCGCTGGCCATCGCTGCCGAGATGCGGCGAGAGCTCTCAAAGCCCACGGGCCTCGCGAGCGATAGGGCTCTTGCTGTCGAGGGTGCTGTGTCTGGGGAGGCATGGATGCCGCTTGATTTGCCTAAGCTTGGGTAGGGGTGGACAGGGATGGGCACGGGGAAGTGTCGATGCCTCGCCATAGCCATGCCTCGCGATGCCTTTCGATAGCTGTGGATCTGGGCGGGCATTTTAGCTTTTGGGCTGGGGCCGCTGTTGTTCTTGTTGCGCATGGAAGGAGTGGTGACATCGCTAGGTCTCGAGAGCGAGGGCCGTGGATGCCTGTGCAATTCCCTACCTATCGATAGGCCTCGATATCGATCGTCATCGATAGATATCGATGCCGATCGATATCGAGGCCTATCGATAGGCCTCGATAGGTGCGGTTCTGGCGAGGCATGCAGAGCTTTTAGTCTGTGCGCCGTGTTGGTGTTGGTAGGCCCCGGGGCCTGTCGACATTGACCGTTGTTGGTGTCGAGGGCCCTTCCCGAGGACGGATTTCCCTACGTGTCGCTGGGGAACGACATCCAGAGACTTGGAGCCCTCGGGGTGTTCCTGGATAGCTCTGCATCCTGACAGGGAGCCATGCTATGTGTTGGCATCGCTATCGATGGGGTTCGCCCTGCGTCGGCATCGAGAGACATGGCTAACTCTCGCTGGCCATCGCTGCCGAGATGCGGCGAGAGCTCTCAAAGCCCACGGGCCTCGCGAGCGATAGGGCTCTTGCTGTCGAGGGTGCTGTGTCTGGGGAGGCATGGATGGCGCTTGATTTGCCTAAGCTTGGGTAGGGGTGGACAGGGATGGGCACGGGGAAGTGTTGATGCCTCGCCATAGCCATGCCTCGCGATGCCTTTCGATAGCTGTGGATCTGGGCGGGCATTTTAGCTTTTGGGCTGGGGCCGCTGTTGTTCTTGTTGCGCATGGAAGGAGTGGTGACATCGCTAGGTCTCGAGAGCGAGGGCCGTGGATGCCTGTGTAATTCCCTACCTATCGATAGGCGTCGATATCAATCGTCATCGATAGATATCGATGCCGATCGATATCGAGGCCTATCGATAGGCCTCGATAGCTGCGGTTCTGGCGAGGCATGGAGAGCTTTAGTCTGTGCGCCGTGTTGGTGTTGGTAGGCCCCGGGGCCTGTCGACATTGACCGTTGTTGGGGTCGAGGGCCCTTCCCGAGGACGGATTTCCCTACGTGTTGCTGGGGAACGACATCCAGAGACTTGGAGCCCTCGGGGTGTGCATGGATAGCTCTGCGTCCTGACAGGGAGCCATGCTATGTGTTGGCATCGCTATCGATGGGGTTCGCCCTGCGTCGGCATCGAGAGACATGGCTAACTCTCGCTGGCCATCGCTGCCGAGATGCGGCGAGAGCTCTCAAAGCCCACGGGCCTCGCGAGCGATAGGGCTCTTGCTGTCGAGGGTGCTGTGTCTGGGGAGGCATGGATGGCGCTTGATTTGCCTAAGCTTGGGTAGGGGTGGATAGGGATGGGCACGGGGAAGTGTCGATGCCTCGCCATAGCCATGCCTCGCGATGCCTTTCGATAGCTGTGGATCTGGGCGGGCATTTTAGCTTTTGGGCTGGGGCCGCTGTTGTTCTTGTTGCGCATGGAAGGAGTGGTGACATCGCTAGGTCTCGAGAGCGAGGGCCGTGGATGCCTGTGCAATTCCCTACCTATCGATAGGCCTCGATAGCTGCGGTTCTGGCGAGGCATGCAGAGCTTTTAGTCTGTGCGCCGTGTTGGTGTTGGTAGGCCCCGGGGCCTGTCGACATTGACCGTTGTTGGGGTCGAGGGCCCTTCCCGAGGACGGATTTCCCCACGTGTCGCTGGGGAACGACATCCAGAGACTTGGAGCCCTCGGGGTGTGCATGGATAGCTCTGCGTCCTGACAGGGAGCGATGCTATGTGTTGGCATCGCTATCGATGGGGTTCGCCCTGCGTCGGCATCGAGAGACATGGCTAACTCTCGCTGGCCATCGCTGCCGAGATGCGGCGAGAGCTCTCAAAGCCCACGGGCCTCGCGAGCGATAGGGCTCTTGCTGTCGAGGGTGCTGTGTCTGGGGAGGCATGGATGGCGCTTGATTTGCCTAAGCTTGGGTAGGGGTGGATAGGGATGGGCACGGGGAAGTGTCGATGCCTCGCCATAGCCATGCCTCGCGATGCCTTTCGATAGCTGTGGATCTGGGCGGGCATTTTAGCTTTTGGGCTGGGGCCGCTGTTCTTCTTGTTGCGCATGGAAGGAGTGGTGACATCGCTAGGTCTCGAGAGCGAGGGCCGTGGATGCCTGTGCAATTCCCTACCTGTTGACAGGCCTCGATATCGATCGTCATCGATAGATATCGATGCCGATCGATATCGAGGCCTATCGATAGGCCTCGATAGCTGCGGTTCTGGCGAGGCATGCAGAGCTTTTAGTCTGTGCACCGTGTTGGTGTTGGTAGGCCCCGGGGCCTGTCGACATTGACCGTTGTTGGGGTCGAGGGCCCTTCCCGAGGACGGATTTCCCTACGTGTCGCTGGGGAACGACATCCAGAGACTTGGAGCCCTCGGGGTGTGCCTGGATAGCTCTGCATCCTGACAGGGAGCCATGCTATGTGTTGGCATCGCTATCGATGGGGTTTGCCCTGCGTCGGCATCGAGAGACATGGCTAACTCTCGCTGGCCATCGCTGCAGAGATGCGGCGAGAGCTCTCAAAGCCCACGGGCCTCGCGAGCGATAGGGCTCTTGCTGTCGAGGGTGCTGTGTCTGGGGAGGCATGGATGGCGCTTGATTTGCCTAAGCTTGGGTAGGGGTGGATAGGGATGGGCACGGGGAAGTGTCGATGCCTCGCCATAGCCATGCCTCACGATGCCTTTCGATAGCTGTGGATCTGGGCGGGCATTTTAGCTTTTGGGCTGGGACCGCTGTTCTTGTTGCGCATGGAAGGAGTGGTGACATCGCTAGGTCTCGAGAGCGAGGGCCGTGGATGCCTGTGCAATTCCCTACCTATCGATAGGCGTCGATATCGATCGTCATCGATAGATATCGATGCCGATATATATCGAGGCCTATCGATAGGCCTCGATAGGTGCGGTTCTGGCGAGGCATGCAGAGCTTTTAGTCTGTGCGCCGTGTTGGTGTTGGTAGGCCCCGGGGCCTGTCGACATTGACCGTTGTTGGGGTCGAGGGCCCTTCCCGAGGACGGATTTCCCTACGTGTCGCTGGGGAACGACATCCAGAGACTTGGAGCCCTCGGGGTGTTCCTGGATAGCTCTGCATCCTGACAGGGAGCCATACTATGTGTTGGCATCGCTATCGATGGGGTTCGCCCTGCGTCGGCATCGAGAGACATGGCTAACTCTCGCTGGCCATCGCTGCCGAGATGCGGCGAGAGCTCTCAAAGCCCACGGGCCTCGCGAGCGATAGGGCTCTTGCTGTCGAGGGTGCTGTGTCTGGGGAGGCATGGATGGCGCTTGATTTGCCTAAGCTTGGGTAGGGGTGGACAGGGATGGGCACGGGGAAGTGTCGATGCCTCGCCATAGCCATGCCTCGTGATGCCTTTCGATAGCTGTGGATCTGGGCGGGCATTTTAGCTTTTGGGCTGGGGCCGCTGTTGTTCTTGTTGCGCATGGAAGGAGTGGTGACATCGCTAGGTCTCGAGAGCGAGGGCCGTGGATGCCTGTGTAATTCCCTACCTATCGATAGGCGTCGATATCGATCGTCATCGATAGATATCGATGCCGATCGATATCGAGGCCTATCGATAGGCCTCGATAGCTGCGGTTCTGGCGAGGCATGGAGAGCTTTAGTCTGTGCGCCGTGTTGGTGTTGGTAGGCCCCGGGGCCTGTCGACATTGACCGTTGTTGGGGTCGAGGGCCCTTCCCGAGGACGGATTTCCCTACGTGTTGCTGGGGAACGACATCCAGAGACTTGGAGCCCTCGGGGTGTGCATGGATAGCTCTGCGTCCTGACAGGGAGCCATGCTATGTGTTGGCATCGCTATCGATGGGGTTCGCCCTGCGTCGGCATCGAGAGACATGGCTAACTCTCGCTGGCCATCGCTGCCGAGATGCGGCGAGAGCTCTCAAAGCCCACGGGCCTCGCGAGCGATAGGGCTCTTGCTGTCGAGGGTGCTGTGTCTGGGGAGGCATGGATGGCGCTTGATTTGCCTAAGCTTGGGTAGGGGTGGATAGGGATGGGCACGGGGAAGTGTCGATGCCTCGCCATAGCCATGCCTCGCGATGCCTTTCGATAGCTGTGGATCTGGGTGGGCATTTTAGCTTTTGGGCTGGGGCCGCTGTTGTTCTTGTTGCGCATGGAAGGAGTGGTGACATCGCTAGGTCTCGAGAGCGAGGGCCGTGGATGCCTGTGCAATTCCCTACCTATCGATAGGCCTCGATAGCTGCGGTTCTGGCGAGGCATGCAGAGCTTTTAGTCTGTGCGCCGTGTTGGTGTTGGTAGGCCCCGGGGCCTGTCGACATTGACCGTTGTTGGGGTCGAGGGCCCTTCCCGAGGACGGATTTCCCCACGTGTCGCTGGGGAACGACATCCAGAGA
Organism: Dromaius novaehollandiae; assembly: GCF_036370855.1. Taxonomy (NCBI): domain Eukaryota; kingdom Metazoa; phylum Chordata; class Aves; order Casuariiformes; family Dromaiidae; genus Dromaius; species Dromaius novaehollandiae. The sequence continues at coordinate 79,661,339 of NC_088132.1, forward strand.
CTTGGAGCCCTCGGGGTGTGCCTGGATAGCTCTGCATCCTGACAGGGAGCCATGCTATGTGTTGGCATCGCTATCGATGGGGTTCGCCCTGCGTCGGCATCGAGAGACATGGCTAACTCTCGCTGGCCATCGCTGCCGAGATGCGGCGAGAGCTCTCAAAGCCCACGGGCCTCGCGAGCGATAGGGCTCTTGCTGTCGAGGGTGCTGTGTCTGGGGAGGCATGGATGGCGCTTGATTTGCCTAAGCTTGGGTAGGGGTGGATAGGGATGGGCACGGGGAAGTGTCGATGCCTCGCCATAGCCATGCCTCGCGATGCCTTTCGATAGCTGTGGATCTGGGCGGGCATTTTAGCTTTTGGGCTGGGGCCGCTGTTGTTCTTGTTGCGCATGGAAGGAGTGGTGACATCGCTAGGTCTCGAGAGCGAGGGCCGTGGATGCTTGTGCAATTCCCTACCTATCGATAGGCGTCGATATCGATCGTCATCGATAGATATCGATGCCGATCGATATCGAGGCCTATCGATAGGCCTCGATAGGTGCGGTTCTGGCGAGGCATGCAGAGCTTTTAGTCTGTGCGCTGTGTTGGTGTTGGTAGGCCCCGGGGCCTGTCGACATTGACCGTTGTTGGGGTCGAGGGCCCTTCCCGAGGACGGATTTCCCTACGTGTTGCTGGGGAACGACATCCAGAGACTTGGAGCCCTCGGGGTGTGCCTGGATAGCTCTGCATCCTGACAGGGAGCCATGCTATGTGTTGGCATCGCTATCGTTTGGGTTCGCCCTGCGTCGGCATCGAGAGACATGGCTAACTCTCGCTGGCCATCGCTGCCGAGATGCGGCGAGAGCTCTCAAAGCCCACGGGCCTCGCGAGCGATAGGGCTCTTGCTGTCGAGGGTGCTGTGTCTGGGGAGGCATGGATGGCGCTTGATTTGCCTAAGCTTGGGTAGGGGTGGACAGGGATGGGCACGGGGAAGTGTCGATGCCTCGCCATAGCCATGCCTCGCGATGCCTTTCGATAGCTGTGGATGTGGGCGGGCATTTTAGCTTTTGGGCTGGGGCCGCTGTTGTTCTTGTTGCGCATGGAAGGAGTGGTGACATCGCTAGGTCTCGAGAGCGAGGGCCGTGGATGCCTGTGCAATTCCCTACCTATCGATAGGCGTCGATATCGATCGTCATCGATAGATATCGATGCCGATCGATATCGAGGCCTATCGATAGGCCTCGATAGGTGCGGTTCTGGCGAGGCATGCAGAGCTTTTAGTCTGTGCGCCGTGTTGGTGTTGGTAGGCCCCGGGGCCTGTCGACATTGACCGTTGTTGGGGTCGAGGGCCCTTCCCGAGGACGGATTTCCCTACGTGTTGCTGGGGAACGACATCCAGAGACTTGGAGCCCTCGGGGTGTTCCTGGACAGCTCTGCATCCTGACAGGGAGCCATGCTATGTGTTGGCATTGCTATCGATGGGGTTCGCCCTGCGTCGGCATCGAGAGACATGGCTAACTCTCGCTGGCCATCGCTGCCGAGATGCGGCGAGAGCTCTCAAAGCCCACGGGCCTCGCGAGCGATAGGGCTCTTGCTGTCGAGGGTGCTGTGTCTGGGGAGGCATGGATGGTGCTTGATTTGCCTAAGCTTGGGTAGGGGTGGATAGGGATGGGCACGGGGAAGTGTCGATGCCTCGCCATAGCCATGCCTCACGATGCCTTTCGATAGCTGTGGATCTGGGCGGGCTTTTTAGCTCTTGGGCTGGGGCCGCTGTTCTTCTTGTTGCGCATGGAAGGAGTGGTGACATCGCTAGGTCTCGAGAGCGAGGGCCGTGGATGCCTGTGCAATTCCCTACCTGTTGACAGGCCTCGATATCGATCGTCATCGATAGATATCGATGCCGATCGATATCGAGGCCTATCGATAGGCCTCGATAGCTGCGGTTCTGGCGAGGCATGCAGAGCTTTTAGTCTGTGCGCCGTGTTGGTGTTGGTAGGCCCCGGGGCCTGTCGACATTGACCGTTGTTGGGGTCGAGGGCCCTTCCCGAGGACGGATTTCCCTACGTGTCGCTGGGGAACGACATCCAGAGACTTGGAGCCCTCGGGGTGTTCCTGGACAGCTCTGCATCCTGACAGGGAGCCATGCTATGTGTTGGCATCGCTATCGATGGGGTTCGCCCTGCGTCGGCATCGAGAGACATGGCTAACTCTCGCTGGCCATCGCTGCCGAGATGCGGCGAGAGCTCTCAAAGCCCACGGGCCTCGCGAGCGATAGGGCTCTTGCTGTCGAGGGTGCTGTGTCTGGGGAGGCATGGATGGCGCTTGATTTGCCTAAGCTTGGGTAGGGGTGGATAGGGATGGGCACGGGGAAGTGTCGATGCCTCGCCATAGCCATGCCTCACGATGCCTTTCGATAGCTGTGGATCTGGGCGGGCATTTTAGCTTTTGGGCTGGGGCCGCTGTTGTTCTTGTTGCGCATGGAAGGAGTGGTGACATCGCTAGGTCTCGAGAGCGAGGCCCGTGGATGCCTGTGCAATTCCCTACCTATCGATAGGCGTCGATATCGATCGTCATCGATAGATATCGATGCCGATCGATATCGAGGCCTATCGATAGGCCTCGATAGGTGCGGTTCTGGCGAGGCATGCAGAGCTTTTAGTCTGTGCGCCGTGTTGGTGTTGGTAGGCCCCGGGGCCTGTCGACATTGACCGTTGTTGGTGTCGAGGGCCCTTCCCGAGGACGGATTTCCCTACGTGTTGCTGGGGAACGACATCCAGAGACTTGGAGCCCTCGGGGTGTGCATGGATAACTCTGCATCCTGACAGGGAGCCATGCTATGTGTTGGCATCGCTATCGATGGGGTTCGCCCTGCGTCGGCATCGAGAGACATCGCTAACTCTCGCTGGCCGTCGCTGCCGAGATGCGGCGAGAGCTCTCAAAGCCCACGGGCCTCGCGAGCGATAGGGCTCTTGCTGTCGAGGGTGCTGTGTCTGGGGAGGCATGGATGGCGCTTGATTTGCCTAAGCTTGGGTAGGGGTGGATAGGGATGGGCACGGGGAAGTGTTGATGCCTCGCGATAGCCATGCCTCGCGATGCCTTTCGATAGCTGTGGATCTGGGCGGGCATTTTAGCTTTTGGGCTGGGGCCGCTGTTGTTCTTGTTGCGCATGGAAGGAGTGGTGACATCGCTAGGTCTCGAGAGCGAGGGCCGTGGATGCCTGTGCAATTCCCTACCTATCGATAGGCGTCGATATCGACCGTCATCGATAGATATCGATGCCGATCGATATCGATGCCTATCGATAGGCCTCGATAGCTGTGGTTCTGGTGAGGCATGCAGAGCTTTTAGTCTGTGCGCCGTGTTGGTGTTGGTAGGCCCCGGGGCCTGTCGACATTGACCGTTGTTGGTGTCGAGGGCCCTTCCCGAGGACGGATTTCCCTACGTGTCGCTGGGGAACGACATCCAGAGACTTGGAGCCCTCGGGGTGTGCATGGATAGCTCTGCGTCCTGACAGGGAGCCATGCTATGTGTTGGCATCGCTATCGATGGGGTTCGCCCTGCGTCGGCATCGAGAGACATGGCTAACTCTCGCTGGCCATCGCTGCCGAGATGCGGCGAGAGCTCTCAAAGCCCACGGGCCTCGCGAGCGATAGGGCTCTTGCTGTCGAGGGTGCTGTGTCTGGGGAGGCATGGATGGCGCTTGATTTGCCTAAGCTTGGGTAGGGGTGGATAGGGATGGGCACGGGGAAGTGTCGATGCCTCGCCATAGCCATGCCTCACGATGCCTTTCGATAGCTGTGGATCTGGGCGGGCATTTTAGCTTTTGGGCTGGGGCCGCTGTTGTTCTTGTTGCGCATGGAAGGAGTGGTGACATCGCTAGGTCTCGAGAGCGAGGGCCGTGGATGCCTGTGCAATTCCCTACCTATCGATAGGCGTCAATATCGATCGTCATCGATAGATATCGATGCCGATCGATATCGAGGCCTATCGATAGGTCTCGATAGCTGCGGTTCTGGCGAGGCATGCAGAGCTTTTAGTCTGTGCGCCGTGTTGGTGTTGGTAGGCCCCGGGGCCTGTCGACATTGTCCGTTGTTGGGGTCGAGGGCCCTTCCCGAGGACGGATTTCCCTACATGTCGCTGGGGAACGACATCCAGAGACTTGGAGCCCTCGGGGTGTGCATGGATAGCTCTGCGTCCTGACAGGGAGCCATGCTATGTGTTGGCATCGCTATCGATGGGGTTCGCCCTGCGTCGGCATCGAGAGACATCGCTAACTCTCGCTGGCCATCGCTGCTGAGATGCGGCGAGAGCTCTCAAAGCCCACGGGCCTCGCGAGCGATAGGGCTCTTGCTGTCGAGGGTGCTGTGTCTGGGGAGGCATGGATGGCGCTTGATTTGCCTAAGCTTGGGTAGGGGTGGACAGGGATGGGCACGGGGAAGTGTCGATGCCTCGCCATAGCCATGCCTCGCGATGCCTTTCGAGAGCTGTGGATCTGGGCGGGCATTTTAGCTTTTGGGCTGGGGCCGCTGTTGTTCTTGTTGCGCATGGAAGGAGTGGTGACATCGCTAGGTCTCGAGAGCGAGGGCCGTGGATGCCTGTGCAATTCCCTACCTATCGATAGGCGTCGATATCGATCGTCATCGATAGATATCAATGCCGATCGATATCGAGGCCTATCGATAGGCCTCGATAGCTGCGGTTCTGGCGAGGCATGCAGAGCTTTTAGTCTGTGCACCGTGTTGGTGTTGGTAGGCCCCGGGGCCTGTCGACATTGACCGTTGTTGGGGTCGAGGGCCCTTCCCGAGGACGGATTTCCCTACGTGTTGCTGGGGAACGACATCCAGAGACTTGGAGCCCTCGGGGTGTTCCTGGACAGCTCTGCATCCTGACAGGGAGCCATGCTATGTGTTGGCATCGCTATCGATGGGGTTCGCCCTGCGTCGGCATCGAGAGACATGGCTAACTCTCGCTGGCCATCGCTGCCGAGATGCGGCGAGAGCTCTCAAAGCCCACGGGCCTCGCGAGCGATAGGGCTCTTGCTGTCGAGGGTGCTGTGTCTGGGGAGGCATGGATGGCGCTTGATTTGCCTAAGCTTGGGTAGGGGTGGATAGGGATGGGCACGGGGAAGTGTCGATGCCTCGCCATAGCCATGCCTCACGATGCCTTTCGATAGCTGTGGATCTGGGCGGGCATTTTAGCTTTTGGGCTGGGGCCGCTGTTCTTCTTGTTGCGCATGGAAGGAGTGGTGACATCGCTAGGTGTCGAGAGCGAGGGCCGTGGATGCCTGTGCAATTCCCTACCTATCGATAGGCGTCGATATCGATCGTCATTGATAGATATCGATGCCGATCGATATCGACGCCTATCGATAGGCCTCGATAGCTGCGGTTCTGGCGAGGCATGCAGAGCTTTTAGTCTGTGCGCCGTGTTGGTGTTGGTAGGCCCCGGGGCCTGTCGACATTGACCGTTGTTGGTGTCGAGGGCCCTTCCCTAGGACGGATTTCCCCACGTGTCGCTGGGGAACGACATCCAGAGACTTGGAGCCCTCGGGGTGTGCATGGATAGCTCTGCGTCCTGACAGGGAGCCATGCTATGTGTTGGCATCGCTATCGATGGGGTTCGCCCTGCGTCGGCATCGAGAGACATGGCTAACTCTCGCTGGCCATCGCTGCCGAGATGCGGCGAGAGCTCTCAAAGCCCACGGGCCTCGCGAGCGATAGGGCTCTTGCTGTCGAGGGTGCTGTGTCTGGGGAGGCATGGATGGCGCTTGATTTGCCTAAGCTTGGGTAGGGGTGGATAGGGATGGGCACGGGGAAGTGTCGATGCCTCGCCATAGCCATGCCTCACGATGCCTTTCGATAGCTGTGGATCTGGGCGGGCATTTTAGCTTTTGGGCTGGGGCCGCTGTTGTTCTTGTTGCGCATGGAAGGAGTGGTGACATCGCTAGGTCTCGAGAGCGAGGGCCGTGGATGCCTGTGCAATTCCCTACCTATCGATAGGCGTCAATATCGATCGTCATCGATAGATATCGATGCCGATCGATATCGAGGCCTATCGATAGGTCTCGATAGCTGCGGTTCTGGCGAGGCATGCAGAGCTTTTAGTCTGTGCGCCGTGTTGGTGTTGGTAGGCCCCGGGGCCTGTCGACATTGTCCGTTGTTGGTGTCGAGGGCCCTTCCCGAGGACGGATTTCCCTACATGTCGCTGGGGAACGACATCCAGAGACTTGGAGCCCTCGGGGTGTGCATGGATAGCTCTGCATCCTGACAGGGAGCCATGCTATGTGTTGGCATCGCTATCGATGGGGTTTGCCCTGCGTCGGCATCGAGAGACATGGCTAACTCTCGCTGGCCATCGCTGCCGAGATGCGGCGAGAGCTCTCAAAGCCCACGGGCCTCGCGAGCGATAGGGCTCTTGCTGTCGAGGGTGCTGTGTCTGGGGAGGCATGGATGGCGCTTGATTTGCCTAAGCTTGGGTAGGGGTGGACAGGGATGGGCACGGGGAAGTGTCGATGCCTCGCCATAGCCATGCCTCGTGATGCCTTTCGATAGCTGTGGATCTGGGCGGGCATTTTAGCTTTTGGGCTGGGGCCGCTGTTGTTCTTGTTGCGCATGGAAGGAGTGGTGACATCGCTAGGTCTCGAGAGCGAGGGCCGTGGATGCCTGTGCAATTCCCTACCTATCGATAGGCGTCGATATCGATCGTCATCGATAGATATCAATGCCGATCGATATCGAGGCCTATCGATAGGCCTCGATAGCTGCGGTTCTGGCGAGGCATGCAGAGCTTTTAGTCTGTGCACCGTGTTGGTGTTGGTAGGCCCCGGGGCCTGTCGACATTGACCGTTGTTGGGGTCGAGGGCCCTTCCCGAGGACGGATTTCCCTACGTGTTGCTGGGGAACGACATCCAGAGACTTGGAGCCCTCGGGGTGTTCCTGGACAGCTCTGCATCCTGACAGGGAGCCATGCTATGTGTTGGCATCGCTATCGATGGGGTTCGCCCTGCGTCGGCATCGAGAGACATGGCTAACTCTCGCTGGCCATCGCTGCCGAGATGCGGCGAGAGCTCTCAAAGCCCACGGGCCTCGCGAGCGATAGGGCTCTTGCTGTCGAGGGTGCTGTGTCTGGGGAGGCATGGATGGCGCTTGATTTGCCTAAGCTTGGGTAGGGGTGGATAGGGATGGGCACGGGGAAGTGTCGATGCCTCGCCATAGCCATGCCTCACGATGCCTTTCGATAGCTGTGGATCTGGGCGGGCATTTTAGCTTTTGGGCTGGGGCCGCTGTTGTTCTTGTTGCGCATGGAAGGAGTGGTGACATCGCTAGGTCTCGAGAGCGAGGGCCGTGGATGCCTGTGCAATTCCCTACCTATCGATAGGCGTCGATATCGATCGTCATTGATAGATATCGATGCCGATCGATATCGACGCCTATCGATAGGCCTCGATAGCTGCGGTTCTGGCGAGGCATGCAGAGCTTTTAGTCTGTGCGCCGTGTTGGTGTTGGTAGGCCCCGGGGCCTGTCGACATTGACCGTTGTTGGGGTCGAGGGCCCTTCCCTAGGACGGATTTCCCTACGTGTCGCTGGGGAACGACATCCAGAGACTTGGAGCCCTCGGGGTGTGCATGGATAGCTCTGCGTCCTGACAGGGAGCCATGCTATGTGTTGGCATCGCTATCGATGGGGTTCGCCCTGCGTCGGCATCGAGAGACATGGCTAACTCTCGCTGGCCATCGCTGCCGAGATGCGGCGAGAGCTCTCAAAGCCCACGGGCCTCGCGAGCGATAGGGCTCTTGCTGTCGAGGGTGCTGTGTCTGGGGAGGCATGGATGGCGCTTGATTTGCCTAAGCTTGGGTAGGGGTGGACAGGGATGGGCACGGGGAAGTGTCGATGCCTCGCCATAGCCATGCCTCGCGATGCCTTTCGATAGCTGTGGATCTGGGCGGGCATTTTAGCTTTTGGGCTGGGGCCGCTGTTCTTCTTGTTGCGCATGGAAGGAGTGGTGACATCGCTAGGTCTCGAGAGCGAGGGCCGTGGATGCCTGTGCAATTCCCTACCTATCGATAGGCGTCGATATCGATCGTCATCGATAGATATCGATGCCGATCGATATCGAGGCCTATCGATAGGCCTCGATAGGTGCGGTTCTGGCGAGGCATGCAGAGCTTTTAGTCTGTGCGCCGTGTTGGTGTTGGTAGGCCCCGGGGCCTGTCGACATTGACCATTGTTGGGGTCGAGGGCCCTTCCCGAGGATGGATTTCCCCACGTGTCGCTGGGGAACGACATCCAGAGACTTGGAGCCCTCGGGGTGTTCCTGGATAGCTCTGCATCCTGACAGGGAGCCATGCTATGTGTTGGCATCGCTATCGATGGGGTTCGCCCTGTGTCGGCATCGAGAGACATGGCTAACTCTCGCTGGCCATCGCTGCCGAGATGCGGCGAGAGCTCTCAAAGCCCACGGGCCTCGCGAGCGATAGGGCTCTTGCTGTCGAGGGTGCTGTGTCTGGGGAGGCATGGATGGCGCTTGATTTGCCTAAGCTTGGGTAGGGGTGGATAGGGATGGGCACGGGGAAGTGTCGATGCCTCGCCATAGCCATGCCTCGCGATGCCTTTCGATAGCTGTGGATCTGGGCGGGCATTTTAGCTTTTGGGCTGGGGCCGCTGTTCTTCTTGTTGCGCATGGAAGGAGTGGTGACATCGCTAGGTCTCGAGAGCGAGGGCCGTGGATGCCTGTGCAATTCCCTACCTATCGATAGGCGTCGATATCGATCGTCATCGATAGATATCGATGCCGATCGATATCGAGGCCTATCGATAGGCCTCGATAGGTGCGGTTCTGGCGAGGCATGCAGAGCTTTTAGTCTGTGCGCCGTGTTGGTGTTGGTAGGCCCCGGGGCCTGTCGACATTGACCGTTGTTGGGGTCGAGGGCCCTTCCCGAGGACGGATTTCCCTACGTGTCGCTGGGGAACGACATCCAGAGACTTGGAGCCCTCGGGGTGTGCATGGATAGCTCTGCGTCCTGACAGGGAGCCATGCTATGTGTTGGCATCGCTATCGATGGGGTTCGCCCTGCGTCGGCATCGAGAGACATGGCTAACTCTCGCTGGCCATCGCTGCCGAGATGCGGCGAGAGCTCTCAAAGCCCACGGGCCTCGCGAGCGATAGGGCTCTTGCTGTCGAGGGTGCTGTGTCTGGGGAGGCATGGATGGCGCTTGACTTGCCTAAGCTTGGGTAGGGGTGGATAGGGATGGGCACGGGGAAGTGTCGATGCCTCGCCATAGCCATGCCTCACGATGCCTTTCGATAGCTGTGGATCTGGGCGGGCATTTTAGCTTTTGGGCTGGGGCCGCTGTTCTTCTTGTTGCGCATGGAAGGAGTGGTGACATCGCTAGGTCTCGAGAGCGAGGGCCGTGGATGCCTGTGCAATTCCCTACCTATCGATAGGCGTCAATATCGATCGTCATCGATAGATATCGATGCCGATCGATATCGAGGCCTATCAATAGGTCTCGATAGGTGCGGTTCTGGCGAGGCATGCAGAGCTTTTAGTCTGTGCGCCGTGTTGGTGTTGGTAGGCCCCGGGGCCTGTCGACATTGACCGTTGTTGGGGTCGAGGGCCCTTCCCTAGGACGGATTTCCCTACGTGTCGCTGGGGAACGACATCCAGAGACTTGGAGCCCTCGGGGTGTGCCTGGATAGCTCTGCGTCCTGACAGGGAGCCATGCTATGTGTTGGCATCGCTATCGATGGGGTTCGCCCTGCGTCGGCATCGAGAGACATGGCTAACTCTCGCTGGCCATCGCTGCCGAGATGCGGCGAGAGCTCTCAAAGCCCACGGGCCTCGCGAGCGATAGGGCTCTTGCTGTCGAGGGTGCTGTGTCTGGGGAGGCATGGATGGCGCTTGATTTGCCTAAGCTTGGGTAGGGGTGGACAGGGATGGGCACGGGGAAGTGTCGATGCCTCGCCATAGCCATGCCTCGCGATGCCTTTCGATAGCTGTGGATCTGGGCGGGCATTTTAGCTTTTGGGCTGGGGCCGCTGTTCTTCTTGTTGCGCATGGAAGGAGTGGTGACATCGCTAGGTCTCGAGAGCGAGGGCCGTGGATGCCTGTGCAATTCCCTACCTATCGATAGGCGTCGATATCGATCGTCATCGATAGATATCGATGCCGATCGATATCGAGGCCTATCGATAGGCCTCGATAGGTGCGGTTCTGGCGAGGCATGCAGAGCTTTTAGTCTGTGCGCCGTGTTGGTGTTGGTAGGCCCCGGGGCCTGTTGACATTGACCGTTGTTGGGGTCGAGGGCCCTTCCCGAGGACGGATTTCCCTACGTGTCGCTGGGGAACGACATCCAGAGACTTGGAGCCCTCGGGGTGTGCATGGATAGCTCTGCATCCTGACAGGGAGCCATGCTTTGTGTTGGCATCGCTATCGATGGGGTTCGCCCTGCGTCGGCATCGAGAGACATGGCTAACTCTCGCTGGCCATCGCTGCCGAGATGCGGCGAGAGCTCTCAAAGCCCACGGGCCTCGCGAGCGATAGGGCTCTTGCTGTCGAGGGTGCTGTGTCTGGGGAGGCATGGATGGCGCTTGACTTGCCTAAGCTTGGGTAGGGGTGGATAGGGATGGGCACGGGGAAGTGTCGATGCCTCGCCATAGCCATGCCTCACGATGCCTTTCGATAGCTGTGGATGTGGGCGGGCATTTTAGCTTTTGGGCTGGGGCCGCTGTTGTTCTTGTTGCGCATGGAAGGAGTGGTGACATCGCTAGGTCTCGAGTGCGAGGGCCGTGGATGCCTGTGCAATTCCCTACCTATCGATAGGCGTCAATATCGATCGTCATCGATAGATATCGATGCCGATCGATATCGAGGCCTATCGATAGGCCTCGATAGCTGCGGTTCTGGCGAGGCATGCAGAGCTTTTAGTCTGTGCACCGTGTTGGTGTTGGTAGGCCCCGGGGCCTGTCGACATTGACCGTTGTTGGGGTCGAGGGCCCTTCCCGAGGACGGATTTCCCTACGTGTTGCTGGGGAACGACATCCAGAGACTTGGAGCCCTCGGGGTGTTCCTGGACAGCTCTGCATCCTGACAGGGAGCCATGCTATGTGTTGGCATCGCTATCGATGGGGTTCGCCCTGCGTCGGCATCGAGAGACATCGCTAACTCTCGCTGGCCATCGCTGCCGAGATGCGGCGAGAGCTCTCAAAGCCCACGGGCCTCGCGAGCGATAGGGCTCTTGCTGTCGAGGGTGCTGTGTCTGGGGAGGCATGGATGGCACTTGATTTGCCTAAGCTTGGGTAGGGGTGGATAGGGATGGGTACGGGGAAGTGTCGATGCCTCGCCATAGCCATGCCTCACGATGCCTTTCGATAGCTGTGGATCTGGGCGGGCATTTTAGCTTTTGGGCTGGGGCCGCTGTTCTTCTTGTTGCGCATGGAAGGAGTGGTGACATCGCTAGGTCTCGAGAGCGAGGGCCGTGGATGCCTGTGCAATTCCCTACCTATCGATAGGCGTCGATATCGATCGTCATTGATAGATATCGATGCCGATCGATATCGAGGCCTATCGATAGGCCTCGATAGGTGCGGTTCTGGCGAGGCATGCAGAGCTTTTAGTCTGTGCGCCGTGTTGGTGTTGGTAGGCCCCGGGGCCTGTCGACATTGACCGTTGTTGGGGTCGAGGGCCCTTCCCGAGGACGGATTTCCCTACGTGTCGCTGGGGAACGACATCCAGAGACTTGGAGCCCTCGGGGTGTGCATGGATAGCTCTGCGTCCTGACAGGGAGCCATGCTATGTGTTGGCATCGCTATCGATGGGGTTCGCCCTGCGTCGGCATCGAGAGACATGGCTAACTCTCGCTGGCCATCGCTGCCGAGATGCGGCGAGAGCTCTCAAAGCCCACGGGCCTCGCGAGCGATAGGGCTCTTGCTGTCAAGGGTGCTGTGTCTGGGGAGGCATGGATGGCGCTTGATTTGCCTAAGCTTGGGTAGGGGTGGATAGGGATGGGCACGGGGAAGTGTCGATGCCTCGCCATAGCCATGCCTCACGATGCCTTTCGATAGCTGTGGATCTGGGTGGGCATTTTAGCTTTTGGGCTGGGGCCGCTGTTCTTCTTGTTGCGCATGGAAGGAGTGGTGACATCGCTAGGTGTCGAGAGCGAGGGCCGTGGATGCCTGTGCAATTCCCTACCTATCGATAGGCGTCGATATCGATCGTCATCGATAGATATCGATGCCGATCGATATCGAGGCCTATCGATAGGCCTCGATAGGTGCGGTTCTGGCGAGGCATGCAGAGCTTTTAGTCTGTGCGCCGTGTTGGTGTTGGTAGGCCCCGGGGCCTGTCGACATTGACCGTTGTTGGGGTCGAGGGCCCTTCCCGAGGATGGATTTCCCCACGTGTCGCTGGGGAACGACATCCAGAGACTTGGAGCCCTCGGGGTGTGCATGGATAGCTCTGCATCCTGACAGGGAGCCATGCTATGTGTTGGCATCGCTATCGATGGGGTTCGCCCTGCGTCGGCATCGAGAGACATGGCTAACTCTCGCTGGCCATCGCTGCCGAGATGCGGCGAGAGCTCTCAAAGCCCACGGGCCTCGCGAGCGATAGGGCTCTTGCTGTCGAGGGTGCTGTGTCTGGGGAGGCATGGATGGCGCTTGATTTGCCTAAGCTTGGGTAGGGGTGGATAGGGATGGGCACGGGGAAGTGTCGATGCCTCGCCATAGCCATGCCTCGCGATGCCTTTCGAGAGCTGTGGATGTGGGCGGGCATTTTAGCTTTTGGGCTGGGGCCGCTGTTGTTCTTGTTGCGCATGGAAGGAGTGGTGACATCGCTAGGTCTCGAGAGCGAGGGCCGTGGATGCCTGTGCAATTCCCTACCTATCGATAGGCGTCGATATCGATCGTCATCGATAGATATCGATGCCGATCGATATCGAGGCCTATCGATAGGTCTCGATAGGTGCGGTTCTGGCGAGGCATGCAGAGCTTTTAGTCTGTGCGCCGTGTTGGTGTTGGTAGGCCCCGGGGCCTGTCGACATTGACCGTTGTTGGGGTCGAGGGCCCTTCCCGAGGACGGATTTCCCTACGTGTCGCTGGGGAACGACATCCAGAGACTTGGAGCCCTCGGGGTGTTCCTGGACAGCTCTGCATCCTGACAGGGAGCCATGCTATGTGTTGGCATCGCTATCGATGGGGTTCGCCCTGCGTCGGCATCGAGAGACATGGCTAACTCTCGCTGGCCATCGCTGCCGAGATGCGGCGAGAGCTCTCAAAGCCCACGGGCCTCGCGAGCGATAGGGCTCTTGCTGTCGAGGGTGCTGTGTCTGGGGAGGCATGGATGGCGCTTAATTTGCCTAAGCTTGGGTAGGGGTGGATAGGGATGGGCACGGGGAAGTGTCGATGCCTCGCCATAGCCATGCCTCGCGATGCCTTTCGATAGCTGTGGATCTGGGCGGGCATTTTAGCTTTTGGGCTGGGGCCGCTGTTGTTCTTGTTGCGCATGGAAGGAGTGGTGACATCGCTAGGTCTCGAGAGCGAGGGCCGTGGATGCCTGTGCAATTCCCTACCTATCGATAGGCGTCGATATCGATCGTCATCAATAGATATCGATGCCGATCGATATCGAGGCCTATCGATAGGTCTCGATAGCTGCGGTTCTGGCGAGGCATGCAGAGCTTTTAGTCTGTGCGCCGTGTTGGTGTTGGTAGGCCCCGGGGCCTGTCGACATTGACCATTGTTGGGGTCGAGGGCCCTTCCCGAGGACGGATTTCCCTACGTGTCACTGGGGAACGACATCCAGAGACTTGGAGCCCTCGGGGTGTGCATGGATAGCTCTGCGTCCTGACAGGGAGCCATGCTATGTGTTGGCATCGCTATCGATGGGGTTCGCCCTGCGTCGGCATCGAGAGACATGGCTAACTCTCGCTGGCCATCGCTGCCGAGATGCGGCGAGAGCTCTCAAAGCCCACGGGCCTCGCGAGCGATAGGGCTCTTGCTGTCGAGGGTGCTGTGTCTGGGGAGGCATGGATGGCGCTTGATTTGCCTAAGCTTGGGTAGGGGTGGACAGGGATGGGCACGGGGAAGTGTCGATGCCTCGCCATAGCCATGCCTCGCGATGCCTTTCGATAGCTGTGGATCTGGGCGGGCATTTTAGCTTTTGGGCTTGGGCCGCTGTTGTTCTTGTTGCGCATGGAAGGAGTGGTGACATCGCTAGGTCTCGAGAGCGAGGGCCGTGGATGCCTGTGCAATTCCCTACCTATCGATAGGCGTCGATATCGATCGTCATCGATAGATATCGATGCCGATCGATATCGAGGCCTATCGATAGGCCTCGATAGGTGCGGTTCTGGCGAGGCATGCAGAGCTTTTAGTCTGTGCGCCGTGTTGGTGTTGGTAGGCCCCGGGGCCTGTCGACATTGACCGTTGTTGGGGTCGAGGGCCCTTCCCGAGTACGGATTTCCCTACGTGTCGCTGGGGAACGACATCCAGAGACTTGGAGCCCTCGGGGTGTTCCTGGATAGCTCTGCATCCTGACAGGGAGCCATGCTATGTGTTGGCATCGCTATCTATGGGGTTCGCCCTGCGTCGGCATCGAGAGACATCGCTAACTCTCGCTGGCCATCGCTGCCGAGATGCGGCGAGAGCTCTCAAAGCCCACGGGCCTCGCGAGCGATAGGGCTCTTGCTGTCGAGGGTGCTGTGTCTGGGGAGGCATGGATGGCGCTTGATTTGCCTAAGCTGGGGTAGGGGTGGATAGGGATGGGCACAGGGAAGTGTCGATGCCTCGCCATAGCCATGCCTCGCGATGCCTTTCGATAGCTGTGGATCTGGGTGGGCATTTTAGCTTTTGGGCTGGGGCCGCTGTTGTTCTTGTTGCGCATGGAAGGAGTGGTGACATCGCTAGGTGTCGAGAGCGAGGGCCGTGGATGCCTGTGCAATTCCCTACCTATCGATAGGCCTCGATATCGATCGTCATCGATAGATATCGATGCCGATCGATATCGAGGCCTATCGATAGGCCTCGATAGGTGCGGTTCTGGCGAGGCATGCAGAGCTTTTAGTCTGTGCGCCGTGTTGGTGTTGGTAGGCCCCGGGGCCTGTCGACATTGACCGTTGTTGGGGTCGAGGGCCCTTCCCGAGGATGGATTTCCCTACGTGTCGCTGGGGAACGACATCCAGAGACTTGGAGCCCTCGGGGTGTGCATGGATAGCTCTGCATCCTGACAGGGAGCCATGCTATGTGTTGGCATCGCTATCGATGGGGTTCGCCCTGCGTCGGCATCGAGAGACATCGCTAACTCTCGCTGGCCATCGCTGCCGAGATGCGGCGAGAGCTCTCAAAGCCCACGGGCCTCGCGAGCGATAGGGCTCTTGCTGTCGAGGGTGCTGTGTCTGGGGAGGCATGGATGGCGCTTGACTTGCCTAAGCTTGGGTAGGGGTCGATAGGGATGGGCACGGGGAAGTGTCGATGCCTCGCCATAGCCATGCCTCGCGATGCGTTTCGATAGCTGTGGATCTGGGTAGGCATTTTAGCTTTTGGGCTGGGGCCGCTGTTGTTCTTGTTGCGCATGGAAGGAGTGGTGACATCGCTAGGTCTCGAGAGCGAGGGCCGTGGATGCCTGTGCAATTCCCTACCTATCGATAGGCGTCGATATCGACCGTCATCGATAGATATCGATGCCGATCGATATCGACGCCTATCGATAGGTCTCGATAGCTGTGGTTCTGGCGAGGCATGCAGAGCTTTTAGTCTGTGCGCCGTGTTGGTGTTGGTAGGCCCCGGGGCCTGTCGACATTGACCGTTGTTGGGGTCGAGGGCCCTTCCCGAGGACGGATTTCCCTACGTGTCGCTGGGGAACGACATCCAGAGACTTGGAGCCCTCGGGGTGTGCATGGATAGCTCTGCATCCTGACAGGGAGCCATGCTATGTGTTGGCATCGCTATCGATGGGGTTCGCCCTGCGTCGGCATCGAGAGACATGGCTAACTCTCGCTGGCCATCGCTGCCGAGATGCGGCGAGAGCTCTCAAAGCCCACGGGCCTCGCGAGCGATAGGGCTCTTGCTGTCGAGGGTGCTGTGTCTGGGGAGGCATGGATGGCGCTTGATTTGCCTAAGCTTGGGTAGGGGTGGACAGGGATGGGCACGGGGAAGTGTCGATGCCTCGCCATAGCCATGCCTCGCGATGCCTTTCGATAGCTGTGGATCTGGGCGGGCATTTTAGCTTTTGGGCTTGGGCCGCTGTTGTTCTTGTTGCGCATGGAAGGAGTGGTGACATCGCTAGGTCTCGAGAGCGAGGGCCGTGGATGCCTGTGCAATTCCCTACCTATCGATAGGCGTCGATATCGATCGTCATCGATAGATATCGATGCCGATCGATATCGAGGCCTATCGATAGGCCTCGATAGGTGCGGTTCTGGCGAGGCATGCAGAGCTTTTAGTCTGTGCGCCGTGTTGGTGTTGGTAGGCCCCGGGGCCTGTCGACATTGACCGTTGTTGGGGTCGAGGGCCCTTCCCGAGGACGGATTTCCCTACGTGTCGCTGGGGAACGACATCCAGAGACTTGGAGCCCTCGGGGTGTTCCTGGATAGCTCTGCATCCTGACAGGGAGCCATGCTATGTGTTGGCATCGCTATCGATGGGGTTCGCCCTGCGTCGGCATCGAGAGACATGGCTAACTCTCGCTGGCCATCGCTGCCGAGATGCGGCGAGAGCTCTCAAAGCCCACGGGCCTCGCGAGCGATAGGGCTCTTGCTGTCGAGGGTGCTGTGTCTGGGGAGGCATGGATGGCGCTTGATTTGCCTAAGCTGGGGTAGGGGTGGATAGGGATGGGCACAGGGAAGTGTCGATGCCTCGCCATAGCCATGCCTCGCGATGCCTTTCGATAGCTGTGGATCTGGGTGGGCATTTTAGCTTTTGGGCTGGGGCCGCTGTTGTTCTTGTTGCGCATGGAAGGAGTGGTGACATCGCTAGGTCTCGAGAGCGAGGGCCGTGGATGCCTGTGCAATTCCCTACCTATCGATAGGCGTCGATATCGATCGTCATCGATAGATATCGATGCCGATCGATATCGAGGCCTATCGATAGGCCTCGATAGGTGCGGTTCTGGCGAGGCATGCAGAGCTTTTAGTCTGTGCGCCGTGTTGGTGTTGGTAGGCCCCGGGGCCTGTCGACATTGACCGTTGTTGGGGTCGAGGGCCCTTCCCGAGGATGGATTTCCCTACGTGTCGCTGGGGAACGACATCCAGAGACTTGGAGCCCTCGGGGTGTGCATGGATAGCTCTGCATCCTGACAGGGAGCCATGCTATGTGTTGGCATCGCTATCGATGGGGTTCGCCCTGCGTCGGCATCGAGAGACATCGCTAACTCTCGCTGGCCATCGCTGCCGAGATGCGGCGAGAGCTCTCAAAGCCCACGGGCCTCGCGAGCGATAGGGCTCTTGCTGTCGAGGGTGCTGTGTCTGGGGAGGCATGGATGGCGCTTGACTTGCCTAAGCTTGGGTAGGGGTCGATAGGGATGGGCACGGGGAAGTGTCGATGCCTCGCCATAGCCATGCCTCGCGATGCGTTTCGATAGCTGTGGATCTGGGTGGGCATTTTAGCTTTTGGGCTGGGGCCGCTGTTGTTCTTGTTGCGCATGGAAGGAGTGGTGACATCGCTAGGTCTCGAGAGCGAGGGCCGTGGATGCCTGTGCAATTCCCTACCTATCGATAGGCGTCGATATCGACCGTCATCGATAGATATCGATGCCGATCGATATCGACGCCTATCGATAGGTCTCGATAGCTGTGGTTCTGGCGAGGCATGCAGAGCTTTTAGTCTGTGCGCCGTGTTGGTGTTGGTAGGCCCCGGGGCCTGTCGACATTGACCGTTGTTGGGGTCGAGGGCCCTTCCCGAGGACGGATTTCCCTACGTGTCGCTGGGGAACGACATCCAGAGACTTGGAGCCCTCGGGGTGTGCATGGATAGCTCTGCATCCTGACAGGGAGCCATGCTATGTGTTGGCATCGCTATCGATGGGGTTCGCCCTGCGTCGGCATCGAGAGACATGGCTAACTCTCGCTGGCCATCGCTGCCGAGATGCGGCGAGAGCTCTCAAAGCCCACGGGCCTCGCGAGCGATAGGGCTCTTGCTGTCGAGGGTGCTGTGTCTGGGGAGGCATGGATGGCGCTTGATTTGCCTAAGCTTGGGTAGGGGTGGACAGGGATGGGCACGGGGAAGTGTCGATGCCTCGCCATAGCCATGCCTAGCGATGCCTTTCGATAGCTGTGGATCTGGGCGGGCATTTTAGCTTTTGGGCTGGGGCCGCTGCTCTTCTTGTTGCGCATGGAAGGAGTGGTGACATCGCTAGGTGTCGAGAGCGAGGGCCGTGGATGCCTGTGCAATTCCCTACCTATCGATAGGCGTCGATATCGATCGTCATCGATAGATATCGATGCCGATCGATATCGAGGCCTATCGATAGGCCTCGATAGCTGCGGTTCTGGCGAGGCATGCAGAGCTTTTAGTCTGTGCGCCGTGTTGGTGTTGGTAGGCCCCGGGGCCTGTCGACATTGACCGTTGTTGGGGTCGAGGGCCCTTCCCGAGGACGGATTTCCCTACGTGTTGCTGGGGAACGACATCCAGAGACTTGGAGCCCTCGGGGTGTGCATGGACAGCTCTGCATCCTGACAGGGAGCCATGCTATGTGTTGGCATCGCTATCGATGGGGTTCGCCCTGCGTCGGCATCGAGAGACATCGCTAACTCTCGCTGGCCATCGCTGCCGAGATGCGGCGAGAGCTCTCAAAGCCCACGGGCCTCGCGAGCGATAGGGCTCTTGCTGTCGAGGGTGCTGTGTCTGGGGAGGCATGGATGGCGCTTGATTTGCCTAAGCTTGGGTAGGGGTGGATAGGGATGGGCACGGGGAAGTGTCGATGCCTCGCCATAGCCATGCCTCGCAATGCCTTTCGAGAGCTGTGGATCTGGGCGGGCATTTTAGCTTTTGGGCTGGGGCCGCTGTTCTTCTTGTTGCGCATGGAAGGAGTGGTGACATCGCTAGGTGTCGAGAGCGAGGGCCGTGGATGCCTGTGCAATTCCCTACCTATCGATAGGCGTCGATATCGATCGTCATCGATAGATATCGATGCCGATCGATATCGAGGCCTATCGATAGGCCTCGATAGCTGCGGTTCTGGCGAGGCATGCAGAGCTTTTAGTCTGTGCGCCGTGTTGGTGTTGGTAGGCCCCGGGGCCTGTCGACATTGACCGTTGTTGGGGTCGAGGGCCCTTCCCGAGGACGGATTTCCCTACGTGTTGCTGGGGAACGACATCCAGAGACTTGGAGCCCTCGGGGTGTGCATGGACAGCTCTGCATCCTGACAGGGAGCCATGCTATGTGTTGGCATCGCTATCGATGGGGTTCGCCCTGCGTCGGCATCGAGAGACATCGCTAACTCTCGCTGGCCATCGCTGCCGAGATGCGGCGAGAGCTCTCAAAGCCCACGGGCCTCGCGAGCGATAGGGCTCTTGCTGTCGAGGGTGCTGTGTCTGGGGAGGCATGGATGGCGCTTGATTTGCCTAAGCTTGGGTAGGGGTGGATAGGGATGGGCACGGGGAAGTGTCGATGCCTCGCCATAGCCATGCCTCGCAATGCCTTTCGATAGCTGTGGATCTGGGCGGGCATTTTAGCTTTTGGGCTGGGGCCGCTGTTCTTCTTGTTGCGCATGGAAGGAGTGGTGACATCGCTAGGTGTCGAGAGCGAGGGCCGTGGATGCCTGTGCAATTCCCTACCTATCGATAGGCCTCGATATCGATCGTCATCGATAGATATCGATGCCGATCGATATCGACGCCTATCGATAGGTCTCGATAGGTGCGGTTCTGGCGAGGCATGCAGAGGTTTTAGTCTGTGCGCCGTGTTGGTGTTGGTAGGCCCCGGGGCCTGTCGACATTGACCGTTGTTGGGGTCGAGGGCCCTTCCCGAGGACGGATTTCCCTACGTGTCGCTGGGGAACGACATCCAGAGACTTGGAGCCCTCGGGGTGTGCATGGACAGCTCTGCATCCTGACAGGGAGCCATGCTATGTGTTGGCATCGCTATCGATGGGGTTCGCCCTGCGTCGGCATCGAGAGACATGGCTAACTCTCGCTGGCCATCGCTGCCGAGATGCAGCGAGAGCTCTCAAAGCCCACGGGCCTCGCGAGCGATAGGGCTCTTGCTGTCGAGGGTGCTGTGTCTGGGGAGGCATGGATGGCGCTTGATTTGCCTAAGCTTGGGTAGGGGTGGATAGGGATGGGCACGGGGAAGTGTCGATGCCTCGCCATAGCCATGCCTCGCGATGCCTTTCGATAGCTGTGGATCTGGGCGGGCATTTTAGCTTTTGGGCTGGGGCCGCTGTTGTTCTTGTTGCGCATGGAAGGAGTGGTGACATCGCTAGGTCTCGAGAGCGAGGGCCGTGGATGCCTGTGCAATTCCCTACCTATCGATAGGCGTCGATATCGATCGTCATCGATCGATATCGATGCCGATCGATATCGACGCCTATCGATAGGTCTCGATAGCTGCGGTTCTGGCGAGGCATGCAGAGCTTTTAGTCTGTGCGCCGTGTTGGTGTTGGTAGGCCCCGGGGCCTGTCGACATTGACCGTTGTTGGGGTCGAGGGCCCTTCCCGAGGATGGATTTCCCCACGTGTCGCTGGGGAACGACATCCAGAGACTTGGAGCCCTCGGGGTGTGCATGGATAGCTCTGCATCCTGACAGGGAGCCATGCTATGTGTTGGCATCGCTATCGATGGGGTTCGCCCTGCGTCGGCATCGAGAGACATGGCTAACTCTCGCTGGCCATCGCTGCCGAGATGCGGCGAGAGCTCTCAAAGCCCACGGGCCTCGCGAGCAATAGGGCTCTTGCTGTCGAGGGTGCTGTGTCTGGGGAGGCATGGATGGCGCTTGATTTGCCTAAGCTTGGGTAGGGGTGGATAGGGATGGGCACGGGGAAGTGTCGATGCCTCGCCATAGCCATGCCTCGCGATGCCTTTCGAGAGCTGTGGATCTGGGCGGGCAGTTTAGCTTTTGGGCTGGGGCCGCTGTTGTTCTTGTTGCGCATGGAAGGAGTGGTGACATCGCTAGGTGTCGAGAGCGAGGGCCGTGGATGCCTGTGCAATTCCCTACCTATCGATAGGCGTCAATATCGATCGTCATCGATAGATATCGATGCCGATCGATATCGAGGCCTATCGATAGGCCTTGATAGCTGCGGTTCTGGCGAGGCATGCAGAGCTTTTAGTCTGTGCGCCGTGTTGGTGTTGGTAGGCCCCGGGGCCTGTCGACATTGACCGTTGTTGGGGTCGAGGGCCCTTCCCGAGGATGGATTTCCCTACGTGTCGCTGGGGAACGACATCCAGAGACTTGGAGCCCTCGGGGTGTTCCTGGACAGCTCTGCATCCTGACAGGGAGCCATGCTATGTGTTGGCATCGCTATCGATGGGGTTCGCCCTGCGTCGGCATCGAGAGACATGGCTAACTCTCGCTGGCCATCGCTGCCGAGATGCAGCGAGAGCTCTCAAAGCCCACGGGCCTCGCGAGCGATAGGGCTCTTGCTGTCGAGGGTGCTGTGTCTGGGGAGGCATGGATGGCGCTTGATTTGCCTAAGCTTGGGTAGGGGTGGATAGGGATGGGCACGGGGAAGTGTCGATGCCTCGCCATAGCCATGCCTCGCGATGCCTTTCGATAGCTGTGGATCTGGGCGGGCATTTTAGCTTTTGGGCTGGGGCCGCTGTTGTTCTTGTTGCGCATGGAAGGAGTGGTGACATCGCTAGGTCTCGAGAGCGAGGGCCGTGGATGCCTGTGCAATTCCCTACCTATCGATAGGCGTCGATATCGATCGTCATCGATAGATATCGATGCCGATCGATATCGACGCCTATCGATAGGCCTCGATAGGTGCGGTTCTGGCGAGGCATGCAGAGCTTTTAGTCTGTGCGCCGTGTTGGTGTTGGTAGGCCCCGGGGCCTGTCGACATTGACCGTTGTTGGGGTCGAGGGCCCTTCCCGAGGATGGATTTCCCTACGTGTCGCTGGGGAACGACATCCAGAGACTTGGAGCCCTCGGGGTGTTCCTGGACAGCTCTGCGTCCTGACAGGGAGCCATGCTGTGTGTTGGCATCGCTATCGATGGGGTTCGCCCTGCGTCGGCATCGAGAGACATGGCTAACTCTCGCTGGCCATCGCTGCCGAGATGCGGCGAGAGCTCTCAAAGCCCACGGGCCTCGCGAGCGATAGGGCTCTTGCTGTCGAGGGTGCTGTGTCTGGGGAGGCATGGATGGCGCTTGATTTGCCTAAGCTTGGGTAGGGGTGGATAGGGATGGGCACGGGGAAGTGTCGATGCCTCGCCATAGCCATGCCTCGCGATGCCTTTCGATAGCTGTGGATCTGGGCGGGCATTTTAGCTTTTGGGCTGGGGCCGCTGTTCTTCTTGTTGCGCATGGAAGGAGTGGTGACATCGCTAGGTCTCGAGAGCGAGGGCCGTGGATGCCTGTGCAATTCCCTACCTATCGATAGGCGTCGATATCGATCGTCATCGATAGATATCGATGCCGATCGATATCGACGCCTATCGATAGGTCTCGATAGGTGCGGTTCTGGCGAGGCATGCAGAGCTTTTAGTCTGTGCGCCGTGTTGGTGTTGGTAGGCCCCGGGGCCTGTCGACATTGACCGTTGTTGGTGTCGAGGGCCCTTCCCGAGGATGGATTTCCCTACGTGTCGCTGGGGAACGACATCCAGAGACTTGGAGCCCTCGGGGTGTGCATGGACAGCTCTGCATCCTGACAGGGAGCCATGCTATGTGTTGGCATCGCTATCGATGGGGTTCGCCCTGCGTCGGCATCGAGAGACATGGCTAACTCTCGCTGGCCATCGCTGCCGAGATGCGGCGAGAGCTCTCAAAGCCCACGGGCCTCGCGAGCGATAGGGCTCTTGCTGTCGAGGGTGCTGTGTCTGGGGAGGCATGGATGGCGCTTGATTTGCCTAAGCTTGGGTAGGGGTGGATAGGGATGGGCACGGGGAAGTGTCGATGCCTCGCCATAGCCATGCCTCGCAATGCCTTTGGATAGCTGTGGATCTGGGCGGGCATTTTAGCTTTTGGGCTGGGGCCGCTGTTCTTTTTGTTGCGCATGGAAGGAGTGGTGACATCGCTAGGTCTCGAGAGCGAGGGCCGTGGATGCCTGTGCAATTCCCTACCTATCGATAGGCCTCGATAGCTGCAGTTCTGGCGAGGCATGCAGAGCTTTTAGTCTGTGCGCCGTGTTGGTGTTGGTAGGCCCCGGGGCCTGTCGACATTGACCGTTGT
This sequence comes from Dromaius novaehollandiae, assembly GCF_036370855.1. Taxonomy (NCBI): domain Eukaryota; kingdom Metazoa; phylum Chordata; class Aves; order Casuariiformes; family Dromaiidae; genus Dromaius; species Dromaius novaehollandiae. The sequence continues at coordinate 79,684,638 of NC_088132.1, forward strand.
TGGGGTCGAGGGCCCTTCCCGAGGACGGATTTCCCCACGTGTCGCTGGGGAACGACATCCAGAGACTTGGAGCCCTCGGGGTGTGCATGGATAGCTCTGCATCCTGACAGGGAGCCATGCTATGTGTTGGCATCGCTATCGATGGGGTTCGCCCTGCGTCGGCATCGAGAGACATCGCTAACTCTCGCTGGCCATCGCTGCCGAGATGCGGCGAGAGCTCTCAAAGCCCACGGGCCTCGCGAGCGATAGGGCTCTTGCTGTCGAGGGTGCTGTGTCTGGGGAGGCATGGATGGCGCTTGATTTGCCTAAGCTTGGGTAGGGGTGGATAGGGATGGGCACGGGGAAGTGTCGATGCCTCGCCATAGCCATGCCTCGCGATGCCTTTCGAGAGCTGTGGATCTGGGCGGGCATTTTAGCTTTTGGGCTGGGTCCGCTGTTGTTCTTGTTGCGCATGGAAGGAGTGGTGACATCGCTAGGTGTCGAGAGCGAGGGCCGTGGATGCCTGTGCAATTCCCTACCTATCGATAGGCGTCGATATCGACCGTCATCGACAGATATCGATGCCGATCGATATCGACGCCTATCGATAGGCCTCGATAGGTGCGGTTCTGGCGAGGCATGCAGAGCTTTTAGTCTGTGCGCCGTGTTGGTGTTGGTAGGCCCCGGGGCCTGTCGACATTGACCGTTGTTGGGGTCGAGGGCCCTTCCCGAGGACGGATTTCCCTACGTGTCGCTAGGGAACGACATCCAGAGACTTGGAGCCCTCGGGGTGTGCATGGATAGCTCTGCATCCTGACAGGGAGCCATGCTATGTGTTGGCATCGCTATCGATGGGGTTCGCCTTGCGTCGGCATCGAGAGACATGGCTAACTCTCGCTGGCCATCGCTGCTGAGATGCGGCGAGAGCTCTCAAAGCCCACGGGCCTCGCGAGCGATAGGGCTCTTGCTGTCGAGGGTGCTGTGTCTGGGGAGGCATGGATGGCGCTTGATTTGCCTAAGCTTGGGTAGGGGTGGACAGGGATGGGCACGGGGAAGTGTCGATGCCTCGCCATAGCCATGCCTCGCGATGCCTTTCGAGAGCTGTGGATCTGGGCAGGCAGTTTAGCTTTTGGGCTGGGGCCGCTGTTGTTCTTGTTGCGCATGGAAGGAGTGGTGACATCGCTAGGTGTCGAGAGCGAGGGCCGTGGATGCCTGTGCAATTCCCTACCTATCGATAGGCGTCGATATCGATCGTCATCGATAGATATCGATGCCGATCGATATCGAGGCCTATCGATAGGCCTCGATAGGTGCGGTTCTGGCGAGGCATGCAGAGCTTTTAGTCTGTGCGCCGTGTTGGTGTTGGTAGGCCCCGGGGCCTGTCGACATTGACCGTTGTTGGGGTCGAGGGCCCTTCCCGAGGACGGATTTCCCCACGTGTCGCTGGGGAACGACATCCAGAGACTTGGAGCCCTCGGGGTGTGCATGGATAGCTCTGCATCCTGACAGGGAGCCATGCTATGTGTTGGCATCGCTATCGATGGGGTTCGCCCTGCGTCGGCATCGAGAGACATGGCTAACTCTCGCTGGCCATCGCTGCCGAGATGCGGCGAGAGCTCTCAAAGCCCACGGGCCTCGCGAGCAATAGGGCTCTTGCTGTCGAGGGTGCTGTGTCTGGGGAGGCATGGATGGCGCTTGATTTGCCTAAGCTTGGGTAGGGGTGGATAGGGATGGGCACGGGGAAGTGTCGATGCCTCGCCATAGCCATGCCTCGCGATGCCTTTCGAGAGCTGTGGATCTGGGCGGGCATTTTAGCTTTTGGGCTGGGGCCGCTGTTGTTCTTGTTGCGCATGGAAGGAGTGGTGACATCGCTAGGTCTCGAGAGCGAGGGCCGTGGATGCCTGTGCAATTCCCTACCTATCGATAGGCGTCGATATCGATCGTCATCGATCGATATCGATGCCGATCGATATCGAGGCCTATCGATAGGTCTCGATAGCTGCGGTTCTGGCGAGGCATGCAGAGCTTTTAGTCTGTGCGCCGTGTTGGTGTTGGTAGGCCCCGGGGCCTGTCGACATTGACCGTTGTTGGGGTCGAGGGCCCTTCCCGAGGATGGATTTCCCTACGTGTCGCTGGGGAACGACATCCAGAGACTTGGAGCCCTCGGGGTGTTCCTGGACAGCTCTGCATCCTGACAGGGAGCCATGCTATGTGTTGGCATCGCTATCGATGGGGTTCGCCCTGCGTCGGCATCGAGAGACATGGCTAACTCTCGCTGGCCATCGCTGCCGAGATGCGGCGAGAGCTCTCAAAGCCCACGGGCCTCGCGAGCGATAGGGCTCTTGCTGTCGAGGGTGCTGTGTCTGGGGAGGCATGGATGGCGCTTGATTTGCCTAAGCTTGGGTAGGGGTGGATAGGGATGGGCACGGGGAAGTGTCGATGCCTCGCCATAGCCATGCCTCGCGATGCCTTTCGATAGCTGTGGATCTGGGCGGGCATTTTAGCTTTTGGGCTGGGGCCGCTGTTGTTCTTGTTGCGCATGGAAGGAGTGGTGACATCGCTAGGTCTCGAGAGCGAGGGCCGTGGATGCCTGTGCAATTCCCTACCTATCGATAGGCGTCGATATCGATCGTCATCGATAGATATCGATGCCGATCGATATCGAGGCCTATCGATAGGCCTCGATAGGTGCGGTTCTGGCGAGGCATGCAGAGCTTTTAGTCTGTGCGCCGTGTTGGTGTTGGTAGGCCCCGGGGCCTGTCGACATTGACCGTTGTTGGGGTCGAGGGCCCTTCCCGAGGATGGATTTCCCTACGTGTCGCTGGGGAACGACATCCAGAGACTTGGAGCCCTCGGGGTGTTCCTGGACAGCTCTGCATCCTGACAGGGAGCCATGCTATGTGTTGGCATCGCTATCGATGGGGTTCGCCCTGCGTCGGCATCGAGAGACATGGCTAACTCTCGCTGGCCATCGCTGCCGAGATGCGGCGAGAGCTCTCAAAGCCCACGGGCCTCGCGAGCGATAGGGCTCTTGCTGTCGAGGGTGCTGTGTCTGGGGAGGCATGGATGGCGCTTGATTTGCCTAAGCTTGGGTAGGGGTGGATAGGGATGGGCACGGGGAAGTGTCGATGCCTCGCCATAGCCATGCCTCGCGATGCCTTTCGATAGCTGTGGATCTGGGCGGGCATTTTAGCTTTTGGGCTGGGGCCGCTGTTCTTCTTGTTGCGCATGGAAGGAGTGGTGACATCGCTAGGTCTCGAGAGCGAGGGCCGTGGATGCCTGTGCAATTCCCTACCTATCGATAGGCGTCGATATCGATCGTCATCGATAGATATCGATGCCGATCGATATCGACGCCTATCGATAGGTCTCGATAGGTGCGGTTCTGGCGAGGCATGCAGAGCTTTTAGTCTGTGCGCCGTGTTGGTGTTGGTAGGCCCCGGGGCCTGTCGACATTGACCGTTGTTGGTGTCGAGGGCCTTTCCCGAGGACGGATTTCCCTACGTGTCGCTGGGGAACGACATCCAGAGACTTGGAGCCCTCGGGGTGTGCATGGACAGCTCTGCATCCTGACAGGGAGCCATGCTATGTGTTGGCATCGCTATCGATGGGGTTCGCCCTGCGTCGGCATCGAGAGACATGGCTAACTCTCGCTGGCCATCGCTGCCGAGATGCGGCGAGAGCTCTCAAAGCCCACGGGCCTCGCGAGCGATAGGGCTCTTGCTGTCGAGGGTGCTGTGTCTGGGGAGGCATGGATGGCGCTTGATTTGCCTAAGCTTGGGTAGGGGTGGATAGGGATGGGCACGGGGAAGTGTCGATGCCTCGCCATAGCCATGCCTCGCGATGCCTTTTGATAGCTGTGGATCTGGGCGGGCATTTTAGCTTTTGGGCTGGGGCCGCTGTTCTTTTTGTTGCGCATGGAAGGAGTGGTGACATCGCTAGGTCTCGAGAGCGAGGGCCGTGGATGCCTGTGCAATTCCCTACCTATCGATAGGCCTCGATAGGTGCGGTTCTGGCGAGGCATGCAGAGCTTTTAGTCTGTGCGCCGTGTTGGTGTTGGTAGGCCCCGGGGCCTGTCGACATTGACCGTTGTTGGGGTCGAGGGCCCTTCCCGAGGACGGATTTCCCCACGTGTCGCTGGGGAACGACATCCAGAGACTTGGAGCCCTCGGGGTGTGCATGGATAGCTCTGCATCCTGACAGGGAGCCATGCTATGTGTTGGCATCGCTATCGATGGGGTTCGCCCTGCGTCGGCATCGAGAGACATCGCTAACTCTCGCTGGCCATCGCTGCCGAGATGCGGCGAGAGCTCTCAAAGCCCACGGGCCTCGCGAGCAGTAGGGCTCTTGCTGTCGAGGGTGCTGTGTCTGGGGAGACATGGATGGCGCTTGATTTGCCTAAGCTTGGGTAGGGGTGGATAGGGATGGGCACGGGGAAGTGTCGATGCCTCGCCATAGCCATGCCTCGCGATGCCTTTCGAGAGCTGTGGATCTGGGCGGGCATTTTAGCTTTTGGGCTGGGGCCGCTGTTCTTCTTGTTGCGCATGGAAGGAGTGGTGACATCGCTAGGTGTCGAGAGCGAGGGCCGTGGATGCCTGTGCAATTCCCTACCTATCGATAGGCGTCGATATCGACCGTCATCGACAGATATCGATGCCGATCGATATCGACGCCTATCGATAGGCCTCGATAGGTGCGGTTCTGGCGAGGCATGCAGAGCTTTTAGTCTGTGCGCCGTGTTGGTGTTGGTAGGCCCCGGGGCCTGTCGACATTGACCGTTGCTGGGGTCGAGGGCCCTTCCCGAGGACGGATTTCCCTACGTGTCGCTAGGGAACGACATCCAGAGACTTGGAGCCCTCGGGGTGTGCATGGATAGCTCTGCATCCTGACAGGGAGCCATGCTATGTGTTGGCATCGCTATCGATGGGGTTCGCCTTGCGTCGGCATCGAGAGACATGGCTAACTCTCGCTGGCCATCGCTGCTGAGATGCGGCGAGAGCTCTCAAAGCCCACGGGCCTCGCGAGCGATAGGGCTCTTGCTGTCGAGGGTGCTGTGTCTGGGGAGGCATGGATGGCGCTTGATTTGCCTAAGCTTGGGTAGGGGTGGACAGGGATGGGCACGGGGAAGTGTCGATGCCTCGCCATAGCCATGCCTCGCGATGCCTTTCGAGAGCTGTGGATCTGGGCAGGCAGTTTAGCTTTTGGGCTGGGGCCGCTGTTCTTCTTGTTGCGCATGGAAGGAGTGGTGACATCGCTAGGTGTCGAGAGCGAGGGCCGTGGATGCCTGTGCAATTCCCTACCTATCGATAGGCGTCGATATCGATCGTCATCGATAGATATCGATGCCGATCGATATCGACGCCTATCAATAGGCCTCGATAGCTGCGGTTCTGGCGAGGCATGCAGAGCTTTTAGTCTGTGCGCCGTGTTGGTGTTGGTAGGCCCCGGGGCCTGTCGACATTGACCGTTGTTGGGGTCGAGGGCCCTTCCCGAGGACGGATTTCCCCACGTGTCGCTGGGGAACGACATCCAGAGACTTGGAGCCCTCGGGGTGTGCATGGATAGCTCTGCATCCTGACAGGGAGCCATGCTATGTGTTGGCATCGCTATCGATGGGGTTCGCCCTGCGTCGGCATCGAGAGACATGGCTAACTCTCGCTGGCCATCGCTGCCGAGATGCGGCGAGAGCTCTCAAAGCCCACGGGCCTCGCGAGCAATAGGGCTCTTGCTGTCGAGGGTGCTGTGTCTGGGGAGGCATGGATGGCGCTTGATTTGCCTAAGCTTGGGTAGGGGTGGATAGGGATGGGCACGGGGAAGTGTCGATGCCTCGCCATAGCCATGCCTCGCGATGCCTTTCGATAGCTGTGGATCTGGGCGGGCATTTTAGCTTTTGGGCTGGGGCCGCTGTTGTTCTTGTTGCGCATGGAAGGAGTGGTGACATCGCTAGGTCTCGAGAGCGAGGGCCGTGGATGCCTGTGCAATTCCCTACCTATCGATAGGCGTCGATATCGATCGTCATCGATCGATATCGATGCCGATCGATATCGACGCCTATCGATAGGTCTCGATAGCTGCGGTTCTGGCGAGGCATGCAGAGCTTTTAGTCTGTGCGCCGTGTTGGTGTTGGTAGGCCCCGGGGCCTGTCGACATTGACCGTTGTTGGGGTCGAGGGCCCTTCCCGAGGACGGATTTCCCTATGCGTCGCTGGGGAAGGACATCCAGAGACTTGGAGCCCTCGGGGTGTGCATGGATAGCTCTGCATCCTGACAGGGAGCCATGCTATGTGTTGGCATCGCTATCGTTTGGGTTCGCCCTGCGTCGGCATCGAGAGACATGGCTAACTCTCGCTGGCCATCGCTGCCGAGATGCGGCGAGAGCTCTCAAAGCCCACGGGCCTCGCGAGCGATAGGGCTCTTGCTGTCGAGGGTGCTGTGTCTGGGGAGGCATGGATGGCGCTTGATTTGCCTAAGCTTGGGTAGGGGTGGATAGGGATGGGCACGGGGAAGTGTCGATGCCTCGCCATAGCCATGCCTCGCGATGCCTTTCGATAGCTGTGGATCTGGGCGGGCATTTTAGCTTTTGGGCTGGGGCCGCTGTTGTTCTTGTTGCGCATGGAAGGAGTGGTGACATCGCTAGGTCTCGAGAGCGAGGGCCGTGGATGCCTGTGCAATTCCCTACCTATCGATAGGCGTCGATATCGATCGTCATCGATAGATATCGATGCCGATCGATATCGACGCCTATCGATAGGCCTCGATAGGTGCGGTTCTGGCGAGGCATGCAGAGCTTTTAGTCTGTGCGCCGTGTTGGTGTTGGTAGGCCCCGGGGCCTGTCGACATTGACCGTTGTTGGGGTCGAGGGCCCTTCCCGAGGATGGATTTCCCTACGTGTCGCTGGGGAACGACATCCAGAGACTTGGAGCCCTCGGGGTGTGCATGGACAGCTCTGCATCCTGACAGGGAGCCATGCTATGTGTTGGCATCGCTATCGATGGGGTTCGCCCTGCGTCGGCATCGAGAGACATGGCTAACTCTCGCTGGCCATCGCTGCCGAGATGCGGCGAGAGCTCTCAAAGCCCACGGGCCTCGCGAGCGATAGGGCTCTTGCTGTCGAGGGTGCTGTGTCTGGGGAGGCATGGATGGCGCTTGATTTGCCTAAGCTTGGGTAGGGGTGGATAGGGATGGGCACGGGGAAGTGTCGATGCCTCGCCATAGCCATGCCTCGCGATGCCTTTCGATAGCTGTGGATCTGGGCGGGCATTTTAGCTTTTGGGCTGGGGCCGCTGTTGTTCTTGTTGCGCATGGAAGGAGTGGTGACATCGCTAGGTCTCGAGAGCGAGGGCCGTGGATGCCTGTGCAATTCCCTACCTATCGATAGGCGTCGATATCGATCGTCATCGATAGATATCGATGCCGATCGATATCGACGCCTATCGATAGGTCTCGATAGGTGCGGTTCTGGCGAGGCATGCAGAGCTTTTAGTCTGTGCGCCGTGTTGGTGTTGGTAGGCCCCGGGGCCTGTCGACATTGACCGTTGTTGGTGTCGAGGGCCCTTCCCGAGGACGGATTTCCCTACGTGTCGCTGGGGAACGACATCCAGAGACTTGGAGCCCTCGGGGTGTGCATGGACAGCTCTGCATCCTGACAGGGAGCCATGCTATGTGTTGGCATCGCTATCGATGGGGTTCGCCCTGCGTCGGCATCGAGAGACATGGCTAACTCTCGCTGGCCATCGCTGCCGAGATGCGGCGAGAGCTCTCAAAGCCCACGGGCCTCGCGAGCGATAGGGCTCTTGCTGTCGAGGGTGCTGTGTCTGGGGAGGCATGGATGGCGCTTGATTTGCCTAAGCTTGGGTAGGGGTGGATAGGGATGGGCACGGGGAAGTGTCGATGCCTCGCCATAGCCATGCCTCGCGATGCCTTTCGAGAGCTGTGGATCTGGGCGGGCATTTTAGCTTTTGGGCTGGGGCCGCTGTTGTTCTTGTTGCGCATGGAAGGAGTGGTGACATCGCTAGGTGTCGAGAGCGAGGGCCGTGGATGCCTGTGCAATTCCCTACCTATCGATAGGCGTCGATATCGACCGTCATCGACAGATATCGATGCCGATCGATATCGACGCCTATCGATAGGCCTCGATAGGTGCGGTTCTGGCGAGGCATGCAGAGCTTTTAGTCTGTGCGCCGTGTTGGTGTTGGTAGGCCCCGGGGCCTGTCGACATTGACCGTTGTTGGGGTCGAGGGCCCTTCCCGAGGACGGATTTCCCTACGTGTCGCTAGGGAACGACATCCAGAGACTTGGAGCCCTCGGGGTGTGCATGGACAGCTCTGCATCCTGACAGGGAGCCATGCTATGTGTTGGCATCGCTATCGATGGGGTTCGCCTTGCGTCGGCATCGAGAGACATGGCTAACTCTCGCTGGCCATCGCTGCTGAGATGCGGCGAGAGCTCTCAAAGCCCACGGGCCTCGCGAGCGATAGGGCTCTTGCTGTCGAGGGTGCTGTGTCTGGGGAGGCATGGATGGCGCTTGATTTGCCTAAGCTTGGGTAGGGGTGGACAGGGATGGGCACGGGGAAGTGTCGATGCCTCGCCATAGCCATGCCTCGCGATGCCTTTCGAGAGCTGTGGATCTGGGCAGGCAGTTTAGCTTTTGGGCTGGGGCCGCTGTTCTTCTTGTTGCGCATGGAAGGAGTGGTGACATCGCTAGGTGTCGAGAGCGAGGGCCGTGGATGCCTGTGCAATTCCCTACCTATCGATAGGCGTCGATATCGATCGTCATCGATAGATATCGATGCCGATCGATATCGACGCCTATCGATAGGTCTCGATAGCTGCGGTTCTGGCGAGGCATGCAGAGCTTTTAGTCTGTGCGCCGTGTTGGTGTTGGTAGGCCCCGGGGCCTGTCGACATTGACCGTTGTTGGGGTCGAGGGCCCTTCCCGAGGACGGATTTCCCTATGCGTCGCTGGGGAAGGACATCCAGAGACTTGGAGCCCTCGGGGTGTGCATGGACAGCTCTGCATCCTGACAGGGAGCCATGCTATGTGTTGGCATCGCTATCGATGGGGTTTGCCCTGCGTCGGCATCGAGAGACATGGCTAACTCTCGCTGGCCATCGCTGCCGAGATGCGGCGAGAGCTCTCAAAGCCCACGGGCCTCGCGAGCAATAGGGCTCTTGCTGTCGAGGGTGCTGTGTCTGGGGAGGCATGGATGGCGCTTGATTTGCCTAAGCTTGGGTAGGGGTGGATAGGGATGGGCACGGGGAAGTGTCGATGCCTCGCCATAGCCATGCCTCGTGATGCCTTTCGAGAGCTGTGGATCTGGGCGGGCATTTTAGCTTTTGGGCTGGGGCCGCTGTTCTTCTTGTTGCGCATGGAAGGAGTGGTGACATCGCTAGGTCTCGAGAGCGAGGGCCGTGGATGCCTGTGCAATTCCCTACCTATCGATAGGCGTCGATATCGATCGTCATCGATCGATATCGATGCCGATCGATATCGACGCCTATCGATAGGTCTCGATAGCTGCGGTTCTGGCGAGGCATGCAGAGCTTTTAGTCTGTGCGCCGTGTTGGTGTTGGTAGGCCCCGGGGCCTGTCGACATTGACCGTTGTTGGGGTCGAGGGCCCTTCCCGAGGATGGATTTCCCTACGTGTCGCTGGGGAACGACATCCAGAGACTTGGAGCCCTCGGGGTGTGCATGGATAGCTCTGCATCCTGACAGGGAGCCATGCTATGTGTTGGCATCGCTATCGATGGGGTTCGCCCTGCGTCGGCATCGAGAGACATGGCTAACTCTCGCTGGCCATCGCTGCCGAGATGCGGCGAGAGCTCTCAAAGCCCACGGGCCTCGCGAGCGATAGGGCTCTTGCTGTCGAGGGTGCTGTGTCTGGGGAGGCATGGATGGCGCTTGATTTGCCTAAGCTTGGGTAGGGGTGGATAGGGATGGGCACGGGGAAGTGTCGATGCCTCGCCATAGCCATGCCTCGCGATGCCTTTCGATAGCTGTGGATCTGGGCGGGCATTTTAGCTTTTGGGCTGGGGCCGCTGTTCTTCTTGTTGCGCATGGAAGGAGTGGTGACATCGCTAGGTCTCGAGAGCGAGGGCCGTGGATGCCTGTGCAATTCCCTACCTATCGATAGGCGTCAATATCGATCGTCATCGATAGATATCGATGCCGATCGATATCGACGCCTATCGATAGGCCTCGATAGGTGCGGTTCTGGCGAGGCATGCAGAGCTTTTAGTCTGTGCGCCGTGTTGGTGTTGGTAGGCCCCGGGGCCTGTCGACATTGACCGTTGTTGGGGTCGAGGGCCCTTCCCGAGGACGGATTTCCCCACGTGTCGCTGGGGAACGACATCCAGAGACTTGGAGCCCTCGGGGTGTGCATGGATAGCTCTGCATCCTGACAGGGAGCCATGCTATGTGTTGGCATCGCTATCGATGGGGTTCGCCCTGCGTCGGCATCGAGAGACATCGCTAACTCTCGCTGGCCATCGCTGCCGAGATGCGGCGAGAGCTCTCAAAGCCCACGGGCCTCGCGAGCAATAGGGCTCTTGCTGTCGAGGGTGCTGTGTCTGGGGAGGCATGGATGGCGCTTGATTTGCCTAAGCTTGGGTAGGGGTGGATAGGGATGGGCACGGGGAAGTGTCGATGCCTCGCCATAGCCATGCCTCGCGATGCCTTTCGAGAGCTGTGGATCTGGGCGGGCAGTTTAGCTTTTGGGCTGGGGCCGCTGTTGTTCTTGTTGCGCATGGAAGGAGTGGTGACATCGCTAGGTCTCGAGAGCGAGGGCCGTGGATGCCTGTGCAATTCCCTACCTATCGATAGGCGTCGATATCGATCGTCATCGACAGATATCGATGCCGATCGATATCGACGCCTATCGATAGGCCTCGATAGGTGCGGTTCTGGCGAGGCATGCAGAGCTTTTAGTCTGTGCGCCGTGTTGGTGTTGGTAGGCCCCGGGGCCTGTCGACATTGACCGTTGTTGGGGTCGAGGGCCCTTCCCGAGGACGGATTTCCCTACGTGTCGCTAGGGAACGACATCCAGAGACTTGGAGCCCTCGGGGTGTGCATGGATAGCTCTGCATCCTGACAGGGAGCCATGCTATGTGTTGGCATCGCTATCGATGGGGTTCGCCTTGCGTCGGCATCGAGAGACATGGCTAACTCTCGCTGGCCATCGCTGCTGAGATGCGGCGAGAGCTCTCAAAGCCCACGGGCCTCGCGAGCGATAGGGCTCTTGCTGTCGAGGGTGCTGTGTCTGGGGAGGCATGGATGGCGCTTGATTTGCCTAAGCTTGGGTAGGGGTGGACAGGGATGGGCACGGGGAAGTGTCGATGCCTCGCCATAGCCATGCCTCGCGATGCCTTTCGAGAGCTGTGGATCTGGGCAGGCAGTTTAGCTTTTGGGCTGGGGCCGCTGTTCTTCTTGTTGCGCATGGAAGGAGTGGTGACATCGCTAGGTGTCGAGAGCGAGGGCCGTGGATGCCTGTGCAATTCCCTACCTATCGATAGGCGTCGATATCGATCGTCATCGATAGATATCGATGCCGATCGATATTGACGCCTATCGATAGGTCTCGATAGCTGCGGTTCTGGCGAGGCATGCAGAGCTTTTAGTCTGTGCGCCGTGTTGGTGTTGGTAGGCCCCGGGGCCTGTCGACATTGACCGTTGTTGGGGTCGAGGGCCCTTCCCGAGTACGGATTTCCCTACGTGTCGCTGGGGAACGACATCCAGAGACTTGGAGCCCTCGGGGTGTGCATGGACAGCTCTGCATCCTGACAGGGAGCCATGCTATGTGTTGGCATCGCTATCGATGGGGTTCGCCCTGCGTCGGCATCGAGAGACATGGCTAACTCTCGCTGGCCATCGCTGCCGAGATGCGGCGAGAGCTCTCAAAGCCCACGGGCCTCGCGAGCGATAGGGCTCTTGCTGTCGAGGGTGCTGTGTCTGGGGAGGCATGGATGGCGCTTGATTTGCCTAAGCTTGGGTAGGGGTGGATAGGGATGGGCACGGGGAAGTGTCGATGCCTCGCCATAGCCATGCCTCGCGATGCCTTTCGATAGCTGTGGATCTGGGCGGGCATTTTAGCTTTTGGGCTGGGGCCGCTGTTCTTCTTGTTGCGCATGGAAGGAGTGGTGACATCGCTAGGTGTCGAGAGCGAGGGCCGTGGATGCCTGTGCAATTCCCTACCTATCGATAGGCGTCGATATCGACCGTCATCGATAGATATCGATGCCGATCGATATCGACGCCTATCGATAGGCCTCGATAGGTGCGGTTCTGGCGAGGCATGCAGAGGTTTTAGTCTGTGCGCCGTGTTGGTGTTGGTAGGCCCCGGGGCCTGTCGACATTGACCGTTGTTGGGGTCGAGGGCCCTTCCCGAGGACGGATTTCCCTACGTGTCGCTGGGGAACGACATCCAGAGACTTGGAGCCCTCGGGGTGTGCATGGACAGCTCTGCATCCTGACAGGGAGCCATGCTATGTGTTGGCATCGCTATCGATGGGGTTCGCCCTGCGTCGGCATCGAGAGACATGGCTAACTCTCGCTGGCCATCGCTGCCGAGATGCGGCGAGAGCTCTCAAAGCCCACGGGCCTCGCGAGCGATAGGGCTCTTGCTGTCGAGGGTGCTGTGTCTGGGGAGGCATGGATGGCGCTTGATTTGCCTAAGCTTGGGTAGGGGTGGATAGGGATGGGCACGGGGAAGTGTCGATGCCTCGCCATAGCCATGCCTCGCGATGCCTTTCGAGAGCTGTGGATCTGGGCGGGCATTTTAGCTTTTGGGCTGGGGCCGCTGTTCTTCTTGTTGCGCATGGAAGGAGTGGTGACATCGCTAGGTCTCGAGAGCGAGGGCCGTGGATGCCTGTGCAATTCCCTACCTATCGATAGGCGTCGATATCGATCGTCATCGATAGATATCGATGCCGATCGATATCGAGGCCTATCGATAGGCCTCGATAGCTGCGGTTCTGGCGAGGCATGCAGAGCTTTTAGTCTGTGCGCCGTGTTGGTGTTGGTAGGCCCCGGGGCCTGTCGACATTGACCGTTGTTGGGGTCGAGGGCCCTTCCCGAGGACGGATTTCCCTACGTGTCGCTGGGGAACGACATCCAGAGACTTGGAGCCCTCGGGGTGTGCATGGACAGCTCTGCATCCTGACAGGGAGCCATGCTATGTGTTGGCATCGCTATCGATGGGGTTCGCCCTGCGTCGGCATCGAGAGACATGGCTAACTCTCGCTGGCCATCGCTGCCGAGATGCGGCGAGAGCTCTCAAAGCCCACGGGCCTCGCGAGCGATAGGGCTCTTGCTGTCGAGGGTGCTGTGTCTGGGGAGGCATGGATGGCGCTTGATTTGCCTAAGCTTGGGTAGGGGTGGATAGGGATGGGCACGGGGAAGTGTCGATGCCTCGCCATAGCCATGCCTCGCGATGCCTTTCGATAGCTGTGGATCTGGGCGGGCATTTTAGCTTTTGGGCTGGGGCCGCTGTTCTTCTTGTTGCGCATGGAAGGAGTGGTGACATCGCTAGGTCTCGAGAGCGAGGGCCGTGGATGCCTGTGCAATTCCCTACCTATCGATAGGCGTCGATATCGATCGTCATCGATAGATATCGATGCCGATCGATATCGACGCCTATCGATAGGCCTCGATAGGTGCGGTTCTGGCGAGGCATGCAGAGCTTTTAGTCTGTGCGCCGTGTTGGTGTTGGTAGGCCCCGGGGCCTGTCGACATTGACCGTTGTTGGGGTCGAGGGCCCTTCCCGAGGATGGATTTCCCTACGTGTCGCTGGGGAACGACATCCAGAGACTTGGAGCCCTCGGGGTGTTCCTGGACAGCTCTGCATCCTGACAGGGAGCCATGCTATGTGTTGGCATCGCTATCGATGGGGTTCGCCCTGCGTCGGCATCGAGAGACATGGCTAACTCTCGCTGGCCATCGCTGCCGAGATGCGGCGAGAGCTCTCAAAGCCCACGGGCCTCGCGAGCGATAGGGCTCTTGCTGTCGAGGGTGCTGTGTCTGGGGAGGCATGGATGGCGCTTGATTTGCCTAAGCTTGGGTAGGGGTGGATAGGGATGGGCACGGGGAAGTGTCGATGCCTCGCCATAGCCATGCCTCGCGATGCCTTTCGATAGCTGTGGATCTGGGCGGGCATTTTAGCTTTTGGGCTGGGGCCGCTGTTCTTCTTGTTGCGCATGGAAGGAGTGGTGACATCGCTAGGTCTCGAGAGCGAGGGCCGTGGATGCCTGTGCAATTCCCTACCTATCGATAGGCCTCGATAGCTGTGGTTCTGGCGAGGCATGCAGAGCTTTTAGTCTGTGCGCCGTGTTGGTGTTGGTAGGCCCCGGGGCCTGTCGACATTGACCGTTGTTGGGGTCGAGGGCCCTTCCCGAGGACGGATTTCCCCACGTGTCGCTGGGGAACGACATCCAGAGACTTGGAGCCCTCGGGGTGTGCATGGATAGCTCTGCATCCTGACAGGGAGCCATGCTATGTGTTGGCATCGCTATCGATGGGGTTCGCCCTGCGTCGGCATCGAGAGACATCGCTAACTCTCGCTGGCCATCGCTGCCGAGATGCGGCGAGAGCTCTCAAAGCCCACGGGCCTCGCGAGCAGTAGGGCTCTTGCTGTCGAGGGTGCTGTGTCTGGGGAGGCATGGATGGCGCTTGATTTGCCTAAGCTTGGGTAGGGGTGGACAGGGATGGGCACGGGGAAGTGTCGATGCCTCGCCATAGCCATGCCTCGCGATGCCTTTCGATAGCTGTGGATCTGGGCAGGCAGTTTAGCTTTTGGGCTGGGGCCGCTGTTCTTCTTGTTGCGCATGGAAGGAGTGGTGACATCGCTAGGTGTCGAGAGCGAGGGCCGTGGATGCCTGTGCAATTCCCTACCTATCGATAGGCGTCGATATCGATCGTCATCGATAGATATCGATGCCGATCGATATCGACGCCTATCGATAGGTCTCGATAGCTGCGGTTCTGGCGAGGCATGCAGAGCTTTTAGTCTGTGCGCCGTGTTGGTGTTGGTAGGCCCCGGGGCCTGTCGACATTGACCGTTGTTGGTGTCGAGGGCCCTTCCCGAGGACGGATTTCCCTACGTGTCGCTGGGGAACGACATCCAGAGACTTGGAGCCCTCGGGGTGTGCATGGACAGCTCTGCATCCTGACAGGGAGCCATGCTATGTGTTGGCATCGCTATCGATGGGGTTCGCCCTGCGTCGGCATCGAGAGACATGGCTAACTCTCGCTGGCCATCGCTGCCGAGATGCGGCGAGAGCTCTCAAAGCCCACGGGCCTCGCGAGCGATAGGGCTCTTGCTGTCGAGGGTGCTGTGTCTGGGGAGGCATGGATGGCGCTTGATTTGCCTAAGCTTGGGTAGGGGTGGATAGGGATGGGCACGGGGAAGTGTCGATGCCTCGCCATAGCCATGCCTCGCGATGCCTTTCGATAGCTGTGGATCTGGGCGGGCATTTTAGCTTTTGGGCTGGGGCCGCTGTTCTTCTTGTTGCGCATGGAAGGAGTGGTGACATCGCTAGGTCTCGAGAGCGAGGGCCGTGGATGCCTGTGCAATTCCCTACCTATCGATAGGCGTCGATATCGACCGTCATCGATAGATATCGATGCCGATCGATATCGACGCCTATCGATAGGCCTCGATAGGTGCGGTTCTGGCGAGGCATGCAGAGGTTTTAGTCTGTGCGCCGTGTTGGTGTTGGTAGGCCCCGGGGCCTGTCGACATTGACCGTTGTTGGGATCGAGGGCCCTTCCCGAGGACGGATTTCCCTACGTGTCGCTGGGGAACGACATCCAGAGACTTGGAGCCCTCGGGGTGTGCATGGACAGCTCTGCATCCTGACAGGGAGCCATGCTATGTGTTGGCATCGCTATCGATGGGGTTCGCCCTGCGTCGGCATCGAGAGACATGGCTAACTCTCGCTGGCCATCGCTGCCGAGATGCGGCGAGAGCTCTCAAAGCCCACGGGCCTCGCGAGCGATAGGGCTCTTGCTGTCGAGGGTGCTGTGTCTGGGGAGGCATGGATGGCGCTTGATTTGCCTAAGCTTGGGTAGGGGTGGATAGGGATGGGCACGGGGAAGTGTCGATGCCTCGCCATAGCCATGCCTCGCGATGCCTTTCGATAGCTGTGGATCTGGGCGGGCATTTTAGCTTTTGGGCTGGGGCCGCTGTTCTTCTTGTTGCGCATGGAAGGAGTGGTGACATCGCTAGGTGTCGAGAGCGAGGGCCGTGGATGCCTGTGCAATTCCCTACCTATCGATAGGCGTCGATATCGACCGTCATCGATAGATATCGATGCCGATCGATATCGACGCCTATCGATAGGCCTCGATAGCTGCGGTTCTGGCGAGGCATGCAGAGCTTTTAGTCTGTGCGCCGTGTTGGTGTTGGTAGGCCCCGGGGCCTGTCGACATTGACCGTTGTTGGGGTCGAGGGCCCTTCCCGAGGACGGATTTCCCCACGTGTTGCTGGGGAACGACATCCAGAGACTTGGAGCCCTCGGGGTGTTCCTGGACAGCTCTGCATCCTGACAGGGAGCCATGCTATGTGTTGGCATCGCTATCGATGGGGTTCGCCCTGCGTCGGCATCGAGAGACATGGCTAACTCTCGCTGGCCATCGCTGCCGAGATGCGGCGAGAGCTCTCAAAGCCCACGGGCCTCGCGAGCGATAGGGCTCTTGCTGTCGAGGGTGCTGTGTCTGGGGAGGCATGGATGGCGCTTGATTTGCCTAAGCTTGGGTAGGGGTGGACAGGGATGGGCACGGGGAAGTGTCGATGCCTCGCCATAGCCATGCCTCGCGATGCCTTTCAATAGCTGTGGATCTGGGCGGGCATTTTAGCTTTTGGGCTGGGGCCGCTGTTCTTCTTGTTGCGCATGGAAGGAGTGGTGACATCGCTAGGTCTCGAGAGCGAGGGCCGTGGATGCCTGTGCAATTCCCTACCTATCGATAGGCGTCGATATCGATCGTCATCGATAGATATCGATGCCGATCGATATCGACGCCTATCGATAGGCCTCGATAGCTGTGGTTCTGGCGAGGCATGCAGAGCTTTTAGTCTGTGCGCCGTGTTGGTGTTGGTAGGCCCCGGGGCCTGTCGACATTGACCGTTGTTGGTGTCGAGGGCCCTTCCCGAGGACGGATTTCCCTACGTGTTGCTGGGGAACGACATCCAGAGACTTGGAGCCCTCGGGGTGTGCATGGACAGCTCTGCATCCTGACAGGGAGCCATGCTATGTGTTGGCATCGCTATCGATGGGGTTCGCCCTGCGTCGGCATCGAGAGACATGGCTAACTCTCGCTGGCCATCGCTGCCGAGATGCGGCGAGAGCTCTCAAAGCCCACGGGCCTCGCGAGCGATAGGGCTCTTGCTGTCGAGGGTGCTGTGTCTGGGGAGGCATGGATGGCGCTTGATTTGCCTAAGCTTGGGTAGGGGTGGATAGGGATGGGCACGGGGAAGTGTCGATGCCTCGCCATAGCCATGCCTCGCGATGCCTTTCGATAGCTGTGGATCTGGGCGGGCATTTTAGCTTTTGGGCTGGGGCCGCTGTTGTTCTTGTTGCGCATGGAAGGAGTGGTGACATCGCTAGGTCTCGAGAGCGAGGGCCGTGGATGCCTGTGCAATTCCCTACCTATCGATAGGCGTCGATATCGATCGTCATCGATAGATATCGATGCCGATCGATATCGAGGCCTATCGATAGGCCTCGATAGCTGCGGTTCTGGCGAGGCATGCAGAGCTTTTAGTCTGTGCGCCGTGTTGGTGTTGGTAGGCCCCGGGGCCTGTCGACATTGACCGTTGTTGGGGTCGAGGGCCCTTCCCGAGGACGGATTTCCCTACGTGTCGCTGGGGAACGACATCCAGAGACTTGGAGCCCTCGGGGTGTGCATGGATAGCTCTGCATCCTGACAGGGAGCCATGCTATGTGTTGGCATCGCTATCGATGGGGTTCGCCCTGCGTCGGCATCGAGAGACATCGCTAACTCTCGCTGGCCATCGCTGCCGAGATGCGGCGAGAGCTCTCAAAGCCCACGGGCCTCGCGAGCGATAGGGCTCTTGCTGTCGAGGGTGCTGTGTCTGGGGAGGCATGGATGGCGCTTGATTTGCCTAAGCTTGGGTAGGGGTGGACAGGGATGGGCACGGGGAAGTGTCGATGCCTCGCCATAGCCATGCCTCGCGATGCCTTTCGATAGCTGTGGATCTGGGCGGGCATTTTAGCTTTTGGGCTGGGGCCGCTGTTCTTCTTGTTGCGCATGGAAGGAGTGGTGACATCGCTAGGTCTCGAGAG
The DNA here is from genome assembly GCF_036370855.1 of Dromaius novaehollandiae. Taxonomy (NCBI): domain Eukaryota; kingdom Metazoa; phylum Chordata; class Aves; order Casuariiformes; family Dromaiidae; genus Dromaius; species Dromaius novaehollandiae. The sequence goes on from NC_088132.1 coordinate 79,702,914, forward strand.
CGAGGGCCGTGGATGCCTGTGCAATTCCCTACCTATCGATAGGCGTCGATATCGATCGTCATCGATAGATATCGATGCCGATCGATATCGAGGCCTATCGATAGGCCTCGATAGGTGCGGTTCTGGCGAGGCATGCAGAGCTTTTAGTCTGTGCGCCGTGTTGGTGTTGGTAGGCCCCGGGGCCTGTTGACATTGACCGTTGTTGGTGTCGAGGGCCCTTCCCGAGGACGGATTTCCCTACGTGTCGCTGGGGAGCGACATCCAGAGACTTGGAGCCCTCGGGGTGTGCATGGATAGCTCTGCATCCTGACAGGGAGCCATGCTATGTGTTGGCATCGCTATCGATGGGGTTCGCCCTGCGTCGGCATCGAGAGACATGGCTAACTCTCGCTGGCCATCGCTGCCGAGATGCGGCGAGAGCTCTCAAAGCCCACGGGCCTCGCGAGCGATAGGGCTCTTGCTGTCGAGGGTGCTGTGTCTGGGGAGGCATGGATGGCGCTTGATTTGCCTAAGCTTGGGTAGGGGTGGATAGGGATGGGCACGGGGAAGTGTCGATGCCTCGCCATAGCCATGCCTCGCGATGCCTTTCGATAGCTGTGGATCTGGGCGGGCATTTTAGCTTTTGGGCTGGGGCCGCTGTTCTTCTTGTTGCGCATGGAAGGAGTGGTGACATCGCTAGGTCTCGAGAGCGAGGGCCGTGGATGCCTGTGCAATTCCCTACCTATCGATAGGCGTCGATATCGATTGTCGATAGATATCGATGCCGATCGATATCGAGGCCTATCGATAGGCCTCGATAGGTGCGGTTCTGGCGAGGCATGCAGAGCTTTTAGTCTGTGCGCCGTGTTGGTGTTGGTAGGCCCCGGGGCCTGTCGACATTGACCGTTGTTGGGGTCGAGGGCCCTTCCCGAGGACGGATTTCCCTACGTGTCGCTGGGGAACGACATCCAGAGACTTGGAGCCCTCGGGGTGTGCATGGATAGCTCTGCATCCTGACAGGGAGCCATGCTATGTGTTGGCATCGCTATCGATGGGGTTCGCCCTGCGTCGGCATCGAGAGACATGGCTAACTCTCGCTGGCCATCGCTGCCGAGATGCGGCGAGAGCTCTCAAAGCCCACGGGCCTCGCGAGCGATAGGGCTCTTGCTGTCGAGGGTGCTGTGTCTGGGGAGGCATGGATGGCGCTTGATTTGCCTAAGCTTGGGTAGGGGTGGACAGGGATGGGCACGGGGAAGTGACGATGCCTCGCCATAGCCATGCCTCGCGATGCCTTTCGAGAGCTGTGGATCTGGGCGGGCATTTTAGCTTTTGGGCTGGGGCCGCTGTTCTTCTTGTTGCGCATGGAAGGAGTGGTGACATCGCTAGGTGTCGAGAGCGAGGGCCGTGGATGCCTGTGCAATTCCCTACCTATCGATAGGCGTCGATATCGATCGTCATCGATAGATATCGATGCCGATCGATATCGAGGCCTATCGATAGGTCTCGATAGGTGCGGTTCTGGCGAGGCATGCAGAGCTTTTAGTCTGTGCGCCGTGTTGGTGTTGGTAGGCCCCGGGGCCTGTCGACATTGACCGTTGTTGGGATCGAGGGCCCTTCCCGAGGACGGATTTCCCTACGTGTCGCTGGGGAACGACATCCAGAGACTTGGAGCCCTCGGGGTGTGCATGGATAGCTCTGCATCCTGACAGGGAGCCATGCTATGTGTTGGCATCGCTATCGATGGGGTTTGCCCTGCGTCGGCATCGAGAGACATCGCTAACTCTCGCTGGCCATCGCTGCCGAGATGCGGCGAGAGCTCTCAAAGCCCACGGGCCTCGCGAGCGATAGGGCTCTTGCTGTCGAGGGTGCTGTGTCTGGGGAGGCATGGATGGCGCTTGATTTGCCTAAGCTTGGGTAGGGGTGGACAGGGATGGGCACGGGGAAGTGTCGATGCCTCGCCATAGCCATGCCTCGCGATGCCTTTCGAGAGCTGTGGATCTGGGCAGGCAGTTTAGCTTTTGGGCTGGGGCCGCTGTTCTTCTTGTTGCGCATGGAAGGAGTGGTGACATCGCTAGGTGTCGAGAGCGAGGGCCGTGGATGCCTGTGCAATTCCCTACCTATCGATAGGCGTCGATATCGACCGTCATCGATAGATATCGATGCCGATCGATATCGACGCCTATCGATAGGCCTCGATAGGTGCGGTTCTGGCGAGGCATGCAGAGGTTTTAGTCTGTGCGCCGTGTTGGTGTTGGTAGGCCCCGGGGCCTGTCGACATTGACCGTTGTTGGGGTCGAGGGCCCTTCCCGAGGACGGATTTCCCTACGTGTCGCTGGGGAACGACATCCAGAGACTTGGAGCCCTCGGGGTGTGCATGGACAGCTCTGCATCCTGACAGGGAGCCATGCTATGTGTTGGCATCGCTATCGATGGGGTTCGCCCTGCGTCGGCATCGAGAGACATGGCTAACTCTCGCTGGCCATCGCTGCCGAGATGCGGCGAGAGCTCTCAAAGCCCACGGGCCTCGCGAGCGATAGGGCTCTTGCTGTCGAGGGTGCTGTGTCTGGGGAGGCATGGATGGCGCTTGATTTGCCTAAGCTTGGGTAGGGGTGGATAGGGATGGGCACGGGGAAGTGTCGATGCCTCGCCATAGCCATGCCTCGCGATGCCTTTCGAGAGCTGTGGATCTGGGCGGGCATTTTAGCTTTTGGGCTGGGGCCGCTGTTCTTCTTGTTGCGCATGGAAGGAGTGGTGACATCGCTAGGTCTCGAGAGCGAGGGCCGTGGATGCCTGTGCAATTCCCTACCTATCGATAGGCGTCGATATCGATCGTCATCGATAGATATCGATGCCGATCGATATCGAGGCCTATCGATAGGCCTCGATAGGTGCGGTTCTGGCGAGGCATGCAGAGCTTTTAGTCTGTGCGCCGTGTTGGTGTTGGTAGGCCCCGGGGCCTGTCGACATTGACCGTTGTTGGGGTCGAGGGCCCTTCCCGAGGACGGATTTCCCTACGTGTCGCTGGGGAACGACATCCAGAGACTTGGAGCCCTCGGGGTGTGCATGGACAGCTCTGCATCCTGACAGGGAGCCATGCTATGTGTTGGCATCGCTATCGATGGGGTTCGCCCTGCGTCGGCATCGAGAGACATGGCTAACTCTCGCTGGCCATCGCTGCCGAGATGCGGCGAGAGCTCTCAAAGCCCACGGGCCTCGCGAGCGATAGGGCTCTTGCTGTCGAGGGTGCTGTGTCTGGGGAGGCATGGATGGCGCTTGATTTGCCTAAGCTTGGGTAGGGGTGGATAGGGATGGGCACGGGGAAGTGTCGATGCCTCGCCATAGCCATGCCTCGCGATGCCTTTCGATAGCTGTGGATCTGGGCGGGCATTTTAGCTTTTGGGCTGGGGCCGCTGTTCTTCTTGTTGCGCATGGAAGGAGTGGTGACATCGCTAGGTCTCGAGAGCGAGGGCCGTGGATGCCTGTGCAATTCCCTACCTATCGATAGGCGTCGATATCGATCGTCATCGATAGATATCGATGCCGATCGATATCGACGCCTATCGATAGGCCTCGATAGGTGCGGTTCTGGCGAGGCATGCAGAGCTTTTAGTCTGTGCGCCGTGTTGGTGTTGGTAGGCCCCGGGGCCTGTCGACATTGACCGTTGTTGGGGTCGAGGGCCCTTCCCGAGGATGGATTTCCCTACGTGTCGCTGGGGAACGACATCCAGAGACTTGGAGCCCTCGGGGTGTTCCTGGACAGCTCTGCATCCTGACAGGGAGCCATGCTATGTGTTGGCATCGCTATCGATGGGGTTCGCCCTGCGTCGGCATCGAGAGACATGGCTAACTCTCGCTGGCCATCGCTGCCGAGATGCGGCGAGAGCTCTCAAAGCCCACGGGCCTCGCGAGCGATAGGGCTCTTGCTGTCGAGGGTGCTGTGTCTGGGGAGGCATGGATGGCGCTTGATTTGCCTAAGCTTGGGTAGGGGTGGATAGGGATGGGCACGGGGAAGTGTCGATGCCTCGCCATAGCCATGCCTCGCGATGCCTTTCGATAGCTGTGGATCTGGGCGGGCATTTTAGCTTTTGGGCTGGGGCCGCTGTTCTTCTTGTTGCGCATGGAAGGAGTGGTGACATCGCTAGGTCTCGAGAGCGAGGGCCGTGGATGCCTGTGCAATTCCCTACCTATCGATAGGCCTCGATAGCTGTGGTTCTGGCGAGGCATGCAGAGCTTTTAGTCTGTGCGCCGTGTTGGTGTTGGTAGGCCCCGGGGCCTGTCGACATTGACCGTTGTTGGGGTCGAGGGCCCTTCCCGAGGACGGATTTCCCCACGTGTCGCTGGGGAACGACATCCAGAGACTTGGAGCCCTCGGGGTGTGCATGGATAGCTCTGCATCCTGACAGGGAGCCATGCTATGTGTTGGCATCGCTATCGATGGGGTTCGCCCTGCGTCGGCATCGAGAGACATCGCTAACTCTCGCTGGCCATCGCTGCCGAGATGCGGCGAGAGCTCTCAAAGCCCACGGGCCTCGCGAGCAGTAGGGCTCTTGCTGTCGAGGGTGCTGTGTCTGGGGAGGCATGGATGGCGCTTGATTTGCCTAAGCTTGGGTAGGGGTGGACAGGGATGGGCACGGGGAAGTGTCGATGCCTCGCCATAGCCATGCCTCGCGATGCCTTTCGATAGCTGTGGATCTGGGCAGGCAGTTTAGCTTTTGGGCTGGGGCCGCTGTTCTTCTTGTTGCGCATGGAAGGAGTGGTGACATCGCTAGGTGTCGAGAGCGAGGGCCGTGGATGCCTGTGCAATTCCCTACCTATCGATAGGCGTCGATATCGATCGTCATCGATAGATATCGATGCCGATCGATATCGACGCCTATCGATAGGTCTCGATAGCTGCGGTTCTGGCGAGGCATGCAGAGCTTTTAGTCTGTGCGCCGTGTTGGTGTTGGTAGGCCCCGGGGCCTGTCGACATTGACCGTTGTTGGTGTCGAGGGCCCTTCCCGAGGACGGATTTCCCTACGTGTCGCTGGGGAACGACATCCAGAGACTTGGAGCCCTCGGGGTGTGCATGGACAGCTCTGCATCCTGACAGGGAGCCATGCTATGTGTTGGCATCGCTATCGATGGGGTTCGCCCTGCGTCGGCATCGAGAGACATGGCTAACTCTCGCTGGCCATCGCTGCCGAGATGCGGCGAGAGCTCTCAAAGCCCACGGGCCTCGCGAGCGATAGGGCTCTTGCTGTCGAGGGTGCTGTGTCTGGGGAGGCATGGATGGCGCTTGATTTGCCTAAGCTTGGGTAGGGGTGGATAGGGATGGGCACGGGGAAGTGTCGATGCCTCGCCATAGCCATGCCTCGCGATGCCTTTCGATAGCTGTGGATCTGGGCGGGCATTTTAGCTTTTGGGCTGGGGCCGCTGTTCTTCTTGTTGCGCATGGAAGGAGTGGTGACATCGCTAGGTCTCGAGAGCGAGGGCCGTGGATGCCTGTGCAATTCCCTACCTATCGATAGGCGTCGATATCGACCGTCATCGATAGATATCGATGCCGATCGATATCGACGCCTATCGATAGGCCTCGATAGGTGCGGTTCTGGCGAGGCATGCAGAGGTTTTAGTCTGTGCGCCGTGTTGGTGTTGGTAGGCCCCGGGGCCTGTCGACATTGACCGTTGTTGGGATCGAGGGCCCTTCCCGAGGACGGATTTCCCTACGTGTCGCTGGGGAACGACATCCAGAGACTTGGAGCCCTCGGGGTGTGCATGGACAGCTCTGCATCCTGACAGGGAGCCATGCTATGTGTTGGCATCGCTATCGATGGGGTTCGCCCTGCGTCGGCATCGAGAGACATGGCTAACTCTCGCTGGCCATCGCTGCCGAGATGCGGCGAGAGCTCTCAAAGCCCACGGGCCTCGCGAGCGATAGGGCTCTTGCTGTCGAGGGTGCTGTGTCTGGGGAGGCATGGATGGCGCTTGATTTGCCTAAGCTTGGGTAGGGGTGGATAGGGATGGGCACGGGGAAGTGTCGATGCCTCGCCATAGCCATGCCTCGCGATGCCTTTCGATAGCTGTGGATCTGGGCGGGCATTTTAGCTTTTGGGCTGGGGCCGCTGTTCTTCTTGTTGCGCATGGAAGGAGTGGTGACATCGCTAGGTGTCGAGAGCGAGGGCCGTGGATGCCTGTGCAATTCCCTACCTATCGATAGGCGTCGATATCGACCGTCATCGATAGATATCGATGCCGATCGATATCGACGCCTATCGATAGGCCTCGATAGCTGCGGTTCTGGCGAGGCATGCAGAGCTTTTAGTCTGTGCGCCGTGTTGGTGTTGGTAGGCCCCGGGGCCTGTCGACATTGACCGTTGTTGGGGTCGAGGGCCCTTCCCGAGGACGGATTTCCCCACGTGTTGCTGGGGAACGACATCCAGAGACTTGGAGCCCTCGGGGTGTTCCTGGACAGCTCTGCATCCTGACAGGGAGCCATGCTATGTGTTGGCATCGCTATCGATGGGGTTCGCCCTGCGTCGGCATCGAGAGACATGGCTAACTCTCGCTGGCCATCGCTGCCGAGATGCGGCGAGAGCTCTCAAAGCCCACGGGCCTCGCGAGCGATAGGGCTCTTGCTGTCGAGGGTGCTGTGTCTGGGGAGGCATGGATGGCGCTTGATTTGCCTAAGCTTGGGTAGGGGTGGACAGGGATGGGCACGGGGAAGTGTCGATGCCTCGCCATAGCCATGCCTCGCGATGCCTTTCAATAGCTGTGGATCTGGGCGGGCATTTTAGCTTTTGGGCTGGGGCCGCTGTTCTTCTTGTTGCGCATGGAAGGAGTGGTGACATCGCTAGGTGTCGAGAGCGAGGGCCGTGGATGCCTGTGCAATTCCCTACCTATCGATAGGCGTCGATATCGATCGTCATCGATAGATATCGATGCCGATCGATATCGACGCCTATCGATAGGCCTCGATAGCTGTGGTTCTGGCGAGGCATGCAGAGCTTTTAGTCTGTGCGCCGTGTTGGTGTTGGTAGGCCCCGGGGCCTGTCGACATTGACCGTTGTTGGTGTCGAGGGCCCTTCCCGAGGACGGATTTCCCTACGTGTTGCTGGGGAACGACATCCAGAGACTTGGAGCCCTCGGGGTGTGCATGGACAGCTCTGCATCCTGACAGGGAGCCATGCTATGTGTTGGCATCGCTATCGATGGGGTTCGCCCTGCGTCGGCATCGAGAGACATGGCTAACTCTCGCTGGCCATCGCTGCCGAGATGCGGCGAGAGCTCTCAAAGCCCACGGGCCTCGCGAGCGATAGGGCTCTTGCTGTCGAGGGTGCTGTGTCTGGGGAGGCATGGATGGCGCTTGATTTGCCTAAGCTTGGGTAGGGGTGGATAGGGATGGGCACGGGGAAGTGTCGATGCCTCGCCATAGCCATGCCTCGCGATGCCTTTCGATAGCTGTGGATCTGGGCGGGCATTTTAGCTTTTGGGCTGGGGCCGCTGTTGTTCTTGTTGCGCATGGAAGGAGTGGTGACATCGCTAGGTCTCGAGAGCGAGGGCCGTGGATGCCTGTGCAATTCCCTACCTATCGATAGGCGTCGATATCGATCGTCATCGATAGATATCGATGCCGATCGATATCGAGGCCTATCGATAGGCCTCGATAGCTGCGGTTCTGGCGAGGCATGCAGAGCTTTTAGTCTGTGCGCCGTGTTGGTGTTGGTAGGCCCCGGGGCCTGTCGACATTGACCGTTGTTGGGGTCGAGGGCCCTTCCCGAGGACGGATTTCCCTACGTGTCGCTGGGGAACGACATCCAGAGACTTGGAGCCCTCGGGGTGTGCATGGATAGCTCTGCATCCTGACAGGGAGCCATGCTATGTGTTGGCATCGCTATCGATGGGGTTCGCCCTGCGTCGGCATCGAGAGACATCGCTAACTCTCGCTGGCCATCGCTGCCGAGATGCGGCGAGAGCTCTCAAAGCCCACGGGCCTCGCGAGCGATAGGGCTCTTGCTGTCGAGGGTGCTGTGTCTGGGGAGGCATGGATGGCGCTTGATTTGCCTAAGCTTGGGTAGGGGTGGACAGGGATGGGCACGGGGAAGTGTCGATGCCTCGCCATAGCCATGCCTCGCGATGCCTTTCGATAGCTGTGGATCTGGGCGGGCATTTTAGCTTTTGGGCTGGGGCCGCTGTTCTTCTTGTTGCGCATGGAAGGAGTGGTGACATCGCTAGGTCTCGAGAGCGAGGGCCGTGGATGCCTGTGCAATTCCCTACCTATCGATAGGCGTCGATATCGATCGTCATCGATAGATATCGATGCCGATCGATATCGAGGCCTATCGATAGGCCTCGATAGGTGCGGTTCTGGCGAGGCATGCAGAGCTTTTAGTCTGTGCGCCGTGTTGGTGTTGGTAGGCCCCGGGGCCTGTTGACATTGACCGTTGTTGGTGTCGAGGGCCCTTCCCGAGGACGGATTTCCCTACGTGTCGCTGGGGAGCGACATCCAGAGACTTGGAGCCCTCGGGGTGTGCATGGATAGCTCTGCATCCTGACAGGGAGCCATGCTATGTGTTGGCATCGCTATCGATGGGGTTCGCCCTGCGTCGGCATCGAGAGACATGGCTAACTCTCGCTGGCCATCGCTGCCGAGATGCGGCGAGAGCTCTCAAAGCCCACGGGCCTCGCGAGCGATAGGGCTCTTGCTGTCGAGGGTGCTGTGTCTGGGGAGGCATGGATGGCGCTTGATTTGCCTAAGCTTGGGTAGGGGTGGATAGGGATGGGCACGGGGAAGTGTCGATGCCTCGCCATAGCCATGCCTCGCGATGCCTTTCGATAGCTGTGGATCTGGGCGGGCATTTTAGCTTTTGGGCTGGGGCCGCTGTTCTTCTTGTTGCGCATGGAAGGAGTGGTGACATCGCTAGGTCTCGAGAGCGAGGGCCGTGGATGCCTGTGCAATTCCCTACCTATCGATAGGCGTCGATATCGATTGTCGATAGATATCGATGCCGATCGATATCGAGGCCTATCGATAGGCCTCGATAGGTGCGGTTCTGGCGAGGCATGCAGAGCTTTTAGTCTGTGCGCCGTGTTGGTGTTGGTAGGCCCCGGGGCCTGTCGACATTGACCGTTGTTGGGGTCGAGGGCCCTTCCCGAGGACGGATTTCCCTACGTGTCGCTGGGGAACGACATCCAGAGACTTGGAGCCCTCGGGGTGTGCATGGATAGCTCTGCATCCTGACAGGGAGCCATGCTATGTGTTGGCATCGCTATCGATGGGGTTCGCCCTGCGTCGGCATCGAGAGACATGGCTAACTCTCGCTGGCCATCGCTGCCGAGATGCGGCGAGAGCTCTCAAAGCCCACGGGCCTCGCGAGCGATAGGGCTCTTGCTGTCGAGGGTGCTGTGTCTGGGGAGGCATGGATGGCGCTTGATTTGCCTAAGCTTGGGTAGGGGTGGACAGGGATGGGCACGGGGAAGTGTCGATGCCTCGCCATAGCCATGCCTCGCGATGCCTTTCGAGAGCTGTGGATCTGGGCGGGCATTTTAGCTTTTGGGCTGGGGCCGCTGTTCTTCTTGTTGCGCATGGAAGGAGTGGTGACATCGCTAGGTGTCGAGAGCGAGGGCCGTGGATGCCTGTGCAATTCCCTACCTATCGATAGGCGTCGATATCGATCGTCATCGATAGATATCGATGCCGATCGATATCGAGGCCTATCGATAGGTCTCGATAGGTGCGGTTCTGGCGAGGCATGCAGAGCTTTTAGTCTGTGCGCCGTGTTGGTGTTGGTAGGCCCCGGGGCCTGTCGACATTGACCGTTGTTGGGGTCGAGGGCCCTTCCCGAGGACGGATTTCCCTACGTGTCGCTGGGGAACGACATCCAGAGACTTGGAGCCCTCGGGGTGTGCATGGATAGCTCTGCATCCTGACAGGGAGCCATGCTATGTGTTGGCATCGCTATCGATGGGGTTCGCCCTGCGTCGGCATCGAGAGACATGGCTAACTCTCGCTGGCCATCGCTGCCGAGATGTGGCGAGAGCTCTCAAAGCCCACGGGCCTCGCGAGCGATAGGGCTCTTGCTGTCGAGGGTGCTGTGTCTGGGGAGGCATGGATGGCGCTTGATTTGCCTAAGCTTGGGTAGGGGTGGATAGGGATGGGCACGGGGAAGTGTCGATGCCTCGCCATAGCCATGCCTCGCGATGCCTTTCGATAGCTGTGGATCTGGGCGGGCATTTTAGCTTTTGGGCTGGGGCCGCTGTTCTTCTTGTTGCGCATGGAAGGAGTGGTGACATCGCTAGGTGTCGAGAGCGAGGGCCGTGGATGCCTGTGCAATTCCCTACCTATCGATAGGCGTCGATATCGATCGTCGATAGATATCGATGCCGATCGATATCGACGCCTATCGATAGGCCTCGATAGCTGCGGTTCTGGCGAGGCATGCAGAGCTTTTAGTCTGTGCGCCGTGTTGGTGTTGGTAGGCCCCGGGGCCTGTCGACATTGACCGTTGTTGGGGTCGAGGGCCCTTCCCGAGGACGGATTTCCCTACGTGTCGCTGGGGAAGGACATCCAGAGACTTGGAGCCCTCGGGGTGTGCATGGATAGCTCTGCATCCTGACAGGGAGCCATGCTATGTGTTGGCATCGCTATCGATGGGGTTTGCCCTGCGTCGGCATCGAGAGACATGGCTAACTCTCGCTGGCCATCGCTGCCGAGATGCGGCGAGAGCTCTCAAAGCCCACGGGCCTCGCGAGCGATAGGGCTCTTGCTGTCGAGGGTGCTGTGTCTGGGGAGGCATGGATGGCGCTTGATTTGCCTAAGCTTGGGTAGGGGTGGACAGGGATGGGCACGGGGAAGTGTCGATGCCTCGCCATAGCCATGCCTCGCGATGCCTTTCGATAGCTGTGGATCTGGGCGGGCATTTTAGCTTTTGGGCTGGGGCCGCTGTTCTTCTTGTTGCGCATGGAAGGAGTGGTGACATCGCTAGGTGTCGAGAGCGAGGGCCGTGGATGCCTGTGCAATTCCCTACCTATCGATAGGCGTCGATATCGATCGTCATCGATAGATATCGATGCCGATCGATATCGAGGCCTATCGATAGGTCTCGATAGGTGCGGTTCTGGCGAGGCATGCAGAGCTTTTAGTCTGTGCGCCGTGTTGGTGTTGGTAGGCCCCGGGGCCTGTCGACATTGACCGTTGTTGGGATCGAGGGCCCTTCCTGAGGACGGATTTCCCTACGTGTCGCTGGGGAACGACATCCAGAGACTTGGAGCCCTCGGGGTGTGCATGGATAGCTCTGCATCCTGACAGGGAGCCATGCTATGTGTTGGCATCGCTATCGATGGGGTTTGCCCTGCGTCGGCATCGAGAGACATCGCTAACTCTCGCTGGCCATCGCTGCCGAGATGCGGCGAGAGCTCTCAAAGACCACGGGCCTCGCAAGCGATAGGGCTCTTGCTGTCGAGGGTGCTGTGTCTGGGGAGGCATGGATGGCGCTTGATTTGCCTAAGCTTGGGTAGGGGTGGATAGGGATGGGCACGGGGAAGTGTCGATGCCTCGCCATAGCCATGCCTCGCGATGCCTTTTGATAGCTGTGGATCTGGGCGGGCATTTTAGCTTTTGGGCTGGGGCCGCTGTTCTTCTTGTTGCGCATGGAAGGAGTGGTGACATCGCTAGGTCTCGAGAGCGAGGGCCATGGATGCCTGTGCAATTCCCTACCTATCGATAGGCGTCGATATCGATCGTCATCGATAGATATCGATGCCGATCGATATCGATGCCTATCGATAGGCCTCGATAGCTGTGGTTCTGGCGAGGCATGCAGAGCTTTTAGTCTGTGCGCCGTGTTGGTGTTGGTAGGCCCTGGGGCCTGTCGACATTGACCGTTGTTGGGGTCGAGGGCCCTTCCTGAGGACAGATTTCCCTACGTGTCGCTGGGGAACGACATCCAGAGACTTGGAGCCCTCGGGGTGTGCATGGATAGCTCTGCATCCTGACAGGGATCCATGCTATGTGTTGGCATCGCTATCGATGGGGTTTGCCCTGCGTCGGCATCGAGAGACATGGCTAACTCTCGCTGGCCATCGCTGCCGAGATGCGGCGAGAGCTCTCAAAGCCCACGGGCCTCGCGAGCGATAGGGCTCTTGCTGTCGAGGGTGCTGTGTCTGGGGAGGCATGGATGGCGCTTGATTTGCCTAAGCTTGGGTAGGGGTGGACAGGGATGGGCACGGGGAAGTGTCGATGCCTCGCCATAGCCATGCCTCGCGATGCCTTTCGATAGCTGTGGATCTGGGCGGGCATTTTAGCTTTTGGGCTGGGGCCGCTGTTCTTCTTGTTGCGCATGGAAGGAGTGGTGACATCGCTAGGTGTCGAGAGCGAGGGCCGTGGATGCCTGTGCAATTCCCTACCTATCGATAGGCGTCGATATCGATCGTCATCGATAGATATCGATGCCGATCGATATCGAGGCCTATCGATAGGTCTCGATAGGTGCGGTTCTGGCGAGGCATGCAGAGCTTTTAGTCTGTGCGCCGTGTTGGTGTTGGTAGGCCCCGGGGCCTGTCGACATTGACCGTTGTTGGGATCGAGGGCCCTTCCTGAGGACGGATTTCCCTACGTGTCGCTGGGGAACGACATCCAGAGACTTGGAGCCCTCGGGGTGTGCATGGATAGCTCTGCATCCTGACAGGGAGCCATGCTATGTGTTGGCATCGCTATCGATGGGGTTTGCCCTGCGTCGGCATCGAGAGACATGGCTAACTCTCGCTGGCCATCGCTGCCGAGATGCGGCGAGAGCTCTCAAAGACCACGGGCCTCGCAAGCGATAGGGCTCTTGCTGTCGAGGGTGCTGTGTCTGGGGAGGCATGGATGGCGCTTGATTTGCCTAAGCTTGGGTAGGGGTGGATAGGGATGGGCACGGGGAAGTGTCGATGCCTCGCCATAGCCATGCCTCGCGATGCCTTTTGATAGCTGTGGATCTGGGCGGGCATTTTAGCTTTTGGGCTGGGGCCGCTGTTCTTCTTGTTGCGCATGGAAGGAGTGGTGACATCGCTAGGTCTCGAGAGCGAGGGCCATGGATGCCTGTGCAATTCCCTACCTATCGATAGGCGTCGATATCGATCGTCATCGATAGATATCGATGCCGATCGATATCGACGCCTATCGATAGGCCTCGATAGCTGTGGTTCTGGCGAGGCATGCAGAGCTTTTAGTCTGTGCGCCGTGTTGGTGTTGGTAGGCCCTGGGGCCTGTCGACATTGACCGTTGTTGGGGTCGAGGGCCCTTCCTGAGGACAGATTTCCCTACGTGTCGCTGGGGAACGACATCCAGAGACTTGGAGCCCTCGGGGTGTGCATGGATAGCTCTGCATCCTGACAGGGATCCATGCTATGTGTTGGCATCGCTATCGATGGGGTTTGCCCTGCGTCGGCATCGAGAGACATGGCTAACTCTCGCTGGCCATCGCTGCCGAGATGCGGCGAGAGCTCTCAAAGCCCACGGGCCTCGCGAGCGATAGGGCTCTTGCTGTCGAGGGTGCTGTGTCTGGGGAGGCATGGATGGCGCTTGATTTGCCTAAGCTTGGGTAGGGGTGGATAGGGATGGGCACGGGGAAGTGTCGATGCCTCGCCATAGCCATGCCTCGCGATGCCTTTCGATAGCTGTGGATCTGGGCGGGCATTTTAGCTTTTGGGCTGGGGCCGCTGTTCTTCTTGTTGCGCATGGAAGGAGTGGTGACATCGCTAGGTGTCGAGAGCGAGGGCCGTGGATGCCTGTGCAATTCCCTACCTATCGATAGGCGTCGATATCGACCGTCATCGATAGATATCGATGCCGATCGATATCGAGGCCTATCGATAGGCCTCGATAGCTGCGGTTCTGGCGAGGCATGCAGAGCTTTTAGTCTGTGCGCCGTGTTGGTGTTGGTAGGCCCCGGGGCCTGTCGACATTGACCGTTGTTGGGGTCGAGGGCCCTTCCCGAGGACGGATTTCCCTACGTGTCGCTGGGGAACGACATCCAGAGACTTGGAGCCCTCGGGGTGTGCATGGATAGCTCTGCATCCTGACAGGGAGCCATGCTATGTGTTGGCATCGCTATCGATGGGGTTCGCCCTGCGTCGGCATCGAGAGACATGGCTAACTCTCGCTGGCCATCGCTGCCGAGATGCGGCGAGAGCTCTCAAAGCCCACGGGCCTCGCGAGCGATAGGGCTCTTGCTGTCGAGGGTGCTGTGTCTGGGGAGGCATGGATGGCGCTTGATTTGCCTAAGCTTGGGTAGGGGTGGATAGGGATGGGCACGGGGAAGTGTCGATGCCTCGCCATAGCCATGCCTCGTGATGCCTTTCGAGAGCTGTGGATCTGGGCGGGCATTTTAGCTTTTGGGCTGGGGCCGCTGTTCTTGTTGCGCATGGAAGGAGTGGTGACATCGCTAGGTCTCGAGAGCGAGGGCCGTGGATGCCTGTGCAATTCCCTACCTATCGATAGGCCTCGATAGCTGCGGTTCTGGCGAGGCATGCAGAGCTTTTAGTCTGTGCGCCGTGTTGGTGTTGGTAGGCCCCGGGGCCTGTCGACATTGACCGTTGTTGGGGTCGAGGGCCCTTCCCGAGGACGGATTTCCCTACGTGTCGCTGGGGAACGACATCCAGAGACTTGGAGCCCTCGGGGTGTGCATGGATAGCTCTGCATCCTGACAGGGAGCCATGCTATGTGTTGGCATCGCTATCGATGGGGTTCGCCCTGCATCGGCATCGAGAGACATGGCTAACTCTCGCTGGCCATCGCTGCCGAGATGCGGCGAGAGCTCTCAAAGCCCACGGGCCTCGCGAGCGATAGGGCTCTTGCTGTCGAGGGTGCTGTGTCTGGGGAGGCATGGATGGCGCTTGATTTGCCTAAGCTTGGGTAGGGGTGGACAGGGATGGGCACGGGGAAGTGTCGATGCCTCGCCATAGCCATGCCTCGCGATGCCTTTCGATAGCTGTGGATCTGGGCGGGCATTTTAGCTTTTGGGCTGGGGCCGCTGTTGTTCTTGTTGCGCATGGAAGGAGTGGTGACATCGCTAGGTGTCGAGAGCGAGGGCCGTGGATGCCTGTGCAATTCCCTACCTATCGATAGGCGTCGATATCGATCGTCATCGATAGATATCGATGCCGATCGATATCGAGGCCTATCGATAGGCCTCGATAGGTGCGGTTCTGGCGAGGCATGCAGAGCTTTTAGTCTGTGCGCCGTGTTGGTGTTGGTAGGCCCCGGGGCCTGTCGACATTGACCGTTGTTGGGGTCGAGGGCCCTTCCCGAGGACGGATTTCCCTACGTGTCGCTGGGGAACGACATCCAGAGACTTGGAGCCCTCGGGGTGTGCATGGATAGCTCTGCATCCTGACAGGGTGCCATGCTATGTGTTGGCATCGCTATCGATGGGGTTCGCCCTGCGTCGGCATCGAGAGACATGGCTAACTCTCGCTGGCCATCGCTGCCGAGATGCGGCGAGAGCTCTCAAAGCCCACGGGCCTCGCGAGCGATAGGGCTCTTGCTGTCGAGGGTGCTGTGTCTGGGGAGGCATGGATGGCGCTTGATTTGCCTAAGCTTGTGTAGGGGTGGACAGGGATGGGCACGGGGAAGTGTCGATGCCTCGCCATAGCCATGCCTCGCGATGCCTTTCGAGAGCTGTGGATCTGGGCGGGCATTTTAGCTTTTGGGCTGGGGCCGCTGTTGTTCTTGTTGCGCATGGAAGGAGTGGTGACATCGCTAGGTCTCGAGAGCGAGGGCCGTGGATGCCTGTGCAATTCCCTACCTATCGATAGGCCTCGATATCGATCGTCATCGATAGATATCGATGCCGATCGATATCGAGGCCTATCGATAGGCCTCGATAGGTGCGGTTCTGGCGAGGCATGCAGAGCTTTTAGTCTGTGCGCCGTGTTAGTGTTGGTAGGCCCCGGGGCCTGTCGACATTGACCGTTGTTGGTGTCGAGGGCCCTTCCTGAGGACGGATTTCCCTACGTGTCGCTGGGGAACGACATCCAGAGACTTGGAGCCCTCGGGGTGTGCATGGATAGCTCTGCGTCCTGACAGGGATCCATGCTGTGTGTTGGCATCGCTATCGATGGGGTTCGCCCTGCGTCGGCATCGAGAGACATGGCTAACTCTCGCTGGCCATCGCTGCCGAGATGCGGCGAGAGCTCTCAAAGCCCACGGGCCTCGCGAGCGATAGGGCTCTTGCTGTCGAGGGTGCTGTGTCTGGGGAGGCATGGATGGCACTTGATTTGCCTAAGCTTGGGTAGGGGTGGACAGGGATGGGCACGGGGAAGTGTCGATGCCTCGCCATAGCCATGCCTCGCGATGCCTTTCGAGAGCTGTGGATCTGGGCGGGCATTTTAGCTTTTGGGCTGGGGCCGCTGTTGTTCTTGTTGCGCATGGAAGGAGTGGTGACATCGCTAGGTGTCGAGAGCGAGGGCCGTGGATGCCTGTGCAATTCCCTACCTATCGATAGGCGTCGATATCGATCGTCATCGATAGATATCGATGCCGATCGATATCGAGGCCTATCGATAGGCCTCGATAGGTGCGGTTCTGGCAAGGCATGCAGAGCTTTTAGTCTGTGCGCCGTGTTGGTGTTGGTAGGCCCCGGGGCCTGTCGACATTGACCGTTGTTGGGGTCGAGGGCCCTTCCCGAGGACGGATTTCCCTACGTGTCGCTGGGGAACGACATCCAGAGACTTGGAGCCCTCGGGGTGTGCATGGACAGCTCTGCGTCCTGACAGGGATCCATGCTATGTGTTGGCATCGCTATCGATGGGGTTCGCCCTGCGTCGGCATCGAGAGACATGGCTAACTCTCGCTGGCCATCGCTGCCGAGATGCGGCGAGAGCTCTCAAAGCCCACGGGCCTCGCGAGCGATAGGGCTCTTGCTGTCGAGGGTGCTGTGTCTGGGGAGGCATGGATGGCGCTTGATTTGCCTAAGCTTGGGTAGGGGTGGATAGGGATGGGCACGGGGAAGTGTCGATGCCTCGCCATAGCCATGCCTCGTGATGCCTTTCGATAGCTGTGGATCTGGGCGGGCATTTTAGCTTTTGGGCTGGGGCCGCTGTTGTTCTTGTTGCGCATGGAAGGAGTGGTGACATCGCTAGGTCTCGAGAGCGAGGGCCGTGGATGCCTGTGCAATTCCCTACCTATCGATAGGCCTCGATATCGATCGTCATCGATAGATATCGATGCCGATCGATATCGAGGCCTATCGATAGGCCTCGATAGGTGCGGTTCTGGCGAGGCATGCAGAGCTTTTAGTCTGTGCGCCGTGTTAGTGTTGGTAGGCCCCGGGGCCTGTTGACATTGACCGTTGTTGGTGTCGAGGGCCCTTCCTGAGGACGGATTTCCCTACGTGTCGCTGGGGAACGACATCCAGAGACTTGGAGCCCTCGGGGTGTGCATGGATAGCTCTGCGTCCTGACAGGGATCCATGCTGTGTGTTGGCATCGCTATCGATGGGGTTCGCCCTGCGTCGGCATCGAGAGATATGGCTAACTCTCGCTGGCCATCGCTGCCGAGATGCGGCGAGAGCTCTCAAAGCCCACGGGCCTCGCGAGCGATAGGGCTCTTGCTGTCGAGGGTGCTGTGTCTGGGGAGGCATGGATGGCACTTGATTTGCCTAAGCTTGGGTAGGGGTGGACAGGGATGGGCACGGGGAAGTGTCGATGCCTCACCATAGCCATGCCTCGCGATGCCTTTCGAGAGCTGTGGATCTGGGCGGGCAGTTTAGCTTTTGGGCTGGGGCCGCTGTTCTTCTTGTTGCGCATGGAAGGAGTGGTGACATCGCTAGGTCTCGAGAGCGAGGGCCGTGGATGCCTGTGCAATTCCCTACCTATCGATAGGCGTCGATATCGATCGTCATCGATAGATATCGATGCCGATCGATATCGAGGCCTATTGATAGGCCTCGATAGCTGTGGTTCTGGCGAGGCATGCAGAGCTTTTAGTCTGTGCGCCGTGTTGGTGTTGGTAGGCCCCGGGGCCTGTCGACATTGACCGTTGTTGGGGTCGAGGGCCCTTCCCGAGGACGGATTTCCCTACGTGTCGCTGGGGAACGACATCCAGAGACTTGGAGCCCTCGGGGTGTGCATGGATAGCTCTGCATCCTGACAGGGAGCCATGCTATGTGTTGGCATCGCTATCGATGGGGTTCGCCCTGCGTCGGCATCGAGAGTCATGGCTAACTCTCGCTGGCCATCGCTGCCGAGATGCGGCGAGAGCTCTCAAAGCCCACGGGCCTCGCGAGCGATAGGGCTCTTGCTGTCGAGGGTGCTGTGTCTGGGGAGGCATGGATGCCGCTTGATTTGCCTAAGCTTGGGTAGGGGTGGATAGGGATGGGCACGGGGAAGTGTCGATGCCTCGCCATAGCCATGCCTCGCGATGCCTTTCGATAGCTGTGGATCTGGGCGGGCATTTTAGCTTTTGGGCTGGGGCCGCTGTTGTTCTTGTTGCGCATGGAAGGAGTGGTGTCATCGCTAGGTCTCGAGAGCGAGGGCCGTGGATGCCTGTGCAATTCCCTACCTATCGATAGGCGTCGATATCGATCGTCATCGATATCTATCGATGCCGATCGATATCGAGGCCTATCGATAGGCCTCGATAGGTGCGGTTCTGGCGAGGCATGCAGAGCTTTTAGTCTGTGCGCCGTGTTGGTGTTGGTAGGCCCCGGGGCCTGTCGACATTGACCGTTGTTGGGGTCGAGGGCCCTTCCCGAGGACGGATTTCCCTACGTGTCGCTGGGGAACGACATCCAGAGACTTGGAGCCCTCGGGGTGTGCATGGATAGCTCTGCATCCTGACAGGGTGCCATGCTATGTGTTGGCATCGCTATCGATGGGGTTTGCCCTGCGTCGGCATCGAGAGACATGGCTAACTCTCGCTGGCCATCGCTGCCGAGATGCGGTGAGAGCTCTCAAAGCCCACGGGCCTCGCGAGCGATAGGGCTCTTGCTGTCGAGGGTGCTGTGTCTGGGGAGGCATGGATGGCGCTTGATTTGCCTAAGCTTGGGTAGGGGTGGACAGGGATGGGCACGGGGAAGTGTCGATGCCTCGCCATAGCCATGCCTCGCGATGCCTTTCGATAGCTGTGGATCTGGGCGGGCATTTTAGCTTTTGGGCTGGGGCCGCTGTTCTTCTTGTTGCGCATGGAAGGAGTGGTGACATCGCTAGGTCTCGAGAGCGAGGGCCGTGGATGCCTGTGCAATTCCCTACCTATCGATAGGCGTCGATATCGATCGTCATCGATAGATATCGATGCCGATCGATATCGAGGCCTATCGATAGGCCTCGATAGGTGCGGTTCTGGCGAGGCATGCAGAGCTTTTAGTCTGTGCGCCGTGTTGGTGTTGGTAGGCCCCGGGGCCTGTCGACATTGACCGTTGTTGGGGTCGAGGGCCCTTCCCGAGGACGGATTTCCCTACGTGTCGCTGGGGAACGACATCCAGAGACTTGGAGCCCTCGGGGTGTGCATGGACAGCTCTGCGTCCTGACAGGGATCCATGCTATGTGTTGGCATCGCTATCGATGGGGTTCGCCCTGCGTCGGCATCGAGAGACATGGCTAACTCTCGCTGGCCATCGCTGCCGAGATGCGGCGAGAGCTCTCAAAGCCCACGGGCCTCGCGAGCGATAGGGCTCTTGCTGTCGAGGGTGCTGTGTCTGGGGAGGCATGGATGGCGCTTGACTTGCCTAAGCTTGGGTAGGGGTGGACAGGGATGGGCACGGGGAAGTGTCGATGCCTCGCCATAGCCATGCCTCGCGATGCCTTTCGAGAGCTGTGGATCTGGGCGGGCATTTTAGCTTTTGGGCTGGGGCCGCTGTTGTTCTTGTTGCGCATGGAAGGAGTGGTGACATCGCTAGGTCTCGAGAGCGAGGGCCGTGGATGCCTGTGCAATTCCCTACCTATCGATAGGCGTCGATATCGATCGTCATCGATAGATATCGATGCCGATCAATATCGACGCCTATCGATAGGCCTCGATAGGTGCGGTTCTGGCGAGGCATGCAGAGCTTTTAGTCTGTGCGCCGTGTTGGTGTTGGTAGGCCCCGGGGCCTGTCGACATTGACCGTTGTTGGTGTCGAGGGCCCTTCCTGAGGACGGATTTCCCTACGTGTCGCTGGGGAACGACATCCAGAGACTTGGAGCCCTCGGGGTGTGCATGGATAGCTCTGCGTCCTGACAGGGATCCAGGCTGTGTGTTGGCATCGCTATCGATGGGGTTCGCCCTGCGTCGGCATCGAGAGACATGGCTAACTCTCGCTGGCCATCGCTGCCGAGATGCGGCGAGAGCTCTCAAAGCCCACGGGCCTCGCGAGCGATAGGGCTCTTGCTGTCGAGGGTGCTGTGTCTGGGGAGGCATGGATGGCGCTTGATTTGCCTAAGCTTGGGTAGGGGTGGATAGGGATGGGCACGGGGAAGTGTCGATGCCTCGCCATAGCCATGCCTCGCGATGCCTTTCGATAGCTGTGGATCTGGGCGGGCATTTTAGCTTTTGGGCTGGGGCCGCTGTTCTTCTTGTTGCGCATGGAAGGAGTGGTGACATCGCTAGGTGTCGAGAGCGAGGGCCGTGGATGCCTGTGCAATTCCCTACCTATCGATAGGCCTCGATATCGATCGTCATCGATAGATATCGATGCCGATCGATATCGAGGCCTATCGATAGGCCTCGATAGGTGCGGTTCTGGCGAGGCATGCAGAGCTTTTAGTCTGTGCGCCGTGTTGGTGTTGGTAGGCCCCGGGGCCTGTCGACATTGACCGTTGTTGGGGTCGAGGGCCCTTCCCGAGGACGGATTTCCCTACGTGTCGCTGGGGAACGACATCCAGAGACTTGGAGCCCTCGGGGTGTGCATGGATAGCTCTGCATCCTGACAGGGAGCCATGCTATGTGTTGGCATCGCTATCGATGGGGTTCGCCCTGCGTCGGCATCGAGAGACATCGCTAACTCTCGCTGGCCATCGCTGCCGAGATGCGGCGAGAGCTCTCAAAGCCCACGGGCCTCGCGAGCGATAGGGCTCTTGCTGTCGAGGGTGCTGTGTCTGGGGAGGCATGGATGCCGCTTGATTTGCCTAAGCTTGGGTAGGGGTGGATAGGGATGGGCACGGGGAAGTGTCGATGCCTCGCCATAGCCATGCCTCGCAATGCCTTTCGATAGCTGTGGATCTGGGCGGGCATTTTAGCTTTTGGGCTGGGGCCGCTGTTGTTCTTGTTGCGCATGGAAGGAGTGGTGACATCGCTAGGTCTCGAGAGCGAGGGCCGTGGATGCCTGTGCAATTCCCTACCTATCGATAGGCGTCGATATCGATCGTCATCGATAGATATCGATGCCGATCGATATCGACGCCTATCGATAGGCCTCGATAGGTGCGGTTCTGGCGAGGCATGCAGAGCTTTTAGTCTGTGCGCCGTGTTGGTGTTGGTAGGCCCCGGGGCCTGTCGACATTGACCGTTGTTGGGGTCGAGGGCCCTTCCCGAGGACGGATTTCCCTACGTGTCGCTGGGGAACGACATCCAGAGACTTGGAGCCCTCGGGGTGTGCATGGATAGCTCTGCATCCTGACAGGGAGCCATGCTATGTGTTGGCATCGCTATCGATGGGGTTCGCCCTGCGTCGGCATCGAGAGACATGGCTAACTCTCGCTGGCCATCGCTGCCGAGATGCGGCGAGAGCTCTCAAAGCCCACGGGCCTCGCGAGCGATAGGGCTCTTGCTGTCGAGGGTGCTGTGTCTGGGGAGGCATGGATGCCGCTTGATTTGCCTAAGCTTGGGTAGGGGTGGACAGGGATGGGCACGGGGAAGTGTCGATGCCTCGCCATAGCCATGCCTCGCGATGCCTTTCGAGAGCTGTGGATCTGGGCGGGCATTTTAGCTTTTGGGCTGGGGCCGCTGTTGTTCTTGTTGCGCATGGAAGGAGTGGTGACATCGCTAGGTGTCGAGAGCGAGGGCCGTGGATGCCTGTGCAATTCCCTACCTATCGATAGGCGTCGATATCGATCGTCATCGATAGATATCGATGCCGATCAATATCGACGCCTATCGATAGGCCTCGATAGGTGCGGTTCTGGCGAGGCATGCAGAGCTTTTAGTCTGTGCGCCGTGTTGGTGTTGGTAGGCCCCGGGGCCTGTCGACATTGACCGTTGTTGGTGTCGAGGGCCCTTCCTGAGGACGGATTTCCCTACGTGTCGCTGGGGAGCGACATCCAGAGACTTGGAGCCCTCGGGGTGTGCATGGATAGCTCTGCATCCTGACAGGGAGCCATGCTATGTGTTGGCATCGCTATCGATGGGGTTCGCCCTGCGTCGGCATCGAGAGACATCGCTAACTCTCGCTGGCCATCGCTGCCGAGATGCGGCGAGAGCTCTCAAAGCCCACGGGCCTCGCGAGCGATAGGGCTCTTGCTGTCGAGGGTGCTGTGTCTGGGGAGGCATGGATGGCGCTTGATTTGCCTAAGCTTGGGTAGGGGTGGATAGGGATGGGCACGGGGAAGTGTCGATGCCTCGCGATAGCCATGCCTCGCGATGCCTTTCGATAGCTGTGGATCTGGGCGGGCATTTTAGCTTTTGGGCTGGGGCCGCTGTTGTTCTTGTTGCGCATGGAAGGAGTGGTGACATCGCTAGGTCTCGAGAGCGAGGGCCGTGGATGCCTGTGCAATTCCCTACCTATCGATAGGCGTCGATATCGATCGTCATCGATAGATATCGATGCCGATCGATATCGAGGCCTATCGATAGGCCTCGATAGGTGCGGTTCTGGCGAGGCATGCAGAGCTTTTAGTCTGTGCGCCGTGTTGGTGTTGGTAGGCCCCGGGGCCTGTCGACATTGACCGTTGTTGGGGTCGAGGGCCCTTCCCGAGGACGGATTTCCCTACGTGTCGCTGGGGAACGACATCCAGAGACTTGGAGCCCTCGGGGTGTGCATGGATAGCTCTGCATCCTGACAGGGAGCCATGCTATGTGTTGGCATCGCTATCGATGGGGTTTGCCCTGCGTCGGCATCGAGAGACATGGCTAACTCTCGCTGGCCATCGCTGCCGAGATGCGGCGAGAGCTCTCAAAGCCCACGGGCCTCACGAGCGATAGGGCTCTTGCTGTCGAGGGTGCTGTGTCTGGGGAGGCATGGATGGCGCTTGATTTGCCTAAGCTTGGGTAGGGGTGGACAGGGATGGGCACGGGGAAGTGTCGATGCCTCGCCATAGCCATGCCTCGCGATGCCTTTCGAGAGCTGTGGATCTGGGCGGGCATTTTAGCTTTTGGGCTGGGGCCGCTGTTCTTCTTGTTGCGCATGGAAGGAGTGGTGACATCGCTAGGTCTCGAGAGCGAGGGCCGTGGATGCCTGTGCAATTCCCTACCTATCGATAGGCGTCGATATCGATCGTCATCGATAGATATCGATGCCGATCGATATCGAGGCCTATCGATAGGCCTCGATAGGTGCGGTTCTGGCGAGGCATGCAGAGCTTTTAGTCTGTGCGCCGTGTTGGTGTTGGTAGGCCCCGGGGCCTGTCGACATTGACCGTTGTTGGTGTCGAGGGCCCTTCCCGAGGACGGATTTCCCTACGTGTCGCTGGGGAACGACATCCAGAGACTTGGAGCCCTCGGGGTGTGCATGGACAGCTCTGCATCCTGACAGGGATCCATGCTATGTGTTGGCATCGCTATCGATGGGGTTCGCCCTGCGTCGGCATCGAGAGACATGGCTAACTCTCGCTGGCCATCGCTGCCGAGATGCGGCGAGAGCTCTCAAAGCCCACGGGCCTCGCGAGCGATAGGGCTCTTGCTGTCGAGGGTGCTGTGTCTGGGGAGGCATGGATGGCGCTTGATTTGCCTAAGCTTGGGTAGGGGTGGACAGGGATGGGCACGGGGAAGTGTCGATGCCTCGCCATAGCCATGCCTCGCGATGCCTTTCGAGAGCTGTGGATCTGGGCGGGCATTTTAGCTTTTGGGCTGGGGCCGCTGTTGTTCTTGTTGCGCATGGAAGGAGTGGTGACATCGCTAGGTCTCGAGAGCGAGGGCCGTGGATGCCTGTGCAATTCCCTACCTATCGATAGGCGTCGATATCGATCGTCATCGATAGATATCGATGCCGATCAATATCGACGCCTATCGATAGGCCTCGATAGGTGCGGTTCTGGCGAGGCATGCAGAGCTTTTAGTCTGTGCGCCGTGTTGGTGTTGGTAGGCCCCGGGGCCTGTCGACATTGACCGTTGTTGGTGTCGAGGGCCCTTCCTGAGGACGGATTTCCCTACGTGTCGCTGGGGAGCGACATCCAGAGACTTGGAGCCCTCGGGGTGTGCATGGATAGCTCTGCATCCTGACAGGGAGCCATGCTATGTGTTGGCATCGCTATCGATGGGGTTCGCCCTGCGTCGGCATCGAGAGACATCGCTAACTCTCGCTGGCCATCGCTGCCGAGATGCGGCGAGAGCTCTCAAAGCCCACGGGCCTCGCGAGCGATAGGGCTCTTGCTGTCGAGGGTGCTGTGTCTGGGGAGGCATGGATGCCGCTTGATTTGCCTAAGCTTGGGTAGGGGTGGATAGGGATGGGCACGGGGAAGTGTCGATGCCTCGCGATAGCCATGCCTCGCGATGCCTTTCGATAGCTGTGGATCTGGGCGGGCATTTTAGCTTTTGGGCTGGGGCCGCTGTTGTTCTTGTTGCGCATGGAAGGAGTGGTGACATCGCTAGGTCTCGAGAGCGAGGGCCGTGGATGCCTGTGCAATTCCCTACCTATCGATAGGCGTCGATATCGATCGTCATCGATAGATATCGATGCCGATCGATATCGAGGCCTATCGATAGGCCTCGATAGGTGCGGTTCTGGCGAGGCATGCAGAGCTTTTAGTCTGTGCGCCGTGTTGGTGTTGGTAGGCCCCGGGGCCTGTCGACATTGACCGTTGTTGGGGTCGAGGGCCCTTCCCGAGGACGGATTTCCCTACGTGTCGCTGGGGAACGACATCCAGAGACTTGGAGCCCTCGGGGTGTGCATGGATAGCTCTGCATCCTGACAGGGAGCCATGCTATGTGTTGGCATCGCTATCGATGGGGTTTGCCCTGCGTCGGCATCGAGAGACATGGCTAACTCTCGCTGGCCATCGCTGCCGAGATGCGGCGAGAGCTCTCAAAGCCCACGGGCCTCACGAGCGATAGGGCTCTTGCTGTCGAGGGTGCTGTGTCTGGGGAGGCATGGATGGCGCTTGATTTGCCTAAGCTTGGGTAGGGGTGGACAGGGATGGGCACGGGGAAGTGTCGATGCCTCGCCATAGCCATGCCTCGCGATGCCTTTCGAGAGCTGTGGATCTGGGCGGGCATTTTAGCTTTTGGGCTGGGGCCGCTGTTCTTCTTGTTGCGCATGGAAGGAGTGGTGACATCGCTAGGTCTCGAGAGCGAGGGCCGTGGATGCCTGTGCAATTCCCTACCTATCGATAGGCGTCGATATCGATCGTCATCGATAGATATCGATGCCGATCAATATCGACGCCTATCGATAGGCCTCGATAGGTGCGGTTCTGGCGAGGCATGCAGAGCTTTTAGTCTGTGCGCCGTGTTGGTGTTGGTAGGCCCCGGGGCCTGTCGACATTGACCGTTGTTGGTGTCGAGGGCCCTTCCCGAGGACGGATTTCCCTACGTGTCGCTGGGGAACGACATCCAGAGACTTGGAGCCCTCGGGGTGTGCATGGACAGCTCTGCATCCTGACAGGGATCCATGCTATGTGTTGGCATCGCTATCGATGGGGTTCGCCCTGCGTCGGCATCGAGAGACATGGCTAACTCTCGCTGGCCATCGCTGCCGAGATGCGGCGAGAGCTCTCAAAGCCCACGGGCCTCGCGAGCGATAGGGCTCTTGCTGTCGAGGGTGCTGTGTCTGGGGAGGCATGGATGGCGCTTGATTTGCCTAAGCTTGGGTAGGGGTGGACAGGGATGGGCACGGGGAAGTGTCGATGCCTCGCCATAGCCATGCCTCGCGATGCCTTTCGATAGCTGTGGATCTGGGCGGGCATTTTAGCTTTTGGGCTGGGGCCGCTGTTGTTCTTGTTGCGCATGGAAGGAGTGGTGACATCGCTAGGTCTCGAGAGCGAGGGCCGTGGATGCCTGTGCAATTCCCTACCTATCGATAGGCGTCGATATCGATCGTCATCGATAGATATCGATGCCGATCAATATCGACGCCTATCGATAGGCCTCGATAGCTGCGGTTCTGGCGAGGCATGCAGAGCTTTTAGTCTGTGCGCCGTGTTGGTGTTGGTAGGCCCCGGGGCCTGTCGACATTGACCGTTGTTGGTGTCGAGGGCCCTTCCTGAGGACGGATTTCCCTACGTGTCGCTGGGGAACGACATCCAGAGACTTGGAGCCCTCGGGGTGTGCATGGATAGCTCTGCGTCCTGACAGGGATCCATGCTGTGTGTTGGCATCGCTATCGATGGGGTTCGCCCTGCGTCGGCATCGAGAGACATGGCTAACTCTCGCTGGCCATCGCTGCCGAGATGCGGCGAGAGCTCTCAAAGCCCACGGGCCTCGCGAGCGATAGGGCTCTTGCTGTCGAGGGTGCTGTGTCTGGGGAGGCATGGATGCCGCTTGATTTGCCTAAGCTTGGGTAGGGGTGGATAGGGATGGGCACGGGGAAGTGTCGATGCCTCGCCATAGCCATGCCTCGCGATGCCTTTCGATAGCTGTGGATCTGGGCGGGCATTTTAGCTTTTGGGCTGGGGCCGCTGTTCTTCTTGTTGCGCATGGAAGGAGTGGTGACATCGCTAGGTGTCGAGAGCGAGGGCCGTGGATGCCTGTGCAATTCCCTACCTATCGATAGGCCTCGATATCGATCGTCATCGATAGATATCGATGCCGATCGATATCGAGGCCTATCGATAGGCCTCGATAGGTGCGGTTCTGGCGAGGCATGCAGAGCTTTTAGTCTGTGCGCCGTGTTGGTGTTGGTAGGCCCCGGGGCCTGTCGACATTGACCGTTGTTGGGGTCGAGGGCCCTTCCCGAGGACGGATTTCCCTACGTGTCGCTGGGGAACGACATCCAGAGACTTGGAGCCCTCGGGGTGTGCATGGATAGCTCTGCATCCTGACAGGGAGCCATGCTATGTGTTGGCATCGCTATCGATGGGGTTCGCCCTGCGTCGGCATCGAGAGTCATGGCTAACTCTCGCTGGCCATCGCTGCCGAGATGCGGCGAGAGCTCTCAAAGCCCACGGGCCTCGCGAGCGATAGGGCTCTTGCTGTCGAGGGTGCTGTGTCTGGGGAGGCATGGATGCCGCTTGATTTGCCTAAGCTTGGGTAGGGGTGGATAGGGATGGGCACGGGGAAGTGTCGATGCCTCGCCATAGCCATGCCTCGCGATGCCTTTCGAGAGCTGTGGATCTGGGCGGGCATTTTAGCTTTTGGGCTGGGGCCGCTGTTGTTCTTGTTGCGCATGGAAGGAGTGGTGTCATCGCTAGGTCTCGAGAGCGAGGGCCGTGGATGCCTGTGCAATTCCCTACCTATCGATAGGCGTCGATATCGATCGTCATCGATAGATATCGATGCCGATCGATATCGAGGCCTATCGATAGGCCTCGATAGCTGCGGTTCTGGCGAGGCATGCAGAGCTTTTAGTCTGTGCGCCGTGTTGGTGTTGGTAGGCCCCGGGGCCTGTCGACATTGACCGTTGTTGGGGTCGAGGGCCCTTCCCGAGGACGGATTTCCCTACGTGTCGCTGGGGAACGACATCCAGAGACTTGGAGCCCTCGGGGTGTGCATGGATAGCTCTGCATCCTGACAGGGAGCCATGCTATGTGTTGGCATCGCTATCGATGGGGTTTGCCCTGCGTCGGCATCGAGAGACATGGCTAACTCTCGCTGGCCATCGCTGCCGAGATGCGGCGAGAGCTCTCAAAGCCCACGGGCCTCGCGAGCGATAGGGCTCTTGCTGTCGAGGGTGCTGTGTCTGGGGAGGCATGGATGGCGCTTGATTTGCCTAAGCTTGGGTAGGGGTGGACAGGGATGGGCACGGGGAAGTGTCGATGCCTCGCCATAGCCATGCCTCGCGATGCCTTTCGATAGCTGTGGATCTGGGCGGGCATTTTAGCTTTTGGGCTGGGGCCGCTGTTCTTCTTGTTGCGCATGGAAGGAGTGGTGACATCGCTAGGTGTCGAGAGCGAGGGCCGTGGATGCCTGTGCAATTCCCTACCTATCGATAGGCGTCGATATCGATCGTCATCGATAGATATCGATGCCGATCGATATCGAGGCCTATCGATAGGCCTCGATAGGTGCGGTTCTGGCGAGGCATGCAGAGCTTTTAGTCTGTGCGCCGTGTTGGTGTTGGTAGGCCCCGGGGCCTGTCGACATTGACCGTTGTTGGGGTCGAGGGCCCTTCCCGAGGACGGATTTCCCTACGTGTCGCTGGGGAACGACATCCAGAGACTTGGAGCCCTCGGGGTGTGCATGGACAGCTCTGCGTCCTGACAGGGATCCATGCTATGTGTTGGCATCGCTATCGATGGGGTTCGCCCTGCGTCGGCATCGAGAGACATGGCTAACTCTCGCTGGCCATCGCTGCCGAGATGCGGCGAGAGCTCTCAAAGCCCACGGGCCTCGCGAGCGATAGGGCTCTTGCTGTCGAGGGTGCTGTGTCTGGGGAGGCATGGATGGCGCTTGATTTGCCTAAGCTTGGGTAGGGGTGGACAGGGATGGGCACGGGGAAGTGTCGATGCCTCGCCATAGCCATGCCTCGCGATGCCTTTCGAGAGCTGTGGATCTGGGCGGGCATTTTAGCTTTTGGGCTGGGGCCGCTGTTGTTCTTGTTGCGCATGGAAGGAGTGGTGACATCGCTAGGTCTCGAGAGCGAGGGCCGTGGATGCCTGTGCAATTCCCTACCTATCGATAGGCGTCGATATCGATCGTCATCGATAGATATCGATGCCGATCGATATCGAGGCCTATCGATAGGCCTCGATAGGTGCGGTTCTGGCGAGGCATGCAGAGCTTTTAGTCTGTGCGCCGTGTTGGTGTTGGTAGGCCCCGGGGCCTGTCGACATTGACCGTTGTTGGGGTCGAGGGCCCTTCCCGAGGACGGATTTCCCTACGTGTCGCTGGGGAACGACATCCAGAGACTTGGAGCCCTCGGGGTGTGCATGGATAGCTCTGCATCCTGACAGGGAGCCATGCTATGTGTTGGCATCGCTATCAATGGGGTTCGCCCTGCATCGGCATCGAGAGACATTGCTAACTCTCGCTGGCCATCGCTGCCGAGATGCGGCGAGAGCTCTCAAAGCCCACGGGCCTCGCGAGCGATAGGGCTCTTGCTGTCGAGGGTGCTGTGTCTGGGGAGGCATGGATGGCGCTTGATTTGCCTAAGCTTGGGTAGGGGTGGACAGGGATGGGCACGGGGAAGTGTCGATGCCTCGCCATAGCCATGCCTCGCGATGCCTTTCGATAGCTGTGGATCTGGGCGGGCATTTTAGCTTTTGGGCTGGGGCCGCTGTTCTTCTTGTTGCGCATGGAAGGAGTGGTGACATCGCTAGGTGTCGAGAGCGAGGGCCGTGGATGCCTGTGCAATTCCCTACCTATCGATAGGCGTCGATATCGATCGTCATCGATATCTATCGATGCCGATCGATATCGAGGCCTATCGATAGGCCTCGATAGGTGCGGTTCTGGCGAGGCATGCAGAGCTTTTAGTCTGTGCGCCGTGTTGGTGTTGGTAGGCCCCGGGGCCTGTCGACATTGACCGTTGTTGGGGTCGAGGGCCCTTCCCGAGGACGGATTTCCCTACGTGTCGCTGGGGAACGACATCCAGAGACTTGGAGCCCTCGGGGTGTGCATGGATAGCTCTGCATCCTGACAGGGTGCCATGCTATGTGTTGGCATCGCTATCGATGGGGTTTGCCCTGCGTCGGCATCGAGAGACATGGCTAACTCTCGCTGGCCATCGCTGCCGAGATGCGGCGAGAGCTCTCAAAGCCCACGGGCCTCGCGAGCGATAGGGCTCTTGCTGTCGAGGGTGCTGTGTCTGGGGAGGCATGGATGGCGCTTGATTTGCCTAAGCTTGTGTAGGGGTGGACAGGGATGGGCACGGGGAAGTGTCGATGCCTCGCCATAGCCATGCCTCGCGATGCCTTTCGAGAGCTGTGGATCTGGGCGGGCATTTTAGCTTTTGGGCTGGGGCCGCTGTTGTTCTTGTTGCGCATGGAAGGAGTGGTGACATCGCTAGGTGTCGAGAGCGAGGGCCGTGGATGCCTGTGCAATTCCCTACCTATCGATAGGCGTCGATATCGATCGTCATCGATAGATATCGATGCCGATCGATATCGAGGCCTATCGATAGGCCTCGATAGGTGCGGTTCTGGCGAGGCATGCAGAGCTTTTAGTCTGTGCGCCGTGTTGGTGTTGGTAGGCCCCGGGGCCTGTCGACATTGACCGTTGTTGGGGTCGAGGGCCCTTCCCGAGGACGGATTTCCCTACGTGTCGCTGGGGAACGACATCCAGAGACTTGGAGCCCTCGGGGTGTGCATGGACAGCTCTGCGTCCTGACAGGGATCCATGCTATGTGTTGGCATCGCTATCGATGGGGTTCGCCCTGCGTCGGCATCGAGAGACATGGCTAACTCTCGCTGGCCATCGCTGCCGAGATGCGGCGAGAGCTCTCAAAGCCCACGGGCCTCGCGAGCGATAGGGCTCTTGCTGTCGAGGGTGCTGTGTCTGGGGAGGCATGGATGGCGCTTGATTTGCCTAAGCTTGGGTAGGGGTGGACAGGGATGGGCACGGGGAAGTGTCGATGCCTCGCCATAGCCATGCCTCGTGATGCCTTTCGATAGCTGTGGATCTGGGCGGGCATTTTAGCTTTTGGGCTGGGGCCGCTGTTGTTCTTGTTGCGCATGGAAGGAGTGGTGACATCGCTAGGTCTCGAGAGCGAGGGCCGTGGATGCCTGTGCAATTCCCTACCTATCGATAGGCGTCGATATCGATCGTCATCGATAGATATCGATGCCGATCGATATCGAGGCCTATCGATAGGCCTCGATAGGTGCGGTTCTGGCGAGGCATGCAGAGCTTTTAGTCTGTGCGCCGTGTTAGTGTTGGTAGGCCCCGGGGCCTGTCGACATTGACCGTTGTTGGTGTCGAGGGCCCTTCCTGAGGACGGATTTCCCTACGTGTCGCTGGGGAACGACATCCAGAGACTTGGAGCCCTCGGGGTGTGCATGGATAGCTCTGCGTCCTGACAGGGATCCATGCTGTGTGTTGGCATCGCTATCGATGGGGTTCGCCCTGCGTCGGCATCGAGAGATATGGCTAACTCTCGCTGGCCATCGCTGCCGAGATGCGGCGAGAGCTCTCAAAGCCCACGGGCCTCGCGAGCGATAGGGCTCTTGCTGTCGAGGGTGCTGTGTCTGGGGAGGCATGGATGGCACTTGATTTGCCTAAGCTTGGGTAGGGGTGGACAGGGATGGGCACGGGGAAGTGTCGATGCCTCACCATAGCCATGCCTCGCGATGCCTTTCGAGAGCTGTGGATCTGGGCGGGCAGTTTAGCTTTTGGGCTGGGGCCGCTGTTCTTCTTGTTGCGCATGGAAGGAGTGGTGACATCGCTAGGTCTCGAGAGCGAGGGCCGTGGATGCCTGTGCAATTCCCTACCTATCGATAGGCGTCGATATCGATCGTCATCGATAGATATCGATGCCGATCGATATCGAGGCCTATTGATAGGCCTCGATAGCTGTGGTTCTGGCGAGGCATGCAGAGCTTTTAGTCTGTGCGCCGTGTTGGTGTTGGTAGGCCCCGGGGCCTGTCGACATTGACCGTTGTTGGGGTCGAGGGCCCTTCCCGAGGACGGATTTCCCTACGTGTCGCTGGGGAACGACATCCAGAGACTTGGAGCCCTCGGGGTGTGCATGGATAGCTCTGCATCCTGACAGGGAGCCATGCTATGTGTTGGCATCGCTATCGATGGGGTTCGCCCTGCGTCGGCATCGAGAGTCATGGCTAACTCTCGCTGGCCATCGCTGCCGAGATGCGGCGAGAGCTCTCAAAGCCCACGGGCCTCGCGAGCGATAGGGCTCTTGCTGTCGAGGGTGCTGTGTCTGGGGAGGCATGGATGCCGCTTGATTTGCCTAAGCTTGGGTAGGGGTGGACAGGGATGGGCACGGGGAAGTGTCGATGCCTCGCCATAGCCATGCCTCGCGATGCCTTTCGATAGCTGTGGATCTGGGCGGGCATTTTAGCTTTTGGGCTGGGGCCGCTGTTGTTCTTGTTGCGCATGGAAGGAGTGGTGTCATCGCTAGGTCTCGAGAGCGAGGGCCGTGGATGCCTGTGCAATTCCCTACCTATCGATAGGCGTCGATATCGATCGTCATCGATAGATATCGATGCCGATCGATATCGAGGCCTATCGATAGGCCTCGATAGCTGCGGTTCTGGCGAGGCATGCAGAGCTTTTAGTCTGTGCGCCGTGTTGGTGTTGGTAGGCCCCGGGGCCTGTCGACATTGACCGTTGTTGGGGTCGAGGGCCCTTCCCGAGGACGGATTTCCCTACGTGTCGCTGGGGAACGACATCCAGAGACTTGGAGCCCTCGGGGTGTGCATGGATAGCTCTGCATCCTGACAGGGTGCCATGCTATGTGTTGGCATCGCTATCGATGGGGTTTGCCCTGCGTCGGCATCGAGAGACATGGCTAACTCTCGCTGGCCATCGCTGCCGAGATGCGGCGAGAGCTCTCAAAGCCCACGGGCCTCGCGAGCGATAGGGCTCTTGCTGTCGAGGGTGCTGTGTCTGGGGAGGCATGGATGGCGCTTGATTTGCCTAAGCTTGGGTAGGGGTGGACAGGGATGGGCACGGGGAAGTGTCGATGCCTCGCCATAGCCATGCCTCGCGATGCCTTTCGATAGCTGTGGATCTGGGCGGGCATTTTAGCTTTTGGGCTGGGGCCGCTGTTGTTCTTGTTGCGCATGGAAGGAGTGGTGACATCGCTAGGTGTCGAGAGCGAGGGCCGTGGATGCCTGTGCAATTCCCTACCTATCGATAGGCGTCGATATCGATCGTCATCGATAGATATCGATGCCGATCGATATCGAGGCCTATCGATAGGCCTCGATAGGTGCGGTTCTGGCGAGGCATGCAGAGCTTTTAGTCTGTGCGCCGTGTTGGTGTTGGTAGGCCCCGGGGCCTGTCGACATTGACCGTTGTTGGGGTCGAGGGCCCTTCCCGAGGACGGATTTCCCTACGTGTCGCTGGGGAACGACATCCAGAGACTTGGAGCCCTCGGGGTGTGCATGGACAGCTCTGCGTCCTGACAGGGATCCATGCTATGTGTTGGCATCGCTATCGATGGGGTTCGCCCTGCGTCGGCATCGAGAGACATGGCTAACTCTCGCTGGCCATCGCTGCCGAGATGCGGCGAGAGCTCTCAAAGCCCACGGGCCTCGCGAGCGATAGGGCTCTTGCTGTCGAGGGTGCTGTGTCTGGGGAGGCATGGATGGCGCTTGATTTGCCTAAGCTTGGGTAGGGGTGGACAGGGATGGGCACGGGGAAGTGTCGATGCCTCGCCATAGCCATGCCTCGCGATGCCTTTCGATAGCTGTGGATCTGGGCGGGCATTTTAGCTTTTGGGCTGGGGCCGCTGTTGTTCTTGTTGCGCATGGAAGGAGTGGTGACATCGCTAGGTCTCGAGAGCGAGGGCCGTGGATGCCTGTGCAATTCCCTACCTATCGATAGGCGTCGATATCGATCGTCATCGATAGATATCGATGCCGATCAATATCGACGCCTATCGATAGGCCTCGATAGGTGCGGTTCTGGCGAGGCATGCAGAGCTTTTAGTCTGTGCGCCGTGTTGGTGTTGGTAGGCCCCGGGGCCTGTCGACATTGACCGTTGTTGGTGTCGAGGGCCCTTCCTGAGGACGGATTTCCCTACGTGTCGCTGGGGAACGACATCCAGAGACTTGGAGCCCTCGGGGTGTGCATGGATAGCTCTGCGTCCTGACAGGGATCCATGCTGTGTGTTGGCATCGCTATCGATGGGGTTCGCCCTGCGTCGGCATCGAGAGACATGGCTAACTCTCGCTGGCCATCGCTGCCGAGATGCGGCGAGAGCTCTCAAAGCCCACGGGCCTCGCGAGCGATAGGGCTCTTGCTGTCGAGGGTGCTGTGTCTGGGGAGGCATGGATGGCGCTTGATTTGCCTAAGCTTGGGTAGGGGTGGATAGGGATGGGCACGGGGAAGTGTCGATGCCTCGCCATAGCCATGCCTCGCGATGCCTTTCGATAGCTGTGGATCTGGGCGGGCATTTTAGCTTTTGGGCTGGGGCCGCTGTTGTTCTTGTTGCGCATGGAAGGAGTGGTGACATCGCTAGGTGTCGAGAGCGAGGGCCGTGGATGCCTGTGCAATTCCCTACCTATCGATAGGCCTCGATATCGATCGTCATCGATAGATATCGATGCCGATCGATATCGAGGCCTATCGATAGGCCTCGATAGGTGCGGTTCTGGCGAGGCATGCAGAGCTTTTAGTCTGTGCGCCGTGTTGGTGTTGGTAGGCCCCGGGGCCTGTCGACATTGACCGTTGTTGGGGTCGAGGGCCCTTCCCGAGGACGGATTTCCCTACGTGTCGCTGGGGAACGACATCCAGAGACTTGGAGCCCTCGGGGTGTGCATGGATAGCTCTGCATCCTGACAGGGAGCCATGCTATGTGTTGGCATCGCTATCGATGGGGTTCGCCCTGCGTCGGCATCGAGAGACATGGCTAACTCTCGCTGGCCATCGCTGCCGAGATGCGGCGAGAGCTCTCAAAGCCCACGGGCCTCGCGAGCGATAGGGCTCTTGCTGTCGAGGGTGCTGTGTCTGGGGAGGCATGGATGCCGCTTGATTTGCCTAAGCTTGGGTAGGGGTGGATAGGGATGGGCACGGGGAAGTGTCGATGCCTCGCCATAGCCATGCCTCGCGATGCCTTTCGATAGCTGTGGATCTGGGCGGGCATTTTAGCTTTTGGGCTGGGTCCGCTGTTCTTCTTGTTGCGCATGGAAGGAGTGGTGACATCGCTAGGTGTCGAGAGCGAGGGCCGTGGATGCCTGTGCAATTCCCTACCTATCGATAGGCGTCGATATCGATCGTCATCGATAGATATCGATGCCGATCGATATCGAGGCCTATCGATAGGCCTCGATAGGTGCGGTTCTGGCGAGGCATGCAGAGCTTTTAGTCTGTGCGCCGTGTTGGTGTTGGTAGGCCCCGGGGCCTGTCGACATTGACCGTTGTTGGGGTCGAGGGCCCTTCCCGAGGACGGATTTCCCTACGTGTCGCTGGGGAACGACATCCAGAGACTTGGAGCCCTCGGGGTGTGCATGGATAGCTCTGCATCCTGACAGGGAGCCATGCTATGTGTTGGCATCGCTATCGATGGGGTTCGCCCTGCGTCGGCATCGAGAGACATGGCTAACTCTCGCTGGCCATCGCTGCCGAGATGCGGCGAGAGCTCTCAAAGCCCACGGGCCTCGCGAGCGATAGGGCTCTTGCTGTCGAGGGTGCTGTGTCTGGGGAGGCATGGATGGCGCTTGATTTGCCTAAGCTTGGGTAGGGGTGGACAGGGATGGGCACGGGGAAGTGTCGATGCCTCGCCATAGCCATGCCTCGTGATGCCTTTCGAGAGCTGTGGATCTGGGCGGGCATTTTAGCTTTTGGGCTGGGGCCGCTGTTGTTCTTGTTGCGCATGGAAGGAGTGGTGACATCGCTAGGTCTCGAGAGCGAGGGCCGTGGATGCCTGTGCAATTCCCTACCTATCGATAGGCGTCGATATCGATCGTCATCGATAGATATCGATGCCGATCAATATCGACGCCTATCGATAGGCCTCGATAGGTGCGGTTCTGGCGAGGCATGCAGAGCTTTTAGTCTGTGCGCCGTGTTGGTGTTGGTAGGCCCCGGGGCCTGTCGACATTGACCGTTGTTCGTGTCGAGGGCCCTTCCTGAGGACGGATTTCCCTACGTGTCGCTGGGGAGCGACATCCAGAGACTTGGAGCCCTCGGGGTGTGCATGGATAGCTCTGCATCCTGACAGGGAGCCATGCTATGTGTTGGCATCGCTATCGATGGGGTTCGCCCTGCGTCGGCATCGAGAGACATCGCTAACTCTCGCTGGCCATCGCTGCCGAGATGCGGCGAGAGCTCTCAAAGCCCACGGGCCTCGCGAGCGATAGGGCTCTTGCTGTCGAGGGTGCTGTGTCTGGGGAGGCATGGATGCCGCTTGATTTGCCTAAGCTTGGGTAGGGGTGGATAGGGATGGGCACGGGGAAGTGTCGATGCCTCGCGATAGCCATGCCTCGCGATGCCTTTCGATAGCTGTGGATCTGGGCGGGCATTTTAGCTTTTGGGCTGGGGCCGCTGTTGTTCTTGTTGCGCATGGAAGGAGTGGTGACATCGCTAGGTCTCGAGAGCGAGGGCCGTGGATGCCTGTGCAATTCCCTACCTATCGATAGGCGTCGATATCGATCGTCATCGATAGATATCGATGCCGATCGATATCGAGGCCTATCGATAGGCCTCGATAGGTGCGGTTCTGGCGAGGCATGCAGAGCTTTTAGTCTGTGCGCCGTGTTGGTGTTGGTAGGCCCCGGGGCCTGTCGACATTGACCGTTGTTGGGGTCGAGGGCCCTTCCCGAGGACGGATTTCCCTACGTGTCGCTGGGGAACGACATCCAGAGACTTGGAGCCCTCGGGGTGTGCATGGATAGCTCTGCATCCTGACAGGGAGCCATGCTATGTGTTGGCATCGCTATCGATGGGGTTTGCCCTGCGTCGGCATCGAGAGACATGGCTAACTCTCGCTGGCCATCGCTGCCGAGATGCGGCGAGAGCTCTCAAAGCCCACGGGCCTCGCGAGCGATAGGGCTCTTGCTGTCGAGGGTGCTGTGTCTGGGGAGGCATGGATGGCGCTTGATTTGCCTAAGCTTGGGTAGGGGTGGACAGGGATGGGCACGGGGAAGTGTCGATGCCTCGCCATAGCCATGCCTCGCGATGCCTTTCGATAGCTGTGGATCTGGGCGGGCATTTTAGCTTTTGGGCTGGGGCCGCTGTTCTTCTTGTTGCGCATGGAAGGAGTGGTGACATCGCTAGGTCTCGAGAGCGAGGGCCGTGGATGCCTGTGCAATTCCCTACCTATCGATAGGCGTCGATATCGATCGTCATCGATAGATATCGATGCCGATCGATATCGAGGCCTATCGATAGGCCTCGATAGGTGCGGTTCTGGCGAGGCATGCAGAGCTTTTAGTCTGTGCGCCGTGTTGGTGTTGGTAGGCCCCGGGGCCTGTCGACATTGACCGTTGTTGGTGTCGAGGGCCCTTCCCGAGGACGGATTTCCCTACGTGTCGCTGGGGAACGACATCCAGAGACTTGGAGCCCTCGGGGTGTGCATGGACAGCTCTGCGTCCTGACAGGGATCCATGCTATGTGTTGGCATCGCTATCGATGGGGTTCGCCCTGCGTCGGCATCGAGAGACATGGCTAACTCTCGCTGGCCATCGCTGCCGAGATGCGGCGAGAGCTCTCAAAGCCCACGGGCCTCGCGAGCGATAGGGCTCTTGCTGTCGAGGGTGCTGTGTCTGGGGAGGCATGGATGGCGCTTGATTTGCCTAAGCTTGGGTAGGGGTGGACAGGGATGGGCACGGGGAAGTGTCGATGCCTCGCCATAGCCATGCCTCGCGATGCCTTTCGATAGCTGTGGATCTGGGCGGGCATTTTAGCTTTTGGGCTGGGGCCGCTGTTGTTCTTGTTGCGCATGGAAGGAGTGGTGACATCGCTAGGTCTCGAGAGCGAGGGCCGTGGATGCCTGTGCAATTCCCTACCTATCGATAGGCGTCGATATCGATCGTCATCGATAGATATCGATGCCGATCAATATCGACGCCTATCGATAGGCCTCGATTGCTGCGGTTCTGGCGAGGCATGCAGAGCTTTTAGTCTGTGCGCCGTGTTGGTGTTGGTAGGCCCCGGGGCCTGTCGACATTGACCGTTGTTGGTGTCGAGGGCCCTTCCTGAGGACGGATTTCCCTACGTGTCGCTGGGGAACGACATCCAGAGACTTGGAGCCCTCGGGGTGTGCATGGATAGCTCTGCGTCCTGACAGGGATCCATGCTGTGTGTTGGCATCGCTATCGATGGGGTTCGCCCTGCGTCGGCATCGAGAGACATGGCTAACTCTCGCTGGCCATCGCTGCCGAGATGCGGCGAGAGCTCTCAAAGCCCACGGGCCTCGCGAGCGATAGGGCTCTTGCTGTCGAGGGTGCTGTGTCTGGGGAGGCATGGATGCCGCTTGATTTGCCTAAGCTTGGGTAGGGGTGGATAGGGATGGGCACGGGGAAGTGTCGATGCCTCGCCATAGCCATGCCTCGCGATGCCTTTCGATAGCTGTGGATCTGGGCGGGCATTTTAGCTTTTGGGCTGGGGCCGCTGTTGTTCTTGTTGCGCATGGAAGGAGTGGTGACATCGCTAGGTGTCGAGAGCGAGGGCCGTGGATGCCTGTGCAATTCCCTACCTATCGATAGGCCTCGATATCGATCGTCATCGATAGATATCGATGCCGATCGATATCGAGGCCTATCGATAGGCCTCGATAGGTGCGGTTCTGGCGAGGCATGCAGAGCTTTTAGTCTGTGCGCCGTGTTGGTGTTGGTAGGCCCCGGGGCCTGTCGACATTGACCGTTGTTGGGGTCGAGGGCCCTTCCCGAGGACGGATTTCCCTACGTGTCGCTGGGGAACGACATCCAGAGACTTGGAGCCCTCGGGGTGTGCATGGATAGCTCTGCATCCTGACAGGGAGCCATGCTATGTGTTGGCATCGCTATCGATGGGGTTCGCCCTGCGTCGGCATCGAGAGTCATGGCTAACTCTCGCTGGCCATCGCTGCCGAGATGCGGCGAGAGCTCTCAAAGCCCACGGGCCTCGCGAGCGATAGGGCTCTTGCTGTCGAGGGTGCTGTGTCTGGGGAGGCATGGATGCCGCTTGATTTGCCTAAGCTTGGGTAGGGGTGGATAGGGATGGGCACGGGGAAGTGTCGATGCCTCGCCATAGCCATGCCTCGCGATGCCTTTCGATAGCTGTGGATCTGGGCGGGCATTTTAGCTTTTGGGCTGGGGCCGCTGTTGTTCTTGTTGCGCATGGAAGGAGTGGTGTCATCGCTAGGTCTCGAGAGCGAGGGCCGTGGATGCCTGTGCAATTCCCTACCTATCGATAGGCGTCGATATCGATCGTCATCGATAGATATCGATGCCGATCGATATCGAGGCCTATCGATAGGCCTCGATAGGTGCGGTTCTGGCGAGGCATGCAGAGCTTTTAGTCTGTGCGCCGTGTTGGTGTTGGTAGGCCCCGGGGCCTGTCGACATTGACCGTTGTTGGGGTCGAGGGCCCTTCCCGAGGACGGATTTCCCTACGTGTCGCTGGGGAACGACATCCAGAGACTTGGAGCCCTCGGGGTGTGCATGGATAGCTCTGCATCCTGACAGGGAGCCATGCTATGTGTTGGCATCGCTATCGATGGGGTTTGCCCTGCGTCGGCATCGAGAGACATGGCTAACTCTCGCTGGCCATCGCTGCCGAGATGCGGCGAGAGCTCTCAAAGCCCACGGGCCTCGCGAGCGATAGGGCTCTTGCTGTCGAGGGTGCTGTGTCTGGGGAGGCATGGATGGCGCTTGATTTGCCTAAGCTTGGGTAGGGGTGGACAGGGATGGGCACGGGGAAGTGTCGATGCCTCGCCATAGCCATGCCTCGCGATGCCTTTCGATAGCTGTGGATCTGGGCGGGCATTTTAGCTTTTGGGCTGGGGCCGCTGTTCTTCTTGTTGCGCATGGAAGGAGTGGTGACATCGCTAGGTGTCGAGAGCGAGGGCCGTGGATGCCTGTGCAATTCCCTACCTATCGATAGGCGTCGATATCGATCGTCATCGATAGATATCGATGCCGATCGATATCGAGGCCTATCGATAGGCCTCGATAGGTGCGGTTCTGGCGAGGCATGCAGAGCTTTTAGTCTGTGCGCCGTGTTGGTGTTGGTAGGCCCCGGGGCCTGTCGACATTGACCGTTGTTGGGGTCGAGGGCCCTTCCCGAGGACGGATTTCCCTACGTGTCGCTGGGGAACGACATCCAGAGACTTGGAGCCCTCGGGGTGTGCATGGACAGCTCTGCGTCCTGACAGGGATCCATGCTATGTGTTGGCATCGCTATCGATGGGGTTCGCCCTGCGTCGGCATCGAGAGACATGGCTAACTCTCGCTGGCCATCGCTGCCGAGATGCGGCGAGAGCTCTCAAAGCCCACGGGCCTCGCGAGCGATAGGGCTCTTGCTGTCGAGGGTGCTGTGTCTGGGGAGGCATGGATGGCGCTTGATTTGCCTAAGCTTGGGTAGGGGTGGACAGGGATGGGCACGGGGAAGTGTCGATGCCTCGCCATAGCCATGCCTCGCGATGCCTTTCGAGAGCTGTGGATCTGGGCGGGCATTTTAGCTTTTGGGCTGGGGCCGCTGTTGTTCTTGTTGCGCATGGAAGGAGTGGTGACATCGCTAGGTCTCGAGAGCGAGGGCCGTGGATGCCTGTGCAATTCCCTACCTATCGATAGGCGTCGATATCGATCGTCATCGATAGATATCGATGCCGATCAATATCGACGCCTATCGATAGGCCTCGATAGGTGCGGTTCTGGCGAGGCATGCAGAGCTTTTAGTCTGTGCGCCGTGTTGGTGTTGGTAGGCCCCGGGGCCTGTCGACATTGACCGTTGTTGGGGTCGAGGGCCCTTCCCGAGGACGGATTTCCCTACGTGTCGCTGGGGAACGACATCCAGAGACTTGGAGCCCTCGGGGTGTGCATGGATAGCTCTGCGTCCTGACAGGGATCCATGCTGTGTGTTGGCATCGCTATCGATGGGGTTCGCCCTGCGTCGGCATCGAGAGACATGGCTAACTCTCGCTGGCCATCGCTGCCGAGATGCGGCGAGAGCTCTCAAAGCCCACAGGCCTCGCAAGCGATAGGGCTCTTGCTGTCGAGGGTGCTGTGTCTGGGGAGGCATGGATGGCGCTTGATTTGCCTAAGCTTGGGTAGGGGTGGACAGGGATGGGCACGGGGAAGTGTCGATGCCTCGCCATAGCCATGCCTCGCGATGCCTTTCGAGAGCTGTGGATGTGGGCGGGCATTTTAGCTTTTGGGCTGGGGCCGCTGTTCTTCTTGTTGCGCATGGAAGGAGTGGTGACATCGCTAGGTGTCGAGAGCGAGGGCCGTGGATGCCTGTGCAATTCCCTACCTATCGATAGGCCTCGATATCGATCGTCATCGATAGATATCGATGCCGATCGATATCGAGGCCTATCGATA
Source organism: Dromaius novaehollandiae (assembly GCF_036370855.1). Lineage (NCBI taxonomy): Eukaryota > Metazoa > Chordata > Aves > Casuariiformes > Dromaiidae > Dromaius > Dromaius novaehollandiae. The sequence goes on from NC_088132.1 coordinate 79,744,221, forward strand.
GGCCTCGATAGGTGCGGTTCTGGCGAGGCATGCAGAGCTTTTAGTCTGTGCGCCGTGTTGGTGTTGGTAGGCCCCGGGGCCTGTCGACATTGACCGTTGTTGGGGTCGAGGGCCCTTCCCGAGGACGGATTTCCCTACGTGTCGCTGGGGAACGACATCCAGAGACTTGGAGCCCTCGGGGTGTGCATGGATAGCTCTGCATCCTGACAGGGAGCCATGCTATGTGTTGGCATCGCTATCGATGGGGTTCGCCCTGCGTCGGCATCGAGAGACATGGCTAACTCTCGCTGGCCATCGCTGCCGAGATGCGGCGAGAGCTCTCAAAGCCCACGGGCCTCGCGAGCGATAGGGCTCTTGCTGTCGAGGGTGCTGTGTCTGGGGAGGCATGGATGGCGCTTGATTTGCCTAAGCTTGGGTAGGGGTGGATAGGGATGGGCACGGGGAAGTGTCGATGCCTCGCCATAGCCATGCCTCGCGATGCCTTTCGATAGCTGTGGATCTGGGCGGGCATTTTAGCTTTTGGGCTGGGTCCGCTGTTCTTCTTGTTGCGCATGGAAGGAGTGGTGACATCGCTAGGTCTCGAGAGCGAGGGCCGTGGATGCCTGTGCAATTCCCTACCTATCGATAGGCGTCGATATCGATCGTCATCGATAGATATCGATGCCGATCAATATCGACGCCTATCGATAGGCCTCGATAGGTGCGGTTCTGGCGAGGCATGCAGAGCTTTTAGTCTGTGCGCCGTGTTGGTGTTGGTAGGCCCCGGGGCCTGTCGACATTGACCGTTGTTCGTGTCGAGGGCCCTTCCTGAGGACGGATTTCCCTACGTGTCGCTGGGGAACGACATCCAGAGACTTGGAGCCCTCGGGGTGTGCATGGATAGCTCTGCATCCTGACAGGGAGCCATGCTATGTGTTGGCATCGCTATCGATGGGGTTCGCCCTGCGTCGGCATCGAGAGACATGGCTAACTCTCGCTGGCCATCGCTGCCGAGATGCGGCGAGAGCTCTCAAAGCCCACGGGCCTCGCGAGCGATAGGGCTCTTGCTGTCGAGGGTGCTGTGTCTGGGGAGGCATGGATGCCGCTTGATTTGCCTAAGCTTGGGTAGGGGTGGATAGGGATGGGCACGGGGAAGTGTCGATGCCTCGCGATAGCCATGCCTCGCGATGCCTTTCGAGAGCTGTGGATCTGGGCGGGCATTTTAGCTTTTGGGCTGGGGCCGCTGTTGTTCTTGTTGCGCATGGAAGGAGTGGTGACATCGCTAGGTGTCGAGAGCGAGGGCCGTGGATGCCTGTGCAATTCCCTACCTATCGATAGGCGTCGATATCGATCGTCATCGATAGATATCGATGCCGATCGATATCGAGGCCTATCGATAGGCCTCGATAGGTGCGGTTCTGGCGAGGCATGCAGAGCTTTTAGTCTGTGCGCCGTGTTGGTGTTGGTAGGCCCCGGGGCCTGTCGACATTGACCGTTGTTGGGGTCGAGGGCCCTTCCCGAGGACGGATTTCCCTACGTGTCGCTGGGGAACGACATCCAGAGACTTGGAGCCCTCGGGGTGTGCATGGATAGCTCTGCATCCTGACAGGGAGCCATGCTATGTGTTGGCATCGCTATCGATGGGGTTTGCCCTGCGTCGGCATCGAGAGACATGGCTAACTCTCGCTGGCCATCGCTGCCGAGATGCGGCGAGAGCTCTCAAAGCCCACGGGCCTCGCGAGCGATAGGGCTCTTGCTGTCGAGGGTGCTGTGTCTGGGGAGGCATGGATGCCGCTTGATTTGCCTAAGCTTGGGTAGGGGTGGACAGGGATGGGCACGGGGAAGTGTCGATGCCTCGCCATAGCCATGCCTCGCGATGCCTTTCGAGAGCTGTGGATCTGGGCGGGCATTTTAGCTTTTGGGCTGGGGCCGCTGTTGTTCTTGTTGCGCATGGAAGGAGTGGTGACATCGCTAGGTGTCGAGAGCGAGGGCCGTGGATGCCTGTGCAATTCCCTACCTATCGATAGGCGTCGATATCGATCGTCATCGATAGATATCGATGCCGATCGATATCGAGGCCTATCGATAGGCCTCGATAGGTGCGGTTCTGGCGAGGCATGCAGAGCTTTTAGTCTGTGCGCCGTGTTGGTGTTGGTAGGCCCCGGGGCCTGTCGACATTGACCGTTGTTGGTGTCGAGGGCCCTTCCCGAGGACGGATTTCCCTACGTGTCGCTGGGGAACGACATCCAGAGACTTGGAGCCCTCGGGGTGTGCATGGACAGCTCTGCGTCCTGACAGGGATCCATGCTATGTGTTGGCATCGCTATCGATGGGGTTCGCCCTGCGTCGGCATCGAGAGACATGGCTAACTCTCGCTGGCCATCGCTGCCGAGATGCGGCGAGAGCTCTCAAAGCCCACGGGCCTCGCGAGCGATAGGGCTCTTGCTGTCGAGGGTGCTGTGTCTGGGGAGGCATGGATGGCGCTTGATTTGCCTAAGCTTGGGTAGGGGTGGACAGGGATGGGCACGGGGAAGTGTCGATGCCTCGCCATAGCCATGCCTCGCGATGCCTTTCGAGAGCTGTGGATCTGGGCGGGCATTTTAGCTTTTGGGCTGGGGCCGCTGTTGTTCTTGTTGCGCATGGAAGGAGTGGTGACATCGCTAGGTGTCGAGAGCGAGGGCCGTGGATGCCTGTGCAATTCCCTACCTATCGATAGGCGTCGATATCGATCGTCATCGATAGATATCGATGCCGATCAATATCGACGCCTATCGATAGGCCTCGATAGGTGCGGTTCTGGCGAGGCATGCAGAGCTTTTAGTCTGTGCGCCGTGTTGGTGTTGGTAGGCCCCGGGGCCTGTCGACATTGACCGTTGTTGGTGTCGAGGGCCCTTCCTGAGGACGGATTTCCCTACGTGTCGCTGGGGAACGACATCCAGAGACTTGGAGCCCTCGGGGTGTGCATGGATAGCTCTGCGTCCTGACAGGGATCCATGCTGTGTGTTGGCATCGCTATCGATGGGGTTCGCCCTGCGTCGGCATCGAGAGACATGGCTAACTCTCGCTGGCCATCGCTGCCGAGATGCGGCGAGAGCTCTCAAAGCCCACGGGCCTCGCGAGCGATAGGGCTCTTGCTGTCGAGGGTGCTGTGTCTGGGGAGGCATGGATGGCGCTTGATTTGCCTAAGCTTGGGTAGGGGTGGATAGGGATGGGCACGGGGAAGTGTCGATGCCTCGCCATAGCCATGCCTCGCGATGCCTTTCGATAGCTGTGGATCTGGGCGGGCATTTTAGCTTTTGGGCTGGGGCCGCTGTTCTTCTTGTTGCGCATGGAAGGAGTGGTGACATCGCTAGGTGTCGAGAGCGAGGGCCGTGGATGCCTGTGCAATTCCCTACCTATCGATAGGCCTCGATAGGTGCGGTTCTGGCGAGGCATGCAGAGCTTTTAGTCTGTGCGCCGTGTTGGTGTTGGTAGGCCCCGGGGCCTGTCGACATTGACCGTTGTTGGGGTCGAGGGCCCTTCCCGAGGACGGATTTCCCTACGTGTCGCTGGGGAACGACATCCAGAGACTTGGAGCCCTCGGGGTGTGCATGGATAGCTCTGCATCCTGACAGGGAGCCATGCTATGTGTTGGCATCGCTATCGATGGGGTTCGCCCTGCGTCGGCATCGAGAGACATGGCTAACTCTCGCTGGCCATCGCTGCCGAGATGCGGCGAGAGCTCTCAAAGCCCACGGGCCTCGCGAGCGATAGGGCTCTTGCTGTCGAGGGTGCTGTGTCTGGGGAGGCATGGATGCCGCTTGATTTGCCTAAGCTTGGGTAGGGGTGGATAGGGATGGGCACGGGGAAGTGTCGATGCCTCGCCATAGCCATGCCTCGCGATGCCTTTCGATAGCTGTGGATCTGGGCGGGCATTTTAGCTTTTGGGCTGGGTCCGCTGTTCTTCTTGTTGCGCATGGAAGGAGTGGTGACATCGCTAGGTCTCGAGAGCGAGGGCCGTGGATGCCTGTGCAATTCCCTACCTATCGATAGGCGTCGATATCGATCGTCATCGATAGATATCGATGCCGATCGATATCGAGGCCTATCGATAGGCCTCGATAGGTGCGGTTCTGGCGAGGCATGCAGAGCTTTTAGTCTGTGCACCGTGTTGGTGTTGGTAGGCCCCGGGGCCTGTCGACATTGACCGTTGTTGGGGTCGAGGGCCCTTCCCGAGGACGGATTTCCCTACGTGTCGCTGGGGAACGACATCCAGAGACTTGGAGCCCTCGGGGTGTGCATGGATAGCTCTGCATCCTGACAGGGAGCCATGCTATGTGTTGGCATCGCTATCGATGGGGTTCGCCCTGCGTCGGCATCGAGAGACATGGCTAACTCTCGCTGGCCATCGCTGCCGAGATGCGGCGAGAGCTCTCAAAGCCCACGGGCCTCGCGAGCGATAGGGCTCTTGCTGTCGAGGGTGCTGTGTCTGGGGAGGCATGGATGGCGCTTGATTTGCCTAAGCTTGGGTAGGGGTGGACAGGGATGGGCACGGGGAAGTGTCGATGCCTCGCCATAGCCATGCCTCGCGATGCCTTTCGAGAGCTGTGGATCTGGGCGGGCATTTTAGCTTTTGGGCTGGGGCCGCTGTTCTTCTTGTTGCGCATGGAAGGAGTGGTGACATCGCTAGGTCTCGAGAGCGAGGGCCGTGGATGCCTGTGCAATTCCCTACCTATCGATAGGCGTCGATATCGATCGTCATCGATAGATATCGATGCCGATCGATATCGAGGCCTATCGATAGGCCTCGATAGGTGCGGTTCTGGCGAGGCATGCAGAGCTTTTAGTCTGTGCGCCGTGTTGGTGTTGGTAGGCCCCGGGGCCTGTCGACATTGACCGTTGTTGGGGTCGAGGGCCCTTCCCGAGGACGGATTTCCCTACGTGTCGCTGGGGAACGACATCCAGAGACTTGGAGCCCTCGGGGTGTTCCTGGACAGCTCTGCGTCCTGACAGGGATCCATGCTATGTGTTGGCATCGCTATCGATGGGGTTCGCCCTGCGTCGGCATCGAGAGACATGGCTAACTCTCGCTGGCCATCGCTGCCGAGATGCGGCGAGAGCTCTCAAAGCCCACGGGCCTCGCGAGCGATAGGGCTCTTGCTGTCGAGGGTGCTGTGTCTGGGGAGGCATGGATGGCGCTTGATTTGCCTAAGCTTGGGTAGGGGTGGACAGGGATGGGCACGGGGAAGTGTCGATGCCTCGCCATAGCCATGCCTCGCGATGCCTTTCGAGAGCTGTGGATCTGGGCGGGCATTTTAGCTTTTGGGCTGGGTCCGCTGTTCTTCTTGTTGCGCATGGAAGGAGTGGTGACATCGCTAGGTCTCGAGAGCGAGGGCCGTGGATGCCTGTGCAATTCCCTACCTATCGATAGGCGTCGATATCGATCGTCATCGATAGATATCGATGCCGATCAATATCGACGCCTATCGATAGGCCTCGATAGGTGCGGTTCTGGCGAGGCATGCAGAGCTTTTAGTCTGTGCGCCGTGTTGGTGTTGGTAGGCCCCGGGGCCTGTCGACATTGACCGTTGTTCGTGTCGAGGGCCCTTCCTGAGGACGGATTTCCCTACGTGTCGCTGGGGAACGACATCCAGAGACTTGGAGCCCTCGGGGTGTGCATGGATAGCTCTGCGTCCTGACAGGGAGCCATGCTGTGTGTTGGCATCGCTATCGATGGGGTTCGCCCTGCGTCGGCATCGAGAGACATGGCTAACTCTCGCTGGCCATCGCTGCCGAGATGCGGCGAGAGCTCTCAAAGCCCACGGGCCTCGCGAGCGATAGGGCTCTTGCTGTCGAGGGTGCTGTGTCTGGGGAGGCATGGATGGCGCTTGATTTGCCTAAGCTTGGGTAGGGGTGGATAGGGATGGGCACGGGGAAGTGTCGATGCCTCGCCATAGCCATGCCTCGCGATGCCTTTCGATAGCTGTGGATCTGGGCGGGCATTTTAGCTTTTGGGCTGGGGCCGCTGTTCTTCTTGTTGCGCATGGAAGGAGTGGTGACATCGCTAGGTGTCGAGAGCGAGGGCCGTGGATGCCTGTGCAATTCCCTACCTATCGATAGGCGTCGATATCGATTGTCATCGATAGATATCGATGCCGATCGATATCGAGGCCTATCGATAGGCCTCGATAGCTGCGGTTCTGGCGAGGCATGCAGAGCTTTTAGTCTGTGCGCCATGTTGGTGTTGGTAGGCCCCGGGGCCTGTCGACATTGACCGTTGTTGGGGTCGAGGGCCCTTCCCGAGGACGGATTTCCCTACGTGTCGCTGGGGAACGACATCCAGAGACTTGGAGCCCTCGGGGTGTGCATGGATAGCTCTGCATCCTGACAGGGAGCCATGCTATGTGTTGGCATCGCTATCGATGGGGTTCGCCCTGCGTCGGCATCGAGAGACATGGCTAACTCTCGCTGGCCATCGCTGCCGAGATGCGGCGAGAGCTCTCAAAGCCCACGGGCCTTGCGAGCGATAGGGCTCTTGCTGTCGAGGGTGCTGTGTCTGGGGAGGCATGGATGCCGCTTGATTTGCCTAAGCTTGGGTAGGGGTGGATAGGGATGGGCACGGGGAAGTGTCGATGCCTCGCCATAGCCATGCCTCGCGATGCCTTTCGATAGCTGTGGATCTGGGCGGGCATTTTAGCTTTTGGGCTGGGGCCGCTGTTCTTCTTGTTGCGCATGGAAGGAGTGGTGACATCGCTAGGTCTCGAGAGCGAGGGCCGTGGATGCCTGTGCAATTCCCTACCTATCGATAGGCGTCGATATCGATCGTCATCGATAGATATCGATGCCGATCGATATCGAGGCCTATCGATAGGCCTCGATAGGTGCGGTTCTGGCGAGGCATGCAGAGCTTTTAGTCTGTGCGCCGTGTTGGTGTTGGTAGGCCCCGGGGCCTGTCGACATTGACCGTTGTTGGGGTCGAGGGCCCTTCCCGAGGACGGATTTCCCTACGTGTCGCTGGGGAACGACATCCAGAGACTTGGAGCCCTCGGGGTGTGCATGGATAGCTCTGCATCCTGACAGGGAGCCATGCTATGTGTTGGCATCGCTATCGATGGGGTTCGCCCTGCGTCGGCATCGAGAGACATGGCTAACTCTCGCTGGCCATCGCTGCCGAGATGCGGCGAGAGCTCTCAAAGCCCACGGGCCTCGCGAGCGATAGGGCTCTTGCTGTCGAGGGTGCTGTGTCTGGGGAGGCATGGATGCCGCTTGATTTGCCTAAGCTTGGGTAGGGGTGGACAGGGATGGGCACGGGGAAGTGTCGATGCCTCGCCATAGCCATGCCTCGCGATGCCTTTCGAGAGCTGTGGATCTGGGCGGGCATTTTAGCTTTTGGGCTGGGGCCGCTGTTGTTCTTGTTGCGCATGGAAGGAGTGGTGACATCGCTAGGTCTCGAGAGCGAGGGCCGTGGATGCCTGTGCAATTCCCTACCTATCGATAGGCGTCGATATCGATCGTCATCGATAGATATCGATGCCGATCGATATCGAGGCCTATCGATAGGCCTCGATAGGTGCGGTTCTGGCGAGGCATGCAGAGCTTTTAGTCTGTGCGCCGTGTTGGTGTTGGTAGGCCCCGGGGCCTGTCGACATTGACCGTTGTTGGGGTCGAGGGCCCTTCCCGAGGACGGATTTCCCTACGTGTCGCTGGGGAACGACATCCAGAGACTTGGAGCCCTCGGGGTGTGCATGGACAGCTCTGCGTCCTGACAGGGATCCATGCTATGTGTTGGCATCGCTATCGATGGGGTTCGCCCTGCGTCGGCATCGAGAGACATGGCTAACTCTCGCTGGCCATCGCTGCCGAGATGCGGCGAGAGCTCTCAAAGCCCACGGGCCTCGCGAGCGATAGGGCTCTTGCTGTCGAGGGTGCTGTGTCTGGGGAGGCATGGATGGCGCTTGATTTGCCTAAGCTTGGGTAGGGGTGGACAGGGATGGGCACGGGGAAGTGTCGATGCCTCGCCATAGCCATGCCTCGCGATGCCTTTCGAGAGCTGTGGATCTGGGCGGGCATTTTAGCTTTTGGGCTGGGGCCGCTGTTCTTCTTGTTGCGCATGGAAGGAGTGGTGACATCGCTAGGTGTCGAGAGCGAGGGCCGTGGATGCCTGTGCAATTCCCTACCTATCGATAGGCCTCGATATCGATCGTCATCGATAGATATCGATGCCGATCGATATCGAGGCCTATCGATAGGCCTCGATAGGTGCGGTTCTGGCGAGGCATGCAGAGCTTTTAGTCTGTGCGCCGTGTTGGTGTTGGTAGGCCCCGGGGCCTGTCGACATTGACCGTTGTTGGGGTCGAGGGCCCTTCCCGAGGACAGATTTCCCTACGTGTCGCTGGGGAACGACATCCAGAGACTTGGAGCCCTCGGGGTGTGCATGGATAGCTCTGCATCCTGACAGGGAGCCATGCTATGTGTTGGCATCGCTATCGATGGGGTTCGCCCTGCGTCGGCATCGAGAGACATGGCTAACTCTCGCTGGCCATCGCTGCCGAGATGCGGCGAGAGCTCTCAAAGCCCACGGGCCTCGCGAGCGATAGGGCTCTTGCTGTCGAGGGTGCTGTGTCTGGGGAGGCATGGATGGCGCTTGATTTGCCTAAGCTTGGGTAGGGGTGGATAGGGATGGGCACGGGGAAGTGTCGATGCCTCGCCATAGCCATGCCTCGCGATGCCTTTCGATAGCTGTGGATCTGGGCGGGCATTTTAGCTTTTGGGCTGGGTCCGCTGTTCTTCTTGTTGCGCATGGAAGGAGTGGTGACATCGCTAGGTCTCGAGAGCGAGGGCCGTGGATGCCTGTGCAATTCCCTACCTATCGATAGGCGTCGATATCGATCGTCATCGATAGATATCGATGCCGATCAATATCGACGCCTATCGATAGGCCTCGATAGGTGCGGTTCTGGCGAGGCATGCAGAGCTTTTAGTCTGTGCGCCGTGTTGGTGTTGGTAGGCCCCGGGGCCTGTCGACATTGACCGTTGTTCGTGTCGAGGGCCCTTCCTGAGGACGGATTTCCCTACGTGTCGCTGGGGAGCGACATCCAGAGACTTGGAGCCCTCGGGGTGTGCATGGATAGCTCTGCATCCTGACAGGGAGCCATGCTATGTGTTGGCATCGCTATCGATGGGGTTCGCCCTGCGTCGGCATCGAGAGACATGGCTAACTCTCGCTGGCCATCGCTGCCGAGATGCGGCGAGAGCTCTCAAAGCCCACGGGCCTCGCGAGCGATAGGGCTCTTGCTGTCGAGGGTGCTGTGTCTGGGGAGGCATGGATGCCGCTTGATTTGCCTAAGCTTGGGTAGGGGTGGATAGGGATGGGCACGGGGAAGTGTCGATGCCTCGCGATAGCCATGCCTCGCGATGCCTTTCGAGAGCTGTGGATCTGGGCGGGCATTTTAGCTTTTGGGCTGGGGCCGCTGTTGTTCTTGTTGCGCATGGAAGGAGTGGTGACATCGCTAGGTCTCGAGAGCGAGGGCCGTGGATGCCTGTGCAATTCCCTACCTATCGATAGGCGTCGATATCGATCGTCATCGATAGATATCGATGCCGATCGATATCGAGGCCTATCGATAGGCCTCGATAGGTGCGGTTCTGGCGAGGCATGCAGAGCTTTTAGTCTGTGCGCCGTGTTGGTGTTGGTAGGCCCCGGGGCCTGTCGACATTGACCGTTGTTGGGGTCGAGGGCCCTTCCCGAGGACGGATTTCCCTACGTGTCGCTGGGGAACGACATCCAGAGACTTGGAGCCCTCGGGGTGTGCATGGATAGCTCTGCATCCTGACAGGGAGCCATGCTATGTGTTGGCATCGCTATCGATGGGGTTTGCCCTGCGTCGGCATCGAGAGACATGGCTAACTCTCGCTGGCCATCGCTGCCGAGATGCGGCGAGAGCTCTCAAAGCCCACGGGCCTCGCGAGCGATAGGGCTCTTGCTGTCGAGGGTGCTGTGTCTGGGGAGGCATGGATGGCGCTTGATTTGCCTAAGCTTGGGTAGGGGTGGATAGGGATGGGCACGGGGAAGTGTCGATGCCTCGCCATAGCCATGCCTCGCGATGCCTTTCGATAGCTGTGGATCTGGGCGGGCATTTTAGCTTTTGGGCTGGGGCCGCTGTTCTTCTTGTTGCGCATGGAAGGAGTGGTGACATCGCTAGGTGTCGAGAGCGAGGGCCGTGGATGCCTGTGCAATTCCCTACCTATCGATAGGCGTCGATATCGATCGTCATCGATAGATATCGATGCCGATCGATATCGAGGCCTATCGATAGGCCTCGATAGGTGCGGTTCTGGCGAGGCATGCAGAGCTTTTAGTCTGTGCGCCGTGTTGGTGTTGGTAGGCCCCAGGGCCTGTCGACATTGACCGTTGTTGGGGTCGAGGGCCCTTCCCGAGGACGGATTTCCCTACGTGTCGCTGGGGAACGACATCCAGAGACTTGGAGCCCTCGGGGTGTGCATGGATAGCTCTGCATCCTGACAGGGAGCCATGCTATGTGTTGGCATCGCTATCGATGGGGTTCGCCCTGCGTCGGCATCGAGAGACATGGCTAACTCTCGCTGGCCATCGCTGCCGAGATGCGGCGAGAGCTCTCAAAGCCCACGGGCCTCGCGAGCGATAGGGCTCTTGCTGTCGAGGGTGCTGTGTCTGGGGAGGCATGGATGCCGCTTGATTTGCCTAAGCTTGGGTAGGGGTGGACAGGGATGGGCACGGGGAAGTGTCGATGCCTCGCCATAGCCATGCCTCGCGATGCCTTTCGAGAGCTGTGGATCTGGGCGGGCATTTTAGCTTTTGGGCTGGGGCCGCTGTTGTTCTTGTTGCGCATGGAAGGAGTGGTGACATCGCTAGGTGTCGAGAGCGAGGGCCGTGGATGCCTGTGCAATTCCCTACCTATCGATAGGCGTCGATATCGATCGTCATCGATAGATATCGATGCCGATCGATATCGAGGCCTATCGATAGGCCTCGATAGGTGCGGTTCTGGCGAGGCATGCAGAGCTTTTAGTCTGTGCGCCGTGTTGGTGTTGGTAGGCCCCGGGGCCTGTCGACATTGACCGTTGTTGGTGTCGAGGGCCCTTCCCGAGGACGGATTTCCCTACGTGTCGCTGGGGAACGACATCCAGAGACTTGGAGCCCTCGGGGTGTGCATGGACAGCTCTGCGTCCTGACAGGGATCCATGCTATGTGTTGGCATCGCTATCGATGGGGTTCGCCCTGCGTCGGCATCGAGAGACATGGCTAACTCTCGCTGGCCATCGCTGCCGAGATGCGGCGAGAGCTCTCAAAGCCCACGGGCCTCGCGAGCGATAGGGCTCTTGCTGTCGAGGGTGCTGTGTCTGGGGAGGCATGGATGGCGCTTGATTTGCCTAAGCTTGGGTAGGGGTGGACAGGGATGGGCACGGGGAAGTGTCGATGCCTCGCCATAGCCATGCCTCGCGATGCCTTTCGAGAGCTGTGGATCTGGGCGGGCATTTTAGCTTTTGGGCTGGGTCCGCTGTTCTTCTTGTTGCGCATGGAAGGAGTGGTGACATCGCTAGGTCTCGAGAGCGAGGGCCGTGGATGCCTGTGCAATTCCCTACCTATCGATAGGCGTCGATATCGATCGTCATCGATAGATATCGATGCCGATCGATATCGACGCCTATCGATAGGCCTCGATAGGTGCGGTTCTGGCGAGGCATGCAGAGCTTTTAGTCTGTGCGCCGTGTTGGTGTTGGTAGGCCCCGGGGCCTGTCGACATTGACCGTTGTTCGTGTCGAGGGCCCTTCCTGAGGACGGATTTCCCTACGTGTCGCTGGGGAACGACATCCAGAGACTTGGAGCCCTCGGGGTGTGCATGGATAGCTCTGCGTCCTGACAGGGATCCATGCTGTGTGTTGGCATCGCTATCGATGGGGTTCGCCCTGCGTCGGCATCGAGAGACATGGCTAACTCTCGCTGGCCATCGCTGCCGAGATGCGGCGAGAGCTCTCAAAGCCCACGGGCCTCGCGAGCGATAGGGCTCTTGCTGTCGAGGGTGCTGTGTCTGGGGAGGCATGGATGGCGCTTGATTTGCCTAAGCTTGGGTAGGGGTGGATAGGGATGGGCACGGGGAAGTGTCGATGCCTCGCCATAGCCATGCCTCGCGATGCCTTTCGATAGCTGTGGATCTGGGCGGGCATTTTAGCTTTTGGGCTGGGGCCGCTGTTCTTCTTGTTGCGCATGGAAGGAGTGGTGACATCGCTAGGTCTCGAGAGCGAGGGCCGTGGATGCCTGTGCAATTCCCTACCTATCGATAGGCGTCGATATCGATCGTCATCGATAGATATCGATGCCGATCGATATCGAGGCCTATCGATAGGCCTCGATAGGTGCGGTTCTGGCGAGGCATGCAGAGCTTTTAGTCTGTGCGCCGTGTTGGTGTTGGTAGGCCCCGGGGCCTGTCGACATTGACCGTTGTTGGGGTCGAGGGCCCTTCCCGAGGACGGATTTCCCTACGTGTCGCTGGGGAACGACATCCAGAGACTTGGAGCCCTCGGGGTGTGCATGGATAGCTCTGCATCCTGACAGGGAGCCATGCTATGTGTTGGCATCGCTATCGATGGGGTTCGCCCTGCGTCGGCATCGAGAGACATGGCTAACTCTCGCTGGCCATCGCTGCCGAGATGCGGCGAGAGCTCTCAAAGCCCACGGGCCTCGCGAGCGATAGGGCTCTTGCTGTCGAGGGTGCTGTGTCTGGGGAGGCATGGATGCCGCTTGATTTGCCTAAGCTTGGGTAGGGGTGGATAGGGATGGGCACGGGGAAGTGTCGATGCCTCGCCATAGCCATGCCTCGCGATGCCTTTCGATAGCTGTGGATCTGGGCGGGCATTTTAGCTTTTGGGCTGGGTCCGCTGTTCTTCTTGTTGCGCATGGAAGGAGTGGTGACATCGCTAGGTGTCGAGAGCGAGGGCCGTGGATGCCTGTGCAATTCCCTACCTATCGATAGGCGTCGATATCGATCGTCATCGATAGATATCGATGCCGATCGATATCGAGGCCTATCGATAGGCCTCGATAGGTGCGGTTCTGGCGAGGCATGCAGAGCTTTTAGTCTGTGCACCGTGTTGGTGTTGGTAGGCCCCGGGGCCTGTCGACATTGACCGTTGTTGGGGTCGAGGGCCCTTCCCGAGGACGGATTTCCCTACGTGTCGCTGGGGAACGACATCCAGAGACTTGGAGCCCTCGGGGTGTGCATGGATAGCTCTGCATCCTGACAGGGAGCCATGCTATGTGTTGGCATCGCTATCGATGGGGTTCGCCCTGCGTCGGCATCGAGAGACATGGCTAACTCTCGCTGGCCATCGCTGCTGAGATGCGGCGAGAGCTCTCAAAGCCCACGGGCCTCGCGAGCGATAGGGCTCTTGCTGTCGAGGGTGCTGTGTCTGGGGAGGCATGGATGCCGCTTGATTTGCCTAAGCTTGGGTAGGGGTGGACAGGGATGGGCACGGGGAAGTGTCGATGCCTCGCCATAGCCATGCCTCGCGATGCCTTTCGAGAGCTGTGGATCTGGGCGGGCATTTTAGCTTTTGGGCTGGGGCCGCTGTTGTTCTTGTTGCGCATGGAAGGAGTGGTGACATCGCTAGGTCTCGAGAGCGAGGGCCGTGGATGCCTGTGCAATTCCCTACCTATCGATAGGCGTCGATATCGATCGTCATCGATAGATATCGATGCCGATCGATATCGAGGCCTATCGATAGGCCTCGATAGCTGCGGTTCTGGCGAGGCATGCAGAGCTTTTAGTCTGTGCGCCGTGTTGGTGTTGGTAGGCCCCGGGGCCTGTCGACATTGACCGTTGTTGGGGTCGAGGGCCCTTCCCGAGGACGGATTTCCCTACGTGTCGCTGGGGAACGACATCCAGAGACTTGGAGCCCTCGGGGTGTGCATGGACAGCTCTGCGTCCTGACAGGGATCCATGCTATGTGTTGGCATCGCTATCGATGGGGTTCGCCCTGCGTCGGCATCGAGAGACATGGCTAACTCTCGCTGGCCATCGCTGCCGAGATGCGGCGAGAGCTCTCAAAGCCCACGGGCCTCGCGAGCGATAGGGCTCTTGCTGTCGAGGGTGCTGTGTCTGGGGAGGCATGGATGGCGCTTGATTTGCCTAAGCTTGGGTAGGGGTGGACAGGGATGGGCACGGGGAAGTGTCGATGCCTCGCCATAGCCATGCCTCGCGATGCCTTTCGAGAGCTGTGGATCTGGGCGGGCATTTTAGCTTTTGGGCTGGGTCCGCTGTTCTTCTTGTTGCGCATGGAAGGAGTGGTGACATCGCTAGGTCTCGAGAGCGAGGGCCGTGGATGCCTGTGCAATTCCCTACCTATCGATAGGCCTCGATATCGATCGTCATCGATAGATATCGATGCCGATCGATATCGAGGCCTATCGATAGGCCTCGATAGCTGCGGTTCTGGCGAGGCATGCAGAGCTTTTAGTCTGTGCGCCGTGTTGGTGTTGGTAGGCCCCGGGGCCTGTCGACATTGACCGTTGTTGGGGTCGAGGGCCCTTCCCGAGGACGGATTTCCCTACGTGTCGCTGGGGAACGACATCCAGAGACTTGGAGCCCTCGGGGTGTGCATGGACAGCTCTGCGTCCTGACAGGGATCCATGCTATGTGTTGGCATCGCTATCGATGGGGTTCGCCCTGCGTCGGCATCGAGAGACATGGCTAACTCTCGCTGGCCATCGCTGCCGAGATGCGGCGAGAGCTCTCAAAGCCCACGGGCCTCGCGAGCGATAGGGCTCTTGCTGTCGAGGGTGCTGTGTCTGGGGAGGCATGGATGGCGCTTGATTTGCCTAAGCTTGGGTAGGGGTGGACAGGGATGGGCACGGGGAAGTGTCGATGCCTCGCCATAGCCATGCCTCGCGATGCCTTTCGAGAGCTGTGGATCTGGGCGGGCATTTTAGCTTTTGGGCTGGGGCCGCTGTTGTTCTTGTTGCGCATGGAAGGAGTGGTGACATCGCTAGGTCTCGAGAGCGAGGGCCGTGGATGCCTGTGCAATTCCCTACCTATCGATAGGCGTCGATATCGATCGTCATCGATAGATATCGATGCCGATCGATATCGACGCCTATCGATAGGCCTCGATAGGTGCGGTTCTGGCGAGGCATGCAGAGCTTTTAGTCTGTGCGCCGTGTTGGTGTTGGTAGGCCCCGGGGCCTGTCGACATTGACCGTTGTTCGTGTCGAGGGCCCTTCCTGAGGACGGATTTCCCTACGTGTCGCTGGGGAACGACATCCAGAGACTTGGAGCCCTCGGGGTGTGCATGGATAGCTCTGCGTCCTGACAGGGAGCCATGCTGTGTGTTGGCATCGCTATCGATGGGGTTCGCCCTGCGTCGGCATCGAGAGACATGGCTAACTCTCGCTGGCCATCGCTGCCGAGATGCGGCGAGAGCTCTCAAAGCCCACGGGCCTCGCGAGCGATAGGGCTCTTGCTGTCGAGGGTGCTGTGTCTGGGGAGGCATGGATGGCGCTTGATTTGCCTAAGCTTGGGTAGGGGTGGATAGGGATGGGCACGGGGAAGTGTCGATGCCTCGCCATAGCCATGCCTCGCGATGCCTTTCGATAGCTGTGGATCTGGGCGGGCATTTTAGCTTTTGGGCTGGGGCCGCTGTTCTTCTTGTTGCGCATGGAAGGAGTGGTGACATCGCTAGGTGTCGAGAGCGAGGGCCGTGGATGCCTGTGCAATTCCCTACCTATCGATAGGCGTCGATATCGATTGTCATCGATAGATATCGATGCCGATCGATATCGAGGCCTATCGATAGGCCTCGATAGCTGCGGTTCTGGCGAGGCATGCAGAGCTTTTAGTCTGTGCGCCGTGTTGGTGTTGGTAGGCCCCGGGGCCTGTCGACATTGACCGTTGTTGGGGTCGAGGGCCCTTCCCGAGGACGGATTTCCCTACGTGTCGCTGGGGAACGACATCCAGAGACTTGGAGCCCTCGGGGTGTGCATGGACAGCTCTGCGTCCTGACAGGGATCCATGCTATGTGTTGGCATCGCTATCGATGGGGTTCGCCCTGCGTCGGCATCGAGAGACATGGCTAACTCTCGCTGGCCATCGCTGCCGAGATGCGGCGAGAGCTCTCAAAGCCCACGGGCCTCGCGAGCGATAGGGCTCTTGCTGTCGAGGGTGCTGTGTCTGGGGAGGCATGGATGGCGCTTGATTTGCCTAAGCTTGGGTAGGGGTGGACAGGGATGGGCACGGGGAAGTGTCGATGCCTCGCCATAGCCATGCCTCGCGATGCCTTTCGAGAGCTGTGGATCTGGGCGGGCATTTTAGCTTTTGGGCTGGGGCCGCTGTTGTTCTTGTTGCGCATGGAAGGAGTGGTGACATCGCTAGGTCTCGAGAGCGAGGGCCGTGGATGCCTGTGCAATTCCCTACCTATCGATAGGCGTCGATATCGATCGTCATCGATAGATATCGATGCCGATCGATATCGACGCCTATCGATAGGCCTCGATAGGTGCGGTTCTGGCGAGGCATGCAGAGCTTTTAGTCTGTGCGCCGTGTTGGTGTTGGTAGGCCCCGGGGCCTGTCGACATTGACCGTTGTTCGTGTCGAGGGCCCTTCCTGAGGACGGATTTCCCTACGTGTCGCTGGGGAACGACATCCAGAGACTTGGAGCCCTCGGGGTGTGCATGGATAGCTCTGCGTCCTGACAGGGAGCCATGCTGTGTGTTGGCATCGCTATCGATGGGGTTCGCCCTGCGTCGGCATCGAGAGACATGGCTAACTCTCGCTGGCCATCGCTGCCGAGATGCGGCGAGAGCTCTCAAAGCCCACGGGCCTCGCGAGCGATAGGGCTCTTGCTGTCGAGGGTGCTGTGTCTGGGGAGGCATGGATGGCGCTTGATTTGCCTAAGCTTGGGTAGGGGTGGATAGGGATGGGCACGGGGAAGTGTCGATGCCTCGCCATAGCCATGCCTCGCGATGCCTTTCGATAGCTGTGGATCTGGGCGGGCATTTTAGCTTTTGGGCTGGGGCCGCTGTTCTTCTTGTTGCGCATGGAAGGAGTGGTGACATCGCTAGGTGTCGAGAGCGAGGGCCGTGGATGCCTGTGCAATTCCCTACCTATCGATAGGCGTCGATATCGATTGTCATCGATAGATATCGATGCCGATCGATATCGAGGCCTATCGATAGGCCTCGATAGCTGCGGTTCTGGCGAGGCATGCAGAGCTTTTAGTCTGTGCGCCGTGTTGGTGTTGGTAGGCCCCGGGGCCTGTCGACATTGACCGTTGTTGGGGTCGAGGGCCCTTCCCGAGGACGGATTTCCCTACGTGTCGCTGGGGAACGACATCCAGAGACTTGGAGCCCTCGGGGTGTGCATGGATAGCTCTGCATCCTGACAGGGAGCCATGCTATGTGTTGGCATCGCTATCGATGGGGTTCGCCCTGCGTCGGCATCGAGAGACATGGCTAACTCTCGCTGGCCATCGCTGCCGAGATGCGGCGAGAGCTCTCAAAGCCCACGGGCCTCGCGAGCGATAGGGCTCTTGCTGTCGAGGGTGCTGTGTCTGGGGAGGCATGGATGCCGCTTGATTTGCCTAAGCTTGGGTAGGGGTGGACAGGGATGGGCACGGGGAAGTGTCGATGCCTCGCCATAGCCATGCCTCGCGATGCCTTTCGAGAGCTGTGGATCTGGGCGGGCATTTTAGCTTTTGGGCTGGGGCCGCTGTTGTTCTTGTTGCGCATGGAAGGAGTGGTGACATCGCTAGGTGTCGAGAGCGAGGGCCGTGGATGCCTGTGCAATTCCCTACCTATCGATAGGCGTCGATATCGATCGTCATCGATAGATATCGATGCCGATCGATATCGAGGCCTATCGATAGGCCTCGATAGGTGCGGTTCTGGCGAGGCATGCAGAGCTTTTAGTCTGTGCGCCGTGTTGGTGTTGGTAGGCCCCGGGGCCTGTCGACATTGACCGTTGTTGGTGTCGAGGGCCCTTCCCGAGGACGGATTTCCCTACGTGTCGCTGGGGAACGACATCCAGAGACTTGGAGCCCTCGGGGTGTGCATGGACAGCTCTGCGTCCTGACAGGGATCCATGCTATGTGTTGGCATCGCTATCGATGGGGTTCGCCCTGCGTCGGCATCGAGAGACATGGCTAACTCTCGCTGGCCATCGCTGCCGAGATGCGGCGAGAGCTCTCAAAGCCCACGGGCCTCGCGAGCGATAGGGCTCTTGCTGTCGAGGGTGCTGTGTCTGGGGAGGCATGGATGGCGCTTGATTTGCCTAAGCTTGGGTAGGGGTGGACAGGGATGGGCACGGGGAAGTGTCGATGCCTCGCCATAGCCATGCCTCGCGATGCCTTTCGAGAGCTGTGGATCTGGGCGGGCATTTTAGCTTTTGGGCTGGGTCCGCTGTTCTTCTTGTTGCGCATGGAAGGAGTGGTGACATCGCTAGGTCTCGAGAGCGAGGGCCGTGGATGCCTGTGCAATTCCCTACCTATCGATAGGCGTCGATATCGATCGTCATCGATAGATATCGATGCCGATCGATATCGACGCCTATCGATAGGCCTCGATAGGTGCGGTTCTGGCGAGGCATGCAGAGCTTTTAGTCTGTGCGCCGTGTTGGTGTTGGTAGGCCCCGGGGCCTGTCGACATTGACCGTTGTTGGTGTCGAGGGCCCTTCCTGAGGACGGATTTCCCTACGTGTCGCTGGGGAACGACATCCAGAGACTTGGAGCCCTCGGGGTGTGCATGGATAGCTCTGCGTCCTGACAGGGATCCATGCTGTGTGTTGGCATCGCTATCGATGGGGTTCGCCCTGCGTCGGCATCGAGAGACATGGCTAACTCTCGCTGGCCATCGCTGCCGAGATGCGGCGAGAGCTCTCAAAGCCCACGGGCCTCGCGAGCGATAGGGCTCTTGCTGTCGAGGGTGCTGTGTCTGGGGAGGCATGGATGGCGCTTGATTTGCCTAAGCTTGGGTAGGGGTGGATAGGGATGGGCACGGGGAAGTGTCGATGCCTCGCCATAGCCATGCCTCGCGATGCCTTTCGATAGCTGTGGATCTGGGCGGGCATTTTAGCTTTTGGGCTGGGGCCGCTGTTCTTCTTGTTGCGCATGGAAGGAGTGGTGACATCGCTAGGTCTCGAGAGCGAGGGCCGTGGATGCCTGTGCAATTCCCTACCTATCGATAGGCGTCGATATCGATCGTCATCGATAGATATCGATGCCGATCGATATCGAGGCCTATCGATAGGCCTCGATAGGTGCGGTTCTGGCGAGGCATGCAGAGCTTTTAGTCTGTGCGCCGTGTTGGTGTTGGTAGGCCCCGGGGCCTGTCGACATTGACCGTTGTTGGGGTCGAGGGCCCTTCCCGAGGACGGATTTCCCTACGTGTCGCTGGGGAACGACATCCAGAGACTTGGAGCCCTCGGGGTGTGCATGGATAGCTCTGCATCCTGACAGGGAGCCATGCTATGTGTTGGCATCGCTATCGATGGGGTTCGCCCTGCGTCGGCATCGAGAGACATGGCTAACTCTCGCTGGCCATCGCTGCCGAGATGCGGCGAGAGCTCTCAAAGCCCACGGGCCTCGCGAGCGATAGGGCTCTTGCTGTCGAGGGTGCTGTGTCTGGGGAGGCATGGATGCCGCTTGATTTGCCTAAGCTTGGGTAGGGGTGGATAGGGATGGGCACGGGGAAGTGTCGATGCCTCGCCATAGCCATGCCTCGCGATGCCTTTCGATAGCTGTGGATCTGGGCGGGCATTTTAGCTTTTGGGCTGGGTCCGCTGTTCTTCTTGTTGCGCATGGAAGGAGTGGTGACATCGCTAGGTCTCGAGAGCGAGGGCCGTGGATGCCTGTGCAATTCCCTACCTATCGATAGGCGTCGATATCGATCGTCATCGATAGATATCGATGCCGATCGATATCGAGGCCTATCGATAGGCCTCGATAGGTGCGGTTCTGGCGAGGCATGCAGAGCTTTTAGTCTGTGCACCGTGTTGGTGTTGGTAGGCCCCGGGGCCTGTCGACATTGACCGTTGTTGGGGTCGAGGGCCCTTCCCGAGGACGGATTTCCCTACGTGTCGCTGGGGAACGACATCCAGAGACTTGGAGCCCTCGGGGTGTGCATGGATAGCTCTGCATCCTGACAGGGAGCCATGCTATGTGTTGGCATCGCTATCGATGGGGTTCGCCCTGCGTCGGCATCGAGAGACATGGCTAACTCTCGCTGGCCATCGCTGCTGAGATGCGGCGAGAGCTCTCAAAGCCCACGGGCCTCGCGAGCGATAGGGCTCTTGCTGTCGAGGGTGCTGTGTCTGGGGAGGCATGGATGCCGCTTGATTTGCCTAAGCTTGGGTAGGGGTGGACAGGGATGGGCACGGGGAAGTGTCGATGCCTCGCCATAGCCATGCCTCGCGATGCCTTTCGATAGCTGTGGATCTGGGCGGGCATTTTAGCTTTTGGGCTGGGGCCGCTGTTGTTCTTGTTGCGCATGGAAGGAGTGGTGACATCGCTAGGTCTCGAGAGCGAGGGCCGTGGATGCCTGTGCAATTCCCTACCTATCGATAGGCGTCGATATCGATCGTCATCGATAGATATCGATGCCGATCGATATCGAGGCCTATCGATAGGCCTCGATAGCTGCGGTTCTGGCGAGGCATGCAGAGCTTTTAGTCTGTGCGCCGTGTTGGTGTTGGTAGGCCCCGGGGCCTGTCGACATTGACCGTTGTTGGGGTCGAGGGCCCTTCCCGAGGACGGATTTCCCTACGTGTCGCTGGGGAACGACATCCAGAGACTTGGAGCCCTCGGGGTGTGCATGGACAGCTCTGCGTCCTGACAGGGATCCATGCTATGTGTTGGCATCGCTATCGATGGGGTTCGCCCTGCGTCGGCATCGAGAGACATGGCTAACTCTCGCTGGCCATCGCTGCCGAGATGCGGCGAGAGCTCTCAAAGCCCACGGGCCTCGCGAGCGATAGGGCTCTTGCTGTCGAGGGTGCTGTGTCTGGGGAGGCATGGATGGCGCTTGATTTGCCTAAGCTTGGGTAGGGGTGGACAGGGATGGGCACGGGGAAGTGTCGATGCCTCGCCATAGCCATGCCTCGCGATGCCTTTCGAGAGCTGTGGATCTGGGCGGGCATTTTAGCTTTTGGGCTGGGTCCGCTGTTCTTCTTGTTGCGCATGGAAGGAGTGGTGACATCGCTAGGTCTCGAGAGCGAGGGCCGTGGATGCCTGTGCAATTCCCTACCTATCGATAGGCCTCGATATCGATCGTCATCGATAGATATCGATGCCGATCGATATCGAGGCCTATCGATAGGCCTCGATAGCTGCGGTTCTGGCGAGGCATGCAGAGCTTTTAGTCTGTGCGCCGTGTTGGTGTTGGTAGGCCCCGGGGCCTGTCGACATTGACCGTTGTTGGGGTCGAGGGCCCTTCCCGAGGACGGATTTCCCTACGTGTCGCTGGGGAACGACATCCAGAGACTTGGAGCCCTCGGGGTGTGCATGGACAGCTCTGCGTCCTGACAGGGATCCATGCTATGTGTTGGCATCGCTATCGATGGGGTTCGCCCTGCGTCGGCATCGAGAGACATGGCTAACTCTCGCTGGCCATCGCTGCCGAGATGCGGCGAGAGCTCTCAAAGCCCACGGGCCTCGCGAGCGATAGGGCTCTTGCTGTCGAGGGTGCTGTGTCTGGGGAGGCATGGATGGCGCTTGATTTGCCTAAGCTTGGGTAGGGGTGGACAGGGATGGGCACGGGGAAGTGTCGATGCCTCGCCATAGCCATGCCTCGCGATGCCTTTCGAGAGCTGTGGATCTGGGCGGGCATTTTAGCTTTTGGGCTGGGGCCGCTGTTGTTCTTGTTGCGCATGGAAGGAGTGGTGACATCGCTAGGTCTCGAGAGCGAGGGCCGTGGATGCCTGTGCAATTCCCTACCTATCGATAGGCGTCGATATCGATCGTCATCGATAGATATCGATGCCGATCGATATCGACGCCTATCGATAGGCCTCGATAGGTGCGGTTCTGGCGAGGCATGCAGAGCTTTTAGTCTGTGCGCCGTGTTGGTGTTGGTAGGCCCCGGGGCCTGTCGACATTGACCGTTGTTCGTGTCGAGGGCCCTTCCTGAGGACGGATTTCCCTACGTGTCGCTGGGGAACGACATCCAGAGACTTGGAGCCCTCGGGGTGTGCATGGATAGCTCTGCGTCCTGACAGGGAGCCATGCTGTGTGTTGGCATCGCTATCGATGGGGTTCGCCCTGCGTCGGCATCGAGAGACATGGCTAACTCTCGCTGGCCATCGCTGCCGAGATGCGGCGAGAGCTCTCAAAGCCCACGGGCCTCGCGAGCGATAGGGCTCTTGCTGTCGAGGGTGCTGTGTCTGGGGAGGCATGGATGGCGCTTGATTTGCCTAAGCTTGGGTAGGGGTGGATAGGGATGGGCACGGGGAAGTGTCGATGCCTCGCCATAGCCATGCCTCGCGATGCCTTTCGATAGCTGTGGATCTGGGCGGGCATTTTAGCTTTTGGGCTGGGGCCGCTGTTCTTCTTGTTGCGCATGGAAGGAGTGGTGACATCGCTAGGTGTCGAGAGCGAGGGCCGTGGATGCCTGTGCAATTCCCTACCTATCGATAGGCGTCGATATCGATTGTCATCGATAGATATCGATGCCGATCGATATCGAGGCCTATCGATAGGCCTCGATAGCTGCGGTTCTGGCGAGGCATGCAGAGCTTTTAGTCTGTGCGCCGTGTTGGTGTTGGTAGGCCCCGGGGCCTGTCGACATTGACCGTTGTTGGGGTCGAGGGCCCTTCCCGAGGACGGATTTCCCTACGTGTCGCTGGGGAACGACATCCAGAGACTTGGAGCCCTCGGGGTGTGCATGGATAGCTCTGCATCCTGACAGGGAGCCATGCTATGTGTTGGCATCGCTATCGATGGGGTTCGCCCTGCGTCGGCATCGAGAGACATGGCTAACTCTCGCTGGCCATCGCTGCCGAGATGCGGCGAGAGCTCTCAAAGCCCACGGGCCTCGCGAGCGATAGGGCTCTTGCTGTCGAGGGTGCTGTGTCTGGGGAGGCATGGATGCCGCTTGATTTGCCTAAGCTTGGGTAGGGGTGGATAGGGATGGGCACGGGGAAGTGTCGATGCCTCGCCATAGCCATGCCTCGCGATGCCTTTCGATAGCTGTGGATCTGGGCGGGCATTTTAGCTTTTGGGCTGGGGCCGCTGTTGTTCTTGTTGCGCATGGAAGGAGTGGTGACATCGCTAGGTCTCGAGAGCGAGGGCCGTGGATGCCTGTGCAATTCCCTACCTATCGATAGGCGTCGATATCGATCGTCATCGATAGATATCGATGCCGATCGATATCGAGGCCTATCGATAGGCCTCGATAGGTGCGGTTCTGGCGAGGCATGCAGAGCTTTTAGTCTGTGCGCCGTGTTGGTGTTGGTAGGCCCCGGGGCCTGTCGACATTGACCGTTGTTGGGGTCGAGGGCCCTTCCCGAGGACGGATTTCCCTACGTGTCGCTGGGGAACGACATCCAGAGACTTGGAGCCCTCGGGGTGTGCATGGATAGCTCTGCATCCTGACAGGGAGCCATGCTATGTGTTGGCATCGCTATCGATGGGGTTCGCCCTGCGTCGGCATCGAGAGACATGGCTAACTCTCGCTGGCCATCGCTGCCGAGATGCGGCGAGAGCTCTCAAAGCCCACGGGCCTCGCGAGCGATAGGGCTCTTGCTGTCGAGGGTGCTGTGTCTGGGGAGGCATGGATGGCGCTTGATTTGCCTAAGCTTGGGTAGGGGTGGACAGGGATGGGCACGGGGAAGTGTCGATGCCTCGCCATAGCCATGCCTCGCGATGCCTTTCGAGAGCTGTGGATCTGGGCGGGCATTTTAGCTTTTGGGCTGGGGCCGCTGTTGTTCTTGTTGCGCATGGAAGGAGTGGTGACATCGCTAGGTGTCGAGAGCGAGGGCCGTGGATGCCTGTGCAATTCCATACCTATCGATAGGCGTCGATATCGATCGTCATCGATAGATATCGATGCCGATCGATATCGAGGCCTATCGATAGGCCTCGATAGGTGCGGTTCTGGCGAGGCATGCAGAGCTTTTAGTCTGTGCGCCGTGTTGGTGTTGGTAGGCCCCGGGGCCTGTCGACATTGACCGTTGTTGGGGTCGAGGGCCCTTCCCGAGGACGGATTTCCCTACGTGTCGCTGGGGAACGACATCCAGAGACTTGGAGCCCTCGGGGTGTGCATGGACAGCTCTGCGTCCTGACAGGGATCCATGCTATGTGTTGGCATCGCTATCGATGGGGTTCGCCCTGCGTCGGCATCGAGAGACATGGCTAACTCTCGCTGGCCATCGCTGCCGAGATGCGGCGAGAGCTCTCAAAGCCCACGGGCCTCGCGAGCGATAGGGCTCTTGCTGTCGAGGGTGCTGTGTCTGGGGAGGCATGGATGGCGCTTGATTTGCCTAAGCTTGGGTAGGGGTGGACAGGGATGGGCACGGGGAAGTGTCGATGCCTCGCCATAGCCATGCCTCGCGATGCCTTTCGAGAGCTGTGGATCTGGGCGGGCATTTTAGCTTTTGGGCTGGGTCCGCTGTTGTTCTTGTTGCGCATGGAAGGAGTGGTGACATCGCTAGGTCTCGAGAGCGAGGGCCGTGGATGCCTGTGCAATTCCCTACCTATCGATAGGCGTCGATATCGATCGTCATCGATAGATATCGATGCCGATCAATATCGACGCCTATCGATAGGCCTCGATAGGTGCGGTTCTGGCGAGGCATGCAGAGCTTTTAGTCTGTGCGCCGTGTTGGTGTTGGTAGGCCCCGGGGCCTGTCGACATTGACCGTTGTTCGTGTCGAGGGCCCTTCCCGAGGACGGATTTCCCTACGTGTCGCTGGGGAACGACATCCAGAGACTTGGAGCCCTCGGGGTGTGCATGGATAGCTCTGCGTCCTGACAGGGAGCCATGCTGTGTGTTGGCATCGCTATCGATGGGGTTCGCCCTGCGTCGGCATCGAGAGACATGGCTAACTCTCGCTGGCCATCGCTGCCGAGATGCGGCGAGAGCTCTCAAAGCCCACGGGCCTCGCGAGCGATAGGGCTCTTGCTGTCGAGGGTGCTGTGTCTGGGGAGGCATGGATGGCGCTTGATTTGCCTAAGCTTGGGTAGGGGTGGATAGGGATGGGCACGGGGAAGTGTTGATGCCTCGCCATAGCCATGCCTCGCGATGCCTTTCGATAGCTGTGGATCTGGGCGGGCATTTTAGCTTTTGGGCTGGGGCCGCTGTTCTTCTTGTTGCGCATGGAAGGAGTGGTGACATCGCTAGGTGTCGAGAGCGAGGGCCGTGGATGCCTGTGCAATTCCCTACCTATCGATAGGCCTCGATATCGATCGTCATCGATAGATATCGATGCCGATCGATATCGAGGCCTATCGATAGGCCTCGATAGGTGCGGTTCTGGCGAGGCATGCAGAGCTTTTAGTCTGTGCGCCGTGTTGGTGTTGGTAGGCCCCGGGGCCTGTCGACATTGACCGTTGTTGGGGTCGAGGGCCCTTCCCGAGGACGGATTTCCCTACGTGTCGCTGGGGAACGACATCCAGAGACTTGGAGCCCTCGGGGTGTGCATGGATAGCTCTGCATCCTGACAGGGAGCCATGCTATGTGTTGGCATCGCTATCGATGGGGTTCGCCCTGCGTCGGCAACGAGAGACATCGCTAACTCTCGCTGGCCATCGCTGCCGAGATGCGGCGAGAGCTCTCAAAGCCCACGGGCCTCGCGAGCGATAGGGCTCTTGCTGTCGAGGGTGCTGTGTCTGGGGAGGCATGGATGGCGCTTGATTTGCCTAAGCTTGGGTAGGGGTGGATAGGGATGGGCACGGGGAAGTGTCGATGCCTCGCCATAGCCATGCCTCGCGATGCCTTTCGATAGCTGTGGATCTGGGCGGGCATTTTAGCTTTTGGGCTGGGTCCGCTGTTCTTCTTGTTGCGCATGGAAGGAGTGGTGACATCGCTAGGTCTCGAGAGCGAGGGCCGTGGATGCCTGTGCAATTCCCTACCTATCGATAGGCGTCGATATCGATCGTCATCGATAGATATCGATGCCGATCGATATCGAGGCCTATCGATAGGCCTCGATAGGTGCGGTTCTGGCGAGGCATGCAGAGCTTTTAGTCTGTGCGCCGTGTTGGTGTTGGTAGGCCCCGGGGCCTGTCGACATTGACCGTTGTTGGGGTCGAGGGCCCTTCCCGAGGACGGATTTCCCTACGTGTCGCTGGGGAACGACATCCAGAGACTTGGAGCCCTCGGGGTGTGCATGGATAGCTCTGCATCCTGACAGGGAGCCATGCTATGTGTTGGCATCGCTATCGATGGGGTTCGCCCTGCGTCGGCATCGAGAGACATGGCTAACTCTCGCTGGCCATCGCTGCCGAGATGCGGCGAGAGCTCTCAAAGCCCACGGGCCTCGCGAGCGATAGGGCTCTTGCTGTCGAGGGTGCTGTGTCTGGGGAGGCATGGATGCCGCTTGATTTGCCTAAGCTTGGGTAGGGGTGGACAGGGATGGGCACGGGGAAGTGTCGATGCCTCGCCATAGCCATGCCTCGCGATGCCTTTCGAGAGCTGTGGATCTGGGCGGGCATTTTAGCTTTTGGGCTGGGTCCGCTGTTGTTCTTGTTGCGCATGGAAGGAGTGGTGACATCGCTAGGTCTCGAGAGCGAGGGCCGTGGATGCCTGTGCAATTCCATACCTATCGATAGGCGTCGATATCGATCGTCATCGATAGATATCGATGCCGATCGATATCGAGGCCTATCGATAGGCCTCGATAGGTGCGGTTCTGGCGAGGCATGCAGAGCTTTTAGTCTGTGCGCCGTGTTGGTGTTGGTAGGCCCCGGGGCCTGTCGACATTGACCGTTGTTGGTGTCGAGGGCCCTTCCCGAGGACGGATTTCCCTACGTGTCGCTGGGGAACGACATCCAGAGACTTGGAGCCCTCGGGGTGTGCATGGACAGCTCTGCGTCCTGACAGGGATCCATGCTATGTGTTGGCATCGCTATCGATGGGGTTCGCCCTGCGTCGGCATCGAGAGACATGGCTAACTCTCGCTGGCCATCGCTGCCGAGATGCGGCGAGAGCTCTCAAAGCCCACGGGCCTCGCGAGCGATAGGGCTCTTGCTGTCGAGGGTGCTGTGTCTGGGGAGGCATGGATGCCGCTTGATTTGCCTAAGCTTGGGTAGGGGTGGACAGGGATGGGCACGGGGAAGTGTCGATGCCTCGCCATAGCCATGCCTCGCGATGCCTTTCGAGAGCTGTGGATCTGGGCGGGCATTTTAGCTTTTGGGCTGGGTCCGCTGTTCTTCTTGTTGCGCATGGAAGGAGTGGTGACATCGCTAGGTCTCGAGAGCGAGGGCCGTGGATGCCTGTGCAATTCCCTACCTATCGATAGGCCTCGATATCGATCGTCATCGATAGATATCGATGCCGATCGATATCGAGGCCTATCGATAGGCCTCGATAGGTGCGGTTCTGGCGAGGCATGCAGAGCTTTTAGTCTGTGCGCCGTGTTGGTGTTGGTAGGCCCCGGGGCCTGTCGACATTGACCGTTGTTGGTGTCGAGGGCCCTTCCCGAGGACGGATTTCCCTACGTGTCGCTGGGGAACGACATCCAGAGACTTGGAGCCCTCGGGGTGTGCATGGACAGCTCTGCGTCCTGACAGGGATCCATGCTATGTGTTGGCATCGCTATCGATGGGGTTCGCCCTGCGTCGGCATCGAGAGACATGGCTAACTCTCGCTGGCCATCGCTGCCGAGATGCGGCGAGAGCTCTCAAAGCCCACGGGCCTCGCGAGCGATAGGGCTCTTGCTGTCGAGGGTGCTGTGTCTGGGGAGGCATGGATGCCGCTTGATTTGCCTAAGCTTGGGTAGGGGTGGACAGGGATGGGCACGGGGAAGTGTCGATGCCTCGCCATAGCCATGCCTCGCGATGCCTTTCGATAGCTGTGGATCTGGGCGGGCATTTTAGCTTTTGGGCTGGGGCCGCTGTTGTTCTTGTTGCGCATGGAAGGAGTGGTGACATCGCTAGGTGTCGAGAGCGAGGGCCGTGGATGCCTGTGCAATTCCCTACCTATCGATAGGCGTCGATATCGATCGTCATCGATAGATATCGATGCCGATCAATATCGACGCCTATCGATAGGCCTCGATAGGTGCGGTTCTGGCGAGGCATGCAGAGCTTTTAGTCTGTGCGCCGTGTTGGTGTTGGTAGGCCCCGGGGCCTGTCGACATTGACCGTTGTTGGTGTCGAGGGCCCTTCCTGAGGACGGATTTCCCTACGTGTCGCTGGGGAACGACATCCAGAGACTTGGAGCCCTCGGGGTGTGCATGGATAGCTCTGCGTCCTGACAGGGATCCATGCTGTGTGTTGGCATCGCTATCGATGGGGTTCGCCCTGCGTCGGCATCGAGAGACATGGCTAACTCTCGCTGGCCATCGCTGCCGAGATGCGGCGAGAGCTCTCAAAGCCCACGGGCCTCGCGAGCGATAGGGCTCTTGCTGTCGAGGGTGCTGTGTCTGGGGAGGCATGGATGGCGCTTGATTTGCCTAAGCTTGGGTAGGGGTGGATAGGGATGGGCACGGGGAAGTGTCGATGCCTCGCCATAGCCATGCCTCGCGATGCCTTTCGAGAGCTGTGGATCTGGGCGGGCATTTTAGCTTTTGGGCTGGGGCCGCTGTTCTTCTTGTTGCGCATGGAAGGAGTGGTGACATCGCTAGGTGTCGAGAGCGAGGGCCGTGGATGCCTGTGCAATTCCCTACCTATCGATAGGCCTCGATATCGATCGTCATCGATAGATATCGATGCCGATCGATATCGAGGCCTATCGATAGGCCTCGATAGGTGCGGTTCTGGCGAGGCATGCAGAGCTTTTAGTCTGTGCGCCGTGTTGGTGTTGGTAGGCCCCGGGGCCTGTCGACATTGACCGTTGTTGGGGTCGAGGGCCCTTCCCGAGGACGGATTTCCCTACGTGTCGCTGGGGAACGACATCCAGAGACTTGGAGCCCTCGGGGTGTGCATGGATAGCTCTGCATCCTGACAGGGAGCCATGCTATGTGTTGGCATCGCTATCGATGGGGTTCGCCCTGCGTCGGCATCGAGAGACATGGCTAACTCTCGCTGGCCATCGCTGCCGAGATGCGGCGAGAGCTCTCAAAGCCCACGGGCCTCGCGAGCGATAGGGCTCTTGCTGTCGAGGGTGCTGTGTCTGGGGAGGCATGGATGGCGCTTGATTTGCCTAAGCTTGGGTAGGGGTGGATAGGGATGGGCACGGGGAAGTGTCGATGCCTCGCCATAGCCATGCCTCGCGATGCCTTTCGATAGCTGTGGATCTGGGCGGGCATTTTAGCTTTTGGGCTGGGTCCGCTGTTCTTCTTGTTGCGCATGGAAGGAGTGGTGACATCGCTAGGTCTCGAGAGCGAGGGCCGTGGATGCCTGTGCAATTCCCTACCTATCGATAGGCGTCGATATCGATCGTCATCGATAGATATCGATGACGATCGATATCGAGGCCTATCGATAGGCCTCGATAGGTGCGGTTCTGGCGAGGCATGCAGAGCTTTTAGTCTGTGCGCCGTGTTGGTGTTGGTAGGCCCCGGGGCCTGTCGACATTGACCGTTGTTGGGGTCGAGGGCCCTTCCCGAGGACGGATTTCCCTACGTGTCGCTGGGGAACGACATCCAGAGACTTGGAGCCCTCGGGGTGTGCATGGATAGCTCTGCATCCTGACAGGGAGCCATGCTATGTGTTGGCATCGCTATCGATGGGGTTCGCCCTGCGTCGGCATCGAGAGACATGGCTAACTCTCGCTGGCCATCGCTGCCGAGATGCGGCGAGAGCTCTCAAAGCCCACGGGCCTCGCGAGCGATAGGGCTCTTGCTGTCGAGGGTGCTGTGTCTGGGGAGGCATGGATGGCGCTTGATTTGCCTAAGCTTGGGTAGGGGTGGACAGGGATGGGCACGGGGAAGTGTCGATGCCTCGCCATAGCCATGCCTCGCGATGCCTTTCGATAGCTGTGGATCTGGGCGGGCATTTTAGCTTTTGGGCTGGGGCCGCTGTTGTTCTTGTTGCGCATGGAAGGAGTGGTGACATCGCTAGGTCTCGAGAGCGAGGGCCGTGGATGCCTGTGCAATTCCCTACCTATCGATAGGCGTCGATATCGATCGTCATCAATAGATATCGATGCCGATCGATATCGAGGCCTATCGATAGGCCTCGATAGGTGCGGTTCTGGCGAGGCATGCAGAGCTTTTAGTCTGTGCGCCGTGTTGGTGTTGGTAGGCCCCGGGGCCTGTCGACATTGACCGTTGTTGGTGTCGAGGGCCCTTCCCGAGGACGGATTTCCCTACGTGTCGCTGGGGAACGACATCCAGAGACTTGGAGCCCTCGGGGTGTGCATGGATAGCTCTGCGTCCTGACAGGGATCCATGCTATGTGTTGGCATCGCTATCGATGGGGTTCGCCCTGCGTCGGCATCGAGAGACATGGCTAACTCTCGCTGGCCATCGCTGCCGAGATGCGGCGAGAGCTCTCAAAGCCCACGGGCCTCGCGAGCGATAGGGCTCTTGCTGTCGAGGGTGCTGTGTCTGGGGAGGCATGGATGGCGCTTGATTTGCCTAAGCTTGGGTAGGGGTGGACAGGGATGGGCACGGGGAAGTGTCGATGCCTCGCCATAGCCATGCCTCGCGATGCCTTTCGATAGCTGTGGATGTGGGCGGGCATTTTAGCTTTTGGGCTGGGTCCGCTGTTGTTCTTGTTGCGCATGGAAGGAGTGGTGACATCGCTAGGTCTCGAGAGCGAGGGCCGTGGATGCCTGTGCAATTCCCTACCTATCGATAGGCGTCGATATCGATCGTCATCGATAGATATCGATGCCGATCGATATCGAGGCCTATCGATAGGCCTCGATAGGTGCGGTTCTGGCGAGGCATGCAGAGCTTTTAGTCTGTGCGCCGTGTTGGTGTTGGTAGGCCCCGGGGCCTGTCGACATTGACCGTTGTTGGGGTCGAGGGCCCTTCCCGAGGACGGATTTCCCTACGTGTCGCTGGGGAACGACATCCAGAGACTTGGAGCCCTCGGGGTGTGCATGGACAGCTCTGCGTCCTGACAGGGATCCATGCTATGTGTTGGCATCGCTATCGATGGGGTTCGCCCTGCGTCGGCATCGAGAGACATGGCTAACTCTCGCTGGCCATCGCTGCCGAGATGCGGCGAGAGCTCTCAAAGCCCACGGGCCTCGCGAGCGATAGGGCTCTTGCTGTCGAGGGTGCTGTGTCTGGGGAGGCATGGATGGCGCTTGATTTGCCTAAGCTTGGGTAGGGGTGGACAGGGATGGGCACGGGGAAGTGTCGATGCCTCGCCATAGCCATGCCTCGCGATGCCTTTCGAGAGCTGTGGATCTGGGCGGGCATTTTAGCTTTTGGGCTGGGGCCGCTGTTGTTCTTGTTGCGCATGGAAGGAGTGGTGACATCGCTAGGTCTCGAGAGCGAGGGCCGTGGATGCCTGTGCAATTCCCTACCTATCGATAGGCGTCGATATCGATCGTCATCGATAGATATCGATGCCGATCAATATCGACGCCTATCGATAGGCCTCGATAGGTGCGGTTCTGGCGAGGCATGCAGAGCTTTTAGTCTGTGCGCCGTGTTGGTGTTGGTAGGCCCCGGGGCCTGTCGACATTGACCGTTGTTGGGGTCGAGGGCCCTTCCCGAGGACGGATTTCCCTACGTGTCGCTGGGGAACGACATCCAGAGACTTGGAGCCCTCGGGGTGTGCATGGATAGCTCTGCGTCCTGACAGGGATCCATGCTATGTGTTGGCATCGCTATCGATGGGGTTCGCCCTGCGTCGGCATCGAGAGACATGGCTAACTCTCGCTGGCCATCGCTGCCGAGATGCGGCGAGAGCTCTCAAAGCCCACGGGCCTCGCGAGCGATAGGGCTCTTGCTGTCGAGGGTGCTGTGTCTGGGGAGGCATGGATGGCGCTTGATTTGCCTAAGCTTGGGTAGGGGTGGATAGGGATGGGCACGGGGAAGTGTCGATGCCTCGCCATAGCCATGCCTCGCGATGCCTTTCGATAGCTGTGGATCTGGGCGGGCATTTTAGCTTTTGGGCTGGGGCCGCTGTTGTTCTTGTTGCGCATGGAAGGAGTGGTGACATCGCTAGGTGTCGAGAGCGAGGGCCGTGGATGCCTGTGCAATTCCCTACCTATCGATAGGCGTCGATATCGATCGTCATCGATAGATATCGATGCCGATCGATATCGAGGCCTATCGATAGGCCTCGATAGGTGCGGTTCTGGCGAGGCATGCAGAGCTTTTAGTCTGTGCGCCGTGTTGGTGTTGGTAGGCCCCGGGGCCTGTCGACATTGACCGTTGTTGGGGTCGAGGGCCCTTCCCGAGGACGGATTTCCCTACGTGTCGCTGGGGAACGACATCCAGAGACTTGGAGCCCTCGGGGTGTGCATGGACAGCTCTGCGTCCTGACAGGGATCCATGCTATGTGTTGGCATCGCTATCGATGGGGTTCGCCCTGCGTCGGCATCGAGAGACATGGCTAACTCTCGCTGGCCATCGCTGCCGAGATGCGGCGAGAGCTCTCAAAGCCCACGGGCCTCGCGAGCGATAGGGCTCTTGCTGTCGAGGGTGCTGTGTCTGGGGAGGCATGGATGGCGCTTGATTTGCCTAAGCTTGGGTAGGGGTGGACAGGGATGGGCACGGGGAAGTGTCGATGCCTCGCCATAGCCATGCCTCGCGATGCCTTTCGATAGCTGTGGATCTGGGCGGGCATTTTAGCTTTTGGGCTGGGTCCGCTGTTCTTCTTGTTGCGCATGGAAGGAGTGGTGACATCGCTAGGTCTCGAGAGCGAGGGCCGTGGATGCCTGTGCAATTCCCTACCTATCGATAGGCGTCGATATCGATCGTCATCGATAGATATCGATGCCGATCGATATCGAGGCCTATCGATAGGCCTCGATAGCTGCGGTTCTGGCGAGGCATGCAGAGCTTTTAGTCTGTGCGCCGTGTTGGTGTTGGTAGGCCCCGGGGCCTGTCGACATTGACCGTTGTTGGTGTCGAGGGCCCTTCCCGAGGACGGATTTCCCTACGTGTCGCTGGGGAACGACATCCAGAGACTTGGAGCCCTCGGGGTGTGCATGGATAGCTCTGCATCCTGACAGGGAGCCATGCTATGTGTTGGCATCGCTATCGATGGGGTTCGCCCTGCGTCGGCATCGAGAGACATCGCTAACTCTCGCTGGCCATCGCTGCCGAGATGCGGCGAGAGCTCTCAAAGCCCACGGGCCTCGCGAGCGATAGGGCTCTTGCTGTCGAGGGTGCTGTGTCTGGGGAGGCATGGATGCCGCTTGATTTGCCTAAGCTTGGGTAGGGGTGGACAGGGATGGGCACGGGGAAGTGTCGATGCCTCGCCATAGCCATGCCTCGCGATGCCTTTCGAGAGCTGTGGATCTGGGCGGGCATTTTAGCTTTTGGGCTGGGGCCGCTGTTGTTCTTGTTGCGCATGGAAGGAGTGGTGACATCGCTAGGTCTCGAGAGCGAGGGCCGTGGATGCCTGTGCAATTCCCTACCTATCGATAGGCGTCGATATCGATCGTCATCGATAGATATCGATGCCGATCGATATCGAGGCCTATCGATAGGCCTCGATAGGTGCGGTTCTGGCGAGGCATGCAGAGCTTTTAGTCTGTGCGCCGTGTTGGTGTTGGTAGGCCCCGGGGCCTGTCGACATTGACCGTTGTTGGTGTCGAGGGCCCTTCCCGAGGACGGATTTCCCTACGTGTCGCTGGGGAACGACATCCAGAGACTTGGAGCCCTCGGGGTGTGCATGGGCAGCTCTGCGTCCTGACAGGGATCCATGCTATGTGTTGGCATCGCTATCGATGGGGTTCGCCCTGCGTCGGCATCGAGAGACATGGCTAACTCTCGCTGGCCATCGCTGCCGAGATGCGGCGAGAGCTCTCAAAGCCCACGGGCCTCGCGAGCGATAGGGCTCTTGCTGTCGAGGGTGCTGTGTCTGGGGAGGCATGGATGGCGCTTGATTTGCCTAAGCTTGGGTAGGGGTGGATAGGGATGGGCACGGGGAAGTGTCGATGCCTCGCCATAGCCATGCCTCGCGATGCCTTTCGATAGGTGTGGATCTGGGCGGGCATTTTAGCTTTTGGGCTGGGGCCGCTGTTGTTCTTGTTGCGCATGGAAGGAGTGGTGACATCGCTAGGTGTCGAGAGCGAGGGCCGTGGATGCCTGTGCAATTCCCTACCTATCGATAGGCGTCGATATCGATCGTCATCGATAGATATCGATGCCGATCGATATCGAGGCCTATCGATAGGCCTCGATAGGTGCGGTTCTGGCGAGGCATGCAGAGCTTTTAGTCTGTGCGCCGTGTTGGTGTTGGTAGGCCCCGGGGCCTGTCGACATTGACCGTTGTTGGTGTCGAGGGCCCTTCCCGAGGACGGATTTCCCTACGTGTCGCTGGGGAACGACATCCAGAGACTTGGAGCCCTCGGGGTGTGCATGGATAGCTCTGCATCCTGACAGGGAGCCATGCTATGTGTTGGCATCGCTATCGATGGGGTTCGCCCTGCGTCGGCATCGAGAGACATCGCTAACTCTCGCTGGCCATCGCTGCCGAGATGCGGCGAGAGCTCTCAAAGCCCACGGGCCTCGCGAGCGATAGGGCTCTTGCTGTCGAGGGTGCTGTGTCTGGGGAGGCATGGATGCCGCTTGATTTGCCTAAGCTTGGGTAGGGGTGGACAGGGATGGGCACGGGGAAGTGTCGATGCCTCGCCATAGCCATGCCTCGCGATGCCTTTCGATAGCTGTGGATCTGGGCGGGCATTTTAGCTTTTGGGCTGGGGCCGCTGTTGTTCTTGTTGCGCATGGAAGGAGTGGTGACATCGCTAGGTGTCGAGAGCGAGGGCCGTGGATGCCTGTGCAATTCCCTACCTATCGATAGGCGTCGATATCGATCGTCATCGATAGATATCGATGCCGATCGATATCGAGGCCTATCGATAGGCCTCGATAGGTGCGGTTCTGGCGAGGCATGCAGAGCTTTTAGTCTGTGCGCCGTGTTGGTGTTGGTAGGCCCCGGGGCCTGTCGACATTGACCGTTGTTGGTGTCGAGGGCCCTTCCCGAGGACGGATTTCCCTACGTGTCGCTGGGGAACGACATCCAGAGACTTGGAGCCCTCGGGGTGTGCATGGATAGCTCTGCATCCTGACAGGGAGCCATGCTATGTGTTGGCATCGCTATCGATGGGGTTCGCCCTGCGTCGGCATCGAGAGACATCGCTAACTCTCGCTGGCCATCGCTGCCGAGATGCGGCGAGAGCTCTCAAAGCCCACGGGCCTCGCGAGCGATAGGGCTCTTGCTGTCGAGGGTGCTGTGTCTGGGGAGGCATGGATGCCGCTTGATTTGCCTAAGCTTGGGTAGGGGTGGACAGGGATGGGCACGGGGAAGTGTCGATGCCTCGCCATAGCCATGCCTCGCGATGCCTTTCGATAGCTGTGGATCTGGGCGGGCATTTTAGCTTTTGGGCTGGGGCCGCTGTTCTTCTTGTTGCGCATGGAAGGAGTGGTGACATCGCTAGGTCTCGAGAGCGAGGGCCGTGGATGCCTGTGCAATTCCCTACCTATCGATAGGCGTCGATATCGATCGTCATCGATAGATATCGATGCCGATCGATATCGACGCCTATCGATAGGCCTCGATAGCTGCGGTTCTGGCGAGGCATGCAGAGCTTTTAGTCTGTGCGCCGTGTTGGTGTTGGTAGGCCCCGGGGCCTGTCGACATTGACCGTTGTTGGGGTCGAGGGCCCTTCCCGAGGACGGATTTCCCTACGTGTCGCTGGGGAGCGACATCCAGAGACTTGGAGCCCTCGGGGTGTGCATGGATAGCTCTGCATCCTGACAGGGAGCCATGCTATGTGTTGGCATCGCTATCGATGGGGTTCGCCCTGCGTCGGCATCGAGAGACATGGCTAACTCTCGCTGGCCATCGCTGCCGAGATGCGGCGAGAGCTCTCAAAGCCCACGGGCCTCGCGAGCGATAGGGCTCTTGCTGTCGAGGGTGCTGTGTCTGGGGAGGCATGGATGGCGCTTGATTTGCCTAAGCTTGGGTAGGGGTGGACAGGGATGGGCACGGGGAAGTGTCGATGCCTCGCCATAGCCATGCCTCGCGATGCCTTTCGAGAGCTGTGGATCTGGGCGGGCATTTTAGCTTTTGGGCTGGGGCCGCTGTTGTTCTTGTTGCACATGGAAGGAGTGGTGACATCGCTAGGTCTCGAGAGCGAGGGCCGTGGATGCCTGTGCAATTCCCTACCTATCGATAGGCGTCGATATCGATCGTCATCGATAGATATCGATGCCGATCAATATCGACGCCTATCGATAGGCCTCGATAGGTGCGGTTCTGGCGAGGCATGCAGAGCTTTTAGTCTGTGCGCCGTGTTGGTGTTGGTAGGCCCCGGGGCCTGTCGACATTGACCGTTGTT
This sequence comes from Dromaius novaehollandiae, assembly GCF_036370855.1. Lineage (NCBI taxonomy): Eukaryota > Metazoa > Chordata > Aves > Casuariiformes > Dromaiidae > Dromaius > Dromaius novaehollandiae. The sequence goes on from NC_088132.1 coordinate 79,780,777, forward strand.
CGTGTCGAGGGCCCTTCCTGAGGACGGATTTCCCTACGTGTCGCTGGGGAACGACATCCAGAGACTTGGAGCCCTCGGGGTGTGCATGGATAGCTCTGCATCCTGACAGGGAGCCATGCTATGTGTTGGCATCGCTATCGATGGGGTTCGTCCTGCGTCGGCATCGAGAGACATCGCTAACTCTCGCTGGCCATCGCTGCCGAGATGCGGCGAGAGCTCTCAAAGCCCACGGGCCTCGCGAGCGATAGGGCTCTTGCTGTCGAGGGTGCTGTGTCTGGGGAGGCATGGATGGCGCTTGATTTGCCTAAGCTTGGGTAGGGGTGGATAGGGATGGGCACGGGGAAGTGTCGATGCCTCGCCATAGCCATGCCTCGCGATGCCTTTCGATAGCTGTGGATCTGGGCGGGCATTTTAGCTTTTGGGCTGGGGCCGCTGTTCTTCTTGTTGCGCATGGAAGGAGTGGTGACATCGCTAGGTCTCGAGAGCGAGGGCCGTGGATGCCTGTGCAATTCCCTACCTATCGATAGGCGTCGATATCGATCGTCATCGATAGATATCGATGACGATCGATATCGAGGCCTATCGATAGGCCTCGATAGGTGCGGTTCTGGCGAGGCATGCAGAGCTTTTAGTCTGTGCGCCGTGTTGGTGTTGGTAGGCCCCGGGGCCTGTCGACATTGACCGTTGTTGGGGTCGAGGGCCCTTCCCGAGGACGGATTTCCCTACGTGTCGCTGGGGAACGACATCCAGAGACTTGGAGCCCTCGGGGTGTGCATGGATAGCTCTGCATCCTGACAGGGAGCCATGCTATGTGTTGGCATCGCTATCGATGGGGTTCGCCCTGCGTCGGCATCGAGAGACATGGCTAACTCTCGCTGGCCATCGCTGCCGAGATGCGGCGAGAGCTCTCAAAGCCCACGGGCCTCGCGAGCGATAGGGCTCTTGCTGTCGAGGGTGCTGTGTCTGGGGAGGCATGGATGCCGCTTGATTTGCCTAAGCTTGGGTAGGGGTGGACAGGGATGGGCACGGGGAAGTGTCGATGCCTCGCCATAGCCATGCCTCGCGATGCCTTTCGAGAGCTGTGGATCTGGGCGGGCATTTTAGCTTTTGGGCTGGGGCCGCTGTTGTTCTTGTTGCGCATGGAAGGAGTGGTGACATCGCTAGGTGTCGAGAGCGAGGGCCGTGGATGCCTGTGCAATTCCCTACCTATCGATAGGCGTCGATATCGATCGTCATCGATAGATATCGATGCCGATCAATATCGACGCCTATCGATAGGCCTCGATAGGTGCGGTTCTGGCGAGGCATGCAGAGCTTTTAGTCTGTGCGCCGTGTTGGTGTTGGTAGGCCCCGGGGCCTGTCGACATTGACCGTTGTTCGTGTCGAGGGCCCTTCCTGAGGACGGATTTCCCTACGTGTCGCTGGGGAACGACATCCAGAGACTTGGAGCCCTCGGGGTGTGCATGGATAGCTCTGCGTCCTGACAGGGAGCCATGCTGTGTGTTGGCATCGCTATCGATGGGGTTCGCCCTGCGTCGGCATCGAGAGACATGGCTAACTCTCGCTGGCCATCGCTGCCGAGATGCGGCGAGAGCTCTCAAAGCCCACGGGCCTCGCGAGCGATAGGGCTCTTGCTGTCGAGGGTGCTGTGTCTGGGGAGGCATGGATGGCGCTTGATTTGCCTAAGCTTGGGTAGGGGTGGATAGGGATGGGCACGGGGAAGTGTCGATGCCTCGCCATAGCCATGCCTCGCGATGCCTTTCGAGAGCTGTGGATCTGGGCGGGCATTTTAGCTTTTGGGCTGGGGCCGCTGTTGTTCTTGTTGCGCATGGAAGGAGTGGTGACATCGCTAGGTCTCGAGAGCGAGGGCCGTGGATGCCTGTGCAATTCCCTACCTATCGATAGGCGTCGATATCGATCGTCATCGATAGATATCGATGCCGATCGATATCGACGCCTATCGATAGGCCTCGATAGCTGCGGTTCTGGCGAGGCATGCAGAGCTTTTAGTCTGTGCGCCGTGTTGGTGTTGGTAGGCCCCGGGGCCTGTCGACATTGACCGTTGTTGGGGTCAACGGCCTTTCCCGAGGACGGATTTCCCTACGTGTCGCTGGGGAACGACATCCAGAGACGTGGAGCCCTTGGGGTGTGCATGGATAGCTCTGCGTCCTGACAGGGAGCCATGCTATGTGTTGGCATCGCTATCGATGGGGTTCGCCCTGCGTCGGCATCGAGAGACATCGCTAACTCTCGCTGGCCATCGCTGCCGAGATGCGGCGAGAGCTCTCAAAGCCCACGGGCCTCGCGAGCGATAGGGCTCTTGCTGTCGAGGGTGCTGTGTCTGGGGAGGCATGGATGGCGCTTGATTTGCCTAAGCTTGGGTAGGGGTGGATAGGGATGGGCACGGGGAAGTGTCGATGCCTCGCCATAGCCATGCCTCGCGATGCCTTTCGAGAGCTGTGGATCTGGGCGGGCATTTTAGCTTTTGGGCTGGGGCCGCTGTTGTTCTTGTTGCACATGGAAGGAGTGGTGACATCGCTAGGTGTCGAGAGCGAGGGCCGTGGATGCCTGTGCAATTCCCTACCTATCGATAGGCGTCGATATCGATCGTCATCGATAGATATCGATGCCGATCAATATCGACGCCTATCGATAGGCCTCGATAGGTGCGGTTCTGGCGAGGCATGCAGAGCTTTTAGTCTGTGCGCCGTGTTGGTGTTGGTAGGCCCCGGGGCCTGTCGACATTGACCGTTGTTCGTGTCGAGGGCCCTTCCTGAGGACGGATTTCCCTACGTGTCGCTGGGGAACGACATCCAGAGACTTGGAGCCCTCGGGGTGTGCATGGATAGCTCTGCGTCCTGACAGGGAGCCATGCTGTGTGTTGGCATCGCTATCGATGGGGTTCGCCCTGCGTCGGCATCGAGAGACATGGCTAACTCTCGCTGGCCATCGCTGCCGAGATGCGGCGAGAGCTCTCAAAGCCCACGGGCCTCGCGAGCGATAGGGCTCTTGCTGTCGAGGGTGCTGTGTCTGGGGAGGCATGGATGGCGCTTGATTTGCCTAAGCTTGGGTAGGGGTGGATAGGGATGGGCACGGGGAAGTGTCGATGCCTCGCCATAGCCATGCCTCGCGATGCCTTTCGATAGCTGTGGATCTGGGCGGGCATTTTAGCTTTTGGGCTGGGGCCGCTGTTCTTCTTGTTGCGCATGGAAGGAGTGGTGACATCGCTAGGTGTCGAGAGCGAGGGCCGTGGATGCCTGTGCAATTCCCTACCTATCGATAGGCGTCGATATCGATTGTCATCGATAGATATCGATGCCGATCGATATCGAGGCCTATCGATAGGCCTCGATAGGTGCGGTTCTGGCGAGGCATGCAGAGCTTTTAGTCTGTGCGCCGTGTTGGTGTTGGTAGGCCCCGGGGCCTGTCGACATTGACCGTTGTTGGGGTCGAGGGCCCTTCCCGAGGACGGATTTCCCTACGTGTCGCTGGGGAGCGACATCCAGAGACTTGGAGCCCTCGGGGTGTGCATGGATAGCTCTGCATCCTGACAGGGAGCCATGCTATGTGTTGGCATCGCTATCGATGGGGTTCGCCCTGCGTCAGCATCGAGAGACATCGCTAACTCTCGCTGGCCATCACTGCCGAGATGCGGCGAGAGCTCTCAAAGCCCACAGGCCTCGCGAGCGATAGGGCTCTTGCTGTCGAGGGTGCTGTGTCTGGGGAGGCATGGATGGCGCTTGATTTGCCTAAGCTTGGGTAGGGGTGGATAGGGATGGGCACGGGGAAGTGTTGATGCCTCGCCATAGCCATGCCTCGCGATGCCTTTCGATAGCTGTGGATCTGGGCGGGCATTTTAGCTTTTGGGCTGGGGCCGCTGTTGTTCTTGTTGCGCATGGAAGGAGTGGTGACATCGCTAGGTCTCGAGAGCGAGGGCCGTGGATGCCTGTGCAATTCCCTACCTATCGATAGGCGTCGATATCGATCGTCATCGATAGATATCGATGCCGATCGATATCGAGGCCTATCGATAGGCCTCGGTAGCTGTGGTTCTGGCGAGGCATGCAGAGCTTTTAGTCTGTGCGCCGTGTTGGTGTTGGTAGGCCCCGGGGCCTGTCGACATTGACCGTTGTTGGGGTCGAGGGCCCTTCCCGAGGACGGATTTCCCTACGTGTCGCTGGGGAACGACATCCAGAGACTTGGAGCCCTCGGGGTGTGCATGGATAGCTCTGCATCCTGACAGGGAGCCATGCTATGTGTTGGCATCGCTATCGATGGGGTTCGCCCTGCGTCGGCATCGAGAGACATGGCTAACTCTCGCTGGCCATCGCTGCCGAGATGCGGCGAGAGCTCTCAAAGCCCACGGGCCTCGCGAGCGATAGGGCTCTTGCTGTCGAGGGTGCTGTGTCTGGGGAGGCATGGATGGCGCTTGATTTGCCTAAGCTTGGGTAGGGGTGGATAGGGATGGGCACGGGGAAGTGTCGATGCCTCGCCATAGCCATGCCTCGCGATGCCTTTCGATAGCTGTGGATCTGGGCGGGCATTTTAGCTTTTGGGCTGGGGCCGCTGTTGTTCTTGTTGCGCATGGAAGGAGTGGTGACATCGCTAGGTCTCGAGAGCGAGGGCCGTGGATGCCTGTGCAATTCCCTACCTATCGATAGGCCTCGATATCGATCGTCATCGATAGATATCGATGCCGATCGATATCGAGGCCTATCGATAGGCCTCGGTAGCTGTGGTTCTGGCGAGGCATGCAGAGCTTTTAGTCTGTGCGCCGTGTTGGTGTTGGTAGGCCCCGGGGCCTGTCGACATTGACCGTTGTTGGGGTCGAGGGCCCTTCCCGAGGACGGATTTCCCTACGTGTCGCTGGGGAGCGACATCCAGAGACTTGGAGCCCTCGGGGTGTGCATGGATAGCTCTGCATCCTGACAGGGAGCCATGCTATGTGTTGGCATCGCTATCGATGGGGTTCGCCCTGCGTCGGCATCGAGAGACATGGCTAACTCTCGCTGGCCATCGCTGCCGAGATGCGGCGAGAGCTCTCAAAGCCCACGGGCCTCGCGAGCGATAGGGCTCTTGCTGTCGAGGGTGCTGTGTCTGGGGAGGCATGGATGGCGCTTGATTTGCCTAAGCTTGGGTAGGGGTGGATAGGGATGGGCACGGGGAAGTGTCGATGCCTCGCCATAGCCATGCCTCGCGATGCCTTTCGATAGCTGTGGATCTGGGCGGGCATTTTAGCTTTTGGGCTGGGGCCGCTGTTGTTCTTGTTGCGCATGGAAGGAGTGGTGACATCGCTAGGTCTCGAGAGCGAGGGCCGTGGATGCCTGTGCAATTCCCTACCTATCGATAGGCCTCGATATCGATCGTCATCGATAGATATCGATGCCGATCGATATCGAGGCCTATCGATAGGCCTCGATAGGTGCGGTTCTGGCGAGGCATGCAGAGCTTTTAGTCTGTGCGCCGTGTTGGTGTTGGTAGGCCCCGGGGCCTGTCGACATTGACCGTTGTTGGGGTCGAGGGCCCTTCCCGAGGACGGATTTCCCTACGTGTCGCTGGGGAACGACATCCAGAGACTTGGAGCCCTCGGGGTGTGCCTGGATAGCTCTGCATCCTGACAGGGAGCCATGCTATGTGTTGGCATCGCTATCGATGGGGTTCGCCCTGCGTCGGCATCGAGAGACATGGCTAACTCTCGCTGGCCATCGCTGCCGAGATGCGGCGAGAGCTCTCAAAGCCCACGGGCCTCGCGAGCGATAGGGCTCTTGCTGTCGAGGGTGCTGTGTCTGGGGAGGCATGGATGGCGCTTGATTTGCCTAAGCTTGGGTAGGGGTGGATAGGGATGGGCACGGGGAAGTGTCGATGCCTCGCCATAGCCATGCCTCGCGATGCCTTTCGATAGCTGTGGATCTGGGCGGGCATTTTAGCTTTTGGGCTGGGGCCGCTGTTGTTCTTGTTGCGCATGGAAGGAGTGGTGACATCGCTAGGTCTCGAGAGCGAGGGCCGTGGATGCCTGTGCAATTCCCTACCTATCGATAGGCGTCGATATCGATCGTCATCGATAGATATCGATGCCGATCGCTATCGAGGCCTATCGATAGGCCTCGATAGGTGCGGTTCTGGCGAGGCATGCAGAGCTTTTAGTCTGTGCGCCGTGTTGGTGTTGGTAGGCCCCGGGGCCTGTCGACATTGACCGTTGTTGGGGTCGAGGGCCCTTCCCGAGGACGGATTTCCCTACGTGTCGCTGGGGAACGACATCCAGAGACTTGGAGCCCTCGGGGTGTGCATGGATAGCTCTGCATCCTGACAGGGAGCCATGCTATGTGTTGGCATCGCTATCGATGGGGTTCGCCCTGCGTCGGCATCGAGAGACATGGCTAACTCTCGCTGGCCATCGCTGCCGAGATGCGGCGAGAGCTCTCAAAGCCCACGGGCCTCGCGAGCGATAGGGCTCTTGCTGTCGAGGGTGCTGTGTCTGGGGAGGCATGGATGCCGCTTGATTTGCCTAAGCTTGGGTAGGGGTGGACAGGGATGGGCACGGGGAAGTGTCGATGCCTCGCCATAGCCATGCCTCGCGATGCCTTTCGAGAGCTGTGGATCTGGGCGGGCATTTTAGCTTTTGGGCTGGGGCCGCTGTTGTTCTTGTTGCGCATGGAAGGAGTGGTGACATCGCTAGGTGTCGAGAGCGAGGGCCGTGGATGCCTGTGCAATTCCCTACCTATCGATAGGCGTCGATATCGATCGTCATCGATAGATATCGATGCCGATCAATATCGACGCCTATCGATAGGCCTCGATAGGTGCGGTTCTGGCGAGGCATGCAGAGCTTTTAGTCTGTGCGCCGTGTTGGTGTTGGTAGGCCCCGGGGCCTGTCGACATTGACCGTTGTTGGTGTCGAGGGCCCTTCCTGAGGACGGATTTCCCTACGTGTCGCTGGGGAACGACATCCAGAGACTTGGAGCCCTCGGGGTGTGCATGGATAGCTCTGCGTCCTGACAGGGATCCATGCTGTGTGTTGGCATCGCTATCGATGGGGTTCGCCCTGCGTCGGCATCGAGAGACATGGCTAACTCTCGCTGGCCATCGCTGCCGAGATGCGGCGAGAGCTCTCAAAGCCCACGGGCCTCGCGAGCGATAGGGCTCTTGCTGTCGAGGGTGCTGTGTCTGGGGAGGCATGGATGGCGCTTGATTTGCCTAAGCTTGGGTAGGGGTGGATAGGGATGGGCACGGGGAAGTGTCGATGCCTCGCCATAGCCATGCCTCGCGATGCCTTTCGATAGCTGTGGATCTGGGCGGTCATTTTAGCTTTTGGGCTGGGGCCGCTGTTCTTCTTGTTGCGCATGGAAGGAGTGGTGACATCGCTAGGTCTCGAGAGCGAGGGCCGTGGATGCCTGTGCAATTCCCTACCTATCGATAGGCGTCGATATCGATCGTCATCGATAGATATCGATGCCGATCGATATCGAGGCCTATCGATAGGCCTCGATAGCTGCGGTTCTGGCGAGGCATGCAGAGCTTTTAGTCTGTGCGCCGTGTTGGTGTTGGTAGGCCCCGGGGCCTGTCGACATTGACCGTTGTTGGGGTCGAGGGCCCTTCCCGAGGACGGATTTCCCTACGTGTCGCTGGGGAACGACATCCAGAGACTTGGAGCCCTTGGGGTGTGCATGGATAGCTCTGCATCCTGACAGGGAGCCATGCTATGTGTTGGCATCGCTATCGATGGGGTTCGCCCTGCGTCGGCATCGAGAGACATGGCTAACTCTCGCTGGCCATCGCTGCCGAGATGCGGCGAGAGCTCTCAAAGCCCACGGGCCTCGCGAGCGATAGGGCTCTTGCTGTCGAGGGTGCTGTGTCTGGGGAGGCATGGATGGCGCTTGATTTGCCTAAGCTTGGGTAGGGGTGGACAGGGATGGGCACGGGGAAGTGTCGATGCCTCGCCATAGCCATGCCTCGCGATGCCTTTCGATAGCTGTGGATCTGGGCGGGCATTTTAGCTTTTGGGCTGGGGCCGCTGTTGTTCTTGTTGCGCATGGAAGGAGTGGTGACATCGCTAGGTGTCGAGAGCGAGGGCCGTGGATGCCTGTGCAATTCCCTACCTATCGATAGGCGTCGATATCAATCGTCATCGATAGATATCGATGCCGATCGATATCGACGCCTATCAATAGGCCTCGATAGGTGCGGTTCTGGCGAGGCATGCAGAGCTTTTAGTCTGTGCGCCGTGTTGGTGTTGGTAGGCCCCGGGGCCTGTCAACATTGACCGTTGTTGGGGTCGAGGGCCCTTCCCGAGGACGGATTTCCCTACGTGTCGCTGGGGAGCGACATCCAGAGACTTGGAGCCCTCGGGGTGTGCATGGATAGCTCTGCATCCTGACAGGGAGCCATGCTATGTGTTGGCATCGCTATCGATGGGGTTCGCCCTGCGTCGGCATCGAGAGACATGGCTAACTCTCGCTGGCCATCGCTGCCGAGATGCGGCGAGAGCTCTCAAAGCCCACGGGCCTCGCGAGCGATAGGGCTCTTGCTGTCGAGGGTGCTGTGTCTGGGGAGGCATGGATGGCGCTTGATTTGCCTAAGCTTGGGTAGGGGTGGATAGGGATGGGCACGGGGAAGTGTCGATGCCTCGCCATAGCCATGCCTCGCGATGCCTTTCGATAGTTGTGGATCTGGGCGGGCATTTTAGCTTTTGGGCTGGGGCCGCTGTTCTTCTTGTTGCGCATGGAAGGAGTGGTGACATCGCTAGGTCTCGAGAGCGAGGGCCGTGGATGCCTGTGCAATTCCCTACCTATCGATAGGCGTCGATATCGATCGTCATCGATAGATATCGATGCCGATCGATATCGACGCCTATCGATAGGTCTCGATAGCTGCGGTTCTGGCGAGGCATGCAGAGCTTTTAGTCTGTGCGCCGTGTTGGTGTTGGTAGGCCCCGGGGCCTGTTGACATTGACCGTTGTTGGGGTCGAGGGCCCTTCCCGAGGACGGATTTCCCTACGTGTCGCTGGGGAGCGACATCCAGAGACTTGGAGCCCTCGGGGTGTGCATGGATAGCTCTGCATCCTGACAGGGAGCCATGCTATGTGTTGGCATCGCTATCGATGGGGTTCGCCCTGCGTCGGCATCGAGACATCGCTAACTCTCGCTGGCCATCGCTGCCGAGATGCGGCGAGAGCTCTCAAAGCCCACGGGCCTCGCGAGCGATAGGGCTCTTGCTGTCGAGGGTGCTGTGTCTGGGGAGGCATGGATGGCGCTTGATTTGCCTAAGCTTGGGTAGGGGTGGACAGGGATGGGCACGGGGAAGTGTCGATGCCTCGCCATAGCCATGCCTCGCGATGCCTTTCGATAGCTGTGGATCTGGGCGGGCATTTTAGCTTTTGGGCTGGGGCCGCTGTTCTTCTTGTTGCGCATGGAAGGAGTGGTGACATCGCTAGGTGTCGAGAGCGAGGGCCGTGGATGCCTGTGCAATTCCCTACCTATCGATAGGCGTCGCTATTGATCGTCATCGATAGATATCGATGCCGATCGATATCGAGGCCTATCGATAGGTCTCGATTGCTGCAGTTCTGGTGAGGCATGCAGAGCTTTTAGTCTGTGCGCCGTGTTGGTGTTGGTAGGCCCCGGGGCCTGTCGACATTGACCGTTGTTGGGGTCGAGGGCCCTTCCCGAGGACGGATTTCCCTACGTGTCGCTGGGGAGCGACATCCAGAGACTTGGAGCCCTCGGGGTGTGCATGGATAGCTCTGCATCCTGACAGGGAGCCATGCTATGTGTTGGCATCGCTATCGATGGGGTTCGCCCTGCGTCGGCATCGAGAGACATGGCTAACTCTCGCTGGCCATCGCTGCCGAGATGCGGCGAGAGCTCTCAAAGCCCACGGGCCTCGCGAGCGATAGGGCTCTTGCTGTCGAGGGTGCTGTGTCTGGGGAGGCATGGATGGCGCTTGATTTGCCTAAGCTTGGGTAGGGGTGGATAGGGATGGGCACGGGGAAGTGTCGATGCCTCGCCATAGCCATGCCTCGCGATGCCTTTCGATAGCTGTGGATCTGGGCGGGCATTTTAGCTTTTGGGCTGGGGCCGCTGTTCTTCTTGTTGCGCATGGAAGGAGTGGTGACATCGCTAGGTGTCGAGAGCGAGGGCCGTGGATGCCTGTGCAATTCCCTACCTATCGATAGGCGTCGATATCGATCGTCATCGATAGATATCGATGCCGATCGATATCGACGCCTATCGATAGGTCTCGATAGCTGCGGTTCTGGCGAGGCATGCAGAGCTTTTAGTCTGTGCGCCGTGTTGGTGTTGGTAGGCCCCGGGGCCTGTCGACATTGACCGTTGTTGGGGTCGAGGGCCCTTCCCGAGGACGGATTTCCCTACGTGTCGCTGGGGAGCGACATCCAGAGACTTGGAGCCCTCGGGGTGTGCATGGATAGCTCTGCATCCTGACAGGGAGCCATGCTATGTGTTGGCATCGCTATCGATGGGGTTCGCCCTGCGTCGGCATCGAGAGACATCGCTAACTCTCGCTGGCCATCGCTGCCGAGATGCGGCGAGAGCTCTCAAAGCCCACGGGCCTCGCGAGCGATAGGGCTCTTGCTGTCGAGGGTGCTGTGTCTGGGGAGGCATGGATGGCGCTTGATTTGCCTAAGCTTGGGTAGGGGTGGACAGGGATGGGCACGGGGAAGTGTTGATGCCTCGCCATAGCCATGCCTCGCGATGCCTTTCGATAGCTGTGGATCTGGGCGGGCATTTTAGCTTTTGGGCTGGGGCCGCTGTTCTTCTTGTTGCGCATGGAAGGAGTGGTGACATCGCTAGGTGTCGAGAGCGAGGGCCGTGGATGCCTGTGCAATTCCCTACCTATCGATAGGCGTCGATATCGATCGTCATCGATAGATATCGATGCCGATCGATATCGACGCCTATCGATAGGCCTCGATAGGTGCGGTTCTGGCGAGGCATGCAGAGCTTTTAGTCTGTGCGCCGTGTTGGTGTTGGTAGGCCCCGGGGCCTGTCGACATTGACTGTTGTTGGGGTCAAGGGCCATTCCCGAGTACGGATTTCAGTACGTGTCGCTGGGGAACGACATCCAGAGACTTGGAGCCCTCGGGGTGTGCATGGATAGCTCTGCGTCCTGACAGGGAGCCATGCTATGTGTTGGCATCGCTATCGATGGGGTTCGCCCTGCGTCGGCATCGAGAGACATCGCTAACTCTCGCTGGCCATCGCTGCCGAGATGCGGCGAGAGCTCTCAAAGCCCACGGGCCTCGCGAGCGATAGGGCTCTTGCTGTCGAGGGTGCTGTGTCTGGGGAGGCATGGATGGCGCTTGATTTGCCTAAGCTTGGGTAGGGGTGGATAGGGATGGGCACGGGGAAGTGTCGATGCCTCGCCATAGCCATGCCTCGCGATGCCTTTCGATAGCTGTGGATCTGGGCGGGCATTTTAGCTTTTGGGCTGGGGCCGCTGTTCTTCTTGTTGCGCATGGAAGGAGTGGTGACATCGCTAGGTCTCGAGAGCGAGGGCCGTGGATGCCTGTGCAATTCCCTACCTATCGATAGGCGTCGCTATCGATCGTCATCGATAGATATCGATGCCGATCGATATCGAGGCCTATCGATAGGCCTCGATAGCTGCGGTTCTGGCGAGGCATGCAGAGCTTTTAGTCTGTGCGCCGTGTTGGTGTTGGTAGGCCCCGGGGCCTGTCGACATTGACCGTTGTTGGGGTCGAGGGCCCTTCCCGAGGACGGATTTCCCTACGTGTCGCTGGGGAACGACATCCAGAGACTTGGAGCCCTCGGGGTGTGCATGGATAGCTCTGCATCCTGACAGGGAGCCATGCTATGTGTTGGCATCGCTATCGATGGGGTTCGCCCTGCGTCGGCATCGAGAGACATGGCTAACTCTCGCTGGCCATCGCTGCCGAGATGCGGCGAGAGCTCTCAAAGCCCACGGGCCTCGCGAGCGATAGGGCTCTTGCTGTCGAGGGTGCTGTGTCTGGGGAGGCATGGATGGCGCTTGATTTGCCTAAGCTTGGGTAGGGGTGGATAGGGATGGGCACGGGGAAGTGTCGATGCCTCGCCATAGCCATGCCTCGCGATGCCTTTCGATAGCTGTGGATCTGGGCGGGCATTTTAGCTTTTGGGCTGGGGCCGCTGTTGTTCTTGTTGCGCATGGAAGGAGTGGTGACATCGCTAGGTCTCGAGAGCGAGGGCCGTGGATGCCTGTGCAATTCCCTACCTATCGATAGGCGTCGATATCGATCGTCATCGATAGATATCGATGCCGATCGATATCGAGGCCTATCGATAGGCCTCGATAGGTGCGGTTCTGGCGAGGCATGCAGAGCTTTTAGTCTGTGCGCCGTGTTGGTGTTGGTAGGCCCCGGGGCCTGTCGACATTGACTGTTGTTGGGGTCAAGGGCCATTCCCGAGTACGGATTTCCCTACGTGTCCCTGGGGAACGACATCCAGAGACTTGGAGCCCTCGGGGTGTGCATGGATAGCTCTGCGTCCTGACAGGGAGCCATGCTATGTGTTGGCATCGCTATCGATGGGGTTCGCCCTGCGTCAGCATCGAGAGACATGGCTAACTCTCGCTGGCCATCGCTGCCGAGATGCGGCGAGAGCTCTCAAAGCCCACGGGCCTCGCGAGCAATAGGGCTCTTGCTGTCGAGGGTGCTGTGTCTGGGGAGGCATGGATGGCGCTTGATTTGCCTAAGCTTGGGTAGGGGTGGATAGGGATGGGCACGGGGAAGTGTCGATGCCTCGCCATAGCCATGCCTCGCAATGCCTTTCGATAGCTGTGGATCTGGGCGGGCATTTTAGCTTTTGGGCTGGGGCCGCTGTTCTTCTTGTTGCGCATGGAAGGAGTGGTGACATCGCTAGGTCTCGAGAGCGAGGGCCGTGGATGCCTGTGCAATTCCCTACCTATCGATAGGCGTCGATATCGATCGTCATCGATAGATATCGATGCCGATCGATATCGAGGCCTATCGATAGGCCTCGATAGGTGCGGTTCTGGCGAGGCATGCAGAGCTTTTAGTCTGTGCGCCGTGTTGGTGTTGGTAGGCCCCGGGGCCTGTCGACATTGACCGTTGTTGGGGTCGAGGGCCCTTCCCGAGGACGGATTTCCCTACGTGTCGCTGGGGAACGACATCCAGAGACTTGGAGCCCTCGGGGTGTGCATGGATAGCTCTGCATCCTGACAGGGAGCCATGCTATGTGTTGGCATCGCTATCGATGGGGTTCGCCCTGCGTCGGCATCGAGAGACATCGCTAACTCTCGCTGGCCATCGCTGCCGAGATGCGGCGAGAGCTCTCAAAGCCCACGGGCCTCGCGAGCGATAGGGCTCTTGCTGTCGAGGGTGCTGTGTCTGGGGAGGCATGGATGGCGCTTGATTTGCCTAAGCTTGGGTAGGGGTGGATAGGGATGGGCACGGGGAAGTGTCGATGCCTCGCCATAGCCATGCCTCGCGATGCCTTTCGATAGCTGTGGATCTGGGCGGGCATTTTAGCTTTTGGGCTGGGGCCGCTGTTCTTCTTGTTGCGCATGGAAGGAGTGGTGACATCGCTAGGTCTCGAGAGCGAGGGCCGTGGATGCCTGTGCAATTCCCTACCTATCGATAGGCGTCGATATCGATCGTCATCGATAGATATCGATGCCGATCGATATCGACGCCTATCGATAGGCCTCGATTGCTGCGGTTCTGGCGAGGCATGCAGAGCTTTTAGTCTGTGCGCCGTGTTGGTGTTGGTAGGCCCCGGGGCCTGTCGACATTGACCGTTGTTGGGGTCGAGGGCCCTTCCCGAGGACGGATTTCCCTACGTGTCGCTGGGGAACGACATCCAGAGACTTGGAGCCCTCGGGGTGTGCATGGATAGCTCTGCATCCTGACAGGGAGCCATGCTATGTGTTGGCATCGCTATCGATGGGGTTCGCCCTGCGTCAGCATCGAGAGACATCGCTAACTCTCGCTGGCCATCGCTGCCGAGATGCGGCGAGAGCTCTCAAAGCCCACGGGCCTCGCGAGCGATAGGGCTCTTGCTGTCGAGGGTGCTGTGTCTGGGGAGGCATGGATGGCGCTTGATTTGCCTAAGCTTGGGTAGGGGTGGATAGGGATGGGCACGGGGAAGTGTCGATGCCTCGCCATAGCCATGCCTCGCGATGCCTTTCGATAGCTGTGGATCTGGGCGGGCATTTTAGCTTTTGGGCTGGGGCCGCTGTTCTTCTTGTTGCGCATGGAAGGAGTGGTGACATCGCTAGGTCTCGAGAGCGAGGGCCGTGGATGCCTGTGCAATTCCCTACCTATCGATAGGCGTCGATATCGATCGTCATCGATAGATATCGATGCCGATCGATATCGACGCCTATCGATAGGCCTCGATTGCTGCGGTTCTGGCGAGGCATGCAGAGCTTTTAGTCTGTGCGCCGTGTTGGTGTTGGTAGGCCCCGGGGCCTGTCGACATTGACCGTTGTTGGGGTCGAGGGCCCTTCCCGAGGACGGATTTCCCTACGTGTCGCTGGGGAACGACATCCAGAGACTTGGAGCCCTCGGGGTGTGCATGGATAGCTCTGCATCCTGACAGGGAGCCATGCTATGTGTTGGCATCGCTATCGATGGGGTTCGCCCTGCGTCGGCATCGAGAGACATCGCTAACTCTCGCTGGCCATCGCTGCCGAGATGCGGCGAGAGCTCTCAAAGCCCACGGGCCTCGCGAGCGATAGGGCTCTTGCTGTCGAGGGTGCTGTGTCTGGGGAGGCATGGATGGCGCTTGATTTGCCTAAGCTTGGGTAGGGGTGGATAGGGATGGGCACGGGGAAGTGTCGATGCCTCGCCATAGCCATGCCTCGCAATGCCTTTCGATAGCTGTGGATCTGGGCGGGCATTTTAGCTTTTGGGCTGGGGCCGCTGTTGTTCTTGTTGCGCATGGAAGGAGTGGTGACATCGCTAGGTCTCGAGAGCGAGGGCCGTGGATGCCTGTGCAATTCCCTACCTATCGATAGGCGTCGATATCGATCGTCATCGATAGATATCGATGCCGATCGATATCGACGCCTATCGATAGGTCTCGATAGCTGCGGTTCTGGCGAGGCATGCAGAGCTTTTAGTCTGTGCGCCGTGTTGGTGTTGGTAGGCCCCGGGGCCTGTCGACATTGACCGTTGTTGGGGTCGAGGGCCCTTCCCGAGGACGGATTTCCCTTCGTGTCGCTGGGGAACGACATCCAGAGACTTGGAGCCCTCGGGGTGTGCATGGATAGCTCTGCATCCTGACAGGGAGCCATGCTATGTGTTGGCATCGCTATCGATGGGGTTCACCCTGCGTCGGCATCGAGAGACATGGCTAACTCTCGCTGGCCATCGCTGCCGAGATGCGGCGAGAGCTCTCAAAGCCCACGGGCCTCGCGAGCGATAGGGCTCTTGCTGTCGAGGGTGCTGTGTCTGGGGAGGCATGGATGGCGCTTGATTTGCCTAAGCTTGGGTAGGGGTGGATAGGGATGGGCACGGGGAAGTGTCGATGCCTCGCCATAGCCATGCCTCGCGATGCCTTTCGATAGCTGTGGATCTGGGCGGGCATTTTAGCTTTTGGGCTGGGGCCGCTGTTGTTCTTGTTGCGCATGGAAGGAGTGGTGACATCGCTAGGTCTCGAGAGCGAGGGCCATGGATGCCTGTGCAATTCCCTACCTATCGATAGGCGTCGATATCGATCGTCATCGATTGATATCGATGCCGATCGATATCGACGCCTATCGATAGGTCTCGATAGCTGCGGTTCTGGCGAGGCATGCAGAGCTTTTAGTCTGTGCGCCGTGTTGGTGTTGGTAGGCCCCGGGGCCTGTTGACATTGACCGTTGTTGGGGTCGAGGGCCCTTCCCGAGGACGGATTTCCCTACGTGTCGCTGGGGAACGACATCCAGAGACTTGGAGCCCTCGGGGTGTGCATGGATAGCTCTGCATCCTGACAGGGAGCCATGCTATGTGTTGGCATCGCTATCGATGGGGTTCGCCCTGCGTCGGCATCGAGAGACATCGCTAACTCTCGCTGGCCATCACTGCCGAGATGCGGCGAGAGCTCTCAAAGCCCACGGGCCTCGCGAGCGATAGGGCTCTTGCTGTCGAGGGTGCTGTGTCTGGGGAGGCATGGATGGCGCTTGATTTGCCTAAGCTTGGGTAGGGGTGGATAGGGATGGGCACGGGGAAGTGTCGATGCCTCGCCATAGCCATGCCTCGCGATGCCTTTCGATAGCTGTGGATCTGGGCGGGCATTTTAGCTTTTGGGCTGGGGCCGCTGTTCTTCTTGTTGCGCATGGAAGGAGTGGTGACATCGCTAGGTCTCGAGAGCGAGGGCCGTGGATGCCTGTGCAATTCCCTACCTATCGATAGGCGTCGATATCGATCGTCATCGATAGATATCGATGCCGATCGATATCGACGCCTATCGATAGGTCTCGATAGCTGCGGTTCTGGCGAGGCATGCAGAGCTTTTAGTCTGTGCGCCGTGTTGGTGTTGGTAGGCCCCGGGGCCTGTCGACATTGACCGTTGTTGGGGTCGAGGGCCCTTCCCGAGGACGGATTTCCCTACGTGTCGCTGGGGAGCGACATCCAGAGACTTGGAGCCCTCGGGGTGTGCATGGATAGCTCTGCATCCTGACAGGGAGCCATGCTATGTGTTGGCATCGCTATCGATGGGGTTCGCCCTGCGTCGGCATCGAGACATCGCTAACTCTCGCTGGCCATCGCTGCCGAGATGCGGCGAGAGCTCTCAAAGCCCACGGGCCTCGCGAGCGATAGGGCTCTTGCTGTCGAGGGTGCTGTGTCTGGGGAGGCATGGATGGCGCTTGATTTGCCTAAGCTTGGGTAGGGGTGGACAGGGATGGGCACGGGGAAGTGTTGATGCCTCGCCATAGCCATGCCTCGCGATGCCTTTCGATAGCTGTGGATCTGGGCGGGCATTTTAGCTTTTGGGCTGGGGCCGCTGTTGTTCTTGTTGCGCATGGAAGGAGTGGTGACATCGCTAGGTCTCGAGAGCGAGGGCCGTGGATGCCTGTGCAATTCCCTACCTATCGATAGGCGTCGCTATCGATCGTCATCGATAGATATCGATGCCGATCGATATCGAGGCCTATCGATAGGCCTCGATAGCTGTGGTTCTGGCGAGGCATGCAGAGCTTTTAGTCTGTGCGCCGTGTTGGTGTTGGTAGGCCCCGGGGCCTGTCGACATTGACCGTTGTTGGGGTCGAGGGCCCTTCCCGAGGACGGATTTCCCTACGTGTCGCTGGGGAACGACATCCAGAGACTTGGAGCCCTCGGGGTGTGCATGGATAGCTCTGCATCCTGACAGGGAGCCATGCTATGTGTTGGCATCGCTATCGATGGGGTTCGCCCTGCGTCGGCATCGAGAGACATGGCTAACTCTCGCTGGCCATCGCTGCCGAGATGCGGCGAGAGCTCTCAAAGCCCACGGGCCTCGCGAGCGATAGGGCTCTTGCTGTCGAGGGTGCTGTGTCTGGGGAGGCATGGATGGCGCTTGATTTGCCTAAGCTTGGGTAGGGGTGGATAGGGATGGGCACGGGGAAGTGTCGATGCCTCGCCATAGCCATGCCTCGCGATGCCTTTCGAGAGCTGTGGATCTGGGCGGGCATTTTAGCTTTTGGGCTGGGGCCGCTGTTCTTCTTGTTGCGCATGGAAGGAGTGGTGACATCGCTAGGTCTCGAGAGCGAGGGCCGTGGATGCCTGTGCAATTCCCTACCTATCGATAGGCGTCGATATCGATCGTCATCGATAGATATCGATGCCGATCGATATCGACGCCTATCGATAGGCCTCGATAGGTGCGGTTCTGGCGAGGCATGCAGAGCTTTTAGTCTGTGCGCCGTGTTGGTGTTGGTAGGCCCCGGGGCCTGTCGACATTGACTGTTGTTGGGGTCAAGGGCCATTCCCGAGTACGGATTTCAGTACGTGTCGCTGGGGAACGACATCCAGAGACTTGGAGCCCTCGGGGTGTGCATGGATAGCTCTGCGTCCTGACAGGGAGCCATGCTATGTGTTGGCATCGCTATCGATGGGGTTCGCCCTGCGTCGGCATCGAGAGACATGGCTAACTCTCGCTGGCCATCGCTGCCGAGATGCGGCGAGAGCTCTCAAAGCCCACGGGCCTCGCGAGCGATAGGGCTCTTGCTGTCGAGGGTGCTGTGTCTGGGGAGGCATGGATGGCGCTTGATTTGCCTAAGCTTGGGTAGGGGTGGATAGGGATGGGCACGGGGAAGTGTCGATGCCTTGCCATAGCCATGCCTCGCGATGCCTTTCGATAGCTGTGGATCTGGGCGGGCATTTTAGCTTTTGGGCTGGGGCCGCTGTTCTTCTTGTTGCGCATGGAAGGAGTGGTGACATCGCTAGGTCTCGAGAGCGAGGGCCGTGGATGCCTGTGCAATTCCCTACCTATCGATAGGCGTCGCTATCGATCGTCATCGATAGATATCGATGCCGATCGATATCGACGCCTATCGATAGGCCTCGATTGCTGCGGTTCTGGCGAGGCATGCAGAGCTTTTAGTCTGTGCGCCGTGTTGGTGTTGGTAGGCCCCGGGGCCTGTCGACATTGACCGTTGTTGGGGTCGAGGGCCCTTCCCGAGGACGGATTTCCCTACGTGTCGCTGGGGAACGACATCCAGAGACTTGGAGCCCTCGGGGTGTGCATGGATAGCTCTGCATCCTGACAGGGAGCCATGCTATGTGTTGGCATCGCTATCGATGGGGTTCGCCCTGCGTCGGCATCGAGAGACATGGCTAACTCTCGCTGGCCATCGCTGCCGAGATGCGGCGAGAGCTCTCAAAGCCCACGGGCCTCGCGAGCGATAGGGCTCTTGCTGTCGAGGGTGCTGTGTCTGGGGAGGCATGGATGGCGCTTGATTTGCCTAAGCTTGGGTAGGGGTGGATAGGGATGGGCACGGGGAAGTGTCGATGCCTCGCCATAGCCATGCCTCGCGATGCCTTTCGATAGCTGTGGATCTGGGCGGGCATTTTAGCTTTTGGGCTGGGGCCGCTGTTGTTCTTGTTGCGCATGGAAGGAGTGGTGACATCGCTAGGTCTCGAGAGCGAGGGCCGTGGATGCCTGTGCAATTCCCTACCTATCGATAGGCGTCGATATCGATCGTCATCGATAGATATCGATGCCGATCGATATCGAGGCCTATCGATAGGCCTCGATAGGTGCGGTTCTGGCGAGGCATGCAGAGCTTTTAGTCTGTGCGCCGTGTTGGTGTTGGTAGGCCCCGGGGCCTGTCGACATTGACCGTTGTTGGGGTCGAGGGCCCTTCCTGAGGACGGTTTTCCCTACGTGTCGCTGGGGAACGACATCCAGAGACTTGGAGCCCTCGGGGTGTGCATGGATAGCTCTGCGTCCTGACAGGGAGCCATGCTATGTGTTGGCATCGCTATCGATGGGGTTCGCCCTGCGTCAGCATCGAGAGACATGGCTAACTCTCGCTGGCCATCGCTGCCGAGATGCGGCGAGAGCTCTCAAAGCCCACGGGCCTCGCGAGCAATAGGGCTCTTGCTGTCGAGGGTGCTGTGTCTGGGGAGGCATGGATGGCGCTTGATTTGCCTAAGCTTGGGTAGGGGTGGATAGGGATGGGCACGGGGAAGTGTCGATGCCTCGCCATAGCCATGCCTCGCAATGCCTTTCGATAGCTGTGGATCTGGGCGGGCATTTTAGCTTTTGGGCTGGGGCCGCTGTTCTTCTTGTTGCGCATGGAAGGAGTGGTGACATCGCTAGGTCTCGAGAGCGAGGGCCGTGGATGCCTGTGCAATTCCCTACCTATCGATAGGCGTCGATATCGATCGTCATCGATAGATATCGATGCCGATCGATATCGAGGCCTATCGATAGGCCTCGATAGGTGCGGTTCTGGCGAGGCATGCAGAGCTTTTAGTCTGTGCGCCGTGTTGGTGTTGGTAGGCCCCGGGGCCTGTCGACATTGACCGTTGTTGGGGTCGAGGGCCCTTCCCGAGGACGGTTTTCCCTACGTGTCGCTGGGGAACGACATCCAGAGACTTGGAGCCCTCGGGGTGTGCATGGATAGCTCTGCATCCTGACAGGGAGCCATGCTATGTGTTGGCATCGCTATCGATGGGGTTCGCCCTGCGTCGGCATCGAGAGACATCGCTAACTCTCGCTGGCCATCGCTGCCGAGATGCGGCGAGAGCTCTCAAAGCCCACGGGCCTCGCGAGCGATAGGGCTCTTGCTGTCGAGGGTGCTGTGTCTGGGGAGGCATGGATGGCGCTTGATTTGCCTAAGCTTGGGTAGGGGTGGATAGGGATGGGCACGGGGAAGTGTCGATGCCTCGCCATAGCCATGCCTCGCGATGCCTTTCGATAGCTGTGGATCTGGGCGGGCATTTTAGCTTTTGGGCTGGGGCCGCTGTTGTTCTTGTTGCGCATGGAAGGAGTGGTGACATCGCTAGGTCTCGAGAGCGAGGGCCGTGGATGCCTGTGCAATTCCCTACCTATCGATAGGCGTCGATATCGATCGTCATCGATAGATATCGATGCCGATCGATATCGACGCCTATCGATAGGCCTCGATTGCTGCGGTTCTGGCGAGGCATGCAGAGCTTTTAGTCTGTGCGCCGTGTTGGTGTTGGTAGGCCCCGGGGCCTGTCGACATTGACCGTTGTTGGGGTCGAGGGCCCTTCCCGAGGACGGATTTCCCTACGTGTCGCTGGGGAACGACATCCAGAGACTTGGAGCCCTCGGGGTGTGCATGGATAGCTCTGCATCCTGACAGGGAGCCATGCTATGTGTTGGCATCGCTATCGATGGGGTTCGCCCTGCGTCAGCATCGAGAGACATCGCTAACTCTCGCTGGCCATCGCTGCCGAGATGCGGCGAGAGCTCTCAAAGCCCACGGGCCTCGCGAGCGATAGGGCTCTTGCTGTCGAGGGTGCTGTGTCTGGGGAGGCATGGATGGCGCTTGATTTGCCTAAGCTTGGGTAGGGGTGGATAGGGATGGGCACGGGGAAGTGTCGATGCCTCGCCATAGCCATGCCTCGCGATGCCTTTCGATAGCTGTGGATCTGGGCGGGCATTTTAGCTTTTGGGCTGGGGCCGCTGTTCTTCTTGTTGCGCATGGAAGGAGTGGTGACATCGCTAGGTGTCGAGAGCGAGGGCCGTGGATGCCTGTGCAATTCCCTACCTATCGATAGGCCTCGATATCGATCGTCATCGATAGATATCGATGCCGATCGATATCGACGCCTATCGATAGGCCTCGATTGCTGCGGTTCTGGCGAGGCATGCAGAGCTTTTAGTCTGTGCGCCGTGTTGGTGTTGGTAGGCCCCGGGGCCTGTCGACATTGACCGTTGTTGGGGTCGAGGGCCCTTCCCGAGGACGGATTTCCCTACGTGTCGCTGGGGAACGACATCCAGAGACTTGGAGCCCTCGGGGTGTGCATGGATAGCTCTGCATCCTGACAGGGAGCCATGCTATGTGTTGGCATCGCTATCGATGGGGTTCGCCCTGCGTCGGCATCGAGAGACATGGCTAACTCTCGCTGGCCATCGCTGCCGAGATGCGGCGAGAGCTCTCAAAGCCCACGGGCCTCGCGAGCGATAGGGCTCTTGCTGTCGAGGGTGCTGTGTCTGGGGAGGCATGGATGGCGCTTGATTTGCCTAAGCTTGGGTAGGGGTGGATAGGGATGGGCACGGGGAAGTGTCGATGCCTCGCCATAGCCATGCCTCGCAATGCCTTTCGATAGCTGTGGATCTGGGCGGGCATTTTAGCTTTTGGGCTGGGGCCGCTGTTCTTCTTGTTGCGCATGGAAGGAGTGGTGACATCGCTAGGTGTCGAGAGCGAGGGCCGTGGATGCCTGTGCAATTCCCTACCTATCGATAGGCGTCGATATCGATCGTCATCGATAGATATCGATGCCGATCGATATCGACGCCTATCGATAGGTCTCGATAGCTGCGGTTCTGGCGAGGCATGCAGAGCTTTTAGTCTGTGCGCCGTGTTGGTGTTGGTAGGCCCCGGGGCCTGTCGACATTGACCGTTGTTGGGGTCGAGGGCCCTTCCCGAGGACGGATTTCCCTTCGTGTCGCTGGGGAACGACATCCAGAGACTTGGAGCCCTCGGGGTGTGCATGGATAGCTCTGCATCCTGACAGGGAGCCATGCTATGTGTTGGCATCGCTATCGATGGGGTTCACCCTGCGTCGGCATCGAGAGACATGGCTAACTCTCGCTGGCCATCGCTGCCGAGATGCGGCGAGAGCTCTCAAAGCCCACGGGCCTCGCGAGCGATAGGGCTCTTGCTGTCGAGGGTGCTGTGTCTGGGGAGGCATGGATGGCGCTTGATTTGCCTAAGCTTGGGTAGGGGTGGATAGGGATGGGCACGGGGAAGTGTCGATGCCTCGCCATAGCCATGCCTCGCGATGCCTTTCGATAGCTGTGGATCTGGGCGGGCATTTTAGCTTTTGGGCTGGGGCCGCTGTTGTTCTTGTTGCGCATGGAAGGAGTGGTGACATCGCTAGGTCTCGAGAGCGAGGGCCATGGATGCCTGTGCAATTCCCTACCTATCGATAGGCGTCGATATCGATCGTCATCGATTGATATCGATGCCGATCGATATCGACGCCTATCGATAGGTCTCGATAGCTGCGGTTCTGGCGAGGCATGCAGAGCTTTTAGTCTGTGCGCCGTGTTGGTGTTGGTAGGCCCCGGGGCCTGTTGACATTGACCGTTGTTGGGGTCGAGGGCCCTTCCCGAGGACGGATTTCCCTACGTGTCGCTGGGGAACGACATCCAGAGACTTGGAGCCCTCGGGGTGTGCATGGATAGCTCTGCATCCTGACAGGGAGCCATGCTATGTGTTGGCATCGCTATCGATGGGGTTCGCCCTGCGTCGGCATCGAGAGACATGGCTAACTCTCGCTGGCCATCGCTGCCGAGATGCGGCGAGAGCTCTCAAAGCCCACGGGCCTCGCGAGCGATAGGGCTCTTGCTGTCGAGGGTGCTGTGTCTGGGGAGGCATGGATGGCGCTTGATTTGCCTAAGCTTGGGTAGGGGTGGATAGGGATGGGCACGGGGAAGTGTCGATGCCTCGCCATAGCCATGCCTCGCGATGCCTTTCGATAGCTGTGGATCTGGGCGGGCATTTTAGCTTTTGGGCTGGGGCCGCTGTTCTTCTTGTTGCGCATGGAAGGAGTGGTGACATCGCTAGGTGTCGAGAGCGAGGGCCGTGGATGCCTGTGCAATTCCCTACCTATCGATAGGCGTCGATATCGATCGTCATCGATAGATATCGATGCCGATCGATATCGAGGCCTATCGATAGGCCTCGATTGCTGTGGTTCTGGCGAGGCATGCAGAGCTTTTAGTCTGTGCGCCGTGTTGGTGTTGGTAGGCCCCGGGGCCTGTCGACATTGACCGTTGTTGGGGTCGAGGGCCCTTCCCGAGGACGGATTTCCCTACGTGTCGCTGGGGAGCGACATCCAGAGACTTGGAGCCCTCGGGGTGTGCATGGATAGCTCTGCATCCTGACAGGGAGCCATGCTATGTGTTGGCATCGCTATCGATGGGGTTCGCCCTGCGTCGGCATCGAGAGACATGGCTAACTCTCGCTGGCCATCGCTGCCGAGATGCGGCGAGAGCTCTCAAAGCCCACGGGCCTCGCGAGCGATAGGGCTCTTGCTGTCGAGGGTGCTGTGTCTGGGGAGGCATGGATGGCGCTTGATTTGCCTAAGCTTGGGTAGGGGTGGATAGGGATGGGCACGGGGAAGTGTCGATGCCTTGCCATAGCCATGCCTCGCGATGCCTTTCGATAGCTGTGGATCTGGGCGGGCATTTTAGCTTTTGGGCTGGGGCCGCTGTTCTTCTTGTTGCGCATGGAAGGAGTGGTGACATCGCTAGGTGTCGAGAGCGAGGGCCGTGGATGCCTGTGCAATTCCCTACCTATCGATAGGCGTCGATATCGATCGTCATCGATAGATATCGATGCCGATCGATATCGACGCCTATCGATAGGTCTCGATAGGTGCGGTTCTGGCGAGGCATGCAGAGCTTTTAGTCTGTGCGCCGTGTTGGTGTTGGTAGGCCCCGGGGCCTGTCGACATTGACCGTTGTTGGGGTCGAGGGCCCTTCCCGAGGACGGATTTCCCTACGTGTCACTGGGGAACAACATCCAGAGACTTGGAGCCCTCGGGGTGTGCATGGATAGCTCTGCGTCCTGACAGGGAGCCATGCTATGTGTTGGCATCGCTATCGATGGGGTTCGCCCTGCGTCGGCATCGAGAGACATCGCTAACTCTCGCTGGCCATCGCTGCCGAGATGCGGCGAGAGCTCTCAAAGCCCACGGGCCTCGCGAGCGATAGGACTCTTGCTGTCGAGGGTGCTGTGTCTGGGGAGGCATGGATGGCGCTTGATTTGCCTAAGCTTGGGTAGGGGTGGATAGGGATGGGCACGGGGAAGTGTCGATGCCTCGCCATAGCCATGCCTCACGATGCCTTTCGATAGCTGTGGATCTGGGCGGGCATTTTAGCTTTTGGGCTGGGGCTGCTGTTCTTCTTGTTGCGCATGGAAGGAGTGGTGACATCGCTAGGTGTCGAGAGCGAGGGCCGTGGATGCCTGTGCAATTCCCTACCTATCGATAGGCGTCGATATCGATCGTCATCGATAGATATCGATGCCGATCGATATCGAGGCCTATCGATAGGCCTCGATAGCTGTGGTTCTGGCGAGGCATGCAGAGCTTTTAGTCTGTGCGCCGTGTTGGTGTTGGTAGGCCCCGGGGCCTGTCGACATTGACCGTTGTTGGGGTCGAGGGCCCTTCCCGAGGACGGATTTCCCTACGTGTCGCTGGGGAACGACATCCAGAGACTTGGAGCCCTCGGGGTGTGCATGGATAGCTCTGCATCCTGACAGGGAGCCATGCTATGTGTTGGCATCGCTATCGATGGGGTTCGCCCTGCGTCGGCATCGAGAGACATCGCTAACTCTCGCTGGCCATCGCTGCCGAGATGCAGCGAGAGCTCTCAAAGCCCACGGGCCTCGCGAGCGATAGGGCTCTTGCTGTCGAGGGTGCTGTGTCTGGGGAGGCATGGATGGCGCTTGATTTGCCTAAGCTTGGGTAGGGGTGGATAGGGATGGGCACGGGGAAGTGTCGATGCCTCGCCATAGCCATGCCTCGCGATGCCTTTCGATAGCTGTGGATCTGGGCGGGCATTTTAGCTTTTGGGCTGGGGCCGCTGTTGTTCTTGTTGCGCATGGAAGGAGTGGTGACATCGCTAGGTGTCGAGAGCGAGGGCCGTGGATGCCTGTGCAATTCCCTACCTATCGATAGGCGTCGATATCGATCGTCATCGATAGATATCGATGCCGATCGATATCGACGCCTATCGATAGGTCTCGATAGGTGCGGTTCTGGCGAGGCATGCAGAGCTTTTAGTCTGTGCGCCGTGTTGGTGTTGGTAGGCCCCGGGGCCTGTCGACATTGACCGTTGTTGGGGTCGAGGGCCCTTCCCGAGGACGGATTTCCCTACGTGTCGCTGGGGAACGACATCCAGAGACTTGGAGCCCTCGGGGTGTGCATGGATAGCTCTGCATCCTGACAGGGAGCCATGCTATGTGTTGGCATCGCTATCGATGGGGTTCGCCCTGCGTCGGCATCGAGAGACATGGCTAACTCTCGCTGGCCATCGCTGCCGAGATGCGGCGAGAGCTCTCAAAGCCCACGGGCCTCGCGAGCGATAGGGCTCTTGCTGTCGAGGGTGCTGTGTCTGGGGAGGCATGGATGGCGCTTGATTTGCCTAAGCTTGGGTAGGGGTGGATAGGGATGGGCACGGGGAAGTGTCGATGCCTCGCCATAGCCATGCCTCGCGATGCCTTTCGATAGCTGTGGATCTGGGCGGGCATTTTAGCTTTTGGGCTGGGGCCGCTGTTCTTCTTGTTGCGCATGGAAGGAGTGGTGACATCGCTAGGTGTCGAGAGCGAGGGCCGTGGATGCCTGTGCAATTCCCTACCTATCGATAGGCGTCGATATCGATCGTCATCGATAGATATCGATGCCGATCGATATCGAGGCCTATCGATAGGCCTCGATAGGTGCGGTTCTGGCGAGGCATGCAGAGCTTTTAGTCTGTGCGCCGTGTTGGTGTTGGTAGGCCCCGGGGCCTGTCGACATTGACTGTTGTTGGGGTCAAGGGCCATTCCCGAGTACGGATTTCCCTACGTGTCCCTGGGGAACGACATCCAGAGACTTGGAGCCCTCGGGGTGTGCATGGATAGCTCTGCGTCCTGACAGGGAGCCATGCTATGTGTTGGCATCGCTATCGATGGGGTTCGCCCTGCGTCAGCATCGAGAGACATGGCTAACTCTCGCTGGCCATCGCTGCCGAGATGCGGCGAGAGCTCTCAAAGCCCACGGGCCTCGCGAGCAATAGGGCTCTTGCTGTCGAGGGTGCTGTGTCTGGGGAGGCATGGATGGCGCTTGATTTGCCTAAGCTTGGGTAGGGGTGGATAGGGATGGGCACGGGGAAGTGTCGATGCCTCGCCATAGCCATGCCTCGCAATGCCTTTCGATAGCTGTGGATCTGGGCGGGCATTTTAGCTTTTGGGCTGGGGCCGCTGTTCTTCTTGTTGCGCATGGAAGGAGTGGTGACATCGCTAGGTCTCGAGAGCGAGGGCCGTGGATGCCTGTGCAATTCCCTACCTATCGATAGGCGTCGATATCGATCGTCATCGATAGATATCGATGCCGATCGATATCGAGGCCTATCGATAGGCCTCGATAGGTGCGGTTCTGGCGAGGCATGCAGAGCTTTTAGTCTGTGCGCCGTGTTGGTGTTGGTAGGCCCCGGGGCCTGTCGACATTGACCGTTGTTGGGGTCGAGGGCCCTTCCCGAGGACGGTTTTCCCTACGTGTCGCTGGGGAACGACATCCAGAGACTTGGAGCCCTCGGGGTGTGCATGGATAGCTCTGCATCCTGACAGGGAGCCATGCTATGTGTTGGCATCGCTATCGATGGGGTTCGCCCTGCGTCGGCATCGAGAGACATCGCTAACTCTCGCTGGCCATCGCTGCCGAGATGCGGTGAGAGCTCTCAAAGCCCACGGGCCTCGCGAGCGATAGGGCTCTTGCTGTCGAGGGTGCTGTGTCTGGGGAGGCATGGATGGCGCTTGATTTGCCTAAGCTTGGGTAGGGGTGGATAGGGATGGGCACGGGGAAGTGTTGATGCCTCGCCATAGCCATGCCTCGCGATGCCTTTCGATAGCTGTGGATCTGGGCGGGCATTTTAGCTTTTGGGCTGGGGCCGCTGTTGTTCTTGTTGCGCATGGAAGGAGTGGTGACATCGCTAGGTCTCGAGAGCGAGGGCCGTGGATGCCTGTGCAATTCCCTACCTATCGATAGGCGTCGATATCGATCGTCATCGATAGATATCGATGCCGATCGATATCGACGCCTATCGATAGGCCTCGATTGCTGCGGTTCTGGCGAGGCATGCAGAGCTTTTAGTCTGTGCGCCGTGTTGGTGTTGGTAGGCCCCGGGGCCTGTCGACATTGACCGTTGTTGGGGTCGAGGGCCCTTCCCGAGGACGGATTTCCCTACGTGTCGCTGGGGAACGACATCCAGAGACTTGGAGCCCTCGGGGTGTGCATGGATAGCTCTGCATCCTGACAGGGAGCCATGCTATGTGTTGGCATCGCTATCGATGGGGTTCGCCCTGCGTCAGCATCGAGAGACATCGCTAACTCTCGCTGGCCATCGCTGCCGAGATGCGGCGAGAGCTCTCAAAGCCCACGGGCCTCGCGAGCGATAGGGCTCTTGCTGTCGAGGGTGCTGTGTCTGGGGAGGCATGGATGGCGCTTGATTTGCCTAAGCTTGGGTAGGGGTGGATAGGGATGGGCACGGGGAAGTGTCGATGCCTCGCCATAGCCATGCCTCGCGATGCCTTTCGATAGCTGTGGATCTGGGCGGGCATTTTAGCTTTTGGGCTGGGGCCGCTGTTCTTCTTGTTGCGCATGGAAGGAGTGGTGACATCGCTAGGTGTCGAGAGCGAGGGCCGTGGATGCCTGTGCAATTCCCTACCTATCGATAGGCCTCGATATCGATCGTCATCGATAGATATCGATGCCGATCGATATCGACGCCTATCGATAGGCCTCGATTGCTGCGGTTCTGGCGAGGCATGCAGAGCTTTTAGTCTGTGCGCCGTGTTGGTGTTGGTAGGCCCCGGGGCCTGTCGACATTGACCGTTGTTGGGGTCGAGGGCCCTTCCCGAGGACGGATTTCCCTACGTGTCGCTGGGGAACGACATCCAGAGACTTGGAGCCCTCGGGGTGTGCATGGATAGCTCTGCATCCTGACAGGGAGCCATGCTATGTGTTGGCATCGCTATCGATGGGGTTCGCCCTGCGTCGGCATCGAGAGACATGGCTAACTCTCGCTGGCCATCGCTGCCGAGATGCGGCGAGAGCTCTCAAAGCCCACGGGCCTCGCGAGCGATAGGGCTCTTGCTGTCGAGGGTGCTGTGTCTGGGGAGGCATGGATGGCGCTTGATTTGCCTAAGCTTGGGTAGGGGTGGATAGGGATGGGCACGGGGAAGTGTCGATGCCTCGCCATAGCCATGCCTCGCAATGCCTTTCGATAGCTGTGGATCTGGGCGGGCATTTTAGCTTTTGGGCTGGGGCCGCTGTTCTTCTTGTTGCGCATGGAAGGAGTGGTGACATCGCTAGGTCTCGAGAGCGAGGGCCGTGGATGCCTGTGCAATTCCCTACCTATCGATAGGCGTCGATATCGATCGTCATCGATAGATATCGATGCCGATCGATATCGACGCCTATCGATAGGTCTCGATAGCTGCGGTTCTGGCGAGGCATGCAGAGCTTTTAGTCTGTGCGCCGTGTTGGTGTTGGTAGGCCCCGGGGCCTGTCGACATTGACCGTTGTTGGGGTCGAGGGCCCTTCCCGAGGACGGATTTCCCTTCGTGTCGCTGGGGAACGACATCCAGAGACTTGGAGCCCTCGGGGTGTGCATGGATAGCTCTGCATCCTGACAGGGAGCCATGCTATGTGTTGGCATCGCTATCGATGGGGTTCACCCTGCGTCGGCATCGAGAGACATGGCTAACTCTCGCTGGCCATCGCTGCCGAGATGCGGCGAGAGCTCTCAAAGCCCACGGGCCTCGCGAGCGATAGGGCTCTTGCTGTCGAGGGTGCTGTGTCTGGGGAGGCATGGATGGCGCTTGATTTGCCTAAGCTTGGGTAGGGGTGGATAGGGATGGGCACGGGGAAGTGTCGATGCCTCGCCATAGCCATGCCTCGCGATGCCTTTCGATAGCTGTGGATCTGGGCGGGCATTTTAGCTTTTGGGCTGGGGCCGCTGTTGTTCTTGTTGCGCATGGAAGGAGTGGTGACATCGCTAGGTCTCGAGAGCGAGGGCCATGGATGCCTGTGCAATTCCCTACCTATCGATAGGCGTCGATATCGATCGTCATCGATTGATATCGATGCCGATCGATATCGACGCCTATCGATAGGTCTCGATAGCTGCGGTTCTGGCGAGGCATGCAGAGCTTTTAGTCTGTGCGCCGTGTTGGTGTTGGTAGGCCCCGGGGCCTGTTGACATTGACCGTTGTTGGGGTCGAGGGCCCTTCCCGAGGACGGATTTCCCTACGTGTCGCTGGGGAACGACATCCAGAGACTTGGAGCCCTCGGGGTGTGCATGGATAGCTCTGCATCCTGACAGGGAGCCATGCTATGTGTTGGCATCGCTATCGATGGGGTTCGCCCTGCGTCGGCATCGAGAGACATGGCTAACTCTCGCTGGCCATCGCTGCCGAGATGCGGCGAGAGCTCTCAAAGCCCACGGGCCTCGCGAGCGATAGGGCTCTTGCTGTCGAGGGTGCTGTGTCTGGGGAGGCATGGATGGCGCTTGATTTGCCTAAGCTTGGGTAGGGGTGGATAGGGATGGGCACGGGGAAGTGTCGATGCCTCGCCATAGCCATGCCTCGCGATGCCTTTCGATAGCTGTGGATCTGGGCGGGCATTTTAGCTTTTGGGCTGGGGCCGCTGTTGTTCTTGTTGCGCATGGAAGGAGTGGTGACATCGCTAGGTGTCGAGAGCGAGGGCCGTGGATGCCTGTGCAATTCCCTACCTATCGATAGGCGTCGATATCGATCGTCATCGATAGATATCGATGCCGATCGATATCGAGGCCTATCGATAGGCCTCGATTGCTGTGGTTCTGGCGAGGCATGCAGAGCTTTTAGTCTGTGCGCCGTGTTGGTGTTGGTAGGCCCCGGGGCCTGTCGACATTGACCGTTGTTGGGGTCGAGGGCCCTTCCCGAGGACGGATTTCCCTACGTGTCGCTGGGGAGCGACATCCAGAGACTTGGAGCCCTCGGGGTGTGCATGGATAGCTCTGCATCCTGACAGGGAGCCATGCTATGTGTTGGCATCGCTATCGATGGGGTTCGCCCTGCGTCGGCATCGAGAGACATGGCTAACTCTCGCTGGCCATCGCTGCCGAGATGCGGCGAGAGCTCTCAAAGCCCACGGGCCTCGCGAGCGATAGGGCTCTTGCTGTCGAGGGTGCTGTGTCTGGGGAGGCATGGATGGCGCTTGATTTGCCTAAGCTTGGGTAGGGGTGGATAGGGATGGGCACGGGGAAGTGTCGATGCCTTGCCATAGCCATGCCTCGCGATGCCTTTCGATAGCTGTGGATCTGGGCGGGCATTTTAGCTTTTGGGCTGGGGCCGCTGTTCTTCTTGTTGCGCATGGAAGGAGTGGTGACATCGCTAGGTGTCGAGAGCGAGGGCCGTGGATGCCTGTGCAATTCCCTACCTATCGATAGGCGTCGATATCGATCGTCATCGATAGATATCGATGCCGATCGATATCGACGCCTATCGATAGGTCTCGATAGGTGCGGTTCTGGCGAGGCATGCAGAGCTTTTAGTCTGTGCGCCGTGTTGGTGTTGGTAGGCCCCGGGGCCTGTCGACATTGACCGTTGTTGGGGTCGAGGGCCCTTCCCGAGGACGGATTTCCCTACGTGTCACTGGGGAACAACATCCAGAGACTTGGAGCCCTCGGGGTGTGCATGGATAGCTCTGCGTCCTGACAGGGAGCCATGCTATGTGTTGGCATCGCTATCGATGGGGTTCGCCCTGCGTCGGCATCGAGAGACATCGCTAACTCTCGCTGGCCATCGCTGCCGAGATGCGGCGAGAGCTCTCAAAGCCCACGGGCCTCGCGAGCGATAGGACTCTTGCTGTCGAGGGTGCTGTGTCTGGGGAGGCATGGATGGCGCTTGATTTGCCTAAGCTTGGGTAGGGGTGGATAGGGATGGGCACGGGGAAGTGTCGATGCCTCGCCATAGCCATGCCTCACGATGCCTTTCGATAGCTGTGGATCTGGGCGGGCATTTTAGCTTTTGGGCTGGGGCTGCTGTTCTTCTTGTTGCGCATGGAAGGAGTGGTGACATCGCTAGGTGTCGAGAGCGAGGGCCGTGGATGCCTGTGCAATTCCCTACCTATCGATAGGCGTCGATATCGATCGTCATCGATAGATATCGATGCCGATCGATATCGAGGCCTATCGATAGGCCTCGATAGCTGTGGTTCTGGCGAGGCATGCAGAGCTTTTAGTCTGTGCGCCGTGTTGGTGTTGGTAGGCCCCGGGGCCTGTCGACATTGACCGTTGTTGGGGTCGAGGGCCCTTCCCGAGGACGGATTTCCCTACGTGTCGCTGGGGAACGACATCCAGAGACTTGGAGCCCTCGGGGTGTGCATGGATAGCTCTGCATCCTGACAGGGAGCCATGCTATGTGTTGGCATCGCTATCGATGGGGTTCGCCCTGCGTCGGCATCGAGAGACATCGCTAACTCTCGCTGGCCATCGCTGCCGAGATGCAGCGAGAGCTCTCAAAGCCCACGGGCCTCGCGAGCGATAGGGCTCTTGCTGTCGAGGGTGCTGTGTCTGGGGAGGCATGGATGGCGCTTGATTTGCCTAAGCTTGGGTAGGGGTGGATAGGGATGGGCACGGGGAAGTGTCGATGCCTCGCCATAGCCATGCCTCGCGATGCCTTTCGATAGCTGTGGATCTGGGCGGGCATTTTAGCTTTTGGGCTGGGGCCGCTGTTGTTCTTGTTGCGCATGGAAGGAGTGGTGACATCGCTAGGTGTCGAGAGCGAGGGCCGTGGATGCCTGTGCAATTCCCTACCTATCGATAGGCGTCGATATCGATCGTCATCGATAGATATCGATGCCGATCGATATCGACGCCTATCGATAGGTCTCGATAGGTGCGGTTCTGGCGAGGCATGCAGAGCTTTTAGTCTGTGCGCCGTGTTGGTGTTGGTAGGCCCCGGGGCCTGTCGACATTGACCGTTGTTGGGGTCGAGGGCCCTTCCCGAGGACGGATTTCCCTACGTGTCGCTGGGGAACGACATCCAGAGACTTGGAGCCCTCGGGGTGTGCATGGATAGCTCTGCATCCTGACAGGGAGCCATGCTATGTGTTGGCATCGCTATCGATGGGGTTCGCCCTGCGTCGGCATCGAGAGACATGGCTAACTCTCGCTGGCCATCGCTGCCGAGATGCGGCGAGAGCTCTCAAAGCCCACGGGCCTCGCGAGCGATAGGGCTCTTGCTGTCGAGGGTGCTGTGTCTGGGGAGGCATGGATGGCGCTTGATTTGCCTAAGCTTGGGTAGGGGTGGATAGGGATGGGCACGGGGAAGTGTCGATGCCTCGCCATAGCCATGCCTCGCGATGCCTTTCGATAGCTGTGGATCTGGGCGGGCATTTTAGCTTTTGGGCTGGGGCCGCTGTTCTTCTTGTTGCGCATGGAAGGAGTGGTGACATCGCTAGGTGTCGAGAGCGAGGGCCGTGGATGCCTGTGCAATTCCCTACCTATCGATAGGCGTCGATATCGATCGTCATCGATAGATATCGATGCCGATCGATATCGAGGCCTATCGATAGGCCTCGATAGGTGCGGTTCTGGCGAGGCATGCAGAGCTTTTAGTCTGTGCGCCGTGTTGGTGTTGGTAGGCCCCGGGGCCTGTCGACATTGACCGTTGTTGGGGTCAAGGGCCATTCCCGAGTACGGATTTCAGTACGTGTCGCTGGGGAACGACATCCAGAGACTTGGAGCCCTCGGGGTGTGCATGGATAGCTCTGCGTCCTGACAGGGAGCCATGCTATGTGTTGGCATCGCTATCGATGGGGTTCGCCCTGCGTCGGCATCGAGAGACATGGCTAACTCTCGCTGGCCATCGCTGCCGAGATGCGGCGAGAGCTCTCAAAGCCCACGGGCCTCGCGAGCGATAGGGCTCTTGCTGTCGAGGGTGCTGTGTCTGGGGAGGCATGGATGGCGCTTGATTTGCCTAAGCTTGGGTAGGGGTGGATAGGGATGGGCACGGGGAAGTGTCGATGCCTCGCCATAGCCATGCCTCGCGATGCCTTTCGATAGCTGTGGATCTGGGCGGGCATTTTAGCTTTTGGGCTGGGGCCGCTGTTCTTCTTGTTGCGCATGGAAGGAGTGGTGACATCGCTAGGTCTCGAGAGCGAGGGCCGTGGATGCCTGTGCAATTCCCTACCTATCGATAGGCGTCGATATCGATCGTCATCGATATCTATCGATGCCGATCGATATCGAGGCCTATCGATAGGCCTCGATAGGTGCGGTTCTGGCGAGGCATGCAGAGCTTTTAGTCTGTGCGCCGTGTTGGTGTTGGTAGGCCCCGGGGCCTGTCGACATTGACCGTTGTTGGGGTCGAGGGCCCTTCCCGAGGACGGATTTCCCTACGTGTCGCTGGGGAACGACATCCAGAGACTTGGAGCCCTCGGGGTGTGCATGGATAGCTCTGCATCCTGACAGGGAGCCATGCTATGTGTTGGCATCGCTATCGATGGGGTTCGCCCTGCGTCGGCATCGAGAGACATGGCTAACTCTCGCTGGCCATCGCTGCCGAGATGCGGCGAGAGCTCTCAAAGCCCACGGGCCTCGCGAGCGATAGGGCTCTTGCTGTCGAGGGTGCTGTGTCTGGGGAGGCATGGATGGCGCTTGATTTGCCTAAGCTTGGGTAGGGGTGGATAGGGATGGGCACGGGGAAGTGTCGATGCCTCGCCATAGCCATGCCTCGCGATGCCTTTCGATAGCTGTGGATCTGGGCGGGCATTTTAGCTTTTGGGCTGGGGCCGCTGTTGTTCTTGTTGCGCATGGAAGGAGTGGTGACATCACTAGGTGTCGAGAGCGAGGGCCGTGGATGCCTGTGCAATTCCCTACCTATCGATAGGCGTCGATATCGATCGTCATCGATAGATATCGATGCCGATCGATATCGAGGCCTATCGATAGGCCTCGATAGGTGCGGTTCTGGCGAGGCATGCAGAGCTTTTAGTCTGTGCGCCGTGTTGGTGTTGGTAGGCCCCGGGGCCTGTCGACATTGACCGTTGTTGGGGTCGAGGGCCCTTCCCGAGGACGGATTTCCCTACGTGTCGCTGGGGAACGACATCCAGAGACTTGGAGCCCTCGGGGTGTGCATGGATAGCTCTGCATCCTGACAGGGAGCCATGCTATGTGTTGGCATCGCTATCGATGGGGTTCGCCCTGCGTCGGCATCGAGAGACATGGCTAACTCTCGCTGGCCATCGCTGCCGAGATGCGGCGAGAGCTCTCAAAGCCCACGGGCCTCGCGAGCGATAGGGCTCTTGCTGTCGAGGGTGCTGTGTCTGGGGAGGCATGGATGGCGCTTGATTTGCCTAAGCTTGGGTAGGGGTGGATAGGGATGGGCACGGGGAAGTGTCGATGCCTCGCCATAGCCATGCCTCGCGATGCCTTTCGATAGCTGTGGATCTGGGCGGGCATTTTAGCTTTTGGGCTGGGGCCGCTGTTCTTCTTGTTGCGCATGGAAGGAGTGGTGACATCGCTAGGTCTCGAGAGCGAGGGCCGTGGATGCCTGTGCAATTCCCTACCTATCGATAGGCGTCGATATCGATCGTCATCGATAGATATCGATGCCGATCGATATCGAGGCCTATCGATAGGCCTCGATAGGTGCGGTTCTGGCGAGGCATGCAGAGCTTTTAGTCTGTGCGCCGTGTTGGTGTTGGTAGGCCCCGGGGCCTGTCGACATTGACTGTTGTTGGGGTCAAGGGCCATTCCCGAGTACGGATTTCAGTACGTGTCGCTGGGGAACGACATCCAGAGACTTGGAGCCCTCGGGGTGTGCATGGATAGCTCTGCGTCCTGACAGGGAGCCATGCTATGTGTTGGCATCGCTATCGATGGGGTTCGCCCTGCGTCGGCATCGAGAGACATCGCTAACTCTCGCTGGCCATCGCTGCCGAGATGCGGCGAGAGCTCTCAAAGCCCACGGGCCTCGCGAGCGATAGGGCTCTTGCTGTCGAGGGTGCTGTGTCTGGGGAGGCATGGATGGCGCTTGATTTGCCTAAGCTTGGGTAGGGGTGGATAGGGATGGGCACGGGGAAGTGTCGATGCCTCGCCATAGCCATGCCTCGCGATGCCTTTCGATAGCTGTGGATCTGGGCGGGCATTTTAGCTTTTGGGCTGGGGCCGCTGTTCTTCTTGTTGCGCATGGAAGGAGTGGTGACATCGCTAGGTCTCGAGAGCGAGGGCCGTGGATGCCTGTGCAATTCCCTACCTATCGATAGGCGTCGCTATCGATCGTCATCGATAGATATCGATGCCGATCGATATCGACGCCTATCGATAGGCCTCGATTGCTGCGGTTCTGGCGAGGCATGCAGAGCTTTTAGTCTGTGCGCCGTGTTGGTGTTGGTAGGCCCCGGGGCCTGTCGACATTGACCGTTGTTGGGGTCGAGGGCCCTTCCCGAGGACGGATTTCCCTACGTGTCGCTGGGGAACGACATCCAGAGACTTGGAGCCCTCGGGGTGTGCATGGATAGCTCTGCATCCTGACAGGGAGCCATGCTATGTGTTGGCATCGCTATCGATGGGGTTCGCCCTGCGTCGGCATCGAGAGACATGGCTAACTCTCGCTGGCCATCGCTGCCGAGATGCGGCGAGAGCTCTCAAAGCCCACGGGCCTCGCGAGCGATAGGGCTCTTGCTGTCGAGGGTGCTGTGTCTGGGGAGGCATGGATGGCGCTTGATTTGCCTAAGCTTGGGTAGGGGTGGATAGGGATGGGCACGGGGAAGTGTCGATGCCTCGCCATAGCCATGCCTCGCGATGCCTTTCGATAGCTGTGGATCTGGGCGGGCATTTTAGCTTTTGGGCTGGGGCCGCTGTTGTTCTTGTTGCGCATGGAAGGAGTGGTGACATCGCTAGGTCTCGAGAGCGAGGGCCGTGGATGCCTGTGCAATTCCCTACCTATCGATAGGCGTCGATATCGATCGTCATCGATAGATATCGATGCCGATCGATATCGAGGCCTATCGATAGGCCTCGATAGGTGCGGTTCTGGCGAGGCATGCAGAGCTTTTAGTCTGTGCGCCGTGTTGGTGTTGGTAGGCCCCGGGGCCTGTCGACATTGACTGTTGTTGGGGTCAAGGGCCATTCCCGAGTACGGATTTCCCTACGTGTCCCTGGGGAACGACATCCAGAGACTTGGAGCCCTCGGGGTGTGCATGGATAGCTCTGCGTCCTGACAGGGAGCCATGCTATGTGTTGGCATCGCTATCGATGGGGTTCGCCCTGCGTCAGCATCGAGAGACATGGCTAACTCTCGCTGGCCATCGCTGCCGAGATGCGGCGAGAGCTCTCAAAGCCCACGGGCCTCGCGAGCAATAGGGCTCTTGCTGTCGAGGGTGCTGTGTCTGGGGAGGCATGGATGGCGCTTGATTTGCCTAAGCTTGGGTAGGGGTGGATAGGGATGGGCACGGGGAAGTGTCGATGCCTCGCCATAGCCATGCCTCGCAATGCCTTTCGATAGCTGTGGATCTGGGCGGGCATTTTAGCTTTTGGGCTGGGGCCGCTGTTCTTCTTGTTGCGCATGGAAGGAGTGGTGACATCGCTAGGTCTCGAGAGCGAGGGCCGTGGATGCCTGTGCAATTCCCTACCTATCGATAGGCGTCGATATCGATCGTCATCGATAGATATCGATGCCGATCGATATCGAGGCCTATCGATAGGCCTCGATAGGTGCGGTTCTGGCGAGGCATGCAGAGCTTTTAGTCTGTGCGCCGTGTTGGTGTTGGTAGGCCCCGGGGCCTGTCGACATTGACCGTTGTTGGGGTCGAGGGCCCTTCCCGAGGACGGATTTCCCTACGTGTCGCTGGGGAACGACATCCAGAGACTTGGAGCCCTCGGGGTGTGCATGGATAGCTCTGCATCCTGACAGGGAGCCATGCTATGTGTTGGCATCGCTATCGATGGGGTTCGCCCTGCGTCAGCATCGAGAGACATCGCTAACTCTCGCTGGCCATCGCTGCCGAGATGCGGCGAGAGCTCTCAAAGCCCACGGGCCTCGCGAGCGATAGGGCTCTTGCTGTCGAGGGTGCTGTGTCTGGGGAGGCATGGATGGCGCTTGATTTGCCTAAGCTTGGGTAGGGGTGGATAGGGATGGGCACGGGGAAGTGTCGATGCCTCGCCATAGCCATGCCTCGCGATGCCTTTCGATAGCTGTGGATCTGGGCGGGCATTTTAGCTTTTGGGCTGGGGCCGCTGTTCTTCTTGTTGCGCATGGAAGGAGTGGTGACATCGCTAGGTGTCGAGAGCGAGGGCCGTGGATGCCTGTGCAATTCCCTACCTATCGATAGGCGTCGATATCGATCGTCATCGATAGATATCGATGCCGATCGATATCGACGCCTATCGATAGGTCTCGATAGCTGCGGTTCTGGCGAGGCATGCAGAGCTTTTAGTCTGTGCGCCGTGTTGGTGTTGGTAGGCCCCGGGGCCTGTCGACATTGACCGTTGTTGGGGTCGAGGGCCCTTCCCGAGGACGGATTTCCCTTCGTGTCGCTGGGGAACGACATCCAGAGACTTGGAGCCCTCGGGGTGTGCATGGATAGCTCTGCATCCTGACAGGGAGCCATGCTATGTGTTGGCATCGCTATCGATGGGGTTCGCCCTGCGTCGGCATCGAGAGACATGGCTAACTCTCGCTGGCCATCGCTGCCGAGATGCGGCGAGAGCTCTCAAAGCCCACGGGCCTCGCGAGCGATAGGGCTCTTGCTGTCGAGGGTGCTGTGTCTGGGGAGGCATGGATGGCGCTTGATTTGCCTAAGCTTGGGTAGGGGTGGATAGGGATGGGCACGGGGAAGTGTCGATGCCTCGCCATAGCCATGCCTCGCGATGCCTTTCGATAGCTGTGGATCTGGGCGGGCATTTTAGCTTTTGGGCTGGGGCCGCTGTTGTTCTTGTTGCGCATGGAAGGAGTGGTGACATCGCTAGGTCTCGAGAGCGAGGGCCATGGATGCCTGTGCAATTCCCTACCTATCGATAGGCGTCGATATCGATCGTCATCGATTGATATCGATGCCGATCGATATCGACGCCTATCGATAGGTCTCGATAGCTGCGGTTCTGGCGAGGCATGCAGAGCTTTTAGTCTGTGCGCCGTGTTGGTGTTGGTAGGCCCCGGGGCCTGTTGACATTGACCGTTGTTGGGGTCGAGGGCCCTTCCCGAGGACGGATTTCCCTACGTGTCGCTGGGGAACGACATCCAGAGACTTGGAGCCCTCGGGGTGTGCATGGATAGCTCTGCATCCTGACAGGGAGCCATGCTATGTGTTGGCATCGCTATCGATGGGGTTCGCCCTGCGTCGGCATCGAGAGACATGGCTAACTCTCGCTGGCCATCGCTGCCGAGATGCGGCGAGAGCTCTCAAAGCCCACGGGCCTCGCGAGCGATAGGGCTCTTGCTGTCGAGGGTGCTGTGTCTGGGGAGGCATGGATGGCGCTTGATTTGCCTAAGCTTGGGTAGGGGTGGATAGGGATGGGCACGGGGAAGTGTCGATGCCTCGCCATAGCCATGCCTCGCGATGCCTTTCGATAGCTGTGGATCTGGGCGGGCATTTTAGCTTTTGGGCTGGGGCCGCTGTTGTTCTTGTTGCGCATGGAAGGAGTGGTGACATCGCTAGGTGTCGAGAGCGAGGGCCGTGGATGCCTGTGCAATTCCCTACCTATCGATAGGCGTCGATATCGATCGTCATCGATAGATATCGATGCCGATCGATATCGAGGCCTATCGATAGGCCTCGATTGCTGTGGTTCTGGCGAGGCATGCAGAGCTTTTAGTCTGTGCGCCGTGTTGGTGTTGGTAGGCCCCGGGGCCTGTCGACATTGACCGTTGTTGGGGTCGAGGGCCCTTCCCGAGGACGGATTTCCCTACGTGTCGCTGGGGAGCGACATCCAGAGACTTGGAGCCCTCGGGGTGTGCATGGATAGCTCTGCATCCTGACAGGGAGCCATGCTATGTGTTGGCATCGCTATCGATGGGGTTCGCCCTGCGTCGGCATCGAGAGACATGGCTAACTCTCGCTGGCCATCGCTGCCGAGATGCGGCGAGAGCTCTCAAAGCCCACGGGCCTCGCGAGCGATAGGGCTCTTGCTGTCGAGGGTGCTGTGTCTGGGGAGGCATGGATGGCGCTTGATTTGCCTAAGCTTGGGTAGGGGTGGATAGGGATGGGCACGGGGAAGTGTCGATGCCTCGCCATAGCCATGCCTCGCGATGCCTTTCGATAGCTGTGGATCTGGGCGGGCATTTTAGCTTTTGGGCTGGGGCCGCTGTTCTTCTTGTTGCGCATGGAAGGAGTGGTGACATCGCTAGGTGTCGAGAGCGAGGGCCGTGGATGCCTGTGCAATTCCCTACCTATCGATAGGCGTCGATATCGATCGTCATCGATAGATATCGATGCCGATCGATATCGACGCCTATCGATAGGCCTCGATTGCTGTGGTTCTGGCGAGGCATGCAGAGCTTTTAGTCTGTGCGCCGTGTTGGTGTTGGTAGGCCCCGGGGCCTGTCGACATTGACCGTTGTTGGGGTCGAGGGCCCTTCCCGAGGACGGATTTCCCTACGTGTCGCTGGGGAGCGACATCCAGAGACTTGGAGCCCTCGGGGTGTGCATGGATAGCTCTGCATCCTGACAGGGAGCCATGCTATGTGTTGGCATCGCTATCGATGGGGTTCGCCCTGCGTCGGCATCGAGAGACATGGCTAACTCTCGCTGGCCATCGCTGCCGAGATGCGGCGAGAGCTCTCAAAGCCCACGGGCCTCGCGAGCGATAGGGCTCTTGCTGTCGAGGGTGCTGTGTCTGGGGAGGCATGGATGGCGCTTGATTTGCCTAAGCTTGGGTAGGGGTGGATAGGGATGGGCACGGGGAAGTGTCGATGCCTCGCCATAGCCATGCCTCGCGATGCCTTTCGATAGCTGTGGATCTGGGCGGGCATTTTAGCTTTTGGGCTGGGGCCGCTGTTCTTCTTGTTGCGCATGGAAGGAGTGGTGACATCGCTAGGTCTCGAGAGCGAGGGCCGTGGATGCCTGTGCAATTCCCTACCTATCGATAGGCGTCGATATCGATCGTCATCGATTGATATCGATGCCGATCGATATCGACGCCTATCGATAGGTCTCGATAGGTGCGGTTCTGGCGAGGCATGCAGAGCTTTTAGTCTGTGCGCCGTGTTGGTGTTGGTAGGCCCCGGGGCCTGTCGACATTGACCGTTGTTGGGGTCGAGGGCCCTTCCCGAGGACGGATTTCCCTACGTGTCACTGGGGAACAACATCCAGAGACTTGGAGCCCTCGGGGTGTGCATGGATAGCTCTGCGTCCTGACAGGGAGCCATGCTATGTGTTGGCATCGCTATCGATGGGGTTCGCCCTGCGTCGGCATCGAGAGACATCGCTAACTCTCGCTGGCCATCGCTGCCGAGATGCGGCGAGAGCTCTCAAAGCCCACGGGCCTCGCGAGCGATAGGACTCTTGCTGTCGAGGGTGCTGTGTCTGGGGAGGCATGGATGGCGCTTGATTTGCCTAAGCTTGGGTAGGGGTGGATAGGGATGGGCACGGGGAAGTGTCGATGCCTCGCCATAGCCATGCCTCACGATGCCTTTCGATAGCTGTGGATCTGGGCGGGCATTTTAGCTTTTGGGCTGGGGCTGCTGTTCTTCTTGTTGCGCATGGAAGGAGTGGTGACATCGCTAGGTGTCGAGAGCGAGGGCCGTGGATGCCTGTGCAATTCCCTACCTATCGATAGGCGTCGATATCGATCGTCATCGATAGATATCGATGCCGATCGATATCGAGGCCTATCGATAGGCCTCGATAGCTGTGGTTCTGGCGAGGCATGCAGAGCTTTTAGTCTGTGCGCCGTGTTGGTGTTGGTAGGCCCCGGGGCCTGTCGACATTGACCGTTGTTGGGGTCGAGGGCCCTTCCCGAGGACGGATTTCCCTACGTGTCGCTGGGGAACGACATCCAGAGACTTGGAGCCCTCGGGGTGTGCATGGATAGCTCTGCATCCTGACAGGGAGCCATGCTATGTGTTGGCATCGCTATCGATGGGGTTCGCCCTGCGTCGGCATCGAGAGACATCGCTAACTCTCGCTGGCCATCGCTGCCGAGATGCAGCGAGAGCTCTCAAAGCCCACGGGCCTCGCGAGCGATAGGGCTCTTGCTGTCGAGGGTGCTGTGTCTGGGGAGGCATGGATGGCGCTTGATTTGCCTAAGCTTGGGTAGGGGTGGATAGGGATGGGCACGGGGAAGTGTCGATGCCTCGCCATAGCCATGCCTCGCGATGCCTTTCGATAGCTGTGGATCTGGGCGGGCATTTTAGCTTTTGGGCTGGGGCCGCTGTTGTTCTTGTTGCGCATGGAAGGAGTGGTGACATCGCTAGGTGTCGAGAGCGAGGGCCGTGGATGCCTGTGCAATTCCCTACCTATCGATAGGCGTCGATATCGATCGTCATCGATAGATATCGATGCCGATCGATATCGACGCCTATCGATAGGTCTCGATAGGTGCGGTTCTGGCGAGGCATGCAGAGCTTTTAGTCTGTGCGCCGTGTTGGTGTTGGTAGGCCCCGGGGCCTGTCGACATTGACCGTTGTTGGGGTCGAGGGCCCTTCCCGAGGACGGATTTCCCTACGTGTCGCTGGGGAACGACATCCAGAGACTTGGAGCCCTCGGGGTGTGCATGGATAGCTCTGCATCCTGACAGGGAGCCATGCTATGTGTTGGCATCGCTATCGATGGGGTTCGCCCTGCGTCGGCATCGAGAGACATGGCTAACTCTCGCTGGCCATCGCTGCCGAGATGCGGCGAGAGCTCTCAAAGCCCACGGGCCTCGCGAGCGATAGGGCTCTTGCTGTCGAGGGTGCTGTGTCTGGGGAGGCATGGATGGCGCTTGATTTGCCTAAGCTTGGGTAGGGGTGGATAGGGATGGGCACGGGGAAGTGTCGATGCCTCGCCATAGCCATGCCTCGCGATGCCTTTCGATAGCTGTGGATCTGGGCGGGCATTTTAGCTTTTGGGCTGGGGCCGCTGTTCTTCTTGTTGCGCATGGAAGGAGTGGTGACATCGCTAGGTGTCGAGAGCGAGGGCCGTGGATGCCTGTGCAATTCCCTACCTATCGATAGGCCTCGATATCGATCGTCATCGATAGATATCGATGCCGATCGATATCGACGCCTATCGATAGGCCTCGATAGGTGCGGTTCTGGCGAGGCATGCAGAGCTTTTAGTCTGTGCGCCGTGTTGGTGTTGGTAGGCCCCGGGGCCTGTCGACATTGACCGTTGTTGGGGTCAAGGGCCATTCCCGAGTACGGATTTCAGTACGTGTCGCTGGGGAGCGACATCCAGAGACTTGGAGCCCTCGGGGTGTGCATGGATAGCTCTGCGTCCTGACAGGGAGCCATGCTATGTGTTGGCATCGCTATCGATGGGGTTCGCCCTGCGTCGGCATCGAGAGACATGGCTAACTCTCGCTGGCCATCGCTGCCGAGATGCGGCGAGAGCTCTCAAAGCCCACGGGCCTCGCGAGCGATAGGGCTCTTGCTGTCGAGGGTGCTGTGTCTGGGGAGGCATGGATGGCGCTTGATTTGCCTAAGCTTGGGTAGGGGTGGATAGGGATGGGCACGGGGAAGTGTCGATGCCTCGCCATAGCCATGCCTCGCGATGCCTTTCGATAGCTGTGGATCTGGGCGGGCATTTTAGCTTTTGGGCTGGGGCCGCTGTTCTTCTTGTTGCGCATGGAAGGAGTGGTGACATCGCTAGGTCTCGAGAGCGAGGGCCGTGGATGCCTGTGCAATTCCCTACCTATCGATAGGCGTCGATATCGATCGTCATCGATATCTATCGATGCCGATCGATATCGAGGCCTATCGATAGGCCTCGATAGGTGCGGTTCTGGCGAGGCATGCAGAGCTTTTAGTCTGTGCGCCGTGTTGGTGTTGGTAGGCCCCGGGGCCTGTCGACATTGACCGTTGTTGGGGTCGAGGGCCCTTCCCGAGGACGGATTTCCCTACGTGTCGCTGGGGAACGACATCCAGAGACTTGGAGCCCTCGGGGTGTGCATGGATAGCTCTGCATCCTGACAGGGAGCCATGCTATGTGTTGGCATCGCTATCGATGGGGTTCGCCCTGCGTCGGCATCGAGAGACATGGCTAACTCTCGCTGGCCATCGCTGCCGAGATGCGGCGAGAGCTCTCAAAGCCCACGGGCCTCGCGAGCGATAGGGCTCTTGCTGTCGAGGGTGCTGTGTCTGGGGAGGCATGGATGGCGCTTGATTTGCCTAAGCTTGGGTAGGGGTGGATAGGGATGGGCACGGGGAAGTGTCGATGCCTCGCCATAGCCATGCCTCGCAATGCCTTTCGATAGCTGTGGATCTGGGCGGGCATTTTAGCTTTTGGGCTGGGGCCGCTGTTCTTCTTGTTGCGCATGGAAGGAGTGGTGACATCGCTAGGTGTCGAGAGCGAGGGCCGTGGATGCCTGTGCAATTCCCTACCTATCGATAGGCGTCGATATCGATCGTCATCGATAGATATCGATGCCGATCGATATCGAGGCCTATCGATAGG
The DNA here is from genome assembly GCF_036370855.1 of Dromaius novaehollandiae. Classification (NCBI taxonomy): domain Eukaryota; kingdom Metazoa; phylum Chordata; class Aves; order Casuariiformes; family Dromaiidae; genus Dromaius; species Dromaius novaehollandiae. The sequence continues at coordinate 79,824,770 of NC_088132.1, forward strand.
CCTCGATAGGTGCGGTTCTGGCGAGGCATGCAGAGCTTTTAGTCTGTGCGCCGTGTTGGTGTTGGTAGGCCCCGGGGCCTGTCGACATTGACCGTTGTTGGGGTCGAGGGCCCTTCCCGAGGACGGATTTCCCTACGTGTCGCTGGGGAACGACATCCAGAGACTTGGAGCCCTCGGGGTGTGCATGGATAGCTCTGCATCCTGACAGGGAGCCATGCTATGTGTTGGCATCGCTATCGATGGGGTTCGCCCTGCGTCGGCATCGAGAGACATCGCTAACTCTCGCTGGCCATCGCTGCCGAGATGCGGCGAGAGCTCTCAAAGCCCACGGGCCTCGCGAGCGATAGGGCTCTTGCTGTCGAGGGTGCTGTGTCTGGGGAGGCATGGATGGCGCTTGATTTGCCTAAGCTTGGGTAGGGGTGGACAGGGATGGGCACGGGGAAGTGTCGATGCCTCGCCATAGCCATGCCTCGCGATGCCTTTCGATAGCTGTGGATGTGGGCGGGCATTTTAGCTTTTGGGCTGGGGCCGCTGTTCTTCTTGTTGCGCATGGAAGGAGTGGTGACATCGCTAGGTCTCGAGAGCGAGGGCCGTGGATGCCTGTGCAATTCCCTACCTATCGATAGGCGTCGATATCGATCGTCATCGATAGATATCGATGCCGATCGATATCGACGCCTATCGATAGGCCTCGATTGCTGCGGTTCTGGCGAGGCATGCAGAGCTTTTAGTCTGTGCGCCGTGTTGGTGTTGGTAGGCCCCGGGGCCTGTCGACATTGACCGTTGTTGGGGTCGAGGGCCCTTCCCGAGGACGGATTTCCCTACGTGTCGCTGGGGAACGACATCCAGAGACTTGGAGCCCTCGGGGTGTGCCTGGATAGCTCTGCATCCTGACAGGGAGCCATGCTATGTGTTGGCATCGCTATCGATGGGGTTCGCCCTGCGTCAGCATCGAGAGACATCGCTAACTCTCGCTGGCCATCGCTGCCGAGATGCGGCGAGAGCTCTCAAAGCCCACGGGCCTCGCGAGCGATAGGGCTCTTGCTGTCGAGGGTGCTGTGTCTGGGGAGGCATGGATGGCGCTTGATTTGCCTAAGCTTGGGTAGGGGTGGATAGGGATGGGCACGGGGAAGTGTCGATGCCTCGCCATAGCCATGCCTCGCGATGCCTTTCGATAGCTGTGGATCTGGGCGGGCATTTTAGCTTTTGGGCTGGGGCCGCTGTTCTTCTTGTTGCGCATGGAAGGAGTGGTGACATCGCTAGGTCTCGAGAGCGAGGGCCGTGGATGCCTGTGCAATTCCCTACCTATCGATAGGCGTCGATATCGATCGTCATCGATAGATATCGATGCCGATCGATATCGACGCCTATCGATAGGTCTCGATAGCTGCGGTTCTGGCGAGGCATGCAGAGCTTTTAGTCTGTGCGCCGTGTTGGTGTTGGTAGGCCCCGGGGCCTGTCGACATTGACCGTTGTTGGGGTCGAGGGCCCTTCCCGAGGACGGATTTCCCTACGTGTCGCTGGGGAACGACATCCAGAGACTTGGAGCCCTCGGGGTGTGCCTGGATAGCTCTGCATCCTGACAGGGAGCCATGCTATGTGTTGGCATCGCTATCGATGGGGTTCGCCCTGCGTCGGCATCGAGAGACATCGCTAACTCTCGCTGGCCATCGCTGCCGAGATGCGGCGAGAGCTCTCAAAGCCCACGGGCCTCGCGAGCGATAGGGCTCTTGCTGTCGAGGGTGCTGTGTCTGGGGAGGCATGGATGGCGCTTGATTTGCCTAAGCTTGGGTAGGGGTGGATAGGGATGGGCACGGGGAAGTGTTGATGCCTCGCCATAGCCATGCCTCGCGATGCCTTTCGATAGCTGTGGATCTGGGCGGGCATTTTAGCTTTTGGGCTGGGGCCGCTGTTCTTCTTGTTGCGCATGGAAGGAGTGGTGACATCGCTAGGTCTCGAGAGCGAGGGCCGTGGATGCCTGTGCAATTCCCTACCTATCGATAGGCGTCGATATCGATCGTCATCGATAGATATCGATGCCGATCGATATCGACGCCTATCGATAGGTCTCGATAGCTGCGGTTCTGGCGAGGCATGCAGAGCTTTTAGTCTGTGCGCCGTGTTGGTGTTGGTAGGCCCCGGGGCCTGTCGACATTGACCGTTGTTGGGGTCGAGGGCCCTTCCCGAGGACGGATTTCCCTTCGTGTCGCTGGGGAACGACATCCAGAGACTTGGAGCCCTCGGGGTGTGCATGGATAGCTCTGCATCCTGACAGGGAGCCATGCTATGTGTTGGCATCGCTATCGATGGGGTTCGCCCTGCGTCGGCATCGAGAGACATGGCTAACTCTCGCTGGCCATCGCTGCCGAGATGCGGCGAGAGCTCTCAAAGCCCACGGGCCTCGCGAGCGATAGGGCTCTTGCTGTCGAGGGTGCTGTGTCTGGGGAGGCATGGATGGCGCTTGATTTGCCTAAGCTTGGGTAGGGGTGGATAGGGATGGGCACGGGGAAGTGTCGATGCCTCGCCATAGCCATGCCTCGCGATGCCTTTCGATAGCTGTGGATCTGGGCGGGCATTTTAGCTTTTGGGCTGGGGCCGCTGTTGTTCTTGTTGCGCATGGAAGGAGTGGTGACATCGCTAGGTGTCGAGAGCGAGGGCCGTGGATGCCTGTGCAATTCCCTACCTATCGATAGGCGTCGATATCGATCGTCATCGATAGATATCGATGCCGATCGATATCGAGGCCTATCGATAGGCCTCGATTGCTGTGGTTCTGGCGAGGCATGCAGAGCTTTTAGTCTGTGCGCCGTGTTGGTGTTGGTAGGCCCCGGGGCCTGTCGACATTGACCGTTGTTGGGGTCGAGGGCCCTTCCCGAGGACGGATTTCCCTACGTGTCGCTGGGGAGCGACATCCAGAGACTTGGAGCCCTCGGGGTGTGCATGGATAGCTCTGCATCCTGACAGGGAGCCATGCTATGTGTTGGCATCGCTATCGATGGGGTTCGCCCTGCGTCGGCATCGAGAGACATGGCTAACTCTCGCTGGCCATCGCTGCCGAGATGCGGCGAGAGCTCTCAAAGCCCACGGGCCTCGCGAGCGATAGGGCTCTTGCTGTCGAGGGTGCTGTGTCTGGGGAGGCATGGATGGCGCTTGATTTGCCTAAGCTTGGGTAGGGGTGGATAGGGATGGGCACGGGGAAGTGTCGATGCCTTGCCATAGCCATGCCTCGCGATGCCTTTCGATAGCTGTGGATCTGGGCGGGCATTTTAGCTTTTGGGCTGGGGCCGCTGTTCTTCTTGTTGCGCATGGAAGGAGTGGTGACATCGCTAGGTCTCGAGAGCGAGGGCCGTGGATGCCTGTGCAATTCCCTACCTATCGATAGGCGTCGATATCGATCGTCATCGATAGATATCGATGCCGATCGATATCGACGCCTATCGATAGGCCTCGATTGCTGTGGTTCTGGCGAGGCATGCAGAGCTTTTAGTCTGTGCGCCGTGTTGGTGTTGGTAGGCCCCGGGGCCTGTCGACATTGACCGTTGTTGGGGTCGAGGGCCCTTCCCGAGGACGGATTTCCCTACGTGTCGCTGGGGAGCGACATCCAGAGACTTGGAGCCCTCGGGGTGTGCATGGATAGCTCTGCATCCTGACAGGGAGCCATGCTATGTGTTGGCATCGCTATCGATGGGGTTCGCCCTGCGTCGGCATCGAGAGACATGGCTAACTCTCGCTGGCCATCGCTGCCGAGATGCGGCGAGAGCTCTCAAAGCCCACGGGCCTCGCGAGCGATAGGGCTCTTGCTGTCGAGGGTGCTGTGTCTGGGGAGGCATGGATGGCGCTTGATTTGCCTAAGCTTGGGTAGGGGTGGATAGGGATGGGCACGGGGAAGTGTCGATGCCTCGCCATAGCCATGCCTCACGATGCCTTTCGATAGCTGTGGATCTGGGCGGGCATTTTAGCTTTTGGGCTGGGGCCGCTGTTGTTCTTGTTGCGCATGGAAGGAGTGGTGACATCGCTAGGTGTCGAGAGCGAGGGCCGTGGATGCCTGTGCAATTCCCTACCTATCGATAGGCGTCGATATCGATCGTCATCGATAGATATCGATGCCGATCGATATCGAGGCCTATCGATAGGCCTCGATAGCTGTGGTTCTGGCGAGGCATGCAGAGCTTTTAGTCTGTGCGCCGTGTTGGTGTTGGTAGGCCCCGGGGCCTGTCGACATTGACCGTTGTTGGGGTCGAGGGCCCTTCCCGAGGACGGATTTCCCTACGTGTCGCTGGGGAACGACATCCAGAGACTTGGAGCCCTCGGGGTGTGCATGGATAGCTCTGCATCCTGACAGGGAGCCATGCTATGTGTTGGCATCGCTATCGATGGGGTTCGCCCTGCGTCGGCATCGAGAGACATCGCTAACTCTCGCTGGCCATCGCTGCCGAGATGCAGCGAGAGCTCTCAAAGCCCACGGGCCTCGCGAGCGATAGGGCTCTTGCTGTCGAGGGTGCTGTGTCTGGGGAGGCATGGATGGCGCTTGATTTGCCTAAGCTTGGGTAGGGGTGGATAGGGATGGGCACGGGGAAGTGTCGATGCCTCGCCATAGCCATGCCTCGCGATGCCTTTCGATAGCTGTGGATCTGGGCGGGCATTTTAGCTTTTGGGCTGGGGCCGCTGTTGTTCTTGTTGCGCATGGAAGGAGTGGTGACATCGCTAGGTCTCGAGAGCGAGGGCCGTGGATGCCTGTGCAATTCCCTACCTATCGATAGGCGTCGATATCGATCGTCATCGATAGATATCGATGCCGATCGATATCGATGCCTATCGATAGGTCTCGATAGCTGCGGTTCTGGCGAGGCATGCAGAGCTTTTAGTCTGTGCGCCGTGTTGGTGTTGGTAGGCCCCGGGGCCTGTCGACATTGACCGTTGTTGGGGTCGAGGGCCCTTCCCGAGGACGGATTTCCCTTCGTGTCGCTGGGGAACGACATCCAGAGACTTGGAGCCCTCGGGGTGTGCATGGATAGCTCTGCATCCTGACAGGGAGCCATGCTATGTGTTGGCATCGCTATCGATGGGGTTCGCCCTGCGTCGGCATCGAGAGACATGGCTAACTCTCGCTGGCCATCGCTGCCGAGATGCGGCGAGAGCTCTCAAAGCCCACGGGCCTCGCGAGCGATAGGGCTCTTGCTGTCGAGGGTGCTGTGTCTGGGGAGGCATGGATGGCGCTTGATTTGCCTAAGCTTGGGTAGGGGTGGATAGGGATGGGCACGGGGAAGTGTCGATGCCTTGCCATAGCCATGCCTCGCGATGCCTTTCGATAGCTGTGGATCTGGGCGGGCATTTTAGCTTTTGGGCTGGGGCCGCTGTTCTTCTTGTTGCGCATGGAAGGAGTGGTGACATCGCTAGGTCTCGAGAGCGAGGGCCGTGGATGCCTGTGCAATTCCCTGCCTATCGATAGGCGTCGATATCGATCGTCATCGATAGATATCGATGCCGATCGATATCGACGCCTATCGATAGGCCTCGATTGCTGTGGTTCTGGCGAGGCATGCAGAGCTTTTAGTCTGTGCGCCGTGTTGGTGTTGGTAGGCCCCGGGGCCTGTCGACATTGACCGTTGTTGGGGTCGAGGGCCCTTCCCGAGGACGGATTTCCCTACGTGTCGCTGGGGAGCGACATCCAGAGACTTGGAGCCCTCGGGGTGTGCATGGATAGCTCTGCATCCTGACAGGGAGCCATGCTATGTGTTGGCATCGCTATCGATGGGGTTCGCCCTGCGTCGGCATCGAGAGACATGGCTAACTCTCGCTGGCCATCGCTGCCGAGATGCGGCGAGAGCTCTCAAAGCCCACGGGCCTCGCGAGCGATAGGGCTCTTGCTGTCGAGGGTGCTGTGTCTGGGGAGGCATGGATGGCGCTTGATTTGCCTAAGCTTGGGTAGGGGTGGATAGGGATGGGCACGGGGAAGTGTCGATGCCTCGCCATAGCCATGCCTCGCGATGCCTTTCGATAGCTGTGGATCTGGGCGGGCATTTTAGCTTTTGGGCTGGGGCCGCTGTTGTTCTTGTTGCGCATGGAAGGAGTGGTGACATCGCTAGGTCTCGAGAGCGAGGGCCGTGGATGCCTGTGCAATTCCCTACCTATCGATAGGCGTCGATATCGATCGTCATCGATAGATATCGATGCCGATCGATATCGAGGCCTATCGATAGGCCTCGATTGCTGTGGTTCTGGCGAGGCATGCAGAGCTTTTAGTCTGTGCGCCGTGTTGGTGTTGGTAGGCCCCGGGGCCTGTCGACATTGACCGTTGTTGGGGTCGAGGGCCCTTCCCGAGGACGGATTTCCCTACGTGTCACTGGGGAACAACATCCAGAGACTTGGAGCCCTCAGGGTGTGCATGGATAGCTCTGCGTCCTGACAGGGAGCCATGCTATGTGTTGGCATCGCTATCGATGGGGTTCGCCCTGCGTCGGCATCGAGAGACATCGCTAACTCTCGCTGGCCATCGCTGCCGAGATGCGGCGAGAGCTCTCAAAGCCCACGGGCCTCGCGAGCGATAGGACTCTTGCTGTCGAGGGTGCTGTGTCTGGGGAGGCATGGATGGCGCTTGATTTGCCTAAGCTTGGGTAGGGGTGGATAGGGATGGGCACGGGGAAGTGTCGATGCCTCGCCATAGCCATGCCTCACGATGCCTTTCGATAGCTGTGGATCTGGGCGGGCATTTTAGCTTTTGGGCTGGGGCTGCTGTTCTTCTTGTTGCGCATGGAAGGAGTGGTGACATCGCTAGGTCTCGAGAGCGAGGGCCGTGGATGCCTGTGCAATTCCCTACCTATCGATAGGCGTCGATATCGATCGTCATCGATAGATATCGATGCCGATCGATATCGATGCCTATCGATAGGCCTCGATAGGTGCGGTTCTGGCGAGGCATGCAGAGCTTTTAGTCTGTGCGCCGTGTTGGTGTTGGTAGGCCCCGGGGCCTGTCGACATTGACCGTTGTTGGGGTCGAGGGCCCTTCCCGAGGACGGATTTCCCTACGTGTCACTGGGGAACGACATCCAGAGACTTGGAGCCCTCGGGGTGTGCATGGATAGCTCTGCATCCTGACAGGGAGCCATGCTATGTGTTGGCATCGCTATCGATGGGGTTCGCCCTGCGTCGGCATCGAGAGACATCGCTAACTCTCGCTGGCCATCGCTGCCGAGATGCAGCGAGAGCTCTCAAAGCCCACGGGCCTCGCGAGCGATAGGGCTCTTGCTGTCGAGGGTGCTGTGTCTGGGGAGGCATGGATGGCGCTTGATTTGCCTAAGCTTGGGTAGGGGTGGATAGGGATGGGCACGGGGAAGTGTCGATGCCTCGCCATAGCCATGCCTCGCGATGCCTTTCGATAGCTGTGGATCTGGGCGGGCATTTTAGCTTTTGGGCTGGGGCCGCTGTTCTTCTTGTTGCGCATGGAAGGAGTGGTGACATCGCTAGGTCTCGAGAGCGAGGGCCGTGGATGCCTGTGCAATTCCCTACCTATCGATAGGCCTCGATATCGATCGGCATCGATAGATATCGATGCCGATCGATATCGACGCCTATCGATAGGCCTCGATTGCTGTGGTTCTGGCGAGGCATGCAGAGCTTTTAGTCTGTGCGCCGTGTTGGTGTTGGTAGGCCCCGGGGCCTGTCGACATTGACCGTTGTTGGGGTCGAGGGCCCTTCCCGAGGACGGATTTCCCTACGTGTCGCTGGGGAGCGACATCCAGAGACTTGGAGCCCTCGGGGTGTGCATGGATAGCTCTGCATCCTGACAGGGAGCCATGCTATGTGTTGGCATCGCTATCGATGGGGTTCGCCCTGCGTCGGCATCGAGAGACATGGCTAACTCTCGCTGGCCATCGCTGCCGAGATGCGGCGAGAGCTCTCAAAGCCCACGGGCCTCGCGAGCGATAGGGCTCTTGCTGTCGAGGGTGCTGTGTCTGGGGAGGCATGGATGGCGCTTGATTTGCCTAAGCTTGGGTAGGGGTGGATAGGGATGGGCACGGGGAAGTGTCGATGCCTCGCCATAGCCATGCCTCACGATGCCTTTCGATAGCTGTGGATCTGGGCGGGCATTTTAGCTTTTGGGCTGGGGCTGCTGTTCTTCTTGTTGCGCATGGAAGGAGTGGTGACATCGCTAGGTCTCGAGAGCGAGGGCCGTGGATGCCTGTGCAATTCCCTACCTATCGATAGGCGTCGATATCGATCGTCATCGATAGATATCGATGCCGATCGATATCGATGCCTATCGATAGGCCTCGATAGGTGCGGTTCTGGCGAGGCATGCAGAGCTTTTAGTCTGTGCGCCGTGTTGGTGTTGGTAGGCCCCGGGGCCTGTCGACATTGACCGTTGTTGGGGTCGAGGGCCCTTCCCGAGGACGGATTTCCCTACGTGTCACTGGGGAACGACATCCAGAGACTTGGAGCCCTCGGGGTGTGCATGGATAGCTCTGCATCCTGACAGGGAGCCATGCTATGTGTTGGCATCGCTATCGATGGGGTTCGCCCTGCGTCGGCATCGAGAGACATCGCTAACTCTCGCTGGCCATCGCTGCCGAGATGCAGCGAGAGCTCTCAAAGCCCACGGGCCTCGCGAGCGATAGGGCTCTTGCTGTCGAGGGTGCTGTGTCTGGGGAGGCATGGATGGCGCTTGATTTGCCTAAGCTTGGGTAGGGGTGGATAGGGATGGGCACGGGGAAGTGTCGATGCCTCGCCATAGCCATGCCTCGCGATGCCTTTCGATAGCTGTGGATCTGGGCGGGCATTTTAGCTTTTGGGCTGGGGCCGCTGTTCTTCTTGTTGCGCATGGAAGGAGTGGTGACATCGCTAGGTCTCGAGAGCGAGGGCCGTGGATGCCTGTGCAATTCCCTACCTATCGATAGGCCTCGATATCGATCGGCATCGATAGATATCGATGCCGATCGATATCGACGCCTATCGATAGGCCTCGATTGCTGTGGTTCTGGCGAGGCATGCAGAGCTTTTAGTCTGTGCGCCGTGTTGGTGTTGGTAGGCCCCGGGGCCTGTCGACATTGACCGTTGTTGGGGTCGAGGGCCCTTCCCGAGGACGGATTTCCCTACGTGTCGCTGGGGAGCGACATCCAGAGACTTGGAGCCCTCGGGGTGTGCATGGATAGCTCTGCATCCTGACAGGGAGCCATGCTATGTGTTGGCATCGCTATCGATGGGGTTCGCCCTGCGTCGGCATCGAGAGACATGGCTAACTCTCGCTGGCCATCGCTGCCGAGATGCGGCGAGAGCTCTCAAAGCCCACGGGCCTCGCGAGCGATAGGGCTCTTGCTGTCGAGGGTGCTGTGTCTGGGGAGGCATGGATGGCGCTTGATTTGCCTAAGCTTGGGTAGGGGTGGATAGGGATGGGCACGGGGAAGTGTCGATGCCTCGCCATAGCCTTGCCTCGCGATGCCTTTCGATAGCTGTGGATCTGGGCGGGCATTTTAGCTTTTGGGCTGGGGCCGCTGTTCTTCTTGTTGCGCATGGAAGGAGTGGTGACATCGCTAGGTCTCGAGAGCGAGGGCCGTGGATGCCTGTGCAATTCCCTACCTATCGATAGGCGTCGATATCGATCGTCATCGATAGATATCGATGCCGATCGATATCGACGCCTATCGATAGGCCTCGATTGCTGTGGTTCTGGCGAGGCATGCAGAGCTTTTAGTCTGTGCGCCGTGTTGGTGTTGGTAGGCCCCGGGGCCTGTCGACATTGACCGTTGTTGGGGTCGAGGGCCCTTCCCGAGGACGGATTTCCCTACGTGTCGCTGGGGAACGACATCCAGAGACTTGGAGCCCTCGGGGTGTGCATGGATAGCTCTGCATCCTGACAGGGAGCCATGCTATGTGTTGGCATCGCTATCGATGGGGTTCGCCCTGCGTCGGCATCGAGAGACATCGCTAAGTCTCGCTGGCCATCGCTGCTGAGATGCGGCGAGAGCTCTCAAAGCCCACGGGCCTCGCGAGCGATAGGGCTCTTGCTGTCGAGGGTGCTGTGTCTGGGGAGGCATGGATGCCGCTTGATTTGCCTAAGCTTGGGTAGGGGTGGACAGGGATGGGCACGGGGAAGTGTCGATGCCTCGCCATAGCCATGCCTCGCGATGCCTTTCGATAGCTGTGGATCTGGGCGGGCATTTTAGCTTTTGGGCTGGGGCCGCTGTTCTTGTTGCGCATGGAAGGAGTGGTGACATCGCTAGGTCTCGAGAGCGAGGGCCGTGGATGCCTGTGCAATTCCCTACCTATCGATAGGCGTCGATATCGATCGTCATCGATAGATATCGATGCCGATCGATATCGAGGCCTATCGATAGGCCTCGATAGCTGCGGTTCTGGCGAGGCATGCAGAGCTTTTAGTCTGTGCGCCGTGTTGGTGTTGGTAGGCCCCGGGGCCTGTCGACATTGACCGTTGTTGGGGTCAAGGGCCCTTCCCGAGGACGGATTTCCCTACGTGTCGCTGGGGAGCGACATCCAGAGACTTGGAGCCCTCGGGGTGTGCATGGATAGCTCTGCATCCTGACAGGGAGCCATGCTATGTGTTGGCATCGCTATCGATGGGGTTCGCCCTGCGTCGGCATCGAGAGACATGGCTAACTCTCGCTGGCCATCGCTGCCGAGATGCGGCGAGAGCTCTCAAAGCCCACGGGCCTCGCGAGCGATAGGGCTCTTGCTGTCGAGGGTGCTGTGTCTGGGGAGGCATGGATGGCGCTTGATTTGCCTAAGCTTGGGTAGGGGTGGATAGGGATGGGCACGGGGAAGTGTCGATGCCTCGCCATAGCCATGCCTCGCGATGCCTTTCGATAGCTGTGGATCTGGGCGGGCATTTTAGCTTTTGGGCTGGGGCCGCTGTTGTTCTTGTTGCGCATGGAAGGAGTGGTGACATCGCTAGGTCTCGAGAGCGAGGGCCGTGGATGCCTGTGCAATTCCCTACCTATCGATAGGCGTCGATATCGATCGTCATCGATAGATATCGATGCCGATCGATATCGACGCCTATCGATAGGCCTCGATTGCTGTGGTTCTGGCGAGGCATGCAGAGCTTTTAGTCTGTGCGCCGTGTTGGTGTTGGTAGGCCCCGGGGCCTGTCGACATTGACCGTTGTTGGGGTCGAGGGCCCTTCCCGAGGACGGATTTCCCTACGTGTCGCTGGGGAACGACATCCAGAGACTTGGAGCCCTCGGGGTGTGCATGGATAGCTCTGCATCCTGACAGGGAGCCATGCTATGTGTTGGCATCGCTATCGATGGGGTTCGCCCTGCGTCGGCATCGAGAGACATGGCTAACTCTCGCTGGCCATCGCTGCCGAGATGCGGCGAGAGCTCTCAAAGCCCACGGGCCTCGCGAGCGATAGGGCTCTTGCTGTCGAGGGTGCTGTGTCTGGGGAGGCATGGATGGCGCTTGATTTGCCTAAGCTTGGGTAGGGGTGGATAGGGATGGGCACGGGGAAGTGTCGATGCCTCGCCATAGCCATGCCTCGCGATGCCTTTCGATAGCTGTGGATCTGGGCGGGCATTTTAGCTTTTGGGCTGGGTCCGCTGTTCTTCTTGTTGCGCATGGAAGGAGTGGTGACATCGCTAGGTCTCGAGAGCGAGGGCCGTGGATGCCTGTGCAATTCCCTACCTATCGATAGGCCTCGATATCGATCGTCATCGATAGATATCGATGCCGATCGATATCGACGCCTATCGATAGGTCTCGATAGCTGCGGTTCTGGCGAGGCATGCAGAGCTTTTAGTCTGTGCGCCGTGTTGGTGTTGGTAGGCCCCGGGGCCTGTCGACATTGACCGTTGTTGGGGTCGAGGGCCCTTCCCGAGTACGGATTTCCCTACGTGTCGCTGGGGAACGACATCCAGAGACTTGGAGCCCTCGGGGTGTGCATGGATAGCTCTGCATCCTGACAGGGAGCCATGCTATGTGTTGGCATCGCTATCGATGGGGTTCGCCCTGCGTCGGCATCGAGAGACATCGCTAACTCTCGCTGGCCATCGCTGCCGAGATGCGGCGAGAGCTCTCAAAGCCCACGGGCCTCGCGAGCGATAGGGCTCTTGCTGTCGAGGGTGCTGTGTCTGGGGAGGCATGGATGGCGCCTGATTTGCCTAAGCTTGGGTAGGGGTGGATAGGGATGGGCACGGGGAAGTGTCGATGCCTCGCCATAGCCATGCCTCGCGATGCCTTTCGATAGCTGTGGATCTGGGCGGGCATTTTAGCTTTTGGGCTGGGGCCGCTGTTCTTCTTGTTGCGCATGGAAGGAGTGGTGACATCGCTAGGTCTCGAGAGCGAGGGCCGTGGATGCCTGTGCAATTCCCTACCTATCGATAGGCGTCGATATCGATCGTCATCGATAGATATCGATGCCGATCGATATCGACGCCTATCGATAGGTCTCGATAGCTGCGGTTCTGGCGAGGCATGCAGAGCTTTTAGTCTGTGCGCCGTGTTGGTGTTGGTAGGCCCCGGGGCCTGTCGACATTGACCGTTGTTGGGGTCGAGGGCCCTTCCCGAGGACGGATTTCCCTTCGTGTCGCTGGGGAACGACATCCAGAGACTTGGAGCCCTTGGGGTGTGCATGGATAGCTCTGCATCCTGACAGGGAGCCATGCTATGTGTTGGCATCGCTATCGATGGGGTTCGCCCTGCGTCGGCATCGAGAGACATGGCTAACTCTCGCTGGCCATCGCTGCCGAGATGCGGCGAGAGCTCTCAAAGCCCACGGGCCTCGCGAGCGATAGGGCTCTTGCTGTCGAGGGTGCTGTGTCTGGGGAGGCATGGATGGCGCTTGATTTGCCTAAGCTTGGGTAGGGGTGGACAGGGATGGGCACGGGGAAGTGTTGATGCCTCGCCATAGCCATGCCTCGCGATGCCTTTCGATAGCTGTGGATCTGGGCGGGCATTTTAGCTTTTGGGCTGGGGCCGCTGTTCTTCTTGTTGCGCATGGAAGGAGTGGTGACATCGCTAGGTCTCGAGAGCGAGGGCCGTGGATGCCTGTGCAATTCCCTACCTATCGATAGGCGTCGATATCGATCGTCATCGATAGATATCGATGCCGATCGGTATCGAGGCCTATCGATAGGCCTCGATTGCTGTGGTTCTGGCGAGGCATGCAGAGCTTTTAGTCTGTGCGCCGTGTTGGTGTTGGTAGGCCCCGGGGCCTGTCGACATTGACCGTTGTTGGGGTCGAGGGCCCTTCCCGAGGACGGATTTCCCTACGTGTCGCTGGGGAGCGACATCCAGAGACTTGGAGCCCTCGGGGTGTGCATGGATAGCTCTGCATCCTGACAGGGAGCCATGCTATGTGTTGGCATCGCTATCGATGGGGTTCGCCCTGCGTCAGCATCGAGAGACATCGCTAACTCTCGCTGGCCATCGCTGCCGAGATGCGGCGAGAGCTCTCAAAGCCCACGGGCCTCGCGAGCGATAGGGCTCTTGCTGTCGAGGGTGCTGTGTCTGGGGAGGCATGGATGGCGCTTGATTTGCCTAAGCTTGGGTAGGGGTGGATAGGGATGGGCACGGGGAAGTGTCGATGCCTCGCCATAGCCATGCCTCGCGATGCCTTTCGATAGCTGTGGATGTGGGCGGGCATTTTAGCTTTTGGGCTGGGGCCGCTGTTGTTCTTGTTGCGCATGGAAGGAGTGGTGACATCGCTAGGTCTCGAGAGCGAGGGCCGTGGATGCCTGTGCAATTCCCTACCTATCGATAGGCGTCGATATCGATCGTCATCGATAGATATCGATGCCGATCGATATCGACGCCTATCGATAGGTCTCGATAGCTGCGGTTCTGGCGAGGCATGCAGAGCTTTTAGTCTGTGCGCTGTGTTGGTGTTGGTAGGCCCCGGGGCCTGTCAACATTGACCGTTGTTGGGGTCGAGGGCCCTTCCCGAGGATGGATTTCCCTACGTGTCCCTGGGGAACAACATCCAGAGACTTGGAGCCCTCGGGGTGTGCATGGATAGCTCTGCATCCTGACAGGGAGCCATGCTATGTGTTGGCATCACTATCGATGGGGTTCGCCCTGCGTCGGCATCGAGAGACATCGCTAACTCTCGCTGGCCATCGCTGCCGAGATGCGGCGAGAGCTCTCAAAGCCCACGGGCCTCGCGAGCGATAGGGCTCTTGCTGTTGAGGGTGCTGTGTCTGGGGAGGCATGGATGGCGCCTGATTTGCCTAAGCTTGGGTAGGGGTGGATAGGGATGGGCACGGGGAAGTGTCGATGCCTCGCCATAGCCATGCCTCGCGATGCCTTTCGATAGCTGTGGATCTGGGCGGGCATTTTAGCTTTTGGGCTGGGGCCGCTGTTGTTCTTGTTGCGCATGGAAGGAGTGGTGACATCGCTAGGTCTCGAGAGCGAGGGCCGTGGATGCCTGTGCAATTCCCTACCTATCGATAGGCGTCGATATCGATCGTCATCGATAGATATCGATGCCGATCGATATCGACGCCTATCGATAGGCCTCGATTGCTGTGGTTCTGGCGAGGCATGCAGAGCTTTTAGTCTGTGCGCCGTGTTGGTGTTGGTAGGCCCCGGGGCCTGTCGACATTGACCGTTGTTGGGGTCGAGGGCCCTTCCCGAGGACGGATTTCCCTACGTGTCGCTGGGGAGCGACATCCAGAGACTTGGAGCCCTCGGGGTGTGCATGGATAGCTCTGCATCCTGACAGGGAGCCATGCTATGTGTTGGCATCGCTATCGATGGGGTTCGCCCTGCGTCGGCATCGAGAGACATGGCTAACTCTCGCTGGCCATCGCTGCCGAGATGCGGCGAGAGCTCTCAAAGCCCACGGGCCTCGCGAGCGATAGGGCTCTTGCTGTCGAGGGTGCTGTGTCTGGGGAGGCATGGATGGCGCTTGATTTGCCTAAGCTTGGGTAGGGGTGGATAGGGATGGGCACGGGGAAGTGTCGATGCCTCGCCATAGCCATGCCTCGCGATGCCTTTCGATAGCTGTGGATCTGGGCGGGCATTTTAGCTTTTGGGCTGGGGCCGCTGTTCTTCTTGTTGCGCATGGAAGGAGTGGTGACATCGCTAGGTCTCGAGAGCGAGGGCCGTGGATGCCTGTGCAATTCCCTACCTATCGATAGGCCTCGATATCGATCATCATCGATAGATATCGATGCCGATCGATATCGACGCCTATCGATAGGCCTCGATTGCTGTGGTTCTGGCGAGGCATGCAGAGCTTTTAGTCTGTGCGCCGTGTTGGTGTTGGTAGGCCCCGGGGCCTGTCGACATTGACCGTTGTTGGGGTCGAGGGCCCTTCCCGAGGACGGATTTCCCTACGTGTCGCTGGGGAACGACATCCAGAGACTTGGAGCCCTCGGGGTGTGCATGGATAGCTCTGCATCCTGACAGGGAGCCATGCTATGTGTTGGCATCGCTATCGATGGGGTTCGCCCTGCGTCGGCATCGAGAGACATCGCTAACTCTCGCTGGCCATCGCTGCCGAGATGCGGCGAGAGCTCTCAAAGCCCACGGGCCTCGCGAGCGATAGGGCTCTTGCTGTCGAGGGTGCTGTGTCTGGGGAGGCATGGATGGCGCTTGATTTGCCTAAGCTTGGGTAGGGGTGGACAGGGATGGGCACGGGGAAGTGTCGATGCCTCGCCATAGCCATGCCTCGCGATGCCTTTCGATAGCTGTGGATCTGGGCGGGCATTTTAGCTTTTGGGCTGGGGCCGCTGTTCTTGTTGCGCATGGAAGGAGTGGTGACATCGCTAGGTCTCGAGAGCGAGGGCCGTGGATGCCTGTGCAATTCCCTACCTATCGATAGGCGTCGATATCGATCGTCATCGATAGATATCGATGCCGATCGATATCGACGCCTATCGATAGGCCTCGATAGCTGCGGTTCTGGCGAGGCATGCAGAGCTTTTAGTCTGTGCGCCGTGTTGGTGTTGGTAGGCCCCGGGGCCTGTCGACATTGACCGTTGTTGGGGTCAAGGGCCATTCCCGAGTACGGATTTCCCTACGTGTCGCTGGGGAACAACATCCAGAGACTTGGAGCCCTCGGGGTGTGCATGGATAGCTCTGCGTCCTGACAGGGAGCCATGCTATGTGTTGGCATCGCTATCGATGGGGTTCGCCCTGCGTCGGCATCGAGAGACATGGCTAACTCTCGCTGGCCATCGCTGCCGAGATGCGGCGAGAGCTCTCAAAGCCCACGGGCCTCGCGAGCGATAGGGCTCTTGCTGTCGAGGGTGCTGTGTCTGGGGAGGCATGGATGGCGCTTGATTTGCCTAAGCTTGGGTAGGGGTGGATAGGGATGGGCACGGGGAAGTGTCGATGCCTCGCCATAGCCATGCCTCGCGATGCCTTTCGATAGCTGTGGATCTGGGCGGGCATTTTAGCTTTTGGGCTGGGTCCGCTGTTCTTCTTGTTGCGCATGGAAGGAGTGGTGACATCGCTAGGTCTCGAGAGCGAGGGCCGTGGATGCCTGTGCAATTCCCTACCTATCGATAGGCGTCGATATCGATCGTCATCGATAGATATCGATGCCGATCGATATCGACGCCTATCGATAGGTCTCGATAGCTGCGGTTCTGGCGAGGCATGCAGAGCTTTTAGTCTGTGCGCCGTGTTGGTGTTGGTAGGCCCCGGGGCCTGTCGACATTGACCGTTGTTGGGGTCGAGGGCCCTTCCCGAGGACGGATTTCCCTACGTGTCGCTGGGGAACGACATCCAGAGACTTGGAGCCCTCGGGGTGTGCATGGATAGCTCTGCATCCTGACAGGGAGCCATGCTATGTGTTGGCATCGCTATCGATGGGGTTCGCCCTGCGTCGGCATCGAGAGACATCGCTAACTCTCGCTGGCCATCGCTGCCGAGATGCGGCGAGAGCTCTCAAAGCCCACGGGCCTCGCGAGCGATAGGGCTCTTGCTGTCGAGGGTGCTGTGTCTGGGGAGGCATGGATGCCGCTTGATTTGCCTAAGCTTGGGTAGGGGTGGACAGGGATGGGCACGGGGAAGTGTCGATGCCTCGCCATAGCCATGCCTCGCGATGCCTTTCGATAGCTGTGGATCTGGGCGGGCATTTTAGCTTTTGGGCTGGGGCCGCTGTTCTTGTTGCGCATGGAAGGAGTGGTGACATCGCTAGGTCTCGAGAGCGAGGGCCATGGATGCCTGTGCAATTCCCTACCTATCGATAGGCGTCGATATCGATCGTCATCGATAGATATCGATGCCGATCGATATCGATGCCTATCGATAGGCCTCGATAGCTGCGGTTCTGGCGAGGCATGCAGAGCTTTTAGTCTGTGCGCCGTGTTGGTGTTGGTAGGCCCCGGGGCCTGTCGACATTGACCGTTGTTGGGGTCAAGGGCCATTCCCGAGTACGGATTTCCCTACGTGTCGCTGGGGAGCGACATCCAGAGACTTGGAGCCCTCGGGGTGTGCATGGATAGCTCTGCATCCTGACAGGGAGCCATGCTATGTGTTGGCATCGCTATCGATGGGGTTCGCCCTGCGTCGGCATCGAGAGACATGGCTAACTCTCGCTGGCCATCGCTGCCGAGATGCGGCGAGAGCTCTCAAAGCCCACGGGCCTCGCGAGCGATAGGGCTCTTGCTGTCGAGGGTGCTGTGTCTGGGGAGGCATGGATGGCGCTTGATTTGCCTAAGCTTGGGTAGGGGTGGATAGGGATGGGCACGGGGAAGTGTCGATGCCTCGCCATAGCCATGCCTCGCGATGCCTTTCGATAGCTGTGGATCTGGGCGGGCATTTTAGCTTTTGGGCTGGGGCCGCTGTTGTTCTTGTTGCGCATGGAAGGAGTGGTGACATCGCTAGGTGTCGAGAGCGAGGGCCGTGGATGCCTGTGCAATTCCCTACCTATCGATAGGCGTCGATATCGATCGTCATCGATAGATATCGATGCCGATAGATATCGAGGCCTATCGATAGGCCTCGATAGGTGCGGTTCTGGCGAGGCATGCAGAGCTTTTAGTCTGTGCGCCGTGTTGGTGTTGGTAGGCCCCGGGGCCTGTCGACATTGACCGTTGTTGGGGTCGAGGGCCCTTCCCGAGGACGGATTTCCCTACGTGTCGCTGGGGAACGACATCCAGAGACTTGGAGCCCTCGGGGTGTGCATGGATAGCTCTGCATCCTGACAGGGAGCCATGCTATGTGTTGGCATCGCTATCGATGGGGTTCGCCCTGCGTCGGCATCGAGAGACATGGCTAACTCTCGCTGGCCATCGCTGCCGAGATGCGGCGAGAGCTCTCAAAGCCCACGGGCCTCGCGAGCGATAGGGCTCTTGCTGTCGAGGGTGCTGTGTCTGGGGAGGCATGGATGGCGCTTGATTTGCCTAAGCTTGGGTAGGGGTGGATAGGGATGGGCACGGGGAAGTGTCGATGCCTCGCCATAGCCATGCCTCGCGATGCCTTTCGATAGCTGTGGATGTGGGCGGGCATTTTAGCTTTTGGGCTGGGTCCGCTGTTCTTCTTGTTGCGCATGGAAGGAGTGGTGACATCGCTAGGTCTCGAGAGCGAGGGCCGTGGATGCCTGTGCAATTCCCTACCTATCGATAGGCGTCGATATCGATCGTCATCGATAGATATCGATGCCGATCGATATCGAGGCCTATCGATAGGCCTCGATAGGTGCGGTTCTGGCGAGGCATGCAGAGCTTTTAGTCTGTGCGCCGTGTTGGTGTTGGTAGGCCCCGGGGCCTGTCGACATTGACCGTTGTTGGGGTCAAGGGCCATTCCCGAGTACGGATTTCCCTACGTGTCCCTGGGGAACAACATCCAGAGACTTGGAGCCCTCGGGGTGTGCATGGATAGCTCTGCATCCTGACAGGGAGCCATGCTATGTGTTGGCATCGCTATCGATGGGGTTCGCCCTGCGTCGGCATCGAGAGACATGGCTAACTCTCGCTGGCCATCGCTGCCGAGATGCGGCGAGAGCTCTCAAAGCCCACGGGCCTCGCGAGCGATAGGGCTCTTGCTGTCGAGGGTGCTGTGTCTGGGGAGGCATGGATGGCGCTTGATTTGCCTAAGCTTGGGTAGGGGTGGATAGGGATGGGCACGGGGAAGTGTCGATGCCTCGCCATAGCCATGCCTCACGATGCCTTTCGATAGCTGTGGATCTGGGCGGGCATTTTAGCTTTTGGGCTGGGGCCGCTGTTGTTCTTGTTGCGCATGGAAGGAGTGGTGACATCGCTAGGTCTCGAGAGCGAGGGCCGTGGATGCCTGTGCAATTCCCTACCTATCGATAGGCGTCGATATCGATCGTCATCGATAGATATCGATGCCGATCGATATCGACGCCTATCGATAGGTCTCGATAGCTGCGGTTCTGGCGAGGCATGCAGAGCTTTTAGTCTGTGCGCCGTGTTGGTGTTGGTAGGCCCCGGGGCCTGTCGACATTGACCGTTGTTGGGGTCGAGGGCCCTTCCCGAGGACGGATTTCCCTACGTGTCGCTGGGGAGCGACATCCAGAGACTTGGAGCCCTCGGGGTGTGCATGGATAGCTCTGCATCCTGACAGGGAGCCATGCTATGTGTTGGCATCGCTATCGATGGGGTTCGCCCTGCGTCGGCATCGAGAGACATCGCTAACTCTCGCTGGCCATCGCTGCCGAGATGCGGCGAGAGCTCTCAAAGCCCACGGGCCTCGCGAGCGATAGGGCTCTTGCTGTCGAGGGTGCTGTGTCTGGGGAGGCATGGATGGCGCTTGATTTGCCTAAGCTTGGGTAGGGGTGGATAGGGATGGGCACGGGGAAGTGTCGATGCCTCGCCATAGCCATGCCTCGCAATGCCTTTCGATAGCTGTGGATCTGGGCGGGCATTTTAGCTTTTGGGCTGGGGCCGCTGTTCTTCTTGTTGCGCATGGAAGGAGTGGTGACATCGCTAGGTCTCGAGAGCGAGGGCCGTGGATGCCTGTGCAATTCCCTACCTATCGATAGGCGTCGATATCGATCGTCATCGATAGATATCGATGCCGATCGATATCGACGCCTATCGATAGGCCTCGATAGCTGTGGTTCTGGCGAGGCATGCAGAGCTTTTAGTCTGTGCGCCGTGTTGGTGTTGGTAGGCCCCGGGGCCTGTCGACATTGACCGTTGTTGGGGTCGAGGGCCCTTCCCGAGGATGGATTTCCCTACGTGTCGCTGGGGAGCGACATCCAGAGACTTGGAGCCCTCGGGGTGTGCATGGATAGCTCTGCATCCTGACAGGGAGCCATGCTATGTGTTGGCATCACTATCGATGGGGTTCGCCCTGCATCAGCATCGAGAGACATGGCTAACTCTCGCTGGCCATCGCTGCCGAGATGCGGCGAGAGCTCTCAAAGCCCACGGGCCTCGCGAGCGATAGGGCTCTTGCTGTCGAGGGTGCTGTGTCTGGGGAGGCATGGATGGCGCTTGATTTGCCTAAGCTTGGGTAGGGGTGGATAGGGATGGGCACGGGGAAGTGTCGATGCCTCGCCATAGCCATGCCTCGCGATGCCTTTCGATAGCTGTGGATCTGGGCGGGCATTTTAGCTTTTGGGCTGGGGCCGCTGTTCTTCTTGTTGCGCATGGAAGGAGTGGTGACATCGCTAGGTCTCGAGAGCGAGGGCCGTGGATGCCTGTGCAATTCCCTACCTATCGATAGGCGTCGATATCGATCGTCATCGATAGATATCGATGCCGATCGATATCGACGCCTATCGATAGGCCTCGATTGCTGCGGTTCTGGCGAGGCATGCAGAGCTTTTAGTCTGTGCGCCGCGTTGGTGTTGGTAGGCCCTGGGGCCTGTCGACATTGACCGTTGTTGGGGTCGAGGGCCCTTCCCGAGGACGGATTTCCCTACGTGTCGCTGGGGAACGACATCCAGAGACTTGGAGCCCTCGGGGTGTGCATGGATAGCTCTGCATCCTGACAGGGAGCCATGCTATGTGTTGGCATCGCTATCGATGGGGTTCGCCCTGCGTCGGCATCGAGAGACATGGCTAACTCTCGCTGGCCATCGCTGCCGAGATGCGGCGAGAGCTCTCAAAGCCCACGGGCCTCGCGAGCGATAGGGCTCTTGCTGTCGAGGGTGCTGTGTCTGGGGAGGCATGGATGGCGCTTGATTTGCCTAAGCTTGGGTAGGGGTGGATAGGGATGGGCACGGGGAAGTGTCGATGCCTCGCCATAGCCATGCCTCGCAATGCCTTTCGATAGCTGTGGATCTGGGCGGGCATTTTAGCTTTTGGGCTGGGGCCGCTGTTCTTCTTGTTGCGCATGGAAGGAGTGGTGACATCGCTAGGTCTCGAGAGCGAGGGCCGTGGATGCCTGTGCAATTCCCTACCTATCGATAGGCGTCGATAGGTGCGGTTCTGGCGAGGCATGCAGAGCTTTTAGTCTGTGCGCCGTGTTGGTGTTGGTAGGCCCCGGGGCCTGTCGACATTGACCGTTGTTGGGGTCGAGGGCCCTTCCCGAGGACGGATTTCCCTACGTGTCGCTGGGGAACGACATCCAGAGACTTGGAGCCCTCGGGGTGTGCATGGATAGCTCTGCGTCCTGACAGGGAGCCATGCTATGTGTTGGCATCGCTATCGATGGGGTTCGCCCTGCGTCGGCATCGAGAGACATCGCTAACTCTCGCTGGCCATCGCTGCCGAGATGCGGCGAGAGCTCTCAAAGCCCACGGGCCTCGCGAGCGATAGGGCTCTTGCTGTCGAGGGTGCTGTGTCTGGGGAGGCATGGATGGCGCTTGATTTGCCTAAGCTTGGGTAGGGGTGGATAGGGATGGGCACGGGGAAGTGTCGATGCCTCGCCATAGCCATGCCTCGCGATGCCTTTCGAGAGCTGTGGATCTGGGTGGGCATTTTAGCTTTTGGGCTGGGGCCGCTGTTCTTCTTGTTGCGCATGGAAGGAGTGGTGACATCGCTAGGTCTCGAGAGCGAGGGCCGTGGATGCCTGTGCAATTCCCTACCTATCGATAGGCGTCGATATCGATCGTCATCGATAGATATCGATGCCGATCGATATCGACGCCTATCGATAGGCCTCGATAGGTGCGGTTCTGGCGAGGCATGCAGAGCTTTTAGTCTGTGCGCCGCGTTGGTGTTGGTAGGCCCTGGGGCCTGTCGACATTGACCGTTGTTGGGGTCGAGGGCCCTTCCCGAGGACGGATTTCCCTACGTGTCGCTGGGGAACGACATCCAGAGACTTGGAGCCCTCAGGGTGTGCATGGATAGCTCTGCATCCTGACAGGGAGCCATGCTATGTGTTGGCATCGCTATCGATGGGGTTCGCCCTGCGTCGGCATCGAGAGACATCGCTAACTCTCGCTGGCCATCGCTGCCGAGATGCGGCGAGAGCTCTCAAAGCCCACGGGCCTCGCGAGCGATAGGGCTCTTGCTGTCGAGGGTGCTGTGTCTGGGGAGGCATGGATGGCGCTTGATTTGCCTAAGCTTGGGTAGGGGTGGATAGGGATGGGCATGGGGAAGTGTCGATGCCTCGCCATAGCCATGCCTCGCGATGCCTTTCGATAGCTGTGGATCTGGGCGGGCATTTTAGCTTTTGGGCTGGGGCCGCTGTTGTTCTTGTTGCGCATGGAAGGAGTGGTGACATCGCTAGGTCTCGAGAGCGAGGGCCGTGGATGCCTGTGCAATTCCCTACCTATCGATAGGCGTCGATATCGATCGTCATCGATAGATATCGATGCCGATCGATATCGACGCCTATCGATAGGCCTCGATAGGTGCGGTTCTGGCGAGGCATGCAGAGCTTTTAGTCTGTGCGCCGCGTTGGTGTTGGTAGGCCCCGGGGCCTGTCGACATTGACCGTTGTTGGGGTCGAGGGCCCTTCCCGAGGACGGATTTCCCTACGTGTCGCTGGGGAACGACATCCAGAGACTTGGAGCCCTCGGGGTGTGCATGGATAGCTCTGCATCCTGACAGGGAGCCATGCTATGTGTTGGCATCGCTATCGATGGGGTTCGCCCTGCGTCGGCATCGAGAGACATGGCTAACTCTCGCTGGCCATCGCTGCCGAGATGCGGCGAGAGCTCTCAAAGCCCACGGGCCTCGCGAGCGATAGGGCTCTTGCTGTCGAGGGTGCTGTGTCTGGGGAGGCATGGATGGCGCTTGATTTGCCTAAGCTTGGGTAGGGGTGGATAGGGATGGGCACGGGGAAGTGTCGATGCCTCGCCATAGCCATGCCTCGCAATGCCTTTCGATAGCTGTGGATCTGGGCGGGCATTTTAGCTTTTGGGCTGGGGCCGCTGTTGTTCTTGTTGCGCATGGAAGGAGTGGTGACATCGCTAGGTGTCGAGAGCGAGGGCCGTGGATGCCTGTGCAATTCCCTACCTATCGATAGGCGTCGATAGGTGCGGTTCTGGCGAGGCATGCAGAGCTTTTAGTCTGTGCGCCGTGTTGGTGTTGGTAGGCCCCGGGGCCTGTCGACATTGACCGTTGTTGGGGTCGAGGGCCCTTCCCGAGGACGGATTTCCCTACGTGTCGCTGGGGAACGACATCCAGAGACTTGGAGCCCTCGGGGTGTGCATGGATAGCTCTGCATCCTGACAGGGAGCCATGCTATGTGTTGGCATCGCTATCGATGGGGTTCGCCCTGCGTCGGCATCGAGAGACATCGCTAAGTCTCGCTGGCCATCGCTGCCGAGATGCGGCGAGAGCTCTCAAAGCCCACGGGCCTCGCGAGCGATAGGGCTCTTGCTGTCGAGGGTGCTGTGTCTGGGGAGGCATGGATGGCGCTTGATTTGCCTAAGCTTGGGTAGGGGTGGATAGGGATGGGCACGGGGAAGTGTCGATGCCTCGCCATAGCCATGCCTCGCGATGCCTTTCGATAGCTGTGGATCTGGGCGGGCATTTTAGCTTTTGGGCTGGGGCCGCTGTTGTTCTTGTTGCGCATGGAAGGAGTGGTGACATCGCTAGGTCTCGAGAGCGAGGGCCGTGGATGCCTGTGCAATTCCCTACCTATCGATAGGCGTCGATATCGATCGTCATCGATAGATATCGATGCCGATCGATATCGAGGCCTATCGATAGGCCTCGATAGGTGCGGTTCTGGCGAGGCATGCAGAGCTTTTAGTCTGTGCGCCGTGTTGGTGTTGGTAGGCCCCGGGGCCTGTCGACATTGACCGTTGTTGGGGTCGAGGGCCCTTCCCGAGGACGGATTTCCCTACGTGTCGCTGGGGAACGACATCCAGAGACTTGGAGCCCTCGGGGTGTGCATGGATAGCTCTGCGTCCTGACAGGGAGCCATGCTATGTGTTGGCATCGCTATCGATGGGGTTCGCCCTGCGTCGGCATCGAGAGACATGGCTAACTCTCGCTGGCCATCGCTGCCGAGATGCGGCGAGAGCTCTCAAAGCCCACGGGCCTCGCGAGCGATAGGGCTCTTGCTGTCGAGGGTGCTGTGTCTGGGGAGGCATGGATGGCGCTTGATTTGCCTAAGCTTGGGTAGGGGTGGATAGGGATGGGCACGGGGAAGTGTCGATGCCTCGCCATAGCCATGCCTCGCGATGCCTTTCGAGAGCTGTGGATCTGGGTGGGCATTTCAGCTTTTGGGCTGGGGCCGCTGTTCTTCTTGTTGCGCATGGAAGGAGTGGTGACATCGCTAGGTCTCGAGAGCGAGGGCCGTGGATGCCTGTGCAATTCCCTACCTATCGATAGGCGTCGATATCGATCGTCATCGATAGATATCGATGCCGATCGATATCGACGCCTATCGATAGGCCTCGATAGCTGTGGTTCTGGCGAGGCATGCAGAGCTTTTAGTCTGTGCGCCGCGTTGGTGTTGGTAGGCCCCGGGGCCTGTCGACATTGACCGTTGTTGGGGTCGAGGGCCCTTCCCGAGGACGGATTTCCCTACGTGTCGCTGGGGAACGACATCCAGAGACTTGGAGCCCTCGGGGTGTGCCTGGATAGCTCTGCATCCTGACAGGGAGCCATGCTATGTGTTGGCATCGCTATCGATGGGGTTCGCCCTGCGTCGGCATCGAGAGACATCGCTAACTCTCGCTGGCCATCGCTGCCGAGATGCGGCGAGAGCTCTCAAAGCCCACGGGCCTCGCGAGCGATAGGGCTCTTGCTGTCGAGGGTGCTGTGTCTGGGGAGGCATGGATGGCGCTTGATTTGCCTAAGCTTGGGTAGGGGTGGATAGGGATGGGCATGGGGAAGTGTCGATGCCTCGCCATAGCCATGCCTCGCGATGCCTTTCGATAGCTGTGGATCTGGGCGGGCATTTTAGCTTTTGGGCTGGGGCCGCTGTTGTTCTTGTTGCGCATGGAAGGAGTGGTGACATCGCTAGGTCTCGAGAGCGAGGGCCGTGGATGCCTGTGCAATTCCCTACCTATCGATAGGCGTCGATATCGATCGTCATCGATAGATATCGATGCCGATCGATATCGAGGCCTATCGATAGGCCTCGATAGGTGCGGTTCTGGCGAGGCATGCAGAGCTTTTAGTCTGTGCGCCGTGTTGGTGTTGGTAGGCCCCGGGGCCTGTCGACATTGACCGTTGTTGGGGTCGAGGGCCCTTCCCGAGGACGGATTTCCCTACGTGTCGCTGGGGAACGACATCCAGAGACTTGGAGCCCTCGGGGTGTGCATGGATAGCTCTGCATCCTGACAGGGAGCCATGCTATGTGTTGGCATCGCTATCGATGGGGTTCGCCCTGCGTCAGCATCGAGAGACATGGCTAACTCTCGCTGGCCATCGCTGCCGAGATGCGGCGAGAGCTCTCAAAGCCCACGGGCCTCGCGAGCGATAGGGCTCTTGCTGTCGAGGGTGCTGTGTCTGGGGAGGCATGGATGGCGCTTGATTTGCCTAAGCTTGGGTAGGGGTGGATAGGGATGGGCACGGGGAAGTGTCGATGCCTCGCCATAGCCATGCCTCGCGATGCCTTTCGATAGCTGTGGATCTGGGCGGGCATTTTAGCTTTTGGGCTGGGGCCGCTGTTCTTCTTGTTGCGCATGGAAGGAGTGGTGACATCGCTAGGTCTCGAGAGCGAGGGCCGTGGATGCCTGTGCAATTCCCTACCTATCGATAGGCGTCGATATCGATCGTCATCGATAGATATCGATGCCGATCGATATCGACGCCTATCGATAGGTCTCGATAGCTGCGGTTCTGGCGAGGCATGCAGAGCTTTTAGTCTGTGCGCCGTGTTGGTGTTGGTAGGCCCCGGGGCCTGTCGACATTGACCGTTGTTGGGGTCGAGGGCCCTTCCCGAGGACGGATTTCCCTACGTGTCGCTGGGGAACGACATCCAGAGACTTGGAGCCCTCGGGGTGTGCATGGATAGCTCTGCATCCTGACAGGGAGCCATGCTATGTGTTGGCATCGCTATCGATGGGGTTCGCCCTGCGTCGGCATCGAGAGACATGGCTAACTCTCGCTGGCCATCGCTGCCGAGATGCGGCGAGAGCTCTCAAAGCCCACGGGCCTCGCGAGCGATAGGGCTCTTGCTGTCGAGGGTGCTGTGTCTGGGGAGGCATGGATGCCGCTTGATTTGCCTAAGCTTGGGTAGGGGTGGATAGGGATGGGCACGGGGAAGTGTCGATGCCTCGCCATAGCCATGCCTCGCAATGCCTTTCGATAGCTGTGGATCTGGGCGGGCATTTTAGCTTTTGGGCTGGGGCCGCTGTTCTTCTTGTTGCGCATGGAAGGAGTGGTGACATCGCTAGGTGTCGAGAGCGAGGGCCGTGGATGCCTGTGCAATTCCCTACCTATCGATAGGCGTCGATATCGATCGTCATCGATAGATATCGATGCCGATCGATATCGACGCCTATCGATAGGCCTCGATAGGTGCGGTTCTGGCGAGGCATGCAGAGCTTTTAGTCTGTGCGCCGTGTTGGTGTTGGTAGGCCCCGGGGCCTGTCGACATTGACCGTTGTTGGGGTCGAGGGCCCTTCCCGAGGACGGATTTCCCTACGTGTCGCTGGGGAACGACATCCAGAGACTTGGAGCCCTCGGGGTGTGCATGGATAGCTCTGCGTCCTGACAGGGAGCCATGCTATGTGTTGGCATCGCTATCGATGGGGTTCGCCCTGCGTCGGCATCGAGAGACATCGCTAACTCTCGCTGGCCATCGCTGCCGAGATGCGGCGAGAGCTCTCAAAGCCCACGGGCCTCGCGAGCGATAGGGCTCTTGCTGTCGAGGGTGCTGTGTCTGGGGAGGCATGGATGGCGCTTGATTTGCCTAAGCTTGGGTAGGGGTGGATAGGGATGGGCACGGGGAAGTGTCGATGCCTCGCCATAGCCATGCCTCGCGATGCCTTTCGAGAGCTGTGGATCTGGGTGGGCATTTCAGCTTTTGGGCTGGGGCCGCTGTTCTTCTTGTTGCGCATGGAAGGAGTGGTGACATCGCTAGGTCTCGAGAGCGAGGGCCGTGGATGCCTGTGCAATTCCCTACCTATCGATAGGCGTCGATATCGATCGTCATCGATAGATATCGATGCCGATCGATATCGACGCCTATCGATAGGCCTCGATAGCTGTGGTTCTGGCGAGGCATGCAGAGCTTTTAGTCTGTGCGCCGCGTTGGTGTTGGTAGGCCCCGGGGCCTGTCGACATTGACCGTTGTTGGGGTCGAGGGCCCTTCCCGAGGACGGATTTCCCTACGTGTCGCTGGGGAACGACATCCAGAGACTTGGAGCCCTCGGGGTGTGCCTGGATAGCTCTGCATCCTGACAGGGAGCCATGCTATGTGTTGGCATCGCTATCGATGGGGTTCGCCCTGCGTCGGCATCGAGAGACATCGCTAACTCTCGCTGGCCATCGCTGCCGAGATGCGGCGAGAGCTCTCAAAGCCCACGGGCCTCGCGAGCGATAGGGCTCTTGCTGTCGAGGGTGCTGTGTCTGGGGAGGCATGGATGGCGCTTGATTTGCCTAAGCTTGGGTAGGGGTGGATAGGGATGGGCATGGGGAAGTGTCGATGCCTCGCCATAGCCATGCCTCGCGATGCCTTTCGATAGCTGTGGATCTGGGCGGGCATTTTAGCTTTTGGGCTGGGGCCGCTGTTGTTCTTGTTGCGCATGGAAGGAGTGGTGACATCGCTAGGTCTCGAGAGCGAGGGCCGTGGATGCCTGTGCAATTCCCTACCTATCGATAGGCGTCGATATCGATCGTCATCGATAGATATCGATGCCGATCGATATCGAGGCCTATCGATAGGCCTCGATAGGTGCGGTTCTGGCGAGGCATGCAGAGCTTTTAGTCTGTGCGCCGTGTTGGTGTTGGTAGGCCCCGGGGCCTGTCGACATTGACCGTTGTTGGGGTCGAGGGCCCTTCCCGAGGACGGATTTCCCTACGTGTCGCTGGGGAACGACATCCAGAGACTTGGAGCCCTCGGGGTGTGCATGGATAGCTCTGCATCCTGACAGGGAGCCATGCTATGTGTTGGCATCGCTATCGATGGGGTTCGCCCTGCGTCAGCATCGAGAGACATGGCTAACTCTCGCTGGCCATCGCTGCCGAGATGCGGCGAGAGCTCTCAAAGCCCACGGGCCTCGCGAGCGATAGGGCTCTTGCTGTCGAGGGTGCTGTGTCTGGGGAGGCATGGATGGCGCTTGATTTGCCTAAGCTTGGGTAGGGGTGGATAGGGATGGGCACGGGGAAGTGTCGATGCCTCGCCATAGCCATGCCTCGCGATGCCTTTCGATAGCTGTGGATCTGGGCGGGCATTTTAGCTTTTGGGCTGGGGCCGCTGTTCTTCTTGTTGCGCATGGAAGGAGTGGTGACATCGCTAGGTCTCGAGAGCGAGGGCCGTGGATGCCTGTGCAATTCCCTACCTATCGATAGGCGTCGATATCGATCGTCATCGATAGATATCGATGCCGATCGATATCGACGCCTATCGATAGGTCTCGATAGCTGAGGTTCTGGCGAGGCATGCAGAGCTTTTAGTCTGTGCGCCGTGTTGGTGTTGGTAGGCCCCGGGGCCTGTCGACATTGACCGTTGTTGGGGTCGAGGGCCCTTCCCGAGGACGGATTTCCCTACGTGTCGCTGGGGAGCGACATCCAGAGACTTGGAGCCCTCGGGGTGTGCATGGATAGCTCTGCATCCTGACAGGGAGCCATGCTATGTGTTGACATCGCTATCTATGGGGTTCGCCCTGCGTCGGCATCGAGAGACATCGCTAACTCTCGCTGGCCATCGCTGCCGAGATGCGGCGAGAGCTCTCAAAGCCCACGGGCCTCGCGAGCGATAGGGCTCTTGCTGTCGAGGGTGCTGTGTCTGGGGAGGCATGGATGGCGCTTGATTTGCCTAAGCTTGGGTAGGGGTGGATAGGGATGGGCACGGGGAAGTGTCGATGCCTCGCCATAGCCATGCCTCGCGATGCCTTTCGATAGCTGTGGATCTGGGCGGGCATTTTAGCTTTTGGGCTGGGGCCGCTGTTGTTCTTGTTGCGCATGGAAGGAGTGGTGACATCGCTAGGTCTCGAGAGCGAGGGCCGTGGATGCCTGTGCAATTCCCTACCTATCGATAGGCGTCGATATCGATCGTCATCGATAGATATCGATGCCGATCGATATCGACGCCTATCGATAGGCCTCGATTGCTGTGGTTCTGGCGAGGCATGCAGAGCTTTTAGTCTGTGCGCCGTGTTGGTGTTGGTAGGCCCCGGGGCCTGTCGACATTGACCG
Organism: Dromaius novaehollandiae; assembly: GCF_036370855.1. Taxonomy (NCBI): domain Eukaryota; kingdom Metazoa; phylum Chordata; class Aves; order Casuariiformes; family Dromaiidae; genus Dromaius; species Dromaius novaehollandiae. The sequence goes on from NC_088132.1 coordinate 79,854,358, forward strand.
TTGTTGGGGTCGAGGGCCCTTCCCGAGGACGGATTTCCCTACGTGTCGCTGGGGAACGACATCCAGAGACTTGGAGCCCTCGGGGTGTGCATGGATAGCTCTGCATCCTGACAGGGAGCCATGCTATGTGTTGGCATCGCTATCGATGGGGTTCGCCCTGCGTCGGCATCGAGAGACATGGCTAACTCTCGCTGGCCATCGCTGCCGAGATGCGGCGAGAGCTCTCAAAGCCCACGGGCCTCGTGAGCGATAGGGCTCTTGCTGTCGAGGGTGCTGTGTCTGGGGAGGCATGGATGGCGCTTGATTTGCCTAAGCTTGGGTAGGGGTGGATAGGGATGGGCACGGGGAAGTGTCGATGCCTCGCCATAGCCATGCCTCGCGATGCCTTTCGAGAGCTGTGGATCTGGGCGGGCATTTTAGCTTTTGGGCTGGGGCCGCTGTTCTTCTTGTTGCGCATGGAAGGAGTGGTGACATCGCTAGGTCTCGAGAGCGAGGGCCGTGGATGCCTGTGCAATTCCCTACCTATCGATAGGCGTCGATATCGATCGTCATCGATAGATATCGATGCCGATCGATATCGACGCCTATCGATAGGTCTCGATAGCTGCGGTTCTGGCGAGGCATGCAGAGCTTTTGGTCTGTGCGCCGCGTTGGTGTTGGTAGGCCCCGGGGCCTGTCAACATTGACCGTTGTTGGGGTCGAGGGCCCTTCCCGAGGACGGATTTCCCTACGTGTCGCTGGGGAGCGACATCCAGAGACTTGGAGCCCTCGGGGTGTGCATGGATAGCTCTGCATCCTGACAGGGAGCCATGCTATGTGTTGACATCGCTATCTATGGGGTTCGCCCTGCGTCGGCATCGAGAGACATCGCTAACTCTCGCTGGCCATCGCTGCCGAGATGCGGCGAGAGCTCTCAAAGCCCACGGGCCTCGCGAGCGATAGGGCTCTTGCTGTCGAGGGTGCTGTGTCTGGGGAGGCATGGATGGCGCTTGATTTGCCTAAGCTTGGGTAGGGGTGGATAGGGATGGGCACGGGGAAGTGTCGATGCCTCGCCATAGCCATGCCTCGCGATGCCTTTCGATAGCTGTGGATCTGGGCGGGCATTTTAGCTTTTGGGCTGGGGCCGCTGTTGTTCTTGTTGCGCATGGAAGGAGTGGTGACATCGCTAGGTCTCGAGAGCGAGGGCCGTGGATGCCTGTGCAATTCCCTACCTATCGATAGGCGTCGATATCGATCGTCATCGATAGATATCGATGCCGATCGATATCGAGGCCTATCGATAGGCCTCGATAGGTGCGGTTCTGGCGAGGCATGCAGAGCTTTTAGTCTGTGCGCCGTGTTGGTGTTGGTAGGCCCCGGGGCCTGTCGACATTGACCGTTGTTGGGGTCGAGGGCCCTTCCCGAGGACGGATTTCCCTACGTGTCGCTGGGGAACGACATCCAGAGACTTGGAGCCCTCGGGGTGTGCATGGATAGCTCTGCATCCTGACAGGGAGCCATGCTATGTGTTGGCATCGCTATCGATGGGGTTCGCCCTGCGTCAGCATCGAGAGACATCGCTAACTCTCGCTGGCCATCGCTGCCGAGATGCGGCGAGAGCTCTCAAAGCCCACGGGCCTCGCGAGCGATAGGGCTCTTGCTGTCGAGGGTGCTGTGTCTGGGGAGGCATGGATGGCGCTTGATTTGCCTAAGCTTGGGTAGGGGTGGATAGGGATGGGCACGGGGAAGTGTCGATGCCTCGCCATAGCCTTGCCTCGCGATGCCTTTCGATAGCTGTGGATCTGGGCGGGCATTTTAGCTTTTGGGCTGGGGCCGCTGTTGTTCTTGTTGCGCATGGAAGGAGTGGTGACATCGCTAGGTCTCGAGAGCGAGGGCCGTGGATGCCTGTGCAATTCCCTACCTATCGATAGGCGTCGATATCGATCGTCATCGATAGATATCGATGCCGATCGATATCGACGCCTATCGATAGGCCTCGATTGCTGTGGTTCTGGCGAGGCATGCAGAGCTTTTAGTCTGTGCGCCGTGTTGGTGTTGGTAGGCCCCGGGGCCTGTCGACATTGACCGTTGTTGGGGTCGAGGGCCCTTCCCGAGGACGGATTTCCCTACGTGTCGCTGGGGAGCGACATCCAGAGACTTGGAGCCCTCGGGGTGTGCATGGATAGCTCTGCATCCTGACAGGGAGCCATGCTATGTGTTGGCATCGCTATCGATGGGGTTCGCCCTGCGTCGGCATCGAGAGACATGGCTAACTCTCGCTGGCCATCGCTGCCGAGATGCGGCGAGAGCTCTCAAAGCCCACGGGCCTCGCGAGCGATAGGGCTCTTGCTGTCGAGGGTGCTGTGTCTGGGGAGGCATGGATGGCGCTTGATTTGCCTAAGCTTGGGTAGGGGTGGATAGGGATGGGCACGGGGAAGTGTCGATGCCTCGCCATAGCCATGCCTCGCGATGCCTTTCGATAGCTGTGGATCTGGGCGGGCATTTTAGCTTTTGGGCTGGGGCCGCTGTTGTTCTTGTTGCGCATGGAAGGAGTGGTGACATCGCTAGGTCTCGAGAGCGAGGGCCGTGGATGCCTGTGCAATTCCCTACCTATCGATAGGCGTCGATATCGATCGTCATCGATAGATATCGATGCCGATCGATATCGACGCCTATCGATAGGCCTCGATAGGTGCGGTTCTGGCGAGGCATGCAGAGCTTTTAGTCTGTGCGCCGTGTTGGTGTTGGTAGGCCCCGGGGCCTGTCGACATTGACCGTTGTTGGGGTCGAGGGCCCTTCCCGAGGACGGATTTCCCTACGTGTCGCTGGGGAGCGACATCCAGAGACTTGGAGCCCTCGGGGTGTGCATGGATAGCTCTGCATCCTGACAGGGAGCCATGCTATGTGTTGGCATCGCTATCGATGGGGTTCGCCCTGCGTCAGCATCGAGAGACATCGCTAAGTCTCGCTGGCCATCGCTGCCGAGATGCGGCGAGAGCTCTCAAAGCCCACGGGCCTCGCGAGCGATAGGGCTCTTGCTGTCGAGGGTGCTGTGTCTGGGGAGGCATGGATGCCGCTTGATTTGCCTAAGCTTGGGTAGGGGTGGATAGGGATGGGCACGGGGAAGTGTCGATGCCTCGCCATAGCCATGCCTCGCGATGCCTTTCGATAGCTGTGGATCTGGGCGGGCATTTTAGCTTTTGGGCTGGGGCCACTGTTGTTCTTGTTGCGCATGGAAGGAGTGGTGACATCGCTAGGTGTCGAGAGCGAGGGCCGTGGATGCCTGTGCAATTCCCTACCTATCGATAGGCGTCGATATCGATCGTCATCGATAGATATCGATGCCGATCGATATCGACGCCTATCGATAGGTCTCGATAGCTGCGGTTCTGGCGAGGCATGCAGAGCTTTTAGTCTGTGCGCCGTGTTGGTGTTGGTAGGCCCCGGGGCCTGTCGACATTGACCGTTGTTGGGGTCGAGGGCCCTTCCCGAGGACGGATTTCCCTACGTGTCGCTGGGGAACGACATCCAGAGACTTGGAGCCCTCGGGGTGTGCATGGATAGCTCTGCATCCTGACAGGGAGCCATGCTATGTGTTGGCATCGCTATCGATGGGGTTCGCCCTGCGTCGGCATCGAGAGACATCGCTAACTCTCGCTGGCCATCGCTGCCGAGATGCAGCGAGAGCTCTCAAAGCCCACGGGCCTCGCGAGCGATAGGGCTCTTGCTGTCGAGGGTGCTGTGTCTGGGGAGGCATGGATGGCGCTTGATTTGCCTAAGCTTGGGTAGGGGTGGATAGGGATGGGCACGGGGAAGTGTCGATGCCTCGCCATAGCCATGCCTCGCGATGCCTTTCGATAGCTGTGGATCTGGGCGGGCATTTTAGCTTTTGGGCTGGGGCCGCTGTTCTTGTTGCGCATGGAAGGAGTGGTGACATCGCTAGGTCTCGAGAGCGAGGGCCGTGGATGCCTGTGCAATTCCCTACCTATCGATAGGCGTCGATATCGATCGTCATCGATAGATATCGATGCCGATCGATATCGACGCCTATCGATAGGCCTCGATAGGTGCGGTTCTGGCGAGGCATGCAGAGCTTTTAGTCTGTGCGCCGTGTTGGTGTTGGTAGGCCCCGGGGCCTGTCGACATTGACCGTTGTTGGGGTCGAGGGCCCTTCCCGAGGACGGATTTCCCTACGTGTCGCTGGGGAACGACATCCAGAGACTTGGAGCCCTCGGGGTGTGCATGGATAGCTCTGCATCCTGACAGGGAGCCATGCTATGTGTTGGCATCGCTATCGATGGGGTTCGCCCTGCGTCAGCATCGAGAGACATTGCTAACTCTCGCTGGCCATCGCTGCCGAGATGCGGCGAGAGCTCTCAAAGCCCACGGGCCTCGCGAGCGATAGGGCTCTTGCTGTCGAGGGTGCTGTGTCTGGGGAGGCATGGATGGCGCTTGATTTGCCTAAGCTTGGGTAGGGGTGGATAGGGATGGGCACGGGGAAGTGTCGATGCCTCGCCATAGCCATGCCTCGCGATGCCTTTCGATAGCTGTGGATCTGGGCGGGCATTTTAGCTTTTGGGCTGGGGCCGCTGTTCTTCTTGTTGCGCATGGAAGGAGTGGTGACATCGCTAGGTGTCGAGAGCGAGGGCCGTGGATGCCTGTGCAATTCCCTACCTATCGATAGGCGTCGATATCGATCGTCATCGATAGATATCGATGCCGATCGATATCGACGCCTATCGATAGGCCCCGATTGCTGTGGTTCTGGCGAGGCATGCAGAGCTTTTAGTCTGTGCGCCGTGTTGGTGTTGGTAGGCCCCGGGGCCTGTCGACATTGACCGTTGTTGGGGTCGAGGGCCCTTCCCGAGGACGGATTTCCCTACGTGTCACTGGGGAACGACATCCAGAGACTTGGAGCCCTCGGGGTGTGCATGGATAGCTCTGCATCCTGACAGGGAGCCATGCTATGTGTTGGCATCGCTATCGATGGGGATCGCCCTGCGTCGGCATCGAGAGACATGGCTAACTCTCGCTGGCCATCGCTGCCGAGATGCGGCGAGAGCTCTCAAAGCCCACGGGCCTCGCGAGCGATAGGGCTCTTGCTGTCGAGGGTGCTGTGTCTGGGGAGGCATGGATGGCGCTTGATTTGCCTAAGCTTGGGTAGGGGTGGATAGGGATGGGCACGGGGAAGTGTCGATGCCTCGCCATAGCCATGCCTCGCGATGCCTTTCGATAGCTGTGGATCTGGGCGGGCATTTTAGCTTTTGGGCTGGGGCCGCTGTTCTTGTTGCGCATGGAAGGAGTGGTGACATCGCTAGGTCTCGAGAGCGAGGGCCGTGGATGCCTGTGCAATTCCCTACCTATCGATAGGCGTCGATATCGATCGTCATCGATAGATATCGATGCCGATCGATATCGACGCCTATCGATAGGCCTCGATAGGTGCGGCTCTGGCGAGGCATGCAGAGCTTTTAGTCTGTGCGCCGTGTTGGTGTTGGTAGGCCCCGGGGCCTGTCGACATTGACCGTTGTTGGGGTCGAGGGCCCTTCCCGAGGACGGATTTCCCTACGTGTCGCTGGGGAACGACATCCAGAGACTTGGAGCCCTCGGGGTGTGCATGGATAGCTCTGCATCCTGACAGGGAGCCATGCTATGTGTTGGCATCGCTATCGATGGGGTTCGCCCTGCGTCAGCATCGAGAGACATTGCTAACTCTCGCTGGCCATCGCTGCCGAGATGCGGCGAGAGCTCTCAAAGCCCACGGGCCTCGCGAGCGATAGGGCTCTTGCTGTCGAGGGTGCTGTGTCTGGGGAGGCATGGATGGCGCTTGATTTGCCTAAGCTTGGGTAGGGGTGGATAGGGATGGGCACGGGGAAGTGTCGATGCCTCGCCATAGCCATGCCTCGCGATGCCTTTCGATAGCTGTGGATCTGGGCGGGCATTTTAGCTTTTGGGCTGGGGCCGCTGTTCTTCTTGTTGCGCATGGAAGGAGTGGTGACATCGCTAGGTCTCGAGAGCGAGGGCCGTGGATGCCTGTGCAATTCCCTACCTATCCATAGGCGTCGATATCGATCGTCATCGATAGATATCGATGCCGATCGATATCGACGCCTATCGATAGGCCTCGATAGGTGCGGTTCTGGCGAGGCATGCAGAGCTTTTAGTCTGTGCGCCGTGTTGGTGTTGGTAGGCCCCGGGGCCTGTCGACATTGACCGTTGTTGGGGTCGAGGGCCCTTCCCGAGGACGGATTTCCCTACGTGTCGCTGGGGAACGACATCCAGAGACTTGGAGCCCTCGGGGTGTGCATGGATAGCTCTGCGTCCTGACAGGGAGCCATGCTATGTGTTGGCATCGCTATCGATGGGGTTCGCCCTGCGTCGGCATCGAGAGACATCGCTAACTCTCGCTGGCCATCGCTGCCGAGATGCGGCGAGAGCTCTCAAAGCCCACGGGCCTCGCGAGCGATAGGGCTCTTGCTGTCGAGGGTGCTGTGTCTGGGGAGGCATGGATGGCGCTTGATTTGCCTAAGCTTGGGTAGGGGTGGATAGGGATGGGCACGGGGAAGTGTCGATGCCTCGCCATAGCCATGCCTCGCGATGCCTTTCGATAGCTGTGGATCTGGGCGGGCATTTTAGCTTTTGGGCTGGGGCCGCTGTTCTTGTTGCGCATGGAAGGAGTGGTGACATCGCTAGGTCTCGAGAGCGAGGGCCGTGGATGCCTGTGCAATTCCCTACCTATCGATAGGCGTCGATATCGATCGTCATCGATAGATATCGATGCCGATCGATATCGACGCCTATCGATAGGCCTCGATAGGTGCGGCTCTGGCGAGGCATGCAGAGCTTTTAGTCTGTGCGCCGTGTTGGTGTTGGTAGGCCCCGGGGCCTGTCGACATTGACCGTTGTTGGGGTCGAGGGCCCTTCCCGAGGACGGATTTCCCTACGTGTCGCTGGGGAACGACATCCAGAGACTTGGAGCCCTCGGGGTGTGCATGGATAGCTCTGCATCCTGACAGGGAGCCTTGCTATGTGTTGGCATCGCTATCGATGGGGTTCGCCCTGCGTCAGCATCGAGAGACATTGCTAACTCTCGCTGGCCATCGCTGCCGAGATGCGGCGAGAGCTCTCAAAGCCCACGGGCCTCGCGAGCGATAGGGCTCTTGCTGTCGAGGGTGCTGTGTCTGGGGAGGCATGGATGGCGCTTGATTTGCCTAAGCTTGGGTAGGGGTGGATAGGGATGGGCACGGGGAAGTGTCGATGCCTCGCCATAGCCTTGCCTCGCAATGCCTTTCGATAGCTGTGGATCTGGGCGGGCATTTTAGCTTTTGGGCTGGGGCCGCTGTTGTTCTTGTTGCGCATGGAAGGAGTGGTGACATCGCTAGGTCTCGAGAGCGAGGGCCGTGGATGCCTGTGCAATTCCCTACCTATCGATAGGCGTCGATATCGATCGTCATCGATAGATATCGATGCCGATCGATATCGACGCCTATCGATAGGTCTCGATAGCTGCGGTTCTGGCGAGGCATGCAGAGCTTTTAGTCTGTGCGCCGTGTTGGTGTTGGTAGGCCCCGGGGCCTGTCGACATTGACCGTTGTTGGGGTCGAGGGCCCTTCCCGAGGACGGATTTCCCTACGTGTCGCTGGGGAGCGACATCCAGAGACTTGGAGCCCTCGGGGTGTGCATGGATAGCTCTGCATCCTGACAGGGAGCCATGCTATGTGTTGGCATCGCTATCGATGGGGTTCGCCCTGCGTCGGCATCGAGAGACATGGCTAACTCTCGCTGGCCATCGCTGCCGAGATGCGGCGAGAGCTCTCAAAGCCCACGGGCCTCGCGAGCGATAGGGCTCTTGCTGTCGAGGGTGCTGTGTCTGGGGAGGCATGGATGGCGCTTGATTTGCCTAAGCTTGGGTAGGGGTGGATAGGGATGGGCACGGGGAAGTGTCGATGCCTCGCCATAGCCATGCCTCGCGATGCCTTTCGATAGCTGTGGATCTGGGCGGGCATTTTAGCTTTTGGGCTGGGGCCGCTGTTGTTCTTGTTGCGCATGGAAGGAGTGGTGACATCGCTAGGTCTCGAGAGCGAGGGCCGTGGATGCCTGTGCAATTCCCTACCTATCGATAGGCGTCGATATCGATCGTCATCGATAGATATCGATGCCGATCGATATCGACGCCTATCGATAGGTCTCGATAGCTGCGGTTCTGGCGAGGCATGCAGAGCTTTTAGTCTGTGCGCCGTGTTGGTGTTGGTAGGCCCCGGGGCCTGTCGACATTGACCGTTGTTGGGGTCGAGGGCCCTTCCCGAGGACGGATTTCCCTACGTGTCGCTGGGGAACGACATCCAGAGACTTGGAGCCCTCAGGGTGTGCATGGATAGCTCTGCATCCTGACAGGGAGCCATGCTATGTGTTGACATCGCTATCGATGGGGTTCGCCCTGCGTCGGCATCGAGAGACATCGCTAACTCTCGCTGGCCATCGCTGCCGAGATGCGGCGAGAGCTCTCAAAGCCCACGGGCCTCGCGAGCGATAGGGCTCTTGCTGTCGAGGGTGCTGTGTCTGGGGAGGCATGGATGCCGCTTGATTTGCCTAAGCTTGGGTAGGGGTGGATAGGGATGGGCACGGGGAAGTGTCGATGCCTCGCCATAGCCATGCCTCGCGATGCCTTTCGATAGCTGTGGATCTGGGCGGGCATTTTAGCTTTTGGGCTGGGGCCGCTGTTCTTCTTGCGCATGGAAGGAGTGGTGACATCGCTAGGTCTCGAGAGCGAGGGCCGTGGATGCCTGTGCAATTCCCTACCTATCGATAGGCGTCGATATCGATCGTCATCGATAGATATCGATGCTGATCGATATCGAGGCCTATCGATAGGCCTCGATAGGTGCGGTTCTGGCGAGGCATGCAGAGCTTTTAGTCTGTGCGCCGTGTTGGTGTTGGTAGGCCCCGGGGCCTGTCGACATTGACCGTTGTTGGGGTCGAGGGCCCTTCCCGAGGACGGATTTCCCTACGTGTCGCTGGGGAGCGACATCCAGAGACTTGGAGCCCTCGGGGTGTGCATGGATAGCTCTGCATCCTGACAGGGAGCCATGCTATGTGTTGACATCGCTATCGATGGGGTTCGCCCTGCGTCGGCATCGAGAGACATCGCTAACTCTCGCTGGCCATCGCTGCCGAGATGCGGCGAGAGCTCTCAAAGCCCACGGGCCTCGCGAGCGATAGGGCTCTTGCTGTCGAGGGTGCTGTGTCTGGGGAGGCATGGATGGCGCTTGATTTGCCTAAGCTTGGGTAGGGGTGGATAGGGATGGGCACGGGGAAGTGTCGATGCCTCGCCATAGCCATGCCTCGCGATGCCTTTCGATAGCTGTGGATCTGGGCGGGCATTTTAGCTTTTGGGCTGGGGCCGCTGTTCTTGTTGTTGCGCATGGAAGGAGTGGTGACATCGCTAGGTCTCGAGAGCGAGGGCCGTGGATGCCTGTGCAATTCCCTACCTATCGATAGGCGTCGATATCGATCGTCATCGATAGATATCGATGCCGATCGATATCGACGCCTATCGATAGGCCTCGATAGGTGCGGTTCTGGCGAGGCATGCAGAGCTTTTAGTCTGTGCGCCGTGTTGGTGTTGGTAGGCCCCGGGGCCTGTCGACATTGACCGTTGTTGGGGTCAAGGGCCATTCCCGAGGACGGATTTCCCTACGTGTCGCTGGGGAACGACATCCAGAGACTTGGAGCCCTCGGGGTGTGCATGGATAGCTCTGCATCCTGACAGGGAGCCATGCTATGTGTTGGCATCGCTATCGATGGGGTTCGCCCTGCGTCGGCATCGAGAGACATCGCTAACTCTCGCTGGCCATCGCTGCCGAGATGCGGCGAGAGCTCTCAAAGCCCACGGGCCTCGCGAGCGATAGGGCTCTTGCTGTCGAGGGTGCTGTGTCTGGGGAGGCATGGATGGCGCTTGATTTGCCTAAGCTTGGGTAGGGGTGGATAGGGATGGGCACGGGGAAGTGTCGATGCCTCGCCATAGCCATGCCTCGCGATGCCTTTCGATAGCTGTGGATCTGGGCGGGCATTTTAGCTTTTGGTCTGGGGCCGCTGTTGTTCTTGTTGCGCATGGAAGGAGTGGTGACATCGCTAGGTCTCGAGAGCGAGGGCCGTGGATGCCTGTGCAATTCCCTACCTATCGATAGGCGTCGATATCGATCGTCATCGATAGATATCAATGCCGATCGATATCGACGCCTATCGATAGGCCTCGATAGCTGCGGTTCTGGCGAGGCATGCAGAGCTTTTAGTCTGTGCGCCGTGTTGGTGTTGGTAGGCCCCGGGGCCTGTCGACATTGACCGTTGTTGGGGTCAAGGGCCATTCCCGAGGACGGATTTCCCTACGTGTCGCTGGGGAACGACATCCAGAGACTTGGAGCCCTCGGGGTGTGCATGGATAGCTCTGCATCCTGACAGGGAGCCATGCTATGTGTTGGCATCGCTATCGATGGGGTTCGCCCTGCGTCGGCATCGAGAGACATGGCTAACTCTCGCTGGCCATCGCTGCCGAGATGCGGCGAGAGCTCTCAAAGCCCACGGGCCTCGCGAGCGATAGGGCTCTTGCTGTCGAGGGTGCTGTGTCTGGGGAGGCATGGATGGCGCTTGATTTGCCTAAGCTTGGGTAGGGGTGGATAGGGATGGGCACGGGGAAGTGTTGATGCCTCGCCATAGCCATGCCTCGCGATGCCTTTCGATAGCTGTGGATCTGGGCGGGCATTTTAGCTTTTGGGCTGGGGCCGCTGTTGTTCTTGTTGCGCATGGAAGGAGTGGTGACATCGCTAGGTCTCGAGAGCGAGGGCCGTGGATGCCTGTGCAATTCCCTACCTATCGATAGGCGTCGATATCGATCGTCATCGATAGATATCGATGCCGATCGATATCGACGCCTATCGATAGGCCTCGATAGGTGCGGTTCTGGCGAGGCATGCAGAGCTTTTAGTCTGTGCGCCGTGTTGGTGTTGGTAGGCCCCGGGGCCTGTCGACATTGACCGTTGTTGGGGTCAAGGGCCATTCCCGAGGACGGATTTCCCTACGTGTCGCTGGGGAACGACATCCAGAGACTTGGAGCCCTCGGGGTGTGCATGGATAGCTCTGCATCCTGACAGGGAGCCATGCTATGTGTTGGCATCGCTATCGATGGGGTTCGCCCTGCGTCGGCATCGAGAGACATCGCTAACTCTCGCTGGCCATCGCTGCCGAGATGCGGCGAGAGCTCTCAAAGCCCACGGGCCTCGCGAGCGATAGGGCTCTTGCTGTCGAGGGTGCTGTGTCTGGGGAGGCATGGATGGCGCTTGATTTGCCTAAGCTTGGGTAGGGGTGGATAGGGATGGGCACGGGGAAGTGTCGATGCCTCGCCATAGCCATGCCTCGCGATGCCTTTCGATAGCTGTGGATCTGGGCGGGCATTTTAGCTTTTGGGCTGGGGCCGCTGTTGTTCTTGTTGCGCATGGAAGGAGTGGTGACATCGCTAGGTCTCGAGAGCGAGGGCCGTGGATGCCTGTGCAATTCCCTACCTATCGATAGGCGTCGATATCGATCGTCATCGATAGATATCAATGCCGATCGATATCGACGCCTATCGATAGGCCTCGATAGCTGCGGTTCTGGCGAGGCATGCAGAGCTTTTAGTCTGTGCGCCGTGTTGGTGTTGGTAGGCCCCGGGGCCTGTCGACATTGACCGTTGTTGGGGTCAAGGGCCATTCCCGAGGACGGATTTCCCTACGTGTCGCTGGGGAACGACATCCAGAGACTTGGAGCCCTCGGGGTGTGCATGGATAGCTCTGCATCCTGACAGGGAGCCATGCTATGTGTTGGCATCGCTATCGATGGGGTTCGCCCTGCGTCGGCATCGAGAGACATGGCTAACTCTCGCTGGCCATCGCTGCCGAGATGCGGCGAGAGCTCTCAAAGCCCACGGGCCTCGCGAGCGATAGGGCTCTTGCTGTCGAGGGTGCTGTGTCTGGGGAGGCATGGATGGCGCTTGATTTGCCTAAGCTTGGGTAGGGGTGGATAGGGATGGGCACGGGGAAGTGTTGATGCCTCGCCATAGCCATGCCTCGCGATGCCTTTCGATAGCTGTGGATCTGGGCGGGCATTTTAGCTTTTGGGCTGGGGCCGCTGTTGTTCTTGTTGCGCATGGAAGGAGTGGTGACATCGCTAGGTGTCGAGAGCGAGGGCCGTGGATGCCTGTGCAATTCCCTACCTATCGATAGGCGTCGATATCGATCGTCATCGATAGATATCGATGCCGATCGATATCGAGGCCTATCGATAGGCCTCGATAGGTGCGGTTCTGGCGAGGCATGCAGAGCTTTTAGTCTGTGCGCCGTGTTGGTGTTGGTAGGCCCCGGGGCCTGTCGACATTGACCGTTGTTGGGGTCGAGGGCCCTTCCCGAGGACGGATTTCCCTACGTGTCGCTGGGGAACGACATCCAGAGACTTGGAGCCCTCGGGGTGTGCATGGATAGCTCTGCATCCTGACAGGGAGCCATGCTATGTGTTGGCATCGCTATCGATGGGGTTCGCCCTGCGTCGGCATCGAGAGACATGGCTAACTCTCGCTGGCCATCGCTGCCGAGATGCGGCGAGAGCTCTCAAAGCCCACGGGCCTCGCGAGCGATAGGGCTCTTGCTGTCGAGGGTGCTGTGTCTGGGGAGGCATGGATGGCGCTTGATTTGCCTAAGCTTGGGTAGGGGTGGATAGGGATGGGCACGGGGAAGTGTCGATGCCTCGCCATAGCCATGCCTCGCGATGCCTTTCGATAGCTGTGGATCTGGGCGGGCATTTTAGCTTTTGGGCTGGGGCCGCTGTTCTTCTTGTTGCGCATGGAAGGAGTGGTGACATCGCTAGGTCTCGAGAGCGAGGGCCGTGGATGCCTGTGCAATTCCCTACCTATCGATAGGCGTCGATATCGATCGTCATCGATAGATATCGATGCCGATCGATATCGACGCCTATCGATAGGTCTCGATAGCTGCGGTTCTGGCGAGGCATGCAGAGCTTTTAGTCTGTGCGCCGTGTTGGTGTTGGTAGGCCCCGGGGCCTGTCGACATTGACCGTTGTTGGGGTCGAGGGCCCTTCCCGAGGACGGATTTCCCTACGTGTCGCTGGGGAACGACATCCAGAGACTTGGAGCCCTCGGGGTGTGCATGGATAGCTCTGCATCCTGACAGGGAGCCATGCTATGTGTTGGCATCGCTATCGATGGGGTTCGCCCTGCGTCGGCATCGAGAGACATCGCTAACTCTCGCTGGCCATCGCTGCCGAGATGCGGCGAGAGCTCTCAAAGCCCACGGGCCTCGCGAGCGATAGGGCTCTTGCTGTCGAGGGTGCTGTGTCTGGGGAGGCATGGATGGCGCTTGATTTGCCTAAGCTTGGGTAGGGGTGGATAGGGATGGGCACGGGGAAGTGTCGATGCCTCGCCATAGCCATGCCTCGCGATGCCTTTCGATAGCTGTGGATCTGGGCGGGCATTTTAGCTTTTGGGCTGGGGCCGCTGTTCTTCTTGTTGCGCATGGAAGGAGTGGTGACATCGCTAGGTCTCGAGAGCGAGGGCCGTGGATGCCTGTGCAATTCCCTACCTATCGATAGGCGTCGATATCGATCGTCATCGATAGATATCGATGCCGATCGATATCGACGCCTATCGATAGGTCTCGATAGCTGCGGTTCTGGCGAGGCATGCAGAGCTTTTAGTCTGTGCGCCGTGTTGGTGTTGGTAGGCCCCGGGGCCTGTCGACATTGACCGTTGTTGGGGTCGAGGGCCCTTCCCAAGGACGGATTTCCCTACGTGTCGCTGGGGAACGACATCCAGAGACTTGGAGCCCTCGGGGTGTGCATGGATAGCTCTGCATCCTGACAGGGAGCCATGCTATGTGTTGGCATCGCTATCGATGGGGTTCGCCCTGCGTCGGCATCGAGAGACATCGCTAACTCTCGCTGGCCATCGCTGCCGAGATGCGGCGAGAGCTCTCAAAGCCCACGGGCCTCGCGAGCGATAGGGCTCTTGCTGTCGAGGGTGCTGTGTCTGGGGAGGCATGGATGGCGCTTGATTTGCCTAAGCTTGGGTAGGGGTGGATAGGGATGGGCACGGGGAAGTGTCGATGCCTCGCCATAGCCATGCCTCGCGATGCCTTTCGATAGCTGTGGATCTGGGCGGGCATTTTAGCTTTTGGGCTGGGGCCGCTGTTCTTGTTGCGCATGGAAGGAGTGGTGACATTGCTAGGTCTCGAGAGCGAGGGCCGTGGATGCCTGTGCAATTCCCTACCTATCGATAGGCGTCGATATCGATCGTCATCGATAGATATCGATGCCGATCGATATCGACGCCTATCGATAGGCCTCGATAGGTGCGGTTCTGGCGAGGCATGCAGAGCTTTTAGTCTGTGCGCCGTGTTGGTGTTGGTAGGCCCCGGGGCCTGTCGACATTGACCGTTGTTGGGGTCGAGGGCCCTTCCCGAGGACGGATTTCCCTACGTGTCGCTGGGGAACGACATCCAGAGACTTGGAGCCCTCGGGGTGTGCATGGATAGCTCTGCATCCTGACAGGGAGCCATGCTATGTGTTGGCATCGCTATCGATGGGGTTCGTCCTGCGTCAGCATCGAGAGACATCGCTAACTCTCGCTGGCCATCGCTGCCGAGATGCGGCGAGAGCTCTCAAAGCCCACGGGCCTCGCGAGCGATAGGGCTCTTGCTGTCGAGGGTGCTGTGTCTGGGGAGGCATGGATGGCGCTTGATTTGCATAAGCTTGGGTAGGGGTGGATAGGGATGGGCACGGGGAAGTGTCGATGCCTCGCCATAGCCATGCCTCGCGATGCCTTTCGATAGCTGTGGATCTGGGCGGGCATTTTAGCTTTTGGGCTGGGGCCGCTGTTGTTCTTGTTGCGCATGGAAGGAGTGGTGACATCGCTAGGTGTCGAGAGCGAGGGCCGTGGATGCCTGTGCAATTCCCTACCTATCGATAGGCGTCGATATCGATCGTCATCGATAGATATCGATGCCGATCGATATCGACGCCTATCGATAGGCCTCGATTGCTGTGGTTCTGGCGAGGCATGCAGAGCTTTTAGTCTGTGCGCCGTGTTGGTGTTGGTAGGCCCCGGGGCCTGTCGACATTGACCGTTGTTGGGGTCGAGGGCCCTTCCCGAGGACGGATTTCCCTACGTGTCGCTGGGGAGCGACATCCAGAGACTTGGAGCCCTCGGGGTGTGCATGGATAGCTCTGCATCCTGACAGGGAGCCATGCTATGTGTTGGCATCGCTATCGATGGGGATCGCCCTGCGTCAGCATCGAGAGACATCGCTAACTCTCGCTGGCCATCGCTGCCGAGATGCGGCGAGAGCTCTCAAAGCCCACGGGCCTCGCGAGCGATAGGGCTCTTGCTGTCGAGGGTGCTGTGTCTGGGGAGGCATGGATGGCGCTTGATTTGCCTAAGCTTGGGTAGGGGTGGATAGGGATGGGCACGGGGAAGTGTCGATGCCTCGCCATAGCCATGCCTCGCGATGCCTTTCGATAGCTGTGGATCTGGGCGGGCATTTTAGCTTTTGGGCTGGGGCCGCTGTTGTTCTTGTTGCGCATGGAAGGAGTGGTGACATCGCTAGGTGTCGAGAGCGAGGGCCGTGGATGCCTGTGCAATTCCCTACCTATCGATAGGCGTCGATATCGATCGTCATCGATAGATATCGATGCCGATCGATATCGACGCCTATCGATAGGTCTCGATAGCTGCGGTTCTGGCGAGGCATGCAGAGCTTTTAGTCTGTGCGCCGTGTTGGTGTTGGTAGGCCCCGGGGCCTGTCGACATTGACCGTTGTTGGGGTCGAGGGCCCTTCCCGAGGACGGATTTCCCTACGTGTCGCTGGGGAACGACATCCAGAGACTTGGAGCCCTCGGGGTGTGCATGGATAGCTCTGCATCCTGACAGGGAGCCATGCTATGTGTTGACATCGCTATCGATGGGGTTCGCCCTGCGTCGGCATCGAGAGACATCGCTAACTCTCGCTGGCCATCGCTGCCGAGATGCGGCGAGAGCTCTCAAAGCCCACGGGCCTCGCGAGCGATAGGGCTCTTGCTGTCGAGGGTGCTGTGTCTGGGGAGGCATGGATGGCGCTTGATTTGCCTAAGCTTGGGTAGGGGTGGATAGGGATGGGCACGGGGAAGTGTCGATGCCTCGCCATAGCCATGCCTCGCGATGCCTTTCGATAGCTGTGGATCTGGGCGGGCATTTTAGCTTTTGGGCTGGGGCCGCTGTTCTTGTTGCGCATGGAAGGAGTGGTGACATCGCTAGGTCTCGAGAGCGAGGGCCGTGGATGCCTGTGCAATTCCCTACCTATCGATAGGCGTCGATATCGATCGTCATCGATAGATATCGATGCTGATCGATATCGAGGCCTATCGATAGGCCTCGATAGGTGCGGTTCTGGCGAGGCATGCAGAGCTTTTAGTCTGTGCGCCGTGTTGGTGTTGGTAGGCCCCGGGGCCTGTCGACATTGACCGTTGTTGGGGTCGAGGGCCCTTCCCGAGGACGGATTTCCCTACGTGTCGCTGGGGAGCGACATCCAGAGACTTGGAGCCCTCGGGGTGTGCATGGATAGCTCTGCATCCTGACAGGGAGCCATGCTATGTGTTGACATCGCTATCGATGGGGTTCGCCCTGCGTCGGCATCGAGAGACATCGCTAACTCTCGCTGGCCATCGCTGCCGAGATGCGGCGAGAGCTCTCAAAGCCCACGGGCCTCGCGAGCGATAGGGCTCTTGCTGTCGAGGGTGCTGTGTCTGGGGAGGCATGGATGGCGCTTGATTTGCCTAAGCTTGGGTAGGGGTGGATAGGGATGGGCACGGGGAAGTGTCGATGCCTCGCCATAGCCATGCCTCGCGATGCCTTTCGATAGCTGTGGATCTGGGCGGGCATTTTAGCTTTTGGGCTGGGGCCGCTGTTCTTGTTGCGCATGGAAGGAGTGGTGACATCGCTAGATCTCGAGAGCGAGGGCCGTGGATGCCTGTGCAATTCCCTACCTATCGATAGGCGTCGATATCGATCGTCATCGATAGATATCGATGCCGATCGATATCGAGGCCTATCAATAGGCCTCGATAGCTGCGGTTCTGGCGAGGCATGCAGAGCTTTTAGTCTGTGCGCCGTGTTGGTGTTGGTAGGCCCCGGGGCCTGTCGACATTGACCGTTGTTGGGGTCAAGGGCCATTCCCGAGGACGGATTTCCCTACGTGTCGCTGGGGAATGACATCCAGAGACTTGGAGCCCTTGGGGTGTGCATGGATAGCTCTGCATCCTGACAGGGAGCCATGCTATGTGTTGGCATCGCTATCGATGGGGTTCGCCCTGCGTCGGCATCGAGAGACATGGCTAACTCTCGCTGGCCATCGCTGCCGAGATGCAGCGAGAGCTCTCAAAGCCCACGGGCCTCGCGAGCGATAGGGCTCTTGCTGTCGAGGGTGCTGTGTCTGGGGAGGCATGGATGGCGCTTGATTTGCCTAAGCTTGGGTAGGGGTGGATAGGGATGGGCACGGGGAAGTGTTGATGCCTCGCCATAGCCATGCCTCGCGATGCCTTTCGATAGCTGTGGATCTGGGCGGGCATTTTAGCTTTTGGGCTGGGGCCGCTGTTGTTCTTGTTGCGCATGGAAGGAGTGGTGACATCGCTAGGTGTCGAGAGCGAGGGCCGTGGATGCCTGTGCAATTCCCTACCTATCGATAGGCGTCGATATCGATCGTCATCGATAGATATCGATGCCGATCGATATCGACGCCTATCGATAGGCCTCGATTGCTGTGGTTCTGGCGAGGCATGCAGAGCTTTTAGTCTGTGCGCCGTGTTGGTGTTGGTAGGCCCCGGGGCCTGTCGACATTGACCGTTGTTGGGGTCGAGGGCCCTTCCCGAGGACGGATTTCCCTACGTGTCGCTGGGGAACGACATCCAGAGACTTGGAGCCCTCGGGGTGTGCCTGGATAGCTCTGCATCCTGACAGGGAGCCATGCTATGTGTTGGCATCGCTATCGATGGGGTTCGCCCTGCGTCAGCATCGAGAGACATGGCTAACTCTCGCTGGCCATCGCTGCCGAGATGCGGCGAGAGCTCTCAAAGCCCACGGGCCTCGCGAGCGATAGGGCTCTTGCTGTCGAGGGTGCTGTGTCTGGGGAGGCATGGATGGCGCTTGATTTGCCTAAGCTTGGGTAGGGGTGGATAGGGATGGGCACGGGGAAGTGTCGATGCCTCGCCATAGCCATGCCTCGCGATGCCTTTCGATAGCTGTGGATCTGGGCGGGCATTTTAGCTTTTGGGCTGGGGCCGCTGTTGTTCTTGTTGCGCATGGAAGGAGTGGTGACATCGCTAGGTCTCGAGAGCGAGGGCCGTGGATGCCTGTGCAATTCCCTACCTATCGATAGGCGTCGATATCGATCGTCATCGATAGATATCAATGCCGATCGATATCGACGCCTATCGATAGGCCTCGATAGCTGCGGTTCTGGCGAGGCATGCAGAGCTTTTAGTCTGTGCACCGTGTTGGTGTTGGTAGGCCCCGGGGCCTTTCAACATTGACCGTTGTTGGGGTCAAGGGCCATTCCCGAGGACGGATTTCCCTACGTGTCGCTGGGGAACGACATCCAGAGACTTGGAGCCCTCGGGGTGTGCATGGATAGCTCTGCATCCTGACAGGGAGCCATGCTATGTGTTGGCATCGCTATCGATGGGGTTCGCCCTGCGTCGGCATCGAGAGACATGGCTAACTCTCGCTGGCCATCGCTGCCGAGATGCGGCGAGAGCTCTCAAAGCCCACGGGCCTCGCGAGCGATAGGGCTCTTGCTGTCGAGGGTGCTGTGTCTGGGGAGGCATGGATGGCGCTTGATTTGCCTAAGCTTGGGTAGGGGTGGATAGGGATGGGCACGGGGAAGTGTTGATGCCTCGCCATAGCCATGCCTCGCGATGCCTTTCGATAGCTGTGGATCTGGGCGGGCATTTTAGCTTTTGGGCTGGGGCCGCTGTTGTTCTTGTTGCGCATGGAAGGAGTGGTGACATCGCTAGGTGTCGAGAGCGAGGGCCGTGGA
This sequence comes from Dromaius novaehollandiae, assembly GCF_036370855.1. Classification (NCBI taxonomy): domain Eukaryota; kingdom Metazoa; phylum Chordata; class Aves; order Casuariiformes; family Dromaiidae; genus Dromaius; species Dromaius novaehollandiae. Next base: position 79,873,443 of record NC_088132.1, read on the forward strand.
TGCCTGTGCAATTCCCTACCTATCGATAGGCGTCGATATCGATCGTCATCGATAGATATCGATGCCGATCGATATCGAGGCCTATCGATAGGCCTCGATAGGTGCGGTTCTGGCGAGGCATGCAGAGCTTTTAGTCTGTGCGCCGTGTTGGTGTTGGTAGGCCCCGGGGCCTGTCGACATTGACCGTTGTTGGGGTCGAGGGCCCTTCCCGAGGACGGATTTCCCTACGTGTCGCTGGGGAACGACATCCAGAGACTTGGAGCCCTCGGGGTGTGCATGGATAGCTCTGCATCCTGACAGGGAGCCATGCTATGTGTTGGCATCGCTATCGATGGGGTTCGTCCTGCGTCAGCATCGAGAGACATCGCTAACTCTCGCTGGCCATCGCTGCCGAGATGCGGCGAGAGCTCTCAAAGCCCACGGGCCTCGCGAGCGATAGGGCTCTTGCTGTCGAGGGTGCTGTGTCTGGGGAGGCATGGATGGCGCTTGATTTGCCTAAGCTTGGGTAGGGGTGGATAGGGATGGGCACGGGGAAGTGTCGATGCCTCGCCATAGCCATGCCTCGCGATGCCTTTCGATAGCTGTGGATCTGGGCGGGCATTTTAGCTTTTGGGCTGGGGCCGCTGTTGTTCTTGTTGCGCATGGAAGGAGTGGTGACATCGCTAGGTGTCGAGAGCGAGGGCCGTGGATGCCTGTGCAATTCCCTACCTATCGATAGGCGTCGATATCGATCGTCATCGATAGATATCGATGCCGATCGATATCGACGCCTATCGATAGGTCTCGATAGCTGCGGTTCTGGCGAGGCATGCAGAGCTTTTAGTCTGTGCGCCGTGTTGGTGTTGGTAGGCCCCGGGGCCTGTCGACATTGACCATTGTTGGGGTCGAGGGCCCTTCCCGAGGACGGATTTCCCTACGTGTCGCTGGGGAACGACATCCAGAGACTTGGAGCCCTCGGGGTGTGCATGGATAGCTCTGCATCCTGACAGGGAGCCATGCTATGTGTTGGCATCGCTATCGATGGGGTTCGCCCTGCGTCGGCATCGAGAGACATCGCTAACTCTCGCTGGCCATCGCTGCCGAGATGCGGCGAGAGCTCTCAAAGCCCACGGGCCTCGCGAGCGATAGGGCTCTTGCTGTCGAGGGTGCTGTGTCTGGGGAGGCATGGATGGCGCTTGATTTGCCTAAGCTTGGGTAGGGGTGGATAGGGATGGGCACGGGGAAGTGTCGATGCCTCGCCATAGCCATGCCTCGCGATGCCTTTCGATAGCTGTGGATCTGGGCGGGCATTTTAGCTTTTGGGCTGGGGCCGCTGTTCTTGTTGCGCATGGAAGGAGTGGTGACATCGCTAGGTCTCGAGAGCGAGGGCCGTGGATGCCTGTGCAATTCCCTACCTATCGATAGGCGTCGATATCGATCGTCATCGATAGATATCGATGCCGATCGATATCGACGCCTATCGATAGGCCTCGATAGCTGCGGTTCTGGCGAGGCATGCAGAGCTTTTAGTCTGTGCGCCGTGTTGGTGTTGGTAGGCCCCGGGGCCTGTCGACATTGACCGTTGTTGGGGTCGAGGGCCCTTCCCGAGGACGGATTTCCCTACGTGTCGCTGGGGAACGACATCCAGAGACTTGGAGCCCTCGGGGTGTGCATGGATAGCTCTGCATCCTGACAGGGAGCCATGCTATGTGTTGGCATCGCTATCGATGGGGTTCGCCCTGCGTCGGCATCGAGAGACATCGCTAACTCTCGCTGGCCATCGCTGCCGAGATGCGGCGAGAGCTCTCAAAGCCCACGGGCCTCGCGAGCGATAGGGCTCTTGCTGTCGAGGGTGCTGTGTCTGGGGAGGCATGGATGGCGCTTGATTTGCCTAAGCTTGGGTAGGGGTGGATAGGGATGGGCACGGGGAAGTGTCGATGCCTCGCCATAGCCATGCCTCGCGATGCCTTTCGATAGCTGTGGATCTGGGCGGGCATTTTAGCTTTTGGGCTGGGGCCGCTGTTCTTGTTGCGCATGGAAGGAGTGGTGACATCGCTAGGTGTCGAGAGCGAGGGCCGTGGATGCCTGTGCAATTCCCTACCTATCGATAGGCGTCGATATCGATCGTCATCGATAGATATCGATGCCGATCGATATCGAGGCCTATCGATAGGCCTCGATAGGTGCGGTTCTGGCGAGGCATGCAGAGCTTTTAGTCTGTGCGCCGTGTTGGTGTTGGTAGGCCCCGGGGCCTGTCGACATTGACCGTTGTTGGGGTCGAGGGCCCTTCCCGAGGACGGATTTCCCTACGTGTCGCTGGGGAACGACATCCAGAGACTTGGAGCCCTCGGGGTGTGCATGGATAGCTCTGCATCCTGACAGGGAGCCATGCTATGTGTTGGCATCGCTATCGATGGGGTTCGCCCTGCGTCGGCATCGAGAGACATCGCTAACTCTCGCTGGCCATCGCTGCCGAGATGCGGCGAGAGCTCTCAAAGCCCACGGGCCTCGCGAGCGATAGGGCTCTTGCTGTCGAGGGTGCTGTGTCTGGGGAGGCATGGATGGCGCTTGATTTGCCTAAGCTTGGGTAGAGGTGGATAGGGATGGGCACGGGGAAGTGTCGATGCCTCGCCATAGCCATGCCTCGCGATGCCTTTCGATAGCTGTGGATCTGGGCGGGCATTTTAGCTTTTGGGCTGGGGCCGCTGTTCTTGTTGCGCATGGAAGGAGTGGTGACATCGCTAGGTCTCGAGAGCGAGGGCCGTGGATGCCTGTGCAATTCCCTACCTATCGATAGGCGTCGATATCGATCGTCATCGATAGATATCGATGCCGATCGATATCGACGCCTATCGATAGGCCTCGATAGGTGCGGTTCTGGCGAGGCATGCAGAGCTTTTAGTCTGTGCGCCGTGTTGGTGTTGGTAGGCCCTGGGGCCTGTCGACATTGACCGTTGTTGGGGTCAAGGGCCATTCCCGAGGACGGATTTCCCTACGTGTCGCTGGGGAACGACATCCAGAGACTTGGAGCCCTCGGGGTGTGCATGGATAGCTCTGCATCCTGACAGGGAGCCATGCTATGTGTTGACATCGCTATCGATGGGGTTCGCCCTGCGTCGGCATCGAGAGACATCGCTAACTCTCGCTGGCCATCGCTGCCGAGATGCGGCGAGAGCTCTCAAAGCCCACGGGCCTCGCGAGCGATAGGGCTCTTGCTGTTGAGGGTGCTGTGTCTGGGGAGGCATGGATGGCGCTTGATTTGCCTAAGCTTGGGTAGGGGTGGATAGGGATGGGCACGGGGAAGTGTCGATGCCTCGCCATAGCCATGCCTCGCGATGCCTTTCGATAGCTGTGGATCTGGGCGGGCATTTTAGCTTTTGGGCTGGGGCCGCTGTTCTTGTTGCGCATGGAAGGAGTGGTGACATCGCTAGGTGTCGAGAGCGAGGGCCGTGGATGCCTGTGCAATTCCCTACCTATCGATAGGCGTCGATATCGATCGTCATCGATAGATATCGATGCCGATCGATATCGAGGCCTATCGATAGGCCTCGATAGGTGCGGTTCTGGCGAGGCATGCAGAGCTTTTAGTCTGTGCGCCGTGTTGGTGTTGGTAGGCCCCGGGGCCTGTCGACATTGACCGTTGTTGGGGTCGAGGGCCCTTCCCGAGGACGGATTTCCCTACGTGTCGCTGGGGAACGACATCCAGAGACTTGGAGCCCTCGGGGTGTGCATGGATAGCTCTGCATCCTGACAGGGAGCCATGCTATGTGTTGGCATCGCTATCGATGGGGTTCGCCCTGCGTCGGCATCGAGAGACATCGCTAACTCTCGCTGGCCATCGCTGCCGAGATGCGGCGAGAGCTCTCAAAGCCCACGGGCCTCGCGAGCGATAGGGCTCTTGCTGTCGAGGGTGCTGTGTCTGGGGAGGCATGGATGGCGCTTGATTTGCCTAAGCTTGGGTAGGGGTGGATAGGGATGGGCACGGGGAAGTGTCGATGCCTCGCCATAGCCATGCCTCGCGATGCCTTTCGATAGCTGTGGATCTGGGCGGGCATTTTAGCTTTTGGGCTGGGGCCGCTGTTCTTCTTGTTGCGCATGGAAGGAGTGGTGACATCGCTAGGTCTCGAGAGCGAGGGCTGTGGATGCCTGTGCAATTCCCTACCTATCGATAGGCCTCGATATCGATCGTCATCGATAGATATCGATGCCGATCGATATCGACGCCTATCGATAGGCCTCGATTGCTGTGGTTCTGGCGAGGCATGCAGAGCTTTTAGTCTGTGCGCCGTGTTGGTGTTGGTAGGCCCCGGGGCCTGTCGACATTGACCGTTGTTGGGGTCGAGGGCCCTTCCCGAGGACGGATTTCCCTACGTGTCGCTGGGGAGCGACATCCAGAGACTTGGAGCCCTCGGGGTGTGCATGGATAGCTCTGCATCCTGACAGGGAGCCATGCTATGTGTTGGCATCGCTATCGATGGGGTTCGCCCTGCGTCGGCATCGAGAGACATCGCTAACTCTCGCTGGCCATCGCTGCCGAGATGCGGCGAGAGCTCTCAAAGCCCACGGGCCTCGCGAGCGATAGGGCTCTTGCTGTCGAGGGTGCTGTGTCTGGGGAGGCATGGATGGCGCTTGATTTGCCTAAGCTTGGGTAGGGGTGGATAGGGATGGGCACGGGGAAGTGTCGATGCCTCGCCATAGCCATGCCTCGCAATGCCTTTCGATAGCTGTGGATCTGGGCGGGCATTTTAGCTTTTGGGCTGGGGCCGCTGTTGTTCTTGTTGCGCATGGAAGGAGTGGTGACATCGCTAGGTCTCAAGAGCGAGGGCCGTGGATGCCTGTGCAATTCCCTACCTATCGATAGGCGTCGATATCGATCGTCATCGATAGATATCGATGCCGATCGATATCGACGCCTATCGATAGGCCTCGATTGCTGTGGTTCTGGCGAGGCATGCAGAGCTTTTAGTCTGTGCGCCGTGTTGGTGTTGGTAGGCCCCGGGGCCTGTCGACATTGACCGTTGTTGGGGTCGAGGGCCCTTCCCGAGGACGGATTTCCCTACGTGTCGCTGGGGAACGACATCCAGAGACTTGGAGCCCTCGGGGTGTGCATGGATAGCTCTGCATCCTGACAGGGAGCCATGCTATGTGTTGGCATCGCTATCGATGGGGTTCGCCCTGCGTCGGCATCGAGAGACATCGCTAACTCTCGCTGGCCATCGCTGCCGAGATGCGGCGAGAGCTCTCAAAGCCCACGGGCCTCGCGAGCGATAGGGCTCTTGCTGTCGAGGGTGCTGTGTCTGGGGAGGCATGGATGGCGCTTGATTTGCCTAAGCTTGGGTAGGGGTGGATAGGGATGGGCACGGGGAAGTGTCGATGCCTCGCCATAGCCTTGCCTCGCGATGCCTTTCGATAGCTGTGGATCTGGGCGGGCATTTTAGCTTTTGGGCTGGGGCCGCTGTTGTTCTTGTTGCGCATGGAAGGAGTGGTGACATCGCTAGGTCTCGAGAGCGAGGGCCGTGGATGCCTGTGCAATTCCCTACCTATCGATAGGTGTCGATATCGATCGTCATCGATAGATATCGATGCCGATCGATATCGAGGCCTATCGATAGGCCTCGATAGCTGTGGTTCTGGCGAGGCATGCAGAGCTTTTAGTCTGTGCGCCGTGTTGGTGTTGGTAGGCCCCGGGGCCTGTCGACATTGACCGTTGTTGGGGTCGAGGGCCCTTCCCGAGGACGGATTTCCCTACGTGTCGCTGGGGAACGACATCCAGAGACTTGGAGCCCTCGGGGTGTGCATGGATAGCTCTGCATCCTGACAGGGAGCCATGCTATGTGTTGGCATCGCTATCGATGGGGTTCGCCCTGCGTCGGCATCGAGAGACATCGCTAACTCTCGCTGGCCATCGCTGCCGAGATGCGGCGAGAGCTCTCAAAGCCCACGGGCCTCGCGAGCGATAGGGCTCTTGCTGTCGAGGGTGCTGTGTCTGGGGAGGCATGGATGGCGCTTGATTTGCCTAAGCTTGGGTAGGGGTGGATAGGGATGGGCACGGGGAAGTGTCGATGCCTCGCCATAGCCATGCCTCGCAATGCCTTTCGATAGCTGTGGATCTGGGCGGGCATTTTAGCTTTTGGGCTGGGGCCGCTGTTCTTCTTGTTGCGCATGGAAGGAGTGGTGACATCGCTAGGTCTCCAGAGCGAGGGCCGTGGATGCCTGTGCAATTCCCTACCTATCGATAGGCGTCGATATCGATCGTCATCGATAGATATCGATGCCGATCGATATCGACGCCTATCGATAGGCCTCGATTGCTGTGGTTCTGGCGAGGCATGCAGAGCTTTTAGTCTGTGCGCCGTGTTGGTGTTGGTAGGCCCCGGGGCCTGTCGACATTGACCGTTGTTGGGGTCGAGGGCCCTTCCCGAGGACGGATTTCCCTACGTGTCGCTGGGGAACGACATCCAGAGACTTGGAGCCCTCGGGGTGTGCATGGATAGCTCTGCATCCTGACAGGGAGCCATGCTATGTGTTGGCATCGCTATCGATGGGGTTCGCCCTGCGTCGGCATCGAGAGACATGGCTAACTCTCGCTGGCCATCGCTGCCGAGATGCGGCGAGAGCTCTCAAAGCCCACGGGCCTCGCGAGCGATAGGGCTCTTGCTGTCGAGGGTGCTGTTTCTGGGGAGGCATGGATGGCGCTTGATTTGCCTAAGCTTGGGTAGGGGTGGATAGGGATGGGCACGGGGAAGTGTCGATGCCTCGCCATAGCCATGCCTCGCGATGCCTTTCGATAGCTGTGGATCTGGGCGGGCATTTTAGCTTTTGGGCTGGGGCCGCTGTTGTTCTTGTTGCGCATGGAAGGAGTGGTGACATCACTAGGTCTCGAGAGCGAGGGCCGTGGATGCCTGTGCAATTCCCTACCTATCGATAGGCGTCGATATCGATCGTCATCGATAGATATCGATGCCGATCGATATCGAGGCCTATCGATAGGCCTCGATAGCTGTGGTTCTGGCGATGCATGCAGAGCTTTTAGTCTGTGCGCCGTGTTGGTGTTGGTAGGCCCCGGGGCCTGTCGACATTGACCGTTGTTGGGGTCGAGGGCCCTTCCCGAGGACGGATTTCCCTACGTGTCGCTGGGGAACGACATCCAGAGACTTGGAGCCCTCGGGGTGTGCATGGATAGCTCTGCATCCTGACAGGGAGCCATGCTATGTGTTGGCATCGCTATCGATGGGGTTCGCCCTGCGTCGGCATCGAGAGACATGGCTAACTCTCGCTGGCCATCGCTGCCGAGATGCGGCGAGAGCTCTCAAAGCCCACGGGCCTCGCGAGCGATAGGGCTCTTGCTGTCGAGGGTGCTGTGTCTGGGGAGGCATGGATGGCGCTTGATTTGCCTAAGCTTGGGTAGGGGTGGATAGGGATGGGCACGGGGAAGTGTCGATGCCTCGCCATAGCCATGCCTCGCGATGCCTTTCGATAGCTGTGGATCTGGGCGGGCATTTTAGCTTTTGGGCTGGGGCCGCTGTTGTTCTTGTTGCGCATGGAAGGAGTGGTGACATCGCTAGGTGTCGAGAGCGAGGGCCGTGGATGCCTGTGCAATTCCCTACCTATCGATAGGCCTCGATATCTATCGTCATCGATAGATATCGATGCCGATCGATATCGAGGCCTATCGATAGGCCTCGATAGGTGCGGTTCTGGCGAGGCATGCAGAGCTTTTAGTCTGTGCGCCGTGTTGGTGTTGGTAGGCCCCGGGGCCTGTCGACATTGACCGTTGTTGGGGTCGAGGGCCATTCCCGAGGACGGATTTCCCTACGTGTCGCTGGGGAACGACATCCAGAGACTTGGAGCCCTCGGGGTGTGCATGGATAGCTCTGCATCCTGACAGGGAGCCATGCTATGTGTTGGCATCGCTATCGATGGGGTTCGCCCTGCGTCAGCATCGAGAGACATGGCTAACTCTCGCTGGCCATCGCTGCCGAGATGCGGCGAGAGCTCTCAAAGCCCACGGGCCTCGCGAGCGATAGGGCTCTTGCTGTTGAGGGTGCTGTGTCTGGGGAGGCATGGATGGCGCTTGATTTGCCTAAGCTTGGGTAGGGGTGGATAGGGATGGGCACGGGGAAGTGTCGATGCCTCGCCATAGCCATGCCTCGCGATGCCTTTCGATAGCTGTGGATCTGGGCGGGCATTTTAGCTTTTGGGCTGGGGCCGCTGTTGTTCTTGTTGCGCATGGAAGGAGTGGTGACATCGCTAGGTCTCAAGAGCGAGGGCCGTGGATGCCTGTGCAATTCCCTACCTATCGATAGGCGTCGATATCGATCGTCATCGATAGATATCGATGCCGATCGATATCGACGCCTATCGATAGGCCTCGATTGCTGTGGTTCTGGCGAGGCATGCAGAGCTTTTAGTCTGTGCGCCGTGTTGGTGTTGGTAGGCCCCGGGGCCTGTCGACATTGACCGTTGTTGGGGTCGAGGGCCCTTCCCGAGGACGGATTTCCCTACGTGTCGCTGGGGAACGACATCCAGAGACTTGGAGCCCTCGGGGTGTGCATGGATAGCTCTGCATCCTGACAGGGAGCCATGCTATGTGTTGGCATCGCTATCGATGGGGTTCGCCCTGCGTCGGCATCGAGAGACATCGCTAACTCTCGCTGGCCATCGCTGCCGAGATGCGGCGAGAGCTCTCAAAGCCCACGGGCCTCGCGAGCGATAGGGCGCTTGCTGTCGAGGGTGCTGTGTCTGGGGAGGCATGGATGGCGCTTGATTTGCCTAAGCTTGGGTAGGGGTGGATAGGGATGGGCACGGGGAAGTGTCGATGCCTCGCCATAGCCATGCCTCGCGATGCCTTTCGATAGCTGTGGATCTGGGCGGGCATTTTAGCTTTTGGGCTGGGGCCGCTGTTCTTCTTGTTGCGCATGGAAGGAGTGGTGACATTGCTAGGTCTCGAGAGCGAGGGCCGTGGATGCCTGTGCAATTCCCTACCTATCGATAGGCGTCGATATCTATCGTCATCGATAGATATCGATGCCGATCGATATCGAGGCCTATCGATAGGCCTCGATAGGTGCGGTTCTGGCGATGCATGCAGAGCTTTTAGTCTGTGCGCCGTGTTGGTGTTGGTAGGCCCCGGGGCCTGTCGACATTGACCGTTGTTGGGGTCGAGGGCCCTTCCCGAGGACGGATTTCCCTACGTGTCGCTGGGGAACGACATCCAGAGACTTGGAGCCCTCGGGGTGTGCATGGATAGCTCTGCATCCTGACAGGGAGCCATGCTATGTGTTGGCATCGCTATCGATGGGGTTCGCCCTGCGTCGGCATCGAGAGACATCGCTAACTCTCGCTGGCCATCGCTGCCGAGATGCGGCGAGAGCTCTCAAAGCCCACGGGCCTCGCGAGCGATAGGGCTCTTGCTGTCGAGGGTGCTGTGTCTGGGGAGGCATGGATGGCGCTTGATTTGCCTAAGCTTGGGTAGGGGTGGATAGGGATGGGCACGGGGAAGTGTCGATGCCTCGCCATAGCCATGCCTCGCGATGCCTTTCGATAGCTGTGGATCTGGGCGGGCATTTTAGCTTTTGGGCTGGGGCCGCTGTTGTTCTTGTTGCGCATGGAAGGAGTGGTGACATCGCTAGGTCTCGAGAGCGAGGGCCGTGGATGCCTGTGCAATTCCCTACCTATCGATAGGCCTCGATATCTATCGTCATCGATAGATATCGATGCCGATCGATATCGAGGCCTATCGATAGGCCTCGATAGGTGCGGTTCTGGCGAGGCATGCAGAGCTTTTAGTCTGTGCGCCGTGTTGGTGTTGGTAGGCCCCGGGGCCTGTCGACATTGACCGTTGTTGGGGTCAAGGGCCATTCCCGAGGACGGATTTCCCTACGTGTCGCTGGGGAACGACATCCAGAGACTTGGAGCCCTCGGGGTGTGCATGGATAGCTCTGCGTCCTGACAGGGAGCCATGCTATGTGTTGGCATCGCTATCGATGGGGTTCGCCCTGCGTCGGCATCGAGAGACATGGCTAACTCTCGCTGGCCATCGCTGCCGAGATGCGGCGAGAGCTCTCAAAGCCCACGGGCCTCGCGAGCGATAGGGCTCTTGCTGTCGAGGGTGCTGTGTCTGGGGAGGCATGGATGGCGCTTGATTTGCCTAAGCTTGGGTAGGGGTGGATAGGGATGGGCACGGGGAAGTGTCGATGCCTCGCCATAGCCATGCCTCGCGATGCCTTTCGATAGCTGTGGATCTGGGCGGGCATTTTAGCTTTTGGGCTGGGGCCGCTGTTCTTCTTGTTGCGCATGGAAGGAGTGGTGACATCGCTAGGTCTCGAGAGCGAGGGCCGTGGATGCCTGTGCAATTCCCTACCTATCGATAGGTGCGGTTCTGGCGAGGCAAGCAGAGCTTTTAGTCTGTGCGCCGTGTTGGTGTTGGTAGGCCCCGGGGCCTGTTGACATTGACCGTTGTTGGGGTCGAGGGCCCTTCCCGAGGACGGATTTCCCTACGTGTCGCTGGGGAACGACATCCAGAGACTTGGAGCCCTCGGGGTGTGCATGGATAGCTCTGCATCCTGACAGGGAGCCATGCTATGTGTTGGCATCGCTATCGATGGGGTTCGCCCTGCGTCGGCATCGAGAGACATCGCTAACTCTCGCTGGCCATCGCTGCCGAGATGCGGCGAGAGCTCTCAAAGCCCACGGGCCTCGCGAGCGATAGGGCTCTTGCTGTCGAGGGTGCTGTGTCTGGGGAGGCATGGATGGCGCTTGATTTGCCTAAGCTTGGGTAGGGGTGGATAGGGATGGGCACGGGGAAGTGTCGATGCCTCGCCATAGCCATGCCTCGTGATGCCTTTCGATAGCTGTGGATCTGGGCGGGCATTTTAGCTTTTGGGCTGGGGCTGCTGTTGTTCTTGTTGTGCATGGAAGGAGTGGTGACATCGATAGGTCTCCAGAGCGAGGGCCGTCGATTCCTGTGTATTTCCGTACGTATCGATAAGCGTCGATATCGATCGTTTTCGCTAAATATCGATTGCAAGGTTTTGTTGCCTCAGTGTCTCCTTTGTTGATGGTTGGCACCGAGGACTCCCTCTGTGCAGCAGACACGGGAGGGCAGCGCTGCCCCATGCTTCTGTCATCCCGTCCTGCAGGCAACTTTGGGCAGCTGTGGGCGCCTTTGGTGGAGTGCAGGACTCAGCTTCTTCTCCTTGGTAGCAAGCAGCAGAGGCTGTCGGTCGTTTCCGTGGGCAGGACCGTGCAGTGAGGAAATGCGCTGCTCCACAGAGCGAGCGCAGTCATTTCCTGGAAGAGCTGAGAAGTGCTACCACGATGTTGATATTTTTGTTACTTTAGCAGAGAAGTTGTCACCTGAGGGATGGTTAGGAGATAAGGGAGCAGATCGTGGGAGCATATCATTTATTTTCACAGTGCGGGGAAGTTAGCAGATGGTTTCCCCCTGCATTGCAGCCGCTGTTATTCAAGGTATCCACATGTAATCTGAAAAGAGAACAAATTTTGCAAGTGTTAAAAATTACTCAGGGTGGTAAGATCTAATATTGATTGCAAAGAGACACACAATTACCCTGAAGTACTGTGTGATTAGCTAATAAAATGGCTAAGAAAAATTAATTTCTACTAATTCTAATAATGCAAAGTAATGTAGATTGAGAAAAATAATGCTAACTCTCCATACTCAGGAATGGCTCCAAAGAAGCTATTATCACTGTACTTTGTATATGTGTTCAAATAGTGTATTCTATTCTGATCACACTGTCTCAGAAAGGATATAGTGGAAGTGGAAGAGGTAGAGAGAAGGTGACAAAAATGATCAAAGGCATAAAACATCTTCAGGAAAATGAAAAGAAATGGTTTTGGGGGATATAGCAGAGATCTGTGGAATCAGGAATGGTATGAAGAAAGTAAGGAGGGAAAATAATTCACTTTTTTCAGAATACATTATCTCCTAGACACCCAAGGAAATAATCAGACAGGAAATTTAAAACAAAAAAGTTTTTTGTTTTGCTTGTTTTTTCCTATGCTGCACATTGCCATTGTGTGGGTGAAACCTATTGCCACAGAATTTTCTGACAGTCAAACATTATATATGAGTTCAAAGAAGAGATTAGACATCCATGGAAGTCCACAGATCTAACAGCTATCAAACACAGCAGTCCATCTGCAGTCTTCAGCTCGGAAGTCCCTATACTACCTTGCACTGGAGAGTGGAAATCTGTCCCAGGGGATCATGATGCACTTTTCTTACACTCCCAGGCTTTTCTTACACTCTTCAAGGCATCTACTTTAGCTAGTACTGGAAACGATATCCTGATAAATGTTTATTATGGTCCAGTATCATAGCTCTTCCCTCTTTGTGTTATGGGAAGAAAAAAAAAAGTCTGATTAGACTTCTGTATTAATTGTAGCCTGGATCCTGCTGTTTTGCTCCTCACACAAGTCATGTGGGCCTGCTAAAATCCTATCACCAATTGTAAATATAATTTGCATAACTGATCACTCTCATTTGTATACAGTTGCTTCCTTTGCTTCCTTCCCTCAGGGACTGACAATCTGTTCCCACTGCAGTAAGTTGGGGATTGGCTTGCACCTCACTCCCTGAAAAATATGATTTGACTTTTCTTCCCTCCTACACTTTTTTCACCTTATATCATACTTCTTTTGAGGCTCATCTAAGTCTTCTCTTTACTGTAGTTCTCCACTTTCCTGTTCTTCCTTGCTCTTCCCTCTTTCCAAGAAAATTCATTTTTCTTGTTCAGTGAGTATCTGAATAGGCCCTACAATGTGTAATAGCAAAGCAAAAAGGATTAAGAAACTCTTTACGCTTATGATATATATTGAAGCTTCCTCCAACACAAAAAATGTAAATACCTGAAGACAATGTGCTAAACTGTTGGGTACATGACAAATACCTCTTGCTTAATCTCGCCCTTCATTTTTTGAATTGTATCAAAATTGCTCAAATCATAAATGCAGGAAAATGAGACTGGCAGGCACTTAAGGAGGTCATTTAAGTCATCACTTTGCCTCAACAATGAAACTTCCCAGTACAAGTGGAACATATGTTCAAACCAGGTTTTGTATTGTTTTGTTTTACCAGGAAAACAGAAAAAAATATTTCTTTCTGGTCAACTTAGTCCCTTTTTCAGTTTTTGATTCAACTACCAAATACAACAAAACAAAAAATATTTTTTATGGAGTCCTACCAAGATTATTATAAACAAACAGCCCATTATTGGTCCATTCTTCACTCTTCCTAGATAACAGGGCAGCGGAAGATCAGAGGAAAGATCTGTCTTCTTTTCATCAAGATGTGGTCAGTCTGTGCTGAGTCTGTGACTGCTGTCTTAAGCGCAGCATGATTTCAGATCTGTAGTTCAAAGATTACAGAAGCTGGCCTGAAAATCCAATGAAGTCCCATAAAAGCATGAATTTCAAACTAAAAAAGCTCTAAGATTAGCCAGAGCTGCCCAAACTCTCTTGGAACATATTGCTGTCAACAAGTGTCCACTGGGGAGAGGGATACCAAGACTCAGCTAGAGATTAAAAATTCCTGTCACAGCGGAGTGCTCTGGACTCGGTGGCTAACAGAAAGGACTCCCAATGTGGGGCTGTTTGATGGCTTCGCATTGCAAACTCTTGGCATCAAGCCCCATGGCAGATCATTGCAGCTACATTTTCTGATTATCAGACATCCAACACAGGGGATATGAACTCATTTGCAGGGGTGGCACTTGTTCTTAATCACATAGTGATGATGTCTTGTCTGCTACCTTGCAGATGAGTACAGTTTAAAGGCACTTCAACCGTAGGAATACAACTTTCTTGGCTTCCTTTTCCTGATCTGGGAAGACTGTGTGGTTCATGTGACTGTTATTATTTGTCTGAGGGATATTATGTGATGCTGCAATTGAAGGATGGACTTCTATTAAATGATCGTTTCTGTGCTCCCATTTGTCCCTTTGCAATGATGCCAGTTGTGGGGCTGTTGTGTTGATCCTTTGCTGTTTCAGAACATGCACAAGGGTCACTAGTGAGACATTTCTCCATGAATATGCATCTCATGAAGTAACTATCCAGAGCAGTTTCCCTCTCAGCAGGTATTTAAACACCAATACTGGGAGGTGTGCTCTGGCCTCTTCTAAAACACATTAAGAAAAAGTCATGTGCAAAAACAGAGTGAGGAAGGTTCCAGTTTACAGACAGCACAAGTGAGGCATGAAATCACTGGGCCCTGGTCAAACAAGTCTATGCAAATGTATGGAGAAAATCCTGTTTGGCTAATATCCAGCTGTATATTTTAACCACGAAACAATCCCTTCTCTCCTATTAGAGACTACAGTCATCACCTCTACAAGGCTAGAGTCATGTGTCAGTAGAGGCACTAAAAAGAGACCAGCTGAGCTTCCCTTCTGTTTCCTCAAGATGTGTGATGCTGTGAAAATACTACAGGCAGTGTGAGCTGGTGCATGAACAGAGCTAACAGCACCATGAATTAAAACACTGCATTTGTTTTAGCTCTTGTGCTAGAAGTCATCACATAAAGAGGAAACCTGTAATGATAAATGGACTCCCTCTGTATAAATTACTGAGGCAGGGGAAGAGAATATTAAAACCTGGTAGCCGTTTGGGGTAGTGTGGTCAGAAATGGGACAGTGTGGTCAGATTACAGTACCACCTACATGAACCCTAGTCTCATTTTCAGGTCATCTCCAATCTGTGCCGCATATCTTCTAGGGGTATTATTAGTTCATGATAATCACACTCTCTGCAGTTCCTTTACTGCTATTGTAAAAATGCTTTTATGTTGGGTAGATGTGTTATTTATTATGTGCTAGAAGGAAATGAAGTTGGTAGTTCTGAATGTTGAACAGCAGTTGGAGCTGAGCTGCACAGTTCCAGGTCCCAAGAACTCTGTCTCCTGTTTCATAATAATAATAATGATTTATCCCCTGTGCTATTAAGCTGTTTGAACAACTCCATGCAGATCTTGGGGCCAGCATTTTATTTCTGTCATCTAAGCTGAAGTTGAAGTAGCAAGGGATGACATTTTCGTTTTCTTCCTTTCTTTTGTCCTTTGTCTCTGTTTCTTTCTTTTTTTCTTTCTTTTTTTCTTTCTTCTTTCTTTCTTTTCTATCACTTTCTTTCTCTCTCTTTCCCTTTCTTCCTGTCTTCTTTTCTTTCTGTCTCTCTGTCTCTCACCATGTTAAATGAGACATTATAAGACATGTTATACCATCCTTGTATTTCCTTTAACACAATCAAGGTGTTATGTTGCCCCTAAACACGTTGCTTAGAATTCATCCCATTTAATTTCATGCCTGTGAAAGACCACATCGGTGCGATCCTGCATACAATTTAAACTCCATCTTTTTCTCCTTGTGGGATCTATGTCTATCTCAGAAAGACGAGAAAATGTTAGGAGCAGCATCTTTCTACACCGCATGGTGTAACTCACTCCCATGCAAAATTTTTGACAATTTACACAATCCTGAAGTCTTCCAGACAGGCTCCAGACAGAACTGCACTGACTGTCATGGTGTTGCCTTATCTGCCCCAGGAATTTATTGCACCTAAAGAAGAATTTTTTCCTTAGACCCAGGATCAGAGAAGTGTCCTTAGTTGGGCAGATGATAAAGCTAAGCATTCATTGGCACATATGCCTGTGCTGGGATCACCTTTGAATCCTTTCTTATAGATGAACTGCAAAGTTATTTTAAAAATTGTTTGAGTTTATTTTTAAAGCTCTGTTTTAATGTGAATGAAATCATCTGGTGTAAATTGGTTTAGCTTCATTCATATTTCTGGCAGTACACTGATGCAGTTCCACTGAAATGTGAACTCCCCCGAACGACATGGTATTTTTTTCAGACCAAGCTTTTTGAACACTTCAGGTCCCATCCTGTCTTCCTGAATATTGAAAATCTTTGTTGAGCTCAATGGGTTCAAACGCGAAATAAGAACTACAAGACAGGACTGCAACTATTCATTTACCAGTAAAATATCCTGAGTTCAAATTTCCAAATATTCACTGAAAAATAATGATAAGTTCTTAACTAATAATAATAAAACCAGCAGGTTCCCTTCATATTGTCTCCTTCAGTATTTAATTTTGAAAAGCCCATACATAATTTATAAGGATATGAATAAAATATGAGTAGGTAGGCCTATAAATGGTTAATTGTTTGCCCTAAAGTCTAACTGCTTACTTTTAACTCTGGTTATAACTAGACCTGGGTGACATTTTTTGCATCAAGGTTTTCTTTCTTTTTTTGTCTTTTTCCACAGAAAAAAATGACACTGATGAATATTACAAATGCCTGAAAATGTTAAAGGACTTGTTTTTTTCTCTTACAGAGGAAAAATATAAAGAGAAAATATAAAACCATTAAGCAATCCCAAACAGGCCATTTTGTATATGTTTTCCAATGGCTGAAAAGAACTTTTGATTTCCACATTTATACATTTTTAAATCTAAAAGATAAAAAACTCAAAATCAAAACAAAGTAGTTCATTTTCATCAAACATTTGTTTTGTTTTGTTTCCCCCTTTACTAGGGATGTAAAAAACTTGTGTTTACACTTCAATATCAATCAACCCCCACATGTCAGGTGAGACTGAGTTCATTCAACTTCAGAGATGGGATTCAGTTTGCAAATTAAATGTCTAAATGTACATGCCTATGTGTACATAACTAAGTTCCTGTTTCAGTAAGCAGAGGTCTGGGGTGTGGTTTGGTTGCCCTGACCCTATGGGAAGAATCTCACAGTGATGGTAGGAGATGTTAGTGGAACCGTTTTGTAAGGATTGTTTTTTTCCATAACAGAGGAATATGGATCCTTTCATTCTTTCAATGTATATGCCGCCAACCGTGCAATGAAATTCCTTAAATTATGATAAAATTGCTCATTTCCTGAAGTGAACACAACAAACTAACAGACACAGTAATTTTTAGTAGATTTGGATTCAATTCAATTTTCCAGATGTTCGCCTGTAATCAGCTTAGGAACTCAAATCTCAGAACGGTGCTATTCACACAACAGCTGTTGCAAATTTTTCTTTTGAATCACACCAATCTAAGAGTGGATTTGTTTACAGGCAGCCTCAGTGTTACACGAGGAACTGAATGATTACATCAAGAAAAAAAGAGAACCTCTCAAAAATGTTCTTCTGATCATTTCGGTTTTGGTTTTTTATGTTATAGTCCCATTTCTGAGTGATTTTTCTCATGAATTTATGGACTTCGTTTTCTTCCCTATTAATTCAATGGAATTTTCCCTTTGAATTTAATGTAAAAAGGCATTTTTTCAGTCAGTTTCCTAATAGGAATGTATTTGAAGGAAGTGGCAGAGTAGTCACTGAGGCTATATTTTGAGTCTATTGTCATGAGTATTTGCATCAGCTACCCTGATTCAAAGAGTATAATTAACAGATGCACTCAGTCCAGCAAGGACTACTACAATGTTTAGTCTGACTCCCTAAAATTCAGACTGTAAGTAATCATCCCAGACTGAGCTCAGTGTTCCTTACCTAACTTCACAGAAAAACCATGAAGGAATGGTGAATTCAGCTCATCTCTCAGTAGTTTATTTCAGTGGTTAAACATTCTGTGTCCAACCTCTTATTTGACTTTGTCTTTTGGTGTGTTGTAAATATAGCTTTCTGGTATGTTTTGATTTGCTTGACTGAGACACCATCTCACCTTCTAGCTCATCCACCTCATGTAGCTGGAGAACAATGTGAGTCTTGGAGTCAAAAATATTACGTCTAACCTTTGCCACCTAAAAGCAGCTTGTCTGAGCTCCATCTACAGTCAATGGAGAGAAAGTTAGGGTGACTTGTTCTCAGACTGTTCCTGTCTTAAACACACACTTTTGTTCCTTTGGGTGTGCCTGAATCTCTCCTCTGGATATAGACGGGGTCTGAAACGATATCTCTGACTGCCTTCTGGACAACTACACTTGGATGAGGTTAATTCCCACTTAGGCTGGTAAGACTCTGACTTGCATCTTCTAACTCTGATTCCTGCCCCAGCTGGAAATGAAAACCTCAGGTTTTCAAATCCAGGCTTGCTTGCTTGGGGATAGCCTGACCCCATGAAAATAGCCTGCATGAAAGCTATCATGCTGAGCAAATGGCATGTAAGTATGTATAGAGATGACTGTAGCTGAAGGACTATCATGTTTGGTACCAAACTCTGATTTGTAGGTATCTCTCCATACCAAGGAGTTAAAACTACAAATGTTTTGGAAAGTCTAAGTAAGTGTCATATTAACTGATAGACAGGTAAATTAAGTAATGATGTTAAATGTGAAATACAGAACCAGGGGTATATTGAGAAGAGGTATATACAGAGATGAAATGTCAAGTTAGCTGAGTTATGCAGTATCTTTCTTTCATCTTTTTACTGAGCCATAGGGGCAGGGAGAAGGATAGGGAGTGATTCAGATTTTAAAGTCCTTACTATTTACATTAAAAAACTGTTATGTGGTATAAAGAAGGTTAAATTTAGATCTTACAGGTTTTGCTATGTCAATATAGAATATTTCCTCTAATATCTTTCCAAATTTTCATGTGGCTCTTTGGAAGGGTGAATGTCACTACGGAACAGGGACTTAAATGACCCATCCAGGCTACGCAAACTGTAAGACCTGTCCTCCCTTAAATTTTAAAGTAGTTGGGGTGATGTTCTCCCAATACATCAAAGCATGATGGATTTTCCTAAAGGTTAGTGGGGGCCGGTTATTTTTCCAGAACCTTTCTCTTGTTTGACAAGCTGTGCTATGAGAAGGCATACCTGTTGTCTATTTCCTTGTACTACATGGAAGTATCTAGACTTTTCTAGACTCTTTCTTTGTTCTGTCCTTCAGATCTACAGTTCATTTATAGAGAACTGTTCTGTGGCATTGGAGCCACAGAAACTGTGAAAAGGACAAAGATGTCCTGCATTTTGAATGAATCCTGAATAACCTTCCTACACAGGATTCCTTCAAGTATTACACATATGTATAAACATGTGCATGCATACAAGTGTTAAACTGGGAGAAACCTTACAATACAAATCTGCACCAAGTAGTAACATTCCCTCCATATCCTCACAAGGGGATTGAGTCTAGAAGAAATAAATTACTATTAAATAAACCTAATTAATTTTCATATGGAGAAGTTTTTGTCATTAAAGATTTATGTCAGTGTTGCTATTATTTTAATTTTGGGCACATTCATACACATAGAAATAGCTAGAAGCCTGCTTTAAAAAACACTTAAGTGATTAAGACTAAGTTGATGAATATCATCATCTGCACCTTGGTTTCTGAGTACTGGAGTTCTATCAACCTGTAATAACTCAATGACCTAGAGGGATATTAAGTTGAAGATGATGTATTAAATACAGAAGGCAGCAACTGGAGCAATCAAAACTGATCCAACAGATAAAGAAAACTGTATGACTTGTGTAATATCCATGTGTTGTACCGACAGGACACTCTAGCTTCATTCAGAAAAGTTTTCTGGAGACATCATCAGTGAAGTAGCTTAGTTTCATTCAGATGTGATATAGATGATACAGAGTTATATCCATTTGTGGTTGCTGACAAAGACTCATTATTGCTGCTAGGATTGGCATACGCCACAGAAAAGGAGAGGAGATTTCCAAAAAAGAACTGGTTTCTGCTCTTTTACTTCCTTTCCCTCTTCTTCTCTCATCCTCTTCTTTCGTTTATTTCTTTTGTTTGGAACTGAACCTCTTTCTACACTTCCATCACCAAATCTCCTCACTTTTTCTCCTGCTCAAAATTCATCAATTCCTTTTTTCCCCCCTATATGTCCTCCCAAACTAACATCCCTCACTTCCATCACCAAATCTCCTCACTTTTTTCTCCTGCTCAAAATTCATCAATTCCTTTTTTTCCCCTATATGTCCTCCCAAACTAACATCCCTCCAAAAGAATCTCCACACATTTTCCTTCTTTCCTAGCACTCTCGCCCTACAGCTGCTCTTCCCATACCATGTCCTAGCCGTGTTCATAGCCTCCACTTCCTGTCTTCTTATAGTTGCTTCTTTGCTCCAGAATGACCACTCCAATTCTAAATAAATGGTATTATGTTTACAATGGAGATGCTGCTCAGGTAATGAATATAGCTAAGTACTGCACTCAGTGATTGCAGTCATTATCTTCTGTTCCCCTGTTTTAATGTTGGAAATGAATGGAGCTAAATGAACATTTTTTGGCTAAACAAAGCCTTGTTAAAAAAACGCTGATTTATTGAGCCTCAGAATGCCTTGTCTGAAAAATTTTGGGTTTAACAGACTTTTGCTGTATCTCACGTATTGTTTCTGCCAGACTTTGTGTGAACTCCTGGTGGAGAGCCACAAAACCAGGAATCTTGTTTTTCTAGTATTCTCTGCTCTATGACAGGTCTGCTGAAGGGTGACAGACAGACCCTGAAAGTCTTTTTTTTCCAACATGAGAAGTCCTGCGGCAATGTGCTGTGAGCCTCAGGGCTCTTAATTCCGAAGTTTCTAATCTTGAGGATGAGTAAATGAAATAGGTAAACCCACTCAGGTCCCAAGTCCTGGGTAGGCCCCCTCAAGATAATGCAACATCTGAAGCTCAGTTCAGACCAAACTCAAAATCCAAATAAAATTTGCCTCAGAATAGAAATCTTGCCAGCTCTAGTGTACCCTAATTTGACAGGGCTTGTATTACATGCGCAAAATGGTTATTTTGCCCATATGGTTGGTATGTGCAGTTACCATTTACAACAGCAGCTGAGTGGTTAGTGGGTGTAATTTAAGGGCTGAATTGAAAAATCCCTGACTTGAATGGAAAACAAACTCTGATAGACATCAGTGGGTTTTTTTGGATCAAATTCATATCCTGTTCATTCACCAAAAAAAGGTGGCAAATTTTTCAGGATTCCTCAGTGTATAAGTTCACTTGGAAATCAGACAGGACGAGGGTATTTAAAGAGCAGCTGGTAAAGAGAAATTATAGTCTAATGCCACAGACTTTCTCTCTGTCCTTGAATAACCATTAAATAGTTCAATGTCTCAATTACCCGTTATGAAACAGGGATAGTAGCACTTCCCTTACTAAGATAAGGAGAATGGCAGTTCTGAAAATAAATATAATTTTAAAATGCTAGGGAGGGTTAGGTAGCTACTTGGGGAAGGCTGAAATGCTGTCCCTAACTATGAGGTCTGACCATTTGTCTGTAAATGTTATCAAAATTTTTTCACAGATTTTTTTCCTATCTGTTTGTTTGAATAGAAGACTAGTTTTTTGCATGAAAAGACCACCAGAAGCACCCTTAGATAATTGGTGGTTCTCAAAGCTAGCAATAAAAATTAGAAATAAATCATAATTATGTTCCAGAAAAGCCTACTTTTCAGATAGGAGTGGCTTTCATGGGAAATAGGAGCAGAGGGGAAACTTGTGTAATATATTTCTCAATATTAATAACTGCTTCTTCTGCTTACACATAACAAAAGAGATTTTAATCACTGTGGTAATCTCTCTCTTTGAAATGAACATCACATATTAATCTCTGGGCAAAATTGAAGTAAATGAGGGTAAAATCTAGAATATAAAGGTGCCATCTGGATTCTTATTGAAAACAATAAGGATCCTTATTGAAACCATCATATTAAAGTTTCCAGTTGTTTATTTCCTTTTACAGGAGCTCCTTATTTTATGTCTTGAATAGTATTTCCCTAAATAAAATTGCACCGTGCAAAGTGCCATTATGATTTCCAACATTCATTTCCAGAGGGGGTCCTGCTAGTCCATAGCTATAACTATGATGAAAAGGGGCTGCGGACAGCCCGTTGCAATAATACCATCTCCTCATCTATCAAGCCAGCACATTATATGAGTAGCATCTCTTCAGAATAGAAACTCAGAGATTTAATAGTCAATGAGATCTGGCATCCTGAGTGCCCACACAAATCCATTGCTAGTGTAAGGATGCCAACAAAATTACTATCATGAACTAAAATCTACAAAACCTACAGAATTGTAGCTGGAAGGGCAGAGGTCAAAAAGAAAGATATTAAAGACTGACTGAATATTTCAGTGATGTTTTCTTTGTTTTCAGAGTGATACATGTTATTTAGTGTGTGCTTTGGGCCTTGAAGCTCATTTTAGGCTGTGATTTCACAATGCAAAAGCTTTAGGGGCCAAATCAGTGTCAGCAGTAACCATCTCTTTCCCACACTACTTCTCCCTCCCTTGAACCAACTCAACTACTGACAGTATCTGTGTGCAAGATGGATCAGGGAACTGAGTTTTCTGCCCCTGTTTCTAAAGAGGGATTGTTTATTTGTGTATTACTGTTGTTAGTTGTGGTAAGGTTTTTTAACCCAGACTATTTTTTTCCTGCAATGTGAGTGTAGGAGCAAGCAGTCAAAGTCAAAAAGGAGCTGCTGCAACCCCATAGTCCAATATTTCCTCCAGACTGGTCTGATTAAAAAAAACCTGCAGAACATAGAATTTGGTCTATTCTTAATCAACCTAAGATCTGAATTGTTCTCTGAAGGCATCTGTCAGTCTACAGCAACTCTGGAAGATACCAAGGGCAACCAGGATCTTAGTTTAGAAATGGCTGTTAGGGGGCTTAATGAGGTAAGATGAGATGAATCTAGCCCTTAGGCACTGATGTCAGAGATATCAAAGCTTCTCCACCTACCCAATTCTGGGACCAGAAACTCAAGGGTTGGACAGAGCTTGCTTAATTAAGAATGTCATAAAGACAACAACATTCCCACATTGTAAGCTGATAGGCTCTTCAACTGACTATGCTGTTTCCACAGAAAAGATAGCTAAGTACATAGCAAGTAAGTTAATGAGTAACTTATTGTAAGTAGCAGCTCAGGTCTTTGCTAGGCTTTGGCCATCTGCTCTGTGATATGCTTGTTGCTATAGGTATGCCCTATATTTCAACCTGCTGTTCCTGAAAACCTGTAGATCTTCTTCCAAATGGTTCCAGAGGTCTTCAAATCATCCAGGGCTGAACAGTCCAGTTCCCTGAGCTCAGAGACTCTCTATGGTGTTCCCTCTCCTCTGCCAGTGATCTCAGAACAAGCCCATCCACCTGCTATCTAAACAAAGATTACAGCCAGTAGGGCCAAGCTCTATGAAAAAGATGTCTTACAGATTAAATGTATTTTTATTGACCTTGTATGTATTCTAGAGAGTTGTATACTTTTGGCACATGAAATAGCATTTGAAGCAAGTTAGGTGATGGTCCCAGGTTCAGTCCTATCCCAGCCCTTGACTTGAGTTTGTGTCATGATACCACAATTTTCCACCTCTGCTGATAGAGCCATCAGATTCAGAAACTTCAGCATTGCCCCACAACACTGCCCATCACTGCTGAGGGCCATAGCAGTTCGCATTAGCATGGCACCCACTGTCCTCAGAGATGCAAATACAACCTGCCGTCTATTGTCTGTAGGCGGTTTTCAGACCAATAGCTCATGCACTGACCCACATTGCCTTTCATAAGCAGCAAAATATTAAAAGGCATTTCAGCCCTGGCTTCACTGTCTAGTATTAGATAGATAAGAATATTTAAAATGCCTAGGAAAGGCTTTTGTCTGTAGTCTGAGGTTGGGTTTTGAAATCTTTGCAAACTCTCTCTCCAGGGAGGCTATGTAGAGAGAGCCATCCTTTCAGCTCACCCTTGAATGCACTTTGAACAAGTGGCTGCTTTTACTGTAAGCATGTTATTAATGGTCTCTTTTCAAAAGCAGAGATAGTACCCTGGAAAACGTTCTATTGATTTTTTCCCTTTCCCTGTCCCTGTTTCAATCACACTCGTTTGAATGGTTTTCATTTTTAGCAACAACAAGAGATTCTTCGAAGAAAAGTGGTGTCTAGGTGCAGCCTTAAATAAAATCACTGCTCAATTTAAGCTCTGAAAAATACTATTGATATTTTAATAGAAGATTGGAGAACCGATTGCTAGTTCAATAATAGCTACAAGGAGTTTATACATAGGAATCATACACAAGGATCATTTTATTTCTCTTACTGCACATGTTAACAGAAAACAGCAGCTAAAATCTTGACTGACTTTATTATATGTCAAGGATCTCAGGAATATTTTACTCTAATTTTCTAAAGTGGAAATGTGCATTCAGATACCTGCATGCAGAGGTCACAGTCTATGGTTGCAAATAATATTCCAAGATATATTTCTGTATAATAATATTCATGCACAAGAATCTCCAAGGAGGAAACCGTGCAAACCTAGAAGTATGATTTCTCTTCTGACTTTGGCTATGGTTGCTATTAATTATTTGTATCATATTGAATCAAAGGTGTGCTTTCCAAATATTTTTTCTTGGGATCCAAAAGAAGTCATGACCACTGGTTTGGAAACCTCTAAAGTGAGAATCCACACAACACAACAACCACACTGAATTATATGTTACATTAATACCTCAGAAGATCTCAGTGATGTCAACTGCCATGAGCAAACCTCAGAGTGAGTGATGATATTTTATAAAGTCTGAACTGCAAGATGCATAGGATAATGTGGGAAATTCTGAGGGAAGGGAAGGGAAGGGAAGGGAAGGGAAGGGAAGGGAAGGGAAGGGAAGGGAAGGGAAGGGAAGGGAAGGGTAGTTTTGCATTTGTGGAAAGAAACTTGAGAATATAACACGAATGCACTCAGTGACTTCTAATCCCAAGATCCTTATAAAAGAAGATCCAAACATTTTATATTTCAAGAAATCTCCTCAATTCTGAGGACTCATGTTTTTTTAATGATTTCAGGTAGTAACTGTGAAACTCTACTCCTAAATAAGTGGTATGATTTCTCAGAGACAGTGAGTAGAGAAAATAACCAGCATACATACTTGAAGCTGTAAGGTATGAGTGAAAAATCTACCTACCAAGCCAGAAGCACAACTGTATTACGCATTATATTTACACAACATTGCTAATAACACACATTTGACTATTCTCTGATTCCCTCACATCATTTATGAACACTCTGAAAATTCAAGTTCTTAGTTAGAAGTCTAGATACAAATTGAGGTATAGGTATTTAAGGTACTGCCAGCTTGGAAGTGCTGGCTTGACTTTTCAACCTGTTTTCAACCAAGAATATTGCTTTTTCCTTTCATGTATCATTGACTGTAGGAAAAGTATCAACCAACTGAAAAAAAAGCCCTCCATGAGGTGCAGTCTTTGTGTCTTCAAACCTTTGCCCGTAAAGGCTTAGATATTTATCTGATGGCTGCTTGCCTTCTTTAATAGGCTATGGTTACCAGTGTGAGCTTCAACAAGAGAGCTGTTACATTTTTATTTCAACACTATGTCCTACATAAAAGTTGGCAATAAGAGAAAGTACTCTGTAGGATATGACTCCCCCATGGATTCTTCTTTCACACATTGACATTTTTTACGTGTCAACAACGCTCAATGAAGGTATCTTATCAAGAAAAAAAATAGAGAGAGAAAAAAAAGAAAGAAGGAAAACAACCCTTCAAAAGAAGCTCAGGTAGCTTCCAGTCAAAATAAGTAACTCAGACATTCTTCATGACTCCAACTTTGGGATCAGTCTGTGGGAAATTGATTAAGGTGTAATACATAAAACAAGAGTGTGAGTTAGGCAGCCTGATGTGGGCATCAGACTTCAGTTCCCTAGCAATATTCACTTTATAGACTCCATTTCCTTTGCCATGCATACACTCCTGCCAGCTTGATCACATCTCTTAAATTTGTTCCCCTACCTCACTCATAATCATGTGGATGTTCATATCCATACCTGTGCAATGCCCCTGTACTCAGCCTCTTGTTTTCTCTCACCAAAATTCATGTTAAAGTCCATATTGCAGCTGTTCAAATTTTTTCATTAGAAATAATTTTTGTTGAAATTAAATTTTTCTGTTAAAAGTAACAGAAGTCTCCATCAGAAAGTGCCATACACTGATTAGCAAATCTCATAGACAGATGAGACACCCTCCTTTTCTTTTAACTTCTTTGTTACCCAGCTTTCAAGCTTGAAATTAGATTCTGATCAAAGCAGACAGTCAGATCTGAATCAAATCTGCCAGGACAATTTGCTTCAAGACCAGCTTAAGAAACTAAAAGAGAAGCTGCTGTTGCAAGTTGAAATAAGTGCTAAGCAAAGGTATTGGCCAGCAGCTGTTGCCTTCAGGAGCCTTTTTCTTAGGCTTGAAAATGGCTACAGCCTTCTCAGCTTTTCACTTCCCTTTTTTCTTTTAAATCATGGATGTGAACATTTGCAAAGAAATTCTCTAGCTAGAGTTTTTCTTGAAGTCCCAATCTTATAAAAAGCTTAATACTATCAAGCCTAACAGCTTTCACGCTTTAACTACAGTCAATACTTACTTTATCTTTTGATGTGAAAAAAGATACTGAAAATATACAGGACATGTAAAAGTTCAGCCTGCTGTCAAATAAAAATAATTCATAGGAAATACATAGGCGTGGCAGAGAGCTCAAAATTGTTATCTAATCCATTACTATGCCCCATGGCAGCATGAGCACTGCTAGTGTCAGTGCAGGTATCTGTCTAATCTCTTCTTCAGTCTGTGCTATCTTCTGATAACAGAGCATCCCCTTTCTCCCTGGTGGCCTATTCCAGTAATCAACCATCATCATGGGTAGAAAGTATTCCTAAATAAATCCTGGGTTTTTTTAAACCCATTACTTCATTTGTATGAAGGACATGAGACCAGATTATCCCTTTCTTTTTAACAACTTCTTACATACTTCAGAAATGTGTAACGTTTCTCATCAGTCTTCCCTATGCTAAACAACCTGTGGTCTTTCATTTTCGCTCATAGACTGTGCTTTATGTACATCTAGTTGGCCCATATCTTTCTTAAAGTTTGGTGCCTGTAGCCGAATAGACTATTCCAGCTAAAGTCTTACAAATTCTAAGCAGACTGGGGGGTTATTTCAAATCTCTTATAGGTTGTGTCCTTTGTTATGCATCTTAATATGACATATTTGTGCTCCATATCTGCAAAAAGCAGCTGTCTCATGTTCAGCTTGTGCTCCACAGTGAACTCCTCATACTGTTCTACTACTTCTATCAAGCTCACTTTTCCATTTTACAGTTGTATAACACATTATGTTTCCCTAAATATACTGCCTTGTACTTGCCTCCACTGAATTTCAATCTATTTTTTTTGAAACACTTTCCTAATATATCCAGGTCATTTGGAATAAGATTCCTTTCCACCAAAACACTTCAGGATTTTTCCATCTGTCTCCTATCTCGTAATTTGTAAGTCATATTCTGTCTTAGCATACATATCATATCAGGCATATCAGGCATGTTGAACTCCGTCCTTCCATTTTAACTGTGAACCTTCGGTAACTGCTTATTCTATGGTGGTCTCATATTGTGCTTTGGAGGAAATAATTTCTAGTTTTGGCTTACACAGGTACTTTTTGCTCCTGATGAGCTGCATAGCTCATTTGGTTTTCTTTGCAGAGATGGATAGATAGATAGGGCTATCAATCCTTTTTGCTTTGTCAATATTTTCAATCACAATAGCATATCAACAATTTTCTTGTTCCTCAGATGAGGATTTTGCATTTGAACATTTGCTCACTGACTCAACCTGTTAAGGGAATATATTACTATAAGCTGGATTAAAATGTAGTACAAAAGTTCATAGTATACTGTATTTAAAGGATTGTACGCTCTCCATTTTTTCCTCTGATTGTTATCTTCTCTTTTATTATCTTAACTGCTTTCTGCTGTCAGACAGCAGTTTCATGCACTCTTCTTTTTACCCTTCTTCCTGTTCAAAAAACGAAAAAGATAAGTCTCTTTTTAACGATCCCACAGTTTTGCCAGTACAGTGTTCTCTGCAGTTTATTTTGCAGTACTTTTGCCATTTGTGTCCTTCTTTATTCTTAGTGATATATTAAACATTGCTCAGTCATGAATGTAATTACTGCGTTTTTCATCGTGTGGTCCATAAATTCCACCACGGGGGCCTCACTCACATTCGTATCTTAAATAAGAATTCCTTTTATCCAATTAGTTCACCAAGTGGTTCCTTGAGATCTATTATGATATCTGGCCTAAAAAACAACCTTCAGCAACTCACAAAATTGATATTAAAAGTGATTGTATGCTCATCTACAAGAAATCTGCAAGCTATGAATGTACAAGCTATGTAACCCAGGTTATTCTGGGTACACTTAACAAAGCAGCTTTGCTGTAGACGTTTGAACTGTCCGGAGATCTTTAAGACTCTTTAAGGAACGGTCTCTCTGAGAATGTACAGCTTATTATTCTTCTTCCTGCTGAATTAAACTGTTCTATATTTCCCAGGGTTAAAAGTAAGAGCTAAGAATGAAGGAAGGTCTCACAGACTGATAGATTACATTTGCTCAAAAAGAAAACGAGGCAACTTCTGCAAACACATTGAGGGGCTAGTAAAGGTTTCTGCATTATGAGCCAGATCCTAGGAAAGAGGATGTTGCTTCATGAAACAGATTTTCAAAACTGATCTCTCAGAAAAGCCCACAAGTCATCACTACAAAGTAGCACTCATCACGGAGAAGAGTGAATTTTGGAATTTGTGGGAATGGCGTGGTGGGGCTCCAGCAGTGACAACATAGGACATAGATAAGCTTCTGGCAGTCATGCTTCTTTTCCCTTTTTCTAATTTAGTTCCCAAATCTATGATCTCAAACCGAACTCTGTACTTGGTAGAATAAGCCCATTTTACTCTGTTCCTTAAATCACACTTAAATGTTTCAAGATATGACAGGAATGATCCTGTTTCTCCTCAGAAAGCAATGGATGAATTCATAGCGCAGGACAGCAATACTCACCGAGGCTGAACCATTCAAAACATATTTTGAAGCTCGCAGATTAGGATGGCAGTTAACAGCTGCAAGGATCAGTTTGAGGACTGGTTACATGAAGTACCAAATTTGTTGAGATCTGGTGACTTCAGCAGATGAATACAATTCTCTTTAGAAGTCAACAGGAAGGTAGTTTATGACTGAGGATGTTTAGACATGTAACAGTAACTTCTTCCATACTTCTGACAAATATTTTTTTTTGTTCTTTTCAATGCCAAGTGACTTTGCGCCTGTTGACCAGGCCTCTTTCTTTCTAATACTATGCAATTTCCTCCATTTTGCACAAATCAACAATCTACCCTTGATGAAATACGGTTTTTCTTTGGTTTCTCTCTACATCTTCTAAGAGAAATCTTTGATTGTTGTTGGCCCTGTTTAGATTTTATTTGCCTAGACTTTATGGACCATACTCTCAGTCGTGAGTTGATCAATGTTACTGTAGTCTGTGGGCAAAACCCTCAGCTAGCTTAAATTAAAGTGGCTGTGTTGACTGCTATGAAAACATGCTGCTTTATCTCATCTGAGCATCTGCTTGAATACTTGAAGTCAGTGGGGTTACACTGATTTGTGTCAGCTGTGTCAAGACAGGCCTGTGCTCCTGAAATACCAGGAAAATCCACCCTGCAGTTTTACGACTAATTTTTGGCACAAGTTATCATGGTCCTGAGGGCACTATTAGACCTTAATTGCCCTGACCAGCCTCACCTGAGGCCTCCTCCCACACCCCTGCCCATTGGCCCAGGGGTCCTATTTAAGCTCAGCCCTAGTCCTTCAGTCTCTGTTTCAGTGATGTTGTGGAGGTGCTAGTCTCCTGACCTGCCTTAACCCTTGCTTCCTGCATAGACCTTGGACCTGCACTGTGGCTCACTCATCCCCTGGATGAACCACTTGGATGTATGTGGTGTCTTATCTCTAGCCCTGTCTCCTGCTGGGACCCCTTGGATGGACCCTGAGTCTGGTTTGTCCTTTCACTGCATCTGGGGTTGTTGATGGACCAGGTTACTGGCCACAGCTCTGCCTGTTGCATGGATTCCTCAGGACTGTGCCCTGTCTGTGGGGTTACTGCCTATGCTGTGTTACCCTTGGCTCCTGGCTCATCCCTACTTGCTGATGAAGCCCTGCTTTTGCTCCTCTTTGACAGAGGTAACAAATGCTGTATTCAGTCAATAGCAATTTGGACAAAAACATGCTTTTCCTGCTATGAGGAAATTGGGAGTCTTCATTGTATGTTGCTTACTTCCTCAAGGCATTAAGCCTCCTTGAAAGCTCTTTGCATCAGCCAGAGTGTCAGAGACACTCAATTAAGGCCATCACCTGATACTGAGTGTCAGAGATGCTCAGTTAAGGCTATCACCCTGTTAAGGGATGTCTTGTAGTCCTGAAATGTAAAAGCTATCACCTAGAAGATATTTAAAGCATTTCATTTGACTTTTATTCCAGTGGCTAAGAAAGCAGCTTAATCCAGCTGCTATGTGACAGCTATGGGGGGGGGGGGGGGGGGGAGGGATGCCAAAGCCAGAAGGAGGGGAAAACAGGAAGAAATACAGGAGCAAGGTTCCCAAGGCTTGACCTTGCTTGCTTTGCATGACAGATTGGAGTGTATGATAAAGCAATGCTGGAGAATGATGAGCTGGTTTGTGAGCTCTGAGAAACATTTAATACTGGGCTCACTGGATATGTTCATGTTATGTTGCTGAGGTGAAATGAAAGGTTGCAAGAGCTGCTGAGGACCTGTTGTTACCTGGATAGTGAAGAAAGGGGAGTGATTTGGTGTTAAGAGTTGGGAACCAAGTATAAGATTTGTTCCACAGGCTTTGGATGTCTTCTTGTGGCAGATCTTTCAGGTGAAGTGTCAGTCATGAATTATAGTGATCTGTATCTTTTCACATGTTAGGTCTAATTGCTGATAGAAGTGTCAGACTTGGTTATTGGGCCAAGATTTGCTTTCATTTTTGTCAGCTGAAATATGGATAAAGTCCACTGAAGTCAATACAAATTCTTCCAATCACATGAGAAATGTCTGTAATATGTATTTGGCTCATAAGCACTGTATGTGAAGGATGACCAGCATCACTAAATTTTGCATGTGTTTCCATCCTGAATTGAATAAGCAGTTAAGGTATTAATGTTTTGTGGGATGAAAGCTTCTTAAATTATACAGGGAATGAAATACTTCATTCCTGGTAGTTTTGATATTAACTTTCATCCACGTAAGTAGTGCTGGGCTTTGTGGGAGCTGTAACCTGAATGCCACAAGCACTGAGGCCCTATGTCTTCCTGGACTGAGTCTGCCCTTAGGTAGGTACTCATTTACTCTGCCTAATTAAAGTTAGAAAAGAGCAAGTCTGGGGACAAAAAAAACCCTATAAATGGCCAAAACTGCTAGTCTCCAGTGGACTTACATATCTAATAATACCTATTTATGCTGAGTTACATTCAGGCTGGAGGAATATGTCAATGGCAGTATCCTTCTAGGGACTGACCCTGTTTGAAGGAGCAATCCTGATGGCTTAGAATGTCTTCACTGGCTTTCTCCTTCCACTGCTTGCTCTGCTAACCTCTGTGAAAGTGGCATGAATCACTCTGGTTTGATATAGGAGTTGCTAATAAGGACAGCTGTTATGATGAAATTGAAGAGCTGTGATAGGGGCAAATGACTTCTCAGGACTGTAATCTCAGCTGAGCTCATCAGCTCATTTTAGAGTCAATTTCATTTTAATTGGGTGTGTGAGAACAGTTTCAAAGCTTTTACATTTAATGCTGGATGAAGGAAAAAATGTTTAATAATGGAACATATAGCACTTATTAGCTGAGCATATTACATAAAGAATGAACTGTATGGTAACACCATCTTAGTGTTTAATTCTTACATGTGTAACTCAACAAAGCTGAGCTGAAATCTGTTTCCAGGATATCTGGTCCTTTACAAGTCACCTTTGGAAGGACTTCTCAAATCAATCAAGGAGAAAGGAGCAGTGGTCACCTACATGAAGGGTGGGAAAAATTCTGGCTCTCTAGCCAGTAGCAAAACACCCTGTAATTTCAGCTAAGCCAGAATTTCACCTGTTAGCTTTCAAATCTATAGATGTTAAGTTTGTTTCCCTGCCTGCAAGCCCCATCAACACCAACAGTAAGCCTACAGTTGGGCAGCTGCTGGAGCTGCTCATTTCCTTCAGTCACTTATCTGTTGCCAAAGCTTTCCAGAATAACAAAGAACACAGGACAACTTATATTTATAAGTTTATAAGTTAATATAAGTACTACTTTCCAGTTTCAATGGGAAAAATTGCTCTTACTCAGAATTTTTTTCTATATCCATGTGCAGCAGTGCTAAGTTTGATACAGGTTTGCTCACTGCTGCACATTAGCGCTATGGAAGCTATTCCTCTGCATATTGCCAAGCACTGTTGGAGGTGTGGATCTGTGGCCATGAAACAACCTACATGTACAAACCAGGACTCTTCTGATCTGAAGCCCAGGGAAACTGGTGTCCTGTAACTGCAGTGTGACTATCTTGTGACTACAGTGAACTAAACAATTACTTAGGGTCTAAGCAGACCAGGGTACAGATATGAGCAGCTGGCAGTAATACACAAGAGAAGGTGTTTCAGTGGTCAGGATTTGTAGTGTGAATGTATGCTTCAAGAGTGGACTGCTGCTGTTCTTGGATTACCTTGCAAGGATGTTAAAACATGAATAATCCTGTGAGTGCAAGTTAACATTGTTTTACTGACTCAGACTCTGAAACAGGTTCAGACTCAGGTACATTTTGTTCCACTGAAACAAAATTGCTCATTTGTCCTGTCTGGCCTAATGCTTCAATGGCAGTAATGGTTTACA
This sequence comes from Dromaius novaehollandiae, assembly GCF_036370855.1. NCBI lineage: Eukaryota > Metazoa > Chordata > Aves > Casuariiformes > Dromaiidae > Dromaius > Dromaius novaehollandiae. Next base: position 79,906,139 of record NC_088132.1, read on the forward strand.
AACTTCTTCAGTCCCTTGACTTGTGACAGTGAGAAGTGGTAAAGAAAAACAGAAGATGAGATTATAGTTTTCAGGTAAACATTCCCAAGAATGAGCCTCTTCAGCAAAGACAGGTTAGTTGTCCTAGTGATCTCCTACAGTAACTTTTCTGAACCAAGCAATTGTGGTAGATTTTACAAGACAAAGCCAAGGAAAGAGTTCATCAAGGGAAACCATACTGACCTGATGCCAAAGCCTGGTTTTCCTTCTGAACAGCTGAGAACTCTGATCTGTGGCCCTTAGTGGAAGGGAAGGAAAGTACAGTAACCTGTGATCTTTTTACAAATGTTGCTTTCTCCCTCCCTTGCATTCCTGGAAAAGCTTCCTTCAAGTCACTGCAACCCTGGGAATGTTGTATAACAAAGTTTGGCTGTATTATTATGCCTGTGTATGAAACTGCTGTCCTTCTAGTGAAGGTATCTAAGACAGACTGCAGAAATGACAGATGAAACTTGTCTATCTAGCAGACTTTTCCCTGTATTTTCCTCTACAGAACTGGTGCAATAGAAGCTCCTTGCTTTCCTACTAAGAATAAATGTTTGATATAGAGGTGATTTGGTCACTCCACATCTTAGAAAACTGCTTGGTGCTGACATGTATAGGTTCAGCCCCCCCTGAAAACCTATATTGGGGAAACCTAACACAAATTTTGTCCCAGGAAGGACCTGAAGTCTAACTGACCATGAATGCATGTGACAAGTTTCATCTCATACAAGAACTCTGGAATTAAGGTTCATATAAAGACCAGAATGCCTCAGAGGAGGCAGCCACCCTGTCTTGAGGGTACAGTGAATGCATTCCTCATACAAAGGGATCGCAATACTTCTGTGGAGTGCTCTAATGTTATTGGAGTGACATAAGAGGTTGAAGCACAGTACAAAGAATGGTCAGTCTTTGACTGAGTCCAGCCCTATAACTGCATTTCTTGGGTGCAAAAATACTGTTTTAAAACAGACTTGCTCTGGATCAAAATTGGTTCCTTCCTGTTTCACTACCATGAAACTGTAGAGGAAGGAATGTGTGATCTAAACTTAATCACTGTGTTATTACTGAGTGTCTTCTGATGTCAGGCTCATGTATCTGTAGTGTTAACTGAGGAGCTGGCTCTATATATATAAAATGTTTTTGGTGTACTCTGCCTTAAAGTTCTGTAAGTGCTCTGCTTGCTGAAGAGCTAAGCCACCAGTCTGGCCTCAGTTCAACATGGCCATATGCACATATACTTTCCTAGTAGGTTTTGCTTTCACAGCTTGTCTACATGGGGAAGTTAGAGTACAAATTTACAACACACCAGCTACTGTGGATGGTTGAAGCACAGGCTATGCTGAACTGCATGAGCTACGTGCTTTCTGTTGACCTTCCTGGCTGCTAAGAAAAGCTAAAATTAGGAATAACTACAGGAAAAACTGGCCCATAATGTGTTTGATCTTGCTGAAGCCTGGACTCTCCAGTTCCAAGATGGCTTGGGCCCATGTTAAGATGTCAGATGAGCTTGAGTTTTACCTCACAGGAGAGCTTTAAAGAAAAAGGAACAACTTTAAATGTCTGCCAGTGTTTAAAGAGGACTTTTAAATGATAAGAACAGTGGCAAAAGTAAATGAAGGTGCAGTTCTTACCAACACATGGAAAAAGTGGTGGTTGTATTACTCTGAGGCTTGTATTCTCTGTGGAAACTGAATGGGAAGTACTACAAGGACTCAGCAGTGGCACTTAGAGAAAAAAATTGTCTTGATTATGTGCTAGAATGATATAGTCCAACATACATGGGAGTATCCTGGAGCTACATCTGATTTTAATGAAGTTACCATCAGCAAAAGGGTCTACTTAGGCAGTGTGCTAAAGAAATAGGTTATGCTAAAATATTTCTGTTTCCAGGCATTCAAAAATATGGCAATGACTGTGCCTTGCTCACTTCATAGGAAAACACAATCAGATCTTTGAGACTTAAAATTAAAATGTCCATTTTTCTTTTTTTATACATCTGTTGTCCCAAGGTAAAAATTCAAAAGCCTGGTTAAATCCTATTCATACTGCAGCACACCTATAAAAAAAATCTATGTATACATGCTTGAAGCTTCAGTATGGTGTACCACTGCCTTCTGGCCCTCTTTCTAGTCTTTGTAAAACAAAGCAAATGAGAGAAATGTCTATTTCTACCTTACACCACTGGCAGAATCAACATCTCTTGAAAATCTGTTTCTGCAAGACTTTAAAGTGGCTGCACAGAGGCAGCTTAAGGCTTAAAAAGCATCAGTGTAAGTGGACTTGTTAACTGGAAAGTTCTCAACTTTGCATTTCAGTCATCATGAGCTGCCTGTTGAACTGGTGGTGTGACTTCAAGCACCCATGGATTTTCAGGGATGGATTGAGGACAGATGGCCTCACTCTGCTGTTATACTTTTTTCACTGTGGCTTCCCTAATTTTAGAGAATCGTGTGGATTTGACTCCAGTCCTTTCCCTTCCTCAGCCTTTGATTCTCAGTAATGGATAACTAATGAAAGAAAAACTGTCAATATTCCTTAGCATATCTGAGGCACCATGCACTCTAGGAACTGTGAAAACTCTGCACTGATTAGATGAAAGAGGGAGATGGCTTCTGACAAGGGGGCAAAAAAACCCTTCTGTACCAGAAACAGTTTATGGGGGGGTGGCGGTACCAGCAGCACTAAGGTAGGTTCTGCAAAATATATGATACAATGTCTGTGGCTAGATGGCTTTGGGCCAGGGAAAGAGAATAGACGGGAGATGGGCCAGCTCTGAAATTATGAATAGTGAAGTAGCAGGATGAGTATTATCTACCCCAGTAGTGGAGAGAGTTCTCCCAGGCGAGTAAGTTTATCATGCAGAAATTCAGGAGAACTGTGATTGATAGCCACTGAAAAAACTGTCTTTAGCAAATTTCTTTGGACTCAAGAGCACTTACCAACTACTGAAGGACATTATAGTTAATTGATTTGTCTAGTGTAGACAATGCCTGACAACAACCTCTGGCTGTCTGGAGTGAGTTGTTCTGTGTTTGTTAGCTTTGTCTTTAGTTACTGCCTCTTTTATATGCCTTTTGTGTATTGTTCATCTGGAAGTTGAGTACTTTCCTGCTTGCTCTGTCAGCTTTTTTCACCCCATAATGGGGTCACCTATGAAAAGCTTTGAGGGTTTGACTCACAGGCATGGAACAAAATTTGTTTCAGGTGATAATGTTTCCCAGTAGGGGAGTGTTTGGATTGTTGGAAAAGTAGTTTGTTATGAGAATATAAAATCAGTTTCCAGGATGAACAAGGGAATTGTTTTGTTCCTTTGCAGTGCAGAGTTAGTGAGCAATAGCCTGAGGGGGTCAACTTTCAATTGGGCTGGATAATTCTTTGCTTTCACTTTTGAATCCTTTTTGCCTCTGAAGCCCAGCTCTACAAAAATATTTTTATTGTTGTATATCTAACTGGACTCTGGAAAGCAAAGCTCAATGTTGCAAGTGTGCATCCTAGAGATATAAAATCAGGTAACTATATGTGATATAGACAATGCATGAAACTCCAAGGGTGGGTTGTAAGATGTGACAGCATGACCAGGACCAGGTGGCAAGGGTGTGACACCTCCCCAAGTGAGGGAGCAGAAACTGATTTCTCATGCTTCCCACAGCTGAATGTGACAAACAGGACCCCTAGAATGGCTCCTTTGAACTAGGTGCTATCACCCCCCCAACAGCTATGGGGCTAAGGTGAAGCTTATGCCTATCTAAGCAAAAAGCTAATGCTAGCAGAATTTAAAAATAATAATGAAACTGAGGTAATATTCAGGTAACTGAAGTTTACATGCTGTTTCTTTGGGCATTAGAAGTTTCATCTTTTTTTAATGCCTAGTCTGAAATATTAACCTGGTGAGGTTACTCACTTTTGAAACTTAGCACCACATACCTCTTCTTGGCCAGGGAGTAAGCTGGATTGTGCCCAACATACAGAGCCCCAATAAAAAGCATACTATAATAACAGTTGTCATAGGCCTATGGATAGAGCATGAATTAGGGCCCCTGTCCAGTCAGCCACTGATATTCACCTGAACCCGACTCATCTTCAAAGGTCAGAGGTTTGACTTTTCCAGTCCTTGATTAAATGCAGAATCTAACTCTGCTACTAGGCTAGAGCTTCCTGTAAACCAATACAACTTATTTGGAATAAATACACCCAGTGAGTTATCTAGTCTGTCAAGTGTCTGAAACTAGGTAATACTCTAACAGACATTGTAGTAACTGCTCTTGCAGTACCCCAGCTGTCTCACCGTTATCACCTTGCAGCTCCTTCAGAGACAAAATAGTTGTAAAGTAAGATGGATTCAATATTTGAAATTCTTTTGTTTTATTTTAGAATAAAATTTTGCCCGCTAGGTGTTGCTTGAAGGAGAAGTGCTCTTATGATTAGGAGGGAAATGAGAGGACGTTGTAAAGATTAGTATTGTTGAGAAAGCAAGTGATGTTGACTTAAGTCATAGGGACAAGATTTACTTCACCTAACTTTAGCTCAACTATAAACTATACTGTACATGTCTAATCACCCTTAGATCCCTCTAGTGAACCACACCCTAGGTATGTTTATTTTCTTCACCTCATCTGAATGTAAACTACTAAAAAGTTGAAGTAAAATTAATTGGATCCTAAAATATTCCCTTGGTACTCTGCAAAAAGTACTAAATCTGAAAACCCCATTCAACTTTCAATCTAGCGTGTACACTTTTCCTATGCAAACTCATATGCTTTTCCAGCAAAAGCAACCTTTCTCCCTGCATTTGAGTGTTCAGAATGATTCACTTCTATGAACACTTAGTTTCCTCTAAATTTCATGGTTTGTTTTCAGTGCCTAACCATTCTACCTCTACCACTGAGGTTAATTTGTAAACCAGCCATGGCTTCTGCAGCCATGTAGAAGCTCTGGAGAGAAGACTTTCTTTGAGCAGATTATTAGGCTCTTAGGTAGCATCACAGGGCCCTGATAACATCTTTTTCATCACTGCCTGTCAAATGAGGGGTGCACTGAGGGGCTGATTATTCTCTATAGTCCTACTGAGACTCCTAAGATGTAGCTATCTCTTTCCAGTTCTTTAGATTCTCCATGTTTGGATTCTTTGAGCTTTATTAGTTATTCAAAGAAATATGAGTGAGTCTGTCTTCTCTGAGACAGGCTTGGTATCTGACTCTCCAATAGATGGAGCAGAAAGGAGAGATCAGGAGGTTAAATGACAGCTAATGATATGGTGAATTCAACCTCCTGAATCCAGAGGCTCTTAAGAGAATAGCTTAAACTGCAGTTCAAATTGCTTTAGATTTTTCTCAGCAAGGTAGAGCAGATAACACATGAAAGACTCTTTGTGCAGGACATAGCTTACATTGACTCAGACTTACACTGTTAAAGTGTTTTGTGTTTGTCAAACACCAGTAATGGAATCAGGCTTTTTGTGCTTCCTGACTTCCCAAAAGAGCCTTTCATTATTTAGTGTCCAACCTTTGACTCTTACATGAAAAGTCTCAAAGGCCAGGAGATCTTCCTTTTAGTTCATTTCCCTCTGCTCTCAAAGTCATTGACTTGAATCTTTGGGCCAAATTTCAAAAATGGTTGCAAACCCAGTGGGAGTCTTATTCCAGTTCAGCAAAAGTATAAAGTGTCTAAAATACAGAACAAAATCATAACTCAGATGACACTGGCATACAACATAAGGAAGTATCCAGTGCTTCTCTAAGGTTGTGTCTCAGAAAAAGCTAGTGGGCTGTATGCCTGTGTATGCCTTTAAAACTAATCTACTCCTGAAAGGAAAACAGGGTGGTAGCAGTCTTACTGAATTTAAAACAGTCAATTTAGGAGTATAAACGTAACTAGTCTACTTCATTACTTTTATCACTAGTAAGTGTCTCTGAAGGCAGCTTTGCACACCTGAAGCAGACCACTATCTTGAGAAAGACAACACCTGTATAGTACTATATGAAAAGTGAATTAATATTAAGAGGGGGTATAGACTTATTCATAAAGTGCTCTGCCCTAATAGGTGTGTTAAAGGCCAATGAGAGGTTTAATCAAGGCAAGAAGTTTATATCATCTCAGAAGGATGTGAGCCAAATGTTCTTCTATCATTCACCAATTCTTTGGTCAAGGAAGATTGGATTGCCAGGCATGTGCAGTCTGAAAGCAAGGCAAAACACCCTACCTCTGTCAAGAACACACTATTTCCTTGTGTGATCTTTCCCTGGTGCACTATGGGAAGATATTCTCCCCCACTCCTGTTTTCTCCCATCAGGTATGCCAACAGAGCACTGACAAAGGCCTCTTTACAGCATGTCCTTTGCCTCTCCCATTTATAACATAGTGAAGATAGATCTAACCCCTTGCCATAATTCCTGATAATGGAAAATGCCTGGCTAAGGCTTACTTGATTGATACCCAGAATGTCTATGTATATACACTTATCTAACACCCATATACACATATATATGCACACATACAGTATAGACCTATGTAATCTATTGACAACAAGAAGTCTGTTCCTGCTCTATCCTATTCAGGATACTAATGTCTGTGCTATTTACTGACTAAGCTCATATTTCAATATGCTTTGGTACTGTACCATATAGACTATCAGTTAAGGTAAAGGTTTGTATAGCCTTCAGGATTCTCCATTGCACACTCTAGATGTGGCCTTTTTAACTGTGCATGCTGACAGACACAATACAGTCCAAGCTCATGTCTGTTAATCCTCTGGGGAGATGCAACTATAATAGCTTTTGTGGGAAAGCACTGGATTGCAAATATATCTGCAGAACATGATCCATCTAAAACTTCTTCAGTTTTGTTCATCATTTCAATGGGGAAAATACTAATTAAATCTGACAGCATTTGCATATATAGTCTAGTAATTGGATGAAAGATTTCTCTGTGTAATTCTAGAGGGCAATAGCAGAAATTATTAAAGGAATTTGAGAGTTACCTGGAGTAAATAGTCACCAAGATACCCAGCAACCATAATATTCAGTGTTTTAATTTGCATATATAAATGGCTATAAAATATCTTCTCATAAAAATCAGAGATTTAAATTAAGAAGCTTTTTAATCTGGGCTTGATCCAAAGTTTACAGAAGTTGACGGAATTTACTATGACTATAATGGGTTTTGAATCAGGTTATAATAAAAATTCTCTAAAAGTGAATGAAGCCTGAGTGAAAATTGAGACAGCCCCTCAGAATCTAGTCTTATAAAGACCTCCAGTATTAGTACACTTCATGTTTAGCTAAAGAAAATTTGTCATATTGTCAATAACCTATCATTTCCTATAGACTTTTGTCTGTCCTCAAGTGGTTAAAATATCACTGTCATCCTGTTTGAGAACAGCATGCCAGAATTTCGTATTGGCTTGGGGGCTTACACTTATAAATAGGCAACTCCTTACAAAGAGTTTACTGCTGGCAAACCAGAAGCATAGATCCTTAACGCATGGGTCTCTCCTATCCTCTGAGGAAAAGGAGCAAATAAAATGGCAGAGATTTTTACCTGTATACCATTCTTGCTCAGCAATCCTTCAAGCCATTCACAGGTCTGAGTCTCAAATTAGCAAAGCAGCTGACCAAAGAAATCATGAAAATGGCAGGTTTCCTCTTGACAAAGAATATGGTAGTGTTTGGTAGTATATTCTTAGATTTAAGAACTAATTTTATAAAAGTGGTTCTACAACAGAAAATGTACAGGCAGTGGAAAAGAACAAGTTCCTAGTTCAACCAGTTTAAAGGTCTGCCTAGCCAGAAACCTGTATCCAACAGTAACCAGTAATACATACATAAAGAAAAATGACAAGAAGGGCCCATATATTCTCCACTTTCTGGCAATTTTGTTTAAAAATTCCTTAGGGGAATATTTAGCTTGTGTAATCTGTTTGAGGGCTCATTTTTGATCTCTACCATCCTGGAAGCCTGAGATCCAAAATATGGTTGCATCTTGTACAAAAAGGCCTCTTACTTTGTTTCTTTGAACTTCCTGCCTGATACTTTCTCAGGTTCTTGTACTGTGACAAACAGTAGAAGCTTATTCAGTATTCAGCTTCTGTATTCAACAATCAATACTGTTCATGATCTTTTTAAACCCCTCAATTATCTCCTTTCCAAGAAGCAAAGTCCTAGTCTATTTAGTCTGCCATATAAAAGCTGCTCCAGTCCTGTAATCTCCCTCATTACCCTTCTTTTGCAAAGATATTGTGGTGTGTGAGTGGGGAGACTTTCATTCTTGCTGTTAAGATTTTCTTGGTGTTTTTTTACCTCCAGCTTGATTTTTTTTATTTTTTCCATAATAAAGCTCTCCTTATTTTATATTTCAACCAAACAACTGTGAGTGAAAATGCATTGCTTCCTGTGAGCATCTGTTGGAGTTATTCACTTTATACAGGTTTTGAAGAGGGCGAATCCAGCGATGAGCTCTGTTTTTTAGAGACAGTCTATGTTGGTACTATAAACCTCCCCTACAGGCAAGGTAAAAGTTCAGTGAAAAGGAATGAGCACTGAAGGATGAAAAATAAAAGCTGATGCAGCCCTGCTCAACTTGATTCATCATTTTGGGTGAATGGTCAATGATATCATTAGTTACTATACCGAAAACTCTTTGGAGGCCTCCAGAGCTGTGTAGCTTCTTCTTCCATGGAGTCACAGATACTAGATATCTGTTAGGTCATCCAGTCCCTCCACCTGCCAATATGCAATTATTCTCTGCAGTGTATTTTTGAGAAGTCTTGTAAGTACCTCCACAGACAAGTAATTTGGCCAAAACTGTCACTTTTGTTTATATATAATTAGTTACCGTGGCTGAAAATCTAAAATGTCCTTTCACTGGGAGTTCAGTTCCTGAGGCTCTGGGTTACTCTGAAAAGTGGTTTGCACTATTCAGCCTATACTTATACCTAAGGAAATAAGATTCTGATCTGAGTTTCTTGTGGTTATTGATGCCAACAATTATACAAATGCACAGGAAAAAATAGGTTAAACCTAATCATCTTTTAGATTTTCATAGTTAAAAAGTAACAAAGTTTGAAAGAGCATACTTTCAGATGATAAAAGGGGAAAGTTTTCCTTTTCAGGCTATAAAACTAACCTGCTGCTATAGCCATTGAGGTTGAGATTTATCTAATGAAAGTTAGATATCTCAGCTTACTCCATCTGTGCCTGAGTTGGTTGTCATAGGTCACTCAGTGGGATGAAGTCAACATATCAGGACTGTAATTCTAATTCTATAATCATGGAGAAACTTAGGTTGGAAGGGGCCTATGCAGATCATCTAATACAAGCCCTTCTAAAACCAGCCTGACTTCAAAACAAGATCTGATCACTCAGGCCTTGTCCAGTCAAGCTTTCTGTGGGCTCCAAGAACTCTTAAGGCTGTGGAGATAACATAATCTCTCTGGGCTCTTGTTCCATTGGTGGAACAGCCTTGCTGAGGAGCACTTTCCTATACCCAATTGAAACTTCCCTTGTTTCAGCTGCAGTCTACTGCTTCTTGTCCTTCACTGAGCACCTCTGAGAAAGATCTGGCTCCATGTTCTCTAAACCTTTCTGTTAGGTGGTGAAGGGCTGCAATAAGATTATTCCATAGCCACATCCCATCTTAAAACAAATCTCTAGTATATGTCAATCTCTTGATCTCCATTGACTATAATGGAAGCACAGGATAACCACATCAGCAGTAGACAGGTACAGTGTAAACATCTAAAACTATGCAGGATGAACCTCTGCCATGGATGAGCTGGCTGTATATAAAACCTATTGTTGTGTGATAAACTCTGGGAAATTATACTTTGATTGTTGTTTTTATTTGCTCACTAGTTTGAATCTCCCAAAGAAATGAACCAGCTGCAATTTTGGGCTCAAAAGCTTAGTGGATTCCAGCTTTTGGCTGATGGCTGGAGCTATGTGATACTTGAAGTATCCATAAGTAATAGTTACTGATTTCAGAATTAAGGGGGGAAAAAAAAGATCAAGCAGGCTCCACAGTTTTACAGAACTGGCCTTTGATAAATTAGTTGTGATATCTTGAGCCATTAGACTGATTATAGCTAACTGTAATAGCCTGTGTGGCAGTGAAACTCCTAGAAAATGTTCAACTGTGTACCAAATGACCATACCCTGAAATAATTAAGGTAATTGGTGTGGTTGGGTAACTCCAGTAAGAGTTGCATGGACTCTTTCCCTAGAATAAATCTGGGCACATGTGTTATCAAGTAGTTCCTGTTTTTAATGGCTGCCATAACCCAACCAGCAATTTAGCGCTTAATTGTCATAGGTGGTGGCGTCCTGAACGGTTTCTTTGTAACTACGTAGGGATGAGAAAAGCAGTTGCGACAAGATGAGAATTGGATCCTATTTAAACTGTTTTTAAATGGACTTAAATCCTCAATTTTAAGGTGTGGGGTTTTGGTTTGTTTGGTTTCCCCCCACCACCACCCCCAAACGCTCTTTGCCCTTTCTGTTGAATCAGTGCATTAGTACTGGAGTTCATCAGAATCTCAAATTTCTTTAACTGAGCCTAAAAATCTATTTTGGAACAGATTCACCTGCTATTTAAATGTTAGGCCTACAGCCTAAGCCATTTAGACATCTGTCAGCTTCTATGGTCAAAGGAGAGAAACAGATACATGCAGACATGAATTTGTCTTATCTTAAGTGATCAAGAGGTCTATACATACATCTGTCTCTCCACTTATGACAAAGGGGAACAGATGAACTTAGATTAGGTACCTGACATTTAGGTGGCTAACAATGAAAGAGACAAATCTCATTTCAATACAAAAAAATTATAAGAATGTATTCTCTTAATTATGCCTTCATACTCTGTCATGTTCCTTCCCCTTCTCGCTCCACTGTCAGTTCTGAAGCTCTTTTCATTTTTTTCAACATTGTTGCCTTTATCTCATTCTACTTTATCTGGTAGTCCCAGAATATTGTCCTGTTCTTGGGGACCTAAGCAACATAACTTTTCCTTTTGCAATTCTAGCCTCAAAGCAGCTGCTGCTTTACTCACTATCAAAAAAAATATCTATTCTGAGTGAGGATTTTATCACACATTTCTATCTGGGATAGAAAGCTTGTTGGGACATGGAAAGAGAAGAGAGATGTTCAAGGTGATGTACTGTCATCTGTCCAGATACAGCCATACTGCTTGAGGTTTTCAAATTATGTCTATAACAGCAGCAGAAGACTAAGACTATTCTTAAATGTGTTTTTAAGCAGGTTTCTTTTTGCTTTTCTAAAAAGCATTTTCAGTCCCTCTGGAAGGAAACCCAGTGCTTCTGCAAATGCCAGCTTGACCTTAATAGAGTTAGTTGTTCCTTGGCCAAAATAACCATTACACATCTTGTGATGACTTGGCTTCACGTGGAGAAGTAAACAGGGATATTTAGAGAAATACAAGCAATAAGTCACAAGGGTTAGATTCAGTCCTTGTGTAACAGTGAGTACTATTATGGCCTGAATGAATCTGGTCTGAGGATTCCTAACCTTGGGACCTCTGGAATCAAGAGTGATTTTTAGATTGCACCCTTTATATGTATATCACTTGCACTGATGTTTTCTTCTACTTTCAGATTAAAATGTTCCTTGTCCATCTTAATGCTAATGTTTCATATTTTTGTCTCAGTGTCTCACAAGTATCCATTTTGTTTAATAGCTGAAACCATTGGTTCTGGGAATTCAAGAGTATGCATGATCTTTTCAGAATAAATCTTCTTTTCAAATGCTGTGTGTTGAACTGTATCTTTTGGAGATATCTTACTGACACAGCTGATACAAAGTTAGAACAGCTACTTCATGGGAAATCTCAAGGCTGAGACTTTTTATCCTGAATCATGACAAACTCAGTGATGACTTTCTTGCAACAAACAGTGCCCAAAAGATGTGGAAATACCGAACCAATCCCATGTGTGATGTGAGTGGATCTGTGTGATGTCTTGACACAGTGCCTCATGATGGGTGTAGTTTTTCTAACCTTTTCCTTCAGTGTGCTTGGCAGCTAAGCTAGACTAACTCCTGTGATGTGTTATGGCAGTGAGGCTCCAATAATGCACTGCAGCATGTGTTGCAGGAGCTGCTGCTGTGGAAAAGAGCAGAGACATGATCTATCCATGCTACCCTGCACTTCAGGCAGATTCATTTCATGTGTTGAGCCAAATTATAAATAAACCTTTTAAACCTCCTGAGCCATTTGGAGTTCAATACAAACATATAGAATATATATATATATATAAATATATTAAAATGAATGGAAGCAAAACATTTTCCTTCCACTTCCCAGAAGGGAAAACTGAGAACTACAGCAAAATCAGATTCCTTATAAAAATTTCACAGAAACCACACAGGCTTAGAAAAATGCCTTCAAGAAGCAAGGGCAGTAATATCCTACTGCAGGTGTCAACACAGGCAACAAGTCTGCTTCTCTTTTAACTGCATGGACAGCAAGGTTTTGGCAGGGCTGAACTGGAGGCAGCCTGCACTGATCATCACTTTCTTGAACTCAGATATTATAGGCAGGATTTGTCTGCTTTTACTTAGGCTGTTGCAAGTTAAGTGTTTCGAGTCAGTGAGTAGATCCCTCAGGTCCATTTACATTCAGTTGAAGAAGGCAAGGCATGTTCAGAGAGCAAATCACTGCATCTTATAAGAGGAAGCATGAGTCACCCTCCAGATATGCCAGTTCCTCTCCATCCCCTTCAAACAGCCTAGAGTAACTGGCTCAGACTTGCATTTCTAACATGATCAAATTTAGGTAAGGAGTACCTTACCCAGGTAGAGTCTGACACCCACAGTGTCTTAGTTAAGCACCTGCAGCAGCTGGCCTGAATTGACCCTGTTGTTACTAAGAATCACTGCCATTATCTAAGAGTCTGTTTTGGTACTCCTCAATTATTAGCAACTATGTGTTTTCAAAAATCACCAGATTTAAAACTTAAATTTTTATTTCATTGTTGGTTGATTGTAGGACCATTGCAGGTCCTATTTGTAGATTCCATAGCCAACACCATAAGACTTTTTTTTCCCCTCATTTTGTTAAAATCACCTTCCTGGGGGTGGGTTTCTAAAAAATCTCCAAACCAAAAACCTTGTATTTTGTGTCACCCTCAGTGAAATGATACAAGTTAGCAACAAGAGAAAAATTTCACCAATACACATGAAGATTTTAACTCTTTCCTCATCCTTTATACTTGCTTTATATGGGCATCAGTGTGCAAACCAATAAAGAATCTGGAATGTTTGCACTCAAAAGGAGATTTTTCAGAAAAGAGCCGAGTTTAACAAAAACAAACAAACAAGAGTAGGGGTTGCTCAAGGCAGGGAGAGGGTATTCCCAAAACAGCATAGCAACCTTTTCTGAAGACCTTAAGACTCAATGAAGATATAGTTAGTTTATTTAGATACTTTGGGGTTTACAGTGCATGTAATATCCAGAATTTTTTCTTTAAGACTATGATTGCTGTGTTTTAGTGTAATTATGAGTACTTTAGAAGCACAGAATTTTCACTACTTTTTCATCTCTCTGATCAGGTACATGTGTTTTTGGGATGCCTGTCAAGAAAATTTGAGCAATACATTTCAACAGCAATAACCTTTAGAACAGAAAAGTACTTGCTAAAACATGCAAAAAAGCTGATATTCTAAGGGTCCAAATCAAAAATGGTTAAAAAAAATCATGCTGAAGAGCAGGGAAGAGTTTGAATAAAGCACTTTATTTGGAGGAACTATTTATTTCTCTATTTTTCTATAATAAAATCATGAATTAAAATTTTATGAGAGAACAATTATAATTATTCTCAGAATCAGTTCAAACAAGCTTCTGCTTGGCTTAGTTCTTAGGAGCTTCTGTTCTGAAGGTTCTCAAAATGTTATAAGAATTAGATATTATTTCAAAGCAGCCATCTCTGTAGCAGCTGCTGTGTTGGAGACATGGTCTTTCTTTGAAGAGGTAAAAATATGTGAGGGGAAATACTGAGCCCAGAGTTGGAAAGGGCACAAACAAACAATGGGGGAAGGCAGCTAATAGTTTTTTAGAGCTTATTCTTGAAATCTTGCCATCATGGTCTATGGCTGGAATGCGTTGTCCTGAATTTTTTTCTGTTTTTATCAGTATACCAGTTTCTAGTTTCTGGTTCCATGCAGAGTTAGCTGGATTCAACAGTATTTATTGTCTGGATTAGTGCCATCTTGCCACCCTCAGCTAGTGCCATACATAAGAAGTGGGACTTGGGTCCAGAATTAGAAACCTAAATTTAGATATGTGCTTGTAAGGATACCTACATGTAAGGTCACGGGTGGTGCTATTCAGTTGATTAAATATAGGTTTCTAGAGCCATTTGAGATGCCTCACAGTATCCAAGATATCTGCAAAGGGTTGGTAGATTTTTCAAATTATGGGCATACACCCATTCCCTCCTTGAGTGCCATTTGGAGGTTATGTAGGACATCCTAGGCCATCTCAAATGGTACAAGCTGCCTGTGTGTATGCACAACTGAGATGATCCCTGGAGATCTCTGCAGACCACTGAACTACTGATTAGCCACTAGAGACAACATTCAGTTGCCTAAACATGGTGTCATCTGACCTGTTCTCTAGGCTCTACTGACTTTATTGGCTCCATCTCCATCAACTCTGTGTGTTTAGGCATCTAATTCTAGGCACATCAATTGTCATCAGCTACATTTAGGTTTCTAAATCTGGTGTTGAATCTCAGCTCATGAGTCCCAACAATGCCCTCTGGATTATGCACCTGGTGGCAATGCTAACCAGCTCGTGCTCTCATGGCTTAGTAGCTCACCATGGAAGCAGCTAAGCAGCTCCTGAATCTGGGCGAGCTTGGAAAGCAAGACAGCTGCATTTACAAAGTATTGCATATTAGTGGAAAAGTTCAGACTGACCCCCCATATTCACAGAGCCATCTCAGTGTCCCTGTATTAATCAGCTGTAAGCTGATTAGTACTCAGTGTGGTAAAACCAATCAGGGGGTTCTTCTGGAGTAAATAGCAAGCAGGAAAAGGGATACCAGGCTCACAAAGGTATAAGGGTCCTTCATATTTGTATTTCTGTACCTACATTTCCCTCTTATCCCTGTTCTGCAATTATGAGTGTGTAAATTCTTGCTTCCTGGCAACTCATATAATGGCTCAAGTTCCAGGAGTGGGGTCGTATTATTAATGAGAAGAAAGAAAGCAAAGGACAGGAGTGACAACAGGAGACAGATGGGGACTCAGAAAACAGTCTATAAAAACTTGGGATTTTTTTCCCTAAACTCTAGGCCTAGGTTCCACCATCAATTTTCTTTTATACTGCATTTATTATTTTTCTGGAAGTACCTGAAAATAAAATCCCATATATATAGTTCCTAAAATAGGGTTAGAGTTGTTGTTTTTAAAGAATGTTTTATACCTTCCAATGCTAGTCAAGTAAGAGCCATGCTTTCCCCCATGATTCATGGTTAATAGCATACTTTCTTTAGACAGCTTTATTTATCCTACAATAACATACAAAATATGCCCCAACTGGCTTTATTTTTAGCCAGTTTTATGTTGGCATTTCTTTAACAGCACATAGAGGGAGGGGTATAGGGGGACTCAATAAAGAATGTGAAAATGTGTCCTTCTATAAAAACCAAGCCTGAAGTAGCAGTTGGACTTTGGCACATGTGTGGCCTATTATTGCCTTCTGTCGTAATCAGCCTTCTGGCACAGCAATAACATCAAGGTGTTGTTTATACACTATAAAATGCTAAAATGGCATTGTAAAGATTAGCTGGAAGGTGAGGGTTGTTTTGTTTGGTTGGGTTTTTTTCCTTTCCCCTTTCTACTCTTGCAACAAAGAAATACTGCACATGAAAATGGCTTTTCTCAATACTTTCAATGGCTCTTTAATGGAAAAACTGTTACCTGCAGAGAGATAATGTGGCCCAATGCGTAAAGGGACTAAGAAGAAGGACATTTTGCTTGAATCCTCAGTTTTCCCACAAGTGTGTTTTGTGACCTGGGTTCACATCACCTCTGCGTGCCTCTTGCCTCTACCAGAGCTTGGCACAACTGGGAGGCCAGGCACTGAGGACCCTAACAGCACTATTAAGTCCCTGCACTACAAACAAATCAATGTAAGATATGCATCAACTTTATTATTATTTTTTTTATCTTGACCAATGATTCTAAAAGCTGTTGTAGTACCAATGCTGTAACTAATGCAAATGTAATAATGAGATGTTTTGGAATTGTCATTTGGGATTCAGTTTTGTGGTGTGCTGAGGTTTTTGTGAAACCTCACTAAAATAATTAAAATAATTAAATTATTTAAAATTAAAATAATCACCAGTGCCCACGGGACACGGGACAACATCATAGCACCATTGAGTAGTATCATGAAAGTCACCAGTCTGAATTTCCTAATCATCAATGGGTTCAGTGTCTCTGAGTTAGTTCAGCCCTTGTGTATATGGGATTGTACAGGATTTTTGTTATAACAAATTAGTGTTTCCAGCTTGAATGGAAACAACTATGGTCAGAACTTCCTTGCGGTAACAGGCATCAAGGCATCATCCCTATGATACCAGGACAGGATAAGACTTACTAGCAAGCATGGAAGAGATATTTACTCTGGGCTTGATTCAGCTGCCCAAAGATTAGATTTATAATGTCATTTGAGATACCCTAGAGTGTTCAAAACATTTTTGCAGAGCTCACAGACATGCTGCAGAAACTATAAGACCTCCTGGTGTGACAGCTGGAGGCCAGCCAGGATACATACAGAATATAAAATGGCATTAGATGCCTATGCGTGGGCAACTGAATCCAGCCCCTTGTGTCTTCTCCCACATTTGCCTCACAGTAACAGCTTATTTTGTCATCAAAAAGACTTCTTGAGGTGAAGAGATGGAGTTCATGGCAAGCACAGCATTCATCAATAAAGGCCTTAAATTCATAGACTGAAGGGCCTGAGCTACGCTTTCCAGAACACTTAATCAAAATTCAGAACAGCATGGAAGAAATAAACTTGGAAAATCACAATTTTGAATTTCTAAACATTACCCAGAATACTAGTGTGCCATTTTCCCAGCTTGCTTTATCATGTTCATTCCTCTGTTGTAAATTTGCTGTGTCACAGCTGGTTCCTGTGGAGTAACCCAGGCAGTGGGAATATTTTTAAAGTCTTAGTTGCTTTCCTGGGGGAAGAAAGTAGGGCTATAGCTTTAAACAACCACAAGGGAAAAAGATGCTTTATTGGCTCTGTTATATTGATTTTCTTTATCACATTATTTTTTGCCAAACACATGTCAGAGGATTTGTGGCACATGATGCCAGGACACTAGTTTTAAAATCTGGGAGCTTCCCCTATCTCCAGAAAGCCCTGAGCCTCGGACTGCTGGGAGCTGGGGAGGTATCTTCCCAGATACCCCAGTCAAACCACTCAACACTTGTTCTGTTTCTTATATTCTCTCCCTAAACATCTGTTACTGATCATTGTCAGAGGCAGGATACTGGGCTAAAATGAATTTTGGTCTAGCCTAATGATTTATGTGCAATAAATAAATATTTCCATGACACAAACTACATTCACATGAGTAGTCTTTACTCGTAGCACCTTCTTCTGGTTGGGAAGGAAGGTGGAAACAGGGGAAAGTCTTTGTCTGGAAGGAGCCTCAAGAGGTTATTTAATCATTCCCCCTACCTGAAATTAGCTTCAATTATTTCTAAACCATTCATGGCAGATATTTGTCTAACTAGTTTGTAACAACCTTCTGTGATGGAAACCCATAGTCTCCCCAGTGCTCATTGTCCTAACAGCTGGAAACATTTTCCTCATCTCCAAGCTAAATCCCCTTTGCTACCATTTAAGACCAGGTTGACTCTCCTATCCTCAGTAGACATGGAAAATGGCTTATTCTTGACTTCTTTCCAACAGATTTTTTTTCATATTTTAAGGTTTTCACAATTCTTTTTTTCATTTCCTGTCTAAACTAACATCCTCATACTCATTAGTCTTCTGATAGGTCATGATTTCTAGTACCTCAGATCATTCCTATTGCTCTCCTCCTGATTTTCTTCTGTTGGTCCACCCTTCATTTGAAATATAAATGCTGATAGTACCATAAGGAGGATTTATGCCATTTGAAAGTGGCAGGGGAAGACCTTGTTTGCATGTTTAAGTATGATGTTTGCTTTTTTACAAAGGTGTTATAGGGCCACTAACTTCAATGGGACTCCTTGCTTCAGCAAGATCAGCTCACGTCAATATTTTCAGAGAAGAGATCCTAAATTAGCAATGAACAGATCATGGAAATAGACCCTAAAACACCAAAGAAATGATCAGACATTGTTTATTAGCACCACCATCACAGCGCATCAGATTTGATTTCACACTTCCATGTTGCAAAGGGTGAGTTATGTTTCTCTGCTTACATGTACTCTGAGCAGCATGCACCAAGAGAGATGGCAGTGTTTTAATTAAAAATGATAAAGCCTCTCTGAAAATTAGTCTGGGGGAAACCCGTCTTGTCAAATGCAGATCTGCCAGGTTTTGGCTGGAGGCTGATGGGGGTTTGCAGGGGCTGGGGAGCCTCTTCAGGGCTGATGGGAGTCTGGGAGCAGACTCACGCTGGTGCAGTCAGTTCTGCTGAATGAAAAAGCACTCAAGGAAAGAAAACATCTTTAATTACCAAAATGGCATCATGGGCAAGCAGAAAGGCGTTGAAGGGCTGGCCTCCCATGTAGTATTTGTAAGATAAAAAAATCCTTATCTCATTTTGCATACATTTGATGATGAAAGATAACTTGGCTTCCTGTCCCTTCTATCTTCTGAGTTCTGGCCAATGTGTTCTCTGCAGCAGAAATAATTCCCTATTTAATATTAATGTGGCCTCACTAGGAACCTGTCTCTACCTACTCAGTATCCTAAAAATAACTGATGGAGTTTGAGCCTGGGAGGGAAGAATGAGGTGAAGACATCTTCCAGCTAATGCAAACACAAGTTTGGGACAGAGCTGTAATGCACAGGAGTTGTGAGAACTTTCTTATGGGTATGAATGGATCAGCTCAGCCCTGGACTCATCATCACAGTCTGGAGTCTTTTCCAGCCCTGTGACTGTCTTCTCTCTTCTCACACTCCAGTGTTAGTTGCCCTGAAGATATTTCTCTGTCCTCTAAATTTATTTCCACTCTTACCAGAAGGAAAGGATACCTTTGTTCCCACTCGGCTGGGGAAACCTGGTAAGAGAGGAAGAGGCCTATAGATATATATGCAGTGCCGCCTGCTGATGCTGCAGAGCAAAGCTAGTGCAACTGCTGTGGTGTTGTGCATCGAAGGGCTGCTCTGCCATCTCTGCTGCCTCCCCAGCTCCACTCATGGACACGGTCCCTGGGCAGGAGCTCCAAGTAGCTGCACAGGAACCTAAGCAGGAGATCAGGTCAGAAGCATCAGCTGTGCTATAAAAATTATGCTAATGTGCTGAAGTGGAGTTTATTTGGAAGTAAGGTCTTCACATGAGAGAGGACTACGTTGCTCAGACCACCTTAGCTTTCTCCGTGCATGTACTTCATTCCCTTCCTAGTTTCAGTATGCTCTGTTGTTCCCCCCACCTTTTACCCGCAGACACACCGAGCCACGTGCAAAAGATGGGCTTTGTGTTAACAGTTGGCAGGAATAAACTACCTGCCCCATTAAAAGCCTGTCACCTCTGCTGTCAGCTTTACAGAAACTTTAAATCCCAGTAAAATGAAACACTAACAGCTGCCTGTTATTGCAGATTGTGCCCCGTATTATTCCGTCTGTGCTGTAGTGAAGTTTACTGGAGAAAGGAAAAAAAATATCACACTTTCCCCCTTGCCAGAAGCAAGATGTGCATCTGGAGAAGTTTTCCCAGTGAGCAAAAATTGGACATAAAGCCATATTATGAGTAAATTGCATTTTATCTCACATTTCCCATTCTCCATGAGCAATTATTTATGTGGCTGCATGCATTCTTTTGTGTGTGTGTGTGTGTGTGTGTGTCTGCTTGTGAATTCAGACCAGAGCTAGTTTTGCACAAAATTTGACTGTAGACAAAGACTAAATACAAGAAAAAAAAAAAGAAAACAATAAAAGAACCCCACATACACCCAGAAAAAATCAACTTTCACCAAGAGAAGAGCCTCTTTTGTCATTGCATATGTAGTAGCTCTGCAAAGAATAGCCTATTCTTTGTTGCCATCCACAGAGACATTATTTTATTCGACACCCATAGAGCTGCACAAATGAGAGTCAGCAGGCATCAAGCCGTCCTCTTGGAAAAAGAGTTGGCATCTCCCTCCCTGGCACATCTGGTGAGTTTGAATGGCATTCACTGGCATGGCTTTGCAAAATTAATTACATTCCAAAGCCTTGTCACAAACAATAAACCCTTGTGCCAAACGCTGATCTTTTGCTTTCTGCCAGATGTAATGCATCTGCTTCTCTTTATCAGGTTTAATCCTATCTGGCATTGGTAGTGCAGTAAACAATGCTGTGGAAGTTGGAAATGAAAAGTGGAAGAATGCAGGAAGGCACTGAACAGAAGTAGAGGGAGAGCTGTCACATCGTTAAGACAGTTAGCCATGGAACAGCTGGATAAGATGATGACATGGGACTCAGCCATGGAGAAAATGGCCATTCCCCCTTAACCAGCTTCCGTCAGGCAGCAATGCAGGAAATAGCCCCATGGCAAGCTTTCTGATAGCAGAGGAAATCCTACTGGATGGCTTGGTATTGAGTGTCTTAGCTTCCATGCCTAGTTTTGTCACTGACTTCACTGTACTGCATAACATGGTGCAGGGAGATGTCTGGCAATGCCCTTCCTTATACCCAAGTAGGGTTCAGCCCAGAAGGAGAATAAAGATGCCGGGATGTTCCTGTCCTATTTTCCTCCTTTTATTCTTAGGGCTACCGGACACTAAACCACCTCCCAGTGCAAGCTAGAATGGCTCAGACTGTACCAAGGCTGCTGTCCCAAGGAACTAGCCAATTGTGATACCTCAAGTGCTGCTCAATGGCCAGCCAAAATCATGGCCTCACCTTCAATATGAGCCTGAGGTGTCTCATTATGTCCTCATCCAGCTGAAGGGTTCCCAGCAATGAGGAAATGCCCGAGTGGGATTCCAAGACAGGTCTCAAAGTGAACCCAAAACCAGAAGTGAAAACCATTTTGAACCCTTATTTTTCCCCATGTGAGAACTCCATCAGAGCAACTGTTCAAATTCTTTGTGAAACCTAAGCCAAAAGTGAATGGGGCTCAAAACCAAATTGAAACCCCCTGCCACCACCACCAGTGGTTTTGAGAATATCTGTGATACTTCTGTGGTGGAGGACTTTGCATTGTTACTGCCTCAGACTCCATGGGGTCAGGCGTTCCAGCTTCCCTCTCAGCAAGCCTAGTGTACCTCACTGTATAGAAATATCCCCGTCCTTCTTTTTCTTTCCTAAATATATGTTCAGTGGCGCACATGGCTGAGGGCCTGTGACCACCTTCTGTTGTTAAACTGTCTCCTGCTCTCCCCACTGTTGCTCTGGTACCAGCTGGGACCTAGCTGAACAGCTCAGTTTGTCTTGGATTCATTAAATGAAGCACACAGTGATAAGGCTGACACTACTGGAAACACAAACATTGGCTGGATTCTGGTAGAAGACCAAGAAAAAGAGATCTGAAGTCCCTTTCTAGTGGAATCTGTGGTCTCCAGTGATGCCTCTGTCATACAACCCTTTTCATTTTTAAATATTATATTTTTCAGCAGGAATAATTTGTAACTAGTTCAGAGTTAGCAGACGCTGACTGGTGTGAGTTGGAGATGAACCAAAACAGTTTCAGTCGCAGGTGTACTGGAAATGAAGCAAAATTTGAAGTTGAAATTGAATTGAAGTTCAATGGTCGTCTCTTCAGACATATTGAAACATGTATGACTGAAAAAAGCAGAAAGGAGAATGAATGAGGGAGTGTGAGACTGGATTTCAATTTGCCCGTCTAATTTGTAACATTTTCTCTATTTCAGTTCACAGACGTTAATAAACTGACCTGGCTGATCTATTTAGAATGCTTTCCTACCTGGGTCGAAAATTTCTGTAGAACTTCAATATATGGATGTCAGTTTGGACTCATATCTGCTATGCAACACCACAATTTTATCTTTACTTAAGCTTTAATACAGACAGGACATTTGAGCAACAGATGGTTGCTAGAAACTCTTTCCCTTCTTGTGTTTGAGTTGCAGGGTGAAGTCACTGATTGGGTATCTCCAGTAGCTGCTTCTGTGAGTGAGTCCAGATGTCACCCTGCACCCCAGAGAAGAAGAGGATTAAATGAGCTGTTGCTCTGAGGGCCTCTGCAAAAGATGCTTGTTGTCCAGAAGGAAAATGGCAAGTTCCAGAGTGAAAGGAAATAAGAAAGCTGGGATCCAAGGAGAGACTAGCAAGAAGTTTCTAGAAGTTGCAAGAAACATTTTTTTCTTTTTTAAGTCTGAACACCTTAAAAGGATGTGAGAGTAGCCTTAACTTTTCAAAGGTCAACCCGGAAGAGAGTACAAAGTTTGTCAGCAATTATTGCAGATTAGCTTCTTTGCCCATTGAACACAATTCACTGCCACCTGAATCCCCCAGTCCCTTGATAATTTCTGCTTAGTTCAGAGTTGGAGAGTTGGTGACCTTCAAGCTCTGGTCTAAGACTCTGAAGATCTGAGCTCTACTTACATATCTGTGACAGAGTCATCAGGGACAAGTCACTCACTGCCATGCATTTCAGCTTCCCTGCCTGAAAAATGTAAATAAGAATAATGGTAAACTCAGTAAATTGCTCTGAGATCTACAGACAAAAAGTACTGTGGAGAACTCAGTGGCATTGTCTGCAGGATAAATAGCTTTGCTGGTAACACCTTTCTGAGACTGTGACACGCAATGAAAACCATTGTGAAATCTTTCCTGTTAGGAAATGGCTTTTTGGGCCTGCCCCTCTTTCCACTGACTTTACTGGCCGTTGGGTATGACCTTGCATAACCCCTTGATGGCTACGGGGCTTTCTGAAAGCCCAGCTGTTGGCCTCAGAGCTCTGTGCTAGTTTCATGCTCAGGGATGACATGCACAAGTAAAACTTTGGTGTAGTTCATGTTCCCTCTCTCACTGGCTTTCCGTGAGAAAACAGCAGTCATAAGTTTCTGGAAGGAAGGATAGACTTTAAATTCTATATTCATGCATTATCTACTGCAGTGACATCATGGACCATCACTGGAATGGCTAAAGACTATGGGAATATTCAGGATAATAAAAATATAAAGACTATAACTTCAAAGGGAAATCCTACCCATCTTAATTCCTTCTCCTACTAATTTTATTGAACAGATGGATGAGGAGTCACTTTGTGACTTTTTTATCTGATGTGTGTTAATATTCACATGCAATTGCAGTAATCAGTTTGCATGCATGGATCAGCCTAGAAAACCTCAGAGTCAGATGGCAGCTGCAGACATCATGGTATGCAATCTGCTTGCAGCTGCAGAGAGTTAAACCTGTTCTGCATATTGTGAGGAGCTACAGACCCAGTCCTTCATGATTCCATTTTTTTCAACATGTAGTCTGTTCCTATTATACATTCCTTAATAATTACATCTGTACCCAATTGAACTGTGGCCTTTTCCTCTTTGTTAACTTCTCTGATGTTGTCCAGGGCCAGATAATGCAGAGGATCCACTGAAGATAATTAACAAATAACAACTTTTCTCAGGGGCTTTTTTCTGTCTGTCATTCCCTTCATAGGCTCCGTTATCTTCTATATAACTTTATTTATCCACCTACATGCCTAGACAATCTTGTCCTGAATAGTCTGTTGCACCTGTCAGTTTTACAAGTTAATGAAAAACGTAATAAATGTATTTTCTTTTCTCTTTTCTATTTTGTTGCCTTTTACCTTTATCAAATATAACCCTACTTCTGTGCTGGAAAAAAAGATTGAGGGTTCTGCAGCCTTCCTTTTTTATATACAGCATTTCCTCTTTCATTCATACAACATTTCCTCTTTCATTCATTTTAGTTTTGATTCAAAATCCTTTGACAAGGATGGGAAGACAACCAAATCTCACCGAAGTCAGTAGGTATTCATACCTTTCAAACTGCAGACTGCTGGAACCGGTGTAACTCAATGCACCAGTACTTGATTTCCCTGTTGTCACTTTCAGACCGCTATATTTCTCTCCACATTGTTATCTATACAGTTTTGTTGCAATAACTGAATACCTTTAGGAGTTGCATGGCACAGCACTTATGAGGTTTAAAGATTTCCTCTTCCACTGCAGAAAAGTTAATTGCACTGAGGCTCTGCTTTGCCAGCACCTATTAACACAGAAGCTGAAACTGCAGCTTAACATTCAGGCCATGCGCTTGTTGACACCTCCTCAAGTACCTACTACCTTCAGCATCCCTGAAGGATCCTTCCTGAAGCTCCATGCAGATTTCTATAAGAGTTTGAAAACATCAGAATTTTGTTTTACAGCTATGAAATAAAAGCAGTGCTTTTATTAAATAAAATAAGGAGATTTTAGATCACTAGACATGTTTACATCCGAAGTGCCACCTAGTTCAGTTATACTTGAGCAGCAGGAGATCCAAACCCCATTCCCCAGTTTACATGAATCTTCAGATGTATCAATTTGCTCTCACTTGCAGAAAACAAAACATTTTTCATCATTTGCTGCTATATAATTAGAAGAAGATTTAAAGAAAATTAGATGTTTCTGTATTGTTTTAGTAACTGGTAAGCTTCTAAAGTAATCATAAGGTGGTTCGGGATAAATCCCTCCCCAACAAACATAGTCCGAGTTATAGAATGTCGTATTTGGTAAATGGTAAGTCAACTCGTTAGCTGTTATTACCGCCGGGATAACCCTCGCAGCCTCACGGGGAAACTCCCCGGTCTGAGTGGCCACCGAGACAAAACTGACAACCCACGGTTTTATTGGGTTGTTCATGGTGTCTATGGGGGTTCGGAATACACCCAGAAGAACCAGCCCCCAAGTTCAACTGGTGTGCCTTTAATTAGCCCTTAGGCAAAGGGCTTTGGACACACGAATGCATAATTCGCGGTCAAATCAATTTAGTTTCAGCTCGAATACTACCAAGCGGTCGGTGAAGCCAGTCAGTAGGGTGGAAGTAACTATAATTCCGCACTCACACTGGGGCAAAGGCCAACTTGGTTACCCAAAATGGGCATCCAGTGGGACCACAAGGAGATGTAGCCTCTGCAGCTAAGCCCAGCTAGTAACTATGGCCCCGTCTTAAGAGAGTCATAGTTACTCCCGCCTAACTAAGTAAGCTTCTAAACTAGAGGCTAAAGGAAGTGGCAGGATGGGTACCTGAGAATGGAAGAGCGCTGGGATCTCTTATGAAATCTCTTATTGATGATAAAAGTGCAGCCTGTTGGCATTTCAGCTGTGAAACAAAGAAACCCTAGAAGCAAATGGAATGCCAAGAAAACAACACCATCACTTCTGACTTCAGTGACTATCAAAACCTGAACCCTAGTGATTTAGTGCAATTAGGAAGAGAAATGGACAATGTGATAAGGCATCATTCTCTTTCAGGCAACACCTTACTCTAAAAGTCTTTTTGCACTGTATGTGAGTTAGACTTCCTAGAGTGTATCTTTGCCTTGGAAACAACTTGGAGAAAGGCTCAAATATATTTGCCATATGCTAGAAATGGGGAACTGTTGCTCAGAGAAAATTAGGGCTACACTGACAAGCAAGGTTTAGGTCTTATCATGGTAACAACCAATTTTAAGTCACCTTTTCCCCAGACCCCAGTAAAACTTATTCCCCCTCCCCCCCATCAGCTGAATGTTCCCACTACCCGCCAGGCTGGGCTGTCAGCATTAGGAGAGTAGGTGAGAATGAGACTCTTCCTCCTCATGCTACGGATAGGATAGTGAAAAAATGGTGCGTGCTGAACACAGATATCTAATCATATCCCCATAGGTGGATGTAGGCACAAGAAAACCTTCAAGTTGTTCCATCCATCTGCAGCAGCAGAAGTTCACCACGTTAACCTAGTTCACCACGTTATCTGGGAAGATGCTCGGCAGCTGCAGAGGGGAATCGTTCTCTCCTATGCTCTAAGCTCCTTATGCCTTGATCTTTCTGTGTTTTCACATTTTCTGGAAAATAAAAAACCACTCCTGGATTCTAGAAACTCTACATTAACTCCATATATATACATATATATATACACTCACACATATATATTCTTATTACTGTTATTTATTCAGCAACTGTTATCTAACAAGCACAATAGCTGTAATCCCAACGCCAAGGACAAACATTAGCATTATCCCTCCACTTCCCCCTGCAGCACTTCCATAGACTTTAACCTTATCAATCTTTTCTTGTTCTTCAGCTTATATTTTCCCGAGTCCAATGTTTATAGAATACTTGCTACAGAGTCAGCTTCATTTGTACCTGTTTAATTCCTTAAGTGCTCTCACTGGTTTCTGATGTTATATATCTAATTATCTCTGTATTCATCATCCAAAACCACTATCAGTTAAACCTCACCTCACCAGTGACCTTGGAAAATGTTACATCTTTCTGAGGAAGAGGTAAGTGATGTGTCCTACTTCATACAGCAAATTAGAGTGGCATGAAGAATCAAGCAGCTTGGCTCCAAAGCCTTTTCTTAGCATGTGAGACCATTTTTTTGAAAAAGATGGGTAAAGAGATTTAGTTCCATGAAATGAGAGCTGCATGAACTTAATAAATAGTTAGGGAAATGCAGGACACTGAAAGGACAAGCAGGCACTTAAATCCTGGTAAAACTCAGTGGAATCAGGTACCTAACTCTCATTAATACTTTTGAAAATATTCCCCAAAACTCTCATGCAAGCAGAAGCATGTCGGATAGCTTGGACAACCCTGACTCTACAGGCCACAGATGTGAATTCAGGATAACGACAATTGGGAAATTGCAGGGTTGCAGTAGCATAAAACTAGGGTAAAATATAGAACCAGGTCTTCTGAGTTCATAACAGGATGTAATATCGATGTTTCCACTGAGCAAGTCATAGCTTCTCCATTCACACATAAAAAAAGTGAAAGAAAGAAAAAAAAAGCTGCAGCAGCTTGCAGAAGGGATGCCGAGGACAGAGGAGGAATGTAGGCTGTCCCTTGATGATTAACGATTACTGCACAGACCCAAAACCTGAAATGACCAGACAGACCAGTGTCCAGTAAGTGACAGACCATATAATTACCAAATTACAGAGTATAAAAACCACTGACTGCTTCCAATTATAATGTGAAAGGGCAGCTTCACAGTTGTGCCACTTAGCCGTGCTGGGGAAAGGCAAAGGAAAATGTGTTAAAGGCCTAATGAGGTGTGTGGGTGGAAGTTAGTGCCACAGTTTACGGCTGTTCAGGTTGTTAGTTCCTACAACGTGTCACTATTCAAGAGAGAAGGAAGGGGAGGGAGACCGAGATGGGAGGCTTTGCAGGGGGAGGCATTTTCTCACCGGGCTAAGAGAAACGAGCGCAAGCAAAGATTTGCTTTCTTTAACTTCTTCCTGAACAGATCTGACAGTATATTTTAAAAGAGCCATTTAAGATTCCCAGACAGTTCCAGTAATTGATTCAGCATTTTTACAATCCAGGAGACATACTTGTTTATTTTAGCAGGCTGGGGAATTGTTCCCTTAAAGCCCTTAAAAAGCACAATAGGGAAGGAAAAAAAAAAAAGAGATAGGGGCCTCAGTATATCAGCAGGAACAAACAGCACAGAGGAACTATATAAAATGTTAGCTGAAACTCCAGCCTCGAAGACAAGATGTCAGATGTGGCCTTTCCCAGACTTGTCAAATCTGATCCACGGAGCACGAGCCTCACACAGCTGCCTCTCTTGCATGCTCCCACCTTTGGGGAGTCATCTCCTGCATTTGGGCAACGTAGTGGCCCCGGGACCACTCACCACCAGGCAGAGTGTGGGCTGCAGTACCCAACACTGTTCACATGCTCCCTGGGATCACCCCGACTATACAGCCTGTGCAAAGAGAGTGTGCAATCCACAGAGAAATAGGAATAGTTAGCTATTTGCTGGTCAGTGATGACATTGCAGTATCAGCTCCTTGGGACCCTGTTCAGATGATCCAGGACTCGCATGCTCCTTGCAGTCTGGGAAAACTCTAAATCTTGAATTATTAAGAAGTACCTGGCATTAAAATGGAATGGCACCTGGGAAGAGGCTGGGGCACATAGATTTTTTTGCTGCTGTTTTTTTCTTGTTTTTCTAGAATAATAAGACCCTACATCCTATAATGTGTTCGAAGGGGGGAGGGAGAGGAGGCTATCTTGCTTTTATGGTTGATCAAGGGTGCTGCAGAATTTCTGCTTCTTGGGAAAAGTCACATTCTGGCTTGCTTCTACTCTGGAATCAAAGTGCTAAAGTTTCCACAAGATAGGAATTGAAAAGAGAAAAGTAATGAAATAGGACATGCTTTGGAAAGACCAAGACAAGAAGGTAAACATTCAGTGCTGGAGCCAAGAAAGGAACTAAGTGCCCTGCAAAGAATTTAGGTGACCTCTCCCAAGTGTCTTAAACACATGGTTATGGGATCTCCCATACCAGACAGCCTCTCTTGTTCCCTGGTACACAGAGAAAAGATCCAAAGCCCCGCACCTGCTAAGGCCCTTTTTGGTGTCTCTCCATCAGTCTAGGACAATTTCCTTTTCCCTGAATATCCAAAACAGCTATTTCCCTAATTACTACACTAAATGCTTATCTCCTTTCCTTGTTCGAAGTGTCACAGTTTCATTCCTGCATGAGCGAGAGATTTTTTTGATCTAGAAAAATAAGGTTTTCAGTCGACAGCAAGCACATTAATACCAGCCTTTCATGCGTATATTATTTCACAGTGTGTTTTGGCACATCATTTTGTGCGCTGCAGCTATTGGAATGCCATGTTGTGACATCATGAAGTGCACTGGAACGGCTGTTGACATACCAAGAAATAATGTCAAAACAGAAAATATCAAGTGAAAAAAATAAAGTAAATTAAATTTTAAAAGTCCTTTTCCATTTTTTTTCTCTCTAGATTGTTGTTTTCCTCACGGCAAGCTCTTTTCCATGGAGAATTGGAAAAATGGCACTCATTCTTATTTTGTTCAATTTGCTGTTTCTGGCAGAAAACTATTAGAAAAAAATAATCTGAGTTTTTCTTAGCATAAGCCCATCTCAGCAGAAATCGGGGCTTGGTCCTAAGCTAGACCCTCAGCAAGGAGCAGGAGCTCTGCACCCAGGCAAGCTGGAGCCCATCAGTATCTCTGGAAACCAGCTCAGGAGCTCACGGAGAATGGGAGGAATTAAGAACTCACAGGATAATTGCTGAGTGTATCTACAGCAGCAAATGAGCTAAGGGAAGTGTTTTGACTACGGAATAAATCCCTCAGATATAGCTGAGTTTGGGTTGTTTTTAGACCCCAATGAAAAGTAGCCTGAACCTTTTGTTTAACTTGGCTTTGGTGACAGAGGTTAGTTAGACACTTCTTTCACTTGCCCTGACATTCAAGAGTCTGGGAACTGTTTGTTTCTTCTCCTGAAAAGAGTATATTTTGGAAATAGTTTTATGATAAGTCCCAGTTCCAGTTATGGCAATTGTGCTGGCTCTTTTTTTTCTTTTTCTGATTTGACTGACCTCTTTAAAGCAAAGGACGTTGTGCCTCTTCACCCTGCAGCTAGGGAAATGGTACCATATCACATATTTGGAGCAATGACATTTGCATTGCTTGCATGCACTTTCTGAGCGCAGAAAGGGGATTTTCAGTTGTCTGAAAGTCCTAAAGCAGCATATGCTCTGTTTTGCAAGGTTTCTGGGGCAGGCGAGAATTTTTAGGTGAAGGTCTTAACAAGCAAAACCCATTACAGATGCTAAGGAACAGTTTTGTCATGAAGTTTAAATCACACAGGGGATGCAGCATCAGTCATTCTTTCCTAGTCTTTCCTTTTTCCTTCCTTAAAAAACTTATACCTGGAGAGGGCTGGTGTATGGTATGGAGGTGGCTCTGCTTTTATGGGATAAAGGAAGAAATTTTCATAAGGGAATGTCATCAAGAGAAATTCTTCAGGCCCTTTGAACCACACCACAGCACTATATATTATTTTCCACAGGGAGTGAAAGCAGCTGTATGTATGAGTTACTCTGCAGTGACTTTTGCTTCCACAGGAAACTCTCCGTTCAATATTTGAAATGGACTTTATATGGCAACACTCCACACTGGTACTTCCCAGAGGAATCTAGGTACTTTCCACACACAAGAAATCCAGCAGAAGGGTGGGCAACTTGGAGATTTTTTTCCCTTCTCTCTTACCAGAACCTGTGAAGTCTCACTTTGGCCACAGAGGGCTATATTACATTTCTCACCTTCCAGCGTCTATTACTCTTCAGTATAATAGTCTTCAAAATTTCCACACTATTGAGAGCATCGCAGCTCATATGCCCTAATAAAATGGCATCACACTGAAGTGGAAGTCATGCAATAGTTACGGGTATAATAGGCAGGCTGTGCCTAGACCATGAGCCAGAACAAGAAGTGGGGCTTGAAACCTGAAGCCAGTCCTGGGTGTCAACGGTGCTTGAATGTTAAGCTTTTTAAAGTTAGTGCAAATATTGCCTATCTAAGCCTGTTTATCTTCCTCTTGTAGATGGAAACTGTGTGTGTGCCTTTTAGACACGCTATTATCTTATGTGCTTTAAGTCACAGATAATAACACTGTCTAAAAAGGACATGTACAAACTCAGCTCTGGTATTAATTCTTCTTAAACTCAGCAATACTACACATTCTTTCCAGAAAAGGGCATATTCCTTGTGAGGTATCCGCAAATCTCTGCCTTCAACACATGCATTGCAGTAGGAGTCAGGTATTTTTGCCCCAGTGTGCCAGGGCAAGCTCTAACAGCCTTGCCGGCATAGATAAAATTAATTTTGCCGCTTTCCCCATGCTTGTAGAGTTACAATCAAGCAAAAGATGCTCAAGACATTTTTGAGAATTACTTCTCCTATCATAAATGACAGTGATTTGCACCTGTTTTCTGATTCTGTTTGGGACAGGAGAAGACTGAACAATTGTTTCTTGATCTGTATATAACTCTGGGAGGTACCAGTGCAGGAAGAGGTTACAAACTCTTCAGCTTATTCTCCTTTGGCAAATTTGAACACTGGCTAGCTATCAAGGCTGTATGCACATGGGAAATGATAAACTCTGTCCCAGAGTGCATATTTAGACAGAACAGATTGTAAAGTTACTTTTTCCTCTTATATATAATTTCTCCTAATGGTTGTCAAGAAAGGCATGGTCTAAAATATGGGTATATCTGGATTTATTAGTGCATAGAGCTGAAGCAGTGACTAATTAACAATTATTTTGGTGTGATGCAATTTTAATTTCATATGTGACATAAAAATTAGATCTGGAAAAGCCTCACTGAGCTATTCAGACACCCTTTTATTACAAGCAAGAAGAGAAAGGAACCAAAACAAACTACATGAAGTTTCCACAGGAAGCAAAGAACAATCCAAAAGGCAGCAAGCCTGCCAGAAAAGACTCAAAACATTTGAAACAAAATAAAGATAAAACAAAAGGGGAAAAATCATTTAAAGACATGTGCACCAATTAATTTATAAGGAGTCTAGCATTCTCCCAGAGCATATCTACAACTCAATTAAAGAAATAGCACTGTTCTTTAGATGGGCTCAGAGAAAATGAGTTGGAACATTGCTTATGTCAAAGAATATGTCAAACAACAAAAACAACCATTTGTTTTGTAAGAAGGTGCTTAGAAGTGAAGTTTAAAGGAAAATAGAGGAGGACAAGGTAAGGTATTAGAATTAAACTTGGGAAAACTAGGCTCAATTTCCCTCTCTGCCAAACATACCCTTTGAGCTTGTGGGCAAAACAGTTTACTCCCATTGTGCCTCAGTTTCCCAAATTACAAATAGAAAATGCTGTTATTATCATCTGGCTTTTAAAAAATATGGGCTATAAGTCATTAGGGGCAATACATGTTGTTTATTCTGTACTTGTACAGGGCCAGAGACATCAAGAAAGCTGATCATGGTTACTCCATTTATGCACTACTGAAATAAAAGGTTCAATATATGTTCACATTTCCTATGTCCACATCTCTGCTATCAATATAAACCATTCTGTTCCCTAAGGCAATGCATCACTTTTACAGTCATCAACATACTGCATTTAAGCCACCATCCTCAAGAGAAAAGATTGCCTTTGTGGCATACTATGCTTTCTGGATTTTTTTCAGATTTCTAATAAAATGATCAGGAAACCTATCAGCACTTTTGCAAAAGCTTCAGCAAAGCTGAAAACAAATGGTTAGGAAAAAACCTTAACGCTTCCAAAACTGCTGAATTTGAAACAATGTCAAGGCTTCTTCCAAATATACACTTGCTGTAAATAGAACGGGTCTGTTTCCCTCAACTTTTTAGCCTGCTGACATTTTTAATGGTGTTTACACATTTGCATAGATGACATGAACACAAGGGGAAATGAGGTGGATTGGAAAGATGACAGATAAAGCAATCAAACTTGCCTCAAGACACTCACTCATGCTCAAATACCTCATCTTTCTCTGGACCAACACTTCTTAACATCCTTGCTGTGCAGTTTCTACGAGGGGTTAATGATTTTCCCCTTTTTAGCCTGCACTGTAGCCTTTTAGTTCTGCCTCCTGGGATAAAGGAGGTGACAGTGTGACTCTCCTCAGCTCAAGGATGCAAAATTGTGGTATATTCGTCTTCCGGGGATTGCTGAGCTTAATGTACTAAAGGGTGTCAGAGGGCACATCTCACCACCTTCTCTAGCAATTTTGTTTTAAAAGAAAAGACCTATCCTTGCTCAGGTCTTTGGAAGAAGAGACATAACTACCTGCCCTTGCAGGATGAGTCTGAGCTCTGAGCCTGAAGTAGATGGAGACACTTTCCTGCAAGCGGGAGTCAGGCATCCATGCTCTGCAGCGGGACCAACATCGACACCGACACCCTGGGGATGCTGGGGAGGCTGCTTCACTGTCCCCAGGGGGGATTATCGCCCCAAGGGACCTAAATCTCTCAGGCACCCTATAGGCAGCTTATGGCCAGGACATAAATGTGCTATGTGGTTAGGATCAGGTATCGTGATGCAGGAATCAGTGATGCAAATTTGTGGCCCGAATGGCAGGGTCAATGTTGCACCTCTCCTTCCAGAGTAAATCTGTGCTTATAGTAAATGCACAGGTCTAATTCCAGGTTCTGGACTTTTCTCCAGGTGGCCACGGGCTGAAACATGAGCCTTGTACAGCATTAGGTATCTAATTCTACCAAATGGGAGTGGGGCTCCTAATGCACTGCAGGGCTCTTGAAAATGTTGTCCTTTGCTTTCAGTTTATACATGAAATCTATTTACAAATGCTGGCAGTGTATTTACACATGAATTACGCTCTCCTTCGTGAGTTGTGCCATTTGAGTTGCCTAAGGTTCTTTTTTTTTTTTTTTTTAATAAATCTGGTTCATTGAAATGAAGATAACAACCAAGATCATGAAATAGGAAGGGAGGCTCTAAAGGTGTTTAAAAGTGATCTACTGCTAATGGTATGAGGTGTATAAACTTTTACAGAAGTGCTATCATTCAGACATGAAATATTGATACCTGCTGTGTGCAGGATAAAAAACAGATGTGATAAAGAATGCAACAACTCTGACAAAGAGGTATTTTATTGTTTTTTATTTTATTGTTTATTATTTCCCCATTTATAAAGATGCTGAATACAGAGCAGCCCCAGCCTCTGAACTTTGATATAAATCAATCTGAGAAATAATTAAAAGGATTTAATCCTCTGCACCATTTTCTCAAACAGCCTTTAGAAAACTGAGCTGAAACTGGGTCTCTGCAACCTACATATATCTCCATCCACTTATTTTTTTTTTAAATTGAGAGGGATATGAACAAGATCCTTGGTGTATGAATCAGGTATCAATTGATATTTAAAATGTAGAAACCTGAATTAGGATCAAGGTTGCATTCTTGAACACTCTTCAAATATGTAAATAAAGACAGTGCAAGTCGTTGCCTGTATATCCACTCTCCCTTTCCTCTTTAACAGAAGATTAGGGGGATATCCATTAAAGGTGGACTCAGAATCTAAAATACGTTAAAGGAAACATATTTCTGTACTGTGCTCTGAAATTGGTGGCAATAATTCCCTAGTCTATTATTAAAACCAAAAATTTCATAGGATTACACAGTGGCTGACATGTACCTGGATAAAATATTCAGTATTCTGGAAAGGGTCAAAGCTCTGGTGCTTCCTGTCGTGCACAAACTTTTAACTACTGAGAACCAAGAAGAAACTTTCCCTACCCTGTGAGTGAATTTTGCCATAATTGCGAGGTCTTTGGCCTTTCAAAGCACATGGCCCTGGCCCCCACTGGATGATCATACAGCTGCCGGTTGCACTCGTTCTGGTAATTCTGCTCTTCTTCAGTTTTATCATCCTTGGAAAAGAAATTGTTTGCTTGATGATCTTCAGCCTTTCCGAACTGCATGTATAAAAATGCTGGGATATAATATGTTCTTCTTTACTGCAGGAATTACACAGGCAAATAATCAGCTGGAGCACTAACGAGGTATTTGCATGCATAATTAGATCACTCGTATGCACAGTTTTATATGCAGCTTGAACCTGAGCCTGACAACTATGAAGCACCAGGTAACACCATTTCAGTGAAATCCCTCAGGATTAGTATCAGCCCCTCCGTGTTTCTCAAGATAAGATCAGCATCTGCACACCAATCTTTTTAGGGAAGATCAGTAAAGACACCAAGCCATATTCAGGCTAACTTCCAGCTACATCCCAGTATCTGGTGCTTTTGTCTGACGGGGTCTGGGAGGCTCCTAAATCAGGGACATTAATTAGATTGCTTGAATTCTCAGACGTGCCTGTATTCTCCACTGACTAAGCCCAGGGGTTAAGGTGGACATTAAACTGTCTCAATATGGCCCTTTAAAGTACAACCTTTAGTATAATGCTCTGATATAAACTGAACATATGTTGTGGGCACTTTTCTCTCCCTTCAGAAAAGATTTGCGATAGGAAAGCTTGCACTTTGTTGCAATGCTAGCTTTTTCCAGTGTGCCTTTCTGGGGACCGGCCCCTCGCATTTGGAAAAAAAAGCCTTTTAATAGCTGCTTTGCAAACAGATAAAGCATCTACTTGATTTATTTATTTTAGCCATTCTTTATGCTTGCTTCCTATCACTTCCCTCTGGTTTCTTAAGAAATGGCACACGTTGGCTCGGGGAAGTGATGCAGCCTGCGGGACTGAACACTAACGGGATGAAAAGAAAATCTTGATTTTGTTCCAGGACTTCTGTGTGTTGTGAGTCACTTCACTTCTCCATGCCTTGATTTCTAACAGAGAAATGGATGATGTTATATCATTTTTAAAGCACTTCTGAGATATCTTGATGAAAAGTGCTCTGTAAGAACTAGATAATATTTCCATTTGCATCTGCAAGCACTTAATGGTGCAAGATGCAAGTTAACTGTGCATTGTGTTTCAGAAAAAAAAAAGCCATTTTAGCAGTTAACTCTGCTCTTGCATTAGGAAAATAATTAAAGCAATTGATTAACCTCCACTATGCTATTTATTTGATAGCATGCTCTGATGCCATCCTTTTGTTCTGAGCTGAATTGTCCTAATAATTTTTCATTTATTTTTATATGGAAACTGTGTTTATGGGTCTAAAGATTGAAGTTACACCTTTAGGGATCTGATACAAAACATGCTGAAGTGAGTAAGAAGATTACCATGCTTTTAGTAGGTTTTGGATGAAACTCTCCTTTTATTTTGGGGGAGGGAGGGTGGCTTGATTAAAATATCTAAATGGAGACATAAATATTGGAAATTAGAGGGTAGATAAAAAGTGACTTTGGAGACTTTTGTGGACAGCATTTGGATCCTGGGCAATATCCTGTCACTTCATTTCCCATACTTTATTTGAAAACATGTCAAGAGGATTAAGAATTTCCTTTTGTAGATTAACAGACACTGCAATATGGAAAAGAGGGAAAGTCTGTTTCTATAAATAGCATGAGGTATCTATTAATAAAACTGCATAAAACACAGGCAATATAATTTCCTTTCTTTAACATAAGAGCTCAGCTACATTTTAAATGGGTAGCTGGCTTCCAGATTTTTTTTTTCTTAATTTTGAATTTGTCTTAAGATAATTAATCCAGTTCATCTCACCCAAAAGCCCTTCAATCCCTATTCCTATGATGATTTTGGACCTCAATTAGATATATAACTTGGCCTAGTAGGATTCAACATTAAATTTTGATTTTCAGGTATTAGTTCGGAAATGTGTTTATTTTATATTGCCGATGGTTATTAATGTTTGTGGGGCTTGTTCAGCTTCATTCCGTTTCCTAATATCCCAAAGCCACAGAGGCTTCTCTACTCTGTTTCAGAGGCTGAGAGATATAAATAGCCTATATGTGCATGGCCGTAGTGTTTGTGGATGAGGACGAAGAAAAACACACACGCACACACAAACTCACCATAATTTTAACACACTCATTGTAATTTCATATAGAAAACCAACAGTTGGACAGATGAAAGAATCTCCATGTCCATGTGTGTTTCTTTCATATGAGTGTGTTTTCTGGCTCCTAATAACCACTCAGTCTAGCAGCTAAACTGGGTACAGCCCCAAATATTTCAGGGGTTGGTATATTATAACCTAATCCCCTTCAAGGGCCTCTTTTGTCTTTTATTGGCACTCCCTGATGAAGGAATAAGTATTAGCAATATGAGCATGCATCTGTATATCTCAATATTCCCTGAACCAGTTGCCTTTGTCTCCTAGAGAAACATCTCAGGCATTCAGCCCCTGCAGTTCTCTGCATGGTCTTTTCTCTTGATGACGTCTGATCCCCGCTCTTCTCCGAGGTTTCCCGTGTCACATTTTGGAAACTTGGGTTTTGTCTCTTCTCCCTTCCTTTTGTAACAAACTAGTGAAGATGTGCTCCATCATGCTCGTACATCTATTGTTTTCTGTTTCCTTCATTGAAGCAAGCGACGGCTTCACAAGGCTACTGCCTTTTCTGCCCACAGTTTGGCCGTTGGTGCATAAGGAGTAGGTACGTGTGCAGTCCAGCAGCTGAATGGCTTTCGTTCATGTGACCCTTCAGCTGTTTGATTTTTACAAGAATATTCAGCTCCCTTATCTTTAGCATAAATGATCTCACAGCTGAGAAGCCCGGCTCCAAGCTTTCTCTTAAACAATATTTCAGCTTACAGAAATTTCTGGGATGCCACCTGCTAATTTAGTAGCGCCAAGTAGGGATCAGGACTTGAGTCCTTGGCTTTCTAAAGCATATTTTTTAACATTTTTTAAACCATTTTCCATAATACCATTAGACTGTGGATCCCTTTGACTGCAAGTAAGGTTTAAGATCATACTGTCTTGGGAAACATTTAAAGTCGTAGCAATCAAATTGTGGTCCATTATCTATCATTACCACAGTTGGTAGCAAATATAGATTTTATATCTGAGATTACATGTTCAACAGCTGTATTCTCTAACACAGTACTATTTCTGGATAATAGGAATAATAATCCAGAAAAAGTATGTAATTTTTCTTCAGCGTACACAAACAAATCTATGCCAACCACAGACCCTAGATGTAGTTTTACAAATATATTTAAGCTTTCAAAGTCAGAAACATATCCTTCCTTTCTTTTTTCCCATCTTTTTCATAGTATTGTTCTTCTTGCTGGGGATTTGGTTTAGTGGCTTGTTATATTTGTATTTCCTTTAGCCCTGGTCTTAGGTTGCAATCTTCTCTACCTCTCTTCACAAATTCCTGTACTTTTAGCCTAGTCTCTTTTGGAATTCTGTTTTGTATGTACATCAGATGGACTTTGTCCCATCCCTATGGTTTGCGTGCAAATGCTTAACCTAGAAGTCATAAGGCTTTCACTGGTGGTCAGGGGAATATTCTGGTCACTGGATGTAGCCATCTATTGAAGAATAGATATAGCATAACATTTTCTGTCAGTGCTGATGATGATCTCAACTGCTTTGCACATATTGCTTCTGAAATCCTCATCTTTCAATATGCATGAGTGTATATGTGTGTGTGCACACTGGGTTTTTTTGGTACTTTCCTACAATGGATTTGCTTTACAAATATAAAAATCTCTGTCTAAAAACAAGACACTGCTTTGATATATTTTCTCCCACACTATATTTGATACTTCATATTGCTTGAATTTTATTTGCATTTTTGCAGATTTATCCTTGAGTAATTCACATTTATTATGCCTCCATGTAATTTCTGTGAGTCTGTGTTTCCCTCTAAAAAATTGTAATTTGTTCTGCTTATGTGATACATCCATAGCAATAGCTTTCTAAAAATTTGAATCAGAATCAGAAGGCAAATGTTTTCCTCCATTTGGGGATCTGAATTAAAATCTGGTCTTAAATTAGGGATGAGGGATTCCACGAACCCACCCCCCAAATTTGCATGGTATCTTCAGGTGTCTTGAAGATTTTATATGTCACAAAAGTTTCTTCAGGTTTTGCATTCCCATGTGAAACTGGCACTTTCAATTTTGAAGGAGTGCAGTAGTCTGTAAATGTATTTAGCAAACTCAGATAAGTTTTTGCTATTTGTTGCCTAGTCATAGACTACTAAGTATATACAAACCTCCAACCCATTGACAGCAAAAGGTGCATTTGGCATTCTGAGTCAGAGTTTATAATCACTGATGTCTCTAATCAACTACGTTAATCAGTTCTGGATTATGATAGGAAGAGGCACTTATTTTTCTAGTTACCAACACCCTTACAAAAAAGCAAAGAGATTGCACCAAAATATTCTAAAGGGCACTACATTGCAGCTAAACCTTTTGAAAAGGTCAATTATCTTTGTAAGAACAAGGTTTTCCCTGAATGCTTTTCATGGACCTGAAGGGAGAAAAATTCTGCAATATAATTGCAGAAACTTGAAAGGAATTTGTCAAATCTGTTCTCTGCCTAGGTGGGAAAACTGTTACATTTGTGGGATAAAAGATCTCCTCCATGGAACCATTGGTTTGAAATCCCGCAAGCAGTTCAGACAGCTGTTTAGAGAACTTTTGTCTCTTGTACAAAAATCCTTTAGGTAACCCAAAGCTCCTATATAAAGCAAGTGTAAGTCAGGCTGTCTCAAATATGAAAGCCCCAAAAGTGCTTCCTACTACTGTTATGCCAGGTAATGAGCATCTTCTCCACTTCACGTGAGCATGTTTGTGTGTGTGAATGTAGCTTATGAAAAACAGCACGACTTTTCTGAGAGGAGTTTGCTGTAAAACTACAAATAGATTTGGAGGGTAAAGCAACTAGATTCTATTAGCACTAAAGAGCCTCTTTTGGAATGTCTTTCATTTATTAATAAAGCCACCAAGGCTTTGATCACTTGCTGTTCTGACAGACTGTAGACCTCATTCATTTAGATTTCATTCAGTCTTGCAAATTTTGCAAACTAGAAATTGTAGGTGTATGTAAAAAAAAAGTCACTGTCTTGACATTTATAAAGGAGCTTGCATTCAGGAATATACCTCTTGTCATCATGTTGGTTTCATATATAAAACCTTAACAGTTAGATTTTGTAATTACTCCTTACTATGCTCATACCCCTAAAAGGGGAATTCGCTTCTTGGTTAAAGTGCTGGATATTTCATTCCAGGTTCTGGCATAAATCCCCCATTAATTTTGGATAATCCCACATCTGTAATATCTTTTCTTCTGATAGGTCTTTTTTTGAAAATAAAATCATTCATGTCAGTTCGGTGTCTAGGTAATGCACGGATGAGGACAATATAATACTTATAGAGGTATTAACCTTCATACAAAATTCCAAAGCTTTGTAAAATTGTGTTTTATATTGGATTAAAACCAACTCAGTCTCTGTCTCCTCTGTTGGACCTCTGATGTTTCATAGAAATAATTCAGTATTTGTTGATCCAGACTATTTTCTACATTGGTGGAACTCCCCTGGAAAGAGGTAAAGTAGGAATTTACGTTTCTTGCACTGTAACAAGCTTCTAGACCAATTTACTATTTTGCAAGGATATGCTCTATCCAGCTTTACTCTCAGGGTAATTGGGACAGATAGACTTTCAGCTGCAATAACTCTATGGCTCCACTGAGCACTGAAATTTGGGCCCATGCCAGTTTACATCAGCTTGAAGATAGGACCTTCAGGTGATAAGTTGTTAGTGGCAACTTATTCCCGTGGTACAAGGAGTTCTGGCCATTAGCAGAACCTTTACTGCTATTGACTGGTATTATATTTCCAAAATGATATTCCTGTTACAACATTATTTATTGTAAATCATTTGAAACAACCATATAAATATATCTGTAATGGTATGCTCTGGAAACCTAATCGATATGGTGTCATATTAAACAGTGAGGAACAGAGGAGTAAAGGGAATCTCTAATTACAAGAAAAAGATAAATAATTTCAAGCGAACATGTGGAAATGCATGGTGAATGTCACATAAATAACCCAATTGTGGGTATAAGGCTGCAGTATTTTAAATTCTAGTTGTTGAAAGGCTTAGCTCGCCATGGAGCTGGCCTAATTTTCACCCCTCTGCTTGTCTACCAGCTTCTTAGATCTTGTAGACTATTGCTGTTTCTTTTTTACAAGCCAATGAATGTCCATGTACTTATCAGAGGAGATTTTTGAGGACATCTTCCCCCACTTATCTTCACCTTCTTCTTTCCAAGACCACTTCGTCCTTTTGGAAACCTTTTTCATTTGGCCTTGCTTCTTCTTTATAGGCACCAAGCCCCTCATTTTCCCAATCTAAATAGTGTAGGTGCAGAAGCACAATGCATGATCAACATAAGCGGTGGTCCTGTCTCACATATCTTTATTAATTAGAGGATTTGGGAAGTGCCATTTTTGTTTAAACCAGACATTATCAGAATTTACAACTAGCCAATATCAATTACAGCTAGTGAATAGCAGGGTTTTGCCTAAATATTTTAAACTTCAGTTTCAGATATTCGCCCCCACATACACATATACCCGATTCTCTGCTGCCTGTTAGCATTCCTAATTTAAACTACTTTTTTGCTTTGACACCTACCAATAGAAAAATACCGGATTTTCCAGTCAAGGGGATCGGTATGGAGAAAAGATTCCAAGAGAGACACTGGAAGATTATCTTCCTTGGAGGAAGACTGAATGGACACAGACAAATATAAAGTAAAGGAAAATGAATAGATATTTTAAACTACACAGATTCAGTTTTCCTCCCTGGGCCAACTAATAAAGATACTACAAATAAGAAATGGAACAGTTTAAATGTAAAACAAAAATGGAAACAGGTTTTATTAGATCATACAGAAGTGCTCATGGACTCTGACCTAGGCCATATCATAATATTAGAAATTAGACCCTGGTCTGCGAAGGTGCCATGCACCAGGAACATCCTTGGGCACTAATAAGACCATTTGCCAGTGCAGCGATAGGAATATGCGCATACTCACAGATTTGGAGCCATATGCTCAAGTTCTTTTTGTTTTGTTTTGTTTTCCTCAGAAGAGCACAATTTTTCCCTCTCTCCTACTCAGCCATTTCTACGGCCAAAAGTGGCTTATTCTCTGCTCTGCTCTCTCCTTCCAGTTTCACAGCCTTTCTTCTCGGGGTGACACAGCAACACAAAGGTTAAGTCCTCTCCCTTGGAGGAGAGGTACTAGAGACACTTGAGAGCTGTCAGCAGTTTCAATAGGAATCTTCCTTTCATGGTGAAGGACCCTGCATGTCAAAGCAAGCTGTTCAGCATCTTAGATTCAGCCTACTTGATCCAGTCTGTTTACATCTTAGGATTGTTTGCAGACTGGGTGTTTGCTCTGCACTTAATGCTGGCCTCTGCTTAAAACGTTACCAGCCTGAAAGTGCAGGTTTGTAATTCACTTGGTTGTTAAAGTTAACACCCAAAAGTCCAGGATAAGTGTGATTCTGTCAACTGCAGATGCCCCATTTCTTAACATGGCTTATTTTGATTCCAATGCCAACCCTTTGCAACCAATTATCAGTGGTGCCCCTAAGTGGGAGCCCAATTATTAGGGAAACCACTGCATTCTCTGGTATTGAGACTGTTGCTCATTTTGCTCTTACATGTCAATCCACAGGCTTTTAGATCCTAATCTAGCACATGATTAAAAATATGCCTCAATTTAGGGATGTGAGTATTTGTGCTCCTTATAAGAGAAAGGAGGAAAGTTAAGATACTTTAGAAGGAGATTTAAATCAGCCAGCAAGCTGAGCAAAGAGCAGCCAACAGCTACCCAACAGTGTTTCTACATATTGAGCAGGAGACAAGTCTCGAATTTGCCCTCTCAGAAGCCTTTCTCTATATTTGAAGGACATACTTCCGCTCGCAGGGAAGTTGCAGTTCAGAGCTTTCTTCTGCAGGTAGGTCGCTCTGATCTTTCCTTCAAACAATTGAACAAGATATCAGTCTTCTCTTTCAAAGCATATAGAGGAGAAGGGAACAGAACAGTTCATGAGTCAGAGCACTCACAAAGCGAGAAGGGAGAGTCCTAGATTCAGTCCCTTCTTCTGCCCATGCTTGCTCTTGGAGATTTCCCTTATAGCCGCTAACTATTCTGAACAAAGACATTTTCCACCTGTCAGAAAAGAAATTCTTGGCCCAGAAAGAGGAAGGTTAAGGATGAATAGGACATTAGCCTAAAGGTCACAGCATTCTCCTTTGGTGAAAGTGAGAAGTTTCTGGTTCATCTCCCAAGAAACAGCTAGCATTTTGCATGCAACAGTCTTCAGATGAGGATAAAGACTTTTAGACTGTTGCAAACCATAAAGCACTTTAAAATGGGAGTGCACTAGTGCACTCTAGGTAGGGAAGAAGGATGGTCTAGCTAGAACAGCTCGTTACTATAACTTGAAAGACTTGGGTCAGTCTCCTATTCAGGAGCCTTGGCAAGGGGTACTGTATGAGTGACAGTGACATTCATGCTTCAAGTCTGTTCTGACGAGAAATGCACAAATATAAGCCAAGTCAGACCAAATCATAAATTGAGAATTCACAAAGCCATTTCAATGCTGTGACTGAGAAATTGCTAGAATGCAGCACAAATAAGGCACAATCCCCTATGCAAGCAGCCTCAGTAGCATTTCAGACTGTTTTACTCCTTAGCACTGTGTTTTCTGAACAGAAACAAGAGATGACTCAAGGCACATCCCTAGCCTCGCACCAGAGCTACCTCAAACAGAATATTTAGAATATTTAGAATATTCATTCCTAGTAAGCATAGTGATTTTGTTATTGCAGTACATGGTACCCTTCCTTCTGCCTAGAAACAGAACTCCTTGGTTGTGCTATATGCTCTATACTGATAACAGATGGTGGTAATTTTTTTCTGTAGCCTCAGTTGAATAGTCTCGTGTTTTGGAGAAAGAGTTCTGTAGTGTTATTTCTGCAAGCCACAAAAGTTGTGAAGTTTTTTCAAGCTGAATAGTAGATATGTTTTTCTGCCTAGGAAATTCTACAGAATTTTAATGTAGAACTCAGTAAACCTTTCCTGACAGCTATTATGATTATTTTTTAACTTAAGCCAGCCTTCATTAACTGAATGTATGAACGACCAGCTTAAATGACATTCTTTTGATATTTTTTATGTGTTCTATTTTCTTTTTTCTTTCTTTTAATATGTATCCTAGGAGATAATGGTAGTCTATCAAAATTACCAAAGTCAAATCATGTTATATATATATCACATGGGAAACGTTTATGGTAGATGGCATGATAGAAAATGAACGTTGTTAGAGCATCACGTTAGGTAATTACAGTTTGAAATATGTACAGTATTATCCCCCATAGATGATTAACCCACTTTTAAGGGGTGATAGGTGTTATTAATTGACCTGTTCACTGAACTCTAGAAGGTGTTTGGGGACGTGCATATACCACAAATTATGATTCTACGCTGTTAATCATCAAAGTCTCCTTCATGACTCAGTAGAAGTGGAAATCAAAAGGCAAAAGGCTAGCAGACTATGCATCATTTTACAGGCCCACGGATATATTACAATAAATAAAATTGTTAGGGGCACAGTTTTAAAAGAAGTGACCTTTCTGTGTGTTTCCTGTCAAGTTTGACTGTTTCTCTCTTCCCACCTCTGTTTTCTTTGCCAGTGCCCCTGTTTGCTGCATTGATAATGTTCCTCATCA
Source organism: Dromaius novaehollandiae (assembly GCF_036370855.1). Lineage (NCBI taxonomy): Eukaryota > Metazoa > Chordata > Aves > Casuariiformes > Dromaiidae > Dromaius > Dromaius novaehollandiae. The sequence continues at coordinate 79,950,489 of NC_088132.1, forward strand.
ACATCCCAGCTCTCCACTCCAGGTCTCCCCTTCCTTTAATTCTTTTCACCTGTCTTTGTAGTGCCTTTTCATTCCACTCTGCCTCTACAGTACATCACATAAAATTGTCTGGGATGGCTGTATCTGGACATGGGCAGCAATCACTGGGCTTTCCAGTCAGTTTCATTAGATGCTTCTCCATGTGCAAAACAATGTGGGGAAATGGCAGAACTAGCAAAGAGAAATGCAAGCACCTAGCAGTCTACATCAAGTCAGGAAATTTGGTATAGGGTGACCATATGCTCCCCTGTGAGCACTTACGTTGTTAACGCATATTTTGCCATGTGCACTTTCAGAAACAAAGTATAACCACTCAGATGTATAATAGATAAGGAAAAGACAGCAGACTGAAACTAATTGAGCTATTTCTCCAACAGTAATACAAGAGAAGGGGTTATTAATATTTTTCCTACAGGCTTTGGAAGTGCTCCAGTATGTGATGAGAGATCTGTACCTGTATCCTTTGTGAATATTTAAAATATACCTTATTGTGGTGTCAGGACACAGACTTCTGTTCTGTTTGTTCTGCTAATGGGATTTAGCTTCATCAAGTAATGTTCAGCATGAGTTCTTCTAAAAGATGCCTGTATGGTTAAACTATGTTAACTGGAATGATGAGTTAAAGACTTGACTGAACACTGAATGTTGCTTATGAAATAATCATGACTTTGAGATGATGGATAGACTTGATTCCCTGAATTTCCAGCTGAGATTTTCAGCAGGAGCTTCATTAGACAGACATGGATTGAGCCTGTTGTAATCCAGACACAAATGAATCTGAAAAACTGTTCTAACTTGAAACTTTCAGATCTGAATAATTTAGATTGCCTGATTGCTCCCCAAACTAACATCTTCATTTCTGTTTTGATGGCAGAGAGGAGTGGAAGTGCCATATTGTTGTACAGGTTTTAAATAACTTGAAGAAACTTTCCCATCTAATCAGGGAAAATCAAATTCATATGCTTTTGAGATGAGCAAAACTGTACAATCATGCCAGGGGAAACAGCTCTTTTCTCCAAAGTTAGCACAGGGAACTTTTTTGCATAGAAAGGAAATGAGAAGGGACTGATTCCCCAACCCTCTGAATCTTTACAGTGTATCAAGTAGAACATACCAACCCCCTAAAACTTAAAATAAGTACTTCAATGTAAGTATCTTTACATGTTAGGCAAGGGGTCATAACATTCCTGCCATAATTAGTTTATCAGACCAGAGACTAATTAAAAAATAATAACTAAAAACAATAACACATCACAATTTTAGCTGGATATTTCTTGGTTCTACTGTTTTTCTCATGAGGTTATTCTGAGGCTTTGATAGACTAATTGATTTATCCAAGGTCGTATACGAGGAGGAGAAAGTTGGGGACAGATCATTTGTGTCATTTATTTAAAGGACCAAGACATATTCTCTCCAGAGTTGCCTATCTGCATGTTTGGAGACACTTTAGTGCAAGAGTCAAAAGCCATTAGTTTGGCTTAAGTCACTATTTTGAAGATTGAGGAACCCAAATTCAGGATTCTCTGGGAGATCTGAATCTCAAATATTGCTTAGCAAATTGGCAGCACTTAAGGCAGTCTTCTCCAAATTGTAAGTCTTTCTTCCATTAACCTCGGCCCAAGAAGTTATGAATTTAGGAGGAAACAGGGAGTGTATACTGCTAGGCGCTCCTCCCCCCTCTGCACCCCACTGAGTATTGTCCAGTGCGAGGCTCATCATGAATTGCAAGATGGAGTAGTGGGTGTAGTTATGCCTCCCACCAAGCCATCCTCAGCAACATTTTCACGTCTTGCTGTAAATGCTACTATTTGTCATTGATATTTAAACATACTTATTTTTAAGAAACCCTCATTTAAAGTGCAATCTAATTTAAATATATATATATACGTGTGTATATATGTGTGTGTGTATATATATATATATGAAAGTGCCTGCTTAATTGGCACTGCAGTATTTTGTGCATCTGGTTACAAGGTCATGGAGGAAGTCCTGCCAAAAAGGTGTGTGTTGTGGAGTAATGGAAGGATTAAAAAGTGGAGTAAAGAAATATAAGAACTGTTGTTGTTGTTTTTTCCCCCAGTGTTTCGTAGCTTTAAAATGGTAAGCATTCCATCTCCCAGAAGAAAAATGATGCCTCAAATTGACCAACTATGAGGTGAAGAGGAAACTTTGATAGTTCAATCATGCATGTTAATGCATTCAAGGCTGAATTTTCTTGCTTGCTTGTTTCTTTTGTTTGATTTTTCTTAACATCTTCAGAGATAATAAGCAAAAGCTGATGTATATGTCCAGAGATGATGAGGTATATGACCAGAAATATCAGAGGGATGGTAAAACTGGAGAACTGCAAGACAGAATTTTAACATATATATTTCTTGTGCCCTGGAAAAAACATATTTCTGATTTTATTCAGAAAGCTATGCATCTGCATACTTTTATTAGAGGAAAGATCCAGTAGTTCTGTTCTGATGTAGGAAGTGTATAATCAGTTCTACATGAGGAAAAAAGAGTCCAGTCTAGAACATGACTAGAACACAACCGCATGTCATGTTTTTAGTTAGACCCATTCCCAACGTGGTCACTTCTGGAGCAAAACCTGGTAATAACAGGTCAGTAGAGGAAGCAGCTTAGATAAATAGTTTGCAGGTCATTAAAGTGAAACTTAAAGATGTTTCTAGGCTAAATATAACCTTATGGTAGCAAAAAAGTACCATGGAAGCTTTCATAACTGTGAGACAGAACCTCTGGGACTAGAACATATGCAGAATGTTGACACCGATCATGTAAGTGCATGCTGCGGGTAATTAAAAATAAGGCCTTCCTTGCGAGTAAGACCCAAACTGTGGAGTTGGGTATGTAAAGGGATGAGGGAAGGTTAATTCAAAAAACAATGTAGAATGTGGGTAGCCAGAGCAAATTAATTGCAGCAAAGAGAATTGGAGAAAAGGTTCAAGATTTACTGCCAGATTCTGCTATCAAAATATAGGTATCTACCAGTGAGCTGGGTGTATGAATTTCGTATTATAATCAGCAGAGTCGGTAGAAACACAATACAGTCAATAATCAGCCACACATCAATACACTCAATAGAACTCAAAAGGCAATATTTGTAATTATTTTTAAAAAGCCTCCATGGTTCTGTTTCCCCTTAAAATATTATGTTGTATCTAGCTGATTTTTTTTCAGAGATTTCTCCAAAATTGGAACAAATTAATATCAATAATAGTATTTAAATAGAGTTATATTTTTTCCCTCTGAGATCCAGTTACTGTGAGCTTCCTGATGAAGATGATAAACTAATTATTACTAAGTAGGATTTCCAGGCATAGACCAACTAGATTTTGTGTCATGATATCCTAGTGCCAGCTGAATAAGCTACTGGAAAATGCACTTTATATGTCTTCAAGAAATACAGGACAGGAAAAATTAAAAAATAAAGACATCAGTAAAGAGCAGAATTATTCAATAGTTAGAGATCAGGTTAATCTGAGATGGACAGGGAGGAACATAGCACTGTTCTTGCACTGTAGTTATCCAAAAATTCTATTACTTTAGTATATGTGTAAATTATTTCAGTTTAACTGATCCTGATCTTAGGTTACAAAGAATTTTATCGTTTACAGTGTGAGGGAGCCTTGGTTAATGACAAGTCATTCTAAAAGCTGATGAATGCAAAGGGTAAATAAGTGTTTTTACTAATCTTGTCCTTGGTCACCTCAGTTGTCCTTGCTGCCCCAGTCTGGTTATCTGACTAAGGCAGAACTGATCTGATTTTGAGTTTGGGAAAATACAGAGATTCCAAACTTCTATTCCATAGTGGGCAAAAATTATACAATTTTAAGAGGGAGATTGACCGTTAAACCACCTAATCAGTCATATGTAATACAAGCCACGGAATTACAGCCATACTTCTTTTTATATTGAAAAAACAGATTTTTTGTATTCAGTTAAGACAATTCTCCGTGTTTGAAGCTATTCAGACATGGAGACACCCCTCTTTCAGGTAATAGTTTGCTGATCACAAACTCTGTGTGTATATGTGTGTATGTGTGTCTCTTATATTTAATTTCAAAATCAGCTTGTTTTAACTTCAGCTTTATTTCAATGTTCATGAAAATCTGTATTTTGAGAGGCACAAGCGTATGCATGGTAGCCTTTGCAAAGGTTCAGATAGAGTTTTTCTAACAAACTGTAAATCATCACACCATTCTGTTTGTTCGATGAGAGAAATCTTTCAGATGGGAAGCAGAAACACAAGGAAAAGAAGCCTAGATCCAAAGATATGCTTGCACACTTACATAGAAAATACTGCCATGATTCCCTCCCTTCCTCTTCCTTTCCTTGCATGTAATTGTATAATTGATAATTGTACCTGGTTTACTTCACCCACATATCTCCCAGACACTGGGAAATGAGGTCCATACCATTATCCTTATCTTATGTACAGAAAGACTTAGGAAAAAGGAAGTGAAATGGCACATTGAGAAGTTTGATAGCAGGTAAATAGTTGCATTTAGGAAGAAAAGGATCATGGGCTCATTGGATACCCGGTCTGAACCTTTCTTGCTTCAGCTCATGCCTGCAGTCTCTCGTCCTCTGCCCTGTACCACTGTGAAGAGCCCTCATCTTTGAATCTTCATGTAATTCAGTAGTTTTTGGATCATATTTTATGGAAATTCATATAATACACTCGAAGGTACATGTAAAGGGGGCCTTGTCAAATCGACTTTTGCTCTGCATTTACAATCCTAATGTGAGATTTACCAAGTAGGTGCAAGGGGAAACAAGGTATACCAAAAAATGCTCTTAATGCCTAGTCCTACAGAGGATTTTCAATGAGAATGAAGACTTGGAGATAAGAAGATCAGTGCTGGGATCAGACTCAAATCAAGGTGAGGTTAAGATAATAATTAAGATGAGCCTCACTTCCTGGAATCACATGATCATCACATCATGTTGTTGCAAATACACAGAGGAAGGATGTGTAAAGGAGCTATTTTTTCCCCAACATATCTGGTGCTCAGGAATAACGGTATTCAGACAGTCCTCCCGATCAGAAATGGCAGATCCTGTCACAGCTCCTGCTTCATGAAGTTGAGAAACACCATGTGGGTGGGAATGGACAAAATGTAGGAGAGGGTTTTGCAGGGAGAGCCAGAATGAAACATAGGTTGCAGGTGGTTTGAATGGGATTGTCCTTTATTGATCTTTGGAGAAGGGAGGGAGGGATAAACAGGCAAGAGAAGGTGTGAAAAGCTGAGACAGAGAGTCCAGCAGAAAGAGAAAATTAAAGAAAACTGCAAATGAAAGAGGAAGAAAGGGAGAATTGGTGGGAAAATGTGACAGAACGACATACAAAGGCAGGCCAGACTTTCAGCCACCTAAATGTCACCTACTTTGGGCTCTCACCTCACACTTATTGCCATGGAGTCTAAGCGCTGATCCCAGAAGGAAAGTTTCCCCCAGGATTCAGTCTTTGCAAACTGGCAGGAGAGGCATGAAATAGAGCCAAACACAACCTAATATTGAGGAAAAAATAATTGGGCCGTCACTGCTTTGCAGTACTGATCCCAATTGCTCTGTCCCCGGGGAGCCTCAAGCGTATTTGTCAAACCAGGTTTCTTTTGTCCCTTCCTCTGAGTAATTTACTGCCAGCCGGTGGCAGAGGCAAGGTATCAGTGCGGGGGCCTGGTAGGCAAGCCCTTTGAAACTCAGATTGTCGAGGAGTTAATCTGAATAAACAACACTTCATCTACGGTACAGTCTGTAATTGCATTACTTAATAATAGAACATAATTAGCATTGGCAAGATAGGCATCAGGATAGTTTTGCCTGCAATCTTTAAAGTGCCACATATTATTGCATTATTCTTTATTACCAAAAATCCAGCCTATAAACCTGAAAGAAACCACTCCACTCCCCTGACTCTCAGCTTGTTCTACCCTAGGAAATTAGATTGTATTGAAAGTGTCATCATATATTGTTAAACTCCACTTAGCACCCAGCCTCGCCAAAGACAGCTGTGCTGTAAACTGCTAGTCCTTCTCTAAGCGCTATAGCCAGAGTGATGATGCCGCCATTTCAGTGATGAAATGTAAACAAAATATTTTATCTCACAGAAAGAAGCACAGTTGGGGTGGAATTAAGATATGACATAAGGGAAATGTTTTGTTTCAGTAGTTTGAATTTTTTTTTCCTCAGAACTTTCAGGGCTTCCCATGAAATAATGCCTTGGTTTATTTATTTGGATTGTGCAGTGGGAGAAAAATATGAGAATTTAAGAACCAGCCATCAATACAAAATACAGCTGGGCTATGCTAGTTGATATCTAAATATGGACCATTACCACACTTCTGAAAGTTATTGATCAGTGCTAGATGCTTAGCAGCGCTACAGATGGATTAATGAAAGTATGTTCTTCCCACTTTAGAGGGCTATAATTTCTTTCCCCAGTGCAGTGAATATATCTTTGTACTGAACCCATAATTGTACTCATTACAGAGCAACACTGATGACTCTGCAACAGAATTCAAGCTGTTCCAGTCCGCAACAAGTATATCAGAAAAACTAACAACTCTGGCCCTTCATAACAAAATACACTTGTAAAGTAGTTTGTTCCTCAGGAATGGAATGCTCAACTGCATTTTCTCATATGTGTTTTCCAGATTAAATGTGCAGGGTTTTCAAGTGAAAGAAATATTAAAAATTGAGTGTTCACATACCCAACCTGCAAATTCTTTTTGAACCAGTCTGTTCTTCCTGATTAACATATCCCTCTGAACAACACATCTTCTAGGGTGATGCATGAGGAGAAAAAGAGGAATGAGGCAAGACTTTCTGAGCTGTGACAGCTCTTCAGGGCTGACTCTGCGGTGTCCTTCCTTTTGCTTGGGGATTTTGCACCTTCAGCTCCAGCCAGTCCTCTTCAAGGCTCACCCTACCACTCACTAACACATTCCAGTGTGCTCGTTTGTGGTGGATGTTATCAATTTGTCTGAAGATTTTGCTAATTTACTATGTGTTTGTGTCTGTCTGGGTCTTAGGAAGGTCTGTGCCGGAAGCAATTCCCTATCGAGTGGTTCTGCCACAGCATCCCATGAGCTACCCAGATGGGTGAGCCGCCACGCACCGACCCTGACTAGCACTAAGGGCAATTCAGCTCCTCTGTTGGCGGTGGCCAAACCTCTCAGTGGCCACCAAACATATGAAGGCTACACTGAGGGAAGGGAGGTTTCTAATGCTAAGCCCTGCCTCTTCAGACCTGAAGCCACGGAACTCATTTCATGCAGTTCCCAGATCTTCCAATAAAATTGTTGTTAAAATGATCCCCATGTGGAACATATAAATTCTATTTTCTTTCCTTAGCTTTGTCTTCCCTAATGCTGATCGACCGAGAAAGATAAGGGACTTCATAGGAACCATAAAAAAGAATATAAGAACCTCATGATTAAGACCTTATCATTTCCTAATTTTGATGTCTTGGCTCTTCTTCCACACACCCACCAATCAATCATTAAAACAGTGGTGTGAAGGGGTCTCAGTAAACATTTGACCTGTTCTTATCAACTTTGCCCTCCCATGAAACTGCTCTCTTCTCTGTGATTTGTGTGGATCAATACAGCAGAAAGGTCACAAAAGCACTAAAGAGAGATGCCAATCACAGAGATGTCAAAAGAAAAAGAAAGTTTGACAACATCAGGATCAATCAGAGGTTGTTCAGGAGAACTTGTCAGCTGTGATTAATGGTACATTGTGCATTGCTGTCATTTGGAAAATGCTTTAGAACTTTTTAGATCACCATGTGGAAAAATTGAATTTAGACCATTTTGTCATCTTGAAATTTAGTTGTTACGGGGTCCAGAGTGGGTCACGCAAACTTTTTTCTTAGAAAACAAAAGCCTGGTGGTGTTGTGGCTGAGTAAAGTTCTCCTAACTATGTCTGGGTAATGGACAGGAGCCACTTCTGGAGATGACTCTGCTGTTCACCTCTGTCACCCAGTGATTAACTGAGCAACTGATAAAGTAATATTCATCAAGGAACTCTCTGAAATGTGGTACCTTGTTATGAAATGGAGAGGTGGCATTTCACAAACAGAAGTATTGGTGTTGCTCACTTCCTTGCTGGGGCTTCCTAAAGCCCAGACCCAATAGGAGAATTTGCTGCTGTGACAGTGACCACTGCATCTTCTAGCATTCAGCAGACCTCAGAGGAGCTCCTCAAGTACAGATGAAATTCATGGGAAGAGCTGGACCGCTGTAAGTTGGACTATCCACATTCAAAGGACTGTGTCCACTAAACTGGTAGTTTTAACTTTGGCATAGTAGTAGCTCTCAATTGGAAGGGAGCGCCTTTGGAAAGGATACTGGTAAGCCAAGAAGGGACTGGTTACTAAGGTCCCCTTGGGAGGGGAGAGGGAGAGAGATGTGATAGTGGTGGAGAGGAGCTGTGTCACTTCCTCAAAGCCTTGTCAGTGCTCTTCTATTCCCATAATACTCATTTTTTTCTAGAGAAAGGGGTACCTAAACTTTTTTGTGTGGAGAGTCTATGCCATGGCTGGAACCCCATTGGGTGGAGGATGATGTATAAAACAGGCAAGCTGAGAGTGTCTTCTGGCACCACCCGGGTGAACACAGTGTCTTCCCAATACTCTTTCTGCAGCTGTGATTCTGATTGTTTTGCTACCAGAGTACTGACAGGTGCCCCACAGGGAAGTGTGGGACTCTGGATGGTGCAGCCCATAGAAGAGGGCTTTGCTCTGGGGCGCTCCCCAAGAGTTAACAAACCCCGGCTGCACCACAGCCGGTGCCACCATACTGTGGGATTGCTGCAGCCTGGGGAAACACCCTCTAGCGACCCCGTGATTGACAAGTCCAGACAAAGGAGAAGTAACACCGCAGACCCACACCATAGACATCTCGGTGCTGTGGAGCCATTCTCCACAGAACGACCTGCTAATGGGCACGTCGTTACCCCTGAGCCATGCTGTGGGCTGAGCACAAGGCAACCTGCTGATATGCACACTGGTGTTGACTAGAGCCATGAGGCCTTGGTATGACTGTGGGCTGGTGCTGTTCTAACCAGATATAAAAGAGTAAGCCACAGAGGTTTGGTGTGGATTCGGACCCATGGTCAACTGGCATGTGGACCCGAGGACCCACCCGTCAGCGGGGATGCCCCTGATGTCAATGGCGTGAATGAGGAGAAACCAGGGAAAATTAGACCAGAAGGGTAGTCCTTAAAGGGCAAGAGCGGCTGCTGTACTGTGCACCCATGATTGAACTGTAGAGCTCTGATATGTGTATATATATTCAGTTCTGTTTTATTTCTAGCTTTGATATACTCTTAGCTTTGTTATAACTTCTCTAATAAATTCTCGCACTTGACGAACGATGATCTTTCATGTACAACTAACCCCAGAATAGGAAAGAATCTCGGACACCCTTCTAGTGGCGCGTCACAAGTACAAATACCTGGAAAACTCAGATGTCCATTTTGGTCAGCCTATGGTAAATAATGGTAAATGATGATTTTTAATTGAAAGCATTAATACCTGAATTTTGCATGTGAATTTGGATAGACGTTATATTTCTCCCATACCCTTGGCCTACAAATGATAGTAAAAAGTGTTACATGGACACTGCTGGTAAAAAAACCCATATATTCATATTCCTATATCCAGTAATAATTCACCTAATGCTGAGAAATGCAGGACCTGAGAAGAAGGGGCATTTCCAAGCAAAGGCATATCTTTCTCAATACTATCATCTTTCCTGTCTGAACTGCAAAAGGCAGTAGCTTTCTCCCATTTCCACAGGCAGTCACTAAAGTGGCCTTCCCCAAACCTCCTTACTTTACATCCATAATAAATGAAATGCTCTGTCTATTTTATGCGAGATGTGCACTTTGTTGTAATTTCAAAAGCTGATATCAAAGTGTGTTATAACAAGTGGTAGTATAATGGTCCTCATGAAAGAGGTGGGAACCTGGAGCAAAAATATGTGGTAACTTGCCCAGGGTAACCCTACAGGATAATGGAAAAGCCACAAGTCTTCTATTGTCTCTATCAGGTCACAGGCTTTTCACCAGCTAAAGGTTTGTCCTGACCTGTAGCACCGTGTTCTATATGCTGTCTTCCTGGCACTCAGACTAACGGCAATATTCAAATTTCCATGAATTAAATGACATAATTTTGTCTGCATAGTTGTTTAGGACAGTATCTCTTTGCTGCATTGGACAGACACTGTTTAAACTACTTGCTGTTAAGTAAGGTCTCCAGAAGTGAAGGTTTCTATACCTATGTATTTGCCCATCAACCAATTCATGGTCTGATACTGGACTGTGCAGTCTTAAACATAAGCAGAGTGTTGATCCACATCAGAATTTCCAGCTAATGTCAGTTGATCATCCTGGGTATAATTACTGCATCTGTGGTATATTCAACTCCAGTTATATGGATTTAGCCATAAGAATTTTTATAATGCATTGTATAAAATACATTTATTCCCTATACTAAAAGCATAATGCAACTGGGATTCTGCTGAAAACGTGGGTGGCAATATATCAGGTATATGAGATAAATGTCAGATCAACTGACAGTTGTATGCCTTTTAACACATTTAATATACTAATTTGGATTTAATGTGCATATCAGAGGGCTCTATAATATTAGCACAGGAAATTGTTTGTCAGAAGGAGATATACAGATACACAGTACTGTTCTAGCTAGACACTGATTAAAAGAGTTTTTAAAAGACAAGAATTATTGATGTTTCAGTATTTCACCTGCATCAGAATGGACTCTTTCCTAGTTCTGGCCAAATTTTTATTTTTCCCACTCTTGCTGTAGAGTTGTAAAGCAAAACAATGCTGCAAGACCAAAAGTGCTGTGTGGTTCTGCAGATTACATCTCTGCTGGTAGGTTTGTCCTAGCTGTGCCACACCACTGCACTCTGTTCAACAACACTCTGACTAGCCTGGGACCTTTGCCTTATCTTCCCACTAGCAGCTGGATGCTGCTGACAGCAAATAAAGAAAGTCTGGTAGTTTTTGCAGTTGCAGTAGAATGAATGGGGGGAAAATATGATGATCGGGTTTAAGCTTTAACACATCACCAATATGTACTTTCGTAGTACTCACATTTCCTGCTTTCTTCTGTTCTCCAGACCACCAAGTTCTCCTAGATATTACACACAACCCGTCCCTCCTGCTTTGCCCATTCTGTGGTCAACCCAAATCACAGACCCCCCTTCTATATCCTCTGATCATCCTCACTGCCAGGCCTGATCCCCGGCATTGCTGTTAAGAGGCAGACGGGACCTGAAAATATCCTTGGGAGGAAGAGGTGTGTTCAGAGGGTATCAAAATGGGACCCCTACCATAGGGACAAAAATGGCTTTGCCTCCTGCAACTCATGTTCCCAGATGTCTCTAAAAAGGATGGTTTCTTGCACACATGCCCTCCCCTTCCCAGGTCCCCACGGGGAAACTGCTAAAAGTCACACTCCACCACAGAGCATAGCCACCATTTCTCATCAGCTTCCTGACTTCAGCTTTCTATCAAAAGTGGGACCAGTTATTACCCTTTCCCCTGAGGCGCGTGAGAGCCCCAAGCCCAGGTGCTGCTGGCATCATTACCCTGTCTGGAGGTCATCGTTTGCTGGGGTGTGTCACTGAATTTTCATGTTTTCTTGAGCCCAGAACAGGGAGGTAAACCCTCGGCTTGTTAACATTTGAGACAGTGGTTGTTGTTTTGGGTGTAGACATCCTTTGTTTACAGATGACACAAATCTCACCTATGAGATTTTGTTTTGACTTTTAAAAGTATTTTGTTCTTTGAACAGAACTGCTCATGCAAAGTGTTGTTAAATGGGTAATTTGAAGTATTGATGTAAAGCCTCAGGGTAGCTCAGCTACCTTAAATTTAGGTTTTAGACTGTAAATTTCATTCTAAATCTCTGTTTTTCATCTAAAATCTCACAGCTCTTGAGTAGGAGCAGGCAGGTTCTTGGGCCGTGCTTTTCATTAGATGTCAAAGTGCTTTAAAAGTGGAAGCAAAGATGTGAGGCATAGAAAGGCAAGGGGGCAATCCCAAGACCGTGCAGCAGGGCAGTGCTGGAAACAGCAGCTGAACTTGAGCCAGCTCTCCTTTGCTAGGCTGTGCTTATGCTTTATAACTTCCCCTTTAATCAGGCTCCATATTGGGCATGTCTAACCATTTCTTCAGGGGTTTAGTCAAGCTTGGCTTCCATGGTCATTTTGATTTAACAAAGTGAAGAGCTGGTGGGAACATCATCAACCCTCTTAATTGTACGAAACCTCTTCCATTAAATAACACAAGGATATAAACTGAGTTCTGCAAGCGGCAACAAGGCATGGAAACTCCAAATTTGCCCTTTCCCATGGATTTTCCTCTAAAGAATCATCATTAACAGGTTGATGGCCTCCAAGCCTTGGCAGCTTCTCAGCTTTCCTCATCAGGGTTGCTTGGCTAAACCCACTTCCTTTACCTCTAAGGTAAGTGGTGTTACTTACCTCTATAAAAGCACACGTGCACCAGCTAGGAGAAGGGATTGTTCTTTGTTACACTGCTTTGCCCACTTTCCTAGTTAGTGTAAGTTTTCATAGGTTTCTGTTCACTGAGCTAGATCCACAGCAGGTGTAAACTCCATTCACTTCAGCATAGCTGCGGTAGCTTGTGCCAACTGGAGATACGGTTTCACTGAGTTTGTGTTGCAGCTTTTTCCAAAAAGAAAATTCAATGATGAAAGCAAAATGAGCAAAATGCTGTCTGCCTATTTTTGCATTGGTTGCGCTTGGTTTTGTTTCATTTCTTTCAGACCTAAATGCCGTCAGCTGTAACGAAAATGTCCTCCAAAAACTAAGACAGCAAATTGCTAAAACAGAGCTGAGCCATCCCTCTAATCACTGTTACTCTTGGGTTTAACTCAGATTTAACCCTGATTGACTGGTACATAAATCAGAATAATGCAAATGCAGGGCAGGAAATGTGAAAATGGATAAGTTTGCCCACTTTTCTTGGTGATGTGCATTTCTGGGAAGTTAGAGCACACCGTGCAAGGAGACCCCACTGATCAGTACAGCGATCTGTGATACAATTAGGACACTGATTCTCACAGCCAATTTGTCATCCCTGATAGAGCTCTGTGCTGGTTCTGCAACCTCAGCTGCCATGGGCTGCAAATCTCTTTTCTGTTTGTCTTTCTCCTCTCCAGTTTGCTCTGTTTTGCTTGTTTAGGCTAGAAGCTGGAGGACTCTCTCTTTCAGTGCATGCAATGAGATCCTAACACCAGCTCAGGATCTGAAGCCCCTTAACAGAACAGAAAAAGGGATCCTAAATAAACTTAGATAAATCCATTGTGGTCCTTCTATTCTGCTTTTTTCCCCCCCATAGATGTTGCTGTAGTTATTTCTCTGGCTGCTTAGTGACTGTCTGATTTGCCTGAAGATCTCAGAACAGCTTTGCTGGTTCCTTTCTTGACTCATTTAATCCCTGGTCTCACTTCTCTGCAGTTTTCTTCTCTCTATTTTAAGTTGGGAATGGAGGCGAAGTGGGGGAGGGACAGGAAAATCATACAGTCTAACTTCTATAATTTTATGTTTTTACTGCTTGGAATGTATGATTCATGCACTTCCACATTTTGTCTTTTTTTTTTTTTTCCTAGAGAGACTAACTTTAATGGTCACAAACCACTGCAGCTAGAGAGGGAGCAGGGCCTCACCAGCTCACAGCATTCGCAGCCAAATCTCCTTCCAATTGTTTAGATTTCTTCTCAACTGTATAAAGTTCCTAGGCAGGGTGGAGGGAGGAAAATGGAGGCCCCCGGAGTACAGGTTTCTACAGCGCTAGGGGGGAAGCTTTTGTGAAAGGAAATTGCCTTTCCTAAAACTTTGTCCCTGCCACCATCCATCATTGGAATAGTTTTATGGCAGAGGAGAGTAAAATAGTTTTCTTGCAAATTTGCAAGATGATTCCTATCTGGACCAATTGAGCTTTTCTCCAAATTACCTAAATTCTGTGGCAGCTGCTTTTGGGGGTCTCCAGCTTTCTGGCTCTTTCTGAAAACATCCAGGTTCTAGCAGGAAACAAACCTTTGAAAATCATCCTAAGATTTCTCTGAATCTCTCCTTTTAGTATTTAGCTTTCTTTATATATTGCAAATGAAGCAGACCACTGATTCTTCAAGCATATGAGGTCTGTGGTTATACAGACTACAGAAAATACCTAATCATGTGCACCATGATTCCAAACAACTTGAGCTGGCCTGGTACGGAAATACAAATACAAGTACAAATACAAATACAAAATACTTTGCAGAACAGATGCTAGTGTCATGGTATTCATGAGAACTCTCCTCTGCTTGTCCATTATTCAGATTTGCCTTTGCGCCTGGAGCAAGTAGTCAATAGCAAGCCATCGGATTCAATAAGGCCAGAAAGTCACCCATTTCGCTCTGAGTCTGCAGTGTTTGGAAAACTATTTCCCTCTAAATACACCTTAGAAATCCCCTTGAGCACTCCAAATTACTTGCAGTTCTGCTTTGCTGTCCTTCTTCAGAAGGCCAGGAGACTTGCAAGGATTCAGACATGTGAGGGGGAAAAAAAAAGAAGACAAAAAGATCAAGTGTCCTTTTTCTCCCATATCCAGTCTCCATCCTGACTTCTTTTGTCCTGCCACATTTACTTTCCAAAGGGACATCAGTACTTTTGCCTATTTTCTTCTATCAATGTTCCATAAAATGTATTTTGTATTAACATGTTCAGAATTTTACTCTGTGAATTTCTTGTTTAATATTTCCTGTCAACTATTTCAAACCAATAGCCACATTACCAAGAAGTCACCCAGTTTTGCATTTCTTCCCCCCCTCCACACACACACACACTTTGATTTTTGCCCATGAACACCCCTGTGGGCTCCCAGGTCGGCAGTGGCTGGACTTGCTGTTTATCTGGGTATGTGCTGCTATGTATTATGACCTGATTGCTGTTGGGTCTTGGCAGGTGCATTCCTCTGCTTACCACTTTCACTATTGCATTTTATTCTTCCAATCTGCCAGATGTTCCTTGTATTGCGTTCTCACTGGATGGTTTTTAAGGCAGCGCTCTCTTTCCTTCCAGCCTCAGCCACAGCTGTGAGCTGATAGAGCTGCCTCACCCCTCTGCTGTGAGCTTTAATCGGGTTCTAAAGTTTCATTATCAGTGATCCATTCTGGAAGATATTTTACGCTCCCCAAGCCCCAGGCAAGTCCTAACAACCTTTTTTAATATTCTTTTATTTTTTCTTTCCTCATTTTTCTTTTTTCTTTTTTTTTTTTTTTTTGCTTTCTCTTTGATGATGTTCTGCAGGTGCTTTAGCAAATACAAGACTCCAAGGTCTGCGTCTCCCAAGACTGCTACAGTTTTTAGCTTTCAGCCACCATTCCAGGAGCTATTCTCCTTTTCATGACCGACAGCTGGTCTTTTTCAGGAGTCGCTGGCACATACTCAGGGAACTCTGATCATATGCCTTGTAAGATGCTTAGTGGCTGACATAATTTGCCAAACGCCAGCTTTCCTTGACAGCTTTCGCTGGTCTTTCCAACTCCACAGATACTTGCCTGCCAGGTGTAACGCCCCATCTTTAAAATATAACTTTGGGTTCCCTCATCACAAGAATGGATGCATGAGGATGGAGAGGGAGAGTCTAAAGGGAACTCATTTGAGATTTTTACTGTGACTTGTGGGCAGATCAAGCCTCTGAGGTTTCAGATGGCTGATATATGTTAATGGCTAGCATCATTAGCCAATGCGTGCTTGTTAATGAAAATGCAGTAATGAGAACTCTAGCTGACCCTATCATTGCTATTATTGTCCATAATAACTGGTTTAAAGTTACAGGAATATATTAACACGTGTTACTGCTGGTACATTTTGCCTTATATTTATTTAGCCTGCTATCTTACAATAATGTTCAGTGTGTCCTCTTTCCCTTACATACGATCCTGCCTAACTGAGCAGTGTCTCAGGACATTGGGCTGGTGTAATTCACATATGAACGACCCAGAAGACAGAAGAATTGAATAACTGCAGCTTTAGATGGTATGGCTTCAGAGAATTTTACTGACAAAAGGCACCAGTATATTATTATCTCCTGAATGTTGTGATTTCACCCCGATAACCCTGTGTTAGGCCAAAAGATGTGAGTTAATCTAAGTTGAAGTCTCTGTTCCTTCACAGTTTGAATCAGCAGCCCTTGAGTCAGAAAACAGAGGCCATTTAACATAGGCAGTAAAGGGTCATTATTTCAAAGTCATCCTAAATTTAGCCCCTGCTGCTGTGATGACTCATCCAGTCATATTGCACCACAGGAAGTAATGAAAATGCATCAGAAAAATGTAAAGCAATTCCTTACTTCCATATTGTCTCTCTGGCTACATGTTTTTCTTAGCTCCTTGGCCTACAGATCCTGCCAACCTGGACCTCTTTATGTTCTTACTGTTGTTTATTTGCACCAAAGTATTCAGAAATGCCAACTGCAATGCAAGTAGCTATATCAACAACCAGATGGTCTTAGTTCCTCCCCTGAAAAACCATTATGGTCTAAGCCCACAGTAAGAGACAACATTAACGTACAAAGCATATGGGTGATGCACAAGGATGCAGTAAAATGACTCATGCTCACTCTGACTCTGTAGGGTGTAGAGTTTAAGGGAGTGTCAGTTCGTCATGATGGAAGATAATCCTGTGCCCCAGATCCCACTGTCCTGAGCTGTGACATCCATACAGTGCTGCAAAAGACCATGAGACTCTCTAGCAGTGCTCATGCATTATTGGGCAAACTCTCATCTTAGTACCAATAAAACAGCACAACTCAGACTGCTGCTGGTTGCCCAACTAACTTGGTCAACAGTGTCTTGGGGAATCACTGAATAAGGCCCTGTTGTATGGGAGGATAAAGAGCCAATATGTGAGAAGAGTCACCTAATTTGCAGCAGCTGGCCTGTTTCCTTCAGATTTTGCCAGCAAACTAATTACTGTTGGCCAAAAGCAGGAAATTGCTTCTATAAAAAGACATATGGATATTTTTTGTTTCCTTTCCGGAATCAAAATCTTGAATGTCTTATAATTTTCCAGATTGCATTAAGGCTGATATGGAGAAGGAAACCACCAAGACATCATTGCCTCATCCTGTAGTACGGTCAGTCTGGAACCTGCTGGTACCACTCAAGAATCAGTTGAGTTAGGGAGTGAGAAGTTGAGGCCTCTGCTTTTTTATATGTTTTGGCTGGCGAATGTACTCCATCAAATCTTCATTTTTTTCAAAAACTCATTTTTTGAATCAATACCCAAAGCTACTGATTGAAGCTTACCTAGAGCCTTGTGGATATATACTTTTTGTAATTTACTGACCAACAAAAAGCTACTGATCACATGTAGACAGTGACTCTTCCAGAGGTCCCTTTAGGCTGCTCCATTTCTATGCAGTAAAACACAGCACGTGAGTATTTTCTCCGATGTAGCAAGATGTAAAGGAAGAGCAATGGTCCAGAATTTGTTCTTGAGAGCGAGTGAGTTTTATTAAAGAAAGAAAAAAAAAGAAAAATTACCCATTTTGTTGTTTTAGCCAGCTTTAACCACATCCCAGGAAAGACCTTTTACTGTTAAAGTGCTAGAAGATTCTAGTGCAACTGCCTACATGAACATCTCCTTCCTGGAAGGCTAACTTGAGCCTGAGCATCTCTAACCAATTCTCACTTAAATATTGCCAAACACTCCTAAAGCCTTGAATTCTTGAACAAAAGGAAAATTACAGCAGCAAATTCTGTCCTAAGAACCCTGTCATGCTATCTCCTGCTGAGCTGTCACTGCACAGCAAATGCATTACAATATTCCTTCTATACTTCAGCTTAGAAAATTTTGGGTGCATGACTGACCCCCTGTAAACTAGATGATTTCAACTGAATACAGTTATTTCCTGAACAATTGAGGCTAATCAAAATTATTTGTTTGTGCCCAATTCATAGAATCATAGAACCTTTTAGTTTGGAAATGACCTTAGGAGGTCTATAGTCCAACCTCCTGCTCAAAGTAGGATTAACATTTAAATCAGACCAGTTTCTCAAGGCTTTGTCCATTCCGGTCTTGAAAACCTCCTAGGACTGAGATTCCACAGACTCTTTGGGCAACTTGTTCCGATGCTTGACAGTCCTTCTGCTGGGAAATATTTTATTTATATCAAGTCAGAAACTTCCCTGTTTTAGTTTATGATCATTGTCTTTTATCCATTCGCACTGCATCTCTATGAAGAACCTGGCTCCATCTTCTCAATAAATACTTCTAAGGTTTTGGAATGAATAGTTCAGTGTGGAAAATGAATGGAAAGCTTCTACATAAAGCATTTAATAATTTCCAAACAAAATGTTTTGATACTTTTATTTCAAAATGACATATTATTACTAAACAGATGAAAAAGAAAAGGAAATTGTACAGTCTGGGTCATGAGAAACATTTCATTTAGACCAAATGAGAGTGTTTTGTTTGGCTGGGTTTTTTTTTATTGGCCAGTAAATTACAAAAAGTATATATCCACAAAGCTCTAGGTAAGCTCCAAGTTTATGGTGATTTAGGAACTGCTGGTGGAAAGATGGTAGAAGTTATTTTCTGTTAGCTAAATAGAATAATACAACTTTCAATCTACAACTATGAAGAGCTGTAATTTGGAAAACACAACATGTGATAAAATGGATTATGGTGCCATTGCATTTGGATATATGACTTCACTGTTTCTGTAAGCCATGTCCTTTTAATGCGGATTTAATAATGGAGGGCACCGCAAGGAACTATGTTCTTTTCAAAATGAAGAATGCACAATGTTTCCATAACTGAACCTCTTAATTGCTGAACAAGGAGCAGAGCCCTTTCCTGCTCTGGACTGGAAAGTGTTTTAATTTTATGTGTATAGTGACTGAATGTATAGACATAGTGTCTGGGTATAGGGATGGAAAGTAAATTCTAATGTACTTTGAAGTTTATTATAGCTGCACTGCAAAGGTCCTTTCTTCTCTAGTGCTATAAAACTGTGCTTCCATTGCCTTACATCCCTTCATGGTAGAGGGATATTGTTTTTTCCTACAAGTATCTGTTTGGATTAGAAAATGGTCCATAGATGATTTCTCTTTCAGAGCTGGCACTCTCCAATAGAGAAAATCTGATAGAAATGACTTCCTGGCCAATCCCTTACTATAGTTATGGCACGGGGAATATAGTGGCCATTGACTATGGAAAATGGTGAAGCTAACGACATCATCTGGATTTCCAATTAGCTCTTGGAAAGAAGACAAACATTTGGCACATTTTTGCTGGTTCACTGAGGGCTGATACCCAGGGGGTTCTGCAGTAGATGAAGTAGGAAGTGAAGAGCTTAAATTAGTCAAATTCAGGACAGCAGTAACTGTTGAACAAAATAATCTTTAGGTTAGAGAAGCTTTGGAAGGATGCAATGCTATAGGGAGGCAGAGGCTTGGGTTGAAGGTAGCAGATATATAGTTTTGATTCAGAACAGAAATCCAGGTGCTATCTCTTGCCTGTTTTCTACCGCCACTACTGGATGCTGAGGATGACTTATCCTACCCAAAAATAAAGCCATGGAAAGATCACTCTGGAGCTACTCTGCTTTTTATACTCCTCCCTAATCATTTGCTACCAATCAGGGTTAAAATAAGGAGACCAAGTTTGACTCAGTTTGGCCATCGTGACTTTGCTTTCTCTTCATCCCTTCTTGTCTCAAAGGTGCCACAAAATTCTTGTGTGCAGAGAAGTCTATGGTGTGTGAGTCTGCTTAGCTGGTCTACAGACTGGAAGAAGGGATGTCTTTGATAAATTGCATTTAACAAGGCATGATTCTGGGCTGCAAAAATAGTAGAAGAAAGTTGTTCTCTGTGCGATGTGCAAGACCTGAAGCCCCGGGTGGGCTATTTGAGTAACACAGAAAATGGGGTGTTTTCCAACCACAGAAAGTTCCCAAAGCATTACTTCCTCAGTCCCCACTCCACTGGCAAGTCTGCTGGCCTGGCCAGGTTTGTATTTACAGTGACACCATTCCAGCGGGTGAGAGTCTGACAGGACGCTGTACAGCCGCCCTGCAGGACCAGTGCTTCCTTCTGCCTGCTGCATGCAGCAGTCATCTTCAAGGAGGCCAAAAAACTCCAGTTGAGAAAGCATTTTGATGGCTTGTGTGGAACACAGGGGGATACTAGTACCGTTTTTTCATATTTTCGTAAAAGGAAAAAATTCAATTCAAATGATTCTGGCTGCTGCAAGATTTTTACTGATGCAACCTATCTGCTGTGTTCATTCACCTCCCTCTCTCCTCTCCAGATTTTGACAGTGTAAGCCCCTTCCTTTCCTTATCCCTACTCATATCACATCAGCTTCTAACCCAGGAGACGTTCACACTTCACATCCTCCCTTTATAAAGAAAGGATTTTGGTTCCAGATGAATAAACACACAAAACAACCAAACCTCCAACCCTCTCTGAGGTGTTCACTCCAGGCATATGTAGTCTTCATTAAATGGCAGGAGGGCTGTGGCACTAAGTCCTGAGGAGGGGTCAGTCTTGGTCAGGTAAGGAAAATATGTCCATCTGACATTGATACGAACAATCCTATAAGCAGAAGAAGGTGACGGAAGGATGTATGAGTGTCAGGAGCAGAACTGACTCTGTTCCTGGATTTTTCCTCAGATTCCTCTTCTTCCCCTGGCCAGCTCACCGAAAGAAGCATTCATCTCCTTGACTTTTGCCACTTCAGCTGTGGGTATTTAATCAGCTCATCTCCTCCTATACACTATGAAGAGTTAAGTAGATCTAGATGATGATCTACCCTATCCAGAAATAAATGTGGTAAACCAACTCATGGAGATGTCTCTTGTTCTCACTCCATTGATTACAGAGAAAGCTTTAGTGATTGCTTGGACTGGACAACTCGCTTTCAGATAGCTAAAATTAGGATAGATGGCTATTCCTAGTCTCTGTCCTTTGTTTTCCCAATCAGTCAGAAGGTAAAAATAGCGCAGAGGAGAACTGAGAGAATAAACACTAAAAATGAAGATAGGTATATAGATAAGCCATAGTCAGCATGGAAAACAAGTAGCCTCTCTCCCCACTCCCCATCTATGGAGCAGTATACAACATAAGCGCTCTGTTATTCACACTTGCTCTTTAGGGTAAGTGCACTGCTTACCCTCTCTTGTTTAAACGTTACAGCCACAAAATGAGCTAATAAATTTCTGGCTGACAAGCCTGACAGAGCAATAAGTAAAAACAGGAAAGCATCTATTACATATTACCCTGAATTTATCAGCTCTCCCTTCAAAAGGGGAAATAACACAAGGCAAATTGTGGGAAGTTTTTTTTTTATCTGCTAGAAAAATATGCCCTGTGCCCCAGTCAAAAAACAAGCTGTTGTGAAGTAACCACATTATTTAAAGATACAAGTCAAACAGGAAGAGGAAAACCAAACAAGCATGGCTTGAAAATTTCCCACAAGTGAGCTCTGACAGTCAGAATGCAATGATGGACTTGTTGACAGAGCCTGGGCTGCAGAGAAACCATCAGCTTTGCAAGGCCAGTGAGCTGGGAAAGGGAGTGAAGGGGACCCTCTTCCCTTTCAGATATTTGTCTCTAGTTATATGTTTCTGGGCTTGCTTTACTATTATTTTTAAAGACAAATCAGTATGTCAGCAACTGAGATTTCATCTCAATTTCCTATGCTAGGTCACTCCAAAATATTGGGGTGTGTTTGAGATACCACTAGCTACTAATGCAAGAAACCACAGGCAGGATTTTTTGGCATGTACATGCAAGTTTAAGCCGCACTCCTTTGAAGCACTTCAGTCCATGCATGACGTTAAGCACACAGGAATTTAAAACTGAGCTCCTTGTAGGCTTGATGTTTTGATCGCTCTGAGCCTGATGGCTGCTCAATGGGGCTGTGTGGAAAACTTGGCTGGCTCAAGCTACCAAGCTACACAGCAGGTACTATGCCCTCCTAGAAATTTAGTGATGGAAAAGGTGTCTGTGTAGTTATTTCACTATTAGGATGGCCAAACCTCTCACATCATGGTCTGTTTTCAGGGCAACTGCAGAGCTCTTCTGGAAGTCACTCTCCCTATTGCAATGCTCATGTGCTTCACTTCCAAACCCAATCCTCAGAATAGAAACTTTCAGAAGCAACAGGCAGACAAGCACTGCCACAGATGTTACAGAACTCTGGATTTTTGTCTGCTTTCTCTTACACAAAGATACTATTTTGCAAATCCCAGTGGTCTGCAAATGATTCCTGATGAATCCTCCCCACCTAAAAAAATGAGATGTTAAAAGTGTTTTTTACAACAGAATAGATCACGGTTCATTTGGTCCATGGTGATGTATATCTAATATTTTCTATATGCACAAGTCTTTTCTAAAGATGTGTTGTTGCACATATTATTGAAAATAAGTTAAAATCATAGCTTATGAAATTTATAGGCTTTCAGGTCAGAAAGGGCTATCTTAATCATCAAGTTTAACCTGAGGCATCAAATTCTCAAGCTACAGAACATTACCCAGAAACTTCTGTGCTGAAGGAGACAATTTCTTCCCACCTGTGGGGGGGAAAAAAAAAAAAAAAAAAAAAGTCAGTATAGCATATCTTATATTTAAAAAACGGTCTTGATTTTAGAGAGTCAAATGCTAAGGCACAAATTAATTCCTCTGGCAAATTCCACTGTTTCAATAATTCAGACTACATTCACATCCAAACTGAATGTCTGATTTCAATCCAAATTCCCCTTTGAATTCCCACTTTACTTGCAATTTGATATTGTCATAATTTCAGGATCCAGCTTCCTGTGCCTTTCTTTGTCTGCTAGACTACCGTAACGTTTTTGGATTAATAGAAAAATCCCTTTCAAATTACTGCAAAGAACACCATCACTTACTGGACACATCCCAGCTCTGTAGTACAATGAATGTAACCCAAAGACGTAAGGGAATCAGGCTCCATATACTAATATCACAACATCTCATATGGGCACTAGGTTATATTTTGAAAAAGTTGCTGAAAATCTAACTTGATTTTACAGTCGATTTTGCCAACAAATAATTTTATAGGTGCACCCCACTCTAGGGAGGCATTCGCTGCCTTGCCTCTAAACAGAAGTAAAGCCAGGCAATGCATAGGAAAAGATCATCAACCTTTTGACATAAACTACTTTGCCAACAATTCTCTCGTTCTATGTTTTCACATTTATCTGGCTGCTCTGGTAAGACATACTGTCATGTAGAACCAAATTAATACACAGGGAGGCTATGTCATTAAAGAAACACAAGCTGATTTCTTTTATTATGACTGGCAAGAGAGCTACATTTGCAGTGTGGCTATATCATTTTCTGAGCTAGTATTCCTCTGTGTGGCACATGGCTAACTCATAGTAACCTTTGTTCTGAAACTGGGGCAACACATTTATTTAAATCCTCCGGGACAAAACTACTTCAAATCCAGGTGCTTAATGGTATAACCATGTGTAAACTGAAACGCACAACATATATTCATTCCGCTATTAAAGTAGCACATTAAAAGGAAAAGAATGAGGAAAAGAAGTGAAAAGAAACCTCAAGAATTTTCATCTAATGATCCAAATATTGTGGATAATTTTACAAATGACCAGAATTTTACCCTTGAATTCAAGCTGACACCAAAACATTTCTTGGAGGAGAAGTTAAACTCAGGTCCTGGTGTTAGGAAGCCAGAATAAAACAAACGGTCTACCTTTGCTCTGACCCTAGCTCAGGAAGGCATGTAAACACATGCTTCGCTCTCAGTGGGTGCGTTAAGTGCCCTTGCTGCATGCTTTCCTGCCAGCTGCTGCACAGAAACATACAGGCAGAAAGTAGGAAACCACAGAATAATATGTCCATAGCAGAGCTATCTTCCCCTCAACCCAGATGGGAAGAAAGCAGGTGAAATAATAGTCAAATACCGTAAGAAAACAAGGTGCATCAGTGAGACTCTAATCGAAATGTGCTGGAATTCAGAAAAGACTTGCCAAATTTTTCAGAGGTGTCGGAAAAGCATGTGAGCATTTGTGCAATTGCTAATGCTGTTTAAACCTCAGTGTCCGGTTCAGCTAGGCTAAGCTACTTTATCTGCGCGATATTGTAGATTCAGAAACTTAGGTGAGAAACTGCTGAGGCAGGTTTGATAACAAGAGATTAGCTTAAACAATTTCTCCGCATACTCTGATTAGCGGTGAAGCTGCGTGCAGACCGAGCAAATCTCTGGTTTCTTTTTCACTAGTTTCATTGCTTCCTCCTCCTTCTGAGGGAGGAAAAACAAGACAAAAATATTTTTTCATGGTATTTTGGCACTTCTGTTTCCTGTTGTGGCCAGAACCTAGAAGTTAAGAAACTTGTGATTGAAACAATTGAACTAGCACTGGAAAATTCAAACAGGAAGCAAGATGTAATTTTTTAAACAGTGAGGGCAATTAATCACTGGAACAGCTTTGCCAATGCATGTGGTAGATTTGCCACCATGTGGAGCCTTTAAATCTAGTCTTTCCCTAAGGATGTCTGCTCTATCTCAAGGTAGAGGTCTCAACACAGTAAAAACTGGGTAAAATTCTCTGGCTTAGCTATGTTATTGCAGTGATCCCTTCTGCTCTTAATGCTATGAAAAACTTTAGGAGATGCATTTTAAGATATATTCTGTATGAATTAGTGCATGGGAGCTGGTGAGCAGAGGGTGGACATGCCCCAGACCTGCAATAACTAGGTGGGTAGAGATGCAAGTCCTTGCATCTGGCCAGGTATCTGTAGGGGCTGCAGAGAGTTCTCTCACTTGCCAATGGGTTTCCTCACCTGTGATCAATTTATTGGGTTTAAAGGTGCCTCTGTCCAGATGCCCAGGCTGAAGCCCTGACTGCAGGAGAGATTTGTGGTAGGAAAGGCTGAATAAAAGTAGGCATTGCATTCAGATTCAGAGTTAGACGCCTTAAGGGCAGCCCTAACCCCTCTCTTTTAGGCATTTTACAGTGGCTACCTTAGGCAGCTCCTTGCTGATTGCTAAAGCCCCCTTTTCTAGGCATCTCTTTCACCAATATCTGGCAGAAGGATCCTGAGGTTCTGACTCATGGCTGGATATTCCACAGTAATATCACGAGACCCTGGTTGAATGTTACAGTTTTGAATTTTTTTGTCGATAATCACTACAACTAGCCTTTTGCATATATTTAGATGCAAATGACTTCAATAGCAGTTAGGTGTCCTGTGTCTTATGACTTAAACATCATCAAAAATATACCCTCTGGTCTCAAAATTTTTACCCTGTAATGGTCTGATCTCTTTGGATGGGGAGCAGTCCATTCCAGCTAAAAGTCTGCAACTGTGTATACGGTTTGTATGAATTGAACTGAGCCTCAAAGTCTATAGATAGCTCGTCATGAATCAAGGATGCGTTTGGACAGAAACCCTGTTCAAGTCTTGAAGACAGTTCCATCAAAGAAATGCACACCTGAGTAGAAGCAGGTGCCATTCCCCCACTCTCGTCGCAGTAATAGAGGAAGGAAAGACTTTGAGTTTCACTACAAACAGAAATGCCCGTTTCTACTCACAACAAAAAATAAGAAAAGATGTTGAGTTACTTCATGGAAACATCTGGGTGAGAGAGCAGAAGGTGTCAATAGAAGTCAAAATAACAACTCGTATCACATGGCTTTGATGTTAATGTTTCTGACACATTTATCATACTTGCTGTTCAGGAGGAGCACGGTTAGATGTATGCCAGGTTAAAAAAAAAAGTGCGAGAGACCTTCCATTTCAGAAACAGGCAGCCTTTCCTAAAGTATCTGAATTGCATTTCTGAGCATAGCAAATTAGCTGTAAATGCAATTTTATGGTTGTTCTAGGGAGAAAATGTGGGTGGAGTAGACGGTAAGAAGAGAGAAAATAGGCAAATTGAGAAATAAAGACACAGACTAGTTATAATAGCAGCTGAAGGGCCTTAAAGTAAAAGTTTCCTCTCATCTTCGTATTCTTGTGTAAAAGGAACAACATTTATTCTGTACCAAGACTTTCTTGGCTAAAAAAACCTTTTTCTACCAGCTTTGAAGCCCAACATTTTTGTAAACTTTCAGATCAGAAATACAAACCAAGTGCCTGCAGACCTGCAAACTTTTCCAAACTGATTTGCTTGCAAAGCTCTATAGTACCTATCTCCACAGTATCTAAACAGCAGCCTAAAAGCAGAAATAATAAAGCAGTGAATAACTGACGTGGGGAATGAGGTGCTTTCAGACTTACTATGACAGCTAAATCAGTGGACAATATTGTAAGCAAGTGGTGTTCATCTGTCTACAACGTAGGAGGAAAAATCTGGTATTCTTCCTAGCTTAATGACTGGCTTGAGCAAGACACACAGGGTTCACCTTCACCATGATAGAAATCAAAAAAGGAGCATAAGAACTGGCACCATACTAATGATTAGCTGTCTTTTGTCTCTGTTTTGCATCATGACAATGAACCCCCTCCAAGACAACTCTGCAAGACAGAGATCTAACTCTAAACAATGTGGATGTGAGCCAGTCACTGTCACACAGATGCTGAGCCAAAGACTGGTCCTTGACTTCTTTTGTTTAGCAGTGTAGACATCTCAATGACCCACTTAGGTATGAATACCTCACAGCATCTTTATTAACTACATTTCCTTGTATGCTTTCTGTTTAGAACTGCCCTTTGGTTACCAACAAGAAAATGAGTTCCTAAGAGAGGTCTCCAGACAAGCTGAAGGTTAGCATAATAAAAAGGCTTAGTAAGAGCACTCCCTGAAAGGATGCACAATGGGAGGAGACAGAGGATGGAGCAAAGGGATAAAACGGCTAATGTCAGAGATGGAAAGGAGGAAAAGGGGATACATACCAAGAGACAACAGAAAAATTCAAACCTCTGACTCTGGAAACTATTTAGCAATGGCTATAGCTTGTAAATGCAACAAGGGTAGCATTTTGTGTGGCATTTCTATGTATTTTACATCTGGGTCCTATTCTAAGTGTAGGATTTATTATAATTTTACTTCATTAAACTCCATTTATTCCATTACTGTAGTATTCAGTGAAGACCTATATTTTTCTGCTGACCAAAGAGGAAGCTTAACTGTTGTTTTCAAGTTCTTTTGTGAAAAATTATTCCCTTTTTTCTCTGCTTTTCTCACTTTTTCCTTCCTATATTAAAACTGGAAAAAAAAAAGGGACCGGAAAACTGAGGGGTTTGTTCTCCTTAATGTTTTATTTAATTTTAAAATGTGAGGTTTGAACAAAATTCACAATGACTTCTAGTTTGAAAAAAATGTCTTTTGAGATCTGGGAGCTTTTGGTAGGATTTCTTTCCTCTGCCTCAGGTGTCTGTAGTGTAGGAGTTTGTGTCTCAGACGGTTGCTACTAACAGGAGAAGTAGTCAATGCAGTCAATGGAGCCTGGAGTGCTTTTCATGTGACCAGAGTTATGGATCTGTTTCATGAGATGAATCACAACTGCATTGACTACACTGACAAGCCCTTTCCCAAATACAAGAGGAACCTAGAAAGATTAGCCTGGATGTATATATGTCCAGGTAAGTTAGTCATCAGAGAGTTAACCAGCTTAGTCCTACCCCTCATTATTTCAGGCCTCCCTCACTGATCAAAGAGAAAAGACCCTTAGAGATCTGTAATCTGATACATACTCTGGAGATGCTTATCTCTTTTTCATGAAAATATGCAAACCCTGTGCTGACTATTTTCCTACCTTAAGAGCTGCCATTTAGTAAGGTGAACGGTATTGCTTCTTCCAGTAGGTGATTCAGGGAGGAAATCTGCAGCTGGCATGTTCAGTGGGGGATTGTATTATCTTTCTCTGATGACTGCAGAGCAAGGGCCTAGATTCACTTCACTTAGACGTATAGACATAGTCATCCTAGATGTCAATAGAGAGGGAAAAATATCTCTGAAAGGCTGTTCAGGTCACAGGTGGGCTGGTGCATGGTGTAAGTGTTCAGAGAGGTCTAAGGAATGATGTACGCCAAGGAGTAGTCAGCACAGTGAAGTGTCCAGCAGTGCCTAAAATGCAAGTTTATGTGTGCCATGCAGAGCATGTGTGTGTGCATGCACTGCGTAGAGTGTCTTTGGAGCAAAACACTCCATACAAAAATTGCTTTTAATAGCAGCCAAAGGAGGAAACAAAACTCTCAGACAAATCCATCTTCTTTCATTACAGGTAACAAAACACCTGAAAAGGGGCAGGTTTCCAGTTTCTGACTTTCAGTATAAGGATTCCTCTCTGAATCTGGGATGTAATCCAAAGAAAACGGAAGGAAAACATTACTCCATTACAGTTAAAATGCATCTTAGAAATACTAATCATTAAATAAATAGCAACAAGTGTTGGATCTTACTAGAGAATGAAAAGCAGTCTTATAACTAGCACTTATAGCACTTATAACTATTTACTTCCTGAGCTCAGCATTTGCTTTATGGAAAATGTTGCAAATATATATGTATGCATGTGTGTACATTTATATATATATGTATATGTATTTATAAATTATTTTAGCAATAGCTTCTTTTTTAAAAAGTCAAGTTTCAATTGCTAACAAAAGATAGGCCAGAAGTACCAAACCCAATTTGAAATGGTGCTTGGGGTCCTTATGGCCTTGGTTTAATCAAGTAAACAGAGGGTCAATGGCTCTTTTAACCTCTCTTTGCAAAAGAAATCAAAGTTGTTTTCCAATGAAAGAAATACAGAATAAATGACAAAGTAAACTTATAAATTATCAGGAAATGGCATTCAGAAAACTGAACAATCTCACTTGGAAGACTTCCAAGACTTCATCTTACAAAGTGACGGGGACCTATTTTCTGTGGGCTGCCCTTTATATGTCAGCTGGATTTTCATATTCCCATGGCCAACCACTCTGACGTCAAGATGGCATCTATGCTCTGCCATGGAAATTTCATGCTAAATTCTACAACAAGCATCAGGTAGACATGAAAGTTTTACTCCACCTGTAAAGGTGTTAATTGCAGGTCAAACTGAGGGCGAAAGATATTCCAAAACTAGAAGGTTCTCTGCAGTACTTCTGCATTTGAACACCTAGAACTCTTATTTCCCAAATCTTTTAAGTATCAGATAATGTGAGTGATGCTTTAAAGAAAGCCTTTTGCATCACTTCTCTTCCTGTAGGAGTAAAATCTGCTAAGGAATAATCTGTGGGATTATTACAAAGGGATTTAGTTTGCTATCTCCTGTGAGAGCAGTAAATTGAAAGATTAGGGCTCCTCGCTGGCAGAGAGCGTGGTGAGATCATGATAAAACTCCAGGGTGAGCTCTGCAGCTCAGGTCCAGCTGGCTCTGGTGAAGGTCCTATTTCCAACATTTTCATGCGTTTTCAAGGGAGCTGTTTTGGGGTATATCTCTGTTAGATATGTGCTCATTCAGGCTGGTCATCAGAAATGTGCTAACTAGAGCTATCGCTATGCCTAGCTGTGGCAATCTTCTAGCCTTTCAAAAATTTCTTTCATGAAGTTCCACAGAGCATCTTTTTTGCCTTTTTCAATCTTAGCATCTGTATTAACTCAGTTCTTAATCAGATGCTCCCAGATAAGATTCTAGCTTGAGAAGAGTTAGCGATGAGATTTATCTAACAGCGAGCGGTCTGGGCTAAGCTAACCAAGACTTCTGACAGCTTCCTGAGATGCTCAAAGCATTTTGCGTACTGTTGTGCAACCACTGAAAACCTGTTCAGGTTCTGGGAGCTGAAAAGCAGCTCCTACTCCAGACACCTGGGACCAATACTAGATGAAAAAAAAGAATCTTTATTTTAGAACATTTCAACCACCTCACAGTCCTATGAGGTCAGGAGAGTTTACTAAAGAAAAATATTTGATGCTGGGAGGTAAGGTGGGCGTTGATGTCTCTTCTAGGGACGAAATATAAGAGCCATTTCCTGAGTCAAAGGTATTAGCAAATCTTTGTACCTAGTGATGGGAGAGAAGCTTATCTAGAAAAAAAAGAGTGCAATATTATGCAGTTAAAGAGCAAATTTTATTTTTCACACATCTTACAGATGCTGCTGTAGAACCGCATCTTTCCAAGCAGAAGTTCAGCCATGCAGGGGTTAATGTCTCTTCTTGCCACCTTCCTTTATAACTTAAAACTTAGGAACATGTGCACACTTATGCATGCAACAAACAAAGCCACTGCTTGCATTATAATCTCCTCAGGGACAGCCAACTGGGAAAGACAAATTTAGCAGTGTACTTCTGGCTTTTTTACATAGTGTAATGCCATTAAACTCAACATCATGTAGACAATGAACATTACAACAAAATACTGATGCTGTTTATTAGCTGCCTGACTTTTTTGAGAGGAAGCACATGTCACATTTGTTTCAGACAACCGCATCGGGGTCCCACAGCTCTGATTAAATATGTATCCTTTGTTCAGCTGCATCGGAGTCGGTTTTGGCCTACATGCGCGTTTCGTTAATATTTTAAATAGGAAAAACAACAAAGAGAGGAGAAATTAACAGTTGCTGAACTTCTCCAATTACCGCTAATCACATTTACACCCTGGGGTTTGCAGAATTAGAAATCAATTGGTGGCTTCCCCTTTCTGCAGCAGGCAGTAAATGTGACAATTTAGCAAAAGGACTAGAAGACATCTCAATTCAACATAGATACCCTTGCAAATATCCCCCAGTGAATTTATTGCTTCAGTGTTTGATGTGACACAGATTATACAGCATCATTTACTAAAATGATAAAGTGCTCTGTGTGATTGATACTGAAAAAATGTGATATCATTGCTTTTTATATATAAATATATTTTTCTTTCCATTGAACCTGAGGCATTCGGAAATTACATTCCAAGCCAAACTCTACAGCGAAATCCTGCCGAAACATTTGATGGGCAAACACTTTTCCTTTCAAGGTTATGAAAAATGAATTCTAGGAAACAGACACAACACATACGATGCTCTCTGATTGATTTTATGAAGTGAAGAGCACTCTGCCCAGCATCTCATGGTGATTTAGCCATGCCAAATTGTTAGGAGAGTTACTGTCAGTGTCACTTAGTACGCTCTTTAATTGAAGAGTTTCCTCTTAAGTGTTTAGATAAACTCAAATTGGCCATGTACATGTTTTGAACATCATAAATGATGAACCAGCAGGGTCAAGCAGTCCAAAGCTGCTTATGATTTCTTAAGCTGGGAAAAGCCTTAGCAGGGGGCTGTCAAAGCACATCTTGCAGTGAGTGCATGTAAACGTACACGCACTTATAAACACATGGCTGCAGAGGGGAGCTCACATCAGCTATTTCTAACTGAAGGTGGAAAGAAAGGAGATCACGTGAAGAGAAATTGGTAATGGAGGGAGGGAGGGGAAAGGGAATAACCCTTTCAATAGTTCCTTGAACATGCATGCAGCAGGTAGGAGGATGAATGAATGCCCCTGGAAAAAGGCTTATATGGAGAAAAACCCACATCTAACTGAACTTTTTGATTCTGCAAAATAAGGCTGAAAGTCCGATGCTTTCTAAAGGAGTATGCAGCCCGATAGTCTTTTAGAGAGTTAATCTGTACTTGTGTTTTTACTCTCGACTGAAACCAAGAAGCAGAGGGAACTGAAAAATAATGGTGAGGTGAGGAGGGAGGAGGAGTTAACCAAACCTTTCCAAACATAAGATTCAGTTCATATTCACATTGGCTTGAAACAAAAATATCCAGACAAGATTTTTGTTCATTTGAACTGATTCATCTGTTACTCAACAATAAGACTTCATTGTAAAGCTTCTCTTGCACTATTCCATGAACACATCAGTTGGCAAAATTCAAGGAGTTTGTTCAACAAATCATCTCATGAAGTATTCAGCCAGCTCCATAGTTTTAGCACTATTTATCAAAAAGATTGCTCAATGAACAACAGTGACACTTCCAGTATAAGGTATATGACAGATATTGCTCTGCAGTTTAAGCAACACTTTAACAGGAGTGTTCTTTTTCTGAAGTCCAACATTTTATGTAACCGCTGGAAAAAAAATATAACTGACCTTTGGTGAACTCAGAGTCTTCTGAAATTTAAGGGTTGATTTCAGAGAAGCAAAAATTTCATCATCAGACATAATATTTCCTTGAATCATTCAATTCTTCTTTTCCTCTTGCGTGATACAAAATAGTATTGCTTTGCCCTTAAGACCAAAATGGGATGATTAAAGAACCTTCTATTTGACTTTTCAATTGTAATTGAATAAACTGTCACTGAATATACCAAGAGATTCTCTGTATTTAAGACTAAACATCTGCTCAATGATAACATTTGAATAAAATGCATAGTCACATGAACTTTTTTTTTTTGCCATGTACAAAGAATAAATGAATCTCAGAGGAGATGCTAAACTGTTTTCAGCTATTACGACTGAAAGTTCAGAGGCTTACCCAAATCTTATGTAAATGACAGTTTGTGTTTTGATCCTTGTAATAGCATGTCCATTTGTCTCTTTTTACAT
Source organism: Dromaius novaehollandiae (assembly GCF_036370855.1). Lineage (NCBI taxonomy): Eukaryota > Metazoa > Chordata > Aves > Casuariiformes > Dromaiidae > Dromaius > Dromaius novaehollandiae. The sequence goes on from NC_088132.1 coordinate 79,983,100, forward strand.
TTTTTCATTTAGGTCTTTTTCCTACTGTCTGTCAGTCAGGCATGCCATCTAAAATTCCCAAACCAACAACACTAAAATTAACATGACTAAAGAAATAGTAGTGGGTTTCTTATACAAAAAAAAAAGAAGACTAAATACCAGTGTTTTGCAAACTAAGTCTACTTGTCAGTCCACATTAGCGATATCCAAGACCTTTGTTCCAAAGGGAGTTGGTACAGTCTAGCTTGAAATTTGGGTCAAGCTCTGTAGATACTTCACCTATGTTTGTTGCAAGGTTCATGAACCTTTCAGCAAATCTAACTTCAACCTGAGATTTCTTAGCATAACTTTGATTTCCTAAGAAACGACTATTGGTTGTTTACTAAATCTTTGTGTCTGATAATGCCAAAGATAAAGGAGAGTCTTTTTTCCTTATATTACCAGTTAAAATCTACTTCATCTCCTGCATCCCCACATTGAATTCAGTTCAGGAGTCTGGATGAAATTGAGGTGGTTTTTACCTGTGACAGTTCGTTATTTTCCAGACTAGTCTTAAGAGCACTAAACACCACAGACAATCACCACTGGCCAGATGGCTTACTGGCTGACTCAGCCGGATGGTACAACCTCAAGTGCTTGGGTTGATGGTCAGTACAGACTATACTTTGCCATATATTTTCAATTTTAGAGAGGTGGCTGGACCCATGGTATGATCTAATATGTATAGCTTTTATGCTGATCACTAAGAACCTTTGTTTTGCTGCTTTATATAGCAGCTAAAAACCTAAACCAAGTGCTTTGCAAAATAAACAAATAAATAATTAAGATGAGGGCATGTGCAGGACAAACTTCTCCTTCCACCCCAGTAACTGTATGGCATATTGCTTATAGGATGGGATTCATCTCACCTAACTCTGGATTCAGTACCTAGTTCTTTAAGTCAGGGTCTGTAATCATTGAAGAAAAATACACAACTCCAAAGAACGTATCACCAAAAATCTCACAGACATTTTGACAGGATGGGATGAGTTGCACAGTAGATGTGTCTCTCTCCTTTCAGATGTCCAAAAGCTGGGTGAAATGAATCAATGAATCTACACAGAGGAGTTTTTCTTGCATTTCTGTCTTAAATGGGGCACTATTGGTTTTAACTCTGGACCTATATTCTGCATTGCATCCTGAGGGCGGTGGGAGTTTGGCCGTTCCCACCTTGCAACAGGAGTGCTGGAATAGACCGCTAGTCATCTAGGAGAAGCCTTTGAACTCATGTGCTTGATCCTGGAAACTGGCAGAAATCTGAATGATTTCACAATCCCGGTGGGAGAAACACTCTTTTACAAAGCTTGGGTTGATGCCATAGTGGACCTTAGACATGACGACTGTGTTTTTTTTTATGACCCTGCTATTCTCACAGGAGCAATATGAGTGAGTATTATGAGCCAACACTTTTATTTAGTAGTAGTCTTAGTATTTATATTTGGAATTGCAGGAAAGACATGGTTAAAACCTTCAGCTAACAAAACAGAGAGATGAGAAAGAGTTTTAACCAAAAATAGGGTGATATTTTCATTATCTTTAATCACAACTGTATCAATACAAGCTGATGTGTTGGTCACAATGAATATTTCTCTCTAATATTGCTATGTTGTGGTATCATGTCCCTGACCAGAGCTGGCACTTTGGAAGGTGTTTACATTCTTTTTGTAGGAAGTTCAAGACTGGCCAGTAAATAAAACAGTATTCTCTAGAAATCTCAAAATGGCAGATTTTATAGGTGTTAACTTCACACACAATCAAAGCTAGGTCACTGCATGGAGTATCAGTGATCCCACTTTTCTCTTCAAACCTTTTGACCCAAGTTTCAAATATTCTGATATATGTCCCTTTCTTCTCCTTTGTAGATTTTTCTAGCTCTACCTATCTTGAGTGCCTAAAGACACAGAGGGTGTGTAGACAATAAGTGATGGGGTGGAATACAGATATACTAACTCCAGTGCCAACATTAGAGAGCCCATCCTCAGGGATACAGGAACTCCTTGAGGAGTGGCTAGATCTTGCCCTAGAACTGTCTAATTGAGCAGTTATAGACATATTTTATCATTTCCAATTTAAATGTGGCCGAGTTTTGTGTTTGTGCTGCCTTGCATGAGGTAGATGATAGGTCCATTAAAAGATACAGTCCATACCCTAATTAGTTCATAGCCCAAACAGACAGGTCACATACAGGAATACTCACTACCTTGTCCACCTCCCTCTTCTAGTCAAGCTGCACTTTTTCTCTAGCAAACTGGGAACAGATTTCTTGCTTGTCTAATTAACTCTACATTGCCTTCTACCATCACATCTTCAAGCTTACTCCTTAAATACTATGTGCATGTTTGTGAGATAATGAGTACAGATTTCAGATTCAGGGACAGGCCACTTGGGAGCATTATAGGAGCATTGCCAGAGTATGCAGGGATGTGACTAGGAAGGCCAAGGCCCATTTGGAATTGAATTTGGCAAGGAGTGTTGAGAGCAGCAAGAAGGGCTTCTTTAAATACATCAGTAACAAAAAGAAGACTAGGGAAAAGGTGGGCCCGCTACTGAATGGGGCAGGGGCCCTGGTGATGAAGGATGCAGAGAAGGCAGAGATACTGAATGCCTCTTTGCTTCAGTCTTTACTGCTAAGATCAGCCCCCAGGAATCCCAGACCCTAGATCCCTAGAGACCATGGAGAAAGCTCGGAAAAAGGAAGACTTTCCCTTGGTGGAGGAGGATTGTGTTAAAGATCATTTAGGAAAACTTGACACCCACAACTCCATGGGCCCTAATGGGATGCACCCATGAGTGCTGAGGGAGCTGGCAGATGTCATTGCTTGGCCACTCTCAGTCATCTTTTAAAGGACATGGAGAACAGGAGAGGTGCCTGAGGACTGGAAGAAAGCCAGTGTCATTCCAGTCTTCAAAAAGGGCAAGAAGGAGGACGTAGAGAGCTACAGGCCAGTCAGCCTCACCTCAATCCCTGGAAAGGTGATGGAGCAGCTCATCTCAGATGCCATCTCTAAGCATGTGAAGGATAAGAAGGTTATCAGGAGTAGTCAGCATGGATTCACCAAGGGGAAATCAGGCTTAGCCAATCTGACAGCCTTCTATGATGGGATGACTGGCTGGGTAGATGAGGGGAGAGCAGTGGATGTTGTCTACCTTGGCTTCAGTAAAGCTTTCAACACTATCTCCCATAACATCCTCATAGGCAAGCTCAGGAAGTGCGGGCTAGATGAGTAGACAGTGAGGTGGATTGAGAACTGGCTGAATGGCAGAGCTCAGAGGGTTGTGCTCAGTGGCACAAAATCTGCGTGGAGGCCAGTGACCAGTGGTGGCCCCCAGGGGTCAAGACTCATCCAGTATTGTTCAACTTATTCATCAATGATCTGGATGAGGAGACAGAGTGCACCCACAGCATGTTTGCTGATGATACAAAGCTGGGAAGAGTGGCTGATACACCAGAGGATTGTGCTGCCATTCAGAGGGACCTCAACAGGCTGGAGAGATGGGCAGAGAAAAACCTCATGAAGTTCAATAAAGGGAAGTGCAGAGTCCTGCGCCTAAGGAGGAATAACCCCATGTACCAGCATAGGCTGGGGGCTGACCTGCTGCAGAGCAGCTCTACAGAGAAGGACCTGGGAGTCCTGGTGGACAAGTTAACCACAAGCCAGCAATGTGCCCTTGTGGCAAAGAAGACCAATGGCATCCTGGGTTGCATTGGGAAGAGTGTTGCCAGCAGGTTGAGGGAGGTGATCCTCCCCCTCTACTCAGCCCTGAGGAGGCCACATCTGGAGTACTGTGTCCAGTTCTGGGCTCCCTAATACAAGAGAGACATGGAGCTATTGGAGTGAGTTCAGTGGAGGACTACAAAGATGATCAAGGGACTGCAGCATCTCTCAAATGAGGAAAGGCTGAGAGAGCTGGGCCTTTGCAGCCTGGAAAAGAGAAGACTGAGGAGGGATCTTATCAGTTGTAAAAGTATCTGAAAGAAGGGTGTAAAGAGGATGGGGCTAGACTCTTCTCAGTGGTGCCCAGCTATAGGACGAGAGGCAATGGGCACAAACTGAAACAGAGGAAGTTCCATCTGAACATGAGGAAAAACTTCTTTACTGTGACGGTAACAGAGCACTGGAACAGGTTGCCCATAGAGGTTGTGGAGTCCCCTTCCTTGGAGATATTCAAAAGCCATCCGGACAGGGTCCTGGGCAACGTGCTCTAGGTGACCCTGCTTGAGCAGGGGGGTTGGACCAGATGATCTCCAGAGGTCCCTTCCAACCTCAACCATTCTGTGATTCTGTGATTCTCTGCATTTTCCAAGTAGAAGAACTGAGATATAGAAATCTTAAGGTTAGGATTTGCCTTACCTAGCTTAAACACCTTAGAGTTAGATCCCTGAGCTAGTCATTTTAGGTCACATTTGTTTTCAGAAGGCAGCTGCAGAAGTCAATTATTTGACCTACCTTAGGGTGAGATGAATTGTCTTCCCTCACTTCTATTAATTATAAAAATCTATTATTGCCAGACTGTAAATACATACGTATATTGTGTGTAGATAAAAATGTCATCAAAGCAAGTGTGTAACTGAAGTTACAGTTTATATTCCTTGACAATATTTCAATGCAGACCATTTGTCATCTGAAGTCTTTCTGTTAAATTTTATCCATCAGAGTTGTTCGGGTACAAAAGGATACTTCTGAAATATATTTTGAAATGGATGTAGTTTTATCCACTAGGATTAAGACAAGCCGAGTTATAAAGTAGAGATATTTGTTAGATTTTTTTTTTATTATTGTTAGCTATCACAATGGACCAGAAATGTTAGTAGATGCTTCACAGAAGATATGGAGAAAGCCCAGTCCTCGAATGAAGGCAGTTCCACTCTAAATGATGAGAACACAATAAGTAACTTGGGATATATCTGTGCCAGTAAATTAAATACATGCAGGACCATGTTCTGACAAGAAAGGCAGATGTCATGAAGAAGCTACATCCTTATTATTAAGCTCTTTTACCCTCCAAACTAGGGAGACCACCAGTTCACTTTTAGAAATTGACCAAGGACTTTCTAATTCCCAAACTCAGAATATCACATCAGGAAAAAATTCTAGCAATATATCAGTATTGATTTTATGAGTGACTTCATTTTTCCTGAATTAGCAGTAGGATATGAAAGAAAAAGCAAAATTAAACTGTAGGCAGGATTTAGGAACAGATTTCTTGTCTAGGCAAATCATTCTAATATCTTTTCACTAGCAGTTTAAATCCTTATATCCAGCATAGTATTTGAGGACAACTGTTACTGATATATCTTTTGGAGATGAGGAACTTATCACAAGGACAGGATACGACCTCAGAAAGGAAGTCTGGAATTGAAGCCATATCTCTTTCAACACAAAAAGATGTTTTTAACCATATGACTTCCCTTTCTCCCACAGGCTTTCTTTAAGTTCATTAGCAGAATCAGGAACTAGCCACTTGTGAGGCAGAGCATACCCAGACTAGATTGATTGACCACTGGTCTAATTACGTATGTAATCAAAAGGAGATGGGAGAACAATGCAAAGAGAAATATGGGAACTGGAGAATTTGTTACTAGAAAGTGAGTAGAGTATGATTTGAGGGCTAAGAAAAGATCAGAGAGCTGTGAGAGTAACTGGTTCAATAAGAAAGAAAGGATTAGTAAGTTCAGAAGAAGAAACAATCAGTAAAATACCAATAAAAGAAGCCATATACATCCTTGAGGGTATTTGAGATGTTGAAACAAGAGATCAGTATATAGACAAGTAAGCAGCATTACTGACAGAAAAGAATAAAAAGAAAAGCGGGGGGGGGGGGGGGGGGAAAGACTTGGAGGAGCTACTAACTGTTTTCCTTGAGTAAAATAGTAATTGAAAGCAAGAGTTCAGTATTCAGTCAGAAGTTAAAGTAGTTGACTCCAGAGATTCACAGTCTTGTTTTTTTACCTAAAAGTGTTAATTGGTAAAAATATTTTCTAGAACAGTAGCTTTAAATCAAAGGATGTAAAATATTCACAGGGCACTAATACAAAATTCCAGGAGCTGTTGTCTTCATATCACAAATCTAGACCAAAATGTCACAGCATTCTGATACGTAGGGACAGAAATGCAACATATATTATGGAGAGATGTTCAAGCACAACAGCTCCAAGACTGGATGATTTTAGGAGTGACTTCTTGCAAACAAATTACAAGACCAAAATTATTCAAGAAATATACTTTGTGTTTTGCACTGATTTCCTGCCATTAACTACAGAGAGATTTGGATTAGATCCTGGATGAAATAATCGGAATCTCTTTGCTAGTAACTCCTGAACAAAGAAATGAGATACAATTCATGAGATCACTTGTTACAAATTATTCACCCAAACCTACTTAAAATCTAATAAGGCACCCTTAAATCAGCACTAGACTTATTTAACTTGAGACCTGAATTTAGATGACTTGCAAGTTTCTCTAATGTTCAACTTCATTAGAAAGCAGGGTGATAATGAAAATGGACTGGTGATGAAAATTCTCTTTTTTTTCTTTATCTCAGTTATCTGATGGATAAAATGCTCCCTGATTGCTTTGAATAAATAAAAAGAAAGATGGGAACTGGGTAATGGTTTGCTGAATGTGAAGCATAGAGGCAAGCCGTATGTCACATCTGCACTGGTTGAAGTGACCACTAAAGGGCACTCAGACTGCACCTTTATCCGAAACTTGCAATAATTACAGGCAGGAGTCAAAGAGCTTCAAAGCAACCTATGGAGGAAGAAAGCAATGTTAGATAACACATTGGAGACAGGGAAAATGAGAGACAAAATGAATTGCTAAAGGTTGCCTTGAGAAAACAGAAATAGGGCAGTAATCAAAACTGCAACTTTCTTCCAAAAAACCCAAACAACTTCCCTTCAAGCCAATTGGTATGAAATCTAACCTAGACCTGGACTGTGGTGAGAAGAGGCTTAAAAGTTCATCCTTGGTGCCTTGGTACCTTCACTCCTTTCTGCAATATATTTTTCTATATGTGGGTACTTGTAAAGGGAAAGAAGGGGGTACTTGCTCGCTGGGTGCTTGCTTGAATGGCTTGAAGGCATTTGTAAAAGTTTCCTGAAAAAATTAATATTGAAGCTTCCAGCTGCCGTAGCTCTTTCTATTTCCTTGTTCAAGAGTTGTGCCAGAAAACTAACTGCACCGTCCCCTTCAAAAGCAGGTGCAACCGCCTGACAGTAATCCAATAAAAATCCTATTAGCTGTGTCTCCATGACACTCGTGGTATCCATGGGACCCACAATATCTTTAATGCAGACAATAAATCCAGACCATTTCCTCCTTCAATTGCTCCCAATATGGCTCCACTCCTAGCACTGTTCAGCTAACCTTTTGTTGCTACATTTTCTCATGAATGCTGAATCACTCTCTAATCTTTACAATGAAACAAGTGGAGTCCCCACTAAGTGAAACACATCAGTTAGGTTTAGTTATCCAAGCGCAATTGCATCCAGGTGCATTGCTGTGGATTGCAACCAGCAGAGACCCAGCACTGAGAGAGTTGTAAAAATATCAGTTCAGTGTCTTCAAAGCTTAGGAAAGGCTTTGTGGCAATTACTGTCTGACCAAAACATCCCAGATTAACCCCAAAGTGGCCAGAGAAGAGAGTGCATCACTAGGTTAAAAGGACATTGATGTGAGGATAAAAAGCATACAGTGAGTTAAAACAAAATGATGTGAAATTGAAGCCAGGAGAGCAGGTTAACCAAAGATGCTGTAAACAACAGCAAAACACAGACAAACACAAAAAGGAGGTGATTTGACAATACCTAGACTTCTTGTACGTCTTAGGAGCTGCGGATGCTCATGGAGATTCTCTGAATTACAGCTTTGTTAATCACAGTGGCTGAATCCAACCCATGAAGTTAACTACTTGTAAGAGGATCAGGGACGGTTCAGCATTGCTAAATAGAAAGGAAATTTATGGATTGAACCACCACCCCTTGGTAATCCAGCTACCTATGCATGGCCATTCTCAAGATAAGATTCACCTCCTTTGCTAACAGAGCAGTCCCATCAAGCATAGCCCAAAGACATCACATAGTTCAGAACACCACTGGCTTTCCTCATTTCTAAATCCTTGGGTTATCTGCCTGGCAGCTGTAGGGCAAGGAGATTGGTGAGAGGCAGAGCCTGCCATCCTTAAAGACCATGAGATCTTCCAGAGGCTGCTCTTTCAGCACAGCAAATGGTTACCTTTCATCCCAGCAGATCTTAAGGACACAGCATCTAAAGATTTGCTGTGATGAAAAGTCAAATTGCAGTTATTTACAGTCTCTTCCCAACTTCTCAGAAAGTCTAAAGTGAAGAGTTTTGAGGGAATGGGTTTGATCTCCGTGAATATACGAATGCTCACTCTGTAGAATAAGCAAGTTTTAATGTAATAAAAGAACTGACAAGTGACCGTGAATGACTAAGCTAAAGGACAGGAATACACATAGATATGTTATTTAAAATTCTGTGCACTTTGTTGTGATTTAGACTACCTCTTTAATTAGTTTTTACAGCTGGCTGGTTAGAATTGCACATTGTTTATAGACCTATTTCTGTGCAGGTTTTGTCATATGATCCAATTTTGAGAGGAACTAAATAACTTTAGTGCTCTCATTCCAGTACAATTACAGCAGTGGCCAATGCTAGCACAACTGCCTGTGAGTGAAGAAAGAGTGGAGGACTTCCTTCTGGTGTGGATGTATATTCTCCCTAACAACCTCCCTGGTGCAATAAGTTATAATGCTTATCACATATGGCCAGTGAAGTTGTCTCTGTGTGACTGTACATGCATAAGCAGTGAATATTCTTGCAGCAAGGATGCCTTGTAGCTTCCTACCCTGCTGTCATCTAAAACAGAGTGAAGAACCTGCAACAAGGAGATCATAAGCCTGCTTGAAAATGAGCGAAGAGCTGGTCTTGTTGGCTGGCTCATCTGTTCTACTGAACACATACCTGTGCTTAGAGTGCAAATGAGATAGACATTGCAGCTTGCGAAAACCAAGTCTTACCCAGATTCTGAAAGTCAATGTGACTATTGGTATTTGTCAAGTCAATGTGCCTGGCTGCAAGATGGACCAACTTGCTGGTTTGTGAACTGAATTAATAAAAAATAAAAATAAAGTGGATTTTAATTTAAAACTTACAAGTAATTTGCACAGGAGTTCAAAATTAGGGTTACACAGAAGACTTGAGCTTTAGTGCTTAGTAAGTTTAGCATGATGATTATTACAGCATTAGCAACAGTCATTTAATGTACTGTTTAATGCTGTAGTAACTAGTGGACTAGGTGCTCTCTAAGCATATAAGGGGACAGTCTCCAGCCCAAGGGACTTTATAAGTCAGAACAGACAGTCAGGGGGACTGAAGAGGAAAAGGGATGCCAAAAGGCTTAGGTGGGTGCAAAGATTCCCACAGTGCTAGAAGTGCTAGAAGACATGGGAAGAGAAGACAATATCAGACATTCTTGGCCACAAAGACCATGTTTCTCATATTGCCAACAATCACCTCAGAAAATCCTTTGCAAGGATATGAAGGGTTCCACTTAAAACAAAGTTGTTTCCTGCCCATCCTATTAGGAGGTTACTCCTGAACTCCTCTTCTTATCTATAGCTCCTGTTGTTTCCAGCCCAATTTTATTTGCAGTCACCTCATACACATTTCTTGTGTAACTGCTGCCCTTTCAGTTCTCCTTCTTTGCTCCTTAGAGACTGCAACCATTTCCCTCGCTGCCTTTGTTTTGCTGTGCTAAACAGTCATATGAGCTTTCATCTCCACTCATTAGGTAGTTCCTCTTCCAGTGACAGCTCCTCCAGTCCTTTCACTAGTCCTGAACCCTGTCTCTGGATCACTTTCAGACTAGAAAGCCTCTCTTGTTCATGGGTAGCCAGAAGTGTATACTCCACTGCAGACTGGGCTACACTAGCATCTCAAACTTACTACAGTCTAGTTGTGCCTTTTCTGGGATTCATCTCAGCTTTTAGGGAAGGTATCTCCTTGGTCCTCTAGCTACAGCATACTCTCTAAATATTGGGGAGGTTAGAAGAAAATGGAGGAATTTGTAGTGGAAGCTAGGCTAATGGGATGTCAAAGCCCAAGAGAGAAACGGTTTCACTTTTTACCATCTTTGCAGATAATAATATATTATCGGTGAAACCCAGAAGACAGCTGAGGAGGTAAGAGGCTAAGCCTCTGGCAGCCAGCTGAGTAGCACAGTTGGGCATCTTCATACTGAAAGAGGAAATGATTTATTGTTTCCTGCCTGCCTCTCATTAACATGTCCAGACTCATCCCCTGTGTGTGTGTGCATGTGTGCATGTGTGTCAATGACCTCTCAAAGAAGGCACTGATGAAACATTTTTGTTTTGCTTAATATTAAAAATCCAGCAGCGCTTTGAGGCCATCCGATGATTTAAGCAGTCCCCACTCCTGGCTGTCCTCCCTGCCTTTCTACCAGAGGTTGCTACTAGAGCACCAGTGAGGCTCTAAGACAATAAAGTGGGCAGTGTGTCTTGTCTTCAGCCGCCTGGCATGCTAACACAAAACAGAAATGCATGAAATCAGCAGCTGAGCTGTGGAGACACTCACTGTTCAGCCATTTCTCCTGAGGGGATGGTAACCAGTGGGTTGAAAATTTATGGACAGTCTCCACATATCAGTCAAAAACATTATGTAAGAGCAGTGTTTGGTCAAGGTTTGTGCAATAGGGGCCGTTTTCCTGCTGTCTTAACAATACAGAGCGACACATGGGTACATGATAGGGTTTTTTCCTCTATAGTTACTGTGTGAAGTCCTTTGAGAAACTTGGGGATGAAAAGGATTTTAAAAATGTAAAATATTTTTACTAAGATACATGTGCAGAAATTAATTCCATTCATGTCTTCCCATCCTGCACATACATCAGCAATACCTTAATGCTGACATCTTTAATACAGTGCTTAATTAGGTATACATTTAAAAAAAAAAAAACTCTTTGTTTATCAAACTTTGCAAAAGTCATAAGATAATAATCAAATGTCAGTTTCTGACAATTTACACTCCCATCATCAATGATCCTGATGACTTTTGAAGTCTGTAGATCTTTCCCTTTCATAGCTGGCTTCTCACAATCCCATTTTTTCCCAGGAATGAATATCCCCAGCAAGACATTTCCTCAAACACCTTGCCAAATATTCTTCCATACCGGTTTTTATTAGTATTTTGATTCCCTTGGGCTTCATATAATCCCAAGATACACAATATCCTGAGTCAAGTGAGTAATTTGTCACTAAACTCATCTCTCTCATATTGTTCATATCCCCACTTATGCTTTCTGGCATTCAAACAATGAAATATTTGTGCTCTTGTGTTCTGCTTGCACTGAAATGTTGTTTCCTATTGCTGTCCTCATCTGTACTTGGACGACAGAAAGATGAGAAGCAACTGAATTAGTAAGCACAATCAGAAGTTGTAGGAGGTCAAGTATTTTTATCTCCGGAATAAAAGAGGGTTTCATTGTTTAGCCATTAGTTATTATGTTTTAACTTCTCAGGGAAGACCAAGATCATCAAGACCCCTAGTTAACACCTCTGGGTATTCAAGGGCCCTCTCAAATAATGCCCACATCGTCTTCCTCTTGGCAGTTCAGTGCTGGCCTCCCAACAAAACGCTGTGGGATGGAGCTCTACTTAACTAGGGTTGACACCTTCATTCAAAACATCTCTGGGGCAGCGGTGGATCATCCAGAGAAGATTAATTGTTTAAGGACTCACTTCAGAGTGGAAAAACATTGGTGGAATGCCTCCTCTGACAGAGGGCAGTCAAACTCATAGAAGTCATGAAAACAACTGAGAGAAAGATTATTTTCACTTTTATTTGCTCAGGGTGTTTCTGCTGACTCCCTCCCACAGCCAAACACATTTTGGTCACTTTACTTTTACCACTGTATTATTCTCTTCCTTTGACATCCATCTAATTTAAATCCCACCATGTGGATGTTTGAAGCCCCTGGATCCATCCTGCTTCATAATGCAAATTCTTATAGCTTGGTACATACACACAGTCAGGTCTGGGACATCTGTTCTGTCCTCTGCCTATTCAGAGTGGAGGGTCTACATCTGGCAGTCAGGGCATAAGAACATAGTATAATAATGTTAGCATGGCTATAATAAGTCAAACTAAAGGGTCATCTAGCCCACTATATTATCCACACTAGTATTAATAGCAGATGCTTAGGAAAGGAATTTATATCTGAGTAAGGAGGTAGAAGAATAGGATCCGTCACTTCGTATATCCTCCTATTTCCACTATCTTATGGACTGTACAAGCAGCAGCTTGTTTCTCAAAAACTATATTTGATAATTACTATCTGACCTCCACAACATGTTCCAGCAATGAGTTAATAGCTTAACAATGTATTTTATTACAAAATAATTCTTCCCACTGGCTTTAAACCTACAGCCTTACAATTACATTCGGTGCCCTCTGATAGTTATTTTTTTAACTGTGAAAAAGCCTAATTATTATTTACTACGTATTTTCCCCATAACATTCAAGATTTCATGGATATTAGTCACAGCCCACCATCCACCCAATTTTCTAATTTTAAAACTATTAAGACCACAGTCTAGCATCTCCTCAAATGGAAGTCAGTCTGCACCTCTGTTCCTTTGCACTATTATTCTTTTATACCTCTTCTAAGAGTAATTCCAAATGTAAACAATCCATGGATTTATACAATAACATACTGTTTTTTCTATCCTTTTTTTCTAGTAACTTCTGGTATTTTATTCACATTTTTGACTGCTTCTGAACATGAGGTGATATTGTCAGTGATGTTCAACAGTGACTCCAAGATCTTTCTGCTGAGTGGTAATTCATCTTCGTGCTTGTGCTATATAGACTCTTTTTTTTTTTCTCCAAATGCATGTACTTCTAATTTATCAACAAGAAGAGTGGTTCAGCTTGGCACATGAAAGTTTCTGATTGTGGAGAGGCGTTCTAGCCAAAATGCTTCTCAGTGACCAGAAATATTTCTGCAGCTGAGCATAACATTCCTCATTGTTCTAGCTGAAGCACTGCATAATTAACCAAAATGTAAACCCTATGCAGTTTTTCAAATTTCAGTGTATTCAAGCTGTTGTTGATCTTGTTAGCTGTTTTCCCAAGGTCGTTAAAATGTTGTAGTGGGAAGGAAATGTCCAATAGAACCTAGAATTCTCCTTTTAATCTCATTGTTTAAACAGCACCCAGCAGCCCTCTCTCTCTGCTTTTGGACAAAAACCAAAATCTGTGGTAATTCCTTTGGTTAAGTGTTCACAATTATGTTGTCCATTAGATACAGTTTTCAAGGTCTTTTTGAGACCTGCTGTGAGCTTCAGCAGAAGTATATGAACATATGCTCAGATTTTCCAGAAGACATTTTATTTGCATTTGGAAATCCTTTGTATGGAATTCCATAGAGAAATACTCCCTCATTTCATTAAAAATAGGGGGGGAACCATCAGCCTTCTGAAGGAATTCCTTTACCTCTCTCTCCTTTGCATGCCTGACCTGAAGCCCAGTAGAAGGTCCTCTAAACCAGCCCTTGATCCCATAGACATGCTGTGCCCCTATATGTGACCAGAACTGCTTCTGCCATACCAGAGCAATAATATTTGCTTTCTGAGCATCATCCTGAGGCAGAGCTTTGAATGAGAAGCTGCTCATTGAATATGAGGAGATCACTACAGAGAAGTCATCTGAAAGAAATGGATCCCATTGACTGAAGGTTAAAAGGGGTCTGATTACATTCCTTGATACGCTTTAAACATACAAGCTGCAAAGCTATCCAGCAGGGATATTTTCCTCCGTTGCATTAACTGTTCCTCTCAGAGGGTGAACTTGACACAGCAATTCAAGCATTCATCACTTTCCAACAGGTTACTCCTGTGCATTCTTAATGAACCCACATTTACCTTTCAAAAGAGATGTTTGATCACTCTAAACACCACAGGAAACTACTGGCAAATAAAAATTGTGGTGCAATTCCTGTCTCCTGACTGAAGACATCTGTAGCATGAATATCCATCTGTACTAGTTATCTAGGTTCCCATTATAGACAAAGGAAACCTAACACTATCATCAACAGTGTTTAGGGGCAAATTCCTCTGACCCCATTTAGACATCTGATTTATGATGAGATGAATTACATTGTCAACTCCATATTGAGTCCATAGAGTGACTAGATCTCCATGAAGTATAATGGGAGCCCATACTCCGAACTCAGATGGACACACCTACATGGTAGACACCTCGAGGCAGGTCATCTCCCAGCACAGTCTCATCTCCTGGGAAAACAAGACTGTGAGGACCACGCCCTGATTTAAGGATGGGAAGTTCTGACCTTCAGTCCTGAAGGCAAGACACAGGAGGGGATAAGCAGAGATGAGACTGAGGTTTGTCCCCCTCTGTCCCTGTGAGATATAGCATTTCATCGGCTCTGTAACAAGCACATCACTGGCAATCCCCACTTTTAACAAATGCCTAAGTAAAAGGACCGATCACACAGCAGGCTTGATGTGTGGCTGAGTACAGACCACAGGTACACTAAGGAGCCAAGGCCTCCCTCTGAGGAATCCCTGCTTTCCTAAAGTTGGCTCTAGAAAGGTTTATTTTAACCACCAGCCAATAGCAATAGTAGTTTGAATTATTTGGACATACATGTGTATTTAAGGGATTTCTGCAACAAGTATAAACTATGAAATGATTTATACAACAAATGGAACCAGCCAGATGTATATTTCCCCTGTTTATCCAATTTACTCACTGTTCCCTGAAATTTATTAATAATCAAGTCCTATTCCTTTCCCTCTTCCCATATGCCCCATTACTAACAAATAATGAGACTTTAATACTTTAATTAATAACTTCTGGTAAGTCATTTATCATAACATTAAATAGCATAAAGAGCTAATTAAGCTGCTCAGTGAAATTCCACTCTGACAGATGCCTACCTGTTCGTATGTAAGTCACCTAAATTCTTAAGAAATTGCTAAGCCTCTAAAACATTTTCCCTTAAACAGCAGTCCTGTTCTGTTTTTTTTTGTTTTTTTTTTTCTTTTTCTTCTTTTCAAGAATGCTGCAGTCATAAATAAAGCTGAATGAGCTCAGGAGAAAGCAACTGCTGAGCAAATTAGCTTTTGTAAAATAAAAATGCTATGCAACCTTTTCCTTCAGAACACAGTGTCAGATTCAGCTTCAAACACCAGGAAGTGAAATTTGGCAGCATCCTTATGGTGCTCTATTTAAAATAAGTTCAATTTGTGGGCAGATTTGTAAGCCAGAATCTCAAAACTTCAGCTTTATTAAGGTGCTTCTTTATTGCCTTTTCTTTTAACCTGAAATGCTTTTTACCCCATTCAAAACTAACAAACTCGGGCAGGAATCCTATGCAATTCTTCCTATTACCATACCAAAGCAATCCCTCCTGCTTCATAGCTTAAGCTAATCTTCAAGTATTTGGAGTTAAGGAGGAAATATTCCTCACGGCTAGTGCTATCAGAACTACCTCATGTGGGATTCTTCTCCTTTCCTCCTAAATATATCTTATTTGGGTCACTTTGGTCAGGACAAGACCCTGTGAGGAACAGTTGTTATGTTCTTTAGAATGCTTTATATCTCCTGAGAACAAGAATAACAAAAGACTTTTTCCTACAATTTATTTTTTAAGAAAATTGTACCTAAATTTTCCAGTCAGTGGAAGTAACTGTAATGTATTAGGGTTGGAAGCTGATAAAATGATGACTACTGTGAGAATTACAGTGGGCTCTTTCCCAGCTCAACCACATTCTGGGCTCTCCATAAAGACTTTCTATTGATTTTCCTGGGAATTAGTTTAGTCCCTAGCTGGCTCATTTCTTTAACATAGAAATTAAAAAGTATTCCTGAACAAGATATGAAGATCAAGTGGTCATTTTCTTAACTTGGACTATCAAGCATTTTCAGTAAGGTGCCTATCTTTGTTGCAAATTTCAGAATTGAGTAGTTAAAAGACACTTATTTGAGTCAGTTCTTCAATGACACTATAAGTAAATCTTGCCCAAACATCAACAAAGTTCCAGATGTATAAGCTGGAATATATCTGACCAAATTTAGGTATCTATGATGGAATTCACCACTTAATTTCATGTGTCTACAGTGTTGATATTTGTATTGGAAGTAGTCACCATGGGCTTCCGTTCTTGTCAGTAGAGATCTAATCAGCATAGGTTTAGTCCACTCATCTGCCCGTGCAGATGACTACTTTAGAGTGAGTCGAATCATGCCCTCTATTCCATTGACTAGAAAGAGAGTGAAGGGTGGTTGGCTAGTGCAGTGTTGAAGACACCTTGCTTGTAAATACCCTCATTTAATCAGATGAAACTCATTGCTGCACTATGGATGTCATGCCAGGTTCCCTTTGCAGCCAGTGGAGAGAAACAGACACTTTTAAGATGCAATTCATCAAATCCTGAAGTGGACATTTAAAGTAGGTCAGATTGATCAGGCTTTAAAATTACCTGTTTCTCTTGGTTGACTGCAGAGGAGCCTGAGGAAACTAGCTCAGTTGCTAACACCTACAGTTTAGAGATCTGAAGCTGAAAGAAATCTCTTTTCTGAGGAAGTGGCACTAGGGTAGCTCTGCAGTTTCTTCTGGTCCTTGCTAAGGCAGTCTCAGCCTTGTTACCTGGCAGACCGTTTGTGACATATAGCCGTATCTCCTCTGCTCTGCATGACTGGTGAATCCATCTGCATAAGAGGAAGGACTCAAGTTTTTCCTTCAACACCATGTACAGAGGCAAGTGGGAGCCTTCCAGCTGATTCTCGCTTCACAAGTTCTCAGCTGTCTTTACTTGGCTGAGGAACACGGGTCTGGGAGTGACCTCCTGCCTATCATATGTCACATATCTTTTAAACTATGACATTTTGTGGCTGCATGACAAGGGCCATGCTGTTGCCATGCTCTCAGTGGCTGTACACATGAGGGCCATCCAGGGAATGTGGGTCCTGGACCTGTAAACTCCACCACTGGGGAAAAAATCACATACTCTTCTGTGTGTCTTCAATTTTCTTCCCCATTTTTTAAAACATTAAAAGGAAAAGGACAGAATTAAATGACTATTTCTCAACCTTTGAAAAAGGTGGTTGACAGTTTCAAGCCCTATTACATAGAAGGCTGGAAAAGTTGAGAGTTTAAGGTTCAGTTCTGATCTTAAAAACTGTTATTCTCTGGTTCAGTCAGAACTATATGAAAACTCAGATTGATTCTCACTATTCTCATTATTCTCATTATTCAAGTAATGCAGAATTTAATTTTTAACACACTATACATGCTTTGTTACCACCATAATGCTATTCAATATGATTGATCTTATTATTGTGAGAATTACTTTTTGGTCAAGATGTGCTACAAAAGTAGCCAGGTCTGAGATCTCTATTTTCCTCCAGCCCTCATATTTCTTATATACCGAATTGCACTTTAAAACACCAAAAATCTGAAATCTGCAAAGTCCTGTCACAACTTTTAAAAGAATAACTTACCGCTAGAGCTCAAAAAAAGGGGAGGAGGAAGCAGGGCCAGGGGAGTGGGAGGAAAACTGACCTTGGGGGAAAAAAAACCAGTTTGATTGAAAACAGGCTTCAAAATTGTCTGGGGAACACCTTCCTCCTTTTATTTTTGGTGAGCAGGATCACAAGAAATCAAAACAAAAACAAAAAAGCCCCTTTCCCTTCCTACGGAGAGAGCTCCTGACTCTGCCGTATGCTTTGACAGCCGACCGTCTCTGTTTGATGGGGCTCGTCATCACTGAACCTCCAAATTAGCTGGAAACACATCCCTGTGTTTTGACTGGAGCCAGATTGATTCCTCTGCACTTGAAAAGACTGTGTTTCGCTTCCTGGCACCGCTGGACAGGTTGCAAATCATAAGCGCAGTAATTAGTGAGCCCGTTTCTGGATTTTAAGCATGCCAGGGAGGAGGGGTCAAGCACGGTGGGAGAGGGAGAGAACGAGGGGCAGGGAGGAGCGGGTAAAGACCAAAAGGATTTTGAGCAGAAAGTGTGACTGCTATCTGCCGCTGAGTGAACCTTAGATTTAATGTCACAGTATTATTACAGCGTGTTCGCTGCGCTGCTATGAAGCACGGCTTTATTTTCATTCCTTTCAGGGCTGGGGAAATGCACCAAGGTTTTTGAGGGGCTGACCCACATCTGTTCCCGTAGGGCTGTCGACGGCAATATAGTCTGTTTGGATTCTGCCTGTTACCTAAACAGGGAAAGACTTTCTTTGTGTCTCCTGGCCTTTGCAGCAAGAGGCAAAAGAAAAAGCTTCCGCACTCTCTCTGCGCGTCTGGCAATAGGAAATCATGCTCCATCTCGTGGCGCTTCTTATTTCGATGATGATTATGGGTTCGATTATGGGTTCAGACCACAATGGCAACGGTGGGCCTTTCTACTCTAATTACCACGCGCATACACTGCTCACCATACAGTATCGAATTTAGAGCACTTGGTTCGGTGTCACTCCTCCAGCCTTTCCCCACTGTCTGTCACAAGCCCAGGGAAGCTCCTCTATTTCTTATCGTCATTTACCTTGGTGCTCCATATTCAAGATTTGTCCAGGCTCCAGAAAGACTAAAAGCGCTCCCCAAAGATACAATTCTTTGCAGAGACCAGTGGTGGCTAGCCAACCCTTTTGCCCCCCTTTCTCTTATTCTTATTTAAAGACTGAAAGCCAATAGTCTAGCAGAAAAAAAAGAATCCTTATCTCAGAGAAGGATAACTGATAATTAGAAGAAGCTTTTAGCTCATGGATGGTTTGGGGGGGGGGATTTTTTTTTTCTCCCACTAACAAAGAACTCTTTATTTTAAAGAGAAGGAGCACTGAAAGGTTACTGAATGACTCCAGGGTAATCAGTGTCTATTTACACTAGCAACCCACATCAAGTCTGCAAGGCTTGTGAGCTGAACGGTAGTCCAGAGATCACTGTGTAAACTCCTCTCCCAGCTGTTCCCCAATAATATTGATGACTAAAAAACAGCTTTTTCCCCAAATGCAGAAGTCCTTTTCAGGAGGACTTTTAACCTTCTCTTCCAAGCTAGCATCTTGTCTGCAGTAGAAGACAAAAAACAGTCTCACAGGACCACTTATAAGGTTATACAATGGCTTCGGAGATTCCCGAAAGATTGTTATTACTGTATTTCACAGCACTTCATATCACGGTGACCTAGAAGCACAGATATTCACCTTTGACCCAGGCATGATAAGCGGCATAGACAGCATTCCTGTGATAGTTAAGGTGGAAGAATTATGACGGTGTGCGGAGAGCAAAAGAAGGGGTGGCCCCACTGTGATTTAGGATTTGTAAGCTCCTTATGATGAGAAGAATTCACAATGAAAGATGCTTTATCATCAGGAGCTAAATCTTCCTGACAATGCCAGCTTTGTGCAGCGGCAGAATGGGCTTCCTCAAGAATAAAACCAGCAGGATGTGTCCCCTTGGGATCCTAGTACTGGGGAGGAAAATCAATGGTTAGCACAAGAGCTCTTAATTTACACGCCAGGCAAGGAGCAGCAGCTGAAAGATTAAGATGATCTAAATGCCGACTTGCCTTTGTTTATCTAAAAATATGGTGTGCCCCGATTTAGTTAAATCAGGACGATGCTTTTGGTAGGGATGCTTGACCAGTGCCAGCGGGGCAAGCTAGTGCACTGAAGCCTGATTTCAAATAATAGAAGGAATTGCTCATAAACAGAGTAGCAGCAGGGGTAATTAAACTGGTGCATCACACACCTACACAAACCAGTGGAGGACCCTTTATATAAGCAGCTATGTTGTACCTACCTCTCAGGCTTCAAAGGAAAACATCTGAAAAGCAATTGCCTATATTTCCTGTGTAGTCTCTAAGCAGGTGCCTTTGAAAGCCCCCAGAGGAAGAAGCTAACCTAACTCAGGGCACCTCCCTTTCGTCAGACAAGACCTCCCTGCAGGAGACGAGCATGTGGAGTCACAGGTCTGAACTATCAAGTAAACTGTTACTTAAGGTGCAGAAATTCTCCTCCCTTATGAATAAGCATAGAAAATACTTAACAATTTTCACTTTCAGTTCATTTACAAAAGGCACAAAACAGTCCTTGATCCTGTGAAAGACACAGTGCCTTCTCTTAAAGAGGCTCTTAAGGAAACCATACTTTCCTTAATATACTCCACTGTGACACTAGAAATCAGTGGGCAATTGAAATACCTGTGTCTCGACTTCTCACTCTATAAAATTAGTGGAAAATTTTGTATTTGAGGTTTTTGACTCATGGTTCTGGTTCTGTGGGCAAGGGGAAAGCAGAGGACCTTGACACAGTCTCCCAGTATATCCTTATAGCCAAATTGCTGAGATATGGGCTGGACAAATGTACTCTGATGAGGATGGAAAATTAGCTGGACCATAGCTTATCACGTAGAGATCAGTGGTATGAAGTTCTGCTGGTGGTCAGTTGCCAGGGACATCCCGTAGAGGTCAATACTGGGTATAGTACTGTTCAGCATCTTTATTAAACTGGACAAGGGAATGGGGTGCCTTCTCAGCAACTTTGTGGACCATACTCAATTGTGGGGAGAGGCTGATGTGCTGGAGGGCAGGGCTGCAAATCAGAGGGACTTCAGCAGGCTGGAGAAATGGGCTGACAGAAACCTCCTGAAGTTCATCTAGGCAAGTGCCAAGTCCTGCATCTGGCGTGGGCTAACCCCATGCAGCAGGACAGGCTGGGGCTGACTGCAAAGAAAGCAGCTCCGCAGAAAAGGGCCTGGAGATCCTGGGGAGAGGCTGAACAGGTCAGCAGCGCTTGCAGCAACGGCGGCGGGCTGCATACTGAGCCGTGCTAGCAATGGCATCGTCAGCAGGGTGAGGGAAGCAATTCATCCCCTCTATTTTGCTCTCGTGAGACTGCATCCAGAGGGTGGTGTCCCATATTGAAACAGGGACTCAGAGAGGCTGTGGGACCTCCATCCTTAGAGATGTTCAAAACTTTATTGATCACAGCCATGAGCAATGTGACCTAGTAGAGCTTGCTTTGAGCAGGGGATGGGACTAGTCTCTCAGAGGTCCCTTCCAACATGAACTATGCTATGATTTTATTAAAAGGTAACCTTTCAACTGGTAAGAAGGCCCTGTGTGGACAACCTCTTCCCCCATCCAGACCACTAGTTCTCATTTTATCTAGTTAGGTACTTGCTGTCTGAACAGCTTCTGCCCTTTCAGAACATACATTAGAATAATTATCCCCGAGGTACTATGCGGCTAGAAGTAACAATTAATGTGAATAAAGGTTGTTGAGTCACAGGCAAGGCTTCCTCCATCAATGCAATGTATAATGTGTTACGAGTCTCTGCATTTTATCAGGAAACAGATTGTATCTGTATGGTGATTATTGTAACTGATGGTGGTAATACATATTGCATAGGAATTTAAGCAGGCCATATGTATAATTACACCTGTGATAATTTCCTGTCATGAGCGTAAGGCCTTATTACCTTCAAAATACAGCATAACACTGGCTGTCAAGAATGGTTACAGTTAGCAGGCTGACACCTCAGCTCTCTGTGGTTTGTATGGTAAACCAGTCTTGAGCAACTACATATTTAACTTCTTTGGGTTCAGCACTTTCCCCTGTTCAGTCCCCAAAATCCTCTGGGTGCTTCCCCCTTCCCATTCCACCTGCACCCAAACTCAGGACCCCTTGTGCTGGACGAAGACACAAACCCTAAGCAGAACAGCCACAGGTCAGATTTACTCAGCTGGGTTTATTTACCTTACTTGTAGCTGTCTTGAACTTCACCCTAACCTGTTTCTTTTATCTGTACTTCATCCTAACGAACTGGAGGAAATGGTCGACCCCACTTACTGGATGTTTGATTATAACCCAACAAATAAATACTGCAGTTCATGCCACTTAAGAAAATTTAAAATAAAACCTTAGGGTACCTGTCACATCAATAGTCCATGATGGCATGGTATCTGGCATGTCAGTGCCCTGGAAACAGATATGTCCAAAGACAGGCAACAGTTTTCTACACAGCTTGAGCTCCATTCTTGTCTTTTTTTGTTGCTAGAGACCTGTTTCAAACCCTTCTGCAGGACACTACTGGCTAGGTAATATATTGGTTAATAGACTTGTTCTTATGGAAGAGCTGGGTTTCACTGTGCAGTCAGGCTGCAGGAGAACACAGGAGCACATGAGCTTTCTGCCATCTTCGAGGTCACTTGTGCTGTGCCAGTCTCTAGTAGTGCCCATTCATGAAAACTGGGTGAGCAGAGGAGGCACGATGAAAGCAATAGCGTTTAGTGATATGAAATAGCTTGTTGGATGTCAAGTACATTTGTGCTTGGGGGGGGGGGGGGGGAGAACAGACAGTTCTGGAGATATGTAACACATCCAAGGGCTGATTTTCTCACAGATTGTCCATGCAGACAGATGCTTTTTGTATAACAGACAGCAGGAGAACGGGGTAGTGGAGACAAACTGGATGGTGGAGGAAAGGGAGGAGCTTTAGTAGGACATAGAGCTACATACAGCAATGTCCTCCTAGAGGAGTAATAGGATGTATGGCATACCAAGATCTATTATTTGTTTAATTCTACTATTAGAATTCAAGGGACACAGGGACAGTGCTTACTGCTGTGTCTAGAAAGTGACCACTGTATTTCAAGACACACTGAGGAATAGAAAATAGTAACTTCAAACATATCAGATAAAATAAGAATTTATAAATAAAAACATTCTAGTAGGACTCATTGGAAAGCAGAATTTCCATTATATGTGTAGTTCCAAACACTGTAAAAATCTTTTTTCTCCCTGTTCTGAGTCACACTAAAAATTGTAAAATTAAAATGAACCAGGCATCAAAAAATATTTTAGATGGAACCACAAAATCAATCATTTTTGATAAGGTAAAATACTGTATTTGCCTTCAGTATTCTACTCTTACTTTTATATACATATGGATATATAGAGATATGCATATATAGAGATATGCATATAAATATACACACACACAATATACCATTAAATTCTGCTAAAACATTTTTATTTTTAAGCAGTCAAAACCTGTTTAGGGAAAAAAGTCAATGGAAAATATTTCTATCTTCTTGAAATGAAAAGTTTTGCCTGACTGCAATAACTTCAATTGAGGTCTTTTACCTTTCCCAGCTCAATATGTTGTGGACTTTCAGCCAACCCCTGGAATATTTTTATCACTTTTTATGAAATTGTATTTTCCAGGAGACACTGTTCAGTTAAGAAACTGACTGAGAGCTGAAAAACTAGGTGGCAGGAATACAGTCATGAAAAGAGTGAAATCATGAAAGCTGAACATCTGTATTTTTATTGGAATGGAGGCCTTTCCTACATAACTCAGCCCTATTCACTTGGGTAGACTCCTATAGATACATTTGGGATCCTCTTTTCTAGGGGTCTAGAGTTTCAGATGCACAGCGCCTTCCTGGATTGGACTCAGAGGATCAGGTTCATTTCTGGTACACGTGCAAACCTGAGCATGTGTTTGTGCAGCTGGGTCCCACTCACCTCCCCAGCCAGGCACCAAGATCCCTTTTTTCACTGATGTCAACAACTCTTTTCAGCGGCTTCCCCAGGAGTTAGAGGGGTCCTTTGGTTCATCCACAGCATCCAGGTCTCTTATATTCAAAAGTGTATACAAACAGCTCATGGAGTTGTGCAAATGCGTCTGCATCTATTCAAGGCAGGCTTGTCCGTTCAAGATGAATACACACTTTTTATTCATTGATTATTTAATTATCCTCAGATTGTTTTTTCTTTATTAAAACATTAACTTTGACAGGGACATTATCGCATAAATAATTGCATAATTTAAATATTCACATTGTTTAAACCCACTGAAAAAAGACTGAGCTAGAAACTGATTATTTGCTATAATTTCCCTATCAAATTGCTGGAAAGTTTTTTTTTTTTTTTTAAGTTAACATAATGTTGTTATAAAGATGGACCTGAGCCATAAACCTTAGCTATCAGAGCAGATCTGAATCCCATCATCTGTAAAGTCTGAGGTTTTCAGATTCTTCTTTTTTTAATCCAAGCCACATCAGATCTGTTTAAATCCAGCATTGTATATTAATATGAACTTTTTCCAAGGTCAGGACAGAGAGAAGAGATTTTATATTCTAATACCTAATTCTAATACCTAGAAAAGCCTAGATAAGGTTTTCAGCTGTGAAGTAGCCTTTGAATGAAAGTATATTTTTAAGTGCCAGTAAATTTAGTAAATAGCTCGATACAGAGTCTTAAAAGTAAGATTTCTATTAAGTCGTAGAACAAGCACAAGACTGACAGCCAGCTCAAGCTGCTCCACACATATCTGCCTGTTTATCAGTTTTGAGGCCTATTTTAATTCGTACTGAAAACAGCAGCAATACACTCATTCAAGTCTGCTTTAGCAGCATCAAACTGTCCATAAGCAAGTGGTATGAGATTTACTGAAAAATCAGCCATTGATTTCCTTACCAGCCTGGCAGCGGAAGAAGTAGCCTCATAAACTGCAGACGCGCGTCAGAAACATTTGGCCATTCTACAGATATTGAACAGCCATCTGGTGTCAATGGCATTGCTGCATCAGTGACTTGGAATAAAGTGTATATCCGCATCAATACACAAGCCATTCTCATTCCTTCGACCTGTGAGCCATACATAAACTGTACATATAGAAATGCCAGCCTTAAGCATCCCTCACAAAATAGCTTTAACAATACTCTACCTCAATACCCACCACTTACCTTTATGACTCGGGCAAGAAAATAGACAACTTGGTGGTCCAAATAGCTGAAGAAACAACAAAAGAGCAAAAGACTGAGAAGCATGGGCAAACCTAACTAACCTTTGTCAGAGACAGTGGAATGAGGTTTTGTTAATATTGCAATTTGGAGGGGTTCTTTTCATCACTGTTTAAAAAAAATGGTATAACAGCCAATCAGAAACACAGTTAATCAGCTTTCAACAAGATATGTCATGAACTGAAAAATTAAATTAAGCTAAAATAACCCAAAATGACCTGTGTCAGTTCCCTGCTCACCTGCATTAAATTGCTTGTACACCCAAGAGCTGCAAGATCACAGCATTATAGAAAACAGAGCTGGCGGGAGCCTGAAGAATTTGTCCTGTCCAGTGTTTCTCAGCCTGTAGGATACGGACTGCTGAGTGTTTGGAAGGTGTCAGAAGAGGGTCTGCAAAATGACTGCAAAAATTCTTGTAGAAACATACATGAGAACAGCCCCAGAAACATAAGCAAGGAAAACAAGAAAAAGTGATGACTGAATATTCAATGTTTAACCCTCTTTTCTAATTTTGTCATAAGTAAAGCCTATCGGAGTAATACTGCAGAAAATGATCCTTGGATTTTGTTTTATTTTTTCAAAAAGATTGGTTGACCTGGGTTTAAAATATTTGGGAAATATTTAACTAGCCCATCCTCAACTCCAAATTTCCTAATTACAGGATCCCACCCAAAACTATTCTTTCTCCCCTCACCCACAACCCCAGAATGCTTCTGGTAATTCCTTCTATTAGTACTTATGAAGAGATCCTCAGAATAAAGTTACATCTTTCTTTTATGATTCTTGCACCAAAAGCTATACCCCCTTGAGCAAAAGCCACCACCTGTTTTTTCCATCATGGTCCTTTAGCCTTTACAAAAAAAATAACAGCAATGAAAATCATGATCCTCCACTTCAGGATCACCGTAATGACATGATTATTATCATGTATGAAATAGAAACTATCAAATACAGCAATGGATTTACAATACAGAATTAATACTTCTTGTTTTGCTCCCAAACTCATAATACCCACGTAAAAGTCAGGTACTGTAGACATACGCATAAAGCATATTCAAAATAAAGTATATGGCTGGTATTGTTGCTCACTCAGTGACGGGAAGACACATTCTCTTTGCATTTCTGCTATCTTCCAAAATGCCTTTGAAAGCAGAGATACAAATCTAAAATAATTAGAGGCTTTCCTGGCAAAACCATGTTTTAAATAAATAATTAGATGCCAGTGAGGAGACATCACTTCACAACTAGTAGATCAATGACCTTTGATTCAGGCTTCATTGAGGAAGGTCACATTATGTTAAGGAACAGTAACTGTGAGTATCTAATGAAAGCCACTGGTGTCTCACTGGTTGACTTGGCAGCTGTGAAAACATGGTGACATTGCAGCAGAAGGTGAGAGCCTGAGCTTGCACCCCCACAAAAACTTAGGTAGGCTTGTTCACATGAATATTTTATTGTTGACTTAACAGCATTACTCACAGGAGCAGCATTATTCATGTGCCTAAGAACTTAGGAACCACATTTTCTTACGCTAGCTCACATCTTCAGCCCACAGTTGCTCCTTGGTGTGCAATACTTCCAGCCTTGCTTTTGTTCTCTTTTATAAAATGCACAGACATATCAGTATTCACTTGAAAAACTCCCTGTATGAGAGCCAAATTTCAATGGACACGTCATTACCAGCCAACAGGGCCATGAGTGTGTTGGTAAGTAAACACAGAGCTAACCTTAACACAAAATAGGAAATTCTCCAATGAGGAAAGTCATCAGCCTCCCTAAGTGTCCGCAAAAGGCTGAAGTGAAATGGACTACATTTATGGCCATGTCTGTGCTGGTACATTCTCGGTAATGGAAGTGCTCAGTAATTACTTATGCTCAAGGTCTTGCTTTTTGATAGCGTCAACCTGTTTCTGTGGTTAGAAGCAGTTAGAAAGCCATCATAACCTGGCAGCCAGCGGCCTGTTACAAGGAAAGTTTGCCGTGATGGTATCTTCTGTGACTAGTCTATTAGGAGCTCTGTCAAAAAGGTGGTGAAATGCTTGGGGAAATTCATGTCAATTTTCCATTAATTTGGAACAGGCTGTTAAAATGCCTTAATGCTCAGAATAAGACTGCCAAAAGATGTACCTCCAGTGGATGCCATTAAGACAGATCAAATACTGCTTGTTACCAAAAGCCAGCACAAATCTTCCCATTGAATTTAATGGGCTGTAGATCAAAACCTTTCTGCAGTGTTTGCCATTTGAGCTACAGGAAGATATTGCACACACAGTTTCACCTTGAGAGGTACGGAGGATCTCTTTCTTCCCACCAGTACCAGCAAGACCACAAATCTCTCCTCTCTTCTCTCCCCTCAAGAAAAGGATGTGGAACAGCAGGGAAAGTCATATTACCAGAGCTAGCATTTCTCCTGTAATTCTCTTAGCTTCAGTGAGCTGATGAAAGTTTACAACAAACAAGCTCTGCTATTTCAGGCTACCTAACTGAAACAGGTATTGCACCAAAAAAAAACCAGAAAAAATCCTATAATGAATATATTAAAAACAAATCCCTGTGCTGATAGACATATTTCTATAAGCCTTACTCCATTTTCCATACAGATATGCACATTGTGTAAGTTATTATTTCCCCCATGATGTCTTGTGCATAGAAAATGCAAAGCTCAGGCATTAATAATAATCATAAAAACACCAAACCCAACAATAATAATAATTATGGAACCAATTCGACATGATGGCAGCAATAACTGGTTTTGAAACACTGAGTGTAACAGTCTTGTTTGTTTTATGAGCCTGCACACAGTGCTAGTCTTAAAAATAAGAAATGTTCTTTCCAGCTCAGATTTCATAAAGAAAAAAAATTACATCTTTAATTAAGATTTATGGTGTTCAATAGGACTCAGCAAGGATAGAAAAACTGCTTCAGAGTGTAAAAAATAACAGTTAAAAATAGGGAAATATGATTAAGTGCCTTTAATTCCTACCGCCTCCTTTACAGGGTTTCCGATGGCCTCAGGCAGAAATAGGCACTTATTGTCTTTAAAAAGGCATTATTCTTGGCATAAAATGTTTATGGATCAAGATGAAACTCGTTTTGAGAAATAATAATACTGGCATGAGTTGAAAGGACCTTGCCTTTGGAGGAGAAAAAAATTAAACATATATTTAGTTTAATGGAAAAATGTACTTAAAGAGAAACACTTTAAAAAAAGAGAGAATTTCATGATGAAAAATATGGTTTAGACATATAATACTTATGAGACCAGAGTGATTTGCATCTCAATAACATGAAGTTAAATTTAAAATCTCAGTTCAGCCCTAACATGGAGATAACGATGACCCTTAAAAGGAGAATAAGACTTTGCAAGGAGCACTATTAACTATTTCTAGGCAACTGTGTTGCCTGGGGTAGTGAAGAGCTTGGAAAAGTGGAATCCCTCAAGGGCTCACGCTCCTAAGCACTGGGCACTTACTTCTGAAGTTGAAAACACATGAAGCAGTGGTTGCTCAGTACTATGGACAAACAAATCCTTGGCTGATTCTTTGCAATCACAGTCTCAAGGGTATTGAAAGCTACAGCCAAAAAAGCGGTGAAAATACAGTATTGCATACAAGACCCCTTCTTTAAACCTTTCACACATCCCAGATGCACGAGCAAATTCTAGGCATAGACCAACCTGGCCGTAGGTGGCTCTGTTGCCCTGAGGGAAACACATGTGACCCCACGCACTGGCACCTTTGTCAAAGTTTGGAGCTACATCAGGCATTAATAACTCAGGCCTACAACCCCGCCTTATCTCTTGAGAAGGATAAAGAGCAACAAAAACTAGGATTTTTGCTGGTCCCTTGAGCCGGCAGCATTTAGTATCACAAGGAAACCTGTTCACTTGAATGTGATCGTTCACCCAGCTACATGCTGAAAGACTTGAACCTAAAACCTTGATTAAAGTACAGCTAACCTCAGCCAGAAAACATGGTTCAACATGATGAAACTAAGAAGACTGATGAGGCACTAACCAATTCCCTTTGATCTGGTTGAACCTTTGAACTGCAAGAGGTATTAAGATACCCTCTAACGTTTTACCTGGTTGCAGAAACTTGGTTAACTGTTTTGCAGTTGGGTAAGATGGCAACCTTGCTGCGAGTGGGTTTTCAGATTCAGTTATGGCTGTAATATAGATGGAGCCTCAGGGAAATGCAGAAAAATAAAATAGCAGCAAGCAGCATATTCTCTCCCATCTGGCAAAAGTGTGTTCCATTAAAAAGTGTTTCATGCAAGTAGTTAACATCTAACTTCATTGAAATGACACCATAAAATGCTAAGGAATAGACTACATTCTTTTATCACCTCTTTTCCTAACCAATAAAGGTGAAATACACTGGATGCTCAATTACTTCCTCCAGAAAAAAGAGGCAGCCTGAACGTTATTTTGTATCCGAAGAGCAAGACCCAAAGAAAGGGAATCCAATTCCTTGTGTAAGTGTCCCAAAGCCTTCAAAGCCTCAGCTGAGACCTCTGCTCGGTTTCCATAGGGGATCATGTGTAAAGTTATCAAGACCCACTATCGTTCAGCACTGCTCTGACAGGATTTCTAGAGAAGGCTGTCCTGAACGTGCCTCCTCCAGGGGACATCCTGGGAATATGCCTGATGGATAAACCTCTAACAAAAATTCATGGGTCAGGGATGTCTGAAACTTCACATCAGGTCTCCCTTTATTTGAAGCTACATGATCATGAAGCAAGGAGAAAAAAAAAAAAAAGAAAAATAAAACCAAAATCCTAATAAGGAAGAGCTCTGACCCATAGAGCAACCAGAATGTGCTATGCTTAGTAAGTGTAACTCATCTGAAGGACGACAGACACAAGGGCCATTCAAAACCCCCAGCAGCATCCTTGAGCATGATTATTGACTGAGCTACTGTTGGCTTTGAGTGAATGAGCAAATCTACTTCTTTCACCACTTTTCACCTTCATAGCAAGCCTCTGAGTAGGTCTCCAAATACCGACTTTAGTCTAGCCTGCAAAGGTACTTACTGAAAAGGTAATCCTAAAACTAATTTTCATTAAGTTCCTGAAATACTTTGTGGGTCTGTGCTGCTTGGCACCTAACCCTTACCAAGGTGACAACTTGATAGCTCATATTTACACTGAGACACTCATTTCTGGGTGAGGGAGAAAAAGGAAGTGGGTGTGTGTGTTTTCTTTTGTTCCGTAACCTCAGCATGATCACTGAACTAAACTTCCCGTATCGAAAGTAGGTGTGATACCGAGCGTTTGCGCAATCGGTTTGAACCACAGAAACAGATTTGGAGATTCCAAAGGAACTGAAGGGGCTTTTTTGCCTCTCAATGACACAGCAAGACAGATAGCTTCAGACACAGATCTGAGTGCTCTGTAGGGCTAGGCACCGCAAGCAGAAGATTAAACAGAGCTGATGCTTCATATCTCTGCCTCTGCAGCATATCCCATTTCATTTTCCGCATGATGCTTTATTACTTCCTTTCCCTCTGATTATGACTTAGAAATATTTAGAGGTGAGCTTTTAATTTTTTTTTCTTTCTTTAGTCTATCTAGTGAGCTCACAGGAGGCTTCAATAAAAACCAGAAGTACACAGCACAAGATCATTGCTATAAGCTAAAAATACAAGGGGACTACAAAACAGCCCAGCTCATGGGCTTCTGTGATCACACATCTGAGGCAGATCATTAGCATTTTAAGGAGTGGGTGATGCTCGCAGCCTCTCAGTTAAAGCATTGTAACATTAACTGACAGCTTGTGGGAATCAAGGCATTTTCCTTACATATGTAAAAATGAAAGTCATGTAATAGTTACAAATTCTGTACTCCAGGGGAAGTGGGCGACATTAGCAAAGGATAATCATATAGCTGAGACTAGGAGCTTTATTATGCTCTCCTTTTGGGCTGGCTTTTTTGGAGGCAGAAGTAGGGGCAAAAGCATTGCCATAAGCCTCCTTGTTGCCCCTTTCAAGCTAGAAGGGGCAGAGCTCAGGGCTGAGGTGGGAGCCAATTTGTTACCTATGACAAATGAGAGAGGGAATCAGGAGATAAAGATGCTAAAATCATGGTCACTTTGAAGTATCTGTAGTGCCACTCTGCACGTCTCCTGATAGGAAGGGAGGGTTCGAGAAAAAAAAAATCTTTTAGATAAGATGCAAATGTCATGCATTGGGAATGACACTGGAAAGTCAGGGGAGACACGCTGGGCCAAATCCATGCAAATTCCTGTATTTTTGCCAAGTTCATGTCAGTATGCATTTTGAACTTATGATTTTGTTTCTATGCAATAATGCATTTTTGAAGGACAGTGCTGCATTGTAGGTATTAGGGCTTATTGGGGGTGAATTCCTTTTTCACTTAAAGCTGGGATTCAGCTTCATCCTTCTGATATGAATAATATAGATTTACACCACATAATTGTGACAAAAAGATCATATTTATGCAGGTGGGATATACAGCTAAATCTGTGGTCGATTTATGAGTTCATGTGCGTGTACAAGAGGAACTTAAGACATATCTGAAGTCTGACTTTATTTTGGATTCTTTCTATTACCATATGGCTGCATCTAAACTTTGAAAATACTTAAGAATTCACAGCCAGTTCCCTTTAAATGAACACTCTGGGTGATTTACATTGTAATTAGAGAAAGCTACTAGTTACATTTTTTGTTTCACCTTCCCATTATATCCACATTTCCTTTCTCAGAGTGAACACTATTTTCAACGTCTTCATAGATATCACCATCATTTCATGAATATCTTTGCTGTCAGGTCACTCTCTACACTTACCCATATGTGACGAATGCTCAAACCAAATAATAGTAGGTAGAGGAGTGTTTCATATCTTCCTCTAATTTTTAAATGACTTATGTTCAGAACCAATATTAAAGAGTAGGTTTTTATTTAGCCAATTAATTATATTTTTTAATTATTTTTACATGTTTTTTCATTAAAAAGAAAAGAACAGCTAATGACTCCCTAGCCCTGTTCACACGGTTTTAAAGTTGGATCTTGATTCTAACAGGGTGTGATCTCTAATCTAAGTAAAAAAGATACTGGTGCCCAAGTATGTTATCAGTTGTTCAGCCCTCAGATGGGAACATACCTCTCCAAAAACTATGGTACATGCAAGGCTGAAGAAGTTCCTCTCTCAGTAATAATTTTTAGCATTGCACTACTATTAGCAGTCTTGTATAAGATTGCTGTTTCTCCTTCTGCCTTTCTTGACCTTCCTATTAAACAGATCAAATCAAAATAACTCTGCTCCAAAACAAAAAAAAAAAAAAAAAAACCATTCCAGAAATAGCCACTCTTTCCTGTAGCTCCCTTTTCCTAGCTTGTAAGCATTCCCACACATCCTTTTTTCTTTGCTTCTGGAAGAATACCATGGTCCATCAGCATACAAACATACAAAGAACTATGAATGTACAGATTTTAGAATGATACTTACAGGTCAGTTTATTCCCAGCTGACTTTGAGAAGCAAACCTTCATATCGGAAAGCAGTATGTGGTCCTTCAGGTACTGGATGTCATTTGCATGTGCAAACTTGGGATCCTAAAAGGTTATAGAAGAAGAAAAATTCTTAACTCTAGAAACACTGAAATGAAATCAAGAATGCGTCATTAGCTGTGGAAAACTCAGAACTGCATAACATGGGTGGAAAGATTTTGCATGTTCTGTCCTCAAGACTTGAGTGGAAAACAGAAACAGTTCCTAGCTCCGATTTGGTTGTTACAAAGTAGGAACTAAAGGGGGCAATAGGAAAATGCTTATTTCCAAATGGAAATCAAGAAGTGACTGATCCCAGAACGGGTAAGGAAAAACACAAGAGGGGAGAAAGTCTTCACAAAGGCTCCCTTAAACCTGTTTTTCCTAGACCCCTTCTGAAGCCAGTGGTGAGAGAGGGCTCTCAGTTCCCCTCTGAAGGGATCAGTGTCTAATAGAGCCTGCAGAAAGAGCCCAGGGACACCACCTCCGCAGATGAACATTCACTTTTCCAATGGTTTCCCTGCATGGTACAACGTAAAATAGAAAAGGTTGTTTTTGTCCTCCCTGAGCCTTGCTGAGTTTTTCTGCACAGTTACCCAACATCCCAGAGGATGCTCTGAGTTTTTTTCCGCCCTTTCTACCTCTCCGCTCACTCTCCCTAGAGAAAGTGAGTTCCTTCATTGGTACCGTAAGGCATGAAAAATATCCTGCAGCTATTCAAAAAAAATGAATGGGTTCAGTTTCTCCCCCAGTAATGCGTTTTATGTCACACAAATAGAAAGATAGTCCCTTCTTTGTTTTTGTGCTCATTTTTCAGGAACCTTTAGCCTGTTGAAAAGCAAACCTGGAACATGAAGTCACAAATATTCACTGAAGGTAAAATCATATCCATATAGGAGGCTGTTTATGGCCTTTCCCCTGTCCTGGAACTGACTTGTTTGTTTGGGCCTAGTTTCAAGTCCTCTGAGGCACTGAATATTCCTGAGAGCAACTATCAAACCACATACGCAGTTGCAATATTCAACATTCACACTCGGTTGGTTAATTAATTGAGTAATTCAATCAGGAAGCAGCAAGACAACCAGGTGACTGGTGTAAGTAATAGAAGCAGTGTGTATTTTGAAGTCCTAGCAATGAATGTTCTCCCCAGACCTCTGTGTGAGCTATTCATTACTTTGCAGGTTGTTTTCAATAATGAATGCATGTGAGAATGTTGTGATTGGCTCAAATATTTTACCAACCAAAAAGAGCAACCCACAACCAAATAAACCGTCCAGTTTAAATGGTTCACTCAGCCCTGTTATTTTCTACTAAAAAGCTTTAGGTAGCTGGGATTACTGCTCTTTCACATAAATAAATATCTTAGTACATGACTATTTGGTTTGATACATCCAAATAACGAAAAAGCTTGGGATAAAATTAGATAAAATAGGGAGATAGAGGAAAGATGTCAGGTGATTTATAGTAACCAAAATTACATGATTCTGCTCAACAAACATCCATACATCAAGTGCAATATGTTTCACAAGGAGATCACTGCTCACACTCTGTTGAAGTGTCTCTGGCAGGCTGTGCTTCTCAGCCTGCACACAGCGCTCCAGTAAATGATGACTGACATTTACATAGCACCTTTCACCTCCAGATCCCAAAGCACCTGACAGATTGCTCAAATTGATTACAAGCTCTGGGCCGGGTTCTGCTCTCTGCTACATCAGGGTAGAATGAAGGATCCAGCCTTGGTAGCCTGGCTGCAACCTCAGTTACATTAGTGCAACTCTACTGGCCACTTTTTACTTGAGGATTATTTTATTAATTCATGAAACTTCACTGATCTTATTGTGTTCCACTTCTGTGCTGCAAATTAGAGGATTTTACATAGCCCACCCACATTCATGGAGAGTTCATGGCAAAGGAGCAACAGTGACTGTACTTTTGCAAGGATTTGAGGAAGAAAGAATTGATCCCTTCAGCAATAATCCAGCCTAAAGATCCTAAAAATCACCAAGAACAGCAATGCCTTGAGGCTGGACATTCTTACAACATATTCATAGTCCTAAAAATTACTGAGTACCCCAATTCCCATCTCCATCAGCAAGATGAAGACCATGAAGATTATCAGAATCTTGTCCAGCCATGCTTTTAATATTCATAAATATTAACACTCATCATACAATTCTGCCCTGTACTTATGACCAGCCATTCCCAGGATACACTGCATAGCCACATGTATCTTTAAAAAGCCAGGTCTTGTTCTTGTTGATATGGCAAATACCCACTTAGATGGTGTCCTGAATCAGCTGAGAGAGGAGTTCACATGGGTACTATTTGAGATATAGCTAGAGCATCATACTCTGCTGCAGCATTTTTAAGCATGGACTGCAGTTAGCAAGAATCTGCAGATACATCCATCAGTGAACTCCAGCACAGGAGGTTAGAAGAGGGAGATGAAGAATTTGAATGTCAGGGCTGTTACTGGTTGAAAAGCTGCACGTAAAGGGTCATAGAGATGAAGCTGTGAGAGTTACAAAACATGAAGAAATCTTAGTAGCCTCACTGAACTTTGAGATTTACGCTGTACTGTCTTGAGCACAGCCCAATCTATTCTTTCTATCTGCACAAGCACAGAGCATGCTTATTACAGCTAGTGAAACTGCAAGGGGTTGCCCAAAAGCTGACCTTGCACATTAACTAGCAACCTGAAGTGTGAGACTGTGCTGTCAGGCCACCTGATAGAAACAAGCATCTATCCAGGCATATAAAGATCACATAACAAGGGAGTAAGATGCCACTGCATGTGTGAATGAGGGTACAGTCATGTAGCACAAATCTTTAGAAGCATCAGTGGTCAGATTCTCCATTCTTCAACTCACCTGTAATATCAAGTCATCCACCTCCTGCAGACAGATCAAAGAAATCTATCTTTTTCCATTGTTTTCCTCCACCTAAATGACATCAGTGCAGAAAACATACCTGATCACTTGCATAGGACAAAACCTAATGCATAAGAAGGGGATGATGAACGAGACTTAGAGCCACACTTCTAACTGGTCTGACAAAAAGAGTACTACCAAGCAGCTATTCTCCAAGTTTGGCCTTGGAAGGAGTATTTATCATTCATTGCAAGGCCTCATCAGAGCTGTATGAGTAAATACTTCCCTGCTAATATTCAACACATGCATTAACTAGTGCTAATCACCATTGCTCTGCATGTGACAGCAATTGCTGTCTTCGTTACTCTGATCGCTGAGAGATAAACAGTGCATCTGTAACCCTGCTTGTTTAGAATTGCTGAAAGCCTTCAAACTGTTGCAGAGTTAAGGCAGAATTGGCCAGCTGTGTATTTTAATCATATTGCACGCAAATCTCTTTCTAGGGGGAAAAAAAAAAAGAAAGGCAATAAGACCAAGGGATCAACTCCAAAGGGCAAAAGAACCTTAGCAAGGTAAGGACAGATGGCACTTAAGCCTCTTTACACGGTTGCCTATTTACCCTTGGATGCTGCCACTTAATAACATTGACGGAAGAATAGTTAACAGAAGCAAGTGATTAATTAGTGGGTCAAAGGCCGTCTCCACTTTGTTCCTTTTATTTACCTGAGACAAGATCAAATCAAATAAGAGCTCCTAGAAGGAGACTTCTGAGGAAAACTGCTAATCACAACTCATGTACTTAGTATTCACACCATGCTCTCAAACTCTTTTAAAAAATAAATAAATAAATGTTTGGCTGAACAAATAGCAACAAGCCAGACAATCTATTGTAAAAACAGGGGCTCCTGGCTAGCTTTCCTGGGAGCTTTTATTCTTTGAATTGGAAAGACCTTATTGCGTCTAGAGTCCCACAGCTCCAGCCAGTGAAACAAAACAGATGTTGCCAGAATAATATGTATTATATTTGACAGAGAGGAAAGTTAGTCCAATTTCACATGAACCTGTACCCCAGCATAAAATAAATAGATTTACGGTATTTACCAACAGATAATATCCTCCATTCTATTAGCATGTTCCACTCCCTTATTGCAACATTGGATTTACAGGTCCTGCTCTCAGTTTTGTAACAGATTGTCTTATAGCCTTGAAAAAGTTTATAAATAATAATAATATAGGAGCAATTTTTTCTCTTTTCAGCCTGTTTAGCTCCTTGAGTTGAACACTGTATCTTAATTCAGAGGAAAAGGGGGCTTCCTTCCTGTTATTGCTCTAGTAATACCTAGAAACCCCATTGTATTTACAGACATTATTGAAATACTGGAATATCAGTGTTTCTGCTAGATACAGGAATAGATGTACCCATGAGTTCAAAACCACTTTTGAATGATTGGAAACTATCTGTTTTCCAACGCACGCTTCTAGGGTGACTTCATTTCTATGGCAGGCCAAATAGAAATCCTGGACTCAAACACGCTAGGAAATTCAAATTTTCATCCAAAACCAAGTGATGTGGTTTGGGACCACCTCTAGGTTTTATGAGATTTGGGCACTGAAGGTACCCCTTGCCAGAGTCAACACATGAGGCATGGGAAGCAGTCTGAATAACGCAGAAGCCAGGTCCATTTGGGTTGGGTTCCAAATCCAGCTCCAGGGCCAGCTTCACCAGAGAGCTGGTCAGGGTCTCCAGCTGGGCTTGTGCGCAGTTCCACATGATGTCGCTGTGCAAGCAGCCAAATGACACTTGAGGTTTTCTTTTGAAACATGAAGCTTTTTCAGTCTTGAAGCTCAAACCCAAAATACAAGGCCCTAAAGAACTGGGCTGCATGAACCACAGAGCTTTAGCCCAGCTCTAGAAGAACTCTGGGTGACTGCATTTCTTTCATAGGAAAGAGAAACAAATATGTGTATGCATTGCTTGAACATTCAAAACATCAGACTGATAGCAGTAAGATGAATTACAGCATTTGTAGATGAGAAGAAGGCCTCTGTGGGTCGGGTAGGCTTTAGGCTTATTTTCTGTCTCTGCCACAGATTTGCTATGGGATATGGGTAAGTCCAATACAGACTACTTAGTTCTCTTTTCCTCTATGTTTCATCTGGAAATAATAACATTTGTCTACATCTGTTTAAATACAAAAGCTGAGGTGTTCAGGTATTGCTATCACGGAAGCCAGATAAATGTCTCAGTTGCCAAGATCCACAAGTCTGACCACGTGCTTCTCCAAATCTCAAGGGAGTTATGTCTTGTCACAATTATATCGAGAAAACCACTCGGATGCACTCACAATGACAGATCTCAGATACCTCTGGTCCCCAAGCTGCGCAAAAGTATGCTTTAATAGCTTTGAATTTTATTTTTGTTTGATTTTTCCTCCTTTCTTTGTTGTTCTGCTTTCTTGCATTTCATTTAGTAAACTAAGCCTTAAATGCTTCTGGACATAATAGGCTTAGAGGTTAGCAATATAACAAACTAAATTGAGTTCAAGAGGCTAACTATACTGAGACAGAATCCTTAGCCTAATCAAGCTGTCCTGTGGACAGCGTTGACACCACTGCATCATGATAAAGGTGTCTTGAAACCTAGCCTGGGCCACTCTCCAGGAACTGTGGCACTGGAGTATGGTCCACGAGTCTGTTTTACTGGGGCTGCTAATGCTCCATACCTTTTTCATCTACCTATTTGGTTCCAGACTAATCCTCTGATTTCCTCCCCTGAGAAGACCTGACCCACTTGGTTCACAGTCTCTTGGCAATGACAGCCCCAAGGAAACTCTCGGCAGAGCTGCCGTGGTTGTGTAGCCTCATGCTTTTTAGTGTCTGAAGAGGACTGGAAGTAATTCTAAAGGACAGCGAGCAAAAGTTTAATCTGATAATTGTGATAATGTTATCAGCCCTTAATTGGCTCCATTGAAGAAAATGTAATTATCCCACTTAGCCCCAAGAACCCACTAGCTGCTGATAGGCTGAGGTTTCCAAGCAGCCCAAATGTTTGTGACAACCTTGTCACATGAGTGCTAGTGTTTTACACCCAAGAGATATCAGTCATTAAACAAAGGGTAATGAAATGGAGAATCAGGACAACTGTCTGAGTGGAGCACACTGGCAGCACTCAGCCTCCAGAGCCATCCTGACTGTCCCTCTCCATGGGAAGAGTTGGTGTCGCTTTTAGCATCAACAGATGAGTTTCTTTTGGCAGAAAAAGAGATACAGAAAAGTTTCCAGCTTCATAAATTTCAGTAAAATCGCACCATCTTACAGTCGTGCTAAACTGGTCCACATTAAACACTTGCACTGGAAGACAAGAAGAAAAAAAATCTTGACTATGGAAGAGAGGAGTCCAGCCACCTGAGAACATGTGTGTCAGGAGAGGTTTTCTGGGGCAGAGAAATATGCCATGGGAGGAAAAGCCTGTGCTTCGTTCTCATTTTCTACCTTGAAAGGTCATATTTGACTGATAACAGCATTTTCTATTCTTAGATTCCAAAATACATGTAGGCTGGAAGTGACATTATCTCGCCTGAGGGAGCCTTATAACACCTCCTTGGTTTTGTGGCACTGAGCATCACAAAATGGGAAAACTGAGTCAGCTGACATTAACAAAACATCGTGTTTTCTAGATTCACCAGGAGGTGTGACCTTGTGGTATTTTCCCCAGCCTTTTCCTCACCGTGCTTCAACATCAGAGATTAGCAGAAACTGTGAGAGGGGTAGACAACACACCGTTTGGAGAAGGAACGCCTTCCTATGTAGCATTAGCCCTTCTCTGTTCTCTGGCCTGTGTCCATGCTCTACATGTGGAAAGTACACTAGAGGCTGAGCTGTCCTCTTCCACAGTGATATTTCTCCTGCAGCGAAGGTAGGGTGGTATGGGTGGCACAGCTCCGTTTTTTCCATGACTCTCAGGGTTCGGCAGATCTCCGAATTGCACATTCTGCCTGCAGCTGCAGCGATGCCTTGCAACGTGGGCTCTGACTCCAAGTGATCACAGCTGGTGCATCTCTTTGAGATGAATTGGTGAAAGACAGAGTAAATGACAGGTTACTTCAATGCAGCTCTTAGCAAGAACTTATGGAGATTATTATGAAGTAGCTGGAAAGACATCACTGGAATCTGCTTGTGGAGCTGACAACTGAGCGATAGCTTTCTTTGATAACTTTTAATCACTGTGTTTTCTACTTATGCAAATTGCAATAATACCCTTGATGCTCTGGATTTCTATAGCATTCAGACTTGTGGCAGTGACATGAAGACTCAGAGCTGGATGCTCGTCCGCCACTGACTTGTTTCTGCGTTGAAGATGTATTACATTTGGCGGTGACATGCATTGATTCAGGTAATATTTGTGTCATCAGAACACACATTTGGAGAGAGAAATACCACAAAATAACACTTAGGGAGTCTCCACCCTAGTTTCAACATGGCTTAGGGTAGGTTCACACTGTAAGTTGCAGGTAAGCCCCTTTTCTGTGTGCCAAAAAACCCACATGACCTAAATAACTCTGCACCAAGCTTTCTGTCAGTCATCTTTGCTATAGAGTACAGGCAAGACAAACCTGTGTCTGCTTGTAGTACTCCGTGTAAGTATGACCCTAGGTGTCTACGCCCAGATCAGTAGGAGCTTGGTACTTAAGTACTTTTAAAAGACAGAGAGTTATAAATTTAATTCTCACTAGGTGATACAATGGGTTTTAGATGCCTAAATCACCATGCTGGTTTTTAAAAGGAGATCGGGTTTCCTAAATCACTCAAGGCAGTTTTGAAAATGCTATGTGGGATCTTTGCAGAGATGTAGGGCTTATTGGATATCATTACCTGGTACAATATCTACTCATGAATGACATGGAAAGTACCTATTTATTCCACTCTGGCTCCATCATGGGATTAGTCCTTATATTACACTTGCCAGTGGTTTGTCCTGTTCAGCCTTCCACCAGTTTCTTTGAAAGATGATTTAATAGGCCAATAGACCATAATGCTGTCAGTAGCTGCTAGATCATACTGCCACTAATTGAGTCTTAATACATCCCCTTGCTTAAAAGAATGTATTGTGAGTAATTTTATCTTGTTATTCAATCTAAACTTTCCATCTCATTACTCCTAGCCTTACCTACTTCAGCCACCCTAAATGATTACTCTTCCTGTTTTCACCTACAACAAAGATGTGCATGGTTATTATATTCCACCCTCGCTTGTCTGCCTGTAATTAGGCCAAGGTGTAAAGTGAGCTGGAACATCCAAGGTCAAAGGCTTGGCCAAAAAGAAAAGGTCAAAAGGAGAAAGGAGAAGAGAAGGTTGAGCACTATTAAGGCAGTGCTGTCGATGAGCTTGAGTCTGAATAAAAGTCACTGGAATATAATAACCATGCACATCTTTATTATAGGTGAAAACAGGAAGAGCTCACAGATTAAGACCCTGAAATGAGCTGTCTACAATTTCAGAGCTCACTTTTGTTGCCCATACATGGATTTTTATTGCCATTTGAGATGTCCTAGAGTATCCCATGTGGTTTCTATCTGCTGTGTCAGAAGAGCAAAAGTCCAGTGTTGTCTCCTCTACCCCCTGTAGATGTCTCAGACACTCTCCGACATCTCAAAGGCCATTAGAAAGCTGTACATGTATAACTGAAGCAGGTCCCCAGTGAGTGTGGCTAGCAGAGCTTAGAGATCCATTCTGATGATCGAGGGTCCAATCAGTAGCCCAGACACAAATGTTTAGTGCTGTTCCCCATTTGCTGTTCCTCATGGCCTCCATCTGCTAATCCATGCAGGTGCTAGTCCCCTAGGCTTCTATGCCATAGCTGATCATGAGGTTGTCTTAGATACTCTAGGATATGTCAAACAGTACCAGGCACCTAAGCTAAGCAACTGAATCCCACCCCCAAATGTCAGGTGAGTAGAACAGGTCTACAGAGTCCATCTCTGCAGTGACCATAGCAATAACCCTGCTCACCTGTGGACACCTAAATTCAGGTATTTAAATATGATGCTGAATCTCACCTGATGAGAGGAAAGACTGGTTTATGCATATGCAACAGCTCTGCTCTCTGAGCTTCAACAAACATCTGGACTGTGAGTACATCCCACGTTCATTTCCCCTTCTGTTGAAAGCTGATCATTATGGTATTTCTCTTCTTAACATATCTTACACATTCACAGTGCAAACTCTAAAATGCAAAGGTTTGTCGGTCAGGTTTATACACCGCTTCATGGAACAGCTCCACATTGCTGCCTGGGTTCTCCAAAAATGACAGTAATACGAAGACTAATGGCAATAAAACAGATATTTGGAACCTTCTCTAGCTAATTTGAGTGAGACTAAACTCTTATAGGCTCAATATTTCTATCTGGGGGCAAATTAGCCAAAAAGTGCTCAGTATCCACAAAAGCATGTAAATGACTGCCAGATTTTCCAAGCACTAAGCAATCAGCAATTTCCATTTTGATACCACTGGATGGATTTTTAGAGATAAGGGATTTATTGTGGAACATGCCATACATCCAGACTGGAAGAGATGGTTCCTGATCCTTGCAATCTAAATATTAAATAAAGTCAAAGAAAAGTTGCTAAAACAAGTTTACCACTGGAAAACAATGTCACAAGGTTTTGAGGGGAATTTGTGAGTGTTAACATTTTCAACCAAAATCTCATCAAACAAAATGTTTTAAGTAAAAAAAACCCTCATTTCAGTTGTATCATTCTGAGTCACTTCCTTGTTATTTAATTACACATTAATGTTTGGATTCTGTGTAAATATCACATTTGCAGTATATACAGTTTGAAATCTGTATTGCAAGTTTTGATACTATCTATGCAAACCCTTTTGTTGTTTTGGGCTTTTTTTGTATGTACGTGGTGGATTTTTTGCAGAATTCCCGTTCCATGGGAAATTTTGAAAATGTATTTTTTTGCCAACTCAATTTTGAATCAAAACAAATTTGAAGCATCGCCGTTTCTTGTTGGACAGGAAATATGTTTCCTTACCAGCTCTATTGAGTATAAAGCTACTGATGGGTATAGGAAACAAGGTACTTCACTCAGGAAAAACAACCAAAGTGCCAGGGTGAAAATGTCAGACTAGATTAAGTGCTTTTGTTGTGTTTTTATATAATACAGGGGCTCCTGTGAGAGCAAGAGTAAGTTTACAAGAATGGGAAGAGAGAATAAAGAAATAATAGAAAACAGAGGCAAGCGATGGGGATAAAAGGCAAACCAGAAAGACTGTCTAGAATTCAAACTGAATGATGAGGTGCTCAGGGGGAGCGAGTCTCCAGGGTGACGTGAAGGCCCATCCTTTGTAAATCCTTTGCAACTTGCAGTGCTCCATTCTGCTACACCCCTGCTTGAACTGAGAGTAAATACTGCCATGGTCAACAGCAGCAGTCTTTCGTGACAGGGGATGGGCTGATGGTGCATCTGCACAACAGGTTGGCGACAGTCTGGGCAATGCACTCGATTCAGTATGGTGCAAGAGACACTTTCCATCCCCACCAAAAAAACCTTGGCATTGCTCATGTGTTGAAAGGTGATGCCCAAAGCACCCGTTGGCCCCACCTGAGGAGGAGATGTGAGGTTAGCGGCATCACAGATTACAACAGCAGTAATGCAACAGGCAACCGAGGACCCCTTTAATGTCATAAGCAGATGAACTAGCAACAGGGGTGGGCAAAACCAGCTTCAGTAGTGTTTTTCCCTGGTAGCTTAACACTGTGCTGCCACAACACATCATCAAACACCCCTGGATCAGTGTAATTGCATGTGA
The DNA here is from genome assembly GCF_036370855.1 of Dromaius novaehollandiae. Taxonomy (NCBI): domain Eukaryota; kingdom Metazoa; phylum Chordata; class Aves; order Casuariiformes; family Dromaiidae; genus Dromaius; species Dromaius novaehollandiae. The sequence goes on from NC_088132.1 coordinate 80,026,198, forward strand.
GTACAGGAGAAGGTGCAGCAATAAATTCACTGCTACCTCTCTTTTCATAGCTTGTGCTCATGAGCAGGATCTCAGAGGTGACAGCTATGGCTCTGCTTCTGCTCCAAAATCTCTTCTTCTTGCTGTTTCAGGATCTCAGCCTTGGATGTTGAATCCTCTCTTTCATGCCAAAATCTATTTCAGAGGCTCAGTACAGAGAGGATGAGGTCTCCCACCAAGTCTGTTGCTCCCACCCAGGTGACAGGTTGAGTGAATAATTTGGGCAGCAGAGGACTGAAGAAGAGGGATATGAGGAGGGAGAGGAGATCCCAGCACCTAACACGGAAATCATCCACTGTCTCAGGGTTACAAACATCTGCTGTCCAGCACACAGAAGTTTTTGCATTCAGTTCACAGTTATGGATAAACCCTGTAGGATGTGAAATAACCTGAGGGCTGGACTGTCCAACACTCACCAGATCAGGAAATGATAATGCTCCTTCTGCCTTCACAACCTTAATCCTGCCCTTAAGAGGAGGGCTGCCATTCCAATGGCTTTCATCAGACGAGTACAGATTCTCGTGGTAATTCCTATGATAAGATTGGTTTTTTTCTGTGGCTAAAGGTCAGCACATATTCTGACAGATACGGGATTGTGAGAAACAAGGGTACATGTAACTGACGAAGCAAATACCTAATTAGTCAATTAAAAATAAAAAATCTTAGCCTTTTTGTATGCTTGTGGTCAGAACACTATGAGGATGATTCACACCAGAGTCCAAATCCACAATGGTCCCTTCGCAATCAATAGAGAAATATTCACAGGAAAAGCAAGAGAAACGACAGGCGAAGACTAGCAAAGTGGTGCAAACCCTCCAAATCCTGGCTGATTCATCACTAACCAGGGAAGGCCAGGGAGAGTCCAGACCTAAAAAAAAATGTCCTTTTTCTTAGAGCTTCTGCACCCAAAGGAAACTCCACCCTTCCTCCCACAGGATTAGGCCACAGGGTGTCATGTGTTTGTCACTTCCAGGATGTATTACTGTAACTCCTGGCATTTGATGATGAATAAAAAAACAATGTACAGGGTACGGCTGATCCGAAACACTTCTCCCCACTTCCTGAAGGGCTTAAGTAGCCTTAAATACATGATGCCCACGTATCAGCACCTCCAGTCTAGTGCAAAGCTAGTTTTCAACTAGTTTTCTTGTTTAACGTCTTGATCCTAACTAGACATTGGTGACGTTCTACAGTCAAATATTTTATTCATCAAAAAAACTAGATTCATGTCTATTGAAACTCCATATGAATCCACATTTCATTCATTTAATTGTTTTGGTGAAAAAATGCTTATCTTTTCAAGACAAAAATCTCTTGTTTTCACCTTCTCTAATGCCAACACTTATCTAAATTTAAGAAATGATAACAAAAAGAAACACACTGAATGCTACCTAAATGATTTTTTTGCAGCATGTTGGTGGGATAAAGAGCAAGGAAATAAATTAATAGCTGACTAACATGAAAAAAGAAATTTGTATTATTTTGAGAGGTTTGACTGGGAAACCAAGAAGCTGATTGCTCACAAAGCTGTAATCTCAGTGTAGAACACAAGTAGTTCATTAAAAACACATACATTAAAAACAAGCTTCCAAGCTTTGAACTCTTTACAATGCATACCCATTTAGATGTCTAAGTCAGAAAAAGCACCAAGTCCTCTATTTCTTTTTGCAACTTCTGAGCTGTAAAACACCTTTTATAACTTGTGAAAGGAAGGGATATTATGAAATAACAGATCTGCCTACTCTACTATGGTTCCAGCCGGAGAGCAGATCAGCACTAAGACCCTTGTTTAGGGGCTGTAGACTTGGATTAGCTTTAGTTATGCTGGATTTCACTATGAATCAGCTCAATTGAAGGGAAGAACTGAAATTTAGGTTATAAAAGCCTTACATTAAATGTAAGATAAAACACATTTGCACATCTAGGGATAGTCCATGTCTCTTCACACTAGAGACCCCTCTTTAGATCTGGACCTCATGTACATTACACTGGACCTTACCAAGTTCCTACACATGGACTTTCTGCTCCATTGCCTTAGAAGATCCTATATTCTTGTGGCCTTCTGAGGAACACTGCATATGAGAGGGCCGTGTGTGACAGCCAGCCGGCCAGCCGGCCTGATAAAGGACCTGACAGCAGATGCTGTTACCTGCTGAGGAGACTTCAGCAAAACTGACCCCTGATGAAAACTGATTGAGCAACTCTGTAGTAGACCCAGCAAATTCAGCTTTAAGTGTAACTGGAAAGAAAGCCAAGCAACCGAAAGGATGGAAGTGCCCCACTAAGATGCCTAGAGGGCATTCACTATTAAATCCTCGGTTGCTCTCAGCTGGCCATATTATAGAGGAAAAAGGCTTTTTTTTGTTTTTTGCTTGTTTGCTCCTGCTTGTGTCTGCCCGAGAGGTCTCAAAGCTGTCCCCTCCAGTCTGGTGCTTGCTGCGCAGCCCTTGTCAGTGGGTGGTGGAGGTGACCGTGGTGACCTCTCATGGTCCCTTTGAGCCTTATTTTTCCATGATTCTAATATGCTCTGCATGGGGTTTACGCGGAAATCGCTCCAGAGAAAAACTGATGCTGTGAGCAGCTGCCAGCTTATTAGATGGAGAGCACAGCACTGCAGCACTGCGAGCTGCGCCGGCCACTGACGGCATTCGGAGAGGTGTAACTTCAGATGTCCGAATCTCTAACAGGTTTCAAACGAGCCTTTTTTTCCCCAGGCCCTTGCTCTTTCCCGATGAGTCAATTTTACAGGACTCCTTCTGCACTTGCTTCCTACTGAACAAAAGCCTGCTCCAGCCCAGCTAAAAGCTCTTGGCACAGATGATAACAGGTCATGCTCTTAGCTCTGGAGTTCAGCGGTGCAATTGCGGGTGTTTTAGCCGAGATGGTGTCTGACACATGTGAATGCCCTGGCTATCCACAGCCAAAGCATGATAAAGAAATAAAGGAAGATTGCTGAGGGTTTCTTGGCCCTGGAGTGTGCCATTCGCACTGGACCAACCGATATATTTTTCCTGAACTGCTGTGAAAACACCAGCACCATCACTAGATTGTCTGGGCATTTGGGGAATCGTGAGTTTACTGCTGGAACATGCCTTTGTGGACAGGGAGAAGGGATGATTTCTACCGTTGGCCACGTCATTTGTTTGTTTGTTTTTTTTCCATGGGAAAGTTTTCCAGTGCTGCCAGAAGGTTGTTTCTTGGAAGGACCGTTGCGGTAAAAAAAAAAGTGGTTGCAGTTGGAGTTAGGGCACCTAAAAATAATCATAACAGAAATAAACAAGTAATATCATTCTATCCATGTGACAAATTAAGCTTAGGATAGAAGATCCAAGGATTTGAGCTTAGACTTGCTCTTCTTCAGCAAACGCTAAGCATTGAGCAACATTATCTCAATGGACTTGGGATGAGTCTCCCCATTCCTTTGCAGGATCTTCTCGCTCTCCCCACCAAGCTTTCTAAGGCCTGAACCAGCCAGACATGCCTGTGTTTGAGAGGTACTGTGTCAGGAATCCATGTTTGCAGACGCTCTGCCAAATGAGCATTTCCCCTTCCTTTGGTCTCAGTGGAAACGGAATTGAAACTATGACATATCCCCTGGCCCTCTCCATGTACCTGATTAGATAAACAGAGAGCATTGCAGGTTCCTTCAGGGACATGCACTGGGTATGTGAACTCGCCTGAAAGCATTTTGGAGACTGTACAGGCCCTAATACCAAGCTCCATAGGCCAAGTTCCCATTGCTTTTTTTTTTTTTTTTTTTTGGATGCATCTGGCCCTGTCTTAATGTCCTTTGCCAAAAGTCATTACTCATCTAAAATACCTTCATCTCCATGAGGCTGTATAATCAATATTGCCAGGTGCTACATGGGCTAGTACTGGATAATAGCTTCTGGGATGATGTTAAAACCTGTGGGGTCAATCCTGAAATAAGGCCTGATGTGGTATAAACAAAGGCTCTGCCCTGGATTTGCTAGGCTTGTTGAGATGAAAAGTGTCACGTACACGTACAATTGTTTTGAGTGATCTTCTTATCTCAGGATAGTATTGATTGTGGCTCGCGTGTTGAGTGGAGCTGCTGGAAGGCACCAGCCACCTCCCAGAGACCAAGGAAGGCAATATCGCACATGCAACCAGACAACAAAGCCCCTGCGACAACCTCCCCCTAAATTAACTCCTCCTATTCTTCTGTGTGGCGATAATGACAAAAGATGCATATCTCCAGGGAACAGGCTCTCCACCTTGCCTGACCCATCGGATAATCACAGGCCTCGGAAAGTGTCTTACAATAGGACCTTCACGAATAAAAGCCAACTCCGCAAGGAGAGCTTGTGAGAAATCAGACATGAAAGGTTCAAGTGAGAGATTTCATCTGGCAGAGCAAAGATGAAATATGTGCACGCTGGGGGAACATGCATGCCATGCCTTACGCGCTCGGGAGCGTACATAGCTATAGTCCTGCTGCACACCTAAAATACGGAAAGCTACCACGTGAAATGCTGCATTTTTGCCAACCATCCCCGTACCTTGCAAAGCACTTTATATAGGAAAGCGACTTTACACTGCACTAAGCTCCACCCATCCAGATGATGTTGTCATTTCCATGGTAACTAAAGTACCTCAAAGGCAAAAGAACAGATGGAGACTGAAGAAAAAAATAATCTGAGGACCAAAAGTGAACATATGTAGTGCAAGAAAAAATATTAAGCTGTGGGCAGCTATTAGGTTTATTATCACTTGCAAAGGGAGACCTCGATAAACTCAGTCACGGCTCTGCGGTAAGGAGTGGCACAATCAAATCAGACCTGTGACAATACAAATTTTGCAACAGCCCATATTCCCTCTCGCTTCCTCTTACACAAAGATCAGAAATAATTGTCCTCACTCTCTTAATGACTTGCTTTGGCTTAAGGACAACAGCAGCCAAAACACCCAGGAAAAAAAAAAAAAAAACTATTCATATGCTTGACTGCTTGCTCACCCGTTGCAAGTCTTTAAGGATAAAGTCTCCAGGACGGAGGCAGTATATGTGTCTGTCCCTCAGCAGCGCAGGCTGCAGTAGCCGGAGGAGCAAAATCGTCCCGGCTTGAGGGACGCTCAGTTGAGTGCACTGTGCGGCAAATCTGCAACCTGTAGTGCGCTGTATCCCAGTCACAGGTATCCCACACTTTAGATACACACGCGTCATTATATAAAGTCCACGCTTGCAGTTCAGCGGCAAATTTGAAGCATCTTCAAAATTGGGTTAATAGTTACGACACAGTCTTTGCTTGACTTCCTCTGGAATTAGTCCATCTTTATAGACTGCTGTCAATCAGGAGGAAAACTTGCAATTTGCATAGGACAATTTGTTCTGTGTCAGCTTTCTAAGACTCCGAGCAAGGCAAGTGTAATTTGGGAACAGGAGCTGTGATGGAGAGAAAAAAAAAAGAAAAAAAAAAACTTATATTTTTAGCTTGCTCTCACTAGAAGTTTTCCGCTCTATATTATATAATTTATTTGAGATGTAAAGTTTCTTCAAAGTGAAAAAAAGTTAAAAATGTATCCTGCTACCTAAACTTTCTGCAGTCTGAGCTGGACAGAGCTGGAGTAAACTTTGGAGCGAGGAAATCTAGTCTGTCGGCTGGGGCAGGAGGGCCTACAACAGGAGAAATGTGATTTCAGGTCCTCCTGCCCAAGACTCCAGTTGTGACCCGAAGTAAATCATTTTAATTTTTTTGTGTCTCACTTCCCTGCCTGTAAAATCGGACTGCTGCGGTCTCCCTACGTCCTACAGGTTGTGAGTATAAATGTTCTCTGTGAGCTGCTATAATGAAGGGTCGAATAAGCATCTAAGGTAGCTGCATCCTGGGCTTAAGCAATTTTTTTTATCATCAGTGACTTTTTACCCCCCACGCTGCTAGTCTGCATTTCACCAGCCTCCCTCAAGCACAGATGCTGCTGCCTTCGTGCAGTGTTGTACTGCTGGAATATTGTCGATGTGCGTTTTAAATCAGATGTAAAGACAATTTATACACTAAATTGTATGGACACAAACAGCACTTCTGGTGCTGGTGATTTCTTCCCGACTTTCCTCTCTTTTCTGAAACCTAAATATCGAGTGGGAAATCTTTAAGCTTTTAATCCTCTTCCTAAGTCTAAGGACTGCAGAAATCATTCGGGATGCACGCACCAGCATCCAAGCGCGCGCAGCCAGGTGTTCAACCTAGCCGGCAGGGGGCAATGGTTCATGTGTATTAAACCGAACACACAAAAACTCAAAAATCAGCGGTTTGCGGGAAAGGACCAGCAAAAGATGCCGCGGTGCAGAGGAAAGGGTGCACGACGGTGGTGCAGCAACCTCCCCCCGCTGCCCCACGCTCTCCGGGAGGGTTAAAGGCAGGCAGCGAGGGGGCGAAGGAAGGAGCAAGCGTCCCGGTAGCTCTTGGGTCGCTCAGGATGATGCATCACCCAAAACCCACTTCATGCCCCCGGTGCAAAGCGCCCTAAAGCACCACCTCTGTTTGCACCCTCCTACCCAGCTAGCGGTTTGCACTGAAATACGAGCTGCCTTGTTCCTCTCATGTCAGTGTTCAAAAGTTTCTGGTGTCCTGTAATAATGATAAATAATAAAAACATATCAGACATACGTGTGTCGAGTATTGTGAAGCCCCGGGAGGAAAGGAACCGCTAAGGAGACATTTGTTTTGGATAAAGGAGGTCAATAAATGTGAACGGCTGGATATTAGCTGCTGGTGACCCTGTTTTGAGGATTTTGCATGTCACTAACAGCAGGCAAGCCAGGTCATTTTTTCCTCCAAATCGTGTCTGAGCCCAGCCTCGGTTCACCTGTGAAAGGCACCCTTTGACTATTGATATTATTTCATGGTTTATGTTTCCTAGGTTGTGATCGGCCCAATAAAATCACACAGAGCAACTGAGGAAGATGTTTTCCTGTTCGCTGAAGGTTGCAGGCACTTTTTTTTTTCTGGAGGGGGGTATGCTTCACAAATTAATAAAGCCAAGGCCATTCCGTGTTTTTTCATGAGAAATAAAAATATTCACCCTCTCCACAGGTTTGAAAATGTACTTGGATAAGGAAAATCAAGAATGCCTGGCCCAATTCATGTTATTCATGCAGAACAGAACAGTCCAACAAAATTACATGACAGACTCATCTGAGAGTAGCCAGCTGTGTCGTATTCAAAGCACTGATCTGCAAGATTGAGGTCCAGGTCTCTGGTCTGATTTGGACAGGTTGGAAATTTAAGTCATGCTATGTCACATCACCACGAGGATCTTGCTATGAAGGTGCCATGAAATCCACCCTGGGTTTGAGAAATCTTCTCTGCCAAACCCAGGCAAAGCAGAAACTTCCAGTTTCAGTGGTTCAACAGTTTCCTCGGAAAAGTCATGATTTGCTCTCACCTTATGGTAGCGTATCTTCAGCTGTCGGACAGCTGATACTTTCAATTGGGAATAGTAAGATTTTGCTTGACACTGCATGGCGCTTTTCACAAGAGTTGGGACATATCTACTTTGATGCCAGCCAAAGTTCAACATGGACATTTGCATGGTTCTTCTGCAAATTCATTTTCAAAAATTGCCAATAGTCAGAAGGGGCTATTCAGACCATCAAGTCTGTCTCCAGCCTATCAGGGATCTGTCAGTTCTGACGGGTTGTCAGTGCTTTATCTTGGCTTAGGCTAAAGAACAGTTTTATTTTACTTGGTTAAACCTTGGTTTCCAGCAAGCAATCCTAGGCCAAATCCAGAATTGCCCTGGGCATTGCAAAGAAGCAATAGTACAACACCTAGGCTCGCTGTGGCCCCAACATTTGAAGTTAGGGCTTTCCATGGACAGAGTTGGGAACCTAAAAATTGAATTTACAGTAGGTAAGAGCCATTTAAACTATTATTTAAGAAATCCTGAAAGAGGAATGGTCTCAGCCCTGCTCCTTTGAGAAACTAATGTGCCTAACTCCAGTCTTTTGGTACCTTGCAATATCCTCACCTACAAGGCATTTTTTCCCTGGAATCAAATCTCTCTCTGATAGCTAACCATAACTCTTCAACGCTTGCCCTGCAAATCATTTTCTCCAGTCCTCAATCATTTTTGTGGCTCTTTTCTGTACCATCTCCAATTTCATCACCATATGTTTTAAAATGTGGCCATCAGAACCATCAAAGAGACTCTCAGGACTGACCTTACTCATGCCATACACCACAAGTCACCTGGCCGGAGAGCCAAGGACTGCATGGGCACTTTCTCATCTGAGGGTCCAGCTGGGACCCTGCGCCTCAGTGCTTCTCCAGGTTGCAGTCCCTCACACTATAGAGGGTTTTTTGGTCTGTGTTTCCAAGAGATCGATCTTGCATTTGACTGCATTTTGTTTGCATTTCGTTTGCCTGACCCAGGCTGTGCAGGTTCTTTTTTTTCACCAGGCTGCTCTGGACTCCTCATTCTTTACTGTTTTGCCAACCATAATGTCATCTACAAATGTCATCAGGAGTAGTTTTATATTTACTTCCAGATCACTGATGAATAGCACAAGGGAAAAGCTCCAGTAACACGCCTCTTCAGCAATGGTTCTGCATTGACAATTACTTTCAGAGGTCTGTCAGTTAGGCAGTTCTTAACTCATTTCACGTCTGCTCTTGTACTGAACCCAATTACTTTTACTTGGCTAAAACATATCTTCTGGAAAGTCACCCAGTCTCCTACCTGAAAATGTCATGAGATGGTGATTTTTACCAATAGTCCTATTAAGTTTCTGGAATGATTAATCGCTATCAACCACGTACGTCCTTATTGCAATGTGATCTTTTCTCTGTCTTCAGCTTCTAGTTATCAATTCCTTTTATGACCTTCCTAGCTAGATTAAACAGCTCTTTATACCTGGAATGCCCACGCAGATCCAGTATTTCCATTCACTTCCTGTCCTAAATTATGCAGCTTTAAATTGTGTCCTGCCAGTCCTGCGCTTCTTCGACTGATGTTATGTTTTTTGCTGATGTGTTATGCTTCTTATACGTGTTACTGCATCTATATTAATTTATAAAGATATATATATACATATATGTATGTAAAATTGTAATCAGCACGAAAACTGTGATTGAAATCCACAACATATTAAAGCAATGATGCACATAAGAATCCAGGGTAGGTTTTGATGCTTATTAGTAATTAGCTTCTTTGAAGTCATTTATGAAGGGAAGAATTTAGTACACTTACAAGATCAGAGCTACTGGTTTGCTCCAGAAAGGCTGCAAAATGCAACCACAACAGTAAGAGCAGTAACACATGGATGGGTGTTGAAAGAGCTACAGGAGGCAAAGACTGAAAGACTTTTGAAAGGACTCAAATGTCAGAGCAACCTGAGCAAAGGGCATCTCCTGGTCTTCTGCTGGTGGGTCAGCAAGCATCACATCATCCCATCTTAGAGCTTCTGAATACACCCTGATTTTGGAGCAATGTTTAGTTGCTGGCTCGGTAGGGGGGAAGGTGTCTGTGAAAAGATCTGACATAGAAGAAAGTTTGGACTTCAACCCAAGCCTCCCAAGTGGTCATCTCCCACACTGCAATGCAATGCTTGCTAAGCCACCACAGTTTTGTTCCAGCTGAGAAGTTGCAGACAGGATTTTTTTCTTTTGTTTCTGGATAGTAGTAAGCAAGGCATAGTCTTTGGCCGTGTCGAGCAGATGCTGAGATAGAGGAGATAACACTTAATTACAAAAATAATGCACAGGAAAAAAGGTTTGGGAATGCTGGGAAAAACGACATGCTAAAGCCATGCAGAATCAACCAAGAGAGGGTGTTTTGTCTTCTGCAGTTAGTTTTGTGCTCTGTTTCCAAATCCTTGGCCCTGAATTTTGAGCCTTGCGGGCCATTGTTCCTGCAACAATGCTGAAACTTGATATAGCCTGTCTGAGGGCTTCGCAAAATGGAAGGGCAACTTTGGAAATCACTTCTGTTTCTATTTTTGGACCAACTGCTCAACAGTCGAATTTCAAATTCTTGAACAAAAAAATGGGAGGACTTCTCCTACTTTCAGCTACCTGGGAATACAATTTCTCATGGCTTACACTGCAGGGGGATCCAATGAATTGCATTGGATGCCTAGGAGTTTCTCATATATGCAAAGCTCAGAAGTCTCCTAGAGATATGAGAAGATAAAATAAGTAAGCTAAATGGCCTGATTAAAGCAATTCGAAATAATTGTAAATGGTTGTTTTTAAAAGTTTGTTTGTATTTTTTTGATTCATACAAAATGTTATCAGTGTTTGACCAGGGGCCTTGCAAGATACCTTTTTTTCTTTCATATTAACTTACAAATCGCTCGATAATTCTGCATAACATTAATTCATGCCTTGAACCTAGAAAGACTTATACATATTTAACTCAATATGCTATTTATATAAAAATAACAGGCTCATGGCCTTCATTATAAAACATCTGCCTATCTCATGCAGTCAAGGTTACGTACAGATTGTTAGACACAAATAGGAAACGCATCTCAGGTCCATTGCAGAAACCAAATCAACTTTATGAATGCCATGGTATTTTTTAAGTGCAAAGAACAAAGAAAGGGAAATTTCCTTCTGCAGTTTATCCACTCAAGTTATACTAACTCCCTGATGCACAGCAGAGTCAGAAGGAGGAGAGTTTTAAAAAATAAAGTGCTCTACATCCAGAAGACAAAACTATAGGTAATAAATCTGTTAAGGTGACCCCGATCCATAATGAGTTATGCACATTGGTTGTATATGGTCGCCACCGAAAGGACTGCATCTTTTCCTGTTAATAAAGTTCAGCCTGACAGTTTTTTTCAGGGTTTGAGGCCTACAGGTAGTTAGATGCGATTATTTTGGTGTTTGCAAGTTATACAGAAGCAACATCTGAAAACAAATTTTGGTCAAACAAAAATCTCATTTAAGAATTTTGAAGCACTTTTTTTTTTATTATTTTAGCTACTCCAATGTTTTCAAAGTAAACTAGCAAGAAAGAAGTCAGTATCTCAGTTGCCTCCCAAATTGAACTTCTCAGTTTGAAATTATTTAAGTGGGCTGCTTAGATACATATATATATATGTGTGTATATGCAAATGCATATGCATATATAAACTCCCTAGAAGCAAAGAAAAGGGAAAAAAAGATAAAAACAGCAGAGGCCCAAGAAACACTTTTTTATCAGAAACTTATTAAAAGTGAACTAAACTACTTTCTAACAAAGCAAAATCAAAACTGATTTTTTGTGTGTATGTGTTGAAATATTTTGTTCCGAAGTTTGATTTTGTGTTAACCTGATGAGTCAAACTATTTCACACCCATGTGTCAGCTTATTACAAGGAGGAAGACAATGGTCAATGGAGCTTTTCGATGCAGCTTTACTTGCCGAAGGTTTTCAACCCCCAAACTTCTTCACAGGAGAACGTCACTATCAATTCTGCCAAGAAACACTGAAACCACTTCTTTTTTGTTTCATTCAGATACAAAGCGACAAACTGTAGCTCCAGTTGGGCGATTTAATTTAAACAAACAAGCGCACATCCTATGTCAAAGCGCTGATTCGAAATGACAATTCTTGTTTGGTTTCAATCAGAAACGTCAACATTTCCAGCGTGACATTTCCGACGCGAAAGTTTCTGGATGGTGTGTTTGTTTGGGATGGAGGTAGGGTTGATCTGTCAGCCATATTTGTGTGTGTGTGTGTGTGTAATTTATCGATTTGCCTATTTGTTTTCTGCTATTAGCAGAGAGCCGAGGGAGGAGAGGAACATAAGGGAAGAAGGACAGGCACAGCTTGCTGCCTCTCTGCCCAAACTCATTAGTCTGGGTTTTGCAGGCATCATGGCAGGGGTGACTCATACGGAGGGATGCAAAGGGAAAAAACAGCTTGGCGTGATTCTGATCGGGGAGTTTTTCCCCAAAAGCAGGCGAAAGCACAGCGGGGGCCGATGGCACATGTTGCCCCAAGGAGTCCAGGCCACCGATGGCTGGTTACGGGCGTGCTGGATGTTGAGCACTTGTGTCACGGGCGAACACCCTTGCTGCACATTTATGGCGTATAAATAGGCCTTTGTGGCTGGCGGGAGTCAGGCCAGGTTGTCCTTGCATCAGGGGTCTGAACTCCCTCCCTGGGTTACCTTCACCTGTAAGGACACTTTTACGGGTCCATCTCACCATCTTCTCCTTTTGGGGGGACCTTCACCATCACCCGCGCGATTACTCTGCCAAGCCAATGATTTACTCCTGCGGGTGAATGCAACCCAAACGGTACTGTTCGGGAGGAGCAAAAACCCGCAGGGCTTGGTGTGCACAGCTCCCGCCATCCCGTTCCCCGGCCCAGAGCGGCACGTGGGCTGCATGTTGGGGTTCCTCACCTCGGGTCCGAGCACGAACCCCTTGGACATCCCCCGAGTGTCGCACGAACCCCTTGCAGGGGCAAGACGGGGGGGTTGTGGGGGGCAAGTGGGCCAGACTGTCTGGGCCAGGAGAAGGAGCGTGGGCTGGGAGGAACACAACTAATGCGAGCCCCTCACTGCCTCTGCTCCCCTGCCCCCATCACTGCTGCTGTTGTGTCAGGTAGTGGCACTGTTGAGTACATTAACCCAGGGCTGAGCACTGCAGCCACACCGAGTGTGCGCGGGTGTGTGTGTGTGTGTGTGTGTGTGTGTGTGTGTGTGTGCGCGTGCTTGATCATTGCCATTTATTTATCCCCCCCTCCCGTACTAGTGCTGCAGGACGCCGGGAGCGAGAGATAACCCGGGGGGGGGGGGGGGGGGGGGGAACAAGCGAGAGCCGCGGCCATCGGCTCTGCTTATAAACAAACCGCCGCCCCGAAAGGCGAAATAAAAAGCCGGAGAAAAGCGAAATCCAGCGGGGAGAAAAAAAAAAAAATAATAATAATAACAACCAGCCCCCCGGGGCCCCCCGGGGCCGCGCGTGTGCGTCGGGGGGCAGCAGCGACCCCGGGGCCGGCGGGAGAGCGCGGTTTCGCCGCCTCCTGCCCTGCTGCTCCCTGCGCGCAGCCGGGCGCGCAGCGGCGCGGAGGGGGCGCGGGCGGCCGCAGCCCCGCGGCCGCGCTCCGGCCGCCCCCTGCCCGCTGCGGAGGCCAGAGGCGGAATAAAGGGGCCGGTTTGCTCGCCGCCGCCGCCGAGGCAGCGCTTTCCTCGTCGCGGGGTGGTGTGGCTTTTTTTTTTTTTTCCTTCTCCCCCCTCTTTCTTTCTTTCTTTTCTTTTTTTTTAACTCCTCGCCGGGAAAAGCAGAAACGCTTCTTCTCCCCCCTCTCCTCCCCTTCCCGCCCTCCGAAGGCCCCCAAACAACCACCAGCAACAAACAAAAAGCAAAAAAAAAAAAAAAAAAAAAAGCCCCTCTTCTAAAAAAAAAAAAAAAAAAGAAGGCACAGAAAAGGAAAAGCGAGCAAGCCAGAGAGACAGAGACAAGCTCCATCGATTCCAAACCCAGGATTTTATCCAGTGCATTGATTTTTTCCCTCTTTTTTTTTTTTTTGCTCTCCCCCCTTTTTTTTGTCCTCCCCCCTCCTCCTTTCTTTTACCCCCCCTTCTCCTCCCCCCCCCCCCTTTTCCTTTTCATTTTATTTTGGCTCCTGCTAAAATTAGCCGGGACTGCTCTGGGTGTTGCGTGTTAATTTGATTTACTCCGGGATTCCGGCTTCCAAGACGCCATTTTCCCCCCTTCTCGCTCTCCCTCGCTCTATTTCTCGCTCTATCATTTATCTCGCTATCTCCCCATCCCTCTCTCTCTCTCTCTCCGGCCCGTCCATCTCCCTCTCCCCGGGTGCCTTCCCTCCTCCCCCCGCCCTCCTCCCCCTCGGCTCTGCGTGCGCGGCGCGGCCGTGCGCTCCCCCGATCTGACAGATGAACACCGCCATGGGTTTGCCGCAACACGAGCAAAAGCACCTTTGGGGGCTGTGGCGAGGGATCGGAACCGGGATCTAAAAGAGAAGAGGCAAGAAGGGGTGGAAAAGCCGAGGGAAGGAGGAGGAGGAGGAGGAGGAGGAAGAAAGAAGAAGAGGAGGAAGCTGCTAAGAAGCCCCCGCCGCCGTTTTGGGGATATGGGTTAGTAAAAAAAAAAAAAAAATTGGAAAACAACAAAAAAAAACCCTGAGCCATCGAGGAAAGGTCTGTCTGGATGATCCGGGTTGCAGGAGGGTCTTACCCCCCTCTTTTTCCCTACCCCCCCTCCCTTCCTTTTCCCCCCTGTGCATGCAAAAGTTAATGTCGTCTCCTTTTTTTCGCGTTGTGACTTTGCAATGGCGCGGAAAGGGCTTTATTTATTTGGAGGGGGGGTTGCTCCGCGGTGCAACGCCTGCGATGCCCCCGATGCCCCTCCGACCCCTTCCCTCCCCATGCTTTGTGGCTGCTGGTGGTGTGTGTGCGGGGGGGGAGGTCTGCGGGGGGGGGGGGGGCAAGACCGTGCTGCAGGGAAGGGGTTGCATTTTTTTAGGAGTTTGCATAATATCCCCCCCCCGCCCCCGCTAGTGTGTATCTGTTTTCCCCGACGGGGGTAGGTGGCAGATCTGTGTGTGTAAAAGGGGGGGATCCCCCCCCCCTCCGCAAATTGCAGGTTAAGTGGAGCTAGAGAGCAGCAGTGCAACCTTAGGGGGGGGGCGTGTGCGGGGGGGGGGGGCGGTGTCCGCGGGGCCGCGGCGGTGGGTGCTCGGCGCTGGGCGCGGGGGGCAGCGGCGCTTCCCCGGGGCGCCGCCGCGGCCCCGCGCCTGTTTTGACATTGAAAAGGACACGCAGTCCCGAAAAGCAGCGCTTCACCCGGCAAATAAGTGCCTCCGGGGGCGGGGAGGGGGCTGTAATTAGCAATGCGGGACCCCCCCCCCACCTCCCCGGCTGCTGGTTGCGGGAGGAGAGCGCGTTAATAATCAGGATTAATAAAACCGGGATTAGCCGGCCCCAGCATCGCCTCCCCCCCCCCCCCCCCCCCCGCCGGAAAGCAAGCCAGGTAGAAGTGGAGTTTAGCTTTGGGCGGTTTGCAGATGGCCGTGTGTGTGTGTGTGTGTGTGTGTGTGTGTGTGTGTTTGGGGGGGGGGGGCCCGAGGTGGGACTCGCGTAAAGCGCAGCCTGCAGCTGCGGGCGGCTATTGTCAACTCCAGCCCCGGCGCAAGGCTGCCTGCCCACCTCCTCGCCGTGCACACCCGTGCACACACACACGCACACGCGTGCACACGCGTGCACTCCCCTGCCCTGCCCGGCGCCGCCGAGATGGGGCCAGGCTTCCTCGGCGGGCGGTGGGAAATCAGGTACCTCCGGCGGGGCGGCTGCCCCCTCCCGCTGGGGGCCGCCGGTGCGTGCGTGTGTGTGTGTGCACAGACGTGTGCGTGTGCGTAGATGTGTGTGTGCGTGTGCATATATATGTGTGTGCATATATATGTGTGTGTGCATGTGTGTGTGTATATACGTGTGTGTGTGCGCGCACGGCGCCGGGCACCGGGCGCTCCCCGCCGGGACACCGCGCTGCGTCGCCCGGGCCCCCGGGCGCGCGTGTGTGTGTGTGTGTGTGTGTGCGTGTGTGCGTGTGTATTTATGTGTCTAAAAAGGCAGTTGAGAGAAGGATTTCCGATTCGTTTCCGCTTCCAATAAACGGCGCTGATAATCTCACGCCTGCCGTGGGGCGCCGAGGGCAGCTCGCCGCCCGCCCCGTCGGGGCGCCGCGGAGCCGCCGGGCAGCGCCGCGGCCGGGGCGGCCCCTGCGGCGGGGGGCGGCGGGGCGATGCGGCGGGGAGCCGGGCGCGGGGTGCCGCGGCGGCTCGGTAACCCGAGCCGGGCACTGGGAGGAGTAGGCGACATGCGAAAGCCGGCTCTGCCTCGGTGGCTCTGCCATGAAGCCCGGGGGCAGGTCGGACCGGGCCGGGCCGGGCCGGGGGGGAACCGCCGCGTTGCCTTATATGTCCATCTGTCAAACTGCAAAGGATGTTCTCGGCCCGGGAACCGCTGAGCCGGCTAGTCCTCTGCTGTCAGGGAGAGTAATTTGATCCCTTTCGTATTGACAGGAGGATTTCAGGGGTAAAGAACTGCTGGCAAATCCAATCCTGTGTTTAATATTATGGACCCGAATGGTAACAATTATCGATTCGACAGCGCCTGCAGCCAGAACTAACTCGGTGCAGGCTATGGTCGTGTTGCGATCATCCGTCTAACGTTAGGAAACGACACTACGGACCTGGAGAAACAAGTGTCTAGGACCTTTTATTATAGACAAGGGGGGGAAAAAAAGCCTATCAGGGAAAATGTGCAAGCGGCTGCTTCGCTCGCACCTCTCTCTGTTTCCTCAGCCTTCAGTTAGGTTAGTGCCCCAGTTAGCAGCTACTTCCACTGGAGGGAGAAACTTATCTTTTTGTCCATTTGCTTTTTAACTAAAAGGAGAGAAACCCTCCAAACAACGTAGTTGTACTTTAATCTCTGCTCTTAGCTTGGAATGGTTATGTAAAAGCAGAGGGGGAAAAAAAAAGGAGAAACACGCAGTGAATGGAGACTTCCATCCCTTATTGGCTTTGGCTTTTTTTTTTTTTTTAACTTCTCAGACTCAAAGTTTTAATTGAAACCAGAAATCTATTGAGAAGTAACTGAGCCAAGAAAACCTCTGTTTTCTCTGCAACTAGGGATGGGGAATAAATAATTTTTTGCTGATGTTATTTCAAGTTGTTTGAGCTCTTTGGTTCCTGCCAAAAAGCCCAGCATAGATTATTAACACATTATCATTTTAGGAGGATGCACTCTCTGAAATGTAATAAAATGGTGTGTTAGGTTTTTGCAGAGCCATAAACTATGCTAGTTGTTGGCAAACAAAAGAAACAGTGGCCATGATTTATTATTAATAATAATCATAACTGAGCTATTTAGCTTGACTTGATATTTACTGGGTTTCTCTACTGAGGTTTCTCAGTATCTTTTCCAATAATGTGCTTTGATTAAGTTGGGAACAATTCTTTTTTAATAACTGCTCTTGCCACGTGCTTAATTAACTCAAGAAGTTTAATGCTTGAAAATGTCTAAACATCATTTTTTGGCTTCAAATGCTGCTTAATCTCCTCTTCTGGGCCGTTTTGACCTGTCCTTTGAGCTCCATTTCCCCTGCACACACATCTCTTAGGTGTAAGTGCCAGCTTACCAACAGGACTCTTGTTTTCCATTACAAGATTTGGCTAATCCCAGTTTCAGTGACTTTTTTTGCCCTCTCAGTAGGGCTCAATTGCTCATACATAATCTTTCCCTTCTGTTTTCTTTCCCCTTTGGACAACACCCTCCAGGACTGAAAAACTCTCGCCTTGTGCTTGGAGACTTGCAATTACACAGCAATTTTGACTCTTGACCCAACTAGTAGCGAGAAAGGCTATTGTCTAATGAACCACGTAAAAACAGTCCTGGAATCCAACCGATTGCTGTGAATTCACTTGCCCAGTGAATTGATGACCGATTTGTTTAACCGTACGCCTAGGCGGTCTTTCTTGCTCCCCGTTAACTGCCCATCTCCGGAGTGATCTGTGGGTCTGTGAGGACGCTGGGGAGCAGCTTTAATAACTGCCCAAATGTGCGCCATGCTTCATGGGGCAGTAGGGCCCATTGAATGAGATTTAGACCGTCTTCTGAAAATTCGGCGTGTCGTTTTTGCTTGCAATAATACGCAGACGCTCTGAGTTTTGAGCATGCACGTGCCACAATTAGGCGTGCATTGCACAAGGGGAGAGCAGCAGCAAATCTCTCTGTGCACAAAAAGGTGGTCAGATGAAGCCCACTGCAAAATCTCGCTTCAGTTGGGTCATTGCTGGGAAGTCTGGGCACTTCCAGGAGAGCAGCCTTCCAAAGTTTAGAGTTAGTCCAGAGCCTAGCGAGAAAGGCGAGACTTTGTGGAAATGTTTAGAAGGTTCCCAGTGTTTTGTTGCAGGGCTTGTGGTTTCTGCTGGGATGGTTTTGCTGCTAGTAGAGGTTCAGTTCTCATTACTTTCGCTCTTTCTGACTTGAAAGAAAAAAGTTTCCTTCCCCATTATTAAAGTTGAGGAAATAAAATGACTCATCCTTTTAGGAAATTGTCATCTTGATTAAAGATGGGCTTTAAACCCCCTCCACTCTAGCTTTTAGCCCGGGGGACCTGTTAGATCTGAAAATAGTTCCAAACTTTCCAGGTTGGGCCTGCTCTGCTTTTTGGTACAGACATGAAATCAGGTTGCAAGGGCACATTATTAGCACGGTTGCTTCTAAGATGCACTCAGAGCCTTGGAGCTGGTTTCGCCCTCTTCCCCATGTGAAGGTTTCATTTGACATGACTTCGAAAGTTTGTTGTGTTTTCAGACCTGCTTGGACAGCTACTGGATGCTGTGAACCAGCAAGTTCCCAGCAGGCATCTGGATTCTGCATTCACGTTTAATTGGTTGTGGAGAGAGCAAGGAGAGGGAGACGTAGAGGTGGGGGCAAAAGAGGAAGGCAAAATCATTACTTTAATTGAATAAAAGCAGTCAGAGAATAACGCAGCATGTCTTCCCGATTTGGGGAATGTGAGGGTGGTAATTTTTGTTTGTCAGCTCTTGAGAGGGAAGAAAGTTAAGGGCTATTTTTCCCTTTTGGAGTTGGATTTACTTCATAGCACAGATTGTCCAAACGAAGTGATTTACTTTTACGGTAAGCTGTGGGGCAGTTGATACGAAAAACAATCTTGTGATATGATTCATTTAGGCTCTCGTTGTCTTTTCCTGAAGATGCCTAGAAGTCCTCAGATTAGTCAGACCTTTTTCCAAAAGGCCAAATCAAAACCCTGGCCCTCAAACACCTCAAAGACTGAGAGGATTTGATCCAGACTTGATTTAGATCTTTGCAGCTCTGGTTCACTTCCAGCCTAGCTGGGGAACTTTGCAAGGTTTCGGGTCTCTGTATCTCTGTGATCTTCTTCAGGCTGTCTGGCCACCAAATACGTGTGCTGTTGCCAGCCTGTGATGATGATCCTGCCAGTTTCAGATGGGGAAGAGTGGTGGAGCTGAAGCACAGGTGACAAAACAGGAAAATGCAGGAGAAGTCCCTGGGAGATTCAGTCAGGTTGTTGCTCGCAGTTCCCAGGGTCAGCTTCACTCTTGCATAGCCCAAAGGCTCCACCCTGGGGTCTGGGGTGCGTTGGGGTGCAACGACCTGGCAGAGTGGGGTGCTGTGATTTTGTCTAAAAGCTGCTCCCTGCGCGGGAGTGACTCTTCGTTAGCTTTTCACTTTCTCTGAACTAGTGAGTTCCTGTTTCCTCAGCAAGCAGGGGCTGTAAGAACTGTTATATAGTCCCGTACAGCTAAGCATGACTGTGGCGGTGGGTGAGAGCAAAGTTTCCTCTGCGCTCGTGCGGTATCTCCTGTAATAATGCTCGACAAAACTGTTCAGAAAAATGTGTGGTAGGCAAGCATGGGGTAATCCAGTACTCACTTAAATACCTCAAAATTAGAGATGGGTTAAGGATCGGAAGCCTGAGGTTTTATGTTACTTTGAAATTTTTGTTAGCCTTAACCTTTATAACTGAGAGATATATATGCATGCAATGAATCATTCTGTTTCTGGCTCAGTATTTTAGCAGATGGGGAGCTTGGTTTTAAGATGGAAGGGAGAAAATGATGCTACACAAACCAGAGGTCAAGCTGCAAGGCATGTCTTTCCTCCATATCAATGCGCATGCTCTGAATATGCTACTGATGTGATTTCGAAGGCTTGGATGTTCATCTTATTTCCCTGTGTGTTTCCAGAGCTGGCGTCCCAGTGGTCTAGAATGAATGCTGTGACATACCCACCTCTTGTTGAGTCTTGCTAAATTTTTGGCCTGGGAGAATGTAGTGGGGTTCCACAGAAACTCCTCTGAAATCCCATTAGTTTGCTAGACAAGGAAATCCTTCCTGTACTTTCTTTTTTCTTCCTTCCTTTCCTTTCGCTTTTTTTTTCTCTCTCTAAAACCTTCCTATGGAGTGCTATAGTGGGGATTCAATAGACTTCTATACAGGGGAATAATTCTCTGTTGAATTCTTTAGTCCTTTTTTCAGAAGGGATCAGAGATGTGAAGCTTAAGTAAGGGAGTTTAGTAAGTGTTTGAGCAGGATTGTATACATGCAAAATATTATAACAGGCATCCGGGCAGAGTTATTACACATGCCCGTTATTCCTAAGGTTGCAAAACAGTTTAAAATGTTAACCCATATATTCACATCCTTGTAACTTCCATAAACCCTCACCTAATGGGCTGAAAAATGTCATGCTTTTTCTTTGCTTGATGGCAATTTTCTTCCTGAAAGGTTGAGTAAATTCCCTCCAGCTGTCAGTTGTTTCTCTTTCTTTAAATTTATTCAGAAGAAGTGAGGGTGGGGGAAGAAGAGGAGAGACTTTTCCCTTTTAAATTATTCTAACCACATGCTTTTAGACAGGGCAACAGTCTAACCTGCTGGACTTTGAGCTGATAAATGGATATAAACATAGGGCTTGTTGAGGGCCTCTGTCTTCTGCTGGTGTGTTAGGGGGAGAAAAAAGCTGGAGGTCATGGTTTCTGAAGCTGTGACAGTTTGAAAATGGCCTTGTAAGCATCCTGAAGCCAATCAAGATCTTTCAGTCGGCTGACTTACACAGAGAGGCGCTCTCCCTACAAATTCGGCTGGATAAGTGTCTTAAGTGTCATCTGCTGTGGGTGTTGGTTTACATTAGACCCCAGTTCTGTGTCGTGTGAGGTGGTCCTGCTCCTCCATCCTTTTATCAGAATCAAAGACACCTCTGCTCTTAAAACACACTGCATTTTAAGTGTTTGTGGCTTTCAGGCCACTTCATTGATTTTCTTCAGCTTTAGCTCAGTTACCAGACTTCTCAGGGCCCTAAAAGAAAGCTTCTGACAAAAATAGGGTGAGTAATAATTAAAATAATAATAAGCTGCAGCACGGCCCTAATTAGGGACTGGGACCTGATTCAAACATATAGCCATCTCCAATAGGGAGTGTAGCAGTACGGATGTTTCGGTTCGGGGGTCGCTTTAACCATCTGAGCCCACAGGCCAAGATCTGCCTTGCTGCGGTCAGGGCCTCAGTGAAGAACTCAGATTAGGAGCACAGCGATGACCCATATGTCATCAGCGGAGAGAGGGAGACACCCATGATCTTGGATTCCCCCAAATTCTACCCCCATCCTGACCTTTAAATCCTCCCCTGAAGTCAGTGGCATTACAAGGGAATAACTGAGGTCAGGATTTCACTAGTAATCTTTAGCTATCCATGAAGATACTAAGCATGCGAAAATTTGGTCTTCATTCCTTCCAGATGAATATGGGTGCATGTGTTGGGCTGGCAGAGCAGAAATAGTTCATGGGGAAATGCCAACCTGAAATCATGGTCTTACTACTATTCAAGTCCTGAATCCGATGTTCTTGGTCCTATTTGCCTCCTCAAATCAAGACAGATGTGGATTTCTCATTCCAGTGAACTAAACATCCTCTTCTTCCGTAAAGCCTAGGGACTGATACATTCTGCAAGGCAAAGGAAGCACTCAGTGCTCTCATCTATATACCCCAAATTATTGCTCTCCTTCTTGTATGCCGTTTCTTGTACACCCTGTTTTCTCACAGTCCCCCCTTGGGGGTAGGGATTCCTCGGTACATTATGCAGCACCAAGCACGATACTACTGCTTACTCATCATACTAACACACGGTGCAAGCATCCATGGACCAAATCCAGCCTTCCTTATTCCTAGCCTCATTTGAAGCATGCAGAATTGGGTAACATAGGATGTGTTGTTTGTACAGCCTGCAGACTGGGCACAGGATAGATCCTGGACTGAAGCCTTTTTGGTCCTTCTTGTGCCATCACTTACGGCTCTGAGGAATGGATGCTGAGCCAAGACCTGGTGCATTCCCTATCAGATGTGTTGTTTTATTTTATTTATTTCTTTGCTTTTCCTGAAGGGAGGGAAAGCTGGTGTCTTTGGCACTTGTGCAAGCGAAAATGAAATAATGGAGGAGAAAAAAAAAGAAGAGGAGGAAAGAGGAGTCCCGTGGTAGCAGCAGTAAATAAAAACAAGGCTCTCGTTAATGATTTATATAGAGAAATCATTTTCCACACGTTTCAGGGCACAGAGGGAAATGTTTGATCAGAGGGAGGAGAGATTACTGCCCTACCACGATGGTGTTAGAAGGAGGCTACTGTGTCTGATGGCAGCTTTCCAAGGGCAGAGTCAATCTAGGAAAGTTTGGTAACACAGATGATGGAATTGTGCAGGGTTTTGCTTTCTGTGGCTGGTCTCTGTGCCAATATCCTTTCCCTAAATACCCATAAAATTTTCCATTTGTAGCTTGGAGTGGCCTTCGCTACCTCCAGGATGGTGCACTTGGTAACAGCTGGGTAGAATGGAGTAAGCATTTCAAGTCTTGTGCATGTTGACACTTTCCCCAAAGAGTTTTATAGCTGTTGTTAATGGAATAAGTTTCTTCCCTGTAGTGGTACACACTGCTACACCCAGCAGAGTTCAGGGTGTTCTCCTAGATCATCCCAGGAGTCACCTTGGAGTACATCATGCTTGAGCATCGAGAGGTGACGCTTGATCTGGGAGCTCGGCAACCTTTTGTTGACCTGATGTAGTCATATCTCCTGGCTTGGCTCTTTGTATTGCAATGAGTGGAGTACAGTTTGCATCTCATTCTGGTTTCTAGTGTCCCAGAGGCCTCATCTTCGCAGGGATGATAGGTAAAAATGACATGCCATCTCTTGACATCACTGGGATCAAACACTATTTCTTGCTCTAGAGGTGCATCAAGTCAGACAGCAGCATTTGTCTCTGAGGGTACAATATGGATGAGATCTGTCCTTCAGAGACGTGTTTACTGGTCTGATGGTCAAACTCTCTTCCCCCTACACCCAGAGCTGGTTTAGATTGTGAGTGAGTAGATTTATAAATCCTTGGTACCGTTCTCAGATGGGAGCTTGTAAAAGTCCTTGGGCAACCTGATGGGCATCTCTCCTCCTACCTCAGACAGGTACTTTGCTATGCTGGCTGTTGCCACAGCTGTACCTTGGGCAGTATTGCTTTTATGGGCCTTGTGATTTATGGCTGTGTCAGTTGTTTAATCATTCAGTTGGCCCTCCCTTCCGTGCTGTACAATAGTTAGTTACTTACATAGAAAGGTGACTATCTGATCTAATTATGGAGTCTCAAACCTAATTATGGAGTCGAATATGATTCCATAATCTACTCTTAATGTCTCTGTGTTGAGAAGACAGATACACACGTGTGTAGTGTGCACACTTACATGCCTCCGTAGTTAGGAATATGCTTGGGCTTTCATTTATTTTTGTCTCTTTATCTTGGGTGGGGGGGAGATGCTTGCAGCCTCATCTGGCTGTGAGAGATCTTTGGGTTATCTTGTCTTTTTTCCCTCCAGCGTGGCTTTTCCTGGCTGCCTTTGCCGAGCTTGGTCATGCCGAGGCAGACCCATCAGTCAGCTTACTTGGTCATGCTGACAGGTGCAGAGGGCTGATAGCACTTAGATTCAGGGCAATGCGGTGGAAATGAGTGGAGATTACGGTTTTGCTGTTGTTTCTGGACCAGGCTGATGACTGTCATTAGTCCTTGCTCTTTATTTTCATGCAGATAGACCACACTTGAGATAAACTGTGTCCCTTTCCTTCAGAGAAAATCCTTCCATAACCCACACAAAATCAGGTGCAGAGGTGGAAGGACTGGACCAAGGGCATTTTCAGAGGCAGTCTCAGATGCAGGGGAATGGCACAGAAGGGGGAACAAGCCTTCCTCTATGTAACCCCCTGTGCATGTAACTCACTGTATTAATGAATCACATCTTAATTATTTATTTGTACAGATAATCTGTGGATTATAGGCATTAAGTTATGGTCATTCCTCTGGCAATTACACGTATCAGTTGAGGAGCTGATATTGTACCTGGTGTGTATCCACTTATATTTTAAATGTGCCCGGATCCACATATATCTTGTATACAGATATCTTTGCAATGTGTTTAAAATTGCAGTGCAATAGAGAGTCCAGTTTGCCCAGCACTGGAGATAAAGGCCAAAAGATACATCACAGAATCAGAGAATGGCTGAGGTTGGCAGGGACCTCTGGAGATCGTTGAGTCCGACCACCCCGCTCAGCAGGGTCAGCTAGAGCAGGTTGCTCAGGTTCCTGTCCGGTCGGGCTTTTTGAAATCACCAGGTCATCTCTGATTCTTTATTAAGAGTTGATGTTCATTTGGTTTGCTTGAAGGGGAACTCTTTCTGCCTTGTTTCTCTCACAATTGACGTAAGGCAGGTGAAAAGGAGAGGGTGTTTCCTATGGGATCTGTAGCATGGATGGAAAATAGCTGTCACAGTCATTCTTCCAGCTCCCTGCCAATGCAGGGTTGTTCTTGCAGAATATCGTGGCCGCAGGAAGTAGCTAAGGCTATGGTTCAAAGACAACAATAAATCTAGCTCTAGGGCACCGAGCAGCAGATTAAATGCGCTGCTGGTGCGTGATACTGATCCAGTATAAACTCATTCTGCTGGTTGAAATTTGCTCAGAAAAATACAATGGCATAATTTTATCCCAGCAGGCTTTATACCCCATCAGGTATCATCTGTCTGCAGCACTCTGACTTTATGAATCACTGAGTTTTTACCTATCCTCTGGAACTGCCTTTAAGCTGCCATGAAAGAAGGTCTAACCTCCATTTTGTGCACTCTGGTCAATTCGATAAAAGTATGATCACACACTTATTGCTGATGCTCATCAGACTTGTTCTTACTACGTGGTAAAAGCACTGCACTTGAAACTCCTAGACTTTTGAAAGCAGTAATGAAATGTGGGTTGTTGTCTTTTCTATTGCTAACGTGGGTTAACTGAGTTCAGTGCAGCTTGCTGTATGCCAGGCTATTGAGTTTTTCTTTTTTGTGTGTGCGTCCCGTGATGGATTCTGAAATTTCACTGACACTTCTCATAAAAACAGGTTTCTGACCAAAACTTTCCCTCGGGTGTAGTGTGGGTTGTCCGTTGGCCTGTGCCCCAGAGGCAGCTGCATTTCAGTGGTAGCGTATGTAATTGAGGAGGCAACCCCGGATTCTTTGGAGTGAAAGGTGATACGTCATAATTAAATATTGCTGTATAGTCTCCAGCGCTTTGTGGCGAATGGGTTTAGAAAGATGGAGTGTAAAGAGGCTTCCAGGATTTCTGATATTTTTCAGGGATTAGGGATTTCTTAACAACTGTATGGCACATAGGAGAATGTGAGGTCCAAATGCTATCTGATAGATACGGGCTCAGGAGATGTGGGCTTCATTTCACTTTTGGTGGGACAAGCGCTGATCTGTGCCTCAGTTTCCCATTATTTGAACCCCATTAATAGTAGTGTTCTTTCGTTTTAAGGTATTTTGGACTAAATGGATAAAAAGAAAGCAGTCTTAGTAGCTAGTCATGCCTGAGATTAGTGTACTGTGGGATTTGGGTCGCATCTTGTAAAATTGCTCTGTGCTCTCTGCTGGTGCTCCCTGCGCTTGAGCAAAGCAGTCAGAGTAGCAACACAAGTGCTGGGCTGCTGAACCTGGCTTGCTTTTAGGTGTTTATTCAGCAGTGCCTATGCATTTTTTGTTTGCTTATTACTAATGTGATCGTTACTATGCGTAGGGCAAAAGCCGTGCCAAGTGTTATGTCCACTTTCTTCCATTCCATGAAGAACTCAAAGTACACAGATTTTTTTCCCCCCACTGCTTCCAATAAGGCCGTGGCGTCTTAGCCTTGTTTTTGTCCTTAGCAAATTTTCAGTTTAAGCAGTTTACAGTCCTGGCATTTGAATACTTGCAAATGCGTGGTTGCCTGAGGCAGGACAAGGAAGTGTATTTGGAGCCCATTACGTCAGACATCTAGTTTGACCCAAAGGGAGGTCTTGGACCTCAGGTCTTTGCCTCTAGAAGTGTGTCTGAGGTGCCCAGAGGTGCTGATAAGAGACACATGAACAACCATAGCAAGGCTGAGCACGCAGGCATTTGATTATTTCTCAGTACTTATCAGAGGAAGCGTGAATCTCTCCCTAATTAAGAGCTAATGCCAACTTCTGTGAAATTTGTTGTCATTCACCTGTGAATTATCCTTCTCAAATTTAACTTGACTGCAGGAAGCCTGCTAGTGGTAACACTTTCCTCTGGGAGCTTAATTCGGATGGTAAAATGCATCTGTAGTTGCTTATTGAAGGGGACTTGATGCTCTGAGCCTCAGAGGCATGGAAGGTCAGTTTGGGTAACCACTTAAACGTCTAGACAAGCCCAGTCTCTTGGGTTTTTAAAACAGAGCTAGAAGTCTCTTGGAAAATAAACTTCCTCGCTAGATTTGCAGGTCTGCACATTGCCAGTTAAGGCAGAAGAACAGCTAGAGGAAAAGTGTTTATTGCCTTCTCTTAGCCTTCTCCTTGCAGTCCAAATGGTGGCCTGGAATACAGAGGCACATGAACATGAGAAACAGAGAGAAGCCCAAGAGATAGCAGTTGAACCAGGGCAGAAGCATTCCCAGTGATTTGAGCCAGGGTTGTTTTGGGGGCTTATTGCCGCCTGTGCTACGTTCACAGGTTCTACCTCTTGCTTTTTTCTCCCAAGTTTGTTTTTTTTTTTTTGTCCAGTTGCAAAGCGCAGACCCCTGTATCTTTGAGGGGGGGTGGTGGAGGGGGAGGCACTAACAAAAAGGTATTGTGGCTGCAAGCGGAGAAACACAGCTCCCATTGAGAGAGCCCTTGTGGTGGGATCGGCCGTTAGCGTGTCTTGTGCTGCCTGTTGCTTCCAGACTGGGAGCAGTTCCCACAAGTGCAGCATGCCCCGAGCTGAGGAGAGGAGGAGAGCGCGGGAACACACCGATGGGGTTACTTGCTCAGAAGCCTGCAGTGAGGTTTCCTAATTAGTCAACGCACATGTAGCCTGCCCAAACAAGAAAGACGAGTATAATGTCCCTGCACCCAAGTCATTTAACTATTAACCCTGAAGGGAGAGTAAGGAGATACCTAAAACAATGACCCATTTAATTCTGTATAGCATTTGAGAGTGGTGTTATTTGTTGCTACCTGCAGGTCTGTTGATATCATCGTTTGCGGACTCTTAACATAATGTGAGGCCAATATTTTTAAGTAGGGTTTTAAGCTGGAGTTAGTGGGAACCCATCTGACACTGGTGTGACAGGATGACTTTATTCATCCGTTCCTTGTCTCTGCCAACCTGGAGGTGCACACCCAAACTGTTTGGGTTATGACCAAAAGTGCAGGTCTGAGACCCAGGACCAGACTTTGGGCAGGAGCCTGGGTTTTATTAGCTGTGAAGGAACATGAAGGAACCTTCCCGAGTCGCGAGCTTTATTTCAGATCCCTTTTGCGGTCAGGTCCCAATCCTAGCCCTGCACCCGCAACCGTTTGTCCTGCCGGCTGCGATAGCTGCGATTGCTTCGCTTGCAGCCTCCTTGGCCGCTTGGCGCGGCGGGCACGGCCCGGTGGCCTGCCTGCCGACCTAGATGCTCTGTGTGAGAGGCCTGCTCTTTTCCACCAGCAGCGAGAGAGGTTAATCGGCTGTGGGTGGAGGCCGGCACAGAGTGCCCATTGTACATGCGTGCATACCAGAGCAGTAACTCCCTGGAATGCTGCACAGCCGAGCTTTTACCACCTTGTGTTTATGTTGCAGTGCAGGAGTGTGTGTACATTGTGTCCCTCTCTAAGGAGATTAACAACGTGAAATGGCAGATAAATATGATGGCCTTCTTTTTTTTTTTTTTTTTTTTTTTTTTTGATTGGACCGGTTGGAAGAGGAAGGTAGCCCTGGCTCCCATGGGCATAGAGGAGAGGCAAGGTGCAAGGTCGGTCAATTAGGCGGAGCAGTGCCATGCAGCTGCGCAGCTTTAATGTGCTAATTGCATTAGTAATTAGCAACTACCACATGGTAAACACTCTTGGGTTTAGAGCTATGTATGGGCATTAACTAACCCACCTTTGGATAGGTTTGAATGAGGTAAGTGTTGTCCTCCTTCTGTAGGTGGAGAAAGGGCAGAACTGCTGACTGCAGGGTGAGTCAGTGTGGGAAGGGGCAGAGGTGCGGGATGCCTTGGAACTGTTGGTTCTTCTGGATCATGTTAAATGAAATGGGAATGACGGCAGCTCTGGGAAATGAATCTCCTCACTATCGCCAGAAGATATGCAACTTAAGCATAAGCGTTTTCATGCTGTTCTGCCAAGGCACTTCTAACTGCCATGAGCTGCAGAAACTACCTCTAAGGCCAGATGGTGGTTCAGGCTCCATGACAGTTCTCCTTTTCCCCCCACCCCTTCTGCTTGGGCTGTCAGCTTGTGCTATTTATGGGACTTTATTTGAATTTGTGTCTGTTGGGACCTGGGTGGAGATCACCCAATGATTTCATGGAGCTGTAGGTTGTTTAGGACTTTCCATTACTAGGTATATGGGCCAGGGTTGGACAAGTGACCCATGGCCATACTCCAGTGGAAGTGCAGCTGTGTAACTAAGGAAAGGTGCTTGTTATTATGTGTCTTTGAATTTTAAGCTCATGTAAGGTACTTCTAAGAAGCAGAAAGAAGCCAGTGGTGAAGTCCTTATAGGAGGTCATGAATGACTCTTCTTGGTGAGCTGTGCTTTGAAGTAAAACACACTAAAAGTGCTGTTATGATTTGGTGATAGGTAACAGGATCACTTCTGTTTCTCCTTTACAGTTTATTGCTACTAAGAATGGCTTGGGAAATCCCTGGCTGTACTCAGATCTTGCCTGTATTTGGTCAAGGGGTGTGGTTTGGCATTATAGCAAAGCTAATCTAAGAGGGAGCTACTGCTGAAAGCATAGGTCTGTACCCCCAGCACCTACTCCTGGCAGTGTGCTCTTATTTCCTTCTCTGTATGCCAGAAGCAACACTCCTCTGACCCCCTGGGGAACTGTTGCAGGGTACTAAAGCAGCATAAAAGTATCTTCCTTTTTTTTCTGAGCTATTCTTCTGCCAATTTTGTACCCTGATCTGGCTTGCCATAGACTGGGGATTTTATATGGGGGAGTTCAGAGAGAGTGTGTGAAACTACCTTAATACTGACAAAGAACAGCTTTCACAACGCCCTGTGTGTATCTTTTTACCAAACGCTTGGTATTTGGCTCAGCCTTTTTATGTCACTGGATGATATATCTTTTTGCCTTAGATGACCATTCACAGCTTCTGATGTTAATTTTGGCCAAGACTTTTTCAGAAGATACTGGATTTGAGTGTTTCCATTTTGGAGGGTTCAATTGGTAATATCTAGAAAGAAAGCCCAGATATGAAAAGGTGAGAGCACGGTCTTTGCTTCCGATGGCCTGGGCCTTTGCCACAAAGTGGTGGTACCCAAGGGCAGGAGTAGCTCTGGAAAATGTTGACTTCGGGTTTCCTCCATTGCCCTCAGTACTTAAGTCCCCGCTATGCGAGAGACCCAGGTGGATCCTCCTACACTTGGGCAGCCCAAGGGAATATCTCAGGCTCCAGACAGCGTGCCTGTGGCCCAGTGAGTGTTGAATAATTCATCCAAAGTGGAGTCCCTTGTAGAATAGCCAGCAGCTGAGTGCTTATGTCTCTTGCCTGGGAAGTGGGAAAAATAGAAGTTTGAAACTCTTCTGCCTGATTCATACGGCAAAACTGTGTTTTCTGTGTTCTGATCACTGGGTTATTGTTTAACCTGAGGCAAGCAAGTCTCTGCCTCTATTATTTATATATATATATATATATATTTTTTTTTTCCTTTAAAAAGACTGTAACAGGGAGCATTCTGCAATAATGAGAGCATTCACAGAGATGGAGAGCTGGTTCCCCACTCACTTCTTTCCCAAATCCAGAGTTTAAGGAGTATGTATTTATAGACTGTTTTCCATGCTTTTGAATATCCACTTTTATCAACATAGCAGTACACATGGCTATTGTTCTGGAATATCCACTTTTATCAACGTAGCAGTACACATGGCTATTGTTCTTTGGTTCAGCTATTCCACAATACCAGATCCAGCCCTGGGAAATGTCGGGCAGCATCAGTTCCCATTTCGCTTCAGGGAAAGTGTTTGAGATGTTGCAGGGGAAGCCCGAACGTTCTCTGTGTCAGTCATTTCCACAGTTGCATTTGGTGCATGTGTGAGTGCTAACTTCCTTTTTCTTCTCCTTTCTTTTGACAGTTGCAGATTTGATCTCTTCTGAGCTCCTTGCAGCGTCTGGACTATTGGGACTCTGAATCCTGCAGACAGTTACCATTTGTTTCCTGGGATCGTACCTGCCCTTTTTCTCTTCATCGCCTCCTGTGCTCCCCTTCCCTCTGATAAGACTCCAGTGCGTTGTGTTACTGCTATGGAACCAAGGGAGACTTTAGGCAGCTCCCGGCAAAGGGGAGGAGAGGTAGATTTTCTGCCAGCCACTGTTACCTCTGCAAAGCCTCCACCTGCCTCCAGCTGCACAGGGGAGACCATGCTGCCTGCCTCGGGCTCGGGGAAAGGGATCCCAGTGAGCGGAGAACGGATGGAGCCCGAGGAAGAGGATGAGTTGGGTTCTGGGAGAGATGTGGATTCCACTTCCAATGCGGACAGTGAGAAATGGGTGGCAGGAGATGGCCTGGAAGAGCAGGAGTTTTCCATCAAGGAGGCTAACTTCACAGAGGGGAGTCTAAAACTAAAAATCCAGACCACCAAGAGAGCTAAGAAGCCCCCAAAGAACTTGGAGAACTATATCTGCCCTCCTGAGATCAAAATCACCATCAAGCAGTCTGGGGAGCAGAAGCTCTCCAGAGCTGGGAAAAATAGCAAAGCAGCTAAAGAGGAGGACAGAGCACACTCCAGAAAGAAGGTAAGGTCCTACTCTTTCCTGTGTTCTCCCACCCATGCAGATCTCTTCCTCCGTAGCAGCTGACAGCCAGCGTCGTCAGCCACCCCCACGCTCTCCCCACCATCCCCTTGCTGTGTGCAGCAGACCATCCTGCTCACAGGAAAGCAGCCTGCCCCAGAGAGCAGAACTGGGCTCTGGAGGTTACTTCTGGCTATTCCTCTGCAAATAAAACAGTATTTAATCAGCCTTGTTATCAAAACTAGGCCATGATGATGCTTGTTTGGGAGGGAAGCATCTTTGTTGCTGGTATACCCTAGGGTGGGAGTAGACCAGCTGAAGAGTTGTCTGCTTGGAGACAGGGTTTTAAGCCTATGCAGCTCCTGAAAGCAGAAGGAAGCTAGGATTAAACCTGCCCAAAGCAGTTTGTCCAGGACATAACCTTCGCACAGTTTGCAAAGCCCTGCTTGGCTACCAGGGAACTAATACAAACTAGGTATCCTCCAGTGTTCCCGTGTATGCTGTAGAGATGATTTTGAATGATCCCTCATATTAACCAATTCTGAAGGGATCAAAAGTTCAGCCAGACCTTTTCTATTTTGTGCGTAATTGAGATTCAAGATTAATCATTACATGAGTGATAAATGAAGGAACCCACTTCTCAGCTGCTTTGTGTCTGAGCACAAATGCTCAAGCCTTTTGGCAGTTAAAGCTTTTGACTACATCTTAAAATACAGGTATGTGCACAGAGAACAACTCCTGTATACCAGGCTAACGGCTCTATTATTCTTGATTACAGCATTGTGCTAGCAACACTATAGTTACGCTTGAGAAAATACTTCCATTATAAGTCTCATTTTCTTCCCGATGCTTATCATTTTCTTGAAATATCCTTTTGGAGAGAAATTTCTGATACTTTAAGTTGGGTAAAAAAATTGATTCTTTCTGATTTAGTCAAGGAGAGGAAGTGGAAAGTGAGAAGAATCCTTTCTTTTTATTAACTGTTTTTCTTCTAGAAGCACCCTATTGTTTTGTTGTTGGCTTAATTTTCAGTAATGTAGCGTGTACTTAGTTCTCACATACATTTAGCTGAAGTGTTCTGAGCAGCACTGTGGGGGGGAAACCTTGGGACTAAGTATGTTATTTTGGGTGTAGGGGTGTGTTTTCTGTCCTAGGTGTTAGACAAAGGAGCCTTGCTCACATGG
The DNA here is from genome assembly GCF_036370855.1 of Dromaius novaehollandiae. Lineage (NCBI taxonomy): Eukaryota > Metazoa > Chordata > Aves > Casuariiformes > Dromaiidae > Dromaius > Dromaius novaehollandiae. The sequence continues at coordinate 80,058,225 of NC_088132.1, forward strand.
AGTCTTTATCGCAGTATAAGTACTTCATCTCTGCCTCTTTAGCACTGGTGGTTTCATGATGAGTTTGGTTAGGAATACACATTTGATGAAAGATGCATGAGTATCTCCAAAACATGGACAGATTTGTGGATGAATTCCTCTGGGATTTAAAACCACTGATTAGAGCTGCAGGGATAATTTGGCCTTCCTGTTCATGTAGCTTTGATCCCTCACGATGTAGCAGTTCTCCACTTCTCACAGATGTGGTGGATGCTCAGAAGGCTGCTTTAAGTCTGAGGAGGCTAATTGCCAATGGCTCTGTGTAGACGCAGTCTCCTCCGACTGATTTAAACCAAAAATCTGCTAGCAACTCTAAATCATATTTTTGAAGCAGACTGTCTTTTTCCCCACTCATTCCGGGCATAGCCCAGGGAGATTAGTCTTACTCACTTCGAGACTACTTCCCTAGAAGCTAAACTGGGAGAAAAACCTGACATCAAGGGGAGTTTTTTTCTTAAACTCCTTGTGGATAAAACACTGTGTGCATGGAAGATGCTTCTTTTAGCACAGCAGAGAGGCACTGGAGGTTTGGCCCCAGAACGCAGTAAGATTTTCTTGTGTATTGAAAAAGATGGGCAGCCTTCTTAGCATTAAGTAATGTCTCCTTTCCACTCCCCTTTCCTCCCTGAATAGTACCAGGGACTAACTGTTGTGTAAGACCATACTCAGTGATAATAAGGGTGTCACGAGTAATCCTTCCGTGACCATGCAGCAAGAAAAACAACTTGCTAACCAGTGCCTGCCACGGCTGGACCGGGGAGAATGTGGATGCTTAGAAATCAGAGCTTTCATTTCCATTTGTCATCCAGTCAGACAGGTACAGAGGAATGGACACACCTTCCATGTAGCCATCCAAAGAGAAGGTTAAATAAACACATCCTCACAGCTAGTTCTGTATGTGAAAAAGAAAAAACCCTTGCAGCATGGTCACGCTCCAGGTGAGATCTTAGTTGCGCAAAGATAAGGAGTTTCAAAGAGGTGGATCATCACAGCCCTGATGCGGCCGCATCTAGTGTATGTTTGCAGAGCGTGCACCGACTTTAAGCTCTTTGGGGCCACGCTGGCCTGACCTGACCATAAAAAGCCGCAGATGGATCCTCTGAACAGATGGGGAGAGGCCCGCCGTACCGGTGCATTGATTAGCATAACACCAACGGCTGCCGCGTGGCAGCTGCTGAACTAGGGTCGAGCGAGCTGGAGGTGCTTTGGCAGTGATGAAACCTGCAGAGGGATTTGAAGGCCTGTGGTGCTGTGACCTTGAGGCATTTGACACCCAGAGACCTGCGTCACCCTCCCCAGGGAGTGGTAAATACAGGTCCTGATTCTGCATCTCCTGGGCAGCTGCCCCTTGGCTTTTGGGTTCCCGAATCAGGCCTTGACTGCAAACATCTCATATCGAGGGGCGATGAAAGATGCTATGGGAGAGAGGGGTTGGAAATAGGTGGGAGGAAGGCTCCAGCAGTCAAAGCACATGATTGCTTTAATGGCTGATATGCGTGTCTCATGGCAGTTACAGAGATTTTTGTAAAGATAGGGTTAGGAGGAAGCGACAAGTTGAAACTTGAATTGAGCTGGGGCTGTCTGGTCCATCTGTGGGTTTTCCTGCAAGAGAGCAACGTGCAGGTAGTTTTTGCATATACTTGCAGAAATGTCCTGAGCTGCAGCAGGGGTAAGACAGCAATAGTAGTATTTAAATCATTGACGCTTACTTCTCCAGGGTTAGACTGTCTGATTGCCCATTGCTTTAATCAGCACAAACTCCAGAAGAGCAACTACTGGGAGGAACAGCAGCAGCGGGCAACAGCACACTTGCATCAGTGGGCCAGATATTTAGCTGGCACAGTGCCACTGTCCTCTGTGGACTTCTGCCAGGAGAGTTTGGCCCAACATATACGTTTCCCTTGGGCATGAGAGTAGTGTCATTATTTGAGTTTACCGCCTAGTTCGTGTATGCAGGGCTGTGCCGCACAGATCCATCTGTACGGATGGAGGGCTGAGCATAACCTGAGCTGGGAACACTGTGCTTCTCTTCCCAGCAGGTGGGACTGGCTGTCTTGCACCTCATGGAGAAGTGCCCAAATTTTTCTTTTCCCCTTAAGGAGGAGCTAACTCTGTTAGGACTTGAAAAATCGCTCAAGTTTGTTGCATAATAATTTAAGCTACATCTACAGTAGTCCCCAGCGCTTTGAAATACCACTTGAGTGTTCTTGCAGGAGTTCCAATGCTCATGGCGCAGAGGGCAAGTAATGAAAACATGGAAGCAATTTAAGTAACAGCATGTGGGTACACAAAGGACTGGCGATGCCAGCACTGTTAAAAGGGGCTGTGAACTAGGGATATAGGATTTATTCGGCGGCCACTTAGGGAGGAAGAAGATATGCCAGTTCCCAAGCTTTTGGCTGTTCTGCTAATTAGACAGCATAGGCTAGCGCCTGCTTTCCCAAGCTGTGGTCGGCAGACCGGTGGCTATTAGAGCAGAGCTCTGCAGCGCGCTGTGCTGCTCATGTGCTGAGGCCTGTTTTATTTTATTTATCCCCACACACACTTTGATTCCAGCTGCTACACTATATTAAAAGGAAGTAAACATGCATTAAATACTTTCCTCATGTTGCTTTTCCGCGTGAGCAATTGCCCCCGGGGATGCTAGGTGATGGGGAGGGAACGCAGGAGGCAATCTCGCTGGGTGTGGTTGCCTTCGTCCCCTGGCGAGGAAGGCGAGGGGGCGAGAGAGCACCCGGGTTGTGAAGCTTGGGTCTGCTGCCTTCAGTGTTTGGCTCTAACCCAAGAGCTCTTGGGTTTTGGTCGGGGCCTTGCCAAGTTTCACATCAGCTTCCCCCCGCTCCTCTCTTTAAAATAAGACCGAAGGTGATTTCCTCCCCCTTTTGCAGGGCTGCTCTAGAGATGAATTCCAGCTCGCTTTGTCCGCACGGGCGCTCGTGCAGTGATTCGAAAATGCAGAAATGTTATGTAAGCCTTAGCTCGTGTTTCAGCCGTCTCGCGCCTGGGGATGGAGCTGGCTCAACCGTTGCCGCTTCTCAACCCGCAGACGGCTCCGTTTTCATTTAGCCTGGTCGGAGGGGAGGGACGGAAGGAAGGGAGGGAAAAAAGAAAAGGCAAGGCACCCTGAGGACGAGGTCCTGGCTGCACGTGGCGGTGCTCTCCCACCTGCACCAGGGTCGCCTCCAGCCCGGCGCCCTCCGAGAGTGCTCCTGCCTTGGACCAGGGCAAACGTGCCGTCCGTCTTGCAGGGCACTACAAGCGTGGCACCAAAGGCAGAGGAGCAATCCGTTCCAAGCCCATCGTGCAGCACTTAACAAGCTCCAGATGGGTAGTAATTCCCTGGTTTTGTTTCTTTGGTTTCCTCTCCGCCTTCCTTTGCTGCCCTCTGTTTTCCTATGTCTGCAAACACTTCCCCCCCCCCCCCCCCACAACCTTTTTTAAAATATATCCTGACAAAGTTTCTTTGGAGCTTCCATCATATGCATAATTTACTGCCTCAGAGGATGTAAACTTTTTTTTTTGTAATTATTATTGCACTCTTTTTTGAGAGCTTGAGATGGGTGAGCATGCTTGCTTGCTGCAAGATAAGCAGCAGCAAGTCAACTGGAAGTAAAGCTGCCTTGTGTGCAGTCGGAGGAAGTGCTGTCCTTGGATTTTTCTTGCTACACATTTTTTGTTTTCCTTTGGATTGCTGCAGGTATATCCCGTTTGCCTGCAGGAAGCTGTCCTGGTGCCTTTTCCCTGGAAATGCCATTCACTGCCTTCTTTTCCCTTGCTTAGCCCTGCAGAGGCAACTTTCTGCTTGGGTCCCCCTCTTCCTCTTTCCTCCCTCCTTCAGGGCTTTCTCATTCACATGCTTTTCCCTTTGGACCCCTCCTTCTTCCACAAGATCATGACCATTTCCCCCTGTTTCTCTCCTTTTTCTTTGCATCGCTGACTGCACATTTCGCCTTTCCTCCCGGTTCTTGTGTGCATCCACATCTCTTGCCAGATTACCCCTGTGCCTTACTCCTCTCCCTGGCCACTGGTGTGCACAATCGTCACATTGCTCATCTGGTGTGCTCATCTCCCTTCGCAAAGGGCACCCCCCCCCTTGAGCTTTCTTCTGGGCGCGTGAGCTCTTCCTAATCGCATCCCGAGCATGGCTCAGGAGCTGGCATAAGTGCTTGCTCCCCAGGCTGCGTGGGGGTTAGCAAGGAGAAGTTGCTTGCACGTTTGTGGTTCTCAAGGGATGGTATGGTGGCAAAGGATGGAGCCCCCCAAGCCTCTTCAGCTTGGGCCTGTTTCTGTGCTGCTTTGGTCCCCAAACTAGCTTAGAGAAGCCTTGAGGCTGCTCTAAATGAGCCTGACTGCAGGTACCTAATGCTCATGAGAGCAGTGGGAGGTGAAGGGTAGTGTTGCAGACCTCAGCCCGGGTCGTGGGACAGGGGCAAACCCCCAGAAATACCAGCACAAGGAGGGAGACTTCTTCTAGTTGCATTAAGGTGAAACAGGGTTTTGAGCTGCTGAAAGACCAATTCAGAGTTGCTCGAGCAGGCACGAGGCTCCTGGCGTTTTTGCAATCTCTCTACCCAAGCATACCAGTGCAAAGTTACATGAACTCAGCTCTTTGATATTTATCCTGAGTTTCTTTCTAGCTACTTTTTTTTTCTTTTTCTTTTTTTCCCCTACTGCGTTGTTGAAGACACAAATGAGACAGCTGCAATTTGGTGCCCTCCCACCACAACCACCCCCCAAAAAAGGGAGAGAATGACATTCTTCTTAGATAATTTAAATCTTAGGAGACCTGTTTTACTATGAGCTGAAAACCACTTAGGCCCAGATTCATCTCAGTCCTTGAAGACACTTTGCCAAGGCACCCAGCCGGGGAACTGGACGCCCAAGGGGCGCTCTGTGTTGTCAGCCAGTTGAAGCAGGCCCCTCCTGGAGGTGGGTCAACCTGCACTATGCAATAACAGGACAGCTGAATCCCAAGCTTTTACCCTTCCTTCTTCTTTGCCAAAGTTGCTGCATGTTGGAGCAGTGTCTGCCTTACATCATGCCATGGATATCTTGCAATGGGAATAAAGCAGGTCCTTTTCCATCGCTGTGCTCTGCCGAGAGCCAGCTGATACCCATCCCTCACTGTCTTCCTCTGCTCCCATTGAATTGGTGATGTTTTTTTGCATGTAGTCAAGTATTTCTTAAAGACGCAAGAGTTTGGGAGTGGTGGGACAGGTTGGGGAAACCTGAGCAGGCTTTTACTGCCTAATGCAGAGTGCCAAAAGAGGAAGAGCTGCCACATTTCATTAGCCGCTGCACGACTGGGATTTGCGGAGCCTGCCTGTGTCGAGGGCTGATTTTGTTTTCCAGTGGGTCCCTCCCATGGCTGAGCTCCGCTGGCCCTCTGTGCCATCTCCTTGTTCCCTGGCAGCCCTCGTGCTGTGCCGCTCCCCAAAATGCAGCAAAATGTCCTGCATGCTGCTTGGTCCGTTGATGAGATGCTGTGAGGCTGTGGAGAAGGAAGTAACTGGGACCAGTTCAGGGCAGCTGGAGGCAGGCGGTGGCGGAGCTGGGACCTGCAGCCTGGAGATGCCAGAAGGCGGGAGCCGATTGCCCCGGCACGCTTTCTGCAGCAGGACCATGTGAAATGGGCCAGCAGAGAGGGGATGGTGGCAGGTGGCAAAACCCCTGCCCTGGTTATGTCTTCATCTTTTGGATGTGCAGGGAGCTGGTCCTTCATGCACACATTCACGTTCCTCCTGCCTCTCTTCTTCCATGCAGTGCTCCCCCTCCTCTGCTTACAGGCACGTGTGACCATGGAGAGCAGCTGATTTACCTCCAGCTTTTTTTCATCTTCAACCTTTTTTTCACATGTGCCCGCATGCCCAGCTGTTCCCCCTCAGGTTAGGTCTAATCCTTCACATACTTCATTCCCAAACTGGCTTCTCGCAGCAGACAAGCTCACATGTACCCCACTGTAGTACCCCCTGCATGATGGACTGGTCTCGAGTTCATGTTGATGGATTGGAGGGTTCACCCCGTACCCACAGCCCAACACATTGCCCTCACTTGCTGCCTCTCCCAACATTGCCCACGAGGTATTATTATTATTTTTTTTCCTGCGAGCACTGAAATTTGTGAAGATTGGTTTCTGATGGCTTTCTTTTACGTGATTTCTCTGCTGTCTAATGATACGTGAACTCATGGGCTAGTCCCTCTTTGAGAGCCCCTATAAGGTCCCTTTCTTCTGGCCAGCTAACAATTTTAAGAAAACTTTCTGGATTATAACACCATAAAGATTTCTGTTCCTCTGTCAAACTTGATTGAAATTGGCCAAAATAGTCAAAAAAAAAAAATACTGAGGAGAGGTTCGGGTAGAGCAGGCAGAGAGTCTGTGTGCATATTCACATACACAGACATGCGCACCCAGAGTGTGGTCACATTAGCCTTGTTTCCTTAGGAAACCAGTCTAAAAATATCCAGAGTAAACAAGCTTTGTTTTGTTTTTTAACGTTAAGACTTTTCCTACTCTTGAAACTTAAAGTGATTCCATTTGAGACGTGACCCTCAAGAACAAGTCCAGTTTGCTGTGTTTTCGTAAGAACTTTTTTTTTTTTCTGTTTCTTGCCGTGACCTCTAACGTGAATTAAACCAGTGGCACTTGGCTCCTTCATTTCAGGACATGAAGTGCTATTTCTACATCGTGATTATATTTGGACTCCGAGCTGCAGTGAGTTGATATTAGGACAGGGGTTCTCAAGCTGTGGTACATGCACCATTGGCAGGACACAAGCTGCTTCAGAGGGGGATGCTCAGCCTGGAAACAATTCCAGTTGTTCCGGGTGGTATGAAGTAAAACTAAAACATATTTTTTGATACATTTTTTTCTTTTCCAGGGCTATGGGCTAGGGGGTGAGAGGGACAGCGGAAGGGCTAAGGTGTCTTAATGCAGAAATGATGTTGAATGCTTCAGATGTGGTCTGGACTCATGCCAGAGAGAGTGTTGCTGAAGATGAGGACGTGGTCATTCAAGATGAACAGTCGACTGCAGCTGTTTTTGCAGAGCTGAGTATGTCTCTATCAGGCTTGTTTTACGGTAGTGCCTCCTGTTCCTGCTGCACGCTGATGCCTACTGTGGCAGGCCCTGCATGAAGGCATCAGAAGAGACTGCCCTTCTGCAAGAAGCTCACAAGCTCAGTAGAAAAAAAAAAAAGGGAGGAGAAATGAAACGATATTGTCTCTCAGTACAGCATGTGAAATAGAGTAATGAGGTTAAGTGACTCACTCAAGGAATCTGTCATGAGCCAGGGGTAACACTCGGGCCTTTTTCATCGCGGGATGGTTGCTTACCCATAACACAATTGATCCTCACATCACAGGGACTCCTTCCTCTGTATTTGTCATAGTTTGGTTGGTTAGAGGCTGCACAACAGAATCAGCTTGAGGAGCTTTCCTCTGCGCTCCCTTTGCAAGTCTCGGCAGCTTGACCTTCTCCTCTGTCCCGTGGACAGCTTGTGTATACATGTAATTCTCTGAACATAGTGACAGAAGGCTGACAAGTTCAGGTCACAAGTAACTTTCATGACAGAATTACAGGTCAGAAATATGACCATATATGAAAACAGAAAGGCAGAGAGAAAAGGGAAAAATGCATTAAAAATGTCAGCACTGGAGGCAAGAGATCGGGCTGCTTCAATAGTTGAGAAGACAGTCTTTTTTTAGAAAAGGTAGTGGTGGCCTGTTCATCAAATGATACGTGCACAGCCCTTTTGGACACCAGTCCTCTTCTGCTTGCCATTGAAACTGGTGAATTTTTTTCAAAGTTCGTGGCTGCCTGTATCTTTGTTGGCAGCTTAAAAATAAAGCTGATCTCAAAGAAAAGTTAAGGCTTGATACAGAAATCTGGGGGTGAAGTTTTTGGGCCTGTGTTGTGATCAGTCAGACTTGATGCTCTTAAAAGTCCCTTTTGGTCTCTAAACCCTAAAATGTGGTAAGAGTCAAATGAGTATTTATTGGACAAATCATTATCTTCTCATCAGTTTCTCATGGCTTTCTGTCTCACCTGGGTGGCAAGGTTTGTAGAGAGAGATGATATCTTCTGTTGACATCGGTGTAACAGCAACTCCACCGCTATAAACCTGGGTGGTTCATTGAGGAATTTCAGCGCTTTAGTAGTGTTGTAGCTTTGGTGGCTTCCTGTGAGCCGCTCTCGATCCACACGGCTGAAAGATGAGGATCAGCCTGGAGGGCATTTGTGTGTAATCTTCCCTTGCCCAATGCTCCCACTGGAATGTGGTGGCACAAGCAGCCGCGCCAGAGGCCACGGCCCCGCTGCTCTTGTTGACTGCCCTGCTTTGTTTGGCGAGGAGAGGTCTGACCGGTGGGCTTTCGGATATGTTGCCACCCATCGTGCTCTTGCATCGCTGGCGAGGTAGCGTCACTCACTTCCAACCACCGGTGCGTGCTTCTGGTGAGAAGGCGGCTCTTCTGTAATTGCGCTTGGCAAGCTGTCCCGAGAAGGAAACGGAGGAAATTGTTTTTTTTGCACCTTCAAAGTCGAGCTTAGGCTGTAATTTCTAAAATGATTTCTTTCTTTTTCAATAGCCTCCCCCTCTCCCACAGTCTATGCTGAAGTATTATGCTGGCCTAACTAGCTAAACTTTATCTGCCTGATTTCCAAGTGGGTAATTTGTTGAAAGCTTACTTCTAAGGCTAAGAAAAATAGAACTGAAAAGATATTTTCCCACTGGGGAGCAGCACTAAGAGAGGCTTGATCAGCCCTTATTCCTGCCTCTTACCCCTCCTACCAAAGCCTTTTCAGCTATAGGGACAGCCCTGGAGTCAGTATCTTGCTTAATACATAGTAACAGGGAGCTTGGAGGCACTTGTTTTCATTGCATCTTCCAAGGGAACCCATGGTACTGAATTAATTACATGTTTTATTTCTATCTTATAACCCTTTTATGTGTAAGTTAGATAGGGATAATTAATGTTTTTCTTGTTTTGCCGATATTGCAGAATCGTTCTGTAATCTACAGGACATTCAGCAATGCTCAGCTGAGTCATTGGAGAACTCTTCCTGAAGACAGCCTGTCACTTTCCATGGGACACTTTTCTTCAATAATTTGTGTAATCATTGAGATGAATTCCCTCCAGCCCATTTCTTTCTTAATTCCATTGGTTAGTTATAATTATATTCCTGATTCGAGGGAGAAGTGGGGGGAAAAGCCTATTTCCTTCTGTGACTACAGCAAACCGATTGCAAGAGGAACATATAAGAGCATGATGGGAGGGCCTCATCTGCCCATAGGTGTTTGATTCTGGGTGTGGGCAGAAGCTGCTATTAGTTACTTATGGACAGCAATTGCCAACATACTTCCTGGGAATTTCTGAAATGTGGGAGAACTGTGGAAGGGCAGCACATCCTTTACTGCTCTCTGTGCTTTGATTTATAGATACAAAGTGTAACAAAATCATACTTTATCCTTGCATGCAATGTGGGACTTGGGTGCTTGGACCATGGAGCTTTTGGGCCTGCTTGGCACATCACTGAAAATAATGGGAGTTTGGCTGTCGATGTCAATGAGTGGAAAGAGGAGGTTTTAAGGAGGAGGGAGGGCAGCTTGTGACAGGCAGCCAGATCCTTACCCTGAAGCATTTGAGTGCCATATAGTGACCTGACAGTGATTCTCATTTGGCTTTCTGCGTTTGCAGGGGTTCATATTACTGATGTATACTTAAGGCTTTGGTAAAGTGCACTGGCTTCAGGTTATAGAACAGTCCTACTGAATAAATGCAGAAAAAAAAGATCTCTTTGCATTAATAATAAAAAAAAATCCAAGGAAATAGGACAGATAGTAATTACTGTCTAAATAAGCCCTTTACTATTACATCATGAATTTGGCTGCTGAACCTTACTTCCACCTGCTAACATTAGCACGTGAGATTGTCATGACGCGCTGAAAAGATGGAAATCTGGGGAAACCTTGTCATTTATCTGTCTCTCTCTCTATCTGGCCTTACTCGTGTATTGTGCTAATAAAACTTAGTGTGAGCAGCAGCTGCACGCTAGAGATACAAGTCGACTCAGGCCATCTTGGCCACATGGTTTAATGGGCCTCTGTGAAATCCCTGGGTCAGAGGCCATCCACCGTGCCCATCTTTGTCACATCTTGGTGATGTGTATCCTGGCAGGTTTTTCTTTTTGTTCCCTCCCCAGTATGGAAAGAACCATCTGCCGAGTTGGCTTTCAGAAGAATTTCGAAAAATACCAATTTCCCTTTGTTCTGAAACGTGTGTGTGTGTGTGGGGGGGGGGGGGGGGGACAGAAGGGGGATGGAAAGCCTGACCTAAAATCAAGCCAGTATTTGCAGGGGTTTTAGAATAGCTCGTATTGTGTTTCCTGCTCCCCAAGGAAGGGTTGTCCTCTTTCTTCTTTTCTCTTTGATTCGATTCCCTGCCACTCCGTGAGCAAGTCAGAAGCTGCAGCTGCTGCTGTCAGCTGGGGCAGGGAGTCCCCTTGTTTAAAACCCATGTGTTAATCCCCGGTTAGGAAAAGTAGAAATGCTTTATGTTCCCCCTATAGCCCCCTTTGCATTCTGTCTTCCCACAGCTTCGCCTGCCTGGAGTCCTCGCCACTTTATTTGGGTAACGTCTGCAGTTTAAGCTCAGTTTCTTCTGTAAGATACAACCAGCTTGGACCAAATAGCTGGTCACCACCAATGCATTACGCACCATTTGGATGCTAAGTTATGTTATAGGGACAGTTTGAGACTTCAGCCAGAGAGGAAGAAAGAGCCAGTGAGGGAAGGGGGGGCATGGACAAAAAGCAGTAGATAGGAAAGTGATTCTGTGAAGTCAGATGTGAAAATACAGGTATCAGTTGCCGCAAAGTGGCCTAGATGGCAGGTAGGATGACGCCCTGTGAATAAGCAGACCCAAAGACTGGACAAAGAGACCAAAACAAGGCTGATTTTCGAGCATGAGGAAGGAGTCGGAAAGGACATAAAAAGTGTATTATGAACTCTGAGAATAATGATGGTTTCCAAGTAAGGAGAGCGGTTTCCATAAGGCTGCAGATATGGATGGATAGAAATGCTTTCTTGCAGAGGCTGAGTGGACTTGAACGCCAGCTCGTGGAGTAAAGCTGACCCCAGCAGTGCCTGGTGTCTCCTCAAACAAAAAACAAAACCAAAAAAAAAGGAAAAAACTCAGTGAAGTTGGTTTCTGCCCTTCGCGGCGCTGTCAGGTGTCCATCGCCACCTCTAGCCACCGTGCTTGGTGAGCGTCTCTCCAAATGATTGAAACGCGACCGCGTGTTGAACGCGGTATTGATTTCTTGGGTGTTTCTGCTCTTTGCTTGCCTTTTTGTTTGCTCCGCTTAACTGGGCCGAGGCAAAACATAGGAGAATTGTTGTTTTTCCCAGCTAATGAACCTCACTTTCTGCTTTACGTGCACTAACGCGTTGCCTTTGGATTGGGGGTCACAGCCCTGCTCTTGTCTCCCCATCAGTCCCTTTAACCACCCCCCTCGTTTTTATTGGAATGGAAAATAAAGAAAATAAGTTACAAACATTACCCTTAAGCATCAGTAAAACTTACCTTTAAGCCTCTTTGAGGGGTCTAAACTAAGCAGAAAGTGTCTGTTCTGGGATGGATGGGCCTTCCTGTTGAAACACTTGTGTTTCTGCTGTGTGAAAGTTGCAGAAAAATGCACATGGGATAGGCAGGGTTTAATTTCTTTCTCTCACTTTTTTTTTTTTTTTTTAAGGTAGAGAATAGAGTAGTGGTGTGAAAGAATGAATTAGTTATGGCAAATCTTATTAGTGTCCATTGTAAGCAGAGAAGCAGAGACATATGGGAGCACTTGCAAAATTATTCCTTGTTTATTCAGCTTCCTAACCGAAGCAAATTTTTTTGCATAGTGTCATTTATTTGGCAACTGGAGGGGTGTGGAAGGTGTGTGCGTATATGTAGGGAAAAGAGGGGGGATGGGGGAAACGCAGTATTGGTATTTCATTAAAACTGATGCTCAGTGCTTTGTTTGTCAGGTTTTGGCAAGGCTTTTTACTTTGAAAGCCATTCAGAGAGGATCGGAGCAGATGGCAGGGAGATCCTGTTTGTGTTATTTTTGGACATTCCCATTGAAAGTCTCAGATTGTTGTCCTTTCCCCCCCTCTCCCCTTCCCCCACTCCTGGATGTTTTTCTTTCTTCCTTCCTTCCCCCCTTCCTTCTTGAGAAGGTTTTTTTTTCTTAAAAGAAATGCATATATTATTAATAATATAAAATCATGTAAAAGCAGGGTGCATTTCTGAATGACCAAACTGGATATTTTATTTCTGTCTGCCTATATTTGGAAAAAGTTGCAAGGGAGACTGCCTCCTCCTGAAGATACATGTGCTGCCTAATGAGGGTCAACTGGGTAGAGATGGGAAGCAGGACTGCTGTCTGGGGGGAGTTCAGCTTGACAGCAGCATTTTTCCCTGGTAGTTCAGGCCTATGAAGTGAGTTTAGATTGAGTCTCTGATAAAACAGCTTTAGTGACTTGTACAACATATGCTTGTGACCTCCGTCCTTCTGAAGCAGTTCTGGTAGAGAGGGCCACTGTAGATAGACTGAAAAAGTGGACTTTGCCCTGGCTCTTCGTGGTGGTCTTCCCGCGTCACTGGTGAGATTCATTGGTCTTAGGCGGTCGGGAGGGCTTTTGCTCTACCATCATCTGCGCCCAGCTTGTTCTGGGAAGAGGGAACGTTATTGCTTTGCATTCCTGCTATGAGCATTTCTCCAAAGCAGTAACTTAGTGTAATATAACAATGCTGGAAATGCAGGCAGCGCCTTTCACGGGGAAGTCTTCACTGAAGCTCTTCAGTACCCTTGTACAGGCAATACAGTAAAACTGAGCCTGGTCCAATCAGTTAAAGCACTTGGCTAGCTGAGGTCTATCAGCAGCGATATGCACACACAAGGCAGATGGGAGGTCTTGGCCAGAGTCAGTAGCCAAAAGTTCAGGTGATTCACCTGAAGCTCATCCAGATGATTAAATCTCTTAAGGTAAGAGGGAAATCTCAAGGAAACAAGCTTTCTCTTGCTTTTTCCATCAGTGGCTGTTCCCTGGGAGTGCAGAAATACAAGCAAGTGAACCTTACAGCCTCCAGCTGAACTATCCTGACCCTTGAAGAAAGTTTGGTTCAGGTTTTGTCTGAGTTCACGCTGATGATTCATGTTGGTTTTTAGGTTGCTTGAACCTGTATACCCACATCCTCAGTTATTTTTTTTAACCAGTGCACTGAGGGAACCCACTTCAGAAACTCTTCATTTTGTTCTTAATTGAATGAAAAGCTCAGAAGTCTTTCAGTTCCATTGCAGCCTCCGAGTTTCATGGCTAGTCACAAGAGAAGTCTGCTTGGGTCTTTAGTGGGTGACTGAGGGTGTGTGAAGTGATACTGCTGAAAGTGCATCTGGCTGGATACCATAAGCTAAGGGGGAAAAAAAATAAAAACTAAAAACTTGCCTTCTTCTTGCAGCTACCTCTTGCTAGACCGTTAGCATCCGCTTTGCAGGATGTTGCTCTGCAGCATGACTTTTACGCCTCTCCCGTTCAGGTTTGGCACCTTGTGCTTGCTACCTACTGCACGAGCCTTCTGCTCCGAGGGTGGACGGGGCTGCCTTCGCCCCGCGCTCTTCTTCTTGCGTGGCTGCCTTATGCCGGGCTCGCAGCGCTGGTGAAGGTTTCCCTTTGAGAGCTCTCAGCGATGAGGGCTTTGCTGGTCTGGCGCGCTGAGAAACGAGCCAAGCGGCAGCCTCAGCCTGGACAAAAGGCAAACTCGACCTACTATTTATGTAGTTACTTAAACATGATTTAACCGAAATAATGCACGCTGCGACTTGGCTGGGGGAGGGGAAAGGGGAGGAGAGGGGCTTGTTTCTAACGAGCCAGGAGACAGCACGATTAATTACGTATGAAGGGCAGATAACAGACAGCAAACTGTCTACGGCGGAGAGAAGCAAAATACCGACGCGAACAATTAAAGCGTCCACGTGACGGAAGGGTCAGCGGTTTCTCATGAAGTGGGAGGTTGGCTGTGGCCCCTGGAGACCCGCACTGGATGCTTTGCTGGGCTGCATCACGGAGGGGAGGAGGCAGGGCCCACGCGGGGCTTCCGGGCCCTACGCGCCTTCACTGCCAAAGTTTTGCTGACGCTTCCGTGGTTGACAGTCTGGGCGTTATTTTCATCACACGTCCTCTCGGACAGCGAGCTCCTAATCTCAGTGACCTGTGAGGCTATGAGAAGTGGTTGAGGTGGGGAGGAGAAGAGCAAAGGCTCTGGAGATGGTTAGATACCTCAAGGTGCTGCAGGCCATCCGGAGGAGAGCCAAGAGAAAAGAAGCTCTTCCCTTTTTTTTTCCCATGTGTTAATTTTCCACACTGTTCTTCCAAACGTGGAAGCCTGAATGCCCCTCACCGGTTCATCAAGCCAACTGACATCTTCTAGGACCTCAAATATGTGCCCCCTCTGCCGTCAAATATTGCAATCTCTGCGTCCGTCATAGGGTTTTTCCACCCCCCTTTTGTCCTCCTCTCCCCTGCAAGCCCCTTCTGTGGTCGGGCCATGGCTGTAAAGCCGTGAAGGTAAAGGCCGATGGATTAGACCGGGGCGGGTCAGAGGTTAAACACGCGGGGCTCGAAGCGTGCAAAGGGCCGCGATTGAAATATTTGCCGAACGCTGACAGGCAACAGAATGGAGGCAGACAAGTGGCAAATTCCTGTTTTCTCCTCTAATTGAGGAAATATTTTGAGCGGCATTCAGTCAGCCTGCGCCAGGAGGCTCTGGGAGAGCCGGCCAGCCGGTCCACGCTGGGAGGGGGATGAGCCGAGGACTCTCGTTGGAACAGCGTTCCGGCTAAACCTGTTCCCAAAAACTTCTCGCTTGTGCTGGTGGAAATCCCTGGAGCCTGGTGTTTACACCTTGCTTGGTCATTTCTTTCTCCTCGGGCAACTGCGATGTCAAAATGCCGCCGTTCTAGTCATAAAATATGTCCCCCCCAAATCGACATCTACAAGAGCAGAATTTGACCCATTCCTGATGTTTTTGCTTTCAAAGGAGACTTGCTCTACCTTCCTGCATACTTTGTACCACTTGGGAAATTGTCTGTTTTAGAGGGTGCCTTCATTAAAAATGTGTTCTGGGGATCCAGCTATCGTCCGTCCGTCGGGATGTAGACAAGTCGTTGCAGGGCATAACGCGGATGAGATCTAGTTGCGTGCCAGTGAAACGTGACAACTGCTCAACCCTTGGGTATGTCCACTTGTAGTTTAGATAATATTTAGCAGCTTCTCAAGTCAGAATATCAAGGCGTTCTTTAATAACTTAGTCTGAAGTGATGTCAGGTAGGGAAGGAGAGACTGGAAGGCGTGGGCGGCATTTCTCAGCGGGGTGGTTCAAGATGGAGCTGGAGTGACTTGGCACTGGTTCCTGCCCCTCGGTCCTGTCTTTCACCCTCTGCAACGGTGTCTGTTTCGGGTGTTGTTACCCGTGTGCCAGGTCCAAGTTGGTGCCGATGGAGATGTGACCAGACGGGCTTCATGCAGCTGGCCGCGGCGGATCTTGCAGCAGTGCCTCTGCCGTGCCCCCATGCCCCTGTGCCTCCATCGCAGTCATTGCGAAACCGCGGTGTTGGCGGCAGCGGGCAACCGAGCCGAAGCGAGCCGGGCGAAATTTTGTCTGTCTGACGCCTCGCAGATGAGCTGCCTGGGTTCCTGGTTCAGCCCCGTCCCGGCGCTGTCTGTCGCCTGCCCTCTGACGTGAGAGGTTTCAGTGGCCCTTGGGAGGAGGAAGTTCCAGCCAGGTGGGGACCTGGTGTGACCGAAAGTGGTTAACTGGGCTTTCGCACCCTGACGTCTTCCAGCAAGGGGTGATTTAATCGTTTGTATCCCCGCTGCCCTCCCCCCTCCCCAAATGCTCCCACTAAAGCTGATAATGCACTGAGAAGGTTTCAATTAACATAATTTCCTTCTTCCTTGGAAATCTGTGGTTAGTTAAGGAGCCTAAGCGAAGGGAAAGAAAGATGTAAAAAGAATCAATTCCTTGAGCCAAAAAGCAGCCCAAGGGTCAGCAGGGTTTACATTTGCTTCTATACGCTCATGCCATAAAACTCTGAGGCGGGGTTATAAAATGTTTTTTTGGAGAATGCCATAGCTGCCAATACAAGCTGCAGCGGAGGAAGGTTTTGGCAGGGCTGTATCCTAATTACGGCCAGCAAATTGTGTTGCATTTGGCCCCTCAAAGGCCTTTGCTCCTTGAAGATACCCAAGAGAAGTTCAGGAGCATTTTTATGGTCAGTACGGGCTTGGTTAAAGCCATCAGTGTTCATCGACAGGTCCAACAATTGTGGCTGTCGTTAAGCAGAGAGGCAGAGCTTGCCTTATTTTAGGCACCATCTTTAAACGTAGCATGCTGAGGTGTGCCAGGGTTGTCTCTGACTAGTCGTGCCTTGCAGCTGGGTGCTGGAAAGTGGTGAGCAGGACGTGGGGGATATTCCTGATGCCGGGACAAGGCAAGTGCCTGCTCTTTTCTGGTTGCACGGCCACGAAGCCGCTGGCGTGTTGGCGGCTCAGTACTGCAGGCTTGGACGTCATTTCGGAAGTGCTTTGTAAGGAGGGCTGTAGTGGGAGCAGACAGCGAGATCATCAACATACAGTGGGGAAACTGAGGCACGGAGGCATTCAAATGCCTCCCGCTGTGTTAAGCTCTGTATCAGCAGGAGAGCAGAAAGTGAAGCCCCAGCCCATTCAGCCACCAAACCGTCCTCCTGCCATGAGATCACGTGTCCATAGTGACCTTCCCGTACCCCACTCCGCTGCTGCTCGGCTTGCACGAGTGAGAACAAAGTGACGCTTGTTTGCCTCGTCCAAAGAGCTCAGTCAAGCAGGTGATTGTCTTGCCTCCTTTTTCAGTCCCAAAACAAAGTGTTGAAAGTATTGTCCTGCGATGTAAGACATCCCGTATATTCCTCCGGGGTTGAGTTTTGCTTTGGCATACCTCTGCTTTCCAAGTGCAAGGGAAGAGAGGTCTGGTTCCCAGGACAGGGGGAGTAATTCCTGAAGTGGCAAAGTTAGGAGAAATACGTGCGCACCACTTCTCTGCGCTCCTCATGGGGTAGGCTTAATAGCTCTGGTTGCAATCGCTAAAGAGCTGATCCTTCATTTGCAACCCTGCCAGAAAAAACGGAGGGAGAGGAAGAGAAGTCAATCAAAATCAGTTAAAAAAACCTCATTGTTTATTTGGCTGGGGGATGCCAAGAGGCCAGCAGATATGAGGCCAATCCGAAGACATCACTTGCAGCAAAGGCCGTAGTTCCCAGCAGCGAACTCGTGCTCTTCTCGAGAACTGAGCTCCCCAAAGCTTGCAGCTTCCTTGCTCAGCGGGGGGGTGGGGTGGGGGGGAGTTGGTTTTATTTAATCAAATGTATTTTCTGAGCAAGGCTGAACGTGCTTCAGTTGTTGCATGAAGGTGCAGGGCTTAAACTCCAAAGGGGCTTGAGCCTCCCAACCCAGGCCTATCTAGTACTGCCAAGGAACTCGAAACACCTTATATTCTTAAAAAGAAAAAGTCCAGCCATTTAAACTGCCTCCGTTTTGATTTCCCTCGCTGTGAATGGGGGATACGACAACATGGGCCCACATCTATGAGAATGGAGGCAGCTTCTCAGGACTGCAAAGCATTTTGAACCCCAAAGTGATATCTCAGCGCCGTTTTGTTTTGTTTGGTCTGCTTTGGTTTCTAGTCAAAACTAGATAAAGGCGGAAGATTTGAAGTCGGCGACGCTTTCAGTTTCCGTTTGAATTTGAAGCCCCAAAAATGAAAGAGGGGGAAGGGAGGCAGGAAATACAAACTGAAACTAAAAAGGAGACCTGAAAAAAACCAAGAGAAATGGAAACTCTGAGTTAACCGAGGTGCCTTCAGCTGTAACGATCTGCAGCTTTAGCTAAGCCCGGAGTGGAAAATCGTACTTCTTCACCTAACGAAGAGGAGAGCTTCCCTCGGGAGCACCAAGTCTGGCCACCTCAAAGGTTTTCGTTTCTAAAATATTACCTGTAACAGCTAGCTCTTTTATTCGGGCTTTCTGTGGGGGGGCCAGGGCGCTTTGGAGAGTCAGTTTTCAGGGGAAACTGAGGCCCAGAGCTGTAACCTGAGTTGCCGGAGGTTGTTCATATGCTAGGTTCAAAAAAGCTGGAATTTCACAACTTCTGGGCTAGGGCTTTATCCTCCAGGCCATAATGTTTCTCCAGGTCTTCAGGGTGTTTGACACGGTGGCTCAGGGTTTTGGGCTGAGAAGAAGCAATTTCCGACCCGAAGTTTTGAAATGTGTCCTGTTCACAAAGCCGTTGTTGTTGTTGTTGTCTCTCTTGCTGCATGTGGTTTCTGGTGGGCTGGTTCTCAGCAGCTTGCTTCTCAGGAAGAGGTTAAAAGAGCATCCCGGCAGCCCCGTGACACACAGTTTCAGTAAAGAGGTGGCCGAAAACACGTCCGAGTAAATGTCGTGTTTGGGTGTTTGTCGTCTGACTCAGCAGCCCGGACCTTGATTTTTATCTTTTCAAACGAGTGGGTGGGAGGGAGAGGCGACAGCAGTTCGTGCAGTTTTTGGTGTCTGAGGCTGAAAGGTGTAACAGTATTTTACAGTAAAGGCTATCAACATTGCGATATTCCTGATTCAGTCACTGGTCCCATTGCTGCAGCATTTCACAGCCAGAATAGTGGCTTATTTAGAAATTTTAGAAATTATTTTATTTTAGAAAATACAGAGAAGCTTAATCCTCCCCTCAAGACTTTGCTGTTTACACTGGAGGCAAATGTGATGGGCAAGTATAGGTGCAAGCGAATGTCTTGAATGCGAAGGAGATGGTGAAGTGACGTGGTGGGGACTGAAGATAGACTGAAGTTTGTTAGAGTTTGGTTGGCAAGGCCTCCCCCAGACTTTGAATGAAAAAAGGGTCACACCCCCCAAAACAGTAATTCTTTTCTACAAAAATGAAATGCTCAAATTTTGAAGTGTTTTTCAGTCTTCAGATAGCTGTAGAAAAATGCTCTGACGTCCTCGATACTTCGTACTAGCAGTGTGGTGGGACTTCCTTACCAGCCTGTCACGCCATCCCTCAGTAGTACAATGTGCTCCTCCTCTTGCCAGCATGATTAGGCATGATGCAGCACTGGGGAAGCTCCTCTCTGAAGGCTGAAGATAACAAAGTCCTCTGCTCTTAGATGGGAGGAAACAATCACTAGAGTTACGCTCCTAGTGGTATTGTAGCTACTGCAAGAGTTCCTGCCTGAGGTTGAGGAATCCACGTCTCAGTGCTAGGTAGGCCTAGATTTGTTCAGCATTGGGATGGGATAGCTTTTGAAAGTCCTAGATTCTGTTGGCCTAAGTCAAGGAGTCATGGTTGAACACCTGGGGTTTACTAGGTTACGTATGACCCTGAAACTGTACGATTTGAAAAACTTCGTTCAGGCCCACTGGAGAGAGAAATCTTGTAATAAAAAGATGTCTTGCCTCTGAAAATGGGAGGAGGGAAAAAGTCACAGAGAATGAAAGTGAATTTCCAGATACACAAAGCTCAGTCTAGGACCCCCAGATTTCTCGGTGTCAGACCAATAATGTAGTCATTCGATGACACTGTCTTCGCTTAGCCCTGTGTGCTGTATTTTGGAACCTCAGGATAGAAAGTGGAAATGTGAAATGATGTATTTCTGGCTTGGGGGGTTAAAAACTCTGGATGTGAAAGATGGACCTGCTGCTCTTCGGCCTACCGCAGACCTCCTTTGCGAGAGTGAGCAAATTGCATGGTCTCTTTGGGCTTTCACTGTCAGCTATAAAATGGGGAGCACCCTAATTCTCTTCACAGGATGAATCTGTTGTTTTCTGGGAAGCTAAGAGCTTAGGGGCCTTAAAGTGGTCAGGAGTCAGGCTGGACATCATTAGCTCGGTGTTAGTCACTCCCAACTCCCATACCTCAAAACAAAACAAACAAAAAACAAACAAACCGACCCAAATCCATCTGCCATATCCCTTCCAGTTTTGCAGTCTGCTCCGAGTCCTCCCTTCCCATTGACTTTATTTCAGTTTATTGTTATCACACTGACTGGGGAATTTTGATTTAATGCTGTAATGGATAGATAGTGCTTGACACTGCTCCACTTTCCCTCTACCCTATTTCCGTAGTGTGATGTAATACGATCTTTGGCAAGTTCCCTTCTGTTTGAAAGAAAATCCAAAGGAAGGAATCAGATTGATTGTTGGGTTTGTACGCTTTTCTGTTCACTGGAACATCTTCCCATTGTAGTAACATAAAATGTAAAGATTGAGGAACTTGACCCAGCAGGTGACAACTCTTGGGAATACAAATGTTCAGCTGTAGGAAAAATCTCTGTTGCAGCAGTGCTGTGGAAGCAATTAGGTAGAGGATAATGGATGGGCTGCAGTAAGATATGAGGGAATAATTCCATGGAGGTGCTTAGTGGTGAGATCATAAACCACAAGAGCAGAGCTTGGATCGGTTTATGATGTCAGCAGAAACACTTGGTGGAATTCATCTCCTCAGACAACTGCAGCCCGACTGCAAAAAGACTTTTCTCTAGCTGTAGCTGTTGTTGTTGTTGTTATTGTTGCTGGTTTTAACTAATCAGTTCCCAAAGCTGGAATCCCTGCTGTGGAGTGACAGCAGCAATGTTAAAGTTAGTAATGATGCTACGTTTCAGTTTTAGGAAAATCTGGTTTCTATTTCCACTGCCACTACTGATAAAGTATTTTGCATTCACAAAGCTTTTCTTCCTTTCCAAGGATCCTGCTCCAGGCAGGCTCTTTGGATGGGGAAAGAGTAGTTCTGTGTTAGTAGGAACCATAAGCCCAAACGCGCGAAGAATCAACTCAACCTTTGTTTTGGGGCATCCGTTACCATGCTATGCATGTTGCCTAACTATATCTGCATGCATGTGGAGAGAAAGTTGTAGAAAAATGGGGAGCTTAAGGCAAGTAGCGCTGTCTTTGCTCATTGGTTGCAAGCAGAGGAATGGTAATGGGTGAAAACATTCACCTGGCTTGATTCTGATCTGTCACAGCATCAGGCTAAAACATAACCAAGAATGGCAAGGTACCATCTTCAGGGGGAATATAATCTCTCTTTGCCTTCTCCTCTATGTTTGTTGAGGATTTGGGACTCGGGTGGAGGCACACAGCTGAAGTAAGGGCTCTTTCCTTAATCGTATATGCAACAATACCTACCTTTCTTCTCATCCACCCTTCTCCAAGATTCCCACCTGGGATTTCTGTGTGCACGCATGCAAAACCTGCTGCCTGTGGAAGAGTAGGGTCTGCTCTTCATCCCGGCTGTCTCTCCCCAGAGGGGTTTCCCCACCATGATCTCATGGAGCTCTAATGGTAATTACTGAGTCGTGACTCAGCGGCGTCTGCCTTGAAACGAACTGACTGTAGGTCTTTTGACACCTGTCTCAGTGAAAGGCATGTGTTTTTGTGCACACATACGCTTCTAGCCTGCCCTCAATTTATACCACCCTTTACAGACAAATGCAAGATGAATTCCTCTCCCTTCTCTTTTAGGTAAATACATACACAACTGTGTAAATGGACTGGAATATAGCTAAATTCCGTATCACCATAGGTACCAACCTTTTCATGCATATATAATGTGTAATTACATTTTGTTTTCTTAGGATAAAAAAGCAGTAAAAGGGGTTGATTTAGCTCAAATGACACATTTAGCCCCACTCCAAATGCAGTTTTCTCACCTCCTTTTCATTTTGCTGAATAAATGACTTTGTAGTTGTTCTTTCTTACAATTTACTTTTCAACTAATCTATTTTTAAAACCTAGAGGTTTTAATTTCAGCTTGAAAAACAAACAAAAATTCTGTTATTCCCACAGCTCTGTTCTCCAACTTTGTCCCCAGCCTGACACAAATCTTTAGTGATGGTGGGCCATGTAACCAGCTCTTCCAAGATTATTTGGCTTTCCCCTTCTGCTTTCTCATTCTGTTTTGCAAGGTCAGGAGATTCCTGATAAGCTTTAGCAGCTAGTGTGGATCAAAACCAAGGCAGACCTGCAGACCCCATGCATACCCAGTCATGTCTGTCTTTGCTAGTCTGCTTGTGTTGCTGTAGAAAAAATAAGGTGATCTGGAGAGCGAAGGAAATTTGCAGCCCGGCAGCACAGTCATTGCACTCAGCTGCATCTGGTGGGCTTTCTCCAGCCCTGTTCAGGAGACGAGGATCTCCCCTTCACCTCCTCTTCTCGGTGGGAAGCTCCTTGCTGGAGCGCTGCGCCTCCTTGCCAGGGGAGCAGCACATGAGCTGATCTATCTGAGCAGGTTAAATAAACAGGACTGTGTTTGGGTTAATTGTCACTGGTTCTGCTGCTCTCCATTACTGATCTATCTGGGAGCCTGGCCAAGGAGCAGATGCGAGAGACAGCATCATCACCTCCCTCCTTGTCCTCATTGTGTCTGGCTTTATCCTTCTTCTTCTCCTTCTTCTTCCCCCCTTTTTTTTTTATTTATTTTTTTTTTTGCCTTCTTTGGCTGAGCAAATAGGCCAGATGGCAGTGAGAGGAACAGACAACAAGTGAGCCATGGCATATGGGCAGCCTGTTTAATTTCGTCTCCTGTTGGGAGGTAGCTTGCAGGGAGATAAGTTACAAAAGCAGAAGAGGAGGAGGTGTGTGTGTTTGAGGGACAGAGGGAAGGGGCGACCCTTCTTTGGGGAAACCAGATTCAATTTGCCATTGTCGGCCACTGGAAGCCCCGTCAGTCCAAAGCCTTTCCATAAAGTCTAACCATTGCCGTGGGCCGCGCCGTGAGGACGACGTGGCCAAGGCAGTAAGGGGCGCAGGGGACCGAGACCCTGCCGCATTCCTGACACAAAGCACTAAATTAGCTGTTTCCGTGTCAGTTTGTGTAGGAAGTCTTGTCAGCTGCAGAAGGGGAGGAAAGATGGAGATGTCTGTCCTCAGACGAGGAGGAGGAGGAGGACACGTCTCCAATTTCCATCTTACCTACCCTCCCCCAGGCACGCTCAGGCCAGACTCACTGTTGTCACAGAGGTGGGATCCTGAGCCCAGCTGCGGGAGAGGAATCATGCTGCCCCTGAAGCTTTTTAGTTGTGCATATGTTTGTGTAGGCTTGCATGTGTGTGTATGCCTCCACATTTGTGTGCATGTGTTTTTGCATATACATTAATATGTGTGTATTTGAGAGAGAGAGCGATCATTTACTTCTTTGAAGAAAAAGAGATTGGATTTTGGAGTTTTGCTACAAAACTAAGTAAAAAGTAGACACACAACAAAATAGAAGGCAATCTCGTAATAATGTACTTTACAACTATTTCCTTTCTCTTTCCCTTCCCTTTTTCCCATGCGTTTTCTCTCTTTTGTTTTTGCTTTTTGGTTTCAAAACGTTAACTGTGAAGTTCTTGCTAGCTATTCGTTTTGTTCATGCATTTTGGATTTTGCTGAGTGAGACAAAAGTGGGTCTTGCCTTGAGTGTGTCTCAGTGATTTAGGGACAAAGAGTTAATTGCGCTAAATTTTTTACTTTTTTATATGTATGTATATATATGTATATGTGAGGCTTACTGGTTTCATTTTGATGAACTGGGACTTTGGAAGAGAGTAGGGGGGTTTAGGTCTGTTCTTACTTTTCACAAATGTGTTAATTTTGCATCAAAACGTCATTGAAATACAGTTTCCAAAAATGCCTAAGCAATTTAGAAACTTTAGAAGTTTTAGTCCCATTGACTTTCAGTGAGATTTGAGGCTCCTTGGTACATGCTCCTTCTCTGGAAACTGTTCTCTTTCACCTGTGAGGTGCTTTTAAAATCTCCCATTTTGGCAAGAAACCTCTATGTTTTTTCTACTCTTTGATGGGAATGAGCACCTGGCATGAATCTGAATACAATTGGTTGCGTAAATCTGGTCCCTTGCCCATGTAGGGCCTTTCAGAGCGGTCTGTAAATATTGTCAGCATCTCGACTGTCGTTGTGGAGCTCAGGCTCTACACGCCTGTAGATGTGATTCAGCTGTGAGCTCCATGCTTGCACTTGGCAGGGTGGGAAAACTCTACAAACCAATTAGCTCTGGAAATCTGAAGTCCTGTTGGCAGAATATATAAGATCCTCGGCCGCAGTTGCGCTCCGTGCCTGCACAAAGAACTTTTCATACAACGTTAATTCTGCAGAGAAGTTTTTATTCACCAGAGAGTCTGGGGAGAAATGATTATGCATCACCGACTTGGTGGAGCAGAATTTTAACTTCCAACTCAGGCATTCCTTCGCTGATTAGTTGTAACATGAAATAGAAACACAAGCCTGTGATTTATTGGTGAAATATTTAAGATAGATTGTTAAATTATTCAAATGGCAGAGTTCAAAGTGTGCAAGCAAGCAAGCAAAAAAAAAAAAAAGTCATCCAAATAAGAACTCAGTTTTCCTGAATTTCAAAAATTTACATTTGGAATTGCTAGATATGTAAAACAAACTTAGTGATTGCAGGGAGAATAAAAATGTGGTTTAAAGTGAAAGATCTCAGCATTATTATTCTACCAACAGACTTAACCTTGAATCTTCCTCCATCTGATCCCTGCAGGCTGTGTTTCATCTGCATTGCTAGTAATTGTTGCAGCTCTCCATTATTTCCTACCACTCAACTACCACATCTTTGGGCACGCACCCAACCTAGCTGCGGTTCTTCCTCTGTCTATGAATGCTAAGTGATAGGCTTTGGGGCTTGCTGTTGATAAATCAGGCCGGGACCTCCTCAGTCTTCCTGCCTGTGGTATCACCTCATCTGGTCTTGCATGTACAGTTGATCTTCTGTTCTACCTTGTGCTAGGGAAAAAGTCTTTTAGATCTGCTCTACTTGCCTTTGCCCAGTTGCCCTCTGCCATCTGGATTCATGAAGTAGAACCAGAACTGTCTTCTTCTCAGAGGAGGAGATACATAGCATGTCCATGCTCTTTGAGGAGACCACAGCTGTAGCAGTAGTAGTGTAGACTCAGTGAAGTAAAGGGTGGGTAAAGCATAAGGTTTTTTGTGGAAGCCTTAATACTAATTCACCAACTTTCAAGAATAAAGTGTGTTGAAATTGCTAGGTCTTAAGGAACGCTTGTTGTTGTTTTCCATTTCTGTACACCTAAGTTTCTCTAAATCTGAGAGATTACTGGTACCTACAGCCATATCTATTCTAAGATCAATGGGACACTTTAAAAGCAAAGTTGATTGGATTTTGTCACATCATCAATTAAAATGCCTGGGAAATGTGCATCAAAATCTCTAGACCGCTTTGAAAACTTCAGCCCTTTCACTTCATCTACTCCCGTTTCAACACAAAAAAGAAGTGTTTTTCAAGTCTGACCTCCTAAAGCTAACACTCTGTCTTGTGCAGGGTAGCTGAGAAGAAGAAAACGTGTAAGGTCTGACTCTTTCAGATATGTGGCAGCTGAAAAGAAAATAATTAGGACCGACAAATCCAAACAGCACTTTTGGAAATGGTATTTATCCTTTTTGTGTGTGCCGTCTACTTCTACACCTGCCTTCAAAGGGAAGCTGATAAAGAGGATTTGCTTGGCCTTTTTGTGGCCGTTGCCACATGCGTGGGGGGGAAGGGTCCCATTTGCATGCAGTGCTGCAAGACAGATGCTGCAGGTGAAATTACCCCGGACGGCACAGTCCCACCCGGAGGGGGTGACTGCTTGGACTTCAGCATGGCCAGGAGGGAAGGGGGATCGCTTAGATGCGAAATGCTGCGTTTTTTCCTCGGGAAGACCCCATCCGCGGTCTTTTATGCTTTTCAGGCTGAGAGGGACGAGAGCGAGCGTGCGCTCGTGTTTGTGCCCATGCAGCCGCTTGAGTGGGAAAAACCAGCCTTTGAGGTTCACACAGGAGGAATTTGTGATGAGGACAACGGCGCGGAGCAGAAAGGCACATCCTGATTTCTAAAAGTGAGGCGCGCACCCGCGCACACACGCACACACACAGGCTCGCCGGCCTTTCTGCATAATGTGTGCAAAGCGCTGCCCCTTAATGAATGCAACCTAGGGCGGCTGGGATGCAGCAGGCCAGACCTCACCATTAATAAACTGGGAGCATTCTTCTCCTTTTGAGTCCCTTTCAATGCCAGCCCGGCGGTTTGATCTCCCTTGAATGCTGTTCCCCCTCATTTGGGGCTCCAATTCTGAGAAGATTTGGCGCATTGTTTGAGGTCGCAGGATGTCGGATTGATTTCGAAGCTTTTGTATTGACTCCGGGCTCCTGAATGAAGCTGTCATGTGTGTCTGCGGTTGGCTAGCGGGCTGTCCGGCTGCAAGCTGTGCCTCCCTTTGTTGTTTCGGCCTCATTGAGCTGAGGGAAGAGGCTCATTTCAGGGTGATTTACCACCACCCAAACACCAGCTGTCTGTTGTACTGTGCTTGCCTCCACCTTGGATTCAGCGCGCGTTTCCCTGCGTTCCCCCCTTCGCCTCTCCCGCTCTCCCAAGCCCTTCTGGAGGCACTCGGGCACCGGCTCGTCAAGACTCGTGGAGCATCCTGACCGCAGCAGAACAACATAAACCCTGGATATGTTGTTCTTCTCAACTCTATTTATACAAGCCCCATTTTTTAGGGTTCACTCTTGGGGTACGTGCACATATCTTCTTCCTGGTGAAAGCTTGTGGATCTAGGAAAAAAAAAAAGATTGTGGTGCTTATGTAGGTATCAGGCTATGCTGATACTATTAACAGCTGAGATGCTATTAAAAGCCTTGGAAAGTCTGCGTTGGAAGCTTTGCGCTTCCACAGATTTCTTCTGAGACGCAGGGCAAGTCAGTCAGCTGTTTGGCACTCCAGGTTTTCATCTGGTGGTGTGGGATATTAGCAGGATATTGCAAAACGGGAGGGATGGAGATAGGTCAGACACCTCTGATAGCCAAAGGGGAGGGGGAGCAGCATCTGCTAATTTAGAGGAAAGGCTGCGACAAGCTGGAGGGGGATATTGGTTGCTGACATAATCACGCTTTTGGCAGGATTCGCAGCTTTGTTACTGAGAGGTCTTTGGAGCCGCATGAATTTTGGAGGTGCAAGAAAAGGCTTGTGCCAGGTTCTCGGGGATAAGAATATTCCCAGTATTTTTGGTGGGCATTGCTCACTAGCAAGCAAAGGTGACCTGAATCACCAAAGTCAGATCCTAGCTAAACTTGGTGGCAGCTCAGAGATGTTTGGCCCAGCACAGTTGATCTGGACCCATCTCTCCATCCAGTCTTCCCAGCTGGCAGAGGTAGACCCTCATGCAGCTCACTTAACCATGTGGACGGGAAGGAACCAGCTTTGGGTGGTGAGCGTCAGCACTGAAGGCTTGTGGCACTGTTGAAGAGCGCGCTGGCCGGGCAAGGAGTGAATGCACATGCACGCGGCGCGGGGGACCGCGCTGGTAGAGGCGGCGACGGCCGGGCTCGCGGCCACCTCCGGGGCTGCCCTGGCCGGGGTGGTTTGTGTGTGCTGGCACGCCTCTCTCCAGAGCCGCTCGGGTGAAGTGAGCTGTGACCGGCTCTCGTCTGACTGCTGCTTTGACGCAGTTTGGGGTTTTCTTGACCACGGGGCCAGGCTGTTAAAATTGGCAACGGATCAGCTCCCATCTCCCGTGCAGCTGAGATAATTAAGCCTGTTATTATTATTTTTTTTTTCTGCACACTTTGTCCAGCTGCTGGAGCCCACGGGGTGGTGGTGGCGCGAGAAGGAGGATGCTGTAGTGACTCCTCCCTGGCATGATTAGAAGCAGTGGGATAACAAGCTACGTGTGCTTTGCTCTTCTACGCCCACAGAGGAACCTTCTCACTTTTTGTTTTGGGGATAGGGATTGGTGATGGGGATGGGAGGCAGCAGAAGGCAAAGCAAGCTCCTCTTTTTACAGGGACTTCATAGCTCCTACTGGCTTGCAACCCGGAGCATTGCCTCCAAAGCAAATGGCACGCGAGCATTCAGAAACTATATGTCTGCACGCCTGCATGATCGCTACTCCCAAACTTCTCCTCCCCAGTCCGGTTAGTAAAGGGCCCCAAAAATGAGGCTCCGTAAATTAAGACTGAATATCCGTAGCCCCCGGTGACTTTCTTTGCAAAGTTCCCCCCTGCCCTGAAATTGCCAGGAGCACGGGGCCGTGCTGCCGGACAGAGGACAGAGGGATATATTAGGAGGCAGCAACCTCAGCATGATAGTCCCAGCGAGGTGTTTTAAATTTCCTAACCAACTCCTTGGGCCCCAGCAACTGTAAAATAACACACAAATAAACAAACCCAAACTCGCTGACCCTTAGCACCCCGGAGGGCTCCGTTTCAGATCTCTGAATACAAGCTGAAGTCGCATACGCATGTTTAATGTAACACAAGGCGTGTGCCGCGGGAAGCGTGCTTTCGTCTAATCTGGTTCCAGACAGAAGCATCCAAACAGAAGCCCCTTTCTGTATCCCCACTGCACTGCCTGGTGTATGTGAGGAAACCCCAGAATGACAAGGCCTCCATCTGCTCTTAAACGGAGCTGCGACTGGCTGCAAATGTTGTCCATATGCTTTTTTTTTTTTTTACTCCCCTTTCAACTTCGCTGCCTAATGGTAGACACCTATCCCCAAATTAGGCATCTGTTCATAAAAGGACTTTTCCTAAAAAGTAGGTGAAGGTAGTAGCTAATGCAGGCGACGCACATTAAAAGAGGTGGATATGCAATTGGAGAGGGAGACGGGATTATTTGTTGAGTGCTTCGTTTTCATTTGTTTTTCTAGGGAAAGGAAATGCCCACCCCCCCACCCCCCGAAATGCTTTCTTGTACTGTCAAGGGAAAAAAGAAACTATCAAGGTTTGGGTTCAGATTCCTCCTCTACTCTTGATTTTCCAAGCGATTATGGCCAACATCTTGCAATTTCTCTCTGTTAAACAAAGCTAATAATACTTCCCTCTTTCATGTGAGAACGTTGCCCTTTCTTGCCATGAGCTTAGTTTGCTTGGGAGTGTATCCAAGAAGTGAGAAGCCAGAGAAGGGTCTAAAATGGCAGCTCCTCCTCAGTTTGTGGGGTAAAAAAAGGCTGAAGTATCTTTTCCCACAGGATGACTCTGCAGCAGATACTGGGACAAGTGACCACCAGAAAGTCATGTATGGATCCAGTTGCCTAAACACAGGCAATTGTTGCCACTATAGACACCCTTGTCTAGGTATCATGCCCGTCCGTCCATCAGCTGCCCATCAGGAACTGTGTGGATCTCCCTTAGGTCCTCCTGTATCTCAGACTTGCCGTATCTCAGATACCCTGGAGTGTCTAAAAAAGCTCCTTTGGTTAGACAGATGAGTCACTCCCTACAGCTCAGTTTCTCATCTTTAAAATAATAATTTAATGTGATTACTCTACATTTTATTTTAATCAGTCATTTCTGGGGAATGGTTTTAGAATTTAAGATATTACACATTGAATCACTAAGGGATTGTAGTAAGGGGGCAAGAGCAAAATACCTTCGATAAACAGGAGCTGCAGAGGCTGCCAGCATAAAGTAGTCCCCTGAAAACATTGAATTTTGACGGGGTGTGATCAGCGGCCCGAGCATTGGGGCATTTTGATGAGGTATCAGATCAGGGTACAGTCTTTTCAGTGTGCATTTGGAAAGAGCAGAAAGAATATTTTTTGCATGTTACCTGGCCTTGCTGGAACTTTTGAGATGTTGGGGGTCACAAAATAAGAGACCTCACCACACCTGGCAGGTTGCAGACTCCCGAGGTGATCAGAAGTTTATCTTCCTGTTTGTAATTCCTGCCACCAAGGGTCATCTCTCTGCTGTGGCCTGACATTGAAGAATGGCTGCAATTCCTTTTAATCGTGCCCTTTCCCTTCCTCATCATTTAGGGCAGATTGTTTCCACTTTGCTAAAGTCATTAACTGCTCTAATGTTGTAGTCCCCTTTTCCATATAAATCCATCCAGCTGAAATCTTGCTACTCTCCAAAGCTGCACACAAGTAGATTCTCCTTCTGTTGCCCAGCAAATGCTGAAAGTGTTTATTTTTCAGCTGGAGACTGCAGAAGTCTGGAAAAAGGCAATGTCTTTGTGTGTCTCTGAGGGAGAACATGTAAATATGATGGGTTTAGGGGGACTTAATTGACCGCGTTACTATTTGAGCTCAAGGAGTTTTTGAGCAAATCTGGAATCTGAGCCCCTTTCTACCATGGTGATTTATGAAGACGTCCAATTTGATAAGCTCCAGACATGCTTTGGTGAAGAACCAAAGTGATCCAAAACATCCTCAGAACTGAATCAGATTAATGTGAGGCACCCTGCTGCTTGGATTATGCTCGGTCAACCTTATGGGTTGTGAGTGAAAAGGAGTTTATTGAGCTCAGGTTATTTCTCAGACTGTTGGCTATAGGCAGAGGGAGCGTGAGGGGACTGTTTCTTTTGAAATCTCCATTCGCCCTAGCATTTTAATGATGATGTAGGGTATACTTAAGCAGACTGCAGCGTTTGGTGAATATAGGCTGTTGAATTCATGGCAAGGACTTGCCAGCAGAGATATGGACCAGTTCTCCAAACGTGGCTAAGTCACAGCTGTAGGTCTGTCTTTAGCTAAACCTAGCTATCCGACAAGCAAATAAGCACTAGCTTGGTAATGGTGCACATTAATGCTGGCATAATAGCTTTTACTTCAAGTCACTCGAGCTTGGTCATGGCACTCCCTGACTGTGATAGACTTGTTCCTGTTCATGTGGGTGTATGAAGATATTGGGTTGTTTTGGTTCCTTTTCAGCTTGGCTTGCCCATATTTCCTCTGTGTACGTCTGCACACCTTGCTTTCCTTCTGCCCCTCTCCCTGTCTATGTGACCTCCCTGGTGCTGCTTCTGGCCTTTGAGGAAGTCTCCTTGGCCGCACGCAAGCTACTCCTCTGGGACAGGGCATCTCCCGGCAATGCAGGATGAGTCTGCAGCTTCCCGAATGCCCTCTCTTCGCCTGCCACCTGTCATAAATAAAAGCATCTTGGACTTTGATGGTTGAGACTGTGCTGATGTTTTTCTTGAATTATCTCTTGTAGGGAAAAGTCATTGGAGATGCAAAACTGCTCATGAGTTGTGGTTGCAGAAAAGGGAAAAACGCTCCAGTAAAAGACTCAGATCAGGTCAGTCAATATGTACCTTAACTGGTGGAAATAAAAGAATGTGTTAACATTTGATTGATTTGAACTGTGCTGTTGCATATCTGAGTTCCTGGACACAAATGGAGTCTTTGGCATGTCTGACAAAGATACTACATTAATGCTTTTAAATTTGTCATTTGTAGAAAAACCCTCAAGCAAGATCAAGGATTCATTGCACTAGGAGCTGTTAATGCCCTGGCCTAACTTATTCCCATCTGGTTTATTTATTCATGAATTCTGTTTCCTAATAATAATCCACTCTGGGCAATGCCTTTCTTAAAGAATATTGCACTTCATTGCTGGCTAAATGCTTGCAACCTTTGGTCTCATACTGTAGCTGTCTGGATGTGTGATAGTCAGAGAAATGCACCATTCATTACATGCTTTTGTTCAAAAATGGCACCACCAAAAAGAACATTCTTTATTGAGGCTGCTAATTATAAGCACATAAAAACTTTTTCACAAACAGAAAACTGATGGCCAGGTTTCAATATTCATTAATCAGAAGGAACATCACCTTCTTCTAAAATTGGTCAAATTGGTGTCACTGTAGAGTTTTGCTGGTAGAGTTGAGCAAGTGCAAGTGACGTGGCCTGCACAAAGACCCAGAGCCAGCCGGAGGTCTGCTCAATTCCTGGCTTTGGAGCTAAGCAGTGTTTGAATCCAGAGATCATTCATTCTTAAAATGGAACAAAATTTGATTTCCATTTTATGAAATGGAAACATTTTGTAAGTATTGGGTCACCCACTATGAAACTTGGAGGTGTGAGGCAGTTGATTTCAAATGTCAAACCACTGGCTGGCTGTTCGCTAGTGCAGCTTGTGAACAACCCATCGGAGCAAGTATGGCCCTCAAGCTGATTCGAGCAGTGTCCACAAAGCTCCAGGAACTCCAGATAATTTACTGATGGGGCAAAGGGCTGAATTCTTGGGAGGAAGAATGTTTTTTTTGTTTTCAGCATGTGTGTTCATAAGCCCTAACTACTCATGAAGTCTCTGAGCCTCATTTTGTTACGATCTAAGAAGATCTGAGTGGCTTCAATCGTGCAAACAGATCTGTTTATCCTGCAGTGGGCTCTGTTGTGAGGAATGCTAGTCGCATTTATCAATGCTTTGTAAGACTGAGTCCTTCAATTATTTTTTAAAATTAGTATCTTTAAAATAACCAATTCATTGTCATGGGTCATACTACCAGTTCACCATTGAGACAAGGATTCACGTTACTTTTCTTTAAAGAATAGTTTTCCATTGTGTCAAATACAATCTTAATTTTCTCATGTTGAGGTTCTAATGCATCAGGAGAAAGCTCATTTAAAAAAAAAAATCTTTTACCAGTTTTACACTTCTGTATTTTGATGTATGCTGGTTGAATTGCTCTTGATTTACAAGAGGGCTAGAGCAGGGTCAGACCACTGATCCTGTGTAGTGGAGATTAAAAATAAAATGGGAACATTTGGACTGGAGAGAGGTTTTACAAAACGCTGAGTGTTGGACATAAAACTAATTGATGGCAATACTTTAATTATACAGCAGGCAGTAGTTTTTGGAGAAAAAAAATACCATTCTGTTTAATATTTTCTGGGACCATGATAAATTATTCTTTGCATTCAGTTGCTTTCTGAAATCTAATTTTTGGTATCTGGTGATGTGTTGACCATCTAAGTATCTGTTTTTTGCTGAATCAGCTTAAGCTACCGTGCGAATGCTGGATCCAGAGGCTATAAAGAGCATTTATCATGCCTCTGATGGGATCCTGTCAGTATTTCAGGGGACTGGACATAGATGGAGAAGTTAGGGCAGGAGGGTGGGTGGCAAGAGTGGAACATCTGCCTGTGAACGCGGGAGCTCAGCGCAGCTTATAAATTATCCCCTGGGCCTTGTAGGTAAACACAGACTTCTATGGTGACATCGGCTGGGAAAGGCAAACACTCGCCTATGATTGTAGGCTAATCCTTCAGAACACTAATTGCCAGAAAACCAAGGAAGCATTATTTTAGGAGCAGCTTGTTTCACTTTGTGAAGGGGAAAAACAGTGCACTGGATTTAGTTTTGTTTGCTGAGGTCTTTTTTCTTTCTCCCCCGCTCTTGTTTTAAAGATTTACCTTCATTATTGTTGTCGGGACTTTTTTTTCTTTTTTTGGTCTTGTTTTGTGTTTTCCCTCTGTGCAAATGCAACTTAGTTTGTTGTCATTTTCTTGAATGTGGTTGTAAATGGGTATGTGCTTTTATGTCATTGACTATTTAAAGGTTTAGGACTAACCATCTACATTTCAGTGAAAGATGATGGTTTGCAAAGGTTTTAATTTTTTTCTTGTAACTTACTTTTCAAATGAATTTGGAGGCTTGCAAAATGTCCTAGATACACTACCCTGACAAAAAAAGAATCCTTAGTTAAACCAAGTCATGATTCCATGGCTGAGGGTTTCATTTATTGGTGTTTCTCCAGCGTGCCTCTGGAAGAGAAGGCACTTTAACCTCCTCAACCTGTGATCTTTCCCCTGAGACTGGCATCCAGAGGCACCTATCTGGCTGGATATTTTCCACGGTGCAGTAACCTTGGGAGATATACAGCCTAGTGTACCGAAGGCCTAGGCCTCTGTCCTCCGTCTTCTTCCTCTGCTGTGGATAGTCCTGACAAAGCTTTGGTTTGGTAGAGAGAGATGTCTAAGAGGAGTCCCAAAATGCGGCCACCTCCTGGCAGCAGCACGAAGCCTCTGCACCGCAAACGGCCTACTGTAATTGCAAGGTTCATATATGCCCTTCAGAGTGGTTATTAGTTTCCCAGTAATTTATGCCTCCCCGTAAATTATTATACCGTTGCTTATTATTTGTAGCGCCTTGTTGCATAAGAATGGCAATCGGGGACTAAGATTTCCTTGTGCGAGGTAGTATATTAACATAAAGCCGGGAAGATGGTTCCCAGGGAGCGATTTCAGCTGTGTCGTTTCGGTACTTTCTGAGGAAGGCAAAATGTCATTTTAAAATAGGGAAAAAACGTGTGGGATGACAAATAATGTGTATATTGGAGGTGTGTTTAAGGTTGAGAACTAGAAGTAGCAAAGAGCTCCATATTCTCAACAGATGCGGCTCTGCCTGCTCAGGGTTTAGCTTTATTTGTTTTTCCCTGCTTCTCCCAAAAGGTAGGCAGCTCATCAATGTTTAACTGCTCTTTTCCTTTGCTTTTTTTTTTTTTTTTCTTTTCGCTTAGCTTTTCTGGTGGCTTGTGTCAATTCAAGTGTTACTAAGAGCTCAGGTCCTCCTGTCCTTCCTTGTGTTTGTTTTTGGTTTTAATATGATAAATGAATGCCTCCTCTGGAAATGGTATCCACGCTGCAAAGTAATTATTTAGTGAATGGTGGATCCAGTTCATGTGGGCAAGGATCAGATTAATCATTATTAATCATGACCCCTCCGACAGTAACCTCATCCCTTGCCTAAGTGCTGCTCTTTATTAAGAAGTAATAGCTATTAGGGAATGGTTGGGCCACTGCTCCCGTTACACCATCAGAGTGCTCAGGACTTCTGGCAGGAGGCAGAGGAACTTGGTTCAAAATTAAAAATAGACGCACATGGTCCACGTTCCAAAAATGAAATAGGCAGCTTCCCTTGTGGGCTTCTTCGGCCTCATCTAACGTCCTCCTTTCCCCTGAAGCCTCCTGAGAGCTTTCCTTCTTCAGAAGATTGAATTCAGTGTTGGAGTGACGTAACATCTCAGATGCTTTTTTATTTGTCTGCTTTGTTTTTTGAATTTGGGTAGATCCCACTGCAACCTGATACACTTTGAGGCCAGAGCCTTGCAGTCCTTACTAGGACAAGATTATCATGTCCAGTGCAGTGGCTCCACCAGATTTCAGCAGCTGAAGAGACTTGATTTGGGTTTGGCTCTCTGAGACTACAGATGTCCCCCAAATCAAACACCTTTATCAGGACTTCATGATTTATTGAAAAAACCTGGTGCTCAGGTGCGAAATGCAGCAGTGTTTGCTTCATGCACCAAGCTGTGAGAAGTCCAGCTTCTCTCTCCCCATCACCGGACTTGGCATTGCAGGCCTGTGTATATACCCTGACCACTTGTGACACCAGAGATCTGCTGACAGCAGACAGTAATTTAATTCAGATATATTGTAGTTTTCCTAGTCTTACAAGCTCTTTTTTTAGAAGGTAAGACCCCGCTGCTAATGGACGTCATCATTATTTCAGCAAAAGCACAATGACTTAAGTGCTGGATTGAAACTGGTCTCCCCAACCCCCACCTCAAAAAAGCCACCTTAATTACTTTTTAAAATGTTTTCCTTGACTGTATGGAAATCCAGGAAAAAACCTTCTAGAACAGAGCAAAGGAAAGAAAAACCTCTTTTGTCTCCATCTAGTTCTTCAGTACCTGGAGGGTAGCAATAGAAATTTGGAGCAAACCTGCCACACTCCTTTGATCTCTGCCAAAGTTGTTGTGGGAGTAACATTGTTTAATGGTTGAAGGAGTTTATTGAAGAATAAAAGTAACAGCAAAGACAAAGGGCCCAATACAAATTATCTGGTAAACCGCTGTCAAATTTTACGTGCTCTGGGCTACTGGTAATTTCCCGTCTTAGAAAAAGGGGGAGGGAATATGGGGGAGGGAAGGAGGGTAAAAAGTATATAAATAAACCCACCTCTTTAAATAGCTAACTGGCCTGGACTGAACTGTGTCGGAGCTAAGTTCCCTTGGCAGCCAGCGCTGCAACATCAGCAAGCCTGGATTGCACCCCCACGATGTTAATGTTTCTCTCTGTTAAAAGAAATAACAGGAGTAAAAATAAATGGAAGCATTGGCTAACCATTAGAAATACACAGGTGGAAGAAAGCAGCAGGAAAGAATGAGGGGAGAGAAGGAGTCAATATATTGTCATCTGCTGTCTCCTGCTCTGAGTTTATGGCAGAGTTTCACTCTCTGCTTGCTCAAAAATCATTGGATTCTGCACAGGTTATGAAAAGCTGAAGCAATAAGTAAAATACAAAGAGAGAGGGCATGAATTGAGGTGTCCAGGCAGTAAGCACCCTTAAAAATGCTTCTCTCATTGAATGAAGCACGTTAGATGATCATGCAAGGAACTCAGGATCATAGGGGACTTTCCTGAGTCACCCAGCCTAGTCCTCTGAGATCTTAGGCAGCAATTCCGTATAGCGTCACTCATAAACGCATCCCTTTTTGGCACTAGCACCTATTAAAAGCAGCCCTTGTAGCTCTGTCATTACACTGATGCCACTGTTTGTCTTTTGCTCTGCAAAATCCTCAGTCACATAATACTTCTGCATCTTGCTCCTGCTGTCAGGAGAAAGCTTCTTCCACCCACGACATGAGCGCTGGTCTCCGTGAAGTGGATCCCTTCTGCTTATCCATACACCCACCACAATTCACTTGCCACTGGTGGTGCCACATGAGGAAAACAATCCCCCCGGTGAACCAAAGCACTGTAGAATATTTAATCTGCAAAAACTTTTTTTTTGTAAACTTGAAATTGCTTCCTCTCAGGGGTATTTGACTTTGGGACAAGACGTGTTTGAAGGGTAGGTTCACCAGTTAGCTTTTCTCTGGACCTCCCAAATTCCCAGAGCAGCTGTACCCTGGTAATCATTGAAAATAGTGCTAAGCATCTGTGTTGATGATGGTTTGGGGAGTTTTTTGGTTTTGTTCATTTGTTTTGTGGAATTGAAGGAGTTGTGAAATGGAGGTTGTATGGAGAAGTCCCCATTCTTCAGATTTATGTAAGTTTTTGAGGTATCATGTTATGAAAGAAACTTCCCAGATGTAGGCCTCTGAATGAAAGAGACAGAGGTTACGGGTGTCCTTTGCAAGTTCAGCTGTAATGGGTGTGTGTTGAGGTGGGTTACACTTCTGTTCATACAATGCCATTGGAAATCTGACATTTCTAATGACCTTTTATAATTGCCTATTTCCTTTTCTCACTCAGTTTATGAATAGTCTTCTACTCACTTAAAGAGCTTCCCGCCTTGTGGTCTCCTCTTACAGTTCATATTCATTTCCAGATGGGTTGGGCTTCCTGTGAAGTGCAGACTGAAGTTAAATAGACTCTTTCCTTTCTACAGGAAGGGGGTGGTTGGGAAAAAGAACCACCAAAAAACTCACAGTGCCCTTTTGCAGGAACAGCTCCAGAAATGGAGGTCAGTAAATTGTTTTTTCTTCAGAGTCGGTTCTGAACGTGTGCTCCAGTATGGTGTTCTGCCCCTGCTAGAGAGGTAGGACTTAGGGCTCTGACCTTTTGTAGTGAGGCATGATCCCATGACACTTTCCCTCCTGAGCTGGAGTACGCGGCTTTTGGCGATGGATATTTTGTTGAGATTCTAATTCAGGAAATGTATTCTGCCAACTTGACTTGACCCCGCGCGTTCAGCGGGATACATTATTCTTCGCTTCCTGCCCTAAATTGCTGTGTACAGCCACCTTATATTGATAGGTCCTTTGTTCCATCTCGGAGGTAGTTTCATTTCAGTGCTGGATGAAGTGAATCTGGCCGGTTTTAAAAAGCAATTTGAGAGCCATCTGAATGAAAAGTGCTTCACACATGAAAAAATTAGTGTTATCAATTGTCATCGTCAGCCTCAAGTCCTGACTTTGAAAGGGTCATTTATACTTGTCAAAGGCAAACACCCGTGAGCGTGGTAAAAGAGAGCTAAAGCAGCCGAAGAAAATGCTGTCTCATGTCATTTCAGGCTCTGGAATCCAAGGGAATATTAATAACTATTTTGTTGTCTTCATTGATCTCTCTGTACGGACGGAGGGAGAGCGAATCGGAGGCGAGAGGCTGTGCGCTGCCGAGCCGCCCCGAGCGGTTTTGCGTTAGCAGCTTACCTGCTCCTGCAAGACTCAGAGCAGAGACAACGTGCGTATGAGTGGTTGCGATAGAAAGGCAACGGCATGGGCAAAAAAGCTTTGGACATTAAGATTTGGACTGGTCCCTTTGAGAAAATGCTGGGCCCCAGTTCTTGGGAGGAAGATATTGGCAGGGAGGACTCCTCATAACGCACAATTTGTGAGGGTGGGGAGATGCTAGCACCTCTACTCAGGCTTCTGGTCTGTACCTGGCTGAATAAAGATCATCTTTTCCCATCGCTCTCTGCAACTCTTGCTGTGTTTGCTGCCTTTGCATCTCCTTCTTGTTCTACTTTCCCCTCTTCGCAGATGCCAAAGTGTGAAAACATCATGGCAGGGTTAATATCAGTCAGCCACCTTTTAGACAACAGATGCCACATGAATCCAGCTCTCATCTGCTCTGAGGTTCATGCAAGCTGAATGGCCTGCTCCAAGCAGTGATGATGTGAGGTGCAAGAAAATGGCAAAGGTCTCGTGGAGGATGGCAGATGGTAGGGAAGGACCAGCTCATTGCTTGGAGAGTCATGCTTGCAGCTTTGTGA
Organism: Dromaius novaehollandiae; assembly: GCF_036370855.1. Classification (NCBI taxonomy): domain Eukaryota; kingdom Metazoa; phylum Chordata; class Aves; order Casuariiformes; family Dromaiidae; genus Dromaius; species Dromaius novaehollandiae. The sequence continues at coordinate 80,096,858 of NC_088132.1, forward strand.
AGCACTTCACGGTCATCTCTGCGTGGGTGTAAAATGTGACCCAGGCAGAGTGGAGATAGTTTGCACCCATCTTTTACTCACATTATCCCAGATTAAGTGTCAAGATAAGATGAAATTCAGGTCTTGAATCTCAGCAGGTCACCTGTCAGGTATTGCATCCTATATAGTTGGTCTGCATTCAGAAGATGTCCCATTAAAACATTAGTTATTCATGGAAAAGAATTTGATTTTCTAAGCAAAGGCCTGGGTGGTGCAAGGATATTCCACATAGTCCAAGTATTTTCTGGGTCTTTGTTCATTTGAGCTTTCTTGCAACTCAGGTGATGATTCTTGCTGACTTTCTCATGGGAGCCTGCTCTGCTGTTGAATTGACCATGCAGATAAGAGTATTTCTGCGTCTCTCCATCTAAACAGTCCTTTGTTAATTATATCTCTTTACTCTTTGTTATATCCTACTTGGTGAATTTCTTATTTGTGTCTACAAGTCTGAACTGGCAAGAGATTAGTGGCAAAGACGCATGTGTACCTTGGGTTTAAAATCTGACTATAGGGTCAACGTCAGTTTTTAAACCATTACCTCCTGGAAGCCACTTAGAAAGCTCTGCGGGGAAAAAAACAAAAACAAAACCAAAAAACCTCTAACTAAAGCAGTCTTTGAGAGGAAAAAAAAATGGTGTGGGGAGAAAATGTTCAATCTGTAATTTGAAAGTCAGTATAGCAGGACAATTTTCTTCTATAAGGCTCAGTGAGAGAAGAAGTCATTCAGCATATACTGAGTCAGTGTACCCGTCAGTGCTTCAGTCTGCCACAGGTTTCCTACACAACTAGACATGTGATTTAATTCCTGTAAGACCTCAGCTCTCTATTTGTAAAACAGTGGAATCAGCACAGATATCCTTCACGTTAAAGAAGGGGGAGTACTCAGATATTAGGATGGTGTAGGCCTTGCCTGAGGTAGGTTAACGCCGTCTTGAAATATAGCATAGTTCCTAACAGCATCTTGACAGAGTGATGTTTTATTCTTTCTTTATGTCATATCTTAAAAAGAACCAGGCAAAAATCTGATCTAACATAGGAGAAAATGCCATATGTTCGCTGCAGGACTAAATCCCCTCTGCAACTGGTTCCAGCCTGCAGAATATATTTACAGCTGGGTTATAAACCCTCAAAACCAGTCAACATAACCTTAACTAACACAACACTACTAAGGCACTGCTGTAATGGGATCATTCTGCTATGGCTCATGGGCACATTTTAAGTGTCATCAATTTAGCCTACAACTGGAGGCTGTTAAGTGCAAACTGTTATAGCAACTGTATCTTACATGCAGGAATGATCGAATATTAATGTCTTTTTTGTTGGGAGAAAATATGGAGAGGAAAATGAAAAGCCACAGGAAACCACCCTGTCCTTCCTCAAGTAATTATGTATTTTTGGAGGGCAGCAGAATCAGCCTAGCAGCTGTGCATTGGTGCGGGACGCGGGGAAGTCGGCTCTCCTTCTCTGACGCTGATCTGTCCTAGAAATTTAGCTTATTTCATCTGAGTTTTCCCTCCTAGTCTTATCTTTTTAAGAAAGTGAGTTCTTTCTCACAGTGGTTGTTTCACTCTGTTGTTGGGACGCGTTAGACTGTACCTGTGAGATGTTGTCACTTAGCAAATAGGGAAAAGCTCTGAGGGATCAGGGTCTGTGCTTTGTTCCACCAAAGATACCCAAAGATACCCGTTGTGAACATTTTGGTAGTTGGTGTCAAGCCCTTTAAAAAGAGCTCAAAATGTTTTGCAAAATCAAATCTCAGGTAGGAAGTGTGACTGCCTTACCCCAAAGCTGGGGTCAGGAGAGGCAATAAAATTAGCCTCTCCAGTTCGCCATCCTTCTCGCTATGCCCTGGGTTGCAAGGTGATGAGGTGGTATGAAAGTTTCCATTTGGTTTCAGACACTTGTGGTGTCTATAGAAGTTATGGGTCAGGTCTTGAATAAGTGTCCTGAGGCTGCCGAAGTTGCTGTGCGCACAGGAGGACCCTGGCCTGCTGGCTGGCTTTCCCGAGCTCTGCGTTCCCCCGTGCTGCAAGATCCAAGCTGCTGGACTTAGAAAACAAGGGAATAATTCCTGCTGAGTAACAGCCTGCGAAAGCTTTTACATGCCCTTTCTATCATTATCAAATCCTGCTGAAGAGGCTGCTAGGTGAAGAAACTCTCTCAAGCTTCGTTTTCGAGGAGGTGCTAGGATGAAGACAGGGCATTTCAAAATCAATACTGAAGCTCGTATACCAAAGAGCAAATGGGAGAGTCATTATAAGCTGCTTTACTTCTCATCTCTAATTCCCCATATTCATAACTTAAGCCCTGTCATTTGGAATTATCCTCCGTGGCCTGCAGTGACACTGGGAAAAGTCCTTCTTTTTAATTCTACAGCAAAAAAATAACAACACTGCAGGGTAGGATCATATTCCCACAGAAGTTTAGGGCTTAAATGTTTCATGTTGGGCACCAGATTTTGCTGTCTTCTCCCCCTCTCGTCTGTCCCCCTCCTCCTTCCTCTGCTGTTATACATCAATCATCCTCTTTCCTAGAGGCTAGGTCACAAATGGTGTAATCCCAGAGTGAGCGGTTAGTGATACAGCCAATGCTACATATTACTGTTCTGCTGTCCTTCTAGATGCCGTCGCTAAACATAACGAAAGGCTTTTGCTGATGGGAGTGCTTCAGCCAGAGGGGACGAAGCGATGGGAAGGGCAGTCTAAGAAAGAACTCAGCTTTGGGGTGTTCAGCTGATCTGCTGTATCTTCGTCTACTTCTTGTATTTTTAGGTGGCTTTCTAAACTTCTCTTTCCTTTATTACTTATTGATTTGTGTTATATTGCCAGTTAGAGCATCATAAATACAGTTTCCTCACCAGCCATATCTTTAATAGTGACCTGGAAATGAACCTTAGACCTGACGCAGCCAACCCAGCCAAACTTTTCATAGCATATGAAGGATCGGTGTTGAATTAAGTAATGACTCTGAAACAAGGAAGGCTTCCAGTATAGACTGCTTTTTAGAGAAAATACCACAAGCTCAAATGCTATTCTGTTAGGCAGGCTTCATAAGAGATTTTGGGGTTTGTTGGTTCTTTTGTTTTGGAAGTCAAGAGCATGGTCAGAGGAGGTGGTGTTACGCACCTGCAGAAAAATCCCACAACAGTATGTTCAGGAGAAGCTGATGAACAACAGGTGACTTCTGGCAGGCCCAGACAGTGACAGCTTCTTCTAGGAGCACCGTCTCCCTGCTCCTATGTTTACTGAACCGGACTGGAGATCTCATGATATTCTGCTGGCAAGTTGGGAAGGAGCTCTGCTGGGAACTCAGTACTTTCTGTCATCTGTTAAGCCCTTATTAAACCCCACTATTACTTCTTCTAACTCCCCTCTGGACTTTGAATTACATTGTAGTGAACAGAGCACACGTGAGTAAGAGCTTAAGGTCTCACTCGCTTGGGTGGTCCCATTAAAACGACCAGGTTCGCTGTCTTGGCTCCAGAGCCATTCTAAACATTGCTGCTATTTTTCTTCCCCCAGCATTTCTCACCTGCCCTTTTTTTTTTTTTTTTCATGCCCAGTCTATTAATATGTGTTTTAACCAGTTAACTTTGGAACCAAAGTATTAACTGCAGAGGAGGCAGCTTTTCTGAAGGTTCATAAAATATGTATCGGAGCTGGGAATATAAAATGCTCCCATTTTGCAGCGGACAAAATGTATAAAGTGCTGAGTGAAAATTGAGAGGGACCCAACTTAAACCTTTGAAAATAGCTGCCAGCTCCAATGTGCCGTATTTATTTTGCCTCGGAGCGCTCAATCCGGTCCAGATGAGGTCATTTGGTTTGAGGCACACGTGTTCGCCGGGAGGCTGGGGAAGCCTGCAGGATGCTCCGGCCCCTCGGTGTTGAGCTGCCAGGGAGCAGCGGTGGGAGCGGAGTTGGCAGCCCGGCTCCGTGTTGATCCTGGCGCCGGAGCGTAACTGCGGGGTGGAGGTGTTGTAATGTTTAGGTTAAATTCTTTTAAGGCAGGCGGGACAGTGTAGCTTTTGTGACCTCAGCCATATGCTGGGTAGGGTAAGTGGAGGCAATGCTCGACATGCTCTAAGATTTTGGGGAGGGGGGTCTGTGTACAGATGGGGGTGTCTGCAGTGATATGGCTCCATGCAGCAGAGAGCCTGTATTTCATCAGCTCTGCTCTATCTTCCACCTTGCCCTCTTTAACCCTTCCTTCTCAGCACCTGATACCTGCTCAGCACCGTTGTCCTTTCCCCTCCTTCTGCTCCTGCGTCTTCACTTCTCCTCTCGTCGACAAGATTAATAGCTTGGCCGTGTGTGTCTCTGAAATTTCACTTTTCTCCTCCTGGAGCGCCATCGCCGTCTCTCATTGCTCCATCCCGGCAGGTGGGAAAGGTTTCTGTGCCCTCCGTAAGGAGCCCCAGCCTCCCCTCTCCCCCCCTCCCCGCCTCCCTGCCAGCAGCGTGTTTGCCAACACTTTGCACGAGGAAGCCGCCTCTATAAAAATAAACCCTGTTGAAATCTGAGAGACAGAAACCACGCCAACCTCACACTTCATTATTGGTAATGGCAACCTATTTGATTTCCATTTGCAAACAGTAGCCTGCATATGTTCCTCACCGGGTAGCCCTTATCCCTGCGCAGTTTTCAGCACAACTTCAGGTTCTCCTCGCCTGTTGCTGCGTCTGCTTTGTGGTTTGCTTGCCGTAAGCCACAGGCACCCTGGGCCATGGGGGCAGATGCCTGCTTCACAATTAAAGCATGGAAAAAGCCTGTTAAGTCACTGCCTTAATTGCCTGGTTGCTCCCTGCCAGCGCAAGGTTGCCATCTGCAACCAGCCTGAGTCTCTTCTCACACCAGTTTTACCTTTGTAAGATTTTGTTCCTTATAGCCTGCTTTTATTCCTGATTTCCACCAGAGAAAGCCAGAAGAGGAACAAGTCCTGTATTTCTTTCTCTTATTCTCAGAGGACACTGCCACGTGGGCATTGCCAGGAGTCAGCAGGCTGTGCCCATGCAGCACCTCCAAAACTGGCAGGTCCTCACGGTGCAATCCTGGCTTGAGGTCTTTAGGAAAAAACTGGATTTCCTGGGAGATGTCTCTGTTAAAAAAAAAGGAAGAACGGTGAAGGGGGCAAAGGAAGAGAAAGAATGCTTTTTTATCAGCAGGACGAATGCTGCGTTTCCACGTTCTTGGAGGGACCTCAGCTGCTTTGCGGTGATTGCTCAACTCCAAGCCCGCGCTAGCTGCATGCAGTTACCCGGGGTCTCAGCTGGTTGCTGCAGGAGGTTGAGGCAGTGAGGGGCCCCCATGAGGGCTTGGGGAGGGGGGACGCACACAAGGCCTGAGCAGGAGCTGCCTGTATTGACTTTCACTCGATTTACTGGAGCAATTGAGTTTGTCAGTGAAATGGGAGATGGGCTCAATCAGCTGTCACGCTGAGACACTCCTGTCACTACTGTCAATAGCTTCGAGTTTCTGATCCTTTCTCAGATTAGCTCTGTGCCAGAACATCAAATGAAAAGCTGTTTGGAGTACGGGGAGGGGAGAAACTCTAGGCAGTTACCTAGGAATCAGTTTACAGACTTCAAAGCACTGTCAGTTTTATTCTGATGGCATATAGCAATGCGCAAGGAGCAATAATGCGTTCGGAGTGTAATTTAGACTCTCCTCTTGAGCCCCAAGTTCACTTACAAACTGGTAGGCAGGGCCTGGAGAAGAATAGAAGCATCCCTCCTGGAGCACCAGAACGACAAACTGCGTGAATGCAAATGGTCATCTTCCCCTGGAAGACCTGCACTTTAACTTGATGGAATAACTTGCTATTCTTATCTTACCTTTCATCCCGAAGGACTCTTCTACATTTCTCTTGGCACTGAAATGAAGCCACTTCTGGTAGCAATGGGTCACAGGAAAGCAACACCCACCACAATAGAACAGGAATAAAAAGAAAGGGGATGGGTTTGTTGTGCAGAACTGATAAAAAGTGGTGTGGCAGGGAGTTTCCAGCCGGTCCATCTGAGGAGTTTTCTGCAAGTGCTGAGTCTTGAGGGTGGTTTTTTTTGAATAGCAAGGCAAGAGCTATGTGTCCCATTAAGTCCTTCCAAAACCTTTTACTTGAAGTTTAACTACTTGGATCTGGAACAGCCTTTATCAAGAATGTTCCCATCATCAGGGATGCCAATACGAATATTTTATTTTTGGAAAGATTAATCCATCAGGATTTTTTTTTTTTTTTTAAACCTCAAGGATCTGAGCAGTCTCGTCTCTTTCTTCCAGCTGAAACAGTTTATGGCAAGGTGAATTCACCCATTTACACAGAAGCCAAGAGGGTAATGTTAATCCTATTAGAAAAATAATCTACCACCAGAGAAAAAATAATAAGAATAGGGATGGGGAGGGAATCCTTTTGAGGCAAATTCACTGGGTAATTCTTGTGAATTTACTCTTTTCTCCTCAGGGTTGAGATGATAAGCCTTTTGCTATAAATATGTGAATTACAAAGATTACTATTTTCCTTCCACTTTTATAAAGAAATTAAGCAAGGGGAAGGCCACATTCTGCCTTCGTGCTCATCTGTGTAACTCCTGCAGGGTTATGTCCTTTAGAGACTGCTCCACTTTTTCAACCATCTCCATCTCAAAGGCAGGGACAGTGTCCTTAGTGAGGACTGACCTGCGCAGGTCTGATCTAGAGTCTTTTCCTGGATTGCAATTTTAAGATGACTGATTTTCTCTGCATTACCTGATTCTACTATTAGTTGGTTTTGACCTCAAAATATCAAAAGATTTGATCTCATTCAGAATTGCCACTATCTGTCCCAAGTAATGGCTGCAATTGCTTTTACCTAATCAGAAGTATTTAAGCAACTCACTACTCCAAACAAATGCTTTGCCTATACTTCCCTGCCACACACCTCGATTGCTCCAAAATGCAGTTCAAAGGACTATATCAAAGATGTTTAACATCAGAGGCAGCCCTATTTGAGTCTCTTGGTGGCCTGAGTGTGAAAGGCACATGAGGAAATAAGGGTGAGAACCGAAAGGAAATAAAAAAAAAAAAATCTCCATGTAGAGTATTTCAAAGCAAACGCTGGATACGTCCCTTTCTTTGACCCTTTTCTTGGATTAGTGGTATAGGCAGCTGGTGTGCTAGGATTACACGTCCCGGCACGGGGCCTGCCTCGCGAGCAAGGTGGGGTGTACACTGGTGTGCGCGTGCAGGTGTTTGTTATTCAACCTGGCAGCCAAAGGCCTTCGATGCTGCTGCTGGGTAAAGACCCTCGGAGTTGGAAAACGATGTTATTGAAGCTCATGCTGGATTCGGTATTTTACTCAGATAGGACCATGGCCAGGGTATGCGCCAGCCCTGCCCATGCTTGACCTCGCTTGCTTGGGAAGGCAGACGGGCAATGGTTGGCCCAAGGCAGTGTTGCTGACAGCGCAGACATGGGAAGAGTTTAACCCATTATTTATATTAATATTATTGCCTTAATATAAATAATGAGGTTGAAAGCCTCTGTTCTTGAGGGGAGGTGAAAAGGGAGCGGAAGCAGAGGTGCTACTCAGCTTCCTGGCTTTTCCTGGAGTCGCAAAGAGCGTGCAAAGGGTATTGCAGGATATGTCGGATTATTTAGGCTTGATTCATTTGCCATCCTGTTTTTATTCCCTCGCAGATATATTTCAAAGAAAGTGTTTAGATGGGGCTGATGACCTCACTTACAGTTAAGGTGGCCTGTCACTTCCCATGATGAGTCCCTGATCCAGTTGTTTGGGCTGTGGCAACTTGCACGGTTGGAGCTGAAAGTTCCCTGGCTGCGTGTCTGACTTGGACCAAATTCATTTCAGAGAAGGGGGATTTTCAGTATATCTATAAAACTTTTTTTTTTTCTTAATGATTTGCAAAGGTGATTCCCACTTTTTCTGCTTAGTCCTTAAAATGCCCAAACTATTCCGGTTATATCATTATGCACCAGCCCTTGAAAAAGTTCTGAGATGAAATGAATTGGCGTGCTGAGTACTATCCAGGACTTTACTCAGTTTTCTCCTTGACAGGAGTTTTCCCCAGAGTTGCACTGGTAGTCTAGTCATTTTTCCAGTGCCAGAACTAGCATGGAAAGAAAATGAATGTACAGGGGAAGACGACAGCAAGCAAGCTACAATGCGAGGACGTCGGGGAGATGAAAGTGTCACCTTCGTGTGTCATGCGGTTAATAGAGCCAGTACTTAAAGCAGGTCTTTCCTGGACAACTGAAAGGCATGTTTGAACTCCGTTGATCTCCAGCCTTACTTTGGTTAGCTTTGGACCTTGTGTCTATCTCAGTTGTTGCATCTGAAAAAAAGGGGTACTAGAACTGCCTTACCACTGAGACTGGTGCCAGGAGAAATACATTAACGAGCAGGTTCACAGATTACAGTTATTCCAGTAAGACAGGGCATGTAATGACTGAAGATAAAGTCTGTGTGTATGTGTGTGTGTACATATGTACATGGGTGTTTGGGTTTATGAGATGTAAGACCAAAGATATTTCGATTTAGATCTTTCTCTTAAATAACATAGTTGCTCTTGAATCTGCATGAATGAGGCTGAATTTCTAAAACCCTGAAAACTCAAAAGCCACATAAATAGTATCTGAATTGTATGATTTTTGAGCCAGTCCTGTATTTTTAAGGAGCCTGGCCCATGCTCTTCAAATATTTTGACTTTAGTAGTATTAGCAACTCCAATTATAACTCTGTTAATAGTGGCTCGCATATAGGTATGAACTTTAATCCTAAAGGGGATGTGATTCACCACCAAATAACTATTACTTCCATGTTGGCAGCTGCAGCACACTTTCCCTGTAACGGTTGGATCCTCTTTGTAAATACAATAGATAGATTGGCCCATTTCTCTGTTTCCTTACCCAGTTCCCAAGACTAAATTTCTAAAAAGTGAACTACAGACTTTTAGGCTTACTGGTTTTGAGAGCCCCACCTGCTCTTTCATATTACAATACAAATGGGGTGTTTTACACCATGCGAGTGTAAAAAAGGACATAAAAAAAGACAACTATGATTTTCAGTTTTACAATCTAAAATAACTTTAAAAAAGGAACATTAGGATCTAAGACATGATTTACAGTAGGAGTGACTCCAAACTTTCAAACTCTTTTAGTCCACTAGCTCCAAAACTACTGCTCTGATTTTAAAATTAGACTGAAATTTTGAATTGATAATAGGTCTTTCAGTTTGCCTTCTGACTTCTGAAGCTGTAAAAAACACTGGAGTCATATTTTAAAGATTTTATCTTCAGCAGCAAAGTTTAGAAATTATCATTCGACTCGGACAATGGAACTGGAGAAACAAAAATTGAAAATTCACAGGAATCATGTTACGTTTGTCACTTGGATGACATAGGTGATGGAGAATCAGTGACAATATTATTTCTAAAAAAATCCCATCAAGATGATGCACGTCTAGTAGGCATTGCACTGTCTGGGGAGAAAAACTTTAGGCAATGCAGTCTGATATCAGGAAGATGGGTTTGTGCCGACCTGAAATTTGTCTGGGAAGGTCACCGAGTCCCTTCGTAACCAGAAGATTATCCCGTGCATCTTAAATACTGCTATTCAAGGAGGCTTTAGTATTGTGTAGAGCATCACCTGATCTCCAGGACAGCCTTCGCTAGATCGCAGAGCCCTCTTCCCCTGTTTCACCGTGCGTTAAGCAGGTACCACCGACTCCTCCAAGCGTGACGCTGTGGCATTAAGCCAGGTGCTGACAAGGCTCTCAGTGATCCCACCGTGGCCGCTGTAGCAGAAGGTGAGCTGCCAAGAGGACTTAGCTGGGATGGGGGAAGACTCATCTTTTATCAGGAGGATGTTTGCGTGGTGAGAGACAGCGTCTTCATAGAAAGTCAGCTGAGCCTTTCTGCACAAACATTCAGAGGACTCGACTCTTTTTTCCTCTCTCTCTCTCTCTCTCTGAAGAACCCTTTGCCCATATTTACTTGGAGTTTTTTTCTTTTTTTTTCTGAAAGCTGAGAAATGCCTCTGGAATGCACTTGCTCACTCTCCTCTCTCAGGCTGGCTCTCCTGGTGATGTATTAATTAGCCGGAGCACTGCACAGTAACGAGCAACTGCAGGCTGGTCTCGTTAAACATTAATGCTTAACTAGAAAAGCAAGAGCTGTTAAAGATACGCCACTCAATGTCATCCTTGTCCGAATGTAAAAGAAGTCAGTCGCTGAGCTGCTAGTGCTTGCGTTTCCAAAAGGAATGAGAAAGACGGAGCAAAGAAGATCCATTTTGCAGAGTCTGCTGGAAATACCTCAACCACAGATGGCTTCCATGTTGCTCTGATTGACATTAGCATTGATCACAGTCCGTTCCCGCCCAGCAGCCTACTCTCAAGGATATGGATGTGCAAATTCGTGCACCCACTTTTGGTTTTTGGCTTTCTTTCGTGCCTTGTTTTAGTGGTTAGGTCTGAAAACCAGCACAGGTCTGCTCCCTATCCGCTCTTTAACCACGAGCAAATGGTTAAGGCCAACGTTTTCAAACATAAAAGTTTCAAGTCTTGTACTTACACCCCAATGGAGTCATCCAAATTAGTGCCTGTCTTGATTATTATTGACTTTGCTGGGTATTTTAGGTAACTCCGTTTGAAAATATTGACCTTATCACCACTTTGCTTCAATTTACCCTTGGGGGAACTTGTTAGGAGAACTCTTTATATATATATCATGAGGCTTGACTGTTATTAGTAAAAATATCTTGACAACCTCCTGAGAAAGTTTCAGAGTATTTATTTGTTCATTAACCAGCTGGAAATTCCAGCGCTGAATGTGGATGGAGCGAGAGCCTTGTGCTCGAGAAGCGCAGCTCCTACTTTCTTCAAGCCTGTGCAATTACAGCCTGGCTTTGTATGAGCAGTTGCCGTGATAGCCTATCTGCCCCCTTCATTTGCATGGGCAAGAGATGGGGTTTTTGTATGCACAATCTTCACAACTGTCTACATGCAAATCGAGCACACCGTTTTGCATGAGTTTTTATGCTCTAGTTTCCAAAGAGTTACCCAGCACAGCCAGTGTGTCATAGGGTACATTTTAGGACCTGTTGTAGACATGCCACCTTTCTTTCTGACTTATTTTCTGCTTCCACCTGCTCTCCAATACAATAATGAGGATACAGCAGCCAGTACTTTTCCTTACCCACCAACTGTTTGCATTATGCAATTGGATCACAATTGATAATTCATTAATCATTTCCTATCATGGTTAATATTTACCCTGCTTTCTACTTGCTACTGTGTAGCAAGGGTGCTGGGAGGGGCAGGAGCAGGGAGGAGAAAGATATAGTCAGAGAAGTGCAAAATGTATGGGAACGCCAAGTCTTCAGCAGCGGTCTCTGGGTTTTTTTTTTTTCTTTTCTTTTTTTTTTTTTAAGGTAGATATTTCTGTGGTGCTGCCACCAGCAGTTCTGCAGAGGTCGTCTTGGGTTTTTCAAAGCCAAACGCTTCTTGGTTGCCATCGTGGCAGCCTCAGCTCTACAAAAAAAAAAAAAAAAAGATTTTTCCTGTTCTTTTTCCAGAATTCCAAGTGTTGGCTACCGCTTTTTGGGGAAATGAAAATGAAAGGGTTACTGCTGCCCGTTGGGGATTTTTATTTTTATTTTCATTTTTTTGGTCTCTTAGCATGATGCGTCCTCTGACTGTATTTAAAAGCCACCGTGCTTGATTTCCCCTCTAATGGCTTGAAGGCTGGAAGTAGCGCTGCCTTTGCTGCCTGGTCCTCCTCCTGCCCGTCCCTTCAGACGTTATGTCACAGTTCCCAGGGTTGCTTGCTGACTCCAGCCAACGTCCCAGTGGGACTAAAACCAGGTTCCCTTCGCCGTGGCAGCAGTGCCCACATTTGAGAGGCTGCAGTGCTGAGCCGTGACTGCATTAGTTCTGCTACATTAGAACAGAAGCAAAGAGCTTAATTTAATTCGCTGGCCTGTATACTGACACCTGAGGGCCACTAATTCACTGTCACGTATTCTCAGTGAAACCAAGCTCTTTAGTGTGCTGATTTTTTTTTTCCTTTTTTTTAAGAGCAGAGTCTTGCAAGGGAAATGCTGATTTCCTATGGCTGGAAAAAAAAATCTCATTGCAAGGTTCACGGTAGGTCAGGATGACTCACTTTTGCCAGTGTCCACAAGAGATGGAATATCACATCTCTTTTTTTCTTTTAAACGTATAAATTGGTCTCTGTTCTCTCATTTTATGATTAGCAACATCAGTAAAAGAGTTGATTCAGAGTAACACATGACTAGCCATAAAACATTTATTCATCACAAGCAGTATTTGGAAATATTTCAAGGGCTTTGAGCCTATTAGATGCTTCAATCTGCTGTGTCTTAGCGAGTGACAGGATCAAGTCCTGTAGTAGTATTTTATGTTTTATAACTTCCAAGGACCAAATCTTGCCTGTGTTGTTTGTGCATGAAGACCTATTAAGCTAAATTAATCCCTAAGGAAAACCTACAGACTTCAACAGAATGTTACCAGGGATAAATTAGGCCTATTGATTTTTAATGAGGCTCTTACCTGAAAAAAGAAAATAGAATTTCTGTTCTTTTCTGCTCCGTTCTATTGTTCTTCTGCTGTGAACATTACCATAAGCACCTGCTTTGGCCCTGAATTTTTAAGCCTGGAAATTCTGCACCTCTTAAATGATTAGAAAACTCTCTTTCCCCTGCCCGTAATTTATGGTCAGCACCATTATATAATGGGAAATGCTTCCTAAAATTTCCACAGCTCCAAAAACCTTTTTTTTTTTTTTTTATATAGTGATTGGATTGCCAGTAAAATTACAGGCTTCCCACCTTTTAAGACTGATCTCCTCCTCCAGACAGCATCTGGGCACAATGGGCTTTCTCCACGCTTTCTGGAGAAATCATTTGCAGCAGTGAGGACTTGCTCGGTTTTCTGAGCTAATCTAGCTGAGATCATCTTTGTCTCGCTTTTTCATATTAAGGATTTCTCAGCCCAGCTCACTCCTGCTGGCTTCACCCCACCCTCCGAGCCCTCAGGTGGGTCATTTAGAGGCGCCCTACCTCCCCAGGAGGCATGTGCATGGACCAGTTGGTTGGATGCATGACTGTTGAGGAAAAGGTGGTGCGAACCTGGTGCGTAGCTGCTCCGAGGCACAGAGAGACATAGCTGGGAATTTGTCACCGCAGATGGCTTCTCCCCATCATCTTGGTGCTGCTGATGACCATGGGAGGAGAGGGAAACGCAAGCCTTTAGGGAGAAGACTCTACACCTTGGGGTTTGAGAAGAAGTCAGGGACCTCAGGCAGTGCCTGGTATTCATTGTGGAGTCAGTGCATTGCTTAGTTGACATTCATGTCATGTTTTCACCTCCTTGCTTTTATTCCTTCCTGACCCTTGCAAGTGACAGCCCACCTGAGGCTTCTCTGGAGCTTCTCTAGTCTCAAGCAGTGATGCTTTGGAGTGCTTTGTCCCCATGTCTTTATAAAGAGCAAACGTTGCTTGTCAGAGGTCAATTTTTTGGCTTTTACCATGGCATGTAACGCTTCAGGGACTGGATAGTTTTAGCATGACTCCTAGAGAGTGCTCCTCTATCAGCTGCATGCTGAGGTCTGGGCTCTGCTCGCGATGGGACATACCTCCTCGGCCCATCAATAGCATTCAAAACTGAGTGTGACCTGCTGTGTCAGAGCACTGTGGTATCAGATATGCTGCTGAGGAGGGTGCACATGAATGTCAGAGCACCCTGACTGTCATGTCCTTTTGGGTTTCACAGATGGCTTATTCCCCAAGGCCCTCAATCACTTCGCTCTCCATGGCCCACACCAGTGTGACCAGAGATGTTTGTATTCAGGACTGCATCATCAATGAAACTTTGAATGTGCTGAATCCTGGTTAATTTGCATCCTTTATAGCATTTGGTTTTGACTGTCATATTTAGAAATTAATAAGCACTCATTCACTCCTTAAAAGCCATTAGATAGGTATCAGTAGGTAATAAACTTTGGTTAATACTGGCTGGCTGAGATTTAACCACTGATCTAAATGGCAGCATGTCTGCAGACTCCTGAGTCATCATTTTGTGTTTCTGAACGTACATTGCTATTGGAAGAAACATTTATATTTACTTATAAATGCTAATAGAAGTTCATGGTTCTTTGTGCCCTTTTAACACATCTGATGGAGGTCGAGAGGACTGAACGTAGGCAGTACTAACTTGAGGTCTCAACCTGCAATACTTGAACATTTCTTGAAATGTGTTTATTTTAGAGCACTCTTTATTTATCTGTTTTAAGGTATTTTTGTCATTTTGACTAAAGTGATAAATGGTGTAAATAATCATACAGATGAATAGATGGATCCTTTTGAGCTGATAGCCTGTGTGAGATTTTTTTTCCATGTCCGTGTTTTCAGAACGGTGCCTTTAACTTTTGTTTGCTTTGGTAATTACTTTAATTCCTGCCCTTCTCTGAGCCGTGGTAGTGAACCATGATTCTCCAGTGCTTTATCATTGCAATGCCATCTGCGGTGTTTCATAGAGAGACTGAAAGGAAACTAAAACTCTTTGAACTGGAGTCTTATTTTGGAAAAGCGATCAGATATGCATATTCATATGACACATAGTGAAAGCCCTTATTTAAGTAATACAAAACACAAGATGTAAACTTCTTAAATGCTTAAACATCGCGTTTCCAACATAATCATTCTGTTCTGTAGATGCATCTTTCTTCCCAGAAAATGCTACAAAATCCTCCACAGAATCCATCCGTGGCAGGAGAGATAAGGAATGCGCCAATGCAGAAACATACCCTAAAAAGGGAAAGGCCCATATTTACTTGCAGGGAAGCTTAAGGCCTTTAAACTAGCCCCTAGACAAGAAGAATCAATGTCTCTTTTAAAAATGCCGCGCTGTTATATAGCAGACGGTTAAACTATGCTAACAGTCATATATTTTCTATTCAAAACTGTGCCCCTTTGTATATAAACACGTGGAGGTTTTGTAGCTGTATATGTCCAGATTTTTGACACGAAGAGGTGGAGTTTCTGTAGGCAAGCCTATTCAGGAGTTAGTAGCAGCTGCCCTAATGGGATACTATTGACTTTAGTTACATCAGGGACTAAATATAGATCGGCAAGTAATGTACACAGGGTTGGGTCTGACAGCCAGGACAGAATGTGCCGTCTGGCTGGACGGACTTCGGACATTGTTTCTCTGCAGATGCTCCTTTTAGGTCCCTGCTCTTTTACCCGTCCGCCCCTTTGCAAGCCTTGCGCCAGCGGGAGCTGCTAGCGAGCCGTGGTGGCCAGCAGAAATCCTGCTGTCGGCTGTGGATCGGGCCGCTAAGAGGAGATCGAGGCTGCTCCACATGCGGACGGGTCTGCCGGCGCCTGTTGACATCGCTGCCTTGAAGTCAGTGACGTTGCACTGATCTGTACTAGATGAGGGGCTGATCCCTGGAGTCTCTCAGTTGTGAGGAATATTTATACTTCAGATATTTCACTGCTGTCCTTCCTCCATTGCCATTACCTTTACAGTTCCACTTTCTTATGCGCTATTTTAAAGTTGGGCGTGGGAGAAGGGATGATATGTTGGGTCTGTTTTCCCTCGAAGCCACATACAACCGACACAGAAAAAGCAGGAGCATAGAAACCTTGTGAAGCCTGCTTGAGACCTATCTGTGGAAGTTATGGACTTGCCCGTGGTGAGGAAGAGGGGACCAAAGTGCAGCCCTTCCCCGAAGCCATGGGGCATGTATGACCCCCCTCCCTGCTCCTCCTCGCCTGACCTCGCACTCTCCCCAGAGGCAGGCTTTTGAAGAAGTTTGCGTTTCCAGCAGCACAGCCTTCCCAACAGAGCCTTTCACAGCCCCAGCCACGACGAGACGGTCCATGTGTGCCACGTCTGTGTGCCCAACAGGAGCGTCTGTCCCTCTTGTCACCGTTACGAAGACAGAGGGATCCCCTCTGAGAAATTTCCTCCAATCTCGGGCGCTGGAAAGGCCCATCTTGAGAGCCCTGCTTAGAACAGAGCTCTTTCGTTTTTCTTATTGTGAATGAGGATGAAGCCTTCCAAGGTAATTGGATCTGAATCTCTCTTTTTTTTCCCCCTTCCCAGCCTTGACTGCTATTTTTAAGCTAGTAGAGCACCGGCGTTGAAAGGAATGTGCTCATCCTGACAGGCTCTATCTAAAAGCGCAGCCAGGTTACAGCGGATCTCAGAGCAGAGACGTTAAGGAACTCTGAAGACTTGGCAAGCCACAAGGCTGCCGAAGGCAATGCCCAAGGTGCCCACAAGTTCAGACAGCCTTTTATTTTCCTTCCTGGGAAGTAAAGCCCAAGGCTCTTGTATCACACTAAGTGACAGTTTTGAAGTGAAGCAGGCTTGATAGTCCAAATGCGCCGGATTTGTTATTCTTTGGGAGACTGGAGTGTGCGTATCCCCTTGTAGCTGTGTGCTTCTGTGGATTTAAATGCGGACTGTGTCTACTGTGCACAGAGGGGGCCTTCACGTGTCCCAGGTGATTTCCGTATGCACAAACCATCAAGTCCAGACTTTCTCATAGTCTAAGCTAATTTTGTTCCTAACACAAGCTACGGGGAGTCATCTAATCATACCTGCAATGGTGAATGATGAAAAACACCCGTTTAAAGGCTTTGGGGTCATAGTGATAGGCAAGGCAGAGAATGGTCCTGGTTCTAGGACTGTATTTGCTTTCTCCTTTATCATCTGTAATATATCTAGAATATTGTCCCTTTGCTTCCTGTCATATTTCTACTCCATCCATATTTACTGAACACAGACACAATCAAACAAATCCTGACTATGTGGGAAAGGACTGTATGTGTTCTTCCATTTGGTAAATTCTAGCTGCAGCCCATTTATGATGCCCTGAGCATTATAGATTATATATTTTTGGCACCTGTTTCTCATTGCTTGCACAGATAAAGCACACTTTCACTTCCCATTCAGTCTTTGGACAATCATTTTTGGTTTAGAGTATGAGGAGCAAAGCAGAATGAGTATATTGTCCTTGTAGATTTATAGTCCAGGAGATGGGTCACAACCCTTAGCTACTCTAAAAATGATCTATACTTCAGAGGCCAGGGGGACAAACCTGAAATATATATTTTAGTATGTCTGAAGCCACACTGTGAGCTGTGAACGTGGTGCAAGCCCTAGTCAGTCATTAAGCAGTGGTGTTGCGCAATGCGTTAGTGCGCGCATGAGCAGGAGGGATGTCACCTCTTGGAATCTGATACTGCGCCGACAGCAGGGATTGATGATCCCACATCCTCGCGATTCCATCGGGAACATCTGCCCCTCCCTATAATGAGTTTTAGAAGATTAGGAGGACATTTGCTTGTGCGTGTGGCTCCTACAGCAGTGTTGCTGTCACTTAATGCTGTTTCAGTGATGCGCGGCGGGAGTAGGAAGCTCCCCCGTGCGATGCACCATGCCATCCACCACCACAGCATCACCAGAGCCTTGCCTCCAGCTCCACCACAAAGGCTGGGCTCCTGGCTGGGCCTCACAAGTGAAGCTGTTTCACTCCCAACCCAATTTTTTTCCTACCCGCTCAGTCGGCTGCAGTGAGGCCCACTTTGAACCGCCAAGTGCGGAGTTTGCACTACTCTGTTCAGAGGCGAAATCCGCTCTTCCTCCTCCTCCGAGTGCTAAAGTCGGACTCTGGGAAGCCCTGCTGTGACTGTAGTCAGAGACTGCAGGGAGAGAGCTAGCCCAGCACTGTGTTGGGGAGGTCCCCTCGAGTCCTGTGGTCCATGAGCAAGTCCTCAGCAGTCGGGCAGCGGCAGCCACCCAGCCTGCTCATTGTTTTTGGGAGTGACTGCAGGAAAAGGCTGATCTGTCCCTCTGAGAACATCTTTTCCTTTTGCTTCTGTGCCTGCCCACAGGAGTTGTGCAGATCTATCTGAAAGGAGCTTAAAAGCCTTGACTGTGTCAAACATGCCTACAGGGTATCAAGCATCTTCAGCTCCTACTGACATCTTTTGACACACTTGCAAGCACTTAGCCCCGGACAGGACTGACTCTTGCATGCCTCTTCCCAGTGTATTGTGGGGGGGACCCTGATAACCTCTGAACTGGACTTTATTTTTTTTCTTTTTAAAGCAGGGAGAATGCTAGTCAGATTGGAGGAAACCAGAGGTGAAAAGTTTGTATTCTTTCCTAGGTAAGGAGTGATTTTTCGCTTGCTCTTGTCAGATGTCCTGCGCCATGAGCAAGTATTACAAAGAGTCCTTTCCTTGCAGAAGTTGTGCTTATCCTGTGATCTCTATTTCGTTCCTCTTCTCTCTAATGCTGCTCTTATCATTTGGTTATCAAAGAGCTTCAAAGGAGACCAGCAGAGCTAGGTTCTCATATCCTCTTGAATTTCAGTGAAAGGGTTACACTGGGTTTCTAAGAATGCCAGAGAAGGTTTAAGTCTGAAATAAACCATTAAGGTTCTTTTTTTCTGTAATCTTCTAAGGTTTTTTTCTGTATACACGGAGCGAGATTTTTCAGAAGTGCTTGGCATTGTCTGCTGTTATTCAAGGAAGTAGTAAAGCTCACATATTCTCTGGCTAGGGGAGTAGGCTAGTGTGGAGCACTTCTGAAAATCCCATTCTTTTCTTCCTCTTCCAAAACCTAACCCTTGGGCAAGATTATCTAATAGTGCCTTCTTAACTTGCATCAACACCCTTCACCACACTGATGACTATATATAAACCTCATAGTTACGCCCTCCACAGCGTGCACACACAGTTTTTCTCCTGTTCTCCCTTATTCATTCATGTCTGCTCCCCAAGCTGCAGGCCACGTGCCCTTTGGAAAGAAAAATGGAGGAAGGATTTGGCTACAGATCGTAAGCTAGAAGAAGAGGAACAAGCAAGTGGCTTGAGCAGGGACCCACGGATGCTGGTGGTGTCACCAGGATTCTCTTGTGGTTTAGCTCTGACTGTTCTCCTTTGCCACATCCTTCTTTTTGTCTTCCTCTCCCTCTAATCTCCTCCTTAGACAACACCACTGTTAAACTGGACTGAATAGGACCAAGATGCCAGGGAATAACATTTTTTTTCCAGAAATCACCATGTTCATTTTACTTGCATGCTGTATCTCAGCCCTACCTTATCCGCTTTATCCGTTCAGTGTCTTTGTAAGATGACCTGTCAGCTTTTATAGCACCTTGCCCAAAAGGACTTTTTATTGACTTTAGGCACCTGTGTTAGTAAGAATTAAGTTATAATCTTATTGTTTTGTCACGGGTTACTCCCCTTTGCTAAGACTGCAGGTTACACGCTGAAAATCATTCACCGACAATCTTGAAACGTTGACGGTTTGCAAGGGCTTTCCCAGTCTTAAGCGAATTTTGAGATGTTCCAGATGCCCCTTAGTAGTTAGAGCACCCTTAATGTCCTGCAGCTGCTGCGTTTTGGAATAGCTCTGCTGCCGAATTCCTTCATGGGTTAAAAGGGAGGGTTTTCGGCTAATGGACAGAGAGGAACTAAGCACTGCGAGTGACAGTATGAAAAGGACGGGGCTGTGAATCACAGTCTACTTTTACTTAATATTTGATTCTTTTCTCTTTCTTTCCAATGTGCCTGTCTTTCTAAAGCAATGCTCATGCTTCTCCCCTGCTCAGAATTAAACAAACACTGCAGACCCCCCCGATGCTCCACAACTGTGAGTTCCCCCTTCAAAAAAGTTTCAAAGCATTAACACTTTTAACTCTGGGTATGGGCTGTGGGTGCATGTTTGCCATCCTTCCCACTTGCCCTGTTTGGCTCAGTCCAGATAAAATATCTGTTGCCAGGATTGCTGTTGGCCGAAACAGGGGTGCAGTTCTGGCCTGATTGAAATCAATGGCAAGGCTCCCAGTGACAAGTAGGAGAGCGGTCTGTGATCTGGAGCACTTGGAGAACATGCACAAAGCAATCATACATGGAGATATAATTGTGGCTGTTCTGCAGCTGCTAAAGTTAAAGATCAACAAGCTGGTGGCTATGAATAGAAGCCATCCCTCCTGATTCCTATTTCTGTTATTTTAACCGCTATTGAAAATCAGTTCCATTCCTGCCTTTCAGGATAGGTAAAAACACGTAGCCTGCCCTGCTGTAGTAAAACTTGGACATTTGCTTATATGAGCATAAATATCATCCTCCTCATGGTGCCGTTGTGCTTGTGTTTTTAGTATTTCCCACACGTAGCCTCCAAACCTTTTAACGCGTTAATGGATTCGTTTGCTTGTCAAGGAAGATTTTGCCCCCTGCAATGACAGTTTCAAACTCTCGCTGCAAAAGGGCAGGGCAAGCAGCCGCTCAACGGACAGGCACAACAAGCTTCTCCCATCACTAACGGCTCCAGACTCGAGTCAAGTTCCTTGCCACTCTGCTCCAAAGCGCTGGTTTAATCATGTTAATGCGCTGTCTAATTATGGTAAACACTGCATATTATTCAAATTAAAAATGTATATTGCCATGCACGTAGTCAGTCGGCAGACGTTTTTGCGCATTAGTGTTTTCCAAGCTGAATGCCCTCTGGTAGGAACTGGAGGCTTTGTAGCACTCCATTAGCTAAAATGGGAGATAGAAGATCATGTACAGTAGCAGCCTGACTCAAACAGTGTTTAACTCAGCATGCTGTTGAGACACAGACGGTTTCTCTGAAGCAATTCAGTGCAAAATCCTCAGCAAGTTACAAGTTTGCAAGCAGCTCCACCACCTTCCTCATTAGTAGGGCAATCGCGACGCATGTAGTTCTGGTTGTTTGAGTTTACGTACCCAAGGATACCTCCCACCTTGAGAAAAGCTAGGGTTTCCTGTGTCAACAGCTGAGCAAGGGGCTACGGGCTGCCTGTTTTAATGATTCAGGCTTTGATCCTTCCGCTCATTGTGTTTGTCCATTCCCGCGTCCTCAAAAGTTGCCTTTGCTTGGTGGCACCTCCGATGGCAGGCGCCCAGCCCTTAGGTGCATTGCATCAGAAACAAGAGGCTGCTCTTGTAGTTGAAAGCAATCCCACCCTGAGTTACTGTGCTGACGGACCTGCAATTACTTATTAAGGATGCCTAATTAGACCCAGAAGTTTTTGACACAGGTCCAAGCTGGAAAGTATTTACCTACATCTAGATTTGCAGTTCCTCTCTGTGGGGGATCCTTGGGATCATGCGTTGGATCTAGCGACAGCATCAATAAATAGTGCCTTGATTTTGTGATTTTTGTCGATGGTAAGAAAGGAAATGAACGTCATATATATATATAAAAAAAATGCTGTATTACCCATCTGTGCTATCAGATATCCAGTGTGGCTTCTCCTGTAGGATTAGGATCATGTTCAGAGTATTCCTTATGCCTATATACAGTAAAAATATATATACTCAGATATTTCAGTGCATGCTGCATTTTTATACCACAGTTGTGGGTTATAGAGCAAACTGCTAGGCTGCGTGAAAACATGAGAGTACTTTACAGAGCTGCTTAACAAGTGGACAGTCAAGAAAAAGCTGGATGGGACAGTGCAACATATATTAGTAGGCATCTGGATTGTGCTTAGCAGGCTGGGTTTTTTTGTTTGTTTGCTTTGTTAGGAAATGGGAATCTCGCATGCACTTGGCTCCACAATTATGTAATTGAACCCATAAAATTCTATCTTTCTCATTGTATTAGGCATTTATAGTTTCCCTTTGAGGAGGTTCCTTTCTTCTTCTTTTCTCTGGGATGCAAGGGTAGATGCTTAGACTTGTATATTTAGTGTGCTCTATTATTCTTTTGATTGCCTCCCCATGCTTCATTCACTATGGTTCAAGCTGGAAAATTACAGTGGAAAGGACTTCTGTGCCTTGGGATTTAATTCTTTTAGGGAAGAGAAAGAGTTCCTTGAGACAAATTATATTGTGCTTCAACTGTCCCAGGTCATTTGTTTGTTTGTTTTCTCCCTGTTTGATTTGTTTCAGCTTCTGGGAATGGTTCCCAGTCACCATCGTCTTGTAGAGCTGGGCTAGACGGGCGGAGCTGGAGAAAGAAGGATTTTCAGACCTACTAACACATTCTGAATTTTAGCTCAGCAATTATCCTCTTCTGGTTTTTGAATATTTTGGGATTGAATTTTATGTCTAAGTGAATATGAGGAATTGGATGTTCTTTAAGGTAACAGAAGTCATACGTAGGTGGTAACACATACTCGTTTGTATACAAAGAGGTTCAGGAAGAGAGAGGGAAAAAAAAAGTCTGGGTGGTTTTGCATGATCATTTGCCGTAGATAATCAAAGTCAGAGCAAGTAGCTTGCAAGGAGCCTGCTGGCTGGTGTATTTATGTCCTGGTTGAATGTTAGAGATATTGAACACATTGATAAATCGTTTATTTGGTCATAATTTACAGATGGATTTCCATGCATAGCTAGCTCACTGATAGCAGTTCTGCCTAAGCCTGTGCCCCACTCCAGCTGAATCAGCGTGGGATTCTTTGACGTAATTATATCAAGTATTTTTCATTGAGATGTGTGAAGAAGTGATGTGAAGAAAGGTCTCAGAGGAGAGGAGAAGGGATTTAGGATTAAATGGCAAAAGAAAAGTGCTAGGTAACATTCTGATCTTCAGACAACCAGAAAAAAAAAAAAAGAGTTGGTGCCTAAGCAAATAAATTAAGGAGTCTTACTGATTAAATAAGTTCAGTCAGGATACCGACTTTGTCCTGAGCGGAGAGGATAAAGTTGCTAGAGGTATACAGTGCAGAATATATGAGATATACCATCAAAAAGGGTATACTGTAAAGGGAAAGGAAAGGCATTAGAGCATTTGTTCCACCTTTTGGGTGTATGAGGTTGTTCCCTTTGCCATACTTTCTGGGAGACGGGGGGGAAAGGAGGAGCAGCCATGCCACAGGCGTGATGCACCTTGTTGGCGTCTCCTCCTGCTCCTGCAGTCGCAGCAGAGCTCTGCCGACACCTCGGAGGTAGCGTGGGATTTGCAAGTTGAGCAGCAGCGCCGGTGCAGCCCTGCTCCATTGCATTGTGTCCAGAC
The DNA here is from genome assembly GCF_036370855.1 of Dromaius novaehollandiae. NCBI lineage: Eukaryota > Metazoa > Chordata > Aves > Casuariiformes > Dromaiidae > Dromaius > Dromaius novaehollandiae. The sequence continues at coordinate 80,119,920 of NC_088132.1, forward strand.
CACCGGTGCTCTGGAAAAAGGATGAATTCAGTGTTTTTTTTCAGTCCTGCAGCTGGAGAAGCCCAGCCGAAGTGCTCTTCCTGGAGGGAGTCAGCCAATCTTTCCCTACCTCAGTTTCTCTCTCGGCAATAAATGCTGACTCGTGACGGGAGGCTGAATCCATATTTATGAAGCGCTTTGTGCTCTCCGGAGGAGAGCTTCCCGCTATTGCATATGGAAGAGCCCAGGAATCCCCACGCTCATCCCTGCGCGGCCGAAATGCGACGCGGGGTTCGGGGAACCTCTCTGCCACGGGGGCCTCCCACGCGCCTCCCTCTCCCCCTTCCCCCAGCCCGCCCTGGCCTCCGTCTCAGCTCCGCGATCAAATGCTCCGTGTGCGGCGGGGACGTTGCTCGAGAGGCCGCGCTCGGCTTTGTTCCGGCCGGAGACTTGGGGCCATTTATCAGGGCAGACAATAAACGGTGCCCTTTGCCTCCCGCGGGACCGGGGCGAGGGGGCAGGGAGGAGAAGGGGCTTCCTTCTTCTCCAAAGGCCCTCCGGGGCCTGGGGAGGACGGGGCTGTAAATTTTCTCCCCCCCTGCGCCGTCTCCCGTAGCAAGAGGCTGGATGCTTAGTCACCCTCGAGTGCCTGGTGGAGTGCCTCGGCCCTGTTTGATAATGTAATACTTATTGCAATAGATAGGGCTGAGAGGTATTCATTACCGTGTAAACAGGGGCCGCGCGCTGCGCCGCAGCTCCGAGGTAGCCCTTGGGTTGCCTGTGTCCGCCCTGGAGATGGGGCAGCACAGAAAACCAGGGGAAAAACAAACAAACAAAAAAGCAAAAAAAAAAAAAAAAAGCAAACCCTAATGCCGAGCATCTTTGGTTCCTGCCGTGTTTCCGAAATGTTGGGGTTGGTCCGGGGCGCCGATGGTGCCTACATCCCCGAGCTGATGTCCCATGGTGCTGGAGGTGGCTCCCCACGAAGGGAAGGTCTATGGGGTCGCCCATGGGGTGTCTTGCTTCCTCAGGTTCAGGTTTTGCAAATGATTATTTAGGGGAAAAAGAAAAAGAAGAAGGTGTAACTCGCAACTGGGAGAAGTCTGCTGGCAGCAGTGGGGCTTTCGCAGAGCGTCTCCACCATCGGAGGGCAGCACGTGTGCAGGGACAGCGGGCACCTTGCAAAACTCACTTTTTGGGGAAGAAAAGGAAGGGGAGAGGGGCATGGGAGTGGGAAACGCGGCAGCCACCCATGTCCACCATTCCTCTCCCAGGCAGCCATGCAGGTTGACATCCTGAGCTGGAAGGAGTCAGAATCGTTAAAAACGGAGATGCTCAGCAGTGTGGATGGGCGATCTTTGGCTCTGAGCCAAACCTGGGATCCATACTCCTCACTCCTGAGGGGCACGGCGCCGGGTGCAAATGAGATATTTGACCGTGGTGGCCATGAGACGCATTGGGTGACATCCTTTGGTGCTTGAGGTGGAGGAAGGTGGATGGCAGTCCCGGCCGGGGCAGATGGAGATGCCAGCGGGCACTAGTGCAACCTTGCCCTGGTCCACCAGGCTCTCACCTCCTTGGGGTACTTGGCCAAGCAGATTTGCTGCGTGCCTAGGATTTTATTATTCCATCTTTCCGTGTTTGGTTTGCTTGGGTTTTCACATGTGGTGGAGCATGGGTTAGAGATTTCTTCTAACTCCTTCTGCATTTGGGCTTCAGAGTAGGTGTTGCCGCTAGCAGCTGATTAGTTTGTCGGTGGAGCAAGGCCGATGGGCGTTGAAGCCACCGAGAGTTTCTCGCGCTGTGGCTAGTAGGCAAATTGTTTCCTTTGCTCCAATTATTGCTTTCAGGTAGTGCAGGGAAGGAGGGAATAAAAAAACATGCAGAAAGCTGACTCTCTAGCATGGGGGGAAAAAATCCAAAGCGTGGGAAACGTAAGGAAAAAAAAGAGGCGGGGGGAGAAAATTGGTGACCAAAGAGCAGCGAGGTAGACGGGGCGAGGACAAACGCGTCTGGTCCAGACAAAGGGCCTGGAGAGCAGCGCGAGCGGGGCGCGGGAGAGCCCCAGCGGCTGCGCTTTGCATCCGAATGCATCGCCTGCCTTCAATCCCCGCCAGCATGGCTAATGGGGCAGCCGGGGGCCCCGGCGCCTGGGGCCCGCCGGCAGGTGCGGCCGCGGCCACAAAGCTCCAGCGAGCCCAGCCTCCGGCCCCGGAGGCAGCCGCCCCCCTCCTCCTCCTCCGGACCCCGCCACCCCTCTCGCCCCGGCCCGACGCGGGGCGTCACGGAAAGGGGAGACGCTAGCGCAAGACTCCCTCCCTCCGGCCCCGGGAATAATAGATGGTGTTTTTACAACCTCCCGGAGGCCTGTTGCTGGGTACACAGTGAAAGGCAATACTGCAGGACCGCTGGGTTACGGGAGGCAGTAAAACTGCTCTTCCTCATATATATATATATTTTTTTTGACAATGCTTTCGCAGCGGAGTGCTTCCCCTTTTTTTTTTATTGCTGTTCCAGTCAGTCTGTCGCTTCCCCCCCTGCTCCACAGTCCCATCCTCCTCTTTTCACTTTGACCTGTCAAACTGTAAGTCTTACTCCGAGCTGACGGGGAGGCGTTAAACGACTGGCCAGGCCACCAATTTGAGGGAATTGATGATCTTTGGAGCCTCCTCTCTCGCAGGTCAGATGATAATGTTGCCCTTTGGGTTAAATTCATACGCTGTGTAGGGAAAAACGGGAGCCTTCAGTCAACTCGGGGCCGGGGGGACAGCGACCAACTTTGGTCCTGGGCCATCATTTAAAAGCTGGTTTTGAGTAGAATGACGTGTTCATTTGTCTCTTTTTATCATGTTTTTTTCCCCTAATTTGCTGTGTGGTCCTCCAAGCAACCATTTTCTGTTTGTCTTTTAAGAACCTTCAACTGAAAGTTTTGCTCTTTATATATAAATATATGCTTATATTCATATCCAAGATAGTGTGTTCTGTACCATATGTACAACCAGAAGTCGAAGGAATGAGGTTCACGGGCTTGGAGTCCAACCTGTTGGTGCATCAGACCAGGGCCTACAGGTGATGCCATGCGACTAATTATTAACAAGGTCTGCTAGTTTCCATGTTATGGTCTCCTTCCCACCTTGCCATGTCCTCTTGACGTCAACCCTTTTGGGCCACCATTATCTTGTCTTCCCTTTGCTTCATAGCTCGGCGGCTGCACATCAGTGGCCAATTACGTTTTGCTCAAAAACAAATATATCGAACAATTCAATAAATGGGGAAAAATGACTACCCCTCTCCCCTCTTGTCCCATTTCACGTTCTCTGTGGAATCATAAACAAATCATCGGTAATGGGCATTTATTTCCCCCTGCACCATTGACAAATGAGACTGACATTACGGGTCCTTAGCTGCTAGTGGTTACAAAATGGTTTAAAATCTACTGGGTCCATTCAGAGCAAAGCCTACAGTCATTTTTATGGGCATAGATTTTGATAAAGGCATCCTAAATTTTTTTTTTTTTCCTTAGAGGAGATTCCAGTGATTCCACAGCTAAAAAAATCGGGAATTTTCACTCACACGCACTCAGAGGAGCTATCTGAATTATTTGGAAGGAAAGGAAGGAGAACTGACCCCAGTGTGCTTGCAGGCACTGCTATACCTTCAGTCACCAGTGGCTTGATAGACATATAGACCACTTAGCCGGAGATAAGGGTCTGATCTCAAGTAATACTTTGGGCGAATTTGCATCTGAATCTAAGTCGAAGATGCTTTTGCTATGGGAACTCATCTGCATGCTTGACTAAACAAAAAGCGCACATCTCGCCCACCCCTGTGCACAAGGTTCGGGTCATGTCTCTCTCATCCAAGAAGACGTTGAATTGGCCGGGCTTTATTGCAGGGATAGGCAGGCTCGGTTTCTGAAACAGTGCCTCTGTCTGTGTGAGAACAAGAGTACTTTGACAGATACTTAAATAGACAGTGATAGAGTAAAAAAAAAAAAGACATTTGTGGAAACTATAAACCCTGCTACTTCCAAATATGTGGGTTGAAATCATTTGTAGTGGCCTTGCATTCAAGAGGCACAAGAGGCCTGGAAAGAGGATACTCTATAAGCATCGCTCACACCAGCAGATTGCGGAGATTTTCTCCCTCTCTCTTGACAGCAAGTGTAGAGTTGCCGTGTACCAGTCCCCCATTCGAGGCCCTGCAGGGACACGTTCCTCGTGGTGGCACCCCCCTACAAGCTCAAATCCCCACTGTTGAGTCTAGTATGGGATTGCTCGGCCAGGCTGAGTTGGTGCTGGACCCTGGGCTGTATATTCCAGACCAAGAGCTGCCTTGGCCACAGAGATGCAAAGCTGCAGGCCTGATAGTCTCAGCCATTCCAGCTGCCAACGGTGAAGGTTCATCAGGTGGTGAAACAGTGAAGGGTCATACCGTGTTTTTCTTGCTTAGTTTTCTACAGTATTTAAACTGCAGAGGCCACCTTGTAAACGCAGCAGGAATTGAGGCAAAAAACTGCAATTCGTTGGCAGCTTCTAAAACACCACTCAGTGTTTTGGGAGAGCTTCAGTGATGAGCTTCAGTGTCTGGGACAATGCCATTTCTGGGAGCTCGAAAATAATTTCTTCACCAAGGCTGTCCTCAGGCCTCCTGGGAGATCTTTGGGGAACTCAGAAATGAAGAGCTGGCCATTTTCTCTCAAAGCAGTCAAGCTTGCTAGTCTTTACATGGTCAGGCTTAAGATACCAATGATTAGGAATTAGTTGTGAAGGTCATGTTGGATTTGTGGTGCAACATTAGCACTTCTCTCCTGGGGAAGCTAGCCTTCGGTCAGGAAATCTCTTTGAAAAATGCGTTATTACTGCTATTATTTTCCCAGAATATGTCATTCAGTGGTGCCGGGTGAATGCTGGGTTGGTGGGGTAGATGTTTGTGTCAGATATTTCACCTATGGTAATTACCAGCTTTGCATTAGGAGACCTTGAGTGTGGACATATCTGACAAGGAAATACATCTGAAATTTCCCAATAGCACTTTATAGCTGTTTTAATGTAAAACATGTAAATAAATGAGGACTTTTCTTCCCCGGATCCTTATGAGGTAGTCAGCAGCTTGTAGTAGACAGATTGCTACCTACACAGAAACATCAAGTATCCTTCAGGCCCAGGAAAGGGAGATTACTTACTGCAAGGCCTCTAAGAGTTTAATGAGCTAACACAGAATAAATATATTCAGCACAGAGTTTTTGCAGGTATTATTGACATGATGGTCTTTTGCCTTGATTTAAAAAAGCAAAAAATCAGCTTGCTGATTATTATGTTCTGTTTTCATCTTATTAAGGTTTAAATGTAACTTCTTTTAAACTCCAGTGACTTGTTTATTTTACTTTGAATTATCATGTCACGAAAACCAACCTTTCATTTTTAGGCAGAGCCTCAAAACTCACATCTTGATTAATAAAATATGAAGAGTTTATGCTGTTTATCCTGGATTGAAAGAGCAATTTTTCTGTTACTGAGAAGACAGGTAGAATTACTAAGAAAAGGAGATGTTTTTCTTCTTCTTCTTTTTGCTAAGGCAATTGAGTAGGGGATAAGATACATGGACTCAAATCTCAGCTCTGCCAGAGACTTTCTGGGTGGTGTTGGTTGGATTCAACTGACATAGCTTTAAACATCCTAAAGCCATATCACGTCTGAGATGGTCACTGGAGCTCTCCCGTTCCAGGACAGGTCGTTTTTAGACAACTTTCTGCAGATGACTCTTTCTCTTGGTTGGCCATAAATGGGAGTCTGGAACCGGTAGCTCACGTTTGGACATCTAGGTTAGATAAAGTGAATTCTACTCTTTATTTTGTTCTTCCTCCAGACTCCATCTGTAAAATGGGGGTAACGCTCCTTCCTTTTTATACATCTTGTAAACTCTTTGGGACTTCTCTGTCTCAGCGCACGCTGCATAGTGCAATGATACTCTGATCCCAGTATTGCACGGGAGGTATTATTTGTATTTCAGATGGTGGTAGTAATAATAATAATTTTAAATATGCATATAGTACATGTATATGTATGCGTATAGTATATATAATGCTAAAATAACATGACGTGAATGGCAGTTATAATCAATTTCATGCCTAAACTCCCAAATTATAAGGTGAATGTGAAAATCTAATCAGAATCTAGAGATTAGCACAGCATCCTGTGGACACTTAGAGATTATATGTAAATTCCATGTGTACACATATGCACCAATATTTTTAGGACCCATGCTGTTGAGATTCTTTGCACTATTGGAAAGGTAGTCTTATTTTTTTTTTTTTAATGAAGTACAAGATTTTAAAATAAGTGGATGGCTCCAGAAGTTGTGAATTTAAGACAACAGTCATTCAACATGATGGCACCATGAGGGGCTCAAAGCTCTGCACACAACTACTCATGTTTTGCCCCCCAACGCAAAATGACAGAATAAAGTTCTTTCTTTTCTTTGACAACACCCCCTCATTTTCTTTTTTTTCTTTCTTTTTTTTTTTTTTTTTGTGGCAAACAGAGTAAGGGGCATGCTGCTCTTAATTTGTTTGTTTGCTTTGGACCTGTCCTAACGCAGGGCTTTGCAGGGCTGCTCCCTTTCCCTCTCCCTCCCGCGAAGCTTTGCAGACTCCCCTGCGCTTCTCTCCATTTTCCTTCTATTTATTTAGTTTTTGAAAAGAGCCAAAGGGGGTCCCCACCGTCCCATCGTCTAGGAGAGCTGCTTTCCCTCCAGAGCTGTAGCTGCCGGACCAGCGGCGAGGCGAGGAGAGCGTTATCAATCACTCAGCGGGTTAAAAGAGGAGAGGGAGCAAGCGAAAGAGGGAAAGTGAAGGCGGCAGGGGGGGAAAAAGGGCCTAAACTGAATTGGAGGAATTTCCTCCCCCCTCGGCCCCGGTCGCTGAAGGGAGCTTTTTTGGACATCTGCCCAGACACATGCCGAGTTAAAGAAGCGGGATAAATTCTAGCAGGATGAATGGCGGGAGAGGAGGGGTGGGGGAGGACAGGGAGCGAGGGTGATGGGGGGGCGACGGCAGCTAAAGGGACAAAGGAGGCCTGTGGGCAGCGACCACAACGGCTCGGTGTGTGTGTGTGTGCGTGTGCCCCTTTTCTTTTTTTCCCTTCTGCGTATTTCAAGCCCTGGTTCCTTGCAGGACCTTGTCATATAGGATCGAGGCCTCTCTGTTGGGCGGTGAGAGGCAGCTCGTTGCATTTGGCTCTTGCCGTATACCGTCCAGAAGAGGTACGAGAGCAAATGGCTGGACATTATGACCAAGGCAGGCTGAATCGGGACCGATAAACACCTTTTGAGCAGCGAGGGCGGTCAGGTTGTTCGAACAAAGTGTTTGTAGACTCCTTTCGTCTCCTGATGTCTCCAGGCAAGGCTTCAGGACCTTCTGAGACTGCTTGAGCCAGGCCATTTCTGAGCGGGATTCAGAGCATGCGTGGGCAAAATGGTGTGGTCAGCTTGGACAACCCGCACAAAAGGTCGCGTAAATTTTTCCGTCTGCAGCAGAGCTGGCGTGCGCAAGTCCCTTTCTGAACAGCTTGGTCCTGTGCCTTCTCGGTGCCTGCTGTTTCAGGTCACTGCTCCCCCACCTCTCATGGTTTAACCATTCATTTGATTGCTCTGTAGCCCTGTTGTAGCAAGGATGTGTATTAGACCTCCTCAGGCAATGAGTCTACCAGCAGAACTGGGGTGGCAGCAACCTTGTACAGGAAAAAACAAGGAGCAGCTGGACATGGACTGGTAGCAGTAACCCCTGAGGTCTCTTCTGTTCTTAAGACCTATGAAACTGAGAATTACTCCAAAATAATTCACGAAGTAAATCACTAAAAGGCCTGAATAGCATCTTACCTCCTCCCAGGTAAATAGCCATGAAGAGCCTCTTGAACGTCTTTCCCAAACCCTGGTATGAGTCCGGTTGCTTGAACGCCACCCAAAAGGGAAGCAGAGTCTTGTGTGTTTGAAGCAAGTTCTTGTGGTCTTTCTGCAAATCTTTCTCAGGTTGTGCTGCCAGTTTCTTGTGTTGCTTTGACAAGTTTCTGCATTTTTTAAAACCGTAGGAGTTTCCTATCAATACGAATCTAGTATGACCAAATTCAACCGAGAGCTTTGATTGGTAGGGCCAGTTAAAGTATCCTGGGTGAAACCTGTGAACCCACAAAGCTGTTTTTCCAGCTGCTCAAAGGAAGACCAAGGACCAGTCATGTGAAAAAGCATTTCAGATTTGGGCAGGATCACTTTACCAACATAACCACATAATTATGCAACAGCAGATCAGGCCTTTGAACATGCAGAGTTGGGACTTACTGACCGGTGTTAATAGGCCTGGGGAAACCCACCTGGATTATGTTGATTTTTCAGTCCTCAAGAAAATTTAAGAATATTTTTTTGAACATCACAGTACTTTCACAAAATAGTAATGACATTCATTTATGCTAGTGCAATATGTAGGTTTCTTAAATGATAAGTCTTTAGAAAGTGCACTGGCTGATCAGCTCACTGAAGATCCACATTATGTGGAAGCTGATTTTGGCCGAATCCCAGGTTGAAGTCTAGTCTGCTGTGATGGCTCCATCCAGTATTTTATTTCATATTCTGCTCTCTTTTGGTTCAAAAAATGGTCCAGTCATCTGCTCCCAAAGCTTGCCTGCAAGTTTCAGGTTGTGTTTATGGAATCAGTAATCCTTACAATGCCGTTTAAGGTAGCAGTGTTCTGCTTGTGGGCCTGTCATGAATAGAAGGCTCAAGAGCATGTTTGGCCCATTTGTTACAATAATTATCATTATCATCCACTTATTTCAATTAAAAATATTTTTTTTGCTACAAATTCTAGTTATATTGGCCTGGTGGAGATGGAGGGTATCCTTCTTCCCATCTCAAGAAACAAATAAACAAAAAGGTATCTGCAGAGTAGTTTAAAATATAATATTCTGACTATATGCATAAAACAAACATGAGTTTAATTTTTTCCAGGGTACGTTGCTGTAACCATTAAGCAACCAAGCTTGAAAAGGAAAGATGAACGAACAGGGTTCACCTCTGAAATTATAATTATCATTATTTTATATTGCGATGCAGTGGCTTAAAAAGAAGAAGCGGGAGGCAATACTGACATTTTGACTGCATTTAGCCTTTGTTGAAGCTTGCACAGGTGTATTAATTCAGTTGTTTCATTTATCTTCAGCATAACAACCCTCGCTTGGTAACAAAAGATCCAATTAGGCATTCAGATGAGTTCGTATTTTGCACAACTGAAGTGCAGTTGAGCTGCAAAATATAAAATCCAAACTAAAAAAAAGAAATCCTCACCTGTGATGCTAGGAGGAGTCTTTGTCAAGAGGAACCCACTGGATGCGTAGATCAGGGATCCAGATAGGCCAAACATTGAGCAGATGTTGATGTTTATAAAGGCAAAAAATGTGGGCCAAGCTTTAAGTTGTAAGCTGGAATAGCTGTAGGAATTGCCTCTTCTGTTCCTAGGAAACAGAGGCAGTTGTGGCCAACCTAGTCCAAGGGCTAGACTGGAAAACTTGGGAGAAGTGTGAGTCAAAGAGCTGGATAAAACACTTAAGTGCATGAAGACTGGGACTTTAAAAAGTTCCAACTGCTAATGTTATTCCAAGGCAGCTCTGTCCTCTATTTCTCACAGCCGCCACGAGAGAGTTTTAGTGTTCATTAACTGCACTTCCATGAAGGTAATGAAAGCCATTCTGTCAGGTTCTGCGGGTTTTATTATTTGTGCAAGGAAAATCAGTTTGCTTGGGGAATGATTCGTATGAGAACATGGAGACTTTCACACTGAGGTTATTAATTGAGCGTCCCTCCTTGGTGTTGTGCTTTCTGGTCTGGGTAGAGGTAGGATGCAGAGTCTGCTGTTGCACTCCCAGTGAGCAAGATTTTAAAATTTGTTTTGGCTCCTGCGTTGAGAAGTGAATGGGCCTGAGAAGAAAATTGCTCCCTCACTGTTAGGGCAGTGCGAGTGAAAAGCTGGCAAACACCTTGTGGCTTGCACAGCTGCGCTATACCAACTGCTAGGGACCAGGGAGAGGATTTCAGCCCCCAGGGGTTTCTGGCCTTGGACCTTCCATACAGCCTTGGTTCTTCCATACAGCCTTGGCTTTGTATTCGCCTCAATATTACATTTAAAAGTAAGTAAGTGGCAAAATTGCGGAGACCATTTAGAAAAGGCAACTTAACTTTAAAAATTCGCCGGTATTAACCATCTGCTGTCAAACTTTCAGTGTTCCTAGGACAGACAATATAGCATTTTTCACACCTTGAGGGCTGGTCTCTATAGACCATTAACCATATTGTACCAGGGTAACACTCCGTGCTTTTGTCAATATAATTGGTCATCTAACACCTAGCTTGCACACAATTCTGAGAATTAGGGTGCCTTTAAAGATAACATTTTCCCATTCTCACATAGGAGTAACTGCACTCTAGAAGCATTTTGACCCCACTATAATGCTATTCATGTAGTAAAAGCAGTGCAGCTTCTACATGGTGACTAACACTGGGGAAGGCAGGACAGACCCAGGCTGCATTTGCCTAAGATTTACTAATTCGGATAGAGCTCTGTGCACTGTTCTTCTGGGAATAAAAGTGGCCCCTAGCATAAAAACATCGGTTATCCCTTCAGAGCATTGACCACATTTATCTGATCTGTCTATAGGCATGGCATAGATGTGCTTAGAGGTGTTTCCAAAGCAGAATGGTACTATATTTATTTATATTTATAAAAATATTATATATAAAATATATATTTATTTTCATATATATTTATTTATAAATGAGGGTATACGGTTACTTTTTTGCACATTTTCATATTGGGCTGGTTTTGTCCCACACAGTCAATATACAGCTTTATCTAAATAAATAGGTATTACTTATGGCCCGTTCCCAGAACAGATCGAATCATATATACATCCCCGCTGGCTCTTTTTCGGATGATGGCTGACTCAGTAACAGAGCGTAACGTGTTTACTAGCTACTACTGATATTTAGCTTAGATGTAAGGTATTCAGCTTGAAGAATGGAATGGCTTTTTTAACCAGCCACGAGGTTGACCTGCCTGCCCAGAGCGCGGGGTTGACAGTGTCCTTCGTCGAGCTCCGATTACAGCAGTGCTGGCAAAGCCACCGTTGTGTTTGGCTCCAGTTGGGTCCTGATTTGCTCTGCAGAGCTGTACATCGAAATGAAAAACATCTGGTCGACTCACACGCTCTGTTTAGACTGGTTACACAAATGCATGATATTATGCAACCCAGGCCCGCTATCCCATTTCCCCCCCTCTTCCGAAGCATTTCATATTTTGTTTTTAATCGCGTCGGACAGGCGGCTGGACGGCTTCCAGGTGCTGTTTCTCAGATTGCGCGCCTTGCGCTTGACCCATCGGCACAGGTCAGCCTGCCACTGCCTCATTGTTTTGCAAGAACGCCGTGTGTCTTTTCTCCCTCCTGACCGGGAAGCTGAGCAGCGCTGGTTGGTGCCAGCAGACCAGCTGTGGAAGCTGGTGAAGTTCCTCCTGACACACAACGACCTGGTCTGGGCAGTGCGTTTAGCTCGCTCGCTACTTAAGCTTTTCTCATTTAAGAGCACAGGCTGGGAAGACCTGCCTTAATAGAGTTGATAACCCGTGTTCCCCCCCCGGATTCAGACAAGTCTGTCTCACTTCTGACGTCCGCCTGAGATGTTCCAGCTGGGGGAAGCAGTGCCATGCAGAGAGGTAGGAGTTCAGCACAGGATTTCCGATCACTGCTGTCATCCTCTTTGCTGTGCTTTCAGTAAATCGCACAAATGCACGTCTTCTTTGGGCTGTCTTTTTGGCTAAAAAGCGAGCAGGCTCTCTGGGCAGAGTGACTGTGGAAAGCGCAACAACGGAAAACGGGAGCGTTGTCCACTTCCTTTCCACCAGGCTTACGCCTGTTGAAAATCAAGTTTAGTAGCAAATGCTCTGTAAGCTCAGCTTTTAATTAAAATACATAATTTAATGTTAGAGACCTCATTCTCCAAGCAGGGTACCATTATAAATGTCCGCATCCGACCTGGATTGCTGAAATTGGCATTTTGCCTCCATTATGTTAGAGATAGCAAAACCAAACTGTCTTATCGGCGTAGTAGCTTGCCAGACAGAGGAACTGTCTTCAGCCCAGATATCAAAAGAAGAACTTATGTTCATTGGACTTGACTTATTTTGCGTGTCAGCTGATGCAACAGCATAGCGTGATCGTAGGAAGGGCTGTTGAATGCAGGCCTACATGCTGTCCTGTCAGCAATGCAAGGCTGTCGGCAAATAAGCTGATTGGGGCCGGTGTGCAATGGGCTGTTCTCAAGTCCATCTCTGGAGGATTTCCCAAATTACTTCCACCATCTACCAGTCAGGTGGTGTTCAATCACGATTCCTCCTTTTCTGTATAAGTAGGCCTCAGTCTCTGTCTAAGCGTGTTTATATTGAGACATATGCGCATGTAAGCAACACTTAAAATCTGGAAGAGAGGTTAACGAAAAAAATAATTAGTGCTTGTTATCTCAGGAGCTCATGCTGTTCTTCCACTGCCCAGTTCATGCCTCCTTTACAGGGATTTCCTTTTTATCCTGTAGTAGACTTTGCTATAATCCTGGGCTTTACCAGCTGAGATGGAGGAATGGCTCCTTTAATTTGCTTGGAAGTGGTCCAGTCGTCGGAGTCTGGATAGCTCGGGTTCGTATCTTAATAATTTTCATGCCTTCATATGAATTTTTAAAATGGGAAATACCCTGGTGAGCCCCTGGATCGTTCTCACTTGGCTAGCAGCTTCTTCTCTCCATTTAGGCAGCCAAGGAAGCCTCGTAATCCAAGCCGCAAGGACCTCCTCGTTCATTTGAGAGAGGAACCTGGGTTTTACTGCCCAAGGGTGTGCATGCATGTGTGCACACCCGCACAGGCACACACGGCTTGATTCACCAGTTCTCACCTCCCCCTTTTACCTATTAGTGTCCTTTGAAGGATCGGGTTACCTTGCCAGTGGAAATATATGAGCTCACTGTGTGATATACCATAACTGCAACAGCAGATCATATAATTTTCCCCGAAGGCTTGTTGCAGACTATGTCGAGTCATTTGTATTTATGACAGCTTGGGGGTGATTTAGTGCGACCTCACTTTGATAAAAGCCATTTAGAGCTCATAAATATGGGTGACACACTGCCTCCTCCGCTCGGATTTTAAACGGAGAGCTGCATTTGCATTACCATTCAACTTTTATTGTTGGGGGGGTGGGGAAGGAAATAGAAAGGGAAAGAATGAAAGAAAACAGGAAATGGAAGGAGTGTGCGAAATGCAAAAGAGCACTTGAGAAACCGAGAATGTGGCTCTGCTTAGAGCATCCCTGGCTTGAAGCATCTGCAACGCCTGCTCACCCCCATGTCTCCTCCCTGGCCAGGCAGCCGGCGAGGTTTGTCTCCACCGCTTGCCCCGAGGAGGTTAGCAAGCCCAGGAAGGCTCTGCAGCAGCACAGCAGCTCCGAGAGCATGATGAAGCCCGCGGCAGTGCAAAGGTTTATGAGGCATTTGCATCCTCTTTTAAAAGCATGCTTAAATCATGCCCAGATTACAATAAATTATCAATTTTATTGGACCGGGAGGCTTCCACGGCTTCACCTTACCCACCAGCCTCTGCCACCAAGGGGGAGCGTTTCTTCGGAGCCCAGCGGTAGCATGCGGCCAACGATGGCTCGCTGGTGACCTCGGCCAGCTGTCCGCCAAGAGTGGCACAGCCTCCTTCAGCGCTTCGATGCAATCTCCCAGCCCTGCCGTATGATCCTCGGATGATTTACACAATTTCCCGTTGCATCAATGTTTCATGAAATTTCTACTTCTTTTGCTCCTTGCCCTGCTGGCTGGAAATGAATCGGATTCTCCGGATGGGGGAGAACATGAATTTAGCACTTAGTTTTCAAAATAATAACAAAAAAGACTTCTATATGCTAGCAAGTTTTCTTTTAACTTGGATCTTACTGTTCTGTGCTGTATTTTTACTTACTTTCAAGGAGACATTGCCGGACTGTATTTATATTCTATAACTAGATTTATAGGGGAGGTAGACAATTTATGGTCAACAATAAAAGGTACTTAAGCCCAGCGTAGAGTTGTCAGATAGCATGTATTAGGCTTAAACTGATCACTGACAGAAGCAAGTAGGAAGATGTTTCTTTCTCAGGAAATTACATTATTTTTCATAATTCTTAATGCTCAGAGGAGCCTGAGCATCACAGCCCACTGAATTTTGCACAGGTAATATGAATATTTTCTAAATGGGGATTCAAAAGATTAAGTGATTTTCGTCTCTGTGGTGACGAGCAGAGTCAGGAGCTGAACCCAGGTGGGTGTCCTGACGATCAGTCTACTAATCAATCCACTCCTTTCATCCATGACTTTTTATGTTCCCGGGTTTTCCTTTCTCTTAAGCAACCTGCGTAGATCGATAGGAACGACTCGAAACTATGCTTGGTGGCTGAAAAACTTACCTAACATGTTAAAATCTGTGATCACATAATTACTTATTGCAGGGAGATGAGGCTCAGGATACTTAGTATTGCACTTAAAGCTATTCTGCTCATGAGCTTCATGTTAAGGGATCTGGAGTACCAAATTAAACTGATTGAACAAAAACTTCTTAACAGTCTCTGTCTGCAGCACTAGTACAGATCTTTTTTTAGGATTTCACATTTGTAAAAGCTTTCGATCACGCATTAGAAGTTTTGACAACAACACTTGTGAGAGTTGCCTCCCAGGTCTGTGCAGCAAAAGCGTTTGAGCATGTACCTTTTTGAAATACAGTGCAAAGATTAATGCTGATCACTTTTTAAGCCCTTTTCTAGCTTTTTGGAGCTTTCTTCATAAATTATAGTGATTTTATTGAACGTTATTATTAGTTTTTGAGGTCTTATGGGATAAAGCTATCACGAAGTCAGGCAAAATAAATCTTGCCTGTCTTTTAAAACGTTCTCACGGTGCAGTATATCATTGCATACCAGATACGTGCAGACAGAGTGATACAATCCCCAATTATTTAATCTTACAGTGAAAACAGATAATCAGTTAACCAGTTTCACACTATTATTGTCCTCTGAGTTGGCTAGTGTTTATGCATCGATGTTGGTCAAATTTGGTGTTTGCAGGGACAAACCCTGTGCTTTGTTTGTGATCTTTTGTACCAAACATCAGTCACATCAGAGCCTGGCATGGTGTTATATTCACCTACCGTGTTTTCCAAATAGCTTTTTCCACAGGAGAATTAAAAGGCAGTGCGTTTGCCGTTAAGCAAATGAAAAGAAAAGCACAGTCCCTGCCCCGAAGATTGTGCACTGTAATCAGCGGCAGCGTTAATGGGAACCTTCACTGCGCTCGGAGGACCAGTAAAACGTGTGTGATTGGGCCCTGAAGACCAGGCAACCAGTAAACTGCTTACTCTGTTTCAGTTTCATTAGCTATTAGGGCAGGATAATGGCACTTAGCTTACCCCACCGAGATACCAGAGATGGGTTAGTTGTTGCCAACGTAATTTTGTGGAGGGGGGAAAAAAAAAAAAAACAACCCAAACCCTCCAATTCAGGTGAGGATGGGACCCAGATCATGGCACGTGGCTTTGCCTATCGCTGCCAGCTCTGTGCCGGGGCCAGCTCTTGTCCAAGAGCGGGGACATTTGGTGTCCTCCAGCTTTGGGTCGCTGTAGCACGTGTTTGCCGGGCAGGGGGCAATGGGTGCAGTGCGATAGTGACCCAGCCTTTCCCGTTTGGAATTTGAGCATGTTTAGGTCCCACGGGTTTGGAGAGCGCGATCGCCCGCCCTGCGGGCGTTGGGCTGCTTTGCAGAAAGTGCCGCGCAGCTGCGAACACGCTCCACAATCTGTGCCGTAGGACCCGTCCAAGGCTGACAAAACAGAGGCACGGAGGAGATTTGACAGTGCTGCGTAGGGGAGCTTGTGCAACACCTGTCCGCGCCGTGCCTGGCTCAAGCTGCTGCCATTTATCTTTATAAGCGCTTTTATTAAAAGTAGGTCCTAGAGCAAACAGACTTTGCAGTGTGGCTTTTTTTTTCATTAAATGGGCTGATTTGGTCTCTGCTGACTCGAAAAGCCAATCAACAACCCCTCTGAATCTTTGATCCATTTTTCTACTTAGCCGTTCTCTAAAGGCTCAATTTCCTCTCCTGTCATGCTTTAGAGAGGGGGAAAATACACAGTCTAGTCCCCAAGTTATAATACAATTATTTAGTGCAAGGGAATTTTTTTTTTTCACTTGAATAAATTAGTTGTTAATTAAAGCTTTTTGATGTAGTGTGAAAGGAGTTATATTTGATACCAACAGCTGTATGCTGTTTGATTTATGGTCCTTTGGGGTGTTGTTGGTTACAGCGATCCATTTCTCCTCCTTCCTCCACGAAACACACACACACGCGCGCACACACTTCAAAGACCATTAATGTTAGTACTGTGTTTTCAATTAGAAGGAGAATCTTTTTTTTTTTTTTTTTTTGCTTTTCACTTTTGTATCCGTTGCTTTAAAGTCATGTTAAAAATAGAGGGGTGTTTCACCACCTCGACTGCTTCCCCTAGGTAAAGTCCCGTAACAGTGGCAGCAAAGACCTCCGCTGTGTTTTCCCGGTCCCCCGCTACGCTGCCAGGGTAAATGCTCTGCCTCGGGTTGACGGGTTGATCCTGAACGTGGTTCCCTAGCTTAACACGCTGAATTTGCAAATAGTGGTCATTTTCAGAGGATTTCCTCCAGTTTCCAGTCTAACAGGTTGAACTTTGGCTGTGAGCACGGAGCCAAGCTTCCAGGTAACACACACTGAGTTTGGAAGCCGTGCCGTATGTTCGGATTAAAATATCTCGACGGTCTTCAAACTGGGCAGAATTAGGGACAGGCGTGTGGATGTGGAGTTAGGGGGCCTTGAGTTTGAGTTCAAGCTGGGAAATGCAGAGGATACAGTGGAAAAAGGTGGTGGCAGGGATGGATTATGTACAAGTGACTTCCTTTTTTTTTGCTCCTCTATGAAGATCAGACCAAATCTGATGTACATTTGGTGCTCTTATTGATTGCTTTGCCTACCTCTAGTTTCTCATAAGTTACTCAACACTCACCAGTTGAGTTATGACTCTTTCTCACTGGGCAAGTGATACCTTATGGCAGGGACTGTGCCCCATCATTATTTGGAGGTGGCATCCCCAAGAGCTATCCGGGGACTCCCCGATGTGGGCTACCCTCATGTCCCTCACCACCAAAGAGGAGAATGACCTAGGAAAAGGCTTTTGGCTGTTTAATGTGGCAATTGCACCAGTTGAGGAGGAGCTGCTCTGTACATGATAACATTTTCAGTCAGTTCCCAGGGCGATGTTCATTAACTGTAGTGGAAGTTGTTGAGCTCGCTCCCTGACGTTGAGCAGAAAGTGTACTTCTTTGTGCTGGGTTTCTGCTCCTGGGAGATGACACCAGGACCTTTCTAGATTTGCGGACTAGCAGGTTGGGTGCTTGCCTGTAGCTGTTATGGCAGCACTTCAGACTTGATCCAAGCTCAGCTTGGATCCAAGCAAGGCAACAGGATCAGCTTCCTATGCAGAGAAGAAAGTCTCCGAGAATCCCTGTCCCAGACAAGGCTGTCCTACTGCTGCCATTTAATTTGTTTTAATCCAATGGGGTGGGGGGGAAAATGGGTCTTAATTAATTGCCTCCTACTCCAGGCTCAAGAGGAAAACCCGCTTCGGAACAAATTAATGCAATCAAAATCTGCAGGTTGTGAGGCTGCTGGCAGAGTTCCCTGTTTGTGAGTAAATGAGTGCAGGTTTCCAGCTTTCAAGGATGGTTTGTGAGCTGGGAGCACGGGAGAGACGTTTGTGAGAGATGGGAGTTGTAGGTGCTGGATGATGATGGAGCCGGCGCTGTTGGAGAGGCACAGGCAGAGAGGAGCCGAGATGTGCCTGTAGCACATCTCCAGGGAGCGGCTCTTTCTCTGCACTCCCTGCACCTGAGTTTCATCCTTTCCCTGCTAGGAGGGAGGCTACTGTGGCAAAACCAAGCCTTTTAACAATATTCAGCCTGTTTCTCCAGGGACTTGAAAAAGCCTGGATAACTTGCCATACTTCTTTTCTTCTGTCCCTGTGTTTCCACCCTTCCAGCCCTGGGTTTACCGACAGGTAAATGCTTTGTGAGAAGAGGGCCATGAACACCGTATTTCTCATGTACTAGTTAGCTGGAGACACAGTCCACTCATAAGAGGTCTGCACTCAGTAGGTTGTTGATTTTTTCATGTCTGAATCCCTGATTTTTTTTATATATATCTTTAGCATTATTTTTCCCTTCTTGTTATCTCTGCAGTAGTGATGGAGCCAATGATGTCTGTCTACTTACCCAGTTTTTGGAGTCGAGCATTTAGCACATTGTTGATAATCCTTTTTTGGTTTCTTCAAAAAGCGCTAGGTATGGTTGCATTTTCATACACTAGCCAGCTGGGGGGCTTCTAGGCCACTGAGGTTGGCAGGTGAGTTGGGGGCATGGCCACACATTTTGTTGTGCTGGTAGATACCTTCCAGTTTTAGTATTACATTTCTTGTTCCAGGGACCAGTTCTTGGAAGGACTTATTTATCTAAGTATCAATTTAATGTTCTAGTTCTTAGGACTGCAGAAAATGTGGGTTTTGAGATACTGAAAGACTTTCTATTTGTTCTCTGTGTGTTGTTTTAGTGGGACCCACAGAAATACAGTATTTCAAACTGCATAAGTGGATTTGATAACAAAGGGAGAGATTGTTCATGAGCAGTGTGATTTATGTCCCTTTGGCAGCTGATTATTTTGCAGCTCTTGGATATTTTTTGCCTATTTGGATTTAGTTGAAGAGGGAAAAATAAGTGGTTATCACATGAGAAAATTAAAATTTTGCACAGATGGGAGAAAATATTTTTTTTCAGTTGTGTCCATGCCATCTTCTCACTGGAAACCAGAGTGGATATTTAGTAGATGTCTCAGTTCTGCATTACTAATTGAGAACTTTGAACCAAGAATATCTGGCCTCTGGTTAGTAAAAAGGAGTAAGTACTCAAGAATGGGAATTACATCTCTGCCAAGTATCCAGAAAGGCTATGCTGAGCTCGCCCTGGCATGATACGTTCCTGCAGTGTTTCATGCAAGTTCTCAAGAAGGTGTATATTCTTCTGAGCTAGCTGGAGAGGTGATACCATTATACTGTTGATACTATATAGCCATCCTAAAACATTGGTTCCTGAATTATTCAGGCATTTTGAGAGAGGGGAGAGAATAAAAGATAGGTATTAGGTGTGCAGGTTTTTGCAGGTTACATAGAGTCATCAAAGTGAAAAATTATTAAAGACTGAGGGAAGTGAAGGAGGAGCAAGAGGGGAGAGCATGAATGTCAGCACCACCGATAGGAAACCACGAGCACAAGACCTGTGGAACTGAGGACCTGATTGTTAAGAGCTACTGAAGAGGCTAGTGAAAAAGTGTCAGTGCAGTGGGTAAGCCAACAGGCCCATGAGAGGAGATTGAGAAGAAAGCCAGATGAGTAGCTCGGGGCAGTGTCTTGGGTGTTAGAGTTATCCTACAGGGACAGAGAGAATGAAACAACATGGTAAGAACTGGACCAAACTGGGTGAAACTATGTCTGTGCAGAGCCTCTGGATGAGTTTTCTTTAGAAGAAACATATAGGTTCTGGGTTATTTCTCCATCTCCTAAATAAAGTGCAGTAGTAGTTAGTATATTCTGTATGATGGGGCACTGGCAGTGACTCCTGTATTTGGGTTATTTAACATGTTTCACTATAAAAAAGTTTCACACAGTTTTAGAGACCACCTCGTTTTCTCTTCTGCAAAGACCAGTGTTAAGTTCCTAATGTTTTCCATTATCAAAGGTTCTCATGACCTTTTGATTTTTTGATTTTTTTAAAGAAGCTGTAATATCTCCATTGTTTGAAAAAGAGCCTTTGAATTTTGGCAGGGACAAAGCTCTGCGGCTAAAGACATGCCTTTCCCTTCTCCCATGAAATTCCCCTCAGCTCTGGCTGAGTTATGATCTGTTAAAGATCACCATTCCCCATTTCTCGCTTATGTTTCTCAGGAAAATGTTGGCAGCAGGTCAGAATAATAACTGAACATGAATATTCTGCAGAGCTGGGCCCACGCCGCTGCCAAAGCAAAAATAGCAGAGGCTGCACGGAGAAATCCCAGGGTGCTAGTGGGGCAGGTGGAGCAGCTTGGCCACCAAACGAAGAAGGCTGGCTCTGCCTCTCCTTGCCACCCATCCTCCTTCCCTGTCCCCGGCCTTTATACCCCTCTCCGGGCATCAATGTAGAGCACAGTGCATCTGCTCCCAGTTGAGAAACAGAGAAAAAACATTGCCACAGCATCCCGCCTCAAGTGAGGATCCAACCCCTTGCCTTCTCCTGCTAGCAGCGGTCATAGAGAGTGGTATTAGCCCAAGGAGTGGGTTTGGTCCCTGGTGAAGAAAAGGATGGTCATACTTTGGTACCCAATATCATTTTTTGTGTTCCCGGCAGAAGATAGGAAGAAATGAGTTTAGGCTGCAGGGTCAAACTCCTGGAAATTGGAAAATGCCAGATTACTGGTCACAGGTGCAGCTTTGGTGAGATGCTGCAGCACATGCGTGTTCATCACAGGGGTACGTGTCTTCCCTGCCACCTACAAGAGCCTGCTTCGTTCATACTGCCTGATAGACACAGAGCAAATCAGTTTGCACAAATAACTGTAAAGTTGGGCAATACCTTTTTTTTTTTTTTTTTTGGAGTGCTTCCAGTCTAATCCTCTCTCTTATTGCAGTTGCATTTGTGATGAGCACATAGAAAAGGTGTATGTGTATATGTATACGTACACATGCTATACATGTGGTGATGTACATCATCACGTGATGATCTAGAGGGTATGCATGTGGATATAAGCATTAGCACATGCAATGTAGAGAAGATGCAGAACCGCAGCCCTTTGGAGAGCCGCAGCTAACAAAAATGAACAGTCTCTGACAAACACACGAGGACACTCTCTGGTTGCATGCGTGTGCATGGAGCCAAGCACCTCGGTGACCCTCACCCAAACCCGTCCGCGTTGGGTGCCCCTTGGCTCCCGCGTCGCCGCTCTGCATTTCTCACGGCGGAGCAGCGAGGCCTCGCCTGGCCCGGCGCGGCAGACGCCGCTTCTGACAATGCCTAATCGCTTTGCGTGTTCGAGTGGCTGTCATTAAGCAATGTGCTGATTATTCTGGCAGCCCCACTCCTCTGGTCCCCACGGACAGAGGCAGACACGAAGAGAATTGAATTTCGCCAAGGACGGGGCTAAAGGTCGTTACATCCAGCGGACAGCTGTGTCTAGTCAAATCGAAACCATTGCTCCGTGCGTTACCGGCAGAATAGCTGATAGCTCTGTTGTCAGTTCATTTACACTTGCATCCTGTTACAAATTGAAGCGAAATTGCGCTCCGCCAAAGGAGCGGAAAGTCACTTTTCTGCCAAGCGACGATGCCTGCCGTTGCCCGCTTCCGAAGGCGCCCGTTAGAGATCGTTGCTAGGGCTTTGTGTGATTTGCGGCGCTAAAGGTTTAGGATGCTGATTTTCTGCCGTGGGCAAAATTCCCGTTAGCACCTGCTCTCATCTCCTAATCCCATAGGTTGAGAAGGAAATGCGAAGATCTGGCAGGAGCCCCCTCTTCTCAGCTGTGCTCACAAAGGACTATAGAAAGTACAGAATTATTCCGTTTCCTGCTTTCCAAGTTTTCCTTTCATTTTTTTTAAATCAGGACTTTTAAAATCGGACAGGAAAGCTGTGCATCGCCTTGATAACTCTCCGGTATGGAGGAGGACGGTGAGGCTTAGCAGCAAGTGCAGCTCAGCAGCCGTGCTTCTGCGCCCGCCTTCATCTCCACTGGAGAGCACAGCGTCTCCTCCTGAACCCGCTCCCAAATTTCCCAATCAGCAGGCCAGAAAATGCCTTCCAGGCACAAACACGGCCTCTCCCCGGCTCCTGCACAGGTCCTAGCAACTGAGCTGCAATCCTGGGACTTGACCACATTCGGAATAAACTTGCCCCAAACCCATCAATGCTAATTAGCTTGTGTTGTGAATGGATTAAGTGAGACACCAGCTGCAGTGGGGCATTTTGATTTGGGTTGTGGCTCCGTAATTAGATGCACATAAGCTGGCTGGGGGACTGTCAGTCAGCAAGCAGCAGTCGCCTTTGCAGGTTTTTTTTTGTGTCCCGTCATCTATTTTGCTGTGAACCTTGGCGTGATGTACCAGTGATCAAATACAGTGTTCAGCATGAACCAAAATCCTCCCCTGAGCTACAGCTGGGCAACTTTGAGAGTCCAGAAGTTAACTCGTAGTGCAGCCGAACAACGCTATTTTGATTTCTAGTGCAAAATGCTCCTTTTTGGCTGGCTATTAATATTAACACTGTTCCTCCCTCTGATCTGTGCCAGCCTTCCCCCAACTTTCTTATCCACCACTGACATTTGGAATGGAATTTCAGGGAAATTACATAGAAAAATGATGTTTATGCTAGAAAAGTATACAAAATCAAAATTATTTTTAAGCATGTGTGAATCTAGTGCTCTGGGCATCTACGGTATTTTCCTCTATAGCTGGACTGGTTGTCCTGGGCTCCCTGTCTACCGATGGAGAGAAATAGGCAACTCCAGTGAGATCCACCTATTTCGGACGTCAACATTAGGATGAGAGGAGTTGCTCTATAGAGAGTCCCTGGTGATTTGTTTGGATGAAGCTGTCTGTTTTTTAGACTTCCATTTTTAACAGATGAGTCGGGAGATAAATCCCTCTTTTCCCCCCCAAATCTCAAGCTTGCATGAGAATAAAAAGAAAAAACAGACAGCAAGTTTCTTTAATGTGAGGAAATGCAGAGAGTAAAAAGGGAGCTAGACTGTTCCTGACACGGAGCCTTTATCAGCTCCATAAATAAAGGGCATATGCATATAATGGCTGACTGCATCTCAGATTGCAATACCAATGTTTTAAAAGCCTGCTGACGGAGCATCTGCTTATTTCATTACTCCTCCAATGTCTTTGCAGGTAAGTCATGCATTATACAGCACAATCTCTAGCAATGCATGACCGGAGGGGACAGTGTGTAAAAATCGTGGATGGTCCATCACTTACCTTTACCTTCCAGGAAAGAGAAAAATAAAGAATTCAGTTAATGGACAGAATATGTGAAATAACAACATATTTGTAGTGAATTAGTATTTGCATTTTTAAAGAAAGGAGAGCAACCCTCTCTGGTTACTATGTGAGCTGGCCCCGTGCACAGCAAAGCAAAGATCATTTTCAGTAAAGTCCCACTCAGAAAAAATACTGAGGATCTCAGAATTAATCAAGTGAAAAAGGAAATATCAGGCATCTCTGGAAAAACAGGTATGGTGGTGAGTTACAAGAGACTATGGTGAGTTTTGACAGTGGAAGAGTATTTTGAGAACCCAGGGTACAAATGTATATGGTCCAGCCTAGGCTTGAGCACATACTGGCCTGTCATGTGTTGTCACCAGGAGTGTGGCAGCGAAGGTTCACAGTGTTTAAATCCTAGTCCCACTGAAATTCAAGGTGAAGCTTCCCTTTAGGGCCAAAATTTGGCCCAGAATTTGTAAAATACACCTCATGGCAGAAGAGCTGAATGTCTCCTCTCTCCACGTGGGGCTTTCAGTTGGCAGGTCCCCTTGAGCCTCGCGCTGTGTCTCACTGCCGTGCATTACAAATGCTTGCTTGGGTTGGGTTAACTCAAAATGTGGGATCGCAAAGTCTTGGGTGTTTTAAAGCAGTATTTGCAGCCCATGTGAGCAGATTTGCTCAGGCCCAAGCCCTTGCTCCCCAGCGTGCCGTTGACTTGGATCCGCATCAGTGATTCACCATCCTCAGGCACCAGATGCGTATGTCTGGTGATGTCCCCTGGCTTGGCTTGCAGTTCTCCTCCCTTCCTTGGCCATGTGTTTTTGGGCCAATAGGAGCATGAGCTTGGTGTGCTGCTTTGGGTATACGCTGGAATTGCTTATAAAAGGAGACGCAATCCAAAAGCTATTTTGTCAGTGAAGAAATGGTCCTGAAGAAAGGATACATAATACCATGTAAAAAGCCAGGTTGATTCAGTGCTGGGCAATAAGACATCAGATCTGCATATATATTCAGCAGATATATTAGGATTGAACACAATAAAAAGACCCATGGAAATAACTTTAGATTTTGGAGTGCAAAACTAGGTAGGGACCAAAAGACTTAGAGCTTTATAGGCTTTCTCAATTACCACCTATACCTGAAGAAATATTGTAAGATATTTTCCACAGGTATTCATTAGCTGTTGAGTTTTTATTAGCTTGGTTAGACTTTGTACACTTTCTCCCACCAAGCCGTCATATTTGCTCTTGACAAATATTCCAGCAAACATGTTTGCTAGTAGGGGTGTTTGTGGAGGCTGTGAATACTGGGGAATATTCCTGAATAGTGCCTTTAATATTTCCTCTGGAAACCTGCTTCTAAGAATTGTAATGCACCTCTGTTCAGGAGACAAACATCTCCAGGTCGTATAGACATTTAACAGCTCATGAATTGGGAAGAGAGATGGAGAGGAGTTTTTAGAAAGGAATTTCAAATATGTATTTTGGGGCAAACAGCAATCTGGTAATAGTTCGCAAATCAACGTGCTGGATATCTCGAATGACTCTTCTGTAGTGCCCCATTCCTGAGATTTAGGCTTGCTAACAAATTTTGAAAGCAAAACCAAATATTTTATTTGCTCTTCTCAATTTCTCTCTGCGGAAGAAAAGAGGTTGTTTTTTTAAAAAGAAAAAAAAATCCAGTCTGCTTAGAATAGCTTCCACAACATTGTTTCTTATTGACTGATCTCTAAATAAGAGACTCTTGCTCTTGACTCCTACTTAGATGAATGATTTCTAAGGCTTTTCTTTTTGTGACAGCGATGAATTGGTCGATGTTTGTATTAAGCTTTCCTAAGTGCACTATTAAATGGGCAAAACTTCAACAATAAACAGGCTGACTAGCTCAGTGATAAATTGAAAAGAGGGGGAGGTGTGTATTTTTAGACAGAAGAATCATCATGGAAATTGTCCGATTGCCATGCATTTGGAGAAGGGCTATGTGGAAAAATGCTTCAAATAGGTACCAGACATTAGCTGCTCTTAAATCAATGAGACTCTGCTTTGGAAAAAAAAAAAAAAAAAAAGCAACAAAGCTTGTCTGGTCAATGCATGCCTTATCCTAAGGGATGTCTAGGATCTTAGCATTCCTGCTAGGGTTGGAAGCAAAACCTTCACATTTTCTTTAAAATTCCTTCAAGTTCCCTCTGTCATCATGACTGGCAGGCAGGCTTGAATGTTTTACCTTTCCTCTGCATGACCAAAAGATAAGGGTATTAAAAAATGCAAATAAAACAAAAGGGACCATCCCAGACTTCTCTGTTGTTTTGCCCAGAATCAGTGATGAAATTAAAAACAGGTTGGAGACAAATGAACCCCCGATTTTCAATCATGTCCACCATATCCAGAGGACCAGCACAGTGTCTTCAACTCACCTAGGGACTGGGTTCACGAATGATTATTTCCTTTGAGGATGGGTGGCATGAATTTATGAGGTTTCTGTTATACAGTAAGTGGGACCTAAGCATGGGGAGAAAGTCAACCCTCGGCGTTTTCAGCCTGCCAGAAATCAGGGCACGTGGGCAACCCCAAGAACTGATCCCAAGCTTCGGCGTAGGCCACCACCTGATCCAGGGCAAGCATTGTGGTTTTGGGCGGCCACCTTCACGTTCGCCGACCCTCGGCAAGCCCGTGCCAGGCTGCGCAAATGCGATAGTAGTATCTGTCTCGCAGGGGGCATTAAGAAGCTTAATTCGTTAATGTTTACAAAGTCTTTCAAGATCCTCAGATGGAAGGCTCTATAAACAGACAAAGTATTACTAATTGCCAGCTTACCCCACTGTAGAAGAGTACCGCGAAAATAAGGCTGGCTGGGGGGAAGGTGAGGTGCGATGCGGGATGTACTGCATCAGTCTGGCAGCTTTAAGTGAAGCAGTGCAGCAGTTTGATTTTCCATTGCCATCATCTTAAAAATCTCCAGTCGTCTCTCTTCGTGCAATATTTGACCTCCAGTTTCCTTTGGGGAAAATTAAGGTAGATCTGAGTCTGACAATCTGGTCTTATACACTACAGAAAGAAGCATAGGCTTAATTCAGGTAATCCCTCCTGAATTTTTACCAGGAGGTTACATTGAGTTAAATGCAATGAATCCTGATTAACAGAATATGACAATGATGCTATTTCGGATTTACACCGAAATATGTCCAAAAAAGAATACTGCTAGTCACCTTTACAGCTGAGGGACACATCACATTACTAATGCTCAGAGCATTTCAAAGCTTTTTTTTTTTGGTTTGTTTGCTTGGTTGGTTTGGTTTGGTGTTTTTGGTCCTCTTCATTCAACTGGCAAAGAAAAACAGGCTGATTTATTCAGTCCTTTCCACTTTCTGAATTTCCTGCAATACCGCAGTGATGTCGTGCTTGGGTTTCTAGTTAACTTTATGTTGGCGTTGTGGAAGGTATCAGGAATCAAAATAAGTTGTGTAACTGGTGTTATTTATATTTATAAGTTATGTTATTTATATGCATTTTTCTGTAAAGCCCGATACTTTAGGGCCAAACTCTGTGATAGGTTTCTTCGGAAATTAAGCATAAAAAATCCAAGAAATAAACAAAAACTTACTTAGTGCTCTTTGCTTTTTAAAACACACCACTCTTCTTTTTTTTTTTTTTTTTTTTTTTTTTTTTAACCACAATGTTAAAAAGTAGCACGTAGCCATTTCCCACTCGGCCTCCAAAGGGTGAAGTCCTCATCTGGTATAAATTGGCATAGCTCTATTCAAATCAGGGCAACTATATTAATTTACTCCATCTGAAGCTCCAGCCCTGAAACTCTACTGGGTAGAGAAAATTTTGCACAGGATGGATTTTGGGGTTGGGTGGAAGGTTTTGCTGTGTAACTTAGTTATGTGTCTAGGCTTAGTGCTGTGGGAAACTGTCTATTTGACATCTGCAGCATATACAGCAAATGCTTTGGCAGTTAGAATTAATGCCTTTTGAATTCGAAGGCTGTTTACTTTCAGCTTGAATGTGGATTTGCTTTCAACCTCAATGGGAAATCTAACATAAGAAGTAATAGGACCAGCCATCTGTCCAGAAGGGTATGAGAATTCCTATTTGCAAAAACCAATAACGGAGATCAGGGGCAAGTTCACCCCGTGTGTAATCTCTGGCAAATGACTGGTATGCTCCTTAGATTTCAGACCCGGGACCCAATCCCTCTGGTGCTGTGTGAGCAAGGGTAGATTTAGAAGAGCAGACCTGTAAAATGAACCTGGTTGACAACCCTTTCCAGTGGTTGCTTCTGCAAACAAGCGTTATTACAGCGCTTGCCTCCTCTGCTCTGATTTACAGCCCGTTTTGGCATAGGGGCTGTGCACCTGTGAACAGTCGTGCGAAATCATAGCTGGAGCCTGGAGTCTCGTGGGAACGGTAAACGGCACGAATGAATGGGAACCCCAGTCCCCCTCAGTGTTTCCTGCATGGAAATATCAATCCATGTGTTAGTCATAGGCAGAGAATGGTGTAATAAGCAGAGAGGTTGGGCCACTTTTTCGAAAAAGCTCAGGGCCAGATTTCTCAACTCTTCAGCACTCTTGCGGTCCAGATTTTTTTTTCTTTCTTTCTTTCAAGCCAAAAGTTCAAGCCATCCCTTCCTCCCACCCAAGTTAAGGAGCTAAGCAAGAGCCAAGTTTTCCAAACACGATCAGCGTCCTGCAGCTCTTAGCGGGAGATAATGAACCGATTTTGCAAAGAGCACAGCATGTGGTGGATAATGGAGCTGCTCCCGATCTACACATGTTCACACGAATGGAGAACTGGCCTTCCTGCATGTAGCTAAACCTCTTGATCACCCATAACAAGTGCCATCAGCTTCAGTGAGAAAATACTTAGGTGGTATGCGTAAGTGTGCACCTACTACGCCATGCAGTTTGAAAGATCAAAGCCTTGCTTTGAAAATCTCTTTAGTAAAAACTGTAGGCCAAATATTGCCCACTGACTTCATCACTTATTTCCACCAACTTGGGTAGAGTTATCCTGATCTGTACCAGGTAAAGACCTGAGAATTAGGAGGAACATCATCTGGTCTTCAATAACAAAACGTTCATTCTTGAGTACACATCCAGGCAATGTGTGTGCTGTTATTCTTCCTGGGGTGAATAGTCCAGGGACATAGGATATCTGACAACATCCTTAAAAACACATCGGACTGATTCTGATCCGACTTATACAGTCATAAGCCAGAAGCAATGCCACTTGAGATATCCTGCCACAAATCCAGCAAGACATCAAAAGCAGCCCTGGAACAACCCTGTTTGTCCAGAGGACTTAAGCAAAATATACTGCTTTCATCCCAACAGAACCATCTCTGGGCTATTTTACCTCAATTACACTCGGATTTAAGAGAACTGAAGAGCACCATACTACGCACAGACTGTTTCTTCCCTTCCTTCTGTGTCAAATTACGGCCACTGCAGATGTGATGAGCTTCAAGATAGGGGTGGGGGGGCAAGTATCTCTTCAAAGACTTTATTTTGTTTATTGATTCAATAGTATTTACTGACTAATAGCCACCCAAGGCTAACAAGCTCATTTTAACTGGAAATGCTGTGATCTTGCACGTTATCTACAGCAAGAATAGCCAGCTTACAGATAAGTAGTCTACTTAAGACGAGAGAAATCGAGGCTTGTAGTCCTCTCTTAGGGAAGCCAGCTTATTTTACTGACAGTTTTCAGGGATTTTTCTTTTCTTTTAAAGTTTTCCATAGAATCACAAGATCTTTTTTCCTTATTTCCCCCGTATGTGTGCAGTCATGAGAACCAGGATTGCTTGAAATTAAATAAGCACAGTCCAACCTTTTAGTCAAAGGCTTTGCGGTTTTAGGTTTTGCTTGGAACCAGAAGCAGAAGAGCCAAAACACTGCATAAAATAAGAAGAAGAAAAAAAAAACTGTTTTCATGGTATTTTTGGCATGATCGACTGCTCCGAGAGATACTGGAAATCATGGGAGGAGGGGCTGTTCTTAAGACATTTCCAGCCCTGCTCTGAAGACTGAGGGCTTTAGATAAGCATCTGCATGTGCAGATCCTTGTCCAAAACAAACCACTGAACCTTTTGTAGTTCACCCGTCACTAATAGTGATTCCCCCCTGCACATGTCTCCCTGCGTGCTTGTGCACGCACACAGCTTCTTTGAGGAATCCTAAAAGCGGACGCTTTTACTCGCCCATAACATTTTAATTGCCTCTCGAGCAAGATCTGCTCGTTGGCGGGAGTAGGCAAAAGAAGAAAGTGATAAAGTGCCCTGTGCCTCTGCTGTCCAAAGGTCTTCCAGTCTTCAACCTAACAACACATGTTGAGATCGCTTTATTCCCCCGCTCCTTTGTCATATCGCTGCATTTTGCGGATTTTTTTACTCTCTTCCCGGGACCTGAAAAAAAAAAAAAAAAGCAACAAGCCCTTCACAGCGTTGGTGATGGAGACGGAGACATCAGCCCAGTGTCAGCGAGAGTTTAGCCCCGCAGCTGGGACCTGAACTGTCAACAGTGGAGCTCAGCGCTGGGTCACTGCACTAAAGCGAGCCAGACTGATACAAAGTGCTCGCTCGCTCCAGCAACGAAAGCATCAGAAGCCGGTTGATAAAAATCTCCAGCACCGTCTCTTGTGCTATTAGTTTACAGTGGTGAAGGCCCCAAATTTTTCCTGGAAAAGATCACAGCGGAGTGTATGTTTACTGTCATAACCCCAAAAGCGACACAATATTTGGATGCTGGCTGCACTCAGTGGAAATAGCATAGGTCAGTGGAGACTTTGGAGTTGTTATAGCTAGAGATTGAGCATGTGGACGTAACGTGCTGCATCTTGTGTGAAATTTCCAGCTCTAAAGACCTGAACGATCATGTCTGCCAAGAGTTAATGTGCTTAGAAAGCGGATGCTAAAATATTCTTTCCCACTCCAGTTTGCAACTGAGAACTTGTTAGTCTGTAATATCTTTTATTTATAGTGCCTTTCAACTCAAAGGATCTGAAAGTGCCTTCTATCTGGGAGTCACTTCAGTGAACTACAGATATGTCTGGGCAGGGACACTTCTCTCTAGGGGCCTCTGGCTGAGTTTTCCAGGTCTACTTCGCCATGGACATACCCGGAGGGATTCGGTCCACCTTGCCAGATACCTGCGTCAGATCCTAAAGGTTGGAGAGAAGGGCAGATGAGTAGCAAAGAGAGGAAACCATTGCATAAAAAAGGTAGGAGAGAAGATTCAGATTCCTGACGGTTACCAGGGAAGGAAGTGGCTTCTTCTGGGGAGCAGACATTGGGATTAACTGTTGCCAGCACTGGATGATATTCTTGAGGAAAAGGTCTTGGAGATCAAAGCCACAACTCAGAAGAGGGGATTTGGTTGCCAGCATGGATATTGCTCCTTCCCCCTGGGGTCCCTGAGCTCGTCCAGCCCTGCAAGCCCCAACCTTTCCGTGGTGGCTCAGAGAAGACTCACGACATGGGTCACTGTGGCAGCCCCATTCCTCCAGACCCAAGCAGTTGGCAAGTCCCTGTGGTGGAGCTGATCCTAAAGGCCTGCAATTCGATTTAAGTACTCCGCAAATGCACGCGTCCCTTAATGAGGAGGTTCGCGGTGGGGAGTCGCGTATTTTCAGCCCCCTTCAGCACCTGCCCATCATCTGCTGCCCGCACAGCAGCTGGTGGTGGCTGCAGGATCAGCTCCTCCGCGTGGCTCCTGGCAGGTAGAGGGTGTCATCCAGCCCTCCGGTTTCCGACTGCGTTACGTGAGCAGGCCAGGAGAGCAAAAGTCGGACCGACTGACGGGTTTACGATTGCAGCCTGCGATTTCTGCTTCATCCACCGCCAGGCGAGACTTTGCCAAGATACATATTAGGCAGCTGCTCCGGACACTGCTGTTTTGTCTGTACCACCCCGAGCATGCTGTCTGTCTGCATCTCGGGCCATCCCCATGACCCCACTTTCTAGCCCGTTGCTCTGCTATTCCCCGAGGTGGCCGGCACCTCTTATAAAGCATGTTCAGCACGAGCTGGACGGGCGATTTTTCCGGGCCTCCCCAGGGGAAACGTTGCCAGAGGGAGCAGCGGCGGTGGGCCTGATGCACGGCAAATTCCCATCTGCTTCCAAGAAGTCCTCCTTCATGTCCCTCCAGGCCACCCTCAGCATCAGTAGCATCATTATTAGATAGATAGATAGATATATGTATATATATATTTTTCCAAATCTCTCTTTCCAAATCTGCCGGGCACCAGGCAGGGTACATTTTGCTCTACTTTATCTCCTCCGTGCACATGTCCATGTTTCAAACCGTGGTTTAATTGGAGTCGCGGCACTGGCTGAAAGTTGGCTCTCTGGGGTCCTTTCACGGGGGGAATACGCATTTCACCTCAACCTCTTCTCTTGCCCAACCGAACCTTTCTCTTAGCCTGGCTCGCGTAGGGGTCATGTTGCTTTCAATGCATCCCTCACTTTCTTCCTCTTTTGGAGAAAAGCGTACATATGTCATGTGTGTGGGTTTTTTTTCTCTCCTCTTGGTCCATCCAGTGTCACATCATGTTTCACTCCCCGTGCTGCCACTTGGATTTGTGGGTGGGAGTGGGAGGGAGCCCCTCCTGTGGGCAAGGTAAGAGGGAAGAAGGAGGAAAAAAAAGAAAAAAACCATCAGCGAGGAGATAAATATTTGGGGGGAGGGTTCGGAGAGGGGAGAAAAACAAATCAAAGCTGGTGCCAGGCTGGAACTGGCAGCTGGTTGCCGGCATAACAGACTGAATAGAAGTTGGTGGAAGCGCTCTGTGTTTGGGTTCCCTAAAAAGAAAAAAAATACATCCTCCCTCCCCCTTTATTCCACGTCATTTTTTCGCCTGGACCCGCAAGCAAGGAATGCAGTTTTGCCAAATGCAAGCTTGCAGGAAGTTTGTATATAAAGAAATATCGAGGGGTGCAAATGGAGTGTGTCCCGTCCCGGTGCACACGTGTGTGCGCCCATGAGCACCCCGGCGCATCGGTGTCCCCACGGCTGCCGTGCCGAGCCGGCCCTGCCGGCAGGATCGCGGGCTTGCACGGGCGTCACGGCAGCTCCCTGCTAGGCGGAGATGCCAGCGCATTGGCAAACATGGCACGATTATTGTTATTATATATATATATTTTTTTCCGACGCGAGGGAAGGAGGTGGGAGGGTCGGGGGTGGAGGAGGAAGGGGGGGGTGGAAGGTTGCAACGCTTGGCTGCAAAAATTTAGAGGAGTACAAAGGAGAGAGCGATGAAAAGGGGTGGCGGGAGGGGGAAGGAGGCTATGAACTGGCTGCCGCGGAGGTGGGAAGAGATTTATGTTTGCTGTGTGGGTTTGCTTGGGAGGGTGCGGGGTGGAGGAGGCAAGGCAGGGGGTTGCCGAGAGAAGGCATCGAAGCAGAGAGGGTTATTTTATTTTATTATTTTATTTATTTATTTTTTTCTCCTCCTCCCTCCGCTTGGTGCTCGGAGGAGAAGAAAAGACAAAAAGCTGAACCGGTGCCAAGAAGGAGCTGCAGCGACTCGAAAATGGCATTCTGTGCCGCACTAATATTTTGAATCAGGACGGCTCTCGAGAGCGGCGAAACGTGCCGGGAATGAGAATGGCCGCGGACACGGGGCCGCCGGCGCTGCCGGGGCCCGCCGGCCGCGTTAGAAGACCGGCTCTCCACTTGCCCTTCACCTTTTAAACGTGGTGCTCGCCCCAGCGCCCGGCCCCTCCCGAGCCGGGCAGCGGTATTTAGGGATTCTGGGAAAGAGACGGGATTTTTCCGGTTAACTTCGCGCCGGTCGAAATCCGCCCAGGCAAATTCAGCATCGCCGCCGCCTCGCCTGGTTTTGCCCCCCCCGTGCACCCAGCCCTTGCCTTGCACCCCTTGCATTTGACATCGCCAGCGCTTGTTGCAAACCTTAACGGTCTTACGGTGCCTGCGCGTGTCACGAAGATGGCAAGCGGAGGATTAAAAGTCTCAGTCTCCGTATCGGGGAGCGATTTTCTGTTTTTTTCCCTTCCTACGGAGGGAGAGGAGATGCGATTCCCGGGGAGTTTTCTGATTGCCTTCCCGGTGCCGCTCCTTCCCCTCCTCCCCGCTGTCCTCCTCCTCCTCCCGCCGTACCCAGAAGGCTGCTCTCGTTGCTCGGTAGCATGATGCAAGGTTACTTGTAGGACACGCGGCGCTCGGCAAGGTGCAGCACAGCCTGCGTCGGTGGTCCCCTTCCCTCCTCGTGTGCCGGGGAGGGGGCACGGGGCGACCTGGAGGCTGCGCCCTGCAGCCACCCTGCTCGCAGCCGAGCGTCTGGTTAATGCAGGGTAGGTGTTTCCGTTGCCAAAAGCCCCCTTCCTGCAAAGAGGAAAAGAAGAAAAAAAAGAATCATATAAGGCTGAAACTTTGACAGCAGTGCCCAAGGTTGGTTAATCCCCAGGGGCTGGGCTGGAGTTTTGCTGTGATTTTTGCCTGAAAGAAAAGGTTTTGCCCTGCGGTGGTCCTCTTCCCTCCATTTCACAGGCTAGGAAAAGATATATGAATGCTTTTTTTTTTATATTTGTGGGTTTTTTTTGGGGGGGGGGTTAGCCATTTTAATATTGTCACCGGCACAAGCAGATGGTAACACAATACTCGAGGATGAATGCAAAGCTCCCCCCAGCCCTTACACACACTCCCTCCTGGACCACGCTGTGAAGTTTAAGTTGGCCTTACAGAAAGTGGAGACTGAGGATGAGAGAAAAAACCCTCGCCTTTGGGTTTGAACGCAGGTCCAGGTCCTGTTTCATCAGCACTCGCTCGTGCAGCGGGCAGGTCAGTTCAAGGAGACCCTTTCTAAGCGTGGCAGAGGCCTCATTAGCTCACTGGGACTCAAAAGCTTGTGGGCTGTTAGCTTGGCCCAGTTTGTGTTCCCAGGTGTGCAATGACCCCTGTAACCCATCTCTCACCTGAAAATCATGCCCTAGTATATATTCAAAATGCTTTGAGTCTCACGTTTGGGTTCAGGCATTTAAGGCTGGTTTTGGAGCACCTAGCTCCACCCGTGCAATGCTTTTTGGAAATGCTGTGATAAATATGGGGCACTTAGTGTGGTTTAAGGCGTTATCCAGCCTCCTCTCCCCATGCTTTCCTCTCTAGCAAGACAGTGCCTCGCTGATCCAAAATCCTTCCTGTGCGGAGGATCGGAAGCTCATCCCCAAATTAACACTGCTGGGATGTGCATTCATTTGTGAGGTGGCACTAGCATGCTTTGTATGGAGCAGGATGTCTGCGGCGACCGATCTCCCACTCTTTCTCCTCTCAGCTGTGCCTTGAATGATGTAGTGGCTGCAGCTTGGAGAGGAGACGCTGTCGCCTCTTCCTGCTCTTTTTTGTGTGTTGGAAGTGAGAGATATGAAGTACTTGGCCCGAGAAACCTTGGTGGGGAGGATGAAAACACCATGGCAAACATCAACGAGAGGGTTGGTTGCATAAATTGGAGTAATCATCGTACCACTGTATCTTTCACTAGATCCCACCCGTTCCTAGCAAATAAAGAGCTGTGTGTGTTTGTGTGCACACATGTGCTTGGCATTTGCTTTACAGTTACCTCTTTGGATGTACTGAGGTGAATTGCGTCTTTAAGCTACCATCCTCACCGAGGGCACACCATGCAGACCATGTCTGGATTTCCCAGAAGACTTTGCTGATGGTTCTGGCTGGTGTTGCACCTCTTTCTCTGGGCTCAGCCTCCTCTTTTTAACCTGAGATCCCTGACCACCGAATGCCAACCTACAAAAGCGAATGCCAGGAGTGGGGATTAAAGCCCACATCAAAGGGAGCAGAGAAGACCCTGCCAGCTCTCCTAACCCCTCATGCACCTGCACAGAGCATGGCTCACTCTTTCAGATGTGGAGCCAACTGGTATTTACTGCTGATTTAAGGCTCTTAATACTTCACTGACCAAATAATAATCCCCCACGGAATTATAGTGAGGATCCCAAAAATGCAGACACACATTAATGTAAACGGAGGGCATTCAGGTGAGCAAAGGAGCATTGTGTTGCTTGTTGTTCAAGAAGGTAGACTGAGGACAGCAAATGAAGTCACCTTCCTACAGCTTAGTATTTCAGAACCCAGCTCTCTTTCATTTGCTCAATGTCTTGGAAAGGACACTCTGGAATAAGGGAGCTTGTGTACGTCAGTTTGGCTCCAACCATGGGAAAATCCATCTTGGGACAAATATCCTTCTCTTGTACTTTCTGAGTGGTCCAAGTAAGCCATCTGGACAGCACGGCCATACTTCCCAACGAGTGTCGTAACACACTGATAGTGCAGCTGAATGTCTTTGTCTGTATTTCTCCCTGTACCAAATAGGTGACTGGATATATTTCCCTGAAATGTGGTGTCTCGTGAATCTCAAGTTGCTTTCTTGAGACCCTTCTTCCTTATAGCACTTCATAATGAGAAATGTTTGCCTGCTTGGGGTTGCTGTGATGTAACTGATGTCTGGAAGGGTTAACCTGGAAAAGTCTTGGAAAGCCATCTTCCACCGCTTCTCCCCACACCTTCCCCACTCCCTTTCTTTTATTTTTTGGACCGGTAGCCTCATATTTCTGCAATCTAAATGTGCAAATGCTTTGCAGTCACGGTCCAGTAGCTGGGTTAATCTCAGACCCCTGGAGTGGCAGATGGCTGATTTGATGCTGATTCCAGTTACAGAGAATCGTGCCACCTATTATCTTTGCACAGGCTGCTGCTTAAAAGGGCGCCTTGGGCGAAATCAGTGAAAAGCAAGGCAAAGCAAACACTTTCTGATCTGCATTACCACAGGTGAAAATGTAAAATGTTTCACCTCTGTGCAAAGGGCTCGAAAGGTGGACAAAGAGGGGAAGGGAGGTGGGAGGGGAAGAAGGGGGAGAGAAAGATCTCGTTTTCGTCCCAGAAGTGCTGAAGGAAAGGGCAGAGTGGGTTTGCCACCGTCACGATGTTGAATCACTACCACTTACCCTGTTTTAAATGGTTTTCGCAATGTGGTAATCCTTGGCTTCAGCTGCCCTGCTTTAACTCTTAAACAAAACAGACCGGTTGGCATCATGTGGCACCTTCCTGCTCTTCCCAAGCTTTTCCAGAGCGGGTTGTCACAGGAATGCGTGACTCCCCCGCTCCCCGCTGCCATGGCCCACAGCGTGCCCTGCGGCTGTGGAGGAGAGCCGTGCTGGCCCCCACTTTGCCACCGTGCCTTCCCGTGCTGCTCGGGAGGAGAAACCTCATGGACCAAGGAGAGGCTGGGGGGACCTTCCGAAAGCGAGGCGGCCGGGTGTGAACCCCAGCACCGTGTCCACGGCAGATGGTGGTGGGCACGCTGGAGCTGGGCAGGCAGAAAAAGATGGAATGAAGTGGCGAAAGGCAGAAAAGAATTTTGGGATGCTTGTGACCCTTTTCTGCATGGTCGTTCCCCCAATCAAGATTCTCTCTTTTCTCTTTGCTCTGGGAAACGCCACAGAATCAGATGAAGAACTTGGGAAGAGAGTGTGGGTTCCCTGTGCAGAATCCAGTGACGAAATCCGTGAGCAAGGTAAGACCAGGAGATTATGGCTGTGAATGTTTTCCTTTCTTCCTTTCCCCCTTCCAAATCTGTTACTGCAGCATTTGACACAAATTTTAGGATGTGTGATTGATATTCGAAGTGCTAAGTGAAAGGGGCTAAAAAGATCAAACTAAATAGGGCTGCTTTTTAATGCATGCCACTACGATGGTTTTGGTTTTAGAATAGTTTGTATTGTGTCCAAATGATCTATGTGTGAATAATTGTTACCAACCTCCTGACACCAGGACCTAATTAGGAAGTAAGAGCCTTAAACAGGCCATTTGCATAGTGAGCTTCCATATGTCTCCTTGTGCAATTCATTTGCTTTACTCCATTGAGATATAACGAGAACGATACTCCTAGAACTGCCTTTGACTCTTAAGGCTCTCCTCTTCATCTTCACTATACGTACAGCCCCCTGTTAAGAAGATAATACCTGTTTCCCTTTGTTCAGAGAGAAAAAGCTACTGGGCTGCTAACCTTATTCCAGATTGCACAAGTTTCTCTATTTCCAAGTTTCCAATGGAAATGGAAGGAGAAATGCCAAAACAACAAGCAGCCTAAGAAAAACGTAATGATGCCGGAGGAAGCACTATGAAGCTTAGGACAGGCTGATCTTGAAGGAGTATTACCTAGGAAATCCAGGATTCCTCAAAACCCTGTTAAAAAGCTAATGTTACTGTGTTTGAGTTAACCTATAGATAAAACAGAAGGAGTTCTGTGTTGGTTGTGTTTGTATTTCTTCCTGTTAGGATGTGAGGAAGGGGGAAAGTTCGGTGCGGGGCTGTTTTAGTTATGTCTTACTTTTGAATATTTAGCTCAGTCTGGACCAGCATGCTTGCCGGTGCTCTCTGTTCATTTTATTTTACAGAGCAAAAAATGTCTGGCGTTTTAAACATGGATACAGAAAATACCCTTTATTTCAGAATTGCTCTCAAACACCTGACGCCATCCCATGCTTCAAGTGTCCGGCTTCATTCTTTTACTCCCATCATCCCTAAAGTCAGCAAAACTTAAGCATTTAATTGTATGCCATTTTCTGTAGGGACAAACTTTAATGAGTACTCAAGGGTCTGCTCTTTTTCTTACCCTCCCCGCAGATCAGGGCCTTATTTAGTTTCCCAGCAAAAGTCAGTTCCTCATGCAGTGATTTTGTTTATGATAATTTGCTTGCATGTTCCCTTCCAGGAATTGTCACTGCCTTCCAGAAGGGAGGTTAGCGCTGGTCCCCTTGCAGTGATAATTATAATCAGACCTGTCAGCCTTCACACAGTCTACGCTTATCACTTGCATTTAGGAGGATTTTTCCCGAAGCCTATTACCAATGCTGCTTCTTAGGGAAAAATAGTCACGATTTTCCCTGCTAATCTTTGATGGCTCTCAGCTTTGAAAGCAGTGCAAGTAGCAAAATGACTGCCAGTTGTAGTTAAAGGTGCTGTCGGTCGGTGCTGGTATGGAGCTCCGCATCTGGAAAAAGAGGGAGAGGACATTGGGAAACCCTGAGGGGTTTAATGGGGTTGTGCAAACTCTTCAGGTGTGTGGGAGATGCAACGCGACTGGGCTTTTCCCGATTGCAGTGCTTACAGGAACCAGGTCTGCGGTCCTCCCCCAGGTGGGAGACAGGCAGTGGCAATGGCCGGGTCTCTCCTTGCTGTTACGGGCAGGGATCTGTCGTTCTTCCAGTGTCCGCTGTGGGGTGACCACAAAACCAGCTGTGGTCCATGGTGCCATCTGGCAGGATGGACTCACTACCATCGCTGATGGACTCACTGACACTGGCGGACCGGCGTATAAACTTGACCTGCTGAAGTCCTTCCCTCTGGGCCAAAGCGGTGGTGTCTGTTAGGATGTGATTCACTGTTTTTTTTTTCATCCACCCCAAAATGTTTGAAAATGGTCCATCCTAGTACTTCTCATCGGAAGTCACATCCCACAATTTGTTAGACTTTTCATCCTATTGGTCTTATTACTAAATAATCCCCCTCTCTGCTGTGTTTGCTAACTTAAAAAAAAAAGTCAGTTTACAGCATTTCATTGTATCACCATGTTCTTGTTAATGTTTTGGGAGGTCTGAGCTCCCTTGATTTTGGTAGACCTAGAGAATGGGCAGTACTTTACAGTTTTTGCACCAAAATAAATGACGGGACAGCGAGAACTCTAGTGCTCTCCGTGAACATGTATTTACAGTGTGCAGGGATATGATTTGCCTTTCTTTTATTTAAATTCACTGAGAGCTAGCGATTTATTTATCAGATGTCACTCCCTGAAGGAAGATAAATGCCATATAGCAAAGGCTTCATCTGTTATACAAATAGATTTGAAGGCTGCTTCCTATTGCGTTTCTCTGGCTGCTGTATGGGAGTGAAAAAGCCTGCGGCTGAACACAGGCAGAATGATGCTTAGCAGTAGCATCTTATGACCTTTTGATCAGCTGAGATCTCAAGCCATATTAGTGGACAGATTATGATGTGATGGAAAGAGGTCCAGGAATAGCCTTTTTATCATGAGAGCCTTCCTGCGAATGTCCTCCTTTGGTGTATTCAGGTGGTTAATCACTGGGGCCAGGGCGATGATTTCAAAACAGGGAGGTGAAATACTGATACAGGCAACCCAAACACGTTTGAGTTTGCCAGCTACATTTGGAAATTGCAACTTGCGGTTTCTCCCTAATATCCTCCTCTTTCTGTCAGGGCTGTGGGTGACACTGCAATATTTTGTAGCACTAATAACCACATTTTGGCAGAAATATCTACACAAAATGGACCCTGAGTCCTCAGACCTCAGGGGAGCTGCAGTCCCTGAATCCAAGGTATGCATGTGGTGGAGATGGATATTTGACTGTGAGGGGAGGTACTCACGTGGAAATGTCTCTGCATCATTTTTCCTATAATAACAATAGTGTTTAAACCTATTTGAACTCTGTTTAGAAAAAAATACAGGTTTTAAAAATGCACAGCCCTGATAGGAATGTTTTTTATGGAGTCTCAAATCTTGTCAAGCAGAAGCAGGGCTAACTTTTGTATTGACCTTGCCCACCTGCCTGTGCAGGATTACTCCTTAAACTTTGTTGTAGGTTCAAATTAACCTCCTCTTTATCTTAATGATCAGTATGAATCTTCAGCCTCCTTGAAAACTGGGCATTAAAGAGCACTCTTTCTTTGCTGAGTCTGCACTTCAGTAATGGTTATGCTGAATTTTTGATCTGGCTGCCAGGGCCACTTCTGGCGAGGAAGGACACGCTTAGGTTTGTGAAGCCTGCCGTAAATGCGTTGAAGTGTATATGAGTGTATGAACAGGCAGCCTGTGCTGGTTGTGTACCTGCTAGCATGGGGTCGTCCGAGTTGTGTGGTATTGAGTTTTGTTTGGTGTCGAAGCCGAAAGAGCTGATTATTTGCCTGGAGCGAATAGGCAGAAGGCCCGGCGGTGTGTGAATCCCGAATGGATATCGCTGTGAGTGAGGACACTGATGCACCAGGTCTGCAGAGCAATAGCTGCCACAGCCCTCTGAAAACTCTTTGAAAAGAAGAAGGTTATGGAGGTGGAGAAAATGCACAGCAGGACACTGGTTCCTGTTATCTCCCCCAGCCTCTTCAATCAGGTGCCTGCTGGGCTTCCTACTCCTCCTGCTTTTTGCACTAGATCATAGGATCATAAGGCATTAGACTGCTGGCATTAAGTCATCCTCCATCCTCCTGGCATTATAGCTCCCTGAGTCACGGAGCGGCAAAGAAACACTGAAGCAGGGAGCCCACATGGCGCTTTTAACTTCAGCTGTCCAGCTACAGAGGTATCCAAAGAGGGACTGCAAGGATGTGCTAGGTGCCTGACACGTCTCCACCTTTTCCTCAGGAAAAGCAGGGAGTTGAGAAGGATCTGTTCACCAGGAAAGTGTCGTTGCTGAAATACAGCTCATTTGCTAGGAGAAGATGGTCCCTCCCAGGCCCTATCTGCAAACCACTGATCAGGTGCTAAAGCAGTAATGCAGATGGACAAGATCTGGAGGCTCGCAAGCAAAACAGTTCAAAGACACAGGTTCCTCTTCCATCATGGTACGGAAGCTGCTAACACTGCCGGGCCTTCTGCCTGACGTGCCCGGTCCTGTACGCTCGGCTCTTTGCAACGTAAGCGCTTGTGTTCACCTCCTTGTAGTGCAGAGGGACCTGTGGAAACAGGCTCACCCCACTCTGAGCAACTTGGTGGCAAAGTTCAAGTTGGACGGGGATGTGGATTTCCTCCAGCGTCGTATGAGTGCATGGTAGCTGTTTGAGGTGGGACGCCTTTTTTGGGCTATGCAATGTGAGGCTGCATATGTTGAAAATGTAGGCAGATGACAGTGGTGTAGGATGAGGAGAAGGAGACAGTGGCTTGTTCATGAAGTTGATCTGCCCATGTATAACACCTTTGTCTTTCATAAAGGTATAATATCTGGTTCCTTGCGATTATCCTTAAATTACAGACAGCAGTAATTTCCAGTTTCTCATTGAATAAGAGTGATTAAACAGCAAAAGAGTATTGTTATATCCGAATTTAGAGCCATACAACTCCCTTCACGTCACTGGAAAGTGGCGATCTTGGGCAGGAAAAGGGGAAGATGGACATTTATGTTACCCAAGTGTCTAAGGCTACATCTGTTTTAGGCCTATTAAACAGTGTCTGGGAATGTTGCTCGGCACGGGAGCATGGCTGGGTATACTCAAACTACGAGACCAGTCCTTGGCATGCTTTTGGTCCATGACAACTAGTGAACTCCTAAATCATTCCTGAGCATGGATCAGGGTTCACCCCAGTAAGCTGTTTGCATTTAGCTGCTCTGTTAGGGAAGCTAAGACATGGGTTGCTAGCAGAGATATGAACCATTCTGTGCCAGTTGGCCTCAATGCCTGGGAACGTTTCTGGGCATGTTTAATTTCCTAGTGGCTGAAGAGGCTCAGGCCCAACTGAGAAACTAAACTCCATCATCCTAAACTCCATTAGTCATCAAAGGAGAGAGGGTGGCACCATCACAGGTTGATTCAGGCTCTCTAGGTCTTGACATCTCTAAACGGGCTGTAGCCCAAGCCTAAGGCAGATAAGCCTGCAGGATTCAAAGTGCTGATAGCAGAAATTCAGCTGTAATACTGTTATCCCAGAAAAGGCTATATTTCTATTTTGTTGGGCATCTTTGGCAGCAAGCAACAGCAGAGATTTCAGAATTAGATGTGAAACCTTCATCAGTACCTAACTGGAGGGGACATGCCAGAGTAAGGGAAAATACTTCAGCAGCACCCATTCTGTGGTCGTAGCAGACCTCCAGCCAGTGCATCTCTTAGTGCTAGTTTTGCCTCACGTACAAAGTAGCATGGCACAGCTGATGTGGGAACTAGTGGAAGGAAATAAGTGATTTTCCTGGTCGATCCCACTACACTGCCTTCCCCCATTTTTATAGCCTAGCTCGTGTGTCTTTCCATGAATATATGCTCTAGTACAGGTGCATTTCTTGCATATTTATTAGTTTCCTCCCCTGCCTCTCCATACTCAGATAATGAATTCTAAGTCAATGAGTTGTTCTTCTTGCAACAGTGAGAGCCACCAGTTATTTTTCTTCACAAAAAGAATTTCTTTCTTTCTCCCTCACCATAGGGCTCCCTTTTCAATCAGCTCCAGTCATGGGACTGATATTCTCTGTGATTTCGTTTTAACGTTTGGTGGTTGACAGTTAAACGTGTCCGCAGGAGACAACTGCAGGCTTAGATGTAATAAAAAGTCTCATGGAAGTATGTCTGCCATGTCTTTTGAATACAAGTAAACCCTTTATTAGATGAATAAAGTTTTATGTCAGTTTGGCCTTATCCAAATGTATCTATTTTTCACACAGAATCAAAAGCCTAGGAGAAAAAGTAACTTTAATTTGACTATTGCCACCAAAATAAAATGTTTCATTACCTTTTCTTTCACTGAATCAGTTCATTCACAGGATGGTCGGCTATAATAAATGGAAACGTTTTGTGTAAACATGTCAAACAAAACCTTTTCCTTTCAAAAATACCTCAAGTGTTTGGTCACAGTGGAGCTGAAATTATTGATTGAATGTGGCACATATTTGGAAACATGACCTTAATCTGTAGGTTTCAGCGAAGAAGGTATTTTCCCCAGGTATTTCAGTAAGTCAGATAAGTAAATTATATTTTTGACATGTTAAAAACATTCCATTTTAGACAAAGAAAGTAATATCCCAGTTGTATCACTGAAACTCAGTGCTCTGCGTTGCTTGTTAACAGCTACACATTTATTGTTTTGGTGTCCCAGTTTGCTATCAGGTATCAATGCACTGCTACAGACCAAATAATCAATAGTCCTGTCAGTTGAGTATGCCCTGGAAATATAATATTACTGTTAGTATTGATCCACAGAGCAGAAATCCAGGCATCAAACTTCACAGTCATTACTTGCTAGCACCCTGATTTTTGCTTGCAGAGCAACTGGCTCGTAAATCGCTGCAGCGCGTTTCCCTCCAGGGCCCAGTGTTTCCTGCACACCCTTGTTCCCTATACAATAATGGACATGAACATAAACACAAGGGTATCGGTGCACACGCGCCTTGCAGATAGTTTCATTCCAGGCGTCTGTGGTTTCCGGGTGCAGCGAACTGTTTTCCAAGAATGCCGGTAAAATCAAGATTCATCGACTCTGGTATCCCCTGTCTAACTGTATCTTAGGATTTTTCAGATATGAGCTTCTCTTCACCTCATTC
Source organism: Dromaius novaehollandiae (assembly GCF_036370855.1). Classification (NCBI taxonomy): domain Eukaryota; kingdom Metazoa; phylum Chordata; class Aves; order Casuariiformes; family Dromaiidae; genus Dromaius; species Dromaius novaehollandiae. The sequence continues at coordinate 80,163,391 of NC_088132.1, forward strand.
ACAATGTTTCTAAAGATCATGGATGCCAGACACCTTTCTTTTCGCCTTCCAAGCAAAGAGAGGATGTGAAAAAGGTCAATGCCGTAGCAGTCCGACAGGTCAGATGCTACTACAGCCTTGCCACTATAGTCTCTGAGCAGCTGATGGTCTTTAAGATATTTATTTATACCTATATAGGTATATTTATCTCTATCTGTAGTATTTTATGAGGTAAAGAAATGCTCTTATCTGCAGGCGGAAGGACCCTGAGCACAGCTCAGTGAATAGAAGTGACCTAAATTGCACGCTGCTGCTGTAGGGTAGGTCTTTCCCTCAGCTCAGAGTAGCAGCCCAGCCAGAAGACCAAGAAATGCCCTGGTGTGCCATTGTTAGTGGGGTAGCGTGAGATGGGTCACGTGCTGGGTGGGACCAGCAGAGACCTCCTGCAGCTTTCTCCAAGCATCAGGAGGAAAGCCATTAGCGAAGGCTCATACGCATTGGCTTGCAGAGGTGACTTCAGACTCAAGTTACCAGTCAGGAGGAAGAAGTCCTGCAGCACTGAGATGTACTGGCAGCTGTAGGAGACTGGCTGTTCTTTGCTGTCCTCTCCCAACCTGAGGCTACGTCAAACTGAGGGAAGGAACAAAATGTTGTGCTTTTTGTTTGTACATGTGCATTCACACTCATCCCTGTGAGTCTGGCGGTCTTTGCCGTATCTGTAACGGCTTCACAATGATGCCATGAACGAAAGTTTGGCAGATTAATTTTACAATTGTCAGTCTTCCCAGAAGAAGCCCAGAATTTCATTAACTAAGACATAGGCATGATTTCCTATAAGCTCTTTCCAGGTTTTGCTAGATCCAGATAAATTAAATCAGCATTTCAGTTCTATGCCACCAATATTAATCGACATAGCACTCTTCATATAGCAATACTATCATTTTGGCACCTTGTATTTCAGCAGTAGCTGTATTATAGGATGTTACTGTCAATGATAACATTTCTTTAAGAAATGGGCCTGCTTGAACAGTATGAGCTCTGGGGAGCAAGTAGTCTGGACATGAGCAGAGTGTGACCCCAGTGAGAATAAACATGGAGACGTAGGCATTTGGGAAAAGCGAATAACTCCACCATGACATAATTCTCCAGACGAATCAACTAATAGTATCTGAAGGTGCTCTTGGTGAGAGCCAACTCTCAGGTCTTCATAAACAGCAGATTTATCTGTGATGCCTCTTGAGGCCCTATTGCTGAATCCGGGAAAAGATGTAGGATGATGATGGAAGGGTAGAAACAGAAGCCTCAGATGGCTGGAAGGAGTTCATAAGAGCCTCTAATGAGGTGAGGGAGGAAGAGGCTTTTGTCATAGATGCCTTACAAAGAAAGGGAATCTGGAGAAGTGGGTACCATTTATATTGCCTCTCTCCCTTCCTCAAAAAGGTGGCCTCATCCTTGATTCACTGTATTCAGGACCTGCTCTGCTTACAGAAGGTACCAGGCAGAACCATAACAAACTAGCATTTGAATAGGTAAAATTGGAGCAAACTGGTAATGACAAAAAGCCCCTTACACATTCTTGCTTAAAGCCCACTGAAACCACTGCAGACACCCAGTGGCTTCATTTTCTTTAGATCGGGCCAATACTCAGAGCATTCCTAGCTACACAACAGAAAGAGTAGTAATACCCAGACCCACGCTGATTCTGATCTGGCTCCGTATAAATCTTGCGTGACTCACTTTGCTAACGAGGTTCCCACTGCTCAGCTGTCACCATAGTGTCTGAGAAGCTTCCGATAGCGTATGAAGCAACACGACTAATGATTGTCGTTTCTTCCCTCGGGGGAGGAGTGTGTGCCGTGGAGTGTCTGCTTTGGGAGTTCTTTACAATATGGTGTTGGTACCTCCTCTAACATAAGTGCATAGTATATGCACTCACAGACCATTGTCAGAAGTCCCCATGCTCCCAAGGAGCATATTCATCAGGCTTGTTCTCGGTGCAGGAGCTTCAGATCGTCTTCTGTTATTAGCACCTGGAACATGACGCTCAAATGTCTTGGCAAGTCTACGTGAGGAATGAGATACATTTTATGTCTTGCTGGGAGAAATCAAGGTCAGGTTCGATCTTCTCAGAGCAGTTGGAGTTGCAGGGCAGTCACAATGCAGTGCTCTGCACCCACTGGAGTTTCCTATGCACTGAGGGCTTCATATCAAACATTAGCTTCCTAAATGCTCCCTGAGAGGGTATAAACAGAAATTCGGGCACTCAGCCAGCTAGAGGTAGTATGACTTACAACTTAGGGTTACAACTGTGGAAGATCATGGTGTCAGTGAGGAAGTCGTCATCGATTTTGGCTATGTAATATCAACAAAAGGAGACAACACTATGACTGCACACTCCTCCAAAATTTTTTCCCTTCCAGAAGTATCACCTCTGCTCCATAATGCCTCAGCAGCTCACTTCAGTTGCGGCAAATGAAACCACAAATGATGTCATTGTATTTTTTTTTCCATTGAACAGTGAATGAATGGCCATTTCTGCCCTTATCTTCTCTTTTAGATAAAATGCCCTCAAATGCCATCATTGAAGTTCAGAGGTCATTGGTGACTTTAAAATCCTCTCCAATTGCCTTGGATCAAAACCAAATGAAATAAAAATCAATATGAGAGTCAAGAGGCCAAGACACCAAACTGATGTGTCCAAGGCAAGCAGCTTGCTGGTTTGAGAGCATTTCTGGCAGCCATCTGCTTGTTTGAATTTGAGGATGTGACGCTTTTAAAAGTCAGAGAAAAAACACACGCTCGGCCACAGCCTCCAGATATTTTTCTTGATAACAGGATTCTCATTTTTGTGCCCATTTTCTTACAGCCTCAAGAATGTCCTGTTTTGCAATCATACTGTCAGCAGGTGTTCGTTGTGCTGAAACACTATATTGTGTAATTCTTCTCTAACTTAAAAAAAATCTTTTTGAAGGCTGAGAACTTTTCTCCTCACCCCTCTTCAAGAATGAATAACAGAACAGAGTAGGTTATTAAAAATCAATAGCCAGTCATTTGTTTACATGAGTATTTGCCCTTTTTAACTAAAAAGGGGTTTTGTTTTTTTTTTTAGTGCTGCTACTGTTTCCACTCGTCTCAGCCTTGTCTTGTGTAACAAAGAAACTGATGCTTTTATTGATGGTGTTAACAGAGACACCAATGACTGAATCACATTTAAGAGCTAAATTCCCCTTTTATTCTTGAAGGTGGCCAGGATCAAAGCATCAAGAGGCTGGGGCTGTAGGGAGAAACTTGAACTACCGACGAATCTTTCTTGTGAGCAAATAAAGACATTAGAGATTCCCCAGCTACCAGTGTGACCCCTTTAGCATGCCCACAGTTAAGAAGATGATATTGTGCTAGTCCATAAAAGTCCTTGTCACAGTAGGAGCATCATAAAGCAAATATAATATTGTTCCTGGCCCAAGGACTTTATGCCATTAAAAGTTTAAGACAGGAGTCAGTGGGTGGATAGAGGTAGTCAGGAAGCAGTGAGACAAAGGCTATGCGGTGCCTGTCTACGCACCAGCCCCCTAATTGTGGCCGGTTTTTATTGGGGGTTGTGTGCGTTGCACTGGAAGAGCTTTGCAAGAGGGCCGGTGGGTGTAACGCGAGCCCTTCTTGGGCAGGAGAGACAGCTTTAGAGAGAAGAAGGCATATTAGCAGAAGGTGTTTACACTCTTACTTGGCAACTGCTTAGGGAAAACATTCTTTCCAGATTTTTTTTTTAAATATATATGAATAAGGCATTCATAAAGTAATGAAAGGTACATTTTCATCAATTAGAATGGACCCCATTAAATTCTGGACGTTTACCACATCACAATGTTTATCTGCAAGGCAATATTTCCCCATGCTTAATAAAAGGGAACAGCGGGAGTACCGCAGCAAATTTAAGCCACTTCTGGCACTCAGTGTCAAGATTTTAATGGCACCCACATTACCTTGGATGCTTTTTATAGCTTCATCTTGCTTTATGTGACAATACTTAGTTTTTATGTCGTGCTTTTTGCCCATAAATCTCAGGATCTCACAAAGCAGGGCAAGGAGCTACACCCATTTCAGGGAATGGAAAAAAACACCGAGTGAGGTGGTTTGGTTGTGGTCACAGAGCAGCTCAAAGGCCTGCTGAGAGCAGGCCTCAATCTTCTGAAATCCCATCCCGGGAACGCGTTGCATCTTCAATGGGAAGCTTTACCCGGGCTAATGTGGCGTGCGAATACACGGCTTGTGCCAAAGCCTGGGGAAGTGAATGGGAGTCTTTCCATTGGCTCCTTGGGGCCTGGATTGCAGCAAGATGCCCTTTTCTTGGGCCTGACACAGCAGGTCCACCCTGTCTTCCTGTCAGAGTCGAGTGCTGAGGGATGGAAACAAACTGTGGGGGAAAAATGCCTATTTGGTAGATAAGCAACCAGCAGGAGGCTGCCTGTGTTCTCCTTCCATTCCTGTCACTGTCACCTCATGGCCAGTTGGCTCCTTCTAGAGGGATTTTCTGTAAGTCTGGTCTGCTGAACTTGCCTGTCTGTTGTCTTCCTGTCTCAAGTTAGCCCATCAGGCTTGGAGAGTAGCTTGGGGTCAGCCTGCTCCTTCTGGAGCTTTAGGAGACCTACCAAGCCCCTTCCCCAGGCCTGTGCATCTGCTGGTCCTAAAAGCTGTGGTGGCACCTGAACGCCCTTCTGGGAGGGAAGTCAGGATCGAGGACTTCGTTTTTCATTTCCTCTCCAGTCTTGCCCTTCATGGACTGGAAAATGCACGTAGAAGATGTCAGGAGGAGTGAGGGAGGAGGGGGGTTGGTGGCATGTTTCCCTCATGATGGGACACGGTGGCTACTGAGGCCACAGAGGAATGGGACAGATGGAGACTGTCAGCAGGACCACTCTCCCCTGCTGATAGGTAGGATAGCAGTTTTCAAAAGAATAGGTGCCACAGATCAGGCTGTTTTCCCACGAAGGGGAAGTCTTTGCCTTTGTTTCTCTCCAAGCCTGTTCCTCAGCAGTACAGAGCTTTGGGAGTCCAGGGCTGTGCAAGCACAGAGCCTTGATCCACCACAGGGCTGTAGATACCATGGGTATCTACATGGATAGATAACGTGGCTTTCATATTTCCCCCAGGGAATTTAATTTGGTTTCCAGCAACATCTTGTTTTCTCTGCTTCATGGAGTTCAGCAGCAGCAGGGCCAGGGTAGAGGAGAGCCGATTACCCTGCGGGTCAGGGGGGAAAGCTTTCTGCTCCCAGCTCAGCCCACAGGACTGCTTAGGCCTGCATGGGGCTCCTGGGCCTTGCAGCACTCCCATCTTTAACATACCCTCTCCATCAGCTTTGGTTGGCGTTGCAGTTCCTGCAGACGGACTGAGGCAGTCGAGAGTCAGATTATATAGCCCAAGGGCCATTTAATAGGGGTCAATTCCCGACTGCCCAGAAATCGGCCCCTCACACTAGAAATACCGTATTCCCCCTTCAAGGTCCCATCTTGGCCCTTGCATCATAGCCATGCACCATAATCTCCTTGTGATTCTCCACGCGAATGTGCACCTCAATCCCTCCTACCTATCTAAGCTTGCCCAGTGTAGCACACTCTCTACTGCTGCTATTCTGCTTGCTAGAACCCCTTTTTCTGTCTATCTTCTTTTTTTCCCGTTTTCAATTTCTCTCTCCCTCATTTTGCACCTCTGAGGTGAAAATTCTTGGAGGATCTTCACCCGAGTGACTGGCCCAAAGCTCTGGGTTGTGTCATGTGTATGTAAAGGTGGGCAGACCATGTAGAAAGTGTAAAATACGGTGTTCATGCAGTTTCCTTCCAAATGTGGTATTTCATTAGGACTGAGAGCCATCCTGCCTTACTGAGCAAGCAGAACCTCTGCTCTTCATCTCCAAATCCCATCTAAAATCATCCTTAAGCCTAGCATCTTAATAAATAGAGGAAGAGCTATTAATCCTGTTTCCATACAGAGGAAACTGAGGCACAAAGAGTTTAATGAAAGGTGCAGACGCACAGAGAGCCTGTGGCAGGACTGGGAAGCGAACCAAGATCTCCTGAAACACAGAGCAGTGCCTTAACGCCGAGGCCGTCCTTCTTGTCTCTGAATCAGGAACCTGTGGTGTTCCTAAATTGCCGTTCTGTGTTACAGATGGGCATGCTGGCCAGCCTTATTGTGAGTCTGAGGGGCCACGCTTCGGTCAGGCCTGGAAACGTTGGCTGTTGAAGGGCCACCACGTTCCTTGGAATCCTGCTGCGAGTTCTTTGCCATTGCGCGTCAGACAGTTTTGCAAGCAGCTTTTTTGCGGGAGAGACGAGGGGGCTGGCTGCTGGCAGCTCCGGGAATCTTTCGGAGTCACGCTGCCAACCGCCCTCTCCCTTTGGTGCTGGGATTCTCCCTGAGCAGAGCTGTCTGTGATTTGTAATGACTGAATATATGACTGATGAGCCTCGGCGGGCTCCCCCACAATCCCTCCTCCTTGGAAACGAGCTGTAAATCTAAATGGATTGTATCCCAGCGAAATCGGCCAATGAATGAATCAATCAGGCAGGCTCAGAAACATTCCCACCGGTTCCAAGGAGATGTCATGCTAGAAAATGACTCCCTGATAATTGAGGAGACCTGCAGTCCCTCTGCACGGCTGCAGAGCGGCTGCCGCTGCGGTTTTTCCCATTAAGGGAGCCTGTGGTTATGCAGCTCTTGACAGGCTAGAAGAGAAGGTGAAGGAAGTGGGCAATAGCATCCTTCCTCGACTTCATTTAGAGTAAAGCTCACAGGTGCTGCACTTGGATGGAGCACTTTCTAATTGAAGTAGCTGGAGCAATTGCGACGATAAACTCTACTATGAATATGAGATTCCTCCAGCTCCCGTTGCAGCCGAAGGGGAGATGCAAAGCCAGGGGAATGACGGTGTATCCTGGAGTCTTGTCTGTCCTTTGCACAGCTGAGAAAGGAGCTTTTTGCTTCTAGATCTGGCCTTCCTCCAAAGCTCAGATCAGAGGGTTAGGACCAGACCTAGGGAGTTGAGTGGAAATAAAAAAGAGAGTTAAACATGTGTCTCAGCCCTAAGCCAAGCTTCTCTTCCAGATGAAATTTAAAAAAAAAGGAAAACCCCCAACCCCACATACCTCTCTGCAGATTAATGGTTTTGTGGTACTTTGATGCCTCTGGCCAATATTTTCACTGTCTGTACTGGCCTGTGCCAGCTGCCTGACATTCCCTCTCTCCTGCCTCCACCAGGCATCTGATTTTCTGGAAGGAGGCTCAAATTGAAGGATGAGGGTGCTTTGACCAAAGGGTCTGGCAAGTTGGAGGAGAAGCATTTCCTGAGCAGACAAACTCAGTCGTTATTAACTTTTATTGAATGGCATGAGAAATATGCCAAAGTGTATGTATGGGCATGTGTATGTATTTTACTATGCTTTTACTTACATGCTGAGTAAAGCACTTAAACCAACCTTTGGTGATAAGACCAGATGCAATTTTCACCCCTGTATTTAAATCACAGCATTTTAGGTTCTCTGTTCAGCCTGCACAGGTAGGGCTTGGATGTCCTATTTGGTAGCTCTAGAGCTGAGCTCCTGAAGACCTGGGCAGAAGAAGAGATGAAATGATTCAAGTTCCCAGTCAGGCCTGTTTCTCTCCACATGTTTTCCCCACGTTCCTTAGTTTGTGCAAAGCTTCATCCCTTCCTGTCGTGGCAGGTGGACAGGGCTGGGGAAACGTATCCCAGAGTTGCTGTCTGTAGATACAGGCCTGATAAACTCCAGAAGGAAAAAAGAGCAATCAGCTATATGAGAACTGAACAAATTAAATGTCTGAGTAGTATTTCAAAAGAGAACATGGGCGGCATCAGAAATTTTCCATCAACTGTAATAGCACCAATTACTTTGCCAATTGCTGATTCCATCGTGATTTGTTTAGTGCAGTCATGCTCCGGACTCTTGCCTGGGCTGATAGGCTTTGTTTATTCTTGACTGATCATTTGCAGCACTTTTTTCTCTCTCTTCTTGTGCTGTCCTTCCCCCTGGGCCCAGCTGGAAGCCAAGAATAGTCTTCCTCCCACGTGCTCATTTCCAGCCAGGGCAGGGTATCGGTGAGGGGTGATGAGTCTCTTGGAAGCAGGAGACTCTGCTGCTGCTGTTCCCGACTTCTCAGGAGGTGCAAAAATGATCCTTCCCCTCCTTCTCTGCCACCCATTTTTTTTTAAAAAAAAACAAGATTCCCCCCAAGAAGCTAAGCAGTTAGTCAAGGAACGTGCTTGGGATCTTATTGGGCGGTAGCTGTGGAGCTGAACACTTCTGTCTCGGGGAGAGGAAGAGAGCGACCTGCTGTACCTCTCCAGATGGCAAAGACACACAAGCACACATGCACGCACGCACAGAGCAAGTCTCCCTGGAAAGTTAGCGGGAGCTTTTCATTGCTGTTTACATTTAAGTCCATGGAAATTAATGGGTGTCTCCATAGCCACTTTGTACAAGAGCTGTGATTCTTCTCCTGCTAATTGGGGAAGAGAGCTAATCATGGGCATTTAAGGAATGCATCTGCTTGATTGACAACTTGAATGTAAACTGCTGTGATATCTACCAGAGATCTTAAAAGCTGATTTAATTCCCTTCCCTAGTCATTCAGGTCAGGGCTATGGAGGGTTGAATGACATCTCCACTGTCCTCCTGCCTGAGGCACCAAGGCATGGCTTCATCTCCAAGGTGCGAAACATCTTCCCCTTCAAATTTAATCCTCCCTTAGAAGCCACTGCCACCTCTATCTTCTCCAGCAGCTGTTAGTGACAGCAGTACACTTAGCAGCATACCAGCCTCCCAGCTGCCTCAGGTGGTTTTGGCTGGCCACAGGGAGAGGAGGTGGCCCATGCTCAGCTTCTCCTCCAGGCTTGTCTTCAGACCTGACTCCCGCAGGCTGCTGCCTAGAGAGCATGGCAAGCAGGGAGCGCTACTGAGACTGTAGTCGCACGGTCCTGAAGCAGAGGACTGCGTGTATTTAAGCTCTGATGAACAGCAGATAATCCATGCAAGGCTTTTCCTGTGCACCTGGTTTTCTCCTGGCCTTTCTGTCCCAGGCAGCTGTTGAGATAACATGAGAGCACTCCGGTTAGGGTGTAGCGCAACTTGTTTCTAGCCATCCCTGGGGGGAGCATGGGAGGCAAAGGAGCCCCAAGAAACGTGAGATGACACACAAAGTATCAGATAGAGGTTAGGATATCAACTCTCTCCATTTGTACTCTGCTATCAGTTTCAGCTTTGCAGCTTTGCAGTGCTGGCACACTTTGCTGCTCGCAACCCTCCGAGTCACCCCGAATTGTTAAAGATCCTCTGGATGTGTTTTCAGCCCTCACAGGTCATACTGGATGCAAATAGACACAAAGCAGATGAGCTGCTGGTGCAGGTCAGAGGAACATGACAGAGGGAATTTGAGGGAGAACCGTCTGCTTACTCTAAAGTGACGAGATTAAAGCACAGGTAGGCTTCGGAAGAAGAGTGCACAAGGATGTGACTTTTTTCAGCAGTGCCATTCTAATGGCCTCATTCCCCATTGCCTGGCAGTTTATGTAGTTCTCTAAACTGCTACAACATGTAGGTGGATCTGGACTCTCCCCTTACAGAGTCCACTAGCAATATTTTTCATCCACTTTGCATTCATTGCAGCACAGCTGCCATGGACACCAGCTGTAAGCCTTATTTTCTTTGTAGGAAACCGAGGCACAATAAAAAATTAACTAATTTTTCCAAGTCACAAACCTACTTTGCGATCAAGTTAAAAATAGATGAGAACATCTCCTACCTCCTGTCTTACCTGCAGGACAGCCTTGCATTCAAAGGTCATGTATGTGTGAACATTTGTAGAACAGTTAGTAATTCAGCAGTCAGTAAATCTATATCCTGTTCAGTTAACCTGCAACTAAAACAAACATTTTTAGTGTTTCAGGAATGCCCATAGACTTTCATTTTCAGAAAATGGTCATGCCTTGCCCTTTGCAAATCAAGTTTAGTTGAGATTGGTACCCATGTCACTAGTCTTTTTCTTTTTTCCTCCTCATCCTGTATATAGTTATTGAGCAGTATTGAGGGATCATGACTACTTAATTGTGTGTGTGTGTGTGCGATGCAATATGATAACTCATCTGGAGATTTGAAAAGGCAGAGGGATTATAAAGCTAGAACCAGCTCTGTTGGTATGGCTGGCTGTGGGTTTATTTTTAGGGAACGACCCATTATCTCGCTGTACTGGAATGCTGCCTTCAGAGTCCGGTCTTTTCATTGCCTGCATTTAAGGTTAAAGACAGTCACTGGATGGTTTGCCTGGCAGGTCCTTTTCCCACTTTCTAATCCTGTTTTTTTGCAGGGTCATCTGCTGGTTAATACTGGCATTCATCAAAAGAAATAAAGCCAAGTTTGTCATTGGCCTTCAGGGGAAGTCCTGTTGGTAGGAAGGGAATCTTCACTTTTGGGTTCCTCAGTAAAATCCAGTGGGTTCCCAACCAGATGCATTTCCCATTGCAGGGTAGGGGAAGCCAAGCAATGGTATTTAATAGAGATTTCATGCAAAGTACTGCAAAGACTTTGATTAGGTTAACTACTAGAAGACTACTGAGACTTTTCTTACTTCTTCCTTGGACCAAAACAGTCGAATGTAGTTGTGCATAAGAAGAAAGGAAGACTACCACCTGATATGATGGGAAACAGCATAATTTGGTCAGGGGATAGGCAATGAGAAGACGTGCTCTCTAACTTCAGCTACTGTCTTGTAGGCAGTTCTGCGAACGTATATCCCCATCCATAAAATGGGAACATTAATAATTATCTCTCTTGCAGAGAGTTGATAAAGTAAATTAATTACTGTTTGTGAAACTAATTGAGATTCCCAGGTGGGCACTGTTTGGCACGTTCTAATTATTATTATTATTATCATTTCCATTGAGGTTTGGCTTCATATAATTAGTTTGCCGTATCTGCAAACAGGTAACCTTTCTAAAGGTATTTGGGGCGTTCATCATGGGACAGGCTTGTGCAGAGCAGTGTGGCATGAGGAAGCAATGGGAGTAATGTCTGATCCATCTTCCAGCTCGTCTTCCTCACCCCAAAACTGCTTCCATCTCACTGCATGGTTATGCTCTTCAGAAAGTCACCTTTCTGACAGTGGACAGAAACAGTTAAAGGAAACCAGCCTTACTACAAATTTATGCCCCATTATACATTTTTTATGGTAAATTATATTTCTGTCTATACTATGGAATAAAACCCAGAGGCTGATTGATTATGTCCAGTGCAGGGAGGGAAAAGGTTTTACAGCAGCATTCAGGTGTCTCTAGATTAGGCCATCAGCTTCTGCTGGGTTTAACTTTAAATGAGTTCTCATACAATGTGTACCAGTCACATACTGTTTTAGTTTATGCTCCCAAGTACTGTTGCACTCAGGAATCCTGAGTTAGCTCAGTATCTTCAAAAAAGTCAATGAAAGCTGAGGTTGTCATTACTGAAGATTCACTTGTCAAACATCTCTCCCACTTAAAAGTAGCACATCTGGAAGCAGAACAAAAAGACCTACTAAAATAACACTTTTTTTAAAAAAACCCAACCCTTTAACATTATGTAACAGCTATAGGAAGTATATTGTTTTATTTATGAAAGTGGAGCGCTGTCTATTCATTATTTCCTGCATCTGGGTTTGTCTGCTTCGCTTTTTCTTTCCTTTCATAAATAAGCAATAATTGGGATTGAGACATTCAAAGGAGTTTTATGGCTCTTGAATCACCAGCAGCTTTTCCAGATTTTTCATCTGAGAGAAGCTAAGTCAGAATGAAACTGGAGAGCCTGGGGAAGTAGACAAAAATAATCAAGTCAATGTGTCAGAAAAGGCTGTGCAACTTGGTCTGAAATTGTGCTTATCTACAGACAATGTGTTTTATCCAACCAGTTCCTGCTCTTCCCAGTATTAGCTGTTAAATGTCATTTCATAGTATTTTTGCTGACGGTTTCCCCTGGAAATTCTTATTCTCTTCCATTTCTTAAATATTTGATCTGTTCCTCCTCTCATGGGCTTTGCAAGGATCTGAAACTGCCAGGGCTTTTTCACTTTGTTTGCTTCCTGCGTTTTACATGGGTGCAACTGTGGGCGTCAGCTTTTGAAGTAGTTAGTCCAGTCACCTTTCGTGTGCGTAAAGCCCAGAGGAAATGGGCACAGTGCTAGGAAAATAGTTTTAAGCAAGCTGAGGTACCTTGAGGTGGCCTCATCTCTGTCACACTAGGAAAATAGACATGTGGCTGTTTCCATATTCTTATCAAGTCAGTGAAACATTCAGTCTGATACTTATGTCCAATATAGTCAATCAACAGGGTAATTTTATGTTCCTGTAATCCTGCAACATGCCTTCAAAATATAAAGGTAGGCAAATGGGAAAACAGGTTAGGTGGCCTAAGAGCAACTGGGAGATGGGAGCATTGTAAAAGTCCTTGAATGAATAGGAGACTCAATTCCACTTTTCAGAACATATCCAGGGACTCTTAGACATCTGAATGCCTTTAAAGATCTACCACTATGTTTCTGAAAGGCTAAAATGAGCATTGTAATTGGTGTCTATTTAGGTAGGAAGTATGGGGTTAGAGGGAGGGAGTTGGTACAATAAATACTTATTTAATCTTCTCTATGTCCAGCTTGAACCTGCAAATAATAGAAGCACAGCCAGGGTGCTTTTGCTTGCTAAGTGTTTCACCAGCTTTCCCCATATTAGCTAATATACCGGTGGAAAGAACTGAAATTTTAGAACTACATTTGCAGGATTCCCCAGCGTTGCTATCAGCAACCTCCCAAACCGATTCATTGAGTTGGGCCTTTGATGTGCAATTAAACCCAGGAAAAAATAGCTTTGTGTAATGTATAAATAGAAAAGAGAAGAGATAAAGGCGGCGTTGAAGTCAATTGCTGACAGCTTGGCATCCAGACGTTAAAGGTGCATTCCACTATCTCTGCTTAAGAATGAGTTCCTGAAAAACGCCTGCCCCCTTCCAAATTCCAACCCCCTGAAAATTAGCACTTTATTTACCTTACAGATGCTTTTGTTCCGTTGGAAAGAAAATGTCTGCAAGGCTGACTTGATTTGTCTTAACAGCAAAAAGGGAATTTTTTCACAAAACTAAACTCTCTAAGGCTGTGCTTTTATTAGATAGGTTTTCTCTTTATCTCTGTAAAAATAGCATTCTTGCAGGAAGCCATTAGGTTTACCCATTCTTACTGATGAATAGCTGGCATGTGAAATATAGACCTCTTGCATGTTGCGAAAGGTCAGAGTATGTGGCATGTTCTTTGAGCATCAGGGATAAGGCACTCAGGCACATTTTGATTAACCTGACAAAAGGGTGAGATAATCCAAGTGGAAGCTACAGTATTTGAATGAACTTCTGCCATTAATGTCTGCCATATCTGCAGGTCTGACTGATCTCCTGCCAATTTTACACTAGCGTAGCTCCATGGCCGAAGCAGAGCTATCCTGCTTCGCATCAGCGGGAAATTCAATTTCAGCTTTTTGAGGAACCCTAAATAGTTGACTCCATGGGACGAAGAAAATCATTCAAGTTCAGGACTATGAGGAAATGTATGCAAGGAAAATAAAAAAAGTCAAAGAGTGGAATTATCACCCTACCATTAGCATCTTAAAAAAGTTGGGCATTTAGTCCCAGCCAAGTTGTATACCTCCCTCGTATTAAAGCTCTGACATATCAGTAGACAGCAAGTGCATCCACTCTGTCGTCTCCATTTTGTTGGACTTACACAAGCCAAGACAGGTTTTCCTTTCTTTTGAGCAGCCCCATGGCCAGTTGCTGCATGAGTCCCAGTTGGTTGGTTGTCCTGTTAAATTGCTAAAGGATGGATGGAAGCGCCATGTGTCCTTACTGATATGGTGAAGACAAAATCACAGAAAAGTTGGTCACGAAGGCCAGCTTCTCTACTTGAAAATGTGCGATGGTTTTATAAGAAGATTTTGCTATGCAGCGTTTTGTGGCTTTTCAGATATATAGATAAAAGCCAGTGCTGGAGTCGCCACAGAATAATCTGAGAAGGGGAGAGCCACGGCTTGGGGCTGAACTCATTTCTAGATACATATGCAAAGCAGTAATAAATGAGCTACAGTTTATTATGGGGAGAGCATCAGATCTTCCAGCTGCTCTATTAGGACTTCAGGCCAGGATATTTAATTATGCCCTGGCCTCCTCCTTTAACCAGATTATCGCAGTGACACACTGACTGCTGTGCCCTTCCAGCGCCCTGGGGCTTCGCACACTCTCTTTTGCTGGTGGTGACCCTGCTGTCTGCAGAGGGAGGGGGCCGGGGCTGAAAGGAGGGGTTGCTTGGAGCAGGAAGATCTGTGGGTTTTGTCTGAAATGAAGAAAGAACGATCTGCATTTGTAAAAGTGGTTAGCTTTTTTGTTCGTCATCATTTAGCCACACCTGGGATCTTACAAGCTGGGAGTCCTTCAATACTGAAGATCATGGCAAGCACTGAGAAGGGCAGTTTCGATAGCTGGACCTCTTTTTTCCTATTAATTCATCAATCTGTGCACTGCAGAGAGCGGAGACTTGGGGCAAGGGGTCTCACTTCCCATCTTCCATCGGCCTCCTGAGGCAACAAGTTCATCGGTTTCATCACTGGGTTCATCCTGGCAGGATTATAGCTGCTGCAATGCCGCGCTCCCGGGTGAGCTTTCCTGGGCATGGGAGCGCAGCTGCAGCTCTTTGACCAAAAGCTCCTTTTGCGATGGAAAAGCCCTTGGACTGTGTTGCGTGAGGTGAGGCATCTCAGCGGGGCTCCGTTTCCTGAATGTTTTGTCCCATCGCCATCTCACCAGTTCCTCTGTGCAGGGAATTTCACTTTCTTCTACTTTGTGAGAGGGGATAATAGTCCTCATGGTGCTTTGAAGTAGCATGTAAGCGTCGAGGTCGTTGCTGATAATACAACTATTATAAGGACAAAGGCGGTGAGCGCAGAAGAGAGGCATGGGCATGTGGCTTCCTAGTGAGAACCAGGGATTATTATCTACGTTTTGTATTTTTATCAGTAAAATTGTGAAAAAATGTAGCATTGCCCAAATAAACCCTTCATACATTGGGGCTAAATTCACCTAGTAATTTTGACTCCAAAAACGGAGATCGGAATTCTGAACCTCCCCCAAAGTGCTGTTATTTTCAAGGGAATCAATTTGAATTTTCATTGTAGAAGGCATACTTTATATTGAGAAAGATGGAGAAGGGAGGGAAGTTGAAGGAAATGAACAATAAATGAAACATTAGAAAGAATTGGACAAAACTTTCTTCAGCCAGAATATGAAAAAATACACTTTCTAAGCTATTTTATGTAGATTTTCTTCCCCAAAATATATTATTCCCTCAGCTCGTTTCCTGCATGCTGTCACTAGTTCGAGTCCTGAATTGATGTGTGACCTGCAGCAAGTGACAACTTCCGTGTGACTGGGTTCACCCCTCTGCAAACCTGGCGTTTTTATTGGGCTTCATTCATTAAACTTGCCCAGCTGCTTTCAGAGCTTTCGGTGAGGGTAGCACTGTGTACATGCAAAATCGGGAGAGAAACTGTCAGTCCTATTTGCTCTAATGAGACTTTGCTCTTAGAGAGGACATCAGCTCGTATCCCGTTCACTACTGTCATATGTAAGCAACTTGCTAGCACAAGATATTCCTAGTGCTGCATTTCTTTAGTTAGTTTTATGCCAGTTACCCCGCCTCTCTTTTACGATACCAAAATTGTATTTCCTTAATGCAAGCTGGTGGCAAAATAGGTGAAGAATTTTGGAATATATAAGGCTATTACTCTGCATCATTGATAGAGCCCCTTTTTTATGTTGCTGCTTATTATATGGGGCTTCTGCCAGGCAAGCAACCAATTCATTGCCCCTGTAAGAAGAGCAACATGAGATGGGCTGCTCAGGTATGAAATAGGTGCTGGAGTCTATGGTGGCAATGGAAAGTAGCAGTCATACATCAGAGCATGACATCATTTTTCATCATCTTCTGCCAGCTGAGCTGTGATTAAGGCATTAGTAAATGTTGTCAATCATCAGATCGTAAAACTGATCAGCAGTGTTGCACTAAAATGTGCAAATCTTTGAAAACAGGCCAGGCTTTCAGGCTGATCCAGTAGTGAAATACAGGCTTTCAAGTTTCAGTTCCCTTAAACGGGCCCTGGCAGAAGAGGGGCAGGGAACATCCTAGTGCCTTGCATGTGCTTTCTGTGTGCATTTCATCCTTGTGAGCATCAGCCTGTCCTGTGCACTCCTCCTTATCCAGCCGTATCTCAGTTAAGCCCTGTGATGACACCTTATCGCAGGAAGACACTGAGATATATTTACTGTTGTTCCGGTTTCCTAGTCTTTTCTTAGTGTTCATACTTTAGCATAAAATATGACCATGTTTAACAAGATTAGATATCTAACCATTACAAAACAGTGGTTACTTGAAGTAACAAGCATGAGAAAAAGAAAGCAAGCTAAGGAGCGTGACCTAGGAGTGGAGATGAGTGAAGAGCAGATGCCTTTACACTGGCATTTCTCTGCTGTTTATAATGAAAGAACACTTAGTCATTTGGAAAATAAGCCAGGACCTGCTCTGTTCAGAGGAGCCCCAAGGTGTTTGATTTACAACCAGCTAAAAATGCTGCAGCACTTTGAAAGAGTATTTACTGCTTTCCTTTCCCCTGTCTGCTTGCTGGCATGTATGGAATTATGAGGGAAGGGTTTGGGTTGTTACTGTGGTTTTACTGGTTTGCAGTTGTTCCATGGACCATATTTTGCCATTTTATGGATCCCTAAAGATCCTCAGGCCACCCCTTGAGAAACAATGCCTTGGAAAGACAAGGTGGAAAATCTGCACTTAGTGTATCCAGGAGGAGGAGACTCAGGGAACTTGGTTTCGTTGCACAAAGAGCTGTTTTACTGCAGCAACAAATGTTTTGCTTCGAACAAAACTAGACAAGTCTGAAATAGTTGTGCAGTGAGCACACGGTGCTCACAACAGTGTCGCGTGCTGCAAATGCGCCAAGCTGTACTCAAAGAACTTAGCACCCCTAGTACCAAGCCAACATTTCAATAAGTGTTTGTACAGATCTGTCCATCATTCCTCCGCCTCCCCAAGGCATGGGAGGCAGTATTTTTGTCACTAATTTATGGGCAGGGAGGTGAGGCAGAGGTTTTGGAGGGATTTAAGAATTTCTCCTAGAATTTGGGCTTTCTTGTCTCTGGCGTCTGCGCTGGACCACCAGACTTCCTCTCGCGTCTTTGGCTGCACGTCCTACTAGGATGAATGCTTGGCAGACTGACTGTCCAACTGTTTTGCACCTAGTGTAGACGTTTGCTGCTTTGGACTTACTTTTCATTAGTGTGAATGACCAAAAAAGCTCACAGGCCGTGATGCTTTGGGCCCACAGTGTAGCACTTGCCCGTGCTACTTCTCAAAGGATATTTCAGATCAACTGGCAGTCTGCTTCTCGATTTCCACAAGACACAAAAGGGCAGCAGAATAAGCCAGCTGAGCTGCCATGGAGAGAAACTGTGTATGTTGTGGCAACTGGTCTCCCTAAAATGTTCCGGAGGGAGGCTCATCTCAGATTGTAGATGTCTAGGCAACATTGCAAAGATGCAGCACTAGCAATGTGACCTTTTCCCTGTGTTTTGCTGTCCCCTACAAGAAGGGATTCATCGAAAGTAATACATGTGTTGGTAAAATTGATCAGCTTGGTGACGTGCAACCACTCCTCCTGGCAAAGCTTGGTTCTCTGAACACCTTGTGGCTGCTGTGTTGTTATCCTTGCACCTCACACGGAGAAGTCTGTCCCTGAATGACCCAAGCAAGGTGTTTTTGGCAGGCTGGGTTACACGCTGGCCACACAGCTCTAGCTCCGGCAGCACAGGAATGCAGGTATTTGGGACTCCTCTGGAAAGACCCTGCTGAAAGATCTCCGGGGTGTACTGTACTAAGCATAAGCCTACCGCCCCCAGGGTTTGGAAGAGAGCAAATTCCTTCCAGGATTATAGGATTAAGAAGCTGAAAAGTGATTCAAATTCTTCATTAAACAGAAAAAAAAAAAAGAGAGAGACATGAGGGGAAGCTCTTCAATGCATGCATCACTCGACGTGTTTTCCTTGTAATTAAAGGAAGTTATTGAAAAATATTTGAGGGGATTAAATGCTCAGAGTATATGTGCCGATCAAATAACACAAGACTCTGCATTCTTCCGAGTAATCAATGGAGTGACTTGAATGGGGAGGTTCAAAAGAGCACGGTTATTGTTAAAGTGCCATTGTAGTAGTATTCACCATACTGTACAGCAGATGGACAGGCCCAAGGGCTTCCCAGCAGGGAAACTTCACTATAGCTGAAAAACCAAGGGCCTGGAGTTCAGATGTGGGTATTTCCATGCCAATTGTTAAAATTTCAGGCGGGCTATGCTTCCCTTTCTGCCCCCTAACCTGAATGCAGAAAGAGATGCTCCTCAGTTCCTGAGAAAAGCTTGTCTAGGACTGAAACTGCACTTCACTTCTTCTCTTATGCAAGCAAAATAGGAAAGGAAAAAATTGTAGGCAAGAAGGGTGTATTGAAGAGTGCACTGGACATATCAAATGGGAGAAACTCATACTGTAAAGTTGGAATTGTAGTTACTGTTTTTTGCTCTTTCCTCTGAGGCTTAGCTGTGAATGGTCATTATTTAGACCTTAATTAAGAGGTCATTGTGTCCTAGACACCTGGTGTCTAGAACACATAGGGCCTGCAGCCCATAACACTGTCCTACCCACCTCACTGCTACGTGAGTGTTTGCCCATGTATGTGACAACAGTGTTACTCTATCCAGAAGTCTTTACTTTATTCTGGCTCTTCCTTCCAGCACTTTGAGTGTTGATACCTGTCATAAGCAGTGTGGTCCAGTGGAAAATGGGGTCCAAAGGGAGTTGGAAAACTACAAGCCTATGAGAATTTGTTGCCATCAGACCGCTGGGAGTCAAATTTTCCTGTGTTACTGAGGTCCTTTTTCAAGAGGTGGAAAACTTCTGCCTTTAGACAGAACTTGGCCCCGAGGCTGTGCCTCTGCCTTTGCTGCTGATCTGCCATACAGCCTGGGGCAAGACGCTTCACCTTGTTAGCTCCATTCCCATTTTACAATACAATAAGTGGCATCCACATCAATCCCTGCTGTGTGTGGAGTTTAATTAATGGTTGAAAAGTGTTTTGAGATCTTCAGATGAAAGATGACACATAATTGTGGAAAGATACTACCTTAGTATTCCCCTCACATAAAGATGTTCTCACAGAGTTAGGGAAAAGATTACCTCCTGTCCTCTCCACTCTGCTTCTCACAGTTATTCCCATGTTGTGCTTTCAATAACACGCCAAATATAATGTTCCAAAAAAGTTCCTTTCTCAGAAGAGTCACGTCACCTAGCATCTCTTTTTTTGCTTGACTGTTCCTTCCTGGTCACCCTCAGTGTCCCATGCCACAAAGGGGCAGAACTTGCCTCACAGCCGATTAGGCAATGAGTGAAATCCTCTTGGGGTCTTCTTTTTTAAGAGGAGGATCACAAACATATGGTCCATTGAGAGGTTTGGTGGATCAAAGACTTGGGTTCAGTTCAGTGTCCTTCCACAGATTTCCTGGGTGACTTTTGCCTTATATATGAAGTTACGTATTGTAAGATGAATAGATTATAGACTTTGAACAGCTGTGGTGGTATTCATCTGACTGAAAGTAGATTTCTGCATTGTAGACATGAACCTCCTAGCTGGTTACTCCAAGTTTCCTGCACAGTGAATAGGAATAGTCTCTCAATAGGAGAGACACCACCATATCTAGGACAAACTGATCTCATCCTAAGGTAGATCTCTAAAATTTGGCATATGAATTGCATCCAGAAAGTGATTATTTCCCTCTAAAGGGGATTTGGAGTGAGTAGGTCGATAGTCTTCTAACTTAGGTGCAATAAATCACATCCTCAATGTCTGAGAATATAGGACCATAGAAGTACGGCAGGTCTGGCCATCTGGAGTGAGGCACCAGTCTGGTGCTGGCACTGATCACCTTTAGAGTACATTTTCTCTATAGATTTATGTAATGCTGCTGCCAAGCTGCTCCTCCAGGTCCAGAAACAGGTTACGCAGGGCCAGCATCTGTCCCAGCATCTTGGTTGCTGGTGATCAGAGTGGGGCTTCTCAGGGAGGGCAGGACACCCCACACCTGCTCTCCCCCCGGCTGCATCCCTCTGAGACGGATGTCTTAACAGAATCTGAGCTTGAGAGCTCCCTGGATCCATCCTCAGGTGATCTGCACCAACATGCAACTGTCTTTCCAGGTTGCACGTTTGTCTTGATGTCTAATCTAAATTTCCTTCACTCCAGTTTAATTACATTATTTCTTATGCTGTCCGCAGTGAACAGTACCACATTAGTTCCCTTCTCTATGCTTTGGCCACTTCTATTAAATCAGTCTGGAATTTGATCTAGTCAGGAAATGAATCAATTTCAGACATCCCATTATCCTCGTGCTTCTGCCTTGCCAGCGATGTCCAAATCAGGATGACTGTGTCCTAGCCAGTCACTTCAAGCCTTTTTAGGCACTTAAAAGTAAACTTACTTACAGAGATCCTTAGCACACTGAGTACCCAAAATGAAGTTAATGGATGCTCTGAGAGTAAGTCATGTTTATTTTGGCACCTCTCTATACAAGTAGAAGTCTGATTATGGGTATCTGCACAAGAGAGTGAAGACTGAAGGACTGACCTTTTTTTTTTTCTTTCTTTTTTTTTTTTTTTTTAATGGATACCTTTTTGCCCAATCAGCCATGCATCTTCTCTCTTCCTCCTCCTAAAAAGGAACCAGATGGTATAAGCCAACATCAGAATTTCCTAGTGATCTTTTGTTTATCATTCAGCTACCACATGTATCTGAAAGGTTAAACTGACACTAGGATATGGGATTTTTTAATAACCGGAATCATTATTTTCCCAGTTTAGAAAAACTCACAGTCCAGTCTACTTTGCAGGGTGCCAAGCAGTATCAGTAGGTGCTGAAAGTTAGCAGAACTAAGTACAAAGTGATCTGTGGAGTCCTGTATCTGGTGCCTTGGAGATTAATGGAGTAGGTATTTTTTTAACCTTGCAATTACGGTTAATAAAATAATGGGTGAGGAATGGGTGAAAGAAGTTTTTTATTTTTATTTATTTTCTTTTTATTTGCATTTGGCTCCTCAAACGTGCTTAAGCAAACACAGTCTCCAGATCTTGCAAATAGCAGCTCCTTTGGCAAAATGATTTGGGGTGATTTTGGAGAACTTCAGTTAAAAAATATACTTGCAAAAAAACAAGCTGCCAGAGAGCAAATATTTAACTTTTCCATTTGTTTTCTTCTTTGCATGGAGTGTACATGACAAACCTAATTCATAACTGCTAATGTTGTAGTTAATGTCAACAGAGCTATAGTTGGAAAGGAAATTACCC
This sequence comes from Dromaius novaehollandiae, assembly GCF_036370855.1. Taxonomy (NCBI): domain Eukaryota; kingdom Metazoa; phylum Chordata; class Aves; order Casuariiformes; family Dromaiidae; genus Dromaius; species Dromaius novaehollandiae. Next base: position 80,184,888 of record NC_088132.1, read on the forward strand.
GGACTGTCATGATTTCACATCCTTTTTGTAATTTCTTCTCCTGGACAGATTGCTTTTTCATGACGACAGACACTGAAACAGATTGACTTGCCAGGCAACCCAGAGAATCATGCAATAAAAAGCAAGTCATGGAGTTCTGTATACAAAGAAATTACCCATGGAAAGTACCCACCACAATGAGAAAAACAGAACAAAACCTATGACCAGAAGTTAAAACCAGACAAGCACAAATTGCAATTGAGGGGCAAAAAATTAACAGACTGAGCCAAATTTTGATTCCTGAGGATTTGCTGGCTTTGGATGTGAGAGGAAGTTTTTGCAGATTTTGTGATTTAGTTGAACTTTGCTGGACTCCATGCAAGGAGCAACTAGGGTAATTGGGTGGTTTGTAACATACTGGAGATAAGACTAGATGAGGACAGTCTAGCCTTACCTTTGATCTGTGATCACCAAGGAGAGCTGTTTCTATACTCTCTCAACCTCAATTTGGCCAACGCAAATTGGGGTCCTATTCACCGTTGCCCTACATCTTGGAAATATGGTTACTACAGAAAATATACACACTATGCAATTAAAATGTCAGTTTTTCACTGTTCTTTTGCATTGGGAAAAGACAGTGGTGAATTATGCCAGGCTGTAAAGTGTATGTGAAAACCATTAGGAGAAGGCTGCTTTAACCAATGAGACTTATCATGATAATAAGTGTTAGGCTTGGTAGTCAGTAGTAACAGGGTCAGTGCCTTAGAGAGCAACTCATTGTGGAGTGCCAAGAAAAGGGAAAGTGATTAACTCGAGCTTCCAAGGGAAAATGAGCAGTCCACAAGTTCAGTACTAGATTGTCTGTAGTCGTGCTAAGAGTCTTTGTCTCTCTTTCCTTCACCAGTGGGAGCAAAATCCCTTCCTGGGCATGCGTCTTCGATATTGCTAAATCCACTTGCAGTGGGAATTGCTGGAAGTTAGAGGAAACCTAGTGATCTGAGCAGGAGAGAGACCCAGGATATCCTGAGTTCTCCTGCTAATGCCTGGCAAAAAATTGGCTCCTGTAATTTCCTCTTCTCCCTGCAAAGAGGTTAACTCCGTAATTATTCTAAGTAACAAGATCTCTGCATGCTTGGCAAAAGGCCAGCGATTCATCCAAACTTGTGGGCTTACTTCCCTGATGTTCAGGCCAGTTGGTGCAGTGATGCTGCACAGTGAATTGCAGATGCAGTGATCTCATTTACTACATTCGTAAAAATAGCAGAAATGTTTACCCTCAAGTCGAATGCGAATGCCAAAAGAAGGTTTGCCTGTGACTGCAATCTGAACATCCAAAAGGGAAGTCACCCCTCCAACATTCAATCCTTCACTTTGTTGCCTCATCTTTCCCCATCTGTGAAATGGAAACAATTGCACTTAGCTTTGTCCTGCCTTGCCCTGAGGAACTGGAATGAACTAGGCCTTTCAAAAAGACTTTGTTTGAAGATAGATTATTGTTATTCATTACTGTGTGTAACACTTCCCACCATGAAGTGTTACTTGAGAAAAAAAGGTACAGTTCTGCCTTGCCAAAAAGTAACGCTAACCTCCCACCAAAAACAACTCACTGCTTTAATTGTTAGGTGGAAATCTGCTGTGTTTGTCAGAGTCATTTGTAACCATTGCCAGCACTATGTGGTTCTGCACCAGCAGCCCGGACCTGATGTATTTCATTTATTCCCTGCTTTCTTTGGGGGATTATGTGTGTTGTGACTTTGACCTGGTACATTTCCTTTCTTCAGGAAGATTAAGCTCCAGTTGTTTTTCTGCTAGCAGTGAGTATCATTTGCAGCCTAAGAAATACCATTTCCTCCTTTTAAAATGGGTCAGACCCTTTTGGTTTTTCAACCACAGACAATGGAGTTCAGAGAAAAATCCAGAGGAATATGGACTTGGGAGCCTTTGTGGCTTCTGATGTGAAACAGGCCTGTCTAAGGCATTCAGTTCCTTGTCAGTTGTGAAAGAAATGTCTAAAGTTTCATAATATCGTATCAGTTGCACAAACAACTTGTCCTTTTAAAGTAGGTGCTTAAAAACTGCACGTGGTTTTCATAAAGGTTAGTCCATTTTTATGCTTAACAAGTTTTATTTTCTAGGGGTGGCAGGAAAAAGGCAAAGGATTAACTTCAGTTTTTTTGATAGGAGACAAGTTACTCCATTTCAAATGTCGTTGTTTCATTCAGTGCAATTAAGGACTTCATGTAATTTGAGAGTCTCTTTGAGAAGTCTAGGAATTGGTTACTAGTTTGTATCCTTGTTAGATTTAAACTGTTTTTCATTGAGACTGTAGGGAAGTATTCTGGGTGGAAGTGTGGGCATGCATGAAGTAAATCATAGCAACATGTCTATATCTGTTTTTAATGTAGAGACCGCAAAGCTCTTAATCATGTGTTCGTATTTCAGAACAGCCCTGTGAGATGGTGTTATGTTAGCTGTATCATCTCCAGAATGATGAGAACTATGTTTAACTAACTAAATGATACTTCTTCCTTCCTTCTTCTGGAATGGCTATCACTTTGAGAAGATAGACGCCTCTATCTCTGCATAGGTCTGTGCAACCTCCAATCTGATGTGCTTTGTTTCAAGCAAAGACATGCAACCGAGGCTGTGTCTGATAAAGGACAGAGGCATTTTTAGCTAGTTGTGCAACAGTAATTCCTGTTAAATACTGATGATCCCATCGGTATCATCTGGCACAGTTTTGGCTAGCTAGATGGGTGAATGTCTGCTGCTCAGAATTGTCGGTGGCTTTAGGGCTTTCTCCTGGCAGGAGTGAGATGTGGCTTTGAGAGACAAAGCGCTTCAACCCTTGCTGTTCTTCTGTGTGATCTAGCCAGCAAGCCTTGTGCAAGAGATGAAGGGCTGTCACCTCTTCTTTTGGCTATGTTTTCAGAGAGAAGCCTGCTCAGTTCTTTGAAAGAAAGACTAATGTCTGCTTATTTCAGGAGAAGATCTCAGGCAATAAATCTCAACTGGGTGGCTCTCCAGTGATTCAGCCCTGAAAAAGGGTTTTTTTTGTGTAGGATTTCCAAGAAGATGGAAGCTCCTGCAGCTTCCCCATTATCTAGCTTAGGTGGCTTTTTGCTCAGTGCACTGGCTGGCATTGGATGCACTTAACTGGCCATAGATCCTGGACAGAGCCCAAAAAACCTAGAAGAAGAAGATGAATTCCATTGCAAGGATCAGGTCAAACATTTAAGTATATCACTATCTCATTTCTTCTAGGTAACTTACTGGGCCAGCTACAGTCCTTCAGTAAAAGCTGCAGCATATTATATGCCAGAGCTCTTTGTTATAATCCTGAGAGATGAACAGCATGATGGCTGTTGTGGGTCATCTCCTGCAGAAGGATGACAAAATCTTTGTGTATCTTAGGCAGATGGAGGCAGGAGTAGCAGAATCATGTGGGGAAGCAGGTAGTTTTCTCATTATCCAGAGTAGGCTGCTCACCTTCACAGACCAGCAGAGCTGGCTTAATGTAAGAACGGCAGCTATTGCGCCAGTTGAAAGAATAGCAAAGCTGCCATGGCAACGTGTTCTCCTCAGGGGATCCCAGACAGGATTCTGGCCAAGCCAGCCCAAATTTCTCCTGTGCTTTCCATTGCCGCACTGCCCCTCCAGCTGGCTACAAAAGACAAAATCCAGCCCATAAGCTGAAACAGAGTAAATATTAGTTAAACATTTACGGCTCTTATGATCTTACAAGCAGTAGAACCAGCTGTCAAGTTGGGAGATACCTCCTCTGGTGCGTGATGTACTCTTGCCACAGTGTTTCAAAGATGTTAGCAGTGAGATTGGCTACAACCACCTCTTCAGGGAGTGTATTAGGTGGTCAAGTCCAAGGTCCTCTCCAATGCAGATGACCCAGTGATTTCAAAAACCACAGACTGCTATAGACAGCCATCTTCACTGCAGGTCTCTGCATGGTGAAGTTCTTGCCTTCCATGTAGTCCATCAAACACTGTAGGAAAAAGGCTCAGCAATCTGCCTGTTGGATGTTCAAAGAGCTTCAGACTATTCTTTTTTTCCAGGAAGATCCTCTATCTTTTCCTTTTTCTGTTGTTAATGAAGACATCATGCAGTGCTCAGTTTTGTGGGCTCCCCCTTCTCTCTAAACAAACCATGTCTGCTTTGCATTAATCATTGCTTTCCTTCGCTGGAGCATAGGCCTTCTATGTAGACATCCATAGTGGAACACAGCAGAAAAAGAATCAGTTTTTTCTCTTTTTTAATCCTGTTTTTTCTTCGAATAGCTCAAGATAATGATTGATCCTTCTCATGTTTCCAAATATTCTATGAGGGGAAAGAAGTCACATTGACCAAAAGTGACAGCTGTATTAGAAGTCTGCAAATACATCTCTTTAGTGCTTTTCATCCAAAGAATTCAAAGCATCTATTTTTTTAGTCTCTCTTTCTGTGTTGTTGTATAAAAATAGATGATATGTATTACATATTTTTTCTCAAATATGATTCAAATATGGATCTCAATCACACTTTTCCATTTCACTCTAAACTTATGCAATAATTAAAATATATCAGTGTTGCCGTCACACGTAATGGACATGTTGGATGACTTTAGCTTTGGGGATTACTTCTCATCTGTCCTTAAGCATGAATAGATGTGCTAGTCTTGGATATTGGTGATAGTCTTGTTTAGATAGGGCAGATATGATTAAGTATTGTATAGATATGATTGATAAAAGCCTGGATAGCCCTTGAAGTTTTAAATCCTGCTCATAGGTTGTCAAATGGGAGTTATCTAGTCTGTAGCTAATTTTATAAAAGAGAAATTCAAGTGGATCCTTTGGAAAGAAAAAGATTATTCACTTTCAGCTTGGAATATGGATCTAAATCTCGATACTCCAAAACAGGGCCTCTAAAGTTCAGACTCGGTTTTTGAGAACTTAAGAATAGTTACTAATGACTTTGCTAAATAAGATGCAACGTGAAGCACTATGAACAGAATAGAATATGTACTCTAAAAATAGACCTCACGAAGTTTGGAAGTCAATGAGCAAAATTTGCCGAAGTATTATTTCATATTTTTCAAGGAAAAATAACTCTAAGCCAAGGTATAATTCGGAAATAATTGTTTGGAGATTATTTTAAAAAATAATTGGCTTAATAATCTAGAGTGGCAATTAGAAAAAAGAGCTGAGAGTAATCCTGGAAATTCTGGGAGTCTTTATGATTTCAAAAATGAAGCTTGTGCTGTGTCAACATTGATGTTTCTGTTTACCTTCAAAGATCACAAAATTTGTTAGATGATGTAGGCAAATCACTGCGTACCTTGGATGTCTCATCTGATTAATGGGTATAATGATACGTTCCTCCTTTGTGATGTACTTTGAGATTCCTGGGAAAATGTGCTAGATAAAGACAAGATATTCTTGTAGCATGTGTTTTTTGTCGGAATAGGGGACTGGATGCCCACATTCATGTAGAACGTCAAGGAGAGGAATAATTTAGTAGCATAAATTTTAGGAAAGATAGGTCAAGAATTCTAGGCAAAAAGTAGCTGAATATGATGGATGAAGGTTTAGCTACTTTTCATAGTGACAGGTAAGTAATGAGGTTGAACTACTGCGATATTGTCTGGAAATAGAATAGATGACATTCTGAATAGGCTCAAATTGATTCTTAATAGTTCAGACCATCTGCTGAAACTGTAGAATAATAAAACCAGTACTTTTATTATGACCTTCATCTAAAGCACGCAAAACACTGTGGGAAGGTATGTGGATATTTCTGAATCTATGTTTTGGTTGGACAGCTTGGAAAAAGTAATTTGCACGGGGTTTGAGTGTCAGGCTGTGGCATGGTTGGTATAAAAGCAAACCCTCCGAGGTTCTAGCTGTGTATTGCCGATGCTTGACAAAGTCACCCTCCATTTAAACTGTATCCTCAAAACCTGAATATGGGGTATGTAATAATAATAATGCATGGGATGTATGGATCAGGGCATGTATATAACATTATCTTCTTACTCTGACTTTCTGATCACAAGGTTCTTAGGTCACCATATAATCCAGATTGTGGCTGGAGACCATTCATAACAGAATATTCTGCTGTAGACAAGCTTAGTGAAAACAGGATGTGTTAAAGTTGTGCAGTTCTTCCTTGAAGAGCAAGCAGTTTGAAATAGGCAAAACAAAGCACATAGTTGCAATAAATATGAGATGACAAGACCACTGGAAGATGAAGATAACAAAAATGAAGACCTGGAGACATGTTTGTGCTTAAACATGTCTCCTGTTACTGTCCATTATAAACCAGCTCAAGAGATGTAAAACTGGCAGGAACACTGTTGTTACTAGGTGTATCTGGAAGCTGATCATAGAAACTTGTTATCTGCATGATATGATTAACTCCACTTAGCTTCTATATATAACCATGGGATTTTTATATGGAGGTGTTTTCAAGGATATTCTTTCACTTTGGCTGTGGTAGATACAGCCCTATGAAAATAGAAACCCGAGTATCATTTCTGTTATTTTGTTGTGCAGTGCACAGCGCAGTAGGCTCCTGATCTATGATAATGCCAAAAATGACAATAGAATAAATAGAATACAGACACTTGTGTTGACTGACTGTTTCAAACACATCTCTTATTCACACATCCCCTTGCATTTTTGCTAGTGAATTGGATAACTGCCCACCGCACTGCCCAGTTTATATCTGCAAGTGCCTATTTCACCAAATGCAGAGATTTGTTTGTGGTTACTGAAGGTGGAAGGAAAATGTAAAAACCTATTTCAGGTGATGATTATAAATTGTTGACCGTGTTGTAACACAAACATACTGTAGTGCATGGAGTCCAAGCCAGAGACTGGAACCCCTTCGTCCTGGGCTTGAAGCACCGAAGGTAAAATTTCCCTTCTCCGACCCATGTTTGTCCCATTGCAGTAGGAAAGAAAAAAAGGTGTGCTTAAAGGTGGCAGAATGCTAAGTGAAATCCAGTGCTTAAAAAGACAGTATTATAAATGAGGAAAGCAGAGATCTGTTCCCAGCTCGATGCTGGAGCTCAGTCAGTTACTTGTCCTCTCTGTCCTTTAGTTTTTCTGTTCCCGAAGAATGTGTAGCAATATTTGTTTAAAGAGATGCTGAGACATAATTTATTAATGCGTGCAGCATTCTTTCAGATCCCCAGGATAGTGGGGGGCGGAAAGACATCAGTATTATTACAGAATGTTATAGTTCAACATAAAAATGAACTGTGTTTTCTGCTAGGTGGGTAGAAGTTTCTACTGAGATCTTTATTTTTGATGTGCTGACCAGTTGCCCTTCTCCCCAGGTGTGAATGCAGGGTGGATAATAAGAAGCGCCTTTCAGCTGGTTGCATGCACCCTGTGTATGTACTAGTGTCTGGCTGGGAACAGTTGCTGTAGAGTGGAAAGGGGAGGTAGGCTGGACCATTTGGCTTTCAGGTTTGGTGACTTGATACAGTGCATCCGTGCTCCCAGAGAGGACATACAACCAGCTCTTCAGTATAGCAGAGGGGAGTGCAATTTTAACCAAGGGCAAATTGGAACCAGAAGTATTTTTTGCAGTGATAGTGGTTAATCATTAAAACAAGAGGCCAGGGGAAGTGATGTATTCTTCCATCTTTCTATGTCTTCAAGATCGAAGGCCTCTCTGGAGGAAACATTTTAGACAGAAGTTATTGGGCTCAACAAAAGAGTGGGTAAAAATTAGAGCTCTATGACATATAAAAGATAGATGATCGACTAGTCCCTCTAGGGGTGTGATTCATTTCACAGAACTTTAGATGTCTAAAGTTAGATGCCTAAGGCCGAGCTGGTCACCCTAGGCTCCCTTTCTAGTCAACAGCAAGAAATAGGTGTCTCCAGAGAGCAATCCGTTTGACATGCCTTAGATGCCTGTTTCAGAATGATGTGAATTGTCCTCTGGGGTACCTGTTCCTCTCCGTTGACTATCGAGGAAGCCTACGGTGACTTGTTCAGATTCAGCCATCTAATTTTTAGATGCCTGAGGAAAGAGGCACACCACAGTGGGACACCTGGGAGCTGTGGAGCACGGCCCTCCATTTACAGGGCAGAGACCTGTTTCGTGGTAGTACTTGTTTCGCATCATTTATGAGTTAGCTACTACTTGAGTTGTGTTCCCATGTTGATGTGTTGTTTACATTTCATTATGGGCACGGAAGTGCGTAAAGGTGGGCCAAATCTTGTTCTGAGTTACACTGGTGTACGCTCCCTGAAGTCTCGCAGTCTTTGGTGGAATTACCATGTCTTACACCTGAAAAATAAAAGTAGAATGAGCCTTTTTGAAAGGATTAATCCAGCTGCCAGAGCGATTTGATTCTTTCCATGTAAGCAATGATCAGATGAAGGACAGATCTGGAAAAAATGCTATGCATCACAAAGCACTTATAAAGCAAAAGCGCTTGAGAAAATCCTCGTTGAGAATGTGGAGACACGGTGTTAAGAATACTTTCATCTTTCATGTCTTCCTGCCCTGTAGTCTTCCTGGCGCTGCTCCAAATTCACTTCATCACTGGATGTTATTTGGTTTAGAACTGTGCCTGTTGCAGATCCAGTTAATAGTACGCTCCTGTGTGGTATATCCAAATTCCTGGGGCCTAGCCCTGTCACTCAAGATGATGAGCCTGTCATCACACTAGAGGTGTGCTCCAAGCCACTTGGAACAATGTGTAGGCCCACGTCAGAGGTGGATAACTGCGGTGCTCAGCACAGGGGCCTCAGCATCACCCCCCCGCCCTCATCCATAAGAAAGGATGGGCTGCTCCGGAAGGCTACTAAGCCCCCCAAAATCTGTCATTGTCTTTTAGTGATGGCTGAGAGGGAGGATAGGGCCATCTGCAACTTAGATGCCTCAATCAGGTGCCCACTGTGAGATGGCTTGGATTCACTTCGTTGGAAGACTTTGGATCACTTAAGCTAAGCTTTTGAGTGCATCAATGTGTAGCTAGGGCACTCCTAAGGAGAGTGAGCTTATCGCTGTCCTTTATATAGTCACAGAGAGGATGAGTGGCTCATGTATGGTCATACAGCAAGTCTGTCCCTGCTAGCTGCCTGTTCTCAGGGTCACACTTTCCTGGCTGTCACGTTCCTGGATAGTTAGGCTTGACTGTCCGACAGCTGCTGCTTTCCACCTAAGCAGTGGCAGAGCACTCCTAGTGTACCTCACTGGTTTGCCCAAATTCAAGTTTCAGAAGCTCTGTGAAGTAAAGGGGAATGTGTTGTTGCAGGTCGTGCACCTCCTGGGTCTCTGCACCACTTATCCTGAGGACAGCAGTATGTGGCATGTATGAGCATGCGTCCGCAGCCTGATGTGGAGAGCAGTAATGGTGGAACCAGATGGCATGGGGAAGAATGGTATTGTCAGTACTATGCATCTCTTTTCGATTCTTCGGCTATGCAATTTGCAGACTCCTGCGATACTGTACCACAGGCTGTTTCGGTTCCCACTTGCTACTGCAGAGAAATCTGATCCTCTCCAGTTATGGGAGACACGATACTCTTGCCACATCCAGCTGTTGTTGACATGACGGGATGTGCACTGTCTCAGCCAGTGGTGAATTTTCTGTTTGTAGCAGCTCCTCCCTGGGTGACCATAATATGGTGGTTGAGGTGAGCATTGGGTGTTGCTTCCCTTGGAGATGCAAATCTTGCTGTGATGGAGTCTTCCATGCAAAGGTTGCCATGAGGAGATTCACTGTACCCTGCTCTGGACCATGGATACAGAGGACACCTTGCACTTTTGGAGTTTACACACACTTGTAAAAGTTCACTGTCCCATTAAGCGGGGCCCTTTTAGTGCATTTTTTTCTTCTGCATGACAGACTCCCACTGACGTCAGCAGGAGCTTCACTTGCAGCACAGGTCCAGAAAATGCCTGAGGGGTCCCTGCAGCAGGAAATAAACAGCTGAAGCCTTTAGGGTGACCTATGAAATCCTGTCTCTGAAGTGACATTTATTTTTCCCCTTTTGCCAGAACCCACCATCGTCTGATAAATTGTGAGAAGCACAGAGATATATGATAACCTCTTTATCTTTGTGTGCCCAAAGTCTCTTTTTTTCTTTTTTTCCTGAAGTGCCTCTTAATTTTGTTTGTTTTTAAGTGGGGATCATTCTGAGTTTTACAGGCTAAGACTGCACTCTTTTCCCACTAAACGCCTTTCCACCCTAGGCAAAAATGGAAAAGCTAGTGAGATTCATTGGCCAACTTGAAGTCATATAAGGGTCTGAGCAAGCATCACCACCTCTCATCCAAAGTAGTTGGGGGAGTTGATGTTTTGGAGATACTAACATGCTCACAGAGAGAAATACCCATCCTCCAAACTTATTTATGAGTTTAAATGCTTTCTCATTGCCAACTGCTGTTCTGACACAGGTGTTGCTTTGCTAATGTACTATAGGAATAATTTACGAAGAGGTAACAGTAACATGAGGTTTTACACTGTAGTGCAGATGTTGATGGGCCAAACCTGTGAAGGGCTAACGCCATCCTGGGAGGTGGAGAACATCTTCCGTGGTCCGGGAGGTGCTTCTTGGCCACTGTGTTACGATTCCCAGCTGAGCCCCTGCTGCAGCTGCGGGAAGGAGTTTGAAGTGGTGGCAGAGAAACAAGAAAGATCTTTCACCATTAAATGAATGGGTTCATATTCAGAAAGTTATCGTTTAAAATAAAGATATAAGGATGTAAACCCTTTTCTGTTACTGCTAATGAAAGCTTAAATTCAACAAAAGGTGGCCTTCGTTCACTCAGAAGGCTACCCAGATAATAATACTGAGTAAATGAATTGGGTTTTAACCCTTGAGATTTATTAAATATTGGAACATAGGAACTGTTACACTAGTCCAAGTCTTACTACTGTCTTATTACTAGCTTCCAATAACCGACTGTAGCCAACACCAGATGCTTCAAGTGACTGCACAAGAAACCATGTAGCAGACAATTATAGTAGCACTCATAAGAAAAAATAGCTTCTTACCCACTGCCCCCACTCAATGTTTGGCTTATATCCTGAGACATGACAGTTTATGTCTTACTTTGCATATGTAATTTAAAGTGATAGTAGTCTTTGCAAAATAAGGGTCTAGAATTTGGGAGGTCTGAATGGGATGCTTGACTTAGCCCCTGAATGGCTGGGTGACATTGCCTGAATGACATCATCTTTCTACACTTCCATTCCCCCACCTAAATTGTAGCAAAGATCTTGACACTCATGAGTTTTCTAAGATCTACTAACTAAAAATGCTCTAAGACAGCAAGGGATGGTTAGGTAAAAAATCATGCCTATATCTTAAATGTTAATAATTATTACAAGGAGTCCTTAAGATAGCAAGAAATTAAACCAGTTTGAGAGAACACGATGTGCTGTTCTCTTTTCTGGATTGTGGACTTAAGGCATTTGGCAGTGCTTATGTACAAACTGATTGGGGGGCAATCAGTTTGGCTGTTTCCCCCATGCAGTCTTGTCATTGCAAACCCTCCACTTGTTTGTGTAGGTCCTTCACTCAAAAGGGAGAGAGAGAAGTGCATTAGAAACTGAAAGAAAAATCCCCCGGGCAGTCCCTTCTGATCATGCCATTCGCTGTTATTATTTTAAAAAGAGGAATAGAGAAGCACAAACAGAAAGTCCTTGTTCTGTTCGTCTTCCTGCAGCACGAAGTTGTCTTTCGTGCTTTCTTTGCAAAGAGTGAGCTAGGAAGCAAATGACATCTGAAGACAAAACCTGAGTTGCTCACCCCAGATTTTGACTGAAGGTCACCTTGCGGGTCTCTGCAGTTCAGACATGCTTCTATTATTCCTCTTCTCACTATTTTTTTCCTAAACTAAATGACAAGTTATGAAACTTTGCGGTTTGGTTGTTATTAATGTAGTGAAAAATGGTAATATACTGAATGCATGTGGCAGAACGTTCCCTCCTCCTGATCCCAGCTCCCCCCCCCCCCCCCCCCCCCCGGTCAGCTGCTGTGGCTCTTCACTGCATTTAACCACTCCTAGCTTTCAGAATAGATTGGTTTCCGTTCTCAGACCTTCTTTGTCTTTCGTTGCAGCTGTTTGTTTCACGGCACGGTCAGTATTTGCGGAGATCAAACCCACCTCCAAACTCTCTTCTCCTCTCTTCCCCCTTTTTGCCGCTGCAAAGGTCACGTATCTGCTGGTGTTTCTGTATTCATGCTGTGAGGTATCAGAAGGGAGAGTGGTAAACCATTAATAAAGGACGAGTGAAGCAAGCTGCAGAGTAGCAGATTCTGGTCCTACATCCTGTCAGAGAGCAGGAGATTCGAACTGAGCCCTGAAGATCTTTTTACATGTATTTAAGAAGGCAGTGTATAAGTGCTGCAACATGATCACAAGTGCACTCTTGCATTTGAAGTGGGAAAGGCTGTGGTTGTACTTCACGCTGTCATTTCTGGTTTCAAGTACTTCTTTTGCATTGGTTCGAATGAACTTACCTCCAGTTTGGGGGAGAAAATAATTCTTGCATGAATATCTGCAATATCTTACCTCTGTGGTGAAGGGCAGTGGAGTCCCAGGTCACACTTCCCATTGAGATCTGAGCTCATGGGTTTTATAGGACATACTCCGGGTGTGTATGTAAGTGTACCCATGAGTCCTGTGGGAATGACACAGGAGGTCCTGTGTCATATCCCATCGAGATATCTCAGCTACCCAAAGGTGCCTGAAATGCCATTAGAGTTCTATGTTTAGGCAACCGAGTAAATCCCTGGATTTCCTTCTGTAGGCCAACAACAGCCCCGTTTCTCTGCTTTGTGACAATTCCAGTTAATTCATTGGGGCGAGATTCTGCAGATTCACACACTTGAATGCAGACGCCTCCGTGTAGGTGGCTAAAAGTAAGCCAGGTGCCTAATTTCTCATGATAGTCAGTAGTAACCTAGATGGCTATTAAGCTCACACAAAGCAGGCAGCTACGTTAGACAGGCTGCTTCCAAAGGTGCAGGGATAATCTCCTAGATACAGTCACCTAGTGCCATTTGAGATGGCCTGGAATATCCAAGACATCCCTTCAGGACTATCAGACATGATACCCACCTTAGGGGACACCCAGTCTTCTGCAGTGGTGCACTGGAAGCAGGATACCTATGTGTAGGCACCTAAAATAGATTGGATCTTCCTTAGGTTGGAAGCCTGGTCGGTCTCCCCTAATTTCAGTTTGGACGTGGTGATCAAGACGGAGCTTATAGGTGCTCCCCAGGATTGTCCAGGCTGCTGGGCACTCATGTTTGGGGCTTCGGTTTCCTATGTCTACGCACTCTTCCCCTTGCCTTGTGGTGCCCTCATGGCCTCTGCACTCCTTTGAGAGTGCACCTTGTCACTCCGCACACCAGCTTTCGCAGGATTCCCCGTCTTGGTGGATGAACTCTCACATCCTGCAGTTGATAGTCACAGGAGGAACATAAGGGAACTAAGAGCTTTCAAGTGTTTTTTTTTTAACTTGTCAGTCTCTCCACAAAATTATTTCAGGTAATACTTAAATGTATATCGTCTTCTGGGCAAGGAATTACAAGCTCAAAGTATTCAGAAAATTAGATATTGTATGGATAGCAGACAAAGCTGCACAAAAACAAATTTAAGAGCATGGGCTAAGAACAAAGTGTAAGCATGCCTTAATTTAGAGTTTCCCAAATTAGATTTCATCCCGCTCCCACGTAGTTGCTACACCTAGAAAAAAGGACATGGCACTTCCAACAGCTGCTAGGACAATATAAAAGAGAAAGTGTGTCTGCACTGGCATAACTTGAATATAGTTTGCTTTGGAATATTCCACAGTAAATTCATCAGCCCTTACAACATAAGCTGGTTGGAGAATTGAATATCTTCTCTATTCCCTGTGCACATTACGCTCTGCACAAAATGCAACTGATTTTAGGGATGGTGTCTTCTTTTTGGACTGAAACTCCTGGGTGTGAATGAGCATAGCACATGGCATTTCGAGTGAGAAATGTGCCAGAGTCCTTCTTAAAAATCATACTTATGAATTATCCCATAGAAGTATTCGCATTATTTGGGAGAGTTTAGCAAACTGAAGTAATTTTGCTAGAGTATTTTTCCCTCTTCTGAGTACTTTCTAAATGCTGTCTAGCAGCTTACATGGGACAAAACAGTAAGTGCTTCTTGTAGTTTATAACGTGCCATGTAACCTTTCTGGTAAAAATAGAAAAGAAATGTTAAATATTCATTGCATTCTTACAATCCTTATGGGAGACAGCAAAATATTTCATTCAATAATGTCTCAAATATATGCATGTAATCTGTTGCTTCAATAACATCAAAAAATGGTTAGCAACACAATGGTGTAGGACCCTTGTAGCAATTCTCTATTTCATCCATAGTAGTAAGAAAACATAAACCTTGAACAAAAAATATAAGCCCACATGTATTGATTTCAGCTCCATATAGGATAAAGATTAAAAAAAAAAAAAGGCAAGCAAGCAAGCAAAGGGAAGTTGAGAAGGGGACCTCTTCAGAACTGTCTAAAACTTTCCAAAAATACCTCATCTTATGTAAAATACTGCCTCTGTTGGCTTTGGCCTTTCAGGTTCACTTGCAGGCAGTACTGGTCCATCTCGAGTGTTACGTATTCCGCGTGATCAATAATAAAGTGATGTGCCAGGAAGAAATATGGCAGCGTGCATGCCAGGAGTCGAGGTACTCCCTTTAGAGTAAGTGCGGACAGCACAATACGTGAAATACGGGCATCCGATTGACCGTATAATCTCCTGAGGAGGCAAACAAAAGGAAAACAGACCCCCAAAGAAATAAAACTAAAGTCTCTATCAGAGATCCCAGGAGATGAAGTTTTTATCCTAAAAACAGTGACCACTGTAACCCGGTCCATGAATCACGGCACTTAAGCATAAGGAGTCACATTCCATGTTGACACAGACCTTCAGTAGTCCCATTAAATGTAATGGGGTTGCACAAGATGTAAATCACTGTAAAATATGAACCCTGATCTAATTTCTTTGCCTGAGATACATTACTTCAAGGCAGTTGTTTCTAATTCGCCACCACCAGCAAAAATCTTAGTAGAGCAGTTTTTTTAAAAAATAAACAATTCTAAATATTGGTAATCTTCAAGGAAAGGCTGCAGTTAGCCCTTAGTGCATTTTCAGATCAGTCTTTCAAATGCAGGAACAGTTTTCTTGTTTGAGATTCTAGGTCAGTAGGGAGCTATGGGGTTTACTGAACAACACGTATACAAGGCTGGACATATTTCACCAGTGAAATAAGTAGAAAAGTACAATAGATTTGTGTTTATATTGGCATATATTGCAAAATAATATGCATGTTCTGGTGAAGAATCAGTGGTCCACTGCATTATTTCTGTGGTAACTGGAGGACAAATGACCCTTCTGATGACAAAACTGAATTATGCTTGTGAATATTCAGGAGGGACCATTGTACCGATTGGAAGAGAATGGCCTAATTTTTACGACTAGGCAAGTGGCAGATTTCAAGCCACTAACAAGTAAGGATAACACCAGCAGTTACAACAGCCTCTGTGTATGTCTCTTTATGACAAATAGGAACAAAATACAGTAAATCTACTTGTCTTTGCCTTTTAATTACTTCATCTGCTGTTCTGGGAAAAAAGCCCCTTTTACCTACCCAGCATCAAATGCCTTCCAAACTTTGACCTCCTTGTTTGGACATACAGATGTAAAATCACAACATAGGCAATGTTCTGCCTTATACCAATGAGGGTTTTTTTTAACATAGAAAAATGTCAGATTACATTTTTTTAAATGGATCACAGAGTTAGGGGCTTCATAATGCCATGCAAAGAGCTGTCTACATTTCCCAGCTGGACACAACTTGTTTCTAAAGATACTATGGTAGGTTGGATTTTTTTTTTTTCCATACAGAAGGTTGTGCTAGGTCACCACTGAAGGCATTAAGTATTAGACCTTCGTGTTTTCTCTTACTGAGCCTTGCATAGAGGAATACATGGCAACAGAGGCCCATGGTATTATGGGGGTGGTGGGTTGGATATCCTTGTGCTTCTGAAAAAGCACTAAACCTTTTCAGAGCTGTCTAAAACTTTCCAAAAATACCTCATCTGCAACAGAGGTGGATAATCGGAATATGTAGTGCTGGGTGGTGGTTTACAAGTTTTGTCAGTATGTATTTGGGATGGCTTGCATAACTGATTCATGGCTTCATCACTCATGATTAATGTGCTATAAAGTTACAGGAATGAAAACCTTTCATATGTACTCGGTGAAGCAGGGGCCCTGCAGAAAAGAGCAGTATGTGACCATGTAATTACAGTCCGTACCATTAATCCATCTGCACAAATGGGCTGAATTAAGGTCATGCTCACAAACTCATCGAGTCGTAAGATTTTTCAGGTTCGCGTCTTTGCCAATGCAGTGTTTTCATGACAACATTTTATGTCATTTGTTATAGAGACTTATAATACAAATCAATGTGATTACTTAAAAGTTTACACACACAAAAATTTGGGGGAACGTTGACAGGTAGTATGCAGCTCCTTATGCATGGTAGTCTGCTTTTCTTGTACGGGGGATATTATTTCAACTGCCTGAGATGTTTTTGCCCTTTCCCCTTACTCCTCAAGGACAGGAGGTGAAAGCAATTAATTCAGTTAAACGCTGCGAACGGAGTGTGCCCCCATTGCATTCATGTAGCGAGAGAAGACCTGAGCAAAACCAGACCCCTGTTGTGGTAGGTATTCAGGGTAAGAGTCAGGCTCCGCTCCTTTGAGTTTACCCGCTGAATCCAAAACAGGTGTATGTAGCAAAATTAAGGAAGCAGTATTATTTCTTTCCATTTTTAGACAGAGCCATAGCATTTGGCACAACATTTTCCAAAGTCTCCGCATCTTTGGAGAGCGCTGTTGTCAGGAGGAGTGCTTGGGTGCCTTGGGCTAAATTCAGTCCGTAGACTCCAGTTGTAGTCCATGTACCTCCAGTGGACAAGTTAGGTTTTTCACTGGCCTAATCACCCTGCAGAAATACCTTTCTCTCTCGCTCTCTCTCTCTTGGTTAGCCACAGAAACAGCCATGAGTGACTGTGTTCCTCAGTCAGGAATCTCGGTCAGGAAGATATTAAGTTCGCTTGACTTCAATGTTTAAATAGGAGTTGGCCTCTTCAGAAGCTTTGGCAAGTAACAATCAAGTTCCTTGCCCAAAGTCAAGGAGGATATGAGAGAGTAAGGAATTGAATCTGGGTCTTTGAAATTCTTATCCAGTGTCTTAATCATAAAACCTTCTTTCTGCTGAATGAGCTGTTTCTTGTCCTTTGGGTCTGATTTTCCACTAGGTTAAATACGTTCCTTATTAATATCTTAATAGCATTTCTCAGTACTAGATCCGTTCCGACTAGGAGCAACAGTTCATGGACTTCTTGGAGATTCCTCCATTTTCCCTTGATGGGGAGGATGATAGCTAACGTACAACTGCGTTAAACTTTTAAGTATTTAAAAGTATTGCAGGCACATGAGAGAAGGTGGGGAAGGGACAGTGGTAGTTAGAAGAAAGCTGCACGCTGGCTCCCAGTGAAGAGACCCCTCTCTGATATCAGATAGGTCCAAAGGACTGCCCTACCATACTCCGAAGAAAAGTTAATCCCTGGGATCATTATATTCACAATCCTGCCTTGTGATCTTTATAAATCTCTCTGTGAACACAGAGGATGAGCATCCTAGTGGGATTGTCAAAATGCATTTTTGTATGAACGCTTGGTTCAAAAGGAAACAGAATGCTGTGAAGTGTCCGTGAAGAAGCAACTGTCTGAAGGTTTGCCTTATGAAAGATTAACTTGAATCCTAGTTACCTTTTCTTTTTTTTTTTTGTTTTTTTACAAAGGCTCTTTTTAAGGGCTCATGTTTTAAATGCTCACCGTTTAATTATTTATGCGTTCTGAGCCGTATTTTCTGCATGTGGAACTTGGCCGTGGTGCTAACCTTTTCCTTTCACACCGCTGAAAGCACATGCTGCACGGTGAGCTGAAGCATCTGAAGGATGAGCCACAGCATCGAAAGGTCCCCTGGAGAATGTATGCAGCAAGTGTATAAGGCCCGTTTAAGTGTGCGTGTGAGATGGGTTATTTGCTTGATTGCTTTAACTGGTGAGTGAAGAAACCTGAACTAGCAGCGTCTTGGTGAAATCGTTTCAGCACCTAGTTTAGAAGCGAGAATATGCGGCTTCTGCGTTGGATCCTGTGTAGGTCTCTCTCCTCTGCTTTAGTGTCTCTGCTCTTCTCTGTTCTGCCTTTATTATTTGAATGGAAAGACTTTAGGACAGATTTTTTTCCCTCGTTTTTGTGTAATGGCTACTACAAGGCACATTTGCTTTGACTGTGAATGCCTAGATTATCACAGTGGAAATAACGAATAAATGTAATTGCAATGGTTCTTTCAAGTTATTAAATGAAATTATAGGAGTGAAGGCCTAGGTTCCTAGTCCAAATCTCCCTGTGTTGTAGATAGGCCTGGACTATCTGCCCTTGGTCAAATCATTGTCTTACTTATGTCTTATGCCTATCCCAGTGTGGAAATGGGAACAAGCACAGACTGTCTACCTACCCTGTTACCCTAAGTGTAGAGGGTTGTTCTTGTAAAGTGCTGAACTCTGTTAACGACTTGTAAACATGGGTCCAAATGCACATCAGAGCGGCTGATCCAGCATCTCTGAGTAATTACTGAAATCCGCTCTTGCTCAGTGTTACACATCCTTAGTTTTGCCACTTGTGACCATCAGAGCCCGTCCGGGAAGGCCATTTGTGAGACCTGTATCAGAGTAGCCTTGTTCTGCTTACATGGAATAAAATAAAGAGCAGAAACTCTGGGATTACCACAGAAACATGGAAGGGAAGACTGGAAAAGACAGAGACAGATCACCTAGCAGTCTGTCTTCCTATCATTGCACAATTGTTCCCTGTAGCATTTTCTCCATTCCCTATTATTTTGTCTAGTCTTACATGTTCAAAAAATGGGTTTCCTGTTGCATTTGTAGGCTGCCCTATAACTTAATACATCTCGCTGTCAGCAGGTTCTAATATTAAGCCTAAATTTCCTTTCATTTCATCCCTTTCCTCCAATTTGTGTTGCGAAAAGCCAGCAGTCTCTTCAGCTGTTGATAGCACAGTGTCTTGACTGAGAAGGGGGAGTTTTGCAGCCTTTTTGCATTCGATAGGCTCTGTTTTACAACTGAGACTACACAACAATTATCACTTACACCTGCATTTGAATATAAAGATTAGCCTGAAGGAGGGTAGAAGCCTTAAATGTTCAGTGCTAGCCCCCTGGGGAGGGAATATTTCTAGATCAAGTCAAACTTGACTTCATCTCAGAGTATATTGAAATCAGATATTGTCCCTTTTCCATCTGCAGAGTAATCTGCAGAATCTGGGCAAGTTTTCTCCAAGGGAGATGTCATGGCCTATTGCGAAATAACTCTTCATTTTCCAAAACACTCCTGCAGCTCAATCTTTCCCATACATGGAGTCCCCTCTCTACAGCACATAGCAGCAATGATACCCGCTCTGTATATAGTGTCTGCGTGTTTTTCTTTCCTTTCTTTTTTTTTTTTTTTCCTTTTACAAGAAAATGGGATCAGGCATTTTGAAAGCACTGGTGTTTATTCCGGGAGAAATCCATCCAAGACAAGTGAACCGTCAACACCTACTTCTCAATAAACAACTGTCAGGGATTTGAGTAAATGAGGGCTGCGTGTGTGGGTGTGTGTGTCTGTTGGTTATTTAATTACTCCATGAGTCTGCTCGTATCCCTAGTAACCTTCATGTTTTCATTTGAGTTACACCATAGCTTTACAGTTATTTTCCCCAAATCGTTGCTGGTGCTAAGGCAAGATTGTCAGGCACTAGCCCGGCTTTGTTTGCTGCCTGTGTCACTGTAGCGTGGGCAGAAACTTTAAACAGGCCCCTATGACCTCCCTGGTGTGCTGCGGAGGGGTTTTGGGTGGCTCTGATGCCCCTTGAGCACACACCCTCACTTCAGCAGGGGCTCCCCTAGGATCGGAAAGAAAACCAGAACAAATCTTTACTAGAATTACTATTTTTATAATGCTAGCAGTTAGAAGCCACTGCCAAAATTGGGGTTCTGTTTTGCCCTATAATCACATTAAAGAAGTTGGTCCCTGGCCCACTAGGTATCTACTCCGAATAGACCAGGACACACTGAATTTAGTGGCAGAGCCAAGAGTACAGTGTTGATCTCCAAATTGGTAGGCCAGTTATACCGTGCTTACTTCCACAACTGGGTGTGTGTGTGTCTCTTAAAATAGCTAGAGGCTACAAGAATGAGAAATTGGTAATTCAAAGAAACACAGAGAGGACACAAGTCCTCCAAAGGATGGCCCAAGTGGAGGTGGGTTGGGTGCCTTGGCTTCATCCATTATCAGTATGGTCAAAACATATATCCGTATAGGTGGTGAGACTCCTACTCCCCATGCCTAAAGTTAGATGTCTAACTTTGGACAGTGCAAATACCCCTCTCCATGGCAATTTTCGTAATGATGTGGGGGTTTACCTCAAAATGAAGAGAAGTCTTTCCTTCAAGAACGATTCAAATTAAGATTTTGTAATGGCATAGCTTGACTGTGGGGAATTGAAAATCCTGTTTTAGGCAGGAGGGATGGCATTAGGCAACCCCCACAGGTTCACCGTTTGCTGCATTCAAAATGTATTTTCAAAGAACTGGAAGGATCTCTACAAAAAAAACTAGTAGGTGGAAATCTTGAGAGCTTTGTCAGGAACAGGTTGGGCCTCTGTACTTCTTACTGGACTGGAAATGTTTCAGGAAGACTTCTGTGAAGGTACGGTTCAGCCCTTGGAGTCTGGAATGAAGCAGTAGGAAAGGAGTTAAATGTGTACTAGAGGACACCCACGTAATTGGGGCTATATTCATCCTGCCTCCCTTTAGATGGCTAATTTAGGTGCCTGAATTAGCCACTCAGGTGCCCTATATAGTCAGCGGAGTGATTTAGCATGCTCTGATTTTCTCTCTGGAGGCCTCATTGCTTATACTGTATAGGGAACCTAGAGTTGTAAAATGAGGCATTGATAGAAGTTAGGTGGCTAAAGTCACACCCTGAATACCTCACTTGAACTGAAGAGATGCACCAAGCTTTTCTGCAGATGATGCTGGAGCATCAAGTCTTGCAATATTTTAATAGGTGTCATTTCAAACTCAATCTCATATCTAACCAGACCGGTCCAAGTTATAGCCCTAGTAACAAATAACTCAGTAATGTGGGGAAACTTGGATTTGGATCCCTCTCAGAATTTCTTATTTTGCCTCTGACCCTAGAATTTCCTTGCTGTGGTTCCTAACTGAAAACTTTATTTTTGGTGGGCAGGAGCTGAAAGTACAAAGGCTTCACTTTAATCACAGACTTTTTGGTATCAAGCTATAAGTAAACTCCCCATGAGTAGCAGGCAGCATTGCTGAGCTGTAGCCTCTGTCTGAAATGTCCGCATCTTTTCAAACTGAAGAAATACAACAAGTCTGCAAGAGAAGGAAATCTAATTATATTACACATGTTCTAATTTAAGTTACTGTAGGTTGCTGGGAGTTTGAGCAGCAGAAACATTAGGTCACTTCTCGCCTGCAACTGCATCCTTTGCTTGATGAGAAGTGCAGAGACTGGATAGCTTTTTCTGGTACAATTTGAGGGTTCAAGACTGGGGATCTTCCCCACAGTCTGGGATTTCTTTCCTTGTTATGTTTCGCAAAACTGATTCCAGTTGCATCTGTGATGAGGGTGGCCACTTTTGATGGAAAGTCATCATTTTAGACAGTTCAGAGCCTTTTTCACACACATGTGTACTCATATAGCAAAGGATCAGTCTGTCTGCACTTCAGCTCCAGAGTGGTATGAGTTTTATGAGAAAATATAAACTATACACATAAACACACACACAGCTTGCCAGCAAGTGCTTTTTTATAATATTTTTGCTATTTAAAAACCCTGTCCCTATTGATATGCATATAAACCAGAGAGCAAGTAGACATTCACACATAAAACATAGGCACTGGAGCTCCCGTTTGCTTTGTTGAGATGGTTTTATTTGACACAGGATTGCCTAGTCCATGTCATACTAGTGGTGGAAGTCTCATCTTATTATCCTTTTCATGACAGATGGGGATTCATTTATTTGAAATCATGTTCATCTAGATTGAAAAATGCCTTGGAAATGTGAACTTGGGACCTTGGACTTGGTAGGCTTCGTGGACACAGGCGAAAGTGAGGGTCAGAAAAGCTAAATTCTTTTATTGGCACTGACAGAGGAATATGGAAAGACCTTGGGCAAATCTCTGTGCCTCAGTATTTCCATTCGTAATATGCAGAATAATGATTCCTACTTCTTTCGTTAAGTGCTTTGAGATTTATTGAAGGTAAACTTTAGATGACAACAAGGTCTTTTCGCTTTGTGTGAATGATGTGGTGGATAGCACTCTGAAGACTATGATAGAAGTTGGAAAGAAAATGCATTTAATAAACCTCTGTTTTCCCCCTGCCACACACACACACACACACACACACACGCACCCTTTTTCATTCATTAAGTAGCATTTTTCCAAAATACATATCCTACCTCAGCAGTTCCTCGTAGGGAAGGGCACACAGACTTATAGAAAGTATTGCCTGTTCTGGACATCTTTCAGGGGAGATGCCACCAGGTGGGAACACAGATATGTTAATGAAATTAAAAGTTTCATATTTAATACCCATTGCTACAGAAGTCCATACACCTGAATGCATCTCAGTCCCCACTGAGGACAACCCTAAATGGATGGGGCAGACAGGATTTAGGTCAAATTTTGTCATACCTCATGTACCAAAACTGATTCTTTGTGTGTAGGGCACTGGTTTCTCTTTAAATACTCCCTTTATCAGTGAGAGTAAATGCAAAATACGTTACACATGGGGAAGGAAATGCCAAGAAGCTTTGTTTCTCTCCTCTCCTCATCAGTAGAGATAGTATATGTATCTGTTATATGGTATGCATGTCCACCTCAACTGTTCCTTATCTACTCCAGAAAAAAAAAGGCAAAAAAAAAAAATTACTGTAATAAATCTCAGGACCTCTAATCAGGGAAAGCCCAAATTCTCAGATATCTGTAACAAGCTGAGCAGTCTGCAGCAGCAAAACTACAAGTGCTGTGCACCGAACTAGAGTCTTTGGCACTTTAAAGTGCACATTTTCCAGCTTTGCCCTTTCCACAGTATTCCACGGGGGCCACCCTTCGCAACTGCTGATAAGGTCGTGTGCAGGGTGGGTGATGAATCTGTACTGATTTCAGAAGGTTTTTCTGTCTGGTTGCAGAAAATGTATGTGCATATATCCTTGAAAGAAATCCTTAAAGGGAGAATATACAGGAATATGTGGACTGTGTAGGGGAAAACACAGTTATATGTGTGTGTGTGTGCACGCGTGTGTATTCCCAAAATTAACACAAAAAAAAAGAAATAGTAACTAAAAAACAAAAAATAAATACTTTACCTAGGGTGAAATAGATATTTTTCTCATTTGAAGCATGCTTAAAGCATTCACTGAACAGCCTCTGTACCAATGACTTCAACGTATGCAACCTTTTTGTTTAGTGTTTTGAGATTTAGCTGTTGCTCCTTTTTCTTTCTTTTTTTTCCACTTTAAAGCTGACCATTTGAAACGTTCTCAGCATCGAAGCAGTCTGACATTTGGATTCAGGCAGAGACCTCCAGCAGTTCGGGTGGGAGGGTGTATATGGGCTCTGGTTTTGAGCCTGTGGTGCATCAAACAGAACAGCAGAGAAATTTAGAACAGAAAAAGACCAAATCAATATGTTCTTCAATATTTAAAAAAGAAAAAGAAAGAAAACAGCAGCCAGTGACTAAAGCTGGTCCCAGCGTTCCCCATGTCTTCAGCTCCAGGATGTTCTGATTTTGTTCTGTTCTACAGATGTCTGCAAGATTTAGCTCGAGATCAGGTGTTGGCTTGTGCCTCCTCATAAAGTTCAGAGCCAAAGCTCGGATAAGCCCTGTTTGGTGAGGAGACAGTCAGTCTGAAGGAACATTGCACACACACACACACACACACACATTATATATATATACATATACATATGTATATATACACGTATATATACATGTGTGTGTGTTTGTCTCTCTCTTAATTTACTTGTGCCTGCATTCAGCTAGTGCAGAATAATCTCTGCAGGCATCACCATGGCTTGACTTGGGCCGTGTTGGTACCTGGGTGCATTCACCACAGGGTTTTTTGCCTTTGCTCACTCTTGCAGGGCAGCATGCAGTCGAACACTGCCATTCCTGGGTCCAGGAGGAACCAGATCTCGCTGGGCTCACCTAGGCATCCTTACCCGTGTAGATCAGCTCTGCTGTTCCAGTGGGCCACACCATTTTACAGCAGCAAGAAATAAGGCAGCGGGAATGAATTGTTAAAAAATGAAAAATACTCTATTTTGGTACCAGGAGTGAGGAAGAATTGTTGGGATTAATCCAGAAATGAGGTGTGTCTAGGGATAGAAACTGATTCCAGAGGAAGAAAGAAGAGATTCTGAACAGTGAGATTTATTACGCTGGGATATAGTCTCCCAAAGGAAGGGGTTGAAGACACATACATTTCTGGAATTGCTTAACAGTAGGTTGGACAAAACACTGGAGAATATAGAGAGGATATATAGTCACAGATTTTTAAAGCTAGAAAGAGCCGTTGTGATCACTTAGTCAAGCCTCCTGCATAACTCATACCAGGGGATTTGCCTAAATGTGTTCCTGTTACAAGTCCAATAGCTGTCGTGCACTAATGCACATGTGTTAGAAAAACACCCGGACTTGATTTAAAAGACGCTTCCAGTAATAGAGAATCTATTGCTGTGATAAACTGTTCTCGTGATTAATTATACTCGCTATTAAAAATGTGGGCTGTGTTTCCTATCTCAGTTTTCCTAGCTTTGGCATCAAATCATGACATTTTCTTTTATCTGTCTGCTAGGCTGAAGGACCTTCTGTGCAAATCTCATCCCCATGTATGTAGTCGTAGTCCCTTTGATATATATCTTAGATGCTTAAACACCTCTTTCACCTGTGCTTTAGCTGATCTCCCTGTATATCCTCCAGTGCCCCTTAGAAATATTTACCTTCTGCCAACTACACCATGCTAATCCTTCGGAGTAAGTTGCATTTTGAAAAAAAAAAGAGGCATGACCTTGCTCCCTCAGCAGTGGACACATGCACTTTCACGTCTGAAATGCGTGCTGCCTACCTCTGATTTAACCTGCGTGCCAAGCTGTTTGGACAGGGGGTTGCATCTTCGGTGTCAGTGTTTTTATAGAGTTACTCAACTCGAGCACACAGTCAGCACTTAAGAGGAAGTAATAACAGCAGTGGGAATGGTTCTGCTTTGTCAACATGTGTAGGGCAAAGAAATGTATTTAGGTGATTTAATAGAAGAAGGGCAATTAAAAGGGCAATGCTCTGAAGTGCTGGCAGTACCTTACCATCATTATGTCTAGTCCCGAGGGCTCCACTCCTAAGGGGAGCCTGTGTGTAGAAATCATTGAATTTCAGCATAGGTTGAAGAACTGAAGGGTTTCTCCAGACCAGATCTTCTGAACAGGATGAGCCAAACTCTTACCCAGAAGAGATCCGAACTTTGCTGTTCTAGATGCTAAGCTCAAGCCTGAACTTGTATTAAAAGACTTTCCAAGCACTTACTGAGCCTCATGGGTGAATGCTGGAGACTAAATAAACTGAATTTTATCCATAATTTTTTAGATGAGTGGCTGGAGAAGTTTGGGAGGTCATTTAAGCACAAAACCATGCTTGGGGTGCCTTGTAGGCCTCTTTTCTAGACCTCTGTCCACTGCCCTCTCTTTATCTGGGTTGTACTGGTGTCAACTTATGTGTGCAGAAACTAAGCCCAACCTTGGTCAGGGCATTTAAGTAATGCTGTACTATACCTTAATAAAACCGTAGTTTGTCTGGTGCTGTTTTGAAAAAGGCTGAGAAAGTCTTGATAGTATAAAATCAAGGGACAATTAAATGTTGGGTTCAGCTCCCAAATGGATTTCCGCTGGAGATTCACACTTAATAAAATCCAGAAAATTGCATTTTATTTTGGTACATAAATACTGGCAGTGGGGCACTGTGGCATTTAGAAGGGAGAATCGCTCCACCAGAAAACTCACTTCAGCAAAATGATGCAGTCCAGTTGAGCCCCTTTTATGATCTGAGAAATGACTGTTTTTATAGCACACTAAATAAAACCTGCTATTTGAGCTGGAGGTTTATTAGTAAAGGTGATTTTGCCATAGCTGGGGAGGGAGGGGACGAAGGAGAGATGAGGGATGAGCATCAAAGCAGAGACACGTGACGTTCAGAAAGCACCCAGTGATGCCCCAAGAAAGTTTTGTTACCCATAAACAACCCACCTGGCATTGCCGCAGAAGCATTTTCTGTTGTGATTTTTTTTTGTTGTTTCTCAGAACCTTATTGTTGTCTGGTCAAATTTTCCACAGTGGGAAATTGTTTGCTACAGGAGCAGTGGGGGAGCTGGTAAGAGCGTATGGACTGAAGCAGATGGTTTTGTTGTGGGGGTGCTACCTCGAGCCCAGAAGCAGAGACTTCGGCCACACTTCGGATGTATTTAGTGTATGCAGCAAAAGTTCTCCAGAAATTGCCTCATGCAGTTGCTAGGAAAAGGGAAGAGGAATCATTTTTTTATCTGGCAGCAGTGGTGAAAAATGGGCCTAGGTTGCACGCAATGGCAAAGTGAGAGGACAAAGCTTCTGAAACTCCACCAGTCCTGTAGCCTTCTGCAAACCAGACAGGTTTCACTGTGTGCCTGCTTAGACTGCTAGGAACGCCCGCATGAAGTGCAAGGGAGGACAAGTGTTTCTATCTCCTTTAATCAGAAGATAAGGATTTTACTAGTGAAAGACGAGGGAGAATCCCACTCTGAGAATCTGATCTGGGACGAGCTTTTTTTGAAGCCTCCAGCACATGTGCCATCTCCTTCTGGTACATACCACACCATTTGCTGTCTTTGCCTAACCTCTTCCATCTTTCATGGGGAAGAAGCACTGCGATGTAGGGGGAGGGAGGGAAAGAAAAAAAATACTGTGGCAAAAAAGGCGATTCTGGCTAAATATAACTCTTGGTGGTTTAGGCAGACTGTCCACCTTTACGTTTTTGTTGAGAACAGAAAGAGTGGAGTCTGGCTATGGCAAAACCGGGACTGTGCAGGTTGTCCCAGTGCAGCTTTGGGGACACTTGTCAATCCTGAAATGGAGTACACTGTTCACATACTGCATTCTTCAATATAAATAATCTGAACCCACCTTATACCTTTAACCTTGTATCTTTATGTTGTGCCTCACGTCTGTCATGCTTGTTCTCCCGCGCAGAGAGTGAGTCTCACTGTGGTCTACATCACAGTGGTCTACCCAGTGGTCTACCCTGGTCTACTCAGATTTTTGAGTAAATACCCAGCAGAGCTAGAAATTTGTCCCTTTGACTTCTTCAGGCAGATTTTCCGAAAGGAATGAGCCTCCCCCATTTGCTGCAGATCACTAAAGTTCACCTCTTCAGCCTAAATTTGCTGAAGTCACAGGTGACGCTCTCACTCAGTTTGTGGTTCAGGACTCGGCTCTTACTGCAGGGAGGTGAGAGGATGCTCCTTTCCTCCAGCATGTTAAATCTCTACCATGAGTTTTCATGACCCAGATGCACCAAATTGATATTCTGGCAGATTTCTGGACTTTTTGCTCATGTTGTAGCACATGCAATACTTCATGTTAGACCTTAGCTGCAATCAGGATGCTTTGAAAGAATTAATCTGGTGGTCAGTAACTGCTAAATGAAGTGCATGCTAAAAGAATGATGAGCTAACTGACTGGAGCTCACAGCTTTTATGAGCTTCTCTAAATGCCTGTTTTCGGGTGAATTCAGCATCTCCTTGACATTTAAGGACTCAATTTATAATCAAATTATTTAACTCTAGTGGAAAGAATCACTGGCCTCGATGGAAAAGCCATTTATAACTCCCCCACCCCTTGGAAGAAAAAGTATTCAGGGTAAAACTGCAATTTCTATAATAAATGAAGGATAAAAGAAATCTTTCAATGCAAATTAAGCACTGCAGGCTTTTAAAAATTATAGTAGAAACTTATGGAGCACAGCTGCTCATCCTTATTTCCAATTTAGTAATCCAAGAAGTGCTCAAGCATTAACGCTCTGGACAACACCATGAAGCTTTAGGAAAGAAGGCAGCATGTTACGGCTTGTTTTTCTGCAGGGCCTGCCAGCCCCGGGCTGTACTGGCATCCTTCTGCTGTTCGATTTGGGCCAAGTCACTGTCCAAAACCTAGAAATCTGCAGAGCAAAGTCGGAGAGCAGGGTGGGATAGAGCTCCGATGCCGTCATTACACATCAGGAAGAGCAGGTTGAGCTCCAGTGCTTCCCACGGGACTATGCCGCCTCTGTAGGGATGCAAGGACATTTTATGTATGAATAATGAAGCCTTAATACCCCTGCTGCTGTTAAAATCTTTAGCTAGCAGGAGCAAGGATCTGGGACGAACGAAAGCGCCCAGATCGGCGAGGTGTTTTGCTCCATGATCTGTGTGGACGTAGCGTCGGATTGAAACGCTCGCTTGGGAATCCTTACGCTGTCTGGAGGCCAAAAAAGGACCGAACCAGGGTTATCTTGCCAGATGAAAGGGGCAAAATTGTATTAGTCCCATTGTACTCCACCTTAGCTGGTGCCCAATTGTTCTGTCCCAGCTGCCTAAACCGATCCGGCAAACTGTGTTATGCTTAAACACGATATTTAAACTGCATTGTTATGTCAGTGGTGATGGGCTCTTTGTTGGAGATGACAGAAAAATCCCATTGTTTAGAGTTTTCCCAGACTCGGTGCTTAATACAAAGCCCTGAAAAGAGCCAGGGTTGTTTAAACATTTGATAAAGAAAATATGTGCCGAGATGGGCCTATTCCACTGGTAAAGGAGCGGATCAACTCCCAGCTCCAAACTAGACTCCGGCCTTTGTGAATTCTCCATGCTGTTGCAGTTTACTCAGATAAAATCCTGGATCCCTGCGTTTGGAAAACAGAAGTGTCTGAAATCCAGCAGAAGATTGAAATAGCGTGTAAATCATCCAGTTTAAAGCCTGTAGTGAAATTAATCTGGAATAACTGTGGAATTTGTGAGCTACTTAGCCTGTCATGATGCCTTACCAAGAATGCATGAAAAAATACAATTTGCAGCCACATGAGCATCTTTGGATCCTTCTGTATTCTTTGTGCCTTGCTATATCTTTTCCGTAAGGATAAGTGCTTTAGATTGTTATGCTCCAAACAATTACAATGCAAAATGCAAAAGCCCCTGCAACATCACCTGTTTTCATTGATGTTCTTATTTATTTTTCCATGGCACGAATAGTGATGTGCCTGCGGTGCGGGAGGAAATAACGAGGCCAACATTTCCACCAAAGTTCAGCGTCTCTCTGCTGACGTTATTACGTGAGGGAAGACAGAGCTACGTAGCAACAGGAGTGTAAATCTGGAAGGACCCCCAGCAGCTTCAGCGAAGATCCTCCTGATTTACGCAGGCTTACGTGCGAGTGTGCGATGTTTGTGTTCGGTGAATGGACACAAACAGGCGTTGCTTTGTTTTTAATTAACCCACTCCCACCCCATGCTGCGTCATGCTCTCGAGTAGCCACCCTGCAGGTTTCTGTTAATTCCTGCCTCTCTTCCGATTTCCAGGGAACGATCTGAGCTCCTAGGAAGGCAGCGTTGCTTGAGCTTTGCTCAATTGAAGGCTTAGGGATTTGGGGAAGGAGGGAGCTCCAGGAGCAATGAATTTTGACAAAACTGCTCTGGAAAATCCCCCTTCTTTGGGATGATAATGATGAATTTCATGTTAGTGCCTGCTGACATGTTTTTTTTTTGTTTTTTTTTTTGATAGTATTTTAATTGGAATTAAAGCCCCTACATTGGTTTTGCACTAGCTTCAACAGGGTCTCTCACAAGATCCTGCTTGCTGTCCCAGCAAGTGCCATACGCTAGGTCATGTTTCCTTCTCCCTGGTCAGAGCCACGGAGGACCTAAAGGGCTTCCTGAAACTGTTACAGCCTCCTGCTATTACGGACTGACCTGACTGGATCACACAACCGCTTCTACAACCACATCTCATTTCATTAACTGATCAACTCTGCAAGTCGTCAAGCCGCAGTTAAGTTCCGCTCAACTTGGAGTCTCTCCTGCTTGGCATCTTTTATTTGCCGAGTAATACAGGTTCAGTGCGCTCACCAAACTACATGAAATACCTCCAACCTCTAGCTCTGATTATGGGCTTCAAGTGAGCAATTTTCTGCTGTCCCATTGGGACACAAGAGGAAATGCTCAGTTTCAATTTTGAGCAAAAGTATGATCTGAGCCAGGATTATTTATTCATGTGTTGGAGCTGGAAATCTCAGTTTTCTCTTCCTCTCAAAGGGTTTTCTCCTCCAGTAACATGTTTTCATGCATGTCTAGGAAGCAGAGACTGAAGAGAAAGCTTTTCAAGAGGAACAAATTACCTGGAGTTTTTCCAGTTTTTAGGAGCTCCACGTGAAGCACCAAAGCAGAGCCTGAGTTTTCGGAAGCCAGGTGCCCATTGCATTTTCCACTTCACCTCGGTGCACCCAGATCTATTCATTCCCTCCTGAAAATCTCAGGCTGACCTTTTGATAAGGACCAGAGGCCCATTTTCAGCACTGTCCAGTGCGCTTCTGAGTATAAGTCTGAGTTAATGCAGGTAACACAGTTAATTCAGGTATAAATTCAGCCTGGCCTTTGCTCTGAGCTGCCTGGATGGAAGGAAGGTCCGGTTTGCACGCAGTGTGGCTGGCTTAGCAGAGTGCTGTGCCTGAGCTAATATCCTTCTTTGCATGGCTTATTAGCTTGGAAACAACACTTTGCAAGAGCAGCATCCAGCCAAGCCAGGCAAAGCGGAGCAAACGTCTGCGTACGTCCAAGCAGTTGCAGCCTCACCCCATTGATTTCCGATGAGATGTCAGCTCCCAGCTGCCAAAATCGCTACCAAAAATGGGTTAGAAGCTCCAGGACTGCAGAGGTTTTTCATGATGTTTTGCTGAGGTTTGTTCTCATTGGAGAAGCAGGGGTAGCTCTGAGATAAAAGCAAACACTTCCCAAGACTCTGATTCTAAGTGACATTATTTGTTTAGGAAAGCCTTTCCCCTTTTTCTTTCTTTCTTTCTTTCTTTTCTTTTCTTTTTTTTTTTTTT
The DNA here is from genome assembly GCF_036370855.1 of Dromaius novaehollandiae. Lineage (NCBI taxonomy): Eukaryota > Metazoa > Chordata > Aves > Casuariiformes > Dromaiidae > Dromaius > Dromaius novaehollandiae. The sequence continues at coordinate 80,216,209 of NC_088132.1, forward strand.
TTTTATTTCCAGGCCATGAAGCTGATAACAAAGGATGGTATGTCCCCAGAGCACGCTCTGATGTGTCACTGTGGATGCCAGTCCCCACAGACGCTCCCGATGTTATTAATTTTTAAAACAAACTTGCTGATTGAGGTTCTGACTGCCTTTAAATTGTCTCTACAAGGAGACTGTGTACTAATTAACCCACAGAAACAATCCATGATGTACCTTTTTCAAGTTTCAGGGTGATTAGAATATGAAAATGAAGAGCACAATGGTGCAGATGTTTTAAAATCACAGCAGACAGCAATTAGTGACATGGGAACCAGCTGCTTATCTCTCCAGATAAAGCCTCTTAATAGGGAATTACACTTGAGGAGCCATTACACAGATGGATCTGCGAATGATTTAAAGAGGGGGCGTTGTAGTATTAACTTTGATTTGCAAGCCAGATTCTTGACAAGTTGTGTGTGCATTACCTCTGGAAGAAGGTGCATTTGGAGCAGGGCGGTACTGTACTCTCTGAGCGAGTAGATTTTTGTCAGGTGTGGGCTTCTGTGTGTGTATTTTGTTAATTATATTCATTTTTATAGACTTGAGGGTTTTTTTTTTAAACTAAGCCCTTGATTTTTGTCTGTTTGATTGCTGACATCTCCTCCCACTTTCTGCTTTGGGAATGGAAGCAGCGTGTGGATGCAGAGCGATGCTCAGGCAAGGGAACGGTGAGGCAGGATGCAATATTTTAAGTGTCCCCGTGGGCCAGATTCTGCCACTGGGTGCTGCTTGCAGAGGAAGGTGCTGCTCATCATGGGACTGACACAGTCTCACCCTCCCTTTTGTGAGGGCTGCATGCTGAAATAAAGCTGGAAATAAAACTGGAACGAGGAGAAAGCACATCTTCATTTGTGCAGGTCTGTAAAGGCGGGTGCAACCCCGTGTGCCACCTCCTCTATTTGCCGGCTGGTGCACTTCAGTAGCCAGTAGGTAGGATGTATCCTATAGGTCTACCCAGCACTGCCAAACCTGAGTGCTGATGCTCTGGTTTTTGACATTAAAATCACTACAACAATAAGAAGAGAATTCAAACTTTATTTCTGTAGCCTTTTCCTGTGCTGGCTCATGTTGCTCAAACTTCTTTGCAGTTGCAAAAACTCTCAGCTTCCTCATATTTTATCTTTTCAAAGGAGCTATGGGCTTGCTACCCAATAAACACGTCCAGTAACCTGAATGTGAAGAGAAATATTGACCAGGTTTTTGTCATGTGATTAAGTTGCATGGGTTAAGTTAGACTTCTAAATTCCACAAAAAAATGAAGAGGGGGCAGACTCCTGATCCAGAATAGCTAGTTGCTGAAGAAAATCCCATGCAGTGAAAGGTCACACTACAAACAGAGGCAGGCACTGAAGCCTGAAGTATATTTAGGGTCTCAAAGTAAATGCAGGTAAATCTTTCTATTTTCCCAAAAAAGCCTGCTTGGGATGCCAGTCTTGGCCATGCTGGGAGCTCTGTGCAAGTCAACGGCCCATTGCGTGGAGCTGCAGCATGTTAAGTGACATGAAAGGCACCAAGATGCAGGCGTCGGGGCTCAGAAGAGCTCGGCCAGCTCAAGCAGGGGCTTAGGTGGGGTTTATGATTTTTAAAGCTCTCCGCTCTCATCCATCCTGCCGTGGGTTGGCCCTTGCTCTTAGTCTCAGTGCCTTTGGCTTGCGGCGCTTGCCTGAGTTAACACCGTGGGTGACGCAGGCCTATCTTTCTCATGGGTTATAAGATAGACCTTGCGGTGGCCTGTGGTGCTGGAGTAATGACAAGGCCATTGCTAGGGATCTGTTGCATCGTCACTTCGTAGCATGCAGGACGAGGAAACAAGGCTGGAGGAGCTAAGCGATATAGCAGCATTCATCTCCGATACGTAGCTGGCCTCTTGGTTGTAAACCCTTATTAACTGTCTTTAAATATAGAGCGGAGATTATTGCTGCTTTTAAACTAGAGCAGCGTGCGCTCGGCGGAGGTGGAGGGAGCACAGTGTTGCCGGCGTGTGACGTTTTCCCTCACTGCTGGGACCCTCTCTGTTTTCAAAAGAGATTTTTTAGGTCATTTAGTTTTACAGCTCGGCATTTGGGAAGGAAGTTGAGTGTAAAGAGTTGCTGGGATTACAGATCCCTGCAGAAGCAGGCTGGCCCCGCATCGGTGCAGGACCAGCAGAGGCCTAGGCCTAAGATTTCCAAGGATTTTAGGTCAGAAATCGTCGTGCTTTGGGAAGATGCTATTTCATTTAAAAAAAAAAAAAAATCAAACTTCAACATCAGTGCCATTGATCTCGCTTTGCCTCTCTATCAGTATCCAAAGGAGTTGGAAGTGGGTGGGCTGTATTTTTGTCACATGCTTTTTGGAGTGGAGCAAGGGGGGAGTCAGCTCCGTTCCCGCTCAGCCTCCGTTTGCTGAACCGATGGCTGCAAAGCGGCTCGCGAGCAAGGCGGTAGTGCGGGCACCGTCCCTACTGCGTGCTCAGTGTGGTGGCTCCAGTGTGGGAGGTCACTTCTGGAAGCAGGAACTGATTCATTCCCCGAAGTCTGTTTATGCTTTCGGCTCTTTTCTCATGCTGGGAGGAAAAAAAAAAAATGGGTGTCACAAGCCTGCGACATCTGCAGTCCTACCACAGCTGCATGCTTTCATTTTCTCACTCCACAATTCCTGGAAATCTTTGCTTTCCCTGAGCGTAGCTGGTCCATATGCGCGACAGCTGAACTATCTGCAGGATTTAAGAGTCCCTGGTTGCTCCTCAGACAATGGACCAGAACAGCTTCCTCCTTACTGTGTTTTCCAAAAAGGCCACATGCCTGTTTTTACATCCACACTAAGGATGGATCATCATCAAGCTTGCCAATAACACGCGTGTTTACTGGTCGCTAGATAATACACCGTGGGCTTGGGGATGTTCAACACCTTTCAGATTCCTCTGAAGTTGCTCAGATGCAGGGATGCCTTGTTTCCCAGAAAACCAGAGCTCGAAAGCCTTGTTCTTTCCTTGGTTGCACATTTATTTTAAGGATCTCATCATTTTTTTGGTATTCAGGATGGTGTAATTACAGTCACAACGGAGAACAGTTGTTTGTGATACTACATGTATGAAATAAGGTTCACAGTTTGATCCAGATTTAAAGAAGAAAAAAGTAGTATAACAAGGAAAACAAATGGCTAGAAGAGGTCAGTTAGTGAAAGTAAAATGGATTTCTTCCATTTTAAGAAACTTCTGAAAAGGTTACAGCAGTAATAAACATAATTTCTTCACCTGGAGGAGGCCCACCAAGAAAAAGAAGTACTTCCTTTTGCTCTGCAACAGTCTTCAGTGTAATTTTGCCCGTACTGTAACCCCTGTGATTTGAAGGGCTGCTGTCGGATTAGAAATCGTATTGAAAATATCTCTTACCGACACTGCAAATAGCAGATTATTAAAATGGGAAGAGAGTAATGCAAATCTCGAACCTGCCAAGTTTGCCTTACATGCTTGACACTATGCATATGATTTCCAGACTAACTTTGCGGGGATGACTCCTATGTGGGAATTTAAGCAAGTAAATCTTTGCAGATTCAGGCTTTGTAGGGAAATGAACCCATGGGTTTGTTTGTAATCACTTCCTAGATTAAGGTCACGTTTTTGTTGTTTACAACAATGAGCTTAATTCATCCATTTTTGAGCTGCCCAATGCATCGAGTTCTGTGAGGGATTATTTTTAAGGAAAAAGGGATTCTCACCAGGAGGCTGGGTCGCAGCATTCAGCCATTGAAAGGAATATTTTACTTGTGTTTTAAATTAAAAATCAATAGAGTATGTTTCCATAGCAATTTAGCATTTATGGAAATATTTCCATTGTTTTAGAACAGGAAAATAAAACAAAACTTGTTTACAATGCATAAATCTAAATGCACATTTGACTTGAATATAAGATGACTTTATAAAGGCTCCTAACCCTTAAGAGGACATTGCTTAGGAAAAGTTGTCATTCACTGAACAAATTAAGGGTTGTAATTAGTGGTTATGATTGGACCAATAAACTAACTTTTTTTTCTTATTTGCATTTTCTTCTCCCCTTTCAGGTTTATGACAGGCCACAAAAACATTCTGCTCTGCACTATGATCCGGGCCTCCAACAAGACTTCACCGGTGACACCTTAAAATCAAAGCACCAGCAGAAAAGTAGCAACCAGCACCATCTTGACTGGTCAGCAAGCTCTGATACTGGATCCGCTTCTCAAAGTTGTTTCATCAATACAGAATGCAGTCGGGAAGCTGTTAGTGCCACCAAGGTCCCCGCTCCAGAGCCAGTAGTCTCTTTCAGCAAATCCCAAGCAAAGAAATCCTGTGCCGGAAGCACGTGGGGGCAGCTGTCGGCCAGTAGTAAAGAGCTTGCCATTTGCAGTGCAGTCCCGTCACCCAACAACATCAGCACAGCCGCCCAGCCTAGCAACGCTTCTGAGTGCAATGGGCTTCTGCCTCTCATCGATCCAGAGGGAGGTGTGCAGCTGGAGGCCCCCGATCAGCCCACGGGGACTACAAAGAAGAAATCCAGCAAAAAGGACTTGATAAGTCAAACCATCCAAACCCCAGACATCGAGTGGGTGAAGAGTGCTCAGAAAGCATTTGACAGCAAAAGCCATGACAGCATGGATGGGAAAAAGGAGTCTTACTCAATGGATGGTGTGTTAGACACGTCACCCACAAAGCAGAATCCCAGTTCTGCTAGCAGTTCTGAAAGCGACACCAGTCACGTACGAATTACTATCCCAATAAAGTCTCCAACAACAGATACATCTGGCCATAAAAGGAAAAAAAGGCAGTCTACAAAATCTTCCATAGAGAAAACTATCCAGGAGAAAAGCCTGTCTTCTGGACTTCCTTTGAGCAGTGAAGTAGCAAACAGGACTAGCTCACAATCAGAGGGGAATAAAAAAGATCTTCGAGCCACAAAGCCAGGGAAAGTGATTGAAAATGAGCCCCCTCTAGTAGCTATTGAAAGCAGTGTGCTCACTGACAAAGCTTCCCCCAACAGTGCCACTAGGCTCAGAAAATCCGTAGCTGTGACGTCCACGCTCCTACCTACCGATCTTCCCACAGCTAGCAAATTATCTGAGGTCCAGCACCCCAAACTTGCAGCTAAGCGGAGATGGACCTGCAGCAAACCTAAATCTATCCTTCGGGAGGCCTCCATGGCAACATCTGAGAAGCTGATGGTGGAGCCTCCTTCAGCCTATCCCATCACGCCATCCAGCCCTCTGTATACCAATACAGACAGTCTTACTGTGATCACACCTGTCAAGAAAAAAAGAGGACGACCAAAGAAACAGCCTTTGCTCACTGTTGAAACCATTCATGAGGGAACCTCCACCAGCCCAGTGAGTCCAATCAATCGCGAATTTCCAGGAACAAAGAAAAGGAAGAGGAGACGGAATCTGGCCAAGTTGGCCCAGATGGTCCCAGGAGAGGACAAGTCCATCAGTGAACTCAAGTTTCACAAAAAGGTTGGGAAGCTTGGGGTCTTGGATAAGAAGACCATCAAGACCATTAATAAAATGAAGACCCTCAAGCGGAAGAATATTCTCAATCAGATCTTGTCCTCCTGCTCCAGCAACATAGCTCTAAAAGCAAAAGTTCAGCCACCGTCTAGTGCTGGGCCAACAACCATTGATGCCAGACTGGGGAAGCAGATCAATGTCAGCAAGAGGGGGACTATCTACATTGGCAAAAAAAGGGGCAGGAAGCCCAGAGCAGAGCTGCAGCCTCAGCCAGAAGAACCTAAGACAGCCATGAAGCACTCAAGGCCTGTTTCCAGCCAGCCAGAAAACCCAGCAGTGCCTTCCAACCTGCAGTCACTTGTGGCATCGTCACCAGCAGCTATTCATCCGCTTTCGACACAGTTAGTGGGGACTAACGGCAACCTTAGCCCTGCAAGCACTGAAACGAATTTTTCAGAGTTAAAAACTATGCCAAATCTTCAACCTATCAGTGCTCTTCCTACAAAAACCCAGAAAGGAATGCACAGTGGAACTTGGAAGCTGTCTCCACCCAGGTTAATGGCTAATTCACCTTCCCACCTCTGTGAAATAGGTTCTCTGAAAGAAGTCACGCTGTCGCCAGTGAGCGAGTCTCACAGCGAGGAAACCATACCAAGCGACAGTGGGATAGGTACAGACAACAACAGCACTTCTGACCAAGCCGAAAAGAGCTCAGAATCCCGCCGGAGATACTCCTTTGATTTCTGCACCCTGGACAATCCAGAGGCTATCCCATCTGACACCAGCACAAAGAACAGGCATGGTCACCGGCAGAAACATCTCATTGTGGATAACTTTCTCTCTCATGAGAGCATTAAAAAGCCAAAGCACAAGAGGAAAAGGAAAAGCCTGCAGAACAGAGATGACCTCCAGTTTCTGGCAGACCTTGAGGAACTCATCAATAAGTTTCAAGTGTTCAGGATTTCCCATAGAAGTTACACATTTTATCATGAAAATCCATATCCCAGCATCTTCAGGATTAATTTTGATCACTACTACCCTGTGCCATATATCCAGTATGACCCATTGCTCTATCTTCGCAGGACCTCTGACATGAAGTCTAAGAAGAAGCGTGGTAGACCTGCCAAAACCAATGACACCATGACAAAGGTGCCTTTTTTACAAGGGTTCGGTTACCCTATTCCCAGTGGGAGTTACTATGCACCCTATGGAATGCCTTACACATCAATGCCTATGATGAATCTTGGTTACTACGGTCAGTATCCAGCTCCTTTGTACCTGTCTCACACGCTCGGAGCGGCTTCCCCATTTATGAGACCTACCGTGCCCCCACCCCAGTTCCATGCAAGCTCTCATATGAAGATGGCCACCACTGCCAAGCATAAAGCGAAACACGGAGTGCACCTGCAAACACCTGTGGGAATGGGCCTTGGAGACATGCAGTCCTCCCTGGCTCCTCCAAAGGTTGGAGGGACAAGCCTTTCAAGTGGGCGACTTCACAAAAGGAAACACAAACATAAGCACAAGCATAAGGACGAGCGGATATTGGGGACACATGAAGATCTGAGTGGTCTCTTTGCTAGCAAGTCCACTGGTTTCTCCAGCCATGCGATCAATGAAAGGCTAAGTGGCTCAGATAAAGACCTCTCCTTGCTCAATGAGAAAAGCAAGCATAAGGAGAAACAGAAGCACCAGCATTGTGAAACCGGACACAAAGGCTCGAAGAGTAACTTTGAAGTGGATACGCTGTCTACACTATCACTTTCTGATGCCCAGCAGTGGACACAGAGTAAAGACAAGGGTGACTCAAGCAATGATCCCATTGACTCTTGCACAAAGAGATACTCTGGTAATACGGAGAGTAATGCAAGGTCAGAGTCCCTGGACATGTTTGGTGAAATGAATTCCTCGAGTGACAAGCGGGACAATGATGCAAGTGGGAGTAAAAGAAGAAGCTTTGAAGGGTTTGGAACTTACAGGGAAAAGGACGTTCAGCCCTTCAGGACAAATAGGAAGGACAGAAGTACTTACGATTCTTCAGCCTCTTCAGGTAGGCTCCTATTTATTCTATTTCATTTTACTGCCATTTATTTATTTATTTATTAATGCTGAACAAAGAGAGACTTGCCATTTTCAGCAGCTGTGTTTCTGTGTCACAAACTTCTCTGCCTTTATATAGTGGACTCCCATTTTCCATCCAAGCTTTGGGAGACTAGTGAGAAAGTTGACTACACATCAAGCCAAAACCTTCAAAAGGCTTGGAGTTGTTACATGGCTTTTTTAGAAATATTTTTCCTGTCTTTTCCTATTTATCCTAGCTTGTGGTACTTCCTCCAAAAATCTCTGCATTGCATTCTGCAACAGAAGCAACTTTCATGCCTGTTGGCAAAGCAAACATCCCTCTTTTTGGAATCGAGTATCTCTGGGCAGCAGTTGTCGCCCAGCCTTGAGAAATACAGCCGCAGTACGGAGCAGGGATTCTCCTCTCTGGTCCGCAAAGTGGACAAAAGCTGTTTGCTGATGGCCTGGGCTAGACATGTGGGAAGCTGCGGAGCTGGGTCAGTGTCCCACGATTAGTGTGGTGTACCGCCGATCCAGGGGGACCCATCACGATGATGGCCACGTTAAATCTATGGAGACCCTGGGTGCAATCCTAGTGTAAATCTGTCACTTCCAGTCGGCAGGTGTCATGTAGAGTAATTATCCTGAGCATTGAGTGGCTGTGGGAAGAGGCTGGTGTCATGGAAACAATAAGCCCTAGCCGATTGACTCTGAAGAGTTTTAGGACTCATGACTTGGAAATATAAGCTGGGTTGATGGGGAGGGAGGAAGCTCCTTTCGGATGCTTGGGACATCTGTTCCTCTCCCACAGCGGGGGGGGAAGAAAAGGAATCTGAATCTTGTCTGAGAGACTGAATTGTACTTTACAATGGAGAGCTGCTTTCGTGATGACGCAGAGGCAGGTGTTTTGCTGCAGCATAAATGAATCTAGCTTGGGAGCAAGCCCAGAGCTCCTGCACCACCAGATATTTATCACAAAGCAGATTACACACTCAGTTCTGGAAAAGGGTGAGCTTTACTGAACCAACCTGCGGTGGATGAGATTCTCATGTGCTAAAAAAGGGCTTCAAAGCAGTGTAATTCATAGCCTCCAAAATGAAAAGGCAGAATCAGCTGAGAACACAGAGGGAGCAGAGAATTTATATAACCTGCCAATGTGAGGCCTTTAAGTTTTTTATTGACTTGTAGCTGATTGAGATCCAAAGACTACTCATGTTTAAGCCACCTAGACATTTCCATTTCCTTCACTGAGACCTGGATCTGGACTATAGCAATGAGAAGCAGTCTAGAATGAAAGCTTATCCCATGCAAACATGTCCATTCACATTATTATATTAAATCAGGGCAATGGTGACAGAAGTGTGGCACACAGAAACGTTGGAAATGGGCTGAATTCAGCTCCTGATTGTATCAAGTTTGCTAATATAGCTGTCGAAGAACCAAACTTATTCTCCAAGCACTGTGCTGGCTCCTGCAGTGAGGAAGTTGTGTCCTAGCAGACATGGATTAAAAGTCTTCATAACTTTCAACCAAGCTGTTTCTCCACTGTGAAGTTACTGATTTCACAGTTTGCTAACAGTTGGATTTGTGGCCTCTTTGCCTTCTGAACAGAACATGTTTGCTGCACCTTTATTTTCCAATCCAGTATGTTTCATTTGGGAACAGCAAATTGTTAAGAGAACATTGTCAGTGCTGGTAAACCCAAATGAGTTTCAAAAGTGGGAGGAATGATCCCCACCAGGCTGCCCTTGAAATAGAATTTGTTAAGAAAAAGTCCATTTCCTGCCATTTTTCCTTCAATTTATTGTCCATGGCAATAAAAAATAAGACGGAGTGGTAGAACTTGCAATAGGAGCTTTGTCAGATTTGCTGTTTAAACTTTTAGAACTGGTTCTCATTTAGACTGCAATTATTATTTTTATTTATTTTTACTTTTCACAATTGCAGCTGCACATCATTCCCCATGACCTAATCCATCAAGTTGCAGATTATGAACTGGTTTCTTCATTGTCAAGCTATTATTTAGATGGAAAAATCATCAGCAGTTAGCCAACCAGAGCCAGCTAACCAGAGCCATACCTTACACTACAAGAGGAAAAATACTAAAGCTAAACAGCTCTGCCAAGAAAGGCCTGGAGCCAAGACTGCTCATTAAAGCCTAGGAACATCTGTCTGCTTATGACTGTCTCAGATCTCAGTGCAGCTTTTTTTCCTTTCTGCCTTTGACCTTCACTGGGATTCCCAACTGAGGTCCGTACTTCAGTCTAGCCGTAGCTATTAACTGGTTCCTACTGAGGAGGGATTAAACTTTTCCACGATAACCTTGACCTTCTTTCTCCTCATTCACCTTGTGTTTCCCTAAGGTGGCTGAGCAGTGATTGACTAAGCATAAAAATAAGAGGCAAAAGGAAAAAAATAAAGCTGTATGGGAGCACATATCTCTGTCCCAGGAGGCTATTCCATAGTCTGATTGCTCTTGCCATGCAGTGTTTGTAATCTTTCACCATTTAAAAATAATATATGACAGAGACAAGAGGAGGCCTCCTGAATATTCAGATGGAAGCTGAAAATAGATTCATATCAAAATTTCACTGTTATCCTTACTGCATGGGCATTTTGGCATGCTCAGTAATGCCATTTGCAAGTTCCTTGTGTGTTGCTGGAGATGAAATATGGAGCAAAATGCCACCCACGCTGTGTAGAGATATCTGTGATAAGAGAAAGAACCATTTAGTGTTCTCCAGCATATAGGCATCGCAGTTAGCTTCCGTGCAGTGTGCTGACGTGGGCGCTGTTGTGGTGTTGCTGTTTTTCTTATTATTATCCATGTTATAATAGCACTTAGCTGTTTCTGAAAAGATTCATCTTTCCTGGTGCTATGCACAGGTTGTGCATATGGTAAGAAACCGTCCTGCCGTATAACCTTAAAGCCTGTGTATGATCTTACAGTCTAGAGGGACTAGGATGTCAAGGGAAGACAAGGGGAGACCCTCGCTTTTTTCTTTTTTTAGCTGATGATTGTACAAGCAAAGATTGCCTTCTTTGCATATTGGGCATCATGGCTCGAAGATCAGCTAATAAGTACGTGGTTTTCATCAGGTATAGTACAGACACCAGGCACAGTAAATTTACAGGAATGTAAAGCTAATCATATGCAGCTATTAGGAAGGCAGTAATCATCAGGCTGCAAATGCAGGATGGTTAGCATGACAAACATGCATTACAAATTAATGCTTAACTTACCTGTGAGCCCCCACACCCATTCCACCCTCAAGGTCTAGCAGTGCTACAAGCTGCATTTCTTCTGCTTTGACCTTTCCTCCTCAACTACTGTGCATGGTGCTGGGTGCAGGTTTAACTCCGAAGGGATCAGTGCCAGGTTTAGATCAAGGACAGGCATTACACGGCGAGTAGTGTTTGGCTCTTATGACATGAGGGGATGAAGAGGGGCTGTGCCGTGTGTGCCTACATATGTAAACCACTTTTATTAAATGCACGACTGTATGTAGTATTTGTTTAAAGTTATTTTTTAACATCTTTATCTTAAAAGTGCCCTTGCTCACGTTAGAAAAGCCTTACATTGGAGGATTAAGCCTTCCCAAAGGAGAGTAGGAGGGATACTGGAACAAGGGAGGAGAAGTGACAATCAAATGAATGAACAACATTCATCTGATGTCAGTACAAACACACATATAAGTAACCATGCTCTGTTGAGTAGTGTCATTTGTCTAGATGAGATTTCTTCCTTGACAGAACCCCCCTCCGCCGCTCAGTTGTTGCTGGAATGGGCCGTTTCCACGCAGCGTAGAATAAATCTCTGGTTGTCCTCTCTGAAAAGTCAAATGCATTATTGTGATTTAAAACAGGACTTGCTATGAGCAAAAACAAACATCATAAAATATTGGCAAAGCCCCTGCGAGGTTTTCTTTCATTTGTGTGGGTCTTTTTTTCTTTTTTTCTTCCGAGAAGCAGCTTGCGCACTTCTGAACTATTATCGTGAAGTCTTAATCAGCCACAGTTTTACACCTAGGAGAGATGTGTGTTTTAGTAGTGGGTAAACTTATTTTGTTCTTCTGAATGTATATGGCAGCTCTTCTAGAGCCAGACAAATAGGATTAGCCCACTGCCTTGTTAATCAAACTTTGCCGATTTTTGTGGAATAATATTTTCCATGAATAATTTTTTATAGCTCCAGAGTTACAGAGCTGGTTCATTATTCTGCAGTGAATATATTATTTCAGGGGTAGTGGAAACATTGATCCAACACTCTGTTTGATGAATGTTTCCCGTTTGACCAGCTCAGAGACATGATATGTCTGTACTGACCGGCCCTTCGATATATACTCATGGATGCACTTCTGCATACTGGAACAAGGGAGGAGATGTGGCAACCAGGTGAACGAACAAAGTTCATCTGTTATCAATACAAATACCATGTATAAGTAACCTTGCTTTCTTGACTAGTGGCATTTGACCCAATGGGACTTAGGTGTCTTAAGGCAGTGCGCATATGTATGACGAACCGGAGGCAAGCTGCCGTGCGGTCTGGGATTGGGAGACCCAGCATCCATTTCCCTGCTCCATCATAGCTTTCTCACGTGGGTGTAGAAAAGTGTCTGAACCTCAGTAAACCTCAGCGTCTGTCTGTGAAAGGGGGATAAAAGCAGGTTCCTGCCTTACGGAGCCATGGTGAGGTCTAATACGCAAAGGTGCAGAGTGGGAGCCCTGGCAGGGCTTGAAGTGGATACCAAAAGAGGGTTGGATGTTAACTTCACTTTTCATGGATTTATGGAATATCAGGCACCCTGCCTTCCTCCGGCTCTGCCATGATTTCCGCTGACACCCCAGGCTCCTAAATAGCTTCGAGCAGCTGCAACCGTTTTCTAGCCCCAGTGTCAGTGGGAGGTTTTGCCCTCCTCCCCCTGTGGTTGGGGACAGGCACTATACAGTTACAGGCTGAGTGTTTATACCATCTGGCCCATAAAAGCTAGCATTGAAGCTTTACAAAATGCCATTATTTGTAAATACAATTACCTTCATAAAAACATCTGTCTGGGCCCCCAGGTGCTTATGTGTATGACCAAAACTACTGAAACAACCTCCAAAAACGCTCCCCGGCCCCACTAGGGTCCTTCTTGTTGCTTCCCACTGAATCTTCTGCCAGTCCTGGAGAGAGGAGGCCAGACTAGCTTGCCTGTTACTCCATTTTGCCCACAGCATTTCTTAGAGGAATGGGCTGTTGAGGAAAAATAAGAATGATGGAGAAAACAAGTTGAAGCTTTTCTTGAAAGTGTTTTGAACAAGGTGTTGGAAATACAGTGAGTTTTGATGGTTTTTTTTTTTTTTTCAATGCTACCACTTGTTTACTGTGTTGCTTCCAAAATTTGCACTGACCAAGGACAGAGGAAACAAGAGGGAGGCCAGAGTGGGAGAGGGAGCCGGAGTATTTACCACCCAACCAATCTTTTATTTCCTCTCTAAATGACTGTATGTTTACTGAGCTGCCTCAGGCTCGGTACAAGGTCTTTTGGACCAGTGATGAATTAATCAAATTAAACGTTGTGACCCCTTTGCTTTCTGGGAGTGTTGCAAGCCTCCCAGCACCCTGCCGAATTTCTGCCTCTCACTTTGCTCTCTGTCCAATAGTCAAGCAATTCTTCCTTTACAACTTGGCGTCTCCGAGCTATTTATCTTCGCTCTTTCTGGCCAATGCCAGAATGTCTTGTTTGAAGTTTTTATTTAGACCGCTGCCGGTTTATGGAATTGTGCAGATTCCATATTGTGTGTGCAGCAACTTCACTTTAGACACAATTGGCTTCTGCGGGTCTCCTGGCTTTAAAAGGCAATAAAGACTCACAGCCTGATTCTCCTCTCAGCCCATCATAAATCAAGATTGTCTCCACTGAAAACAGTGAGCTCGACGTCTAGAGTAAAGTCTCCATGGAGGCAAAGAGGGGGCAAGCCAGGGAAAAGTCACGTGCACGTGTCGGTGGTGCGTGGTCGGGTTGCTTGAAACTGTGCTCTACCTGCCTGGTGCCGCTCGCTTGCTGTTGGAAACAGCCTCAGCTCAGGGTTTGCAGAGATTTCGTTAACTTGGACAGAGGGGGCGGTTAGGATTTTGACAGTGCACAGCCTGAATACTTGTTTAAGTGACAGTTTTAAGAAGACTGAGCAGAAAGAGTGTGTGTTACAGTTCTGGACCATACCAAATAGAAAAGCATGCCATTTCTTGCCCGAAGACACTGATAATCGAAGTATGAGGCAAGAGGTCTGTTCAGATGTGTGGAGCAGGTAAAACATTGAAGGCATGGCTGTATCTTCACTATGAACCTGCCTGTTACTATAACTTAAAGCTGGGCATAGTTAGAGCTGAGCCTGAGATATCTGCCGGTAAGCTGGATCATAATGTGCTCAGGGCTACCTCCATCCCATCCAACCAAAATACCTAAGTGAGAGTTTGGATCTGTGACCTCTAGTGCATTTTCTGAGGCAGCTTTTTCATTCCAGCTGCCTACTAAGAATTTTATATTCAAGTATCATAGCAAAAGAGACCTGAAAGAGCATCATGATAGCTGCTTAAGCCTATTAATGCTTACCAGTAGAAGAAGAAAGAATGCCCTGTTTGCAAGGTTTGACCGAGAAAGATGTCAGAATAATTCCCCTATAAATCCGAGGGTGAGGGGAGGGGTGGCAAAGGAAAGTTTTGACTTTACATGAATATATTTTTACACTACCTGGGAGATGTGAAAAGATGCAAGGCATCATCGTAGGAATCTGCAGTGGTTTGTCATTGAAAACGTGCAGTTGGGTAGGGATCCCCGTAGCCTTTTGCAGCGGCACCAAGCCTGACCTGGCTTGCACGCAGGGTGGTGCTGATTTCAGCAGGCTTCGGGATGGCAACGCAGAGCGAGCCGCCAAGCAAGGGCAGGACTAGATGGCTCAGAGGGATTTGCTAATGAGTGATCAAGCCTTGGGTCACTGGTTGAAATTTAATCTGCGAGAACAGTGACAGAAAATCAAATAGAAGTGCTGACGTCAGAGTGATGCTGGAGCAGCAGCAAAAGCGTTGCCAGAGTCTCCTGCCGCATACAAAGGCAGGTTAAATAAACTGGGTGTAAGCCATGGGGAATTTACCTGGATTATCCCAAGTGCAAGCTATATCACAGCCAATTTTTATTGTATCTGTCAGTAACTCTGCTGATCTTACTGTGGTTTTTTTTGTGAATGACATCAGCGTATCTGATCCTAGAACCTGATCAAAACCTGATGTTACGTAGTACTAGAAATAAAATCGAGAAAGCAGTGAGGTAGACTTTGCTGGGCAGTGCCATGGCGTGTGAATCAGCAACATACCATTGAGTAGATAAGCACAGTGGTTTGCAATTTTGGCCATGGAGGGTTTTGTTGTTAGGGCCCACGTCAGGGCCAACATTTACCGAGAGCCTTTGTCATTCCTGGGACACTTGGCCGTCTCTCTGAGGAGACCGCGTGGTTTCACTGAAGCTTTCTCAGGGCTCACATTGCTAAAGCTGTAAATCCAGCTGCCATGCTTTGCAGGGCTACCAGAAAAAGGTTGGTGGTCAGATGGACACATTTACAGATGCCCCTAGCAATGGGAGCGGTACTGCCTTCCTGGCTCAGCCTGCCAGGGCCGGGGGGGAGGCAGGTTTGTACCCCTGCTCTGGGAGAAAGCAGACTTTACTAACTCATGCTGTCAGCACAGCAGCTCCTGGGCCCTTAAATTAACACTTTTTCTGCCCACAAGCTCACTCTGGCTTCTGCCCCACTGAAGCGCTTGTTGTCCTTTTCATTAATTTTTAGGAGCCACTCTGTGGTCCTTCCTCTGCTACAAAGCAGCCATTCTGCGGCGATGGTGCATCTCCAGATGGCACATTGCAGCTCTGTGTCTTTGGCCTTCCCTGCCTCTAACGTAGCAATAGTCAGCATTGTTTTCTGTGCCAGCTATGATTAGTTGGCATAAGAGCACTTAAGGCAGTTGACACAGCCTTTGAGTTGCTTGGCTTACTTAAAAAAAAAGAGAGGAAAAATTCCCTGGACTATTCCAGTATCTCTTTGCTGCCTGAAGTCCAGTTTGCACCAATAAAAGCTTGGAGTCATCCCAGAATTGGGATGTGTTCAGTTTCAGAGCATTTGGCATTCTATTAAAAAAAAAGAAGAAAAGAAAAGAAAATCTGGGAGAGCAACAAGTTCAGAAAATAGTTAAACTCCAGATTAGAGCAGATTTCCTGTTTTGCTTCTCAACAAAACCTCAAAACCACTTTGAACATGTTTCCCACCTCAAGTGAGGGTGGAGTTGTGTACGCCCCACACGTGGCCTCAAGAAGTGCACCCAAGGACAATAGCACATCTTCTTTGGCACAGTGGGGCCAAATTTTCTGCTAGCAGGGCAGTCGATACGTGCGCCTGTGCATGACTGCCCAAAAGAGCATTTTACTCAGCCAAGTCCACTGGAAAACTTTAAGTTTACTATTTCCAACAGAACAGGCTGAACTGTAGAGATGTGGCAGGACAGAAACTGGAGGCATCTGGAAAGAGGATGCCTCTGTGAGATGCCAGGCAGATATTGGCTATTATCGGCAAGTTTGGCAATCTGCCATGATTTCATCGATTTGATCTGTGAGACGGCATCTTAGTAAATAGAAGGAGGAGATAAATCTCTTGCTCGGAAATTTATGGTGGTGCCTGATCTCCTGCTAAATGAATTCACTGCAGTCTGAAGCAATGTGTGTGTTTTGCAAACCCAGCATTCTTTGGCTGCTACAGTGCATCATGACATTACTTTAGGCGGTAAGTGGGATCTTATTTGTGATATAGTGTGCTGTGGTAGATCATAAAGCAGCTAGATGCCTGGGAACGCTGGATAGAGCTATGGCATTTGGGTGTGTAACTCCAAGTAACAATAAGCAGTGCTTAACACTTCCTCCCACACTAGAAGCATACCCATTAAAAGTTTAGCCAAGTCAGCTCTGCAAGTTCTTGCATAAAAGGACAACTGCTAAAACACTAATAGGAGTCACTCTTATGTTAAGGAGTGGGTAGAGCAGGATGCATTAACGCAAATTCTTTTTCTCTACTGCTAATCGGAAGGGAGTCTGGCTGAGATCAAAGAAACACCCAGCAGGTAAAAATGGTAATAAATCAGGCTCAAGCCCAGATTCAAGACTCCTGAGTCTTTTTCTCAGGTCTGTTTCTGAGATTCTGCATAGTTTGAAGTAGTCAGTAAATGCGATTTAGGCCATCTATGAGTCAACGTAAGTCCCCACGTAAACGAACTGGAAGTGTGTAAGTCCCAAAGAATGGTTCGGTCTCTCTCATCTGAAGTAACACCTACATCCCAGAGGCACTGACTGTATATACATCTGGACAGTGCATTTTGGACTAAAGAGTGACCTAAGCACATAAGCATATGGTTTTGCATGTGTTCCGCGGTTGAAAGCTCAAAGGAGCTAGGTGTGTAACTCCTGGCAGTCCACCATGACTCACAAATGGGTGCAGAGCTGCTAATATCTCCCAAGGTGCTGAAAAGGGTCCACTTCATTAAGTCATGGTCTGACCAAACCCACTGGTTTTAAATGATGTTGAGTTAGCACAAAACACCTCAGCAAGGCAAATTTGGGTCATATTTATACAGTTTTTGTGGGCCAAACCAGAAAAAGAGTCTAAGCCTTTGGACGGCTTATTACAGGCTGGTGTGTTCACACAGCTCAGAGCTGTGGGCCTCTGGAGAGAACAGACCACGCCACACTGCACAGTATTTGATTCTGATCTCCACTGGGCTCCATCTCCTTATAGCCCTAGGATACAATTATACTTATTTCTGGCTTTTTTCTAATACAGACACCAGAATAGGGGCTTTGCTGCAGCCATCTGCTTTCTAGCGTGACACTGCAGGAAGGTTGTGTGTGCTCTGGGAAGGGACATGAGGGATACTGGGGGGTTGCAGACTTCAGGCTAGAGTTGTAGTATTGTGCCGAGTAAAGAGCCAGCGTTGCATGGTACTGTCCTCTTAGCCATGCCTAGTTTTCCTCTTGGGTGGGACAAATGGCTCTTCAGAAGGGACACCAGGAGCCAGCTAACAAGCACAGAGCGTGGCTGATCTGGATACCAGGATACAGGAGAGGGACAGGGGAAGAGTCAGTTTGGCAGTGTGGAAACACTCAGACGTTCCTGATTGCCAGCTAAGCTTGGGGTATGAGGGACAGCCTGTTTCCCAGCCTAACTGTTCATACCTTTTATCTAGTGGAGCTCTAAAACAGAAGATATACAAGCAAAAGACCTCCCCTTCCACTGGACTGGCTCTCTCTGGCCTCTGCATCCTACACTTCTGGCTGTTGAATAACCAAGCTCCACCTCAGCGTTACGGGTAGCCTGGTATAGTCTTGCCAAGTTGGAACACTGGAGTCAAGTCCTTTAGGCTGGACGGCCCAGATCTCTAGTTTTGCATTTTCTGGAGAAGTGCTGAAACCATTAATATCTTGTGCTTCCTCCTCCCACTTATCTCCCTACACAGGTGCTTGCCCTTCAGAAGGGAATTTGCATTCGGAATCCCACGTGGGCAGGAGTGCACATTCTTGAGCCTTGAATTAAGCACTTACCCTGGCACACTCCTGAGAATAATATCTTCCAGTGCCTCTGTCTGAGCAGCTGTATGCAACCACACTAAATCATCCCATGGAGGCCCCACAGCTCGCTCATCAGTCACTGGAGAAAAGAAAGGCGTGAACTTCACTTGGGTGCTGCTTCAGAGGCATCCGTCTCCCTGCTTTGCTTGTATAGGTTGCGCAGACACCTGCCTTAAATGCTCTGAATCATTCTCCTGGAGCCAGGCACCTATTTTTTAGATGTTGCAACAAATAAATTGAGTGCCTAAAGCACAGTCTCAATCTAGCCTTCAGGGTCTCCAGGTTTACCTACTGATACAATGATATAATAGTCCTTGCCCAACTCAAAGGGCTGTTGCAAGACTTTAATTAATTAATACTGGCAAGACTTTAAAATGTTGGAAATGAAAGGAGCTGTATAAATGCAGTGCATTATTATTACTTTACTGCACTTTTTGCTTCACTTTCACACCATACCTGAGCACAGAGCAGGGCAGCTGCATCCTCTGATTCACTGTGAATCATGAAGCCTACTTAAAATGTGGATGGTATTGATATATTTACACTGGTTAAAATGTTCCGGGGAAGAGACATTACTTCTCACTTCAAGAATGCTGGCCAAAGTGCTGGCAGCTCCCTCTTTTTTTCTGTTTCTCAGTATTACCCCTTCTATACTGAAGTCCTCAGTCAGCCAGTGTTTATGCAAGACATGCCAGAAGGTAGCTGGAGGTGTATGATTTGCAGAAGACCTCCTATGGTTTGCAGAAGACCTAGTTACTCCCCAGTGACAATGCTGGCTAGCACAGGTGTTCATCCAAAGCACTTGAAACAGTAGTCCCTTGGTAGCTTTTGGTCCTCCATTTCACTGGTATGATTGATGTTAATTAGAGCAATGCAGTGCCAGTGGTGGGCAAGACACCCAAGAGAACTTGTTAGTATCCCAGAAGTCCTTCTGTGTGCTTAGCATCAGATTAGCACACAAAAGTCTGAAGAGTAAGTCCCTTGGTAGGTCATACCATTTCATCAAATTACAAAATAGCTCTTTAGGTTGCTAGTCAGGTTTAGTTTTCTCTGTATGTAAATTCCTTTAAGAATGCTATAAACTTACTAGGTAAGCACTTACCTTTCACCGGTGTGTGAAACTCCAGCTAATGCTACAGGGGAAAGACAGAAGAGAGGGAGAATGTTCCTTCATGACTAAACAGTACGACTCCCAGTGATCCCACTAAAAACGCGAGGGATGCTGCCATTCAGCTAGCCATCAGGAGGAGGTGGCCTCAGGAGAAGGTGGCTGGATGGCCATCTGGGTGGCTGGTCCTTTCAGCACATCTCCTCCTGCACAGGTCTCCTCCTGCACCAGGGCAGATCCCCACGTTTTTTCATATGCATAACATGGTATTGGCAGCTTCTGTCACTCCTGAGAGTGTGCAAGAGGGGTCCGTCTGGCCTCCCCATGTATTGTGCTGGTAGTGTTCAGTCACTAAATTGACGGCTATTGACCCTTAATCAGTTTTCCAACCCATTACCGGAACTGGAAAGTATCATCCGTTCAGTTATTATCAACCTTATATCTTATGCCCTCATCAAAGATAAGCTTTACTTTTGTCCTCGCAGGTACTACCTGATTTTAGAAGTAGGAAATGCTTTGAAGGCCAAGTAGAATTTTGCTGATGTAGACTATCTAGTGGTCAATGGTGTCTCACATAAATTGGACGCTGACTCAAGTTCAGACAAAAGTAGATCTCACAAGAGTGCATTTCTCAGTGAGGTTTGACAAGCCATTGGAGTTGTGCTCACTCTACCTATGATGTAAAGTACTAAATATTATACCTAAGTTGTACGTAGTGCTTTTCAGCAGTAAATCTTAGACCGCTTTTACAAGAGAGGTCAGTATCTTTACCCTCATTTTACGGGTGAATAAACCAAGGTGTGGGGAGGGCTAATGCCAGAAGGTTGATGTCAGAGCAAGAAATCGCTAATTGAAACAGGCTTTAATGCATCGTTGTGCACAAGCGTCAGTAATTTTTGCTACAGTGTCAACTGCAAAGTTACACATAGATACCAAAGACAAAAATAGAGCAGCCCTGACCTCTTCTCTGCAGATAGAGATGTGCTCTCCAGAGATTTTTCTACAGAAGGTTGAAGTGACTGAAGAAGGACAGGTTCCATTACTCATCCTGGGTGGCTACACCCAGACTCAGTAGAAGTCATTTTTAGGACATGTTTACTGTACTATTTACATCAAGCTAGTAGTGGTGCTTATTTTAACACAATTGTCAAGCCAATTTATTTTTATGTCTTACCAGCGTAGTATCATTCTGTAATTCTTGCCTTGCTTAAAACAAGTAAAGACATTTCAATGGGAACATGAATTTCACTGAAAGAATTATTGCTGCTTCACAGATACACATTGATAGTCTAAGAAAGCAGGGAGCTGTTATTTCTCATAACTAGAAATACTCCAAATCCATAAAGCATCCTTAATATTTACTTTAAAAGACCAAATCACAAGTTAGGTTACCTTTCAGTAAGAACTTTATAGATTTTCTAGCTTTTAAGGGAGTACCTTAGGGAGTCTTATTTCATCCAAATGACATTGTTCGCTTGATGACTATCACATTCCTATGAGAAAATTTGCCAGTGGGGCATAATCTTGGTTTAAAAGGTCCAAGAAGAGAATACAAAATTGAAGAGAGAGAGAGGGAAAAAAAAGTGGGGGGGAGAAAAGAAAAGTAGGAAGAGGAAGTTTACAAATTGCGGTTTGTGAAATTCACCCATATCAAAAAAACCCAGTTGCTGTGAACAGACTAATCAGCCACATGTGTTTTTATAAGCAGGTGTCAGCTTGACGTACTACTCCTCTGTGCTTTATTCAATTACCACATTTCATAAGAATGTAGTAATTACGGCGCTGGATCTACTGAGTCCAGTGTCCCACTAGAAGAATGGTAAAGAGAAGGCATGTGCAAGAAGAAGACAGCTCAGTGTGTCTGTGGAAGGCTTTTTCGGATAAATCCTGCCACAGGAAGCAAAGTTGAAATGTGACCAGTCTATTAGGAACAAAAACATTGAAGATGAGAGCCCTTGTGGAAACCGGCTCCAAAGTAATAGCAATGATTCATAAAATATGAGGCTTAGTGGATAGAAACTGCAGGCAGGACTAAGATTTCAGTAAGGACATACTGATTTATACCAGGTGAGGTCCTACCACAAGATACCTTACACTGCCCGGATGCCTTTTGTCATGCAGGTTGCCAAAGGAGCTGAAGTTTTCAAAGAAAATTCATTTATTCATTAATGTACAGCTGCATCTCTAAGGAAGAGAATGACAGTTGTGCAGCTGTGCTCTGAATTCCCACACACGTTTTAAGGACTGGAAGACCGTGAATAGTATTACAGCAGGTACCTAGAATTACCCTAAATGTAGTTTACTGTTTCCCAAGTTTCTCTTCTGCTAGCTGTGGTCATATAAGATACTTTAAAGGCAAGTTTAAAGAAATAGATTTTCCAAACTGACTGCCAAGAACCCAGGAAGAACTGTCTAACAGTGTGCAACCTATGAGTGCCCTTTTTCAGAAATAAATGATATTTTTCAGCCTGCAGAATGACATTGTTTCATCCTTTGGGTTTTCATGCTTTTTTTTTTTTTGGCAAGGCTTTTTTATTGCACAATGATGATATATTTATTTTGACGTTTAATTTTCAGTCCTAGAATAGACCTTTGGTGGCTGGGAGAAGTCATGACAATGAAAAAGATTCCTCTCTGAAAAAAACAATATTCCATCTTTAACCATAACATCTGGCCAAATTTTGAGTAATTTCTTGAGGCTCTATCTTGAATGTGTTTGTGGATCACCTACTAAGGACATACAGTGAGGGGTTTTTGATGGTTTAGAAGGGCTAAAGAAATAACAGTGGATAATAATGTGACAGGAATATTGTCACAGTAGCTATAAAGGTCCAGATCTTCATCTTGTGAAATTCTGTCACTTACAACTTGTGTAGATCCAGACCCCATGCCCTTAGCTATGTTACAAAGGATACTGTCAGGTACAAAAGAGTGGATTTAATAGCTTGCCATCTACCCTGTTTGATTTTCATCTGTCAGTTGATTTTGTCAATGAAGCTATGCTGCTCGGTTCTGCTTTGCATTGATTCCCAGAAACACTTCATAGTGTTTCTCAGAACTAGCAAATCTGTTGAGTTTAAAAGGAGAAGAAACCAGGGGATGGCTACATGTGAAAACACCATTTTTCATGAGAATATTTTTTGATGTCACAAAAACAATGTGTATCCACAGAGCTTTACACAACCTAATGAATGACCAGTTGACACTGTGCCTCTAATTGTCCTCCACTGGAAGCAAATATGCTGTCTGTGAGCCAAAGCTGATTAGTGCTATTGGTTGATGAATTTTCTTTTTAAAAAAAAAGGAGCCAAGGGGGAGCCACAACAGTTCAGGACTTTCGCAAGGCCTGCCTCTGCTTTAGGGGAATTTTGCTTTTTCCTGCTGTTTTGTTTGTTTAAAAAAAACAGTGATGTCTAATCTTCAGGAACGTACCTCATCATCCAACCCACAAACTGTTGGCAAAATAATAAACCTACACAGAATGTACTGTTAGGTTTTTTTTTTTTTCTGCTTCTTCCTTTCAAAGGTATAAATCACAGCTTTTTGCTTTTGCAAATTAAAGTATAGGCTTTGCACTGGATAGTTGGCACAGTTTCTTCTGGCCAAATGTTCCTTGCTGCTTCCAAAGAAACTGTGGACACTGAGTTGGCTATAGTTTGTCTTTGAACTCGTTTGCAAAACCTCAGTCTTTATGGGCCTCCAAGAAAAAATATACATAGTTTATTTATTAAGTTGCAGTTTAACTCTTTTGTATGTGGAACTGCTGATGGTAATTCTACTTGGGTTTTTCATTTTTTGGTTTGTTTGGCTGAGTTTTTGTTTTTTACCTCTTCTGGTCTCTGTGAATGGCATCATCCTACCATATAGGTCAAAACAGACTGGGGCATTTCTTTCTTAAAATGGGCTGAAAAGGTTCCTAAATAGAAAGTAGTTCTTTTGCTAACTGATTGCAAGAGTAAATTTCAAGTATAACCATACTCGGTTAGTATTGAGCAAATATGCTTCCCATTATATTTCCCAAAGTCTTCTCAGCTACATGTTTGCCTTTATGTCTGTGTAATGCAGTAGGCAAACAGTGCTATCATTGCAGCCTGTGCTGCTAAGTTGAGTACAAGACATTTCTAAATAGTATGGAAATAGGAATGCACCACTTCCCATGGTCTCCCTCCTTGAAGCAGTGGTTGGTTTTGTCTGTCAAATATGGTTTAAAGTTTTAATCGGATGGGTGTTCAGCAAGGAATAAATGAAAGTTATTGGTGTGTAAAACATTGCAGATCTTGTGTTAATCTTGGACTTTTCCCTCTAGCTTCCATGTACTGCTTTCTTCTGCAGTGCTTCCTCTCTATTGATGTGATGCCATCTTTGGTACTCTAACAAAGGGCTATATAAATGTTTGGAACCCAGAACAGATGTTTTTGGGCAGCTTTCGTACAGTTTGCCAAGTTCAGGCATAAAACAAGATACTGACCACTTGCGGTTATTGTAGATTGTATGATTTTTCTCAAAAGAAAAGTAAGCATTCTGGGTCCAATGACTTCCTGTCTTCTGGCATCCTACCACATGTCTTCTTTACTATACCATAATGTTTCTCAAGTTTGCTTTTGTTTCACTCTCATAATTGGCTTTGTATATCCACTGACTGATCTGATTTTCCTATCGAGACAGGGCTGTTCACTCCAGATTTTCACTAGTGTAACTGAGAGGAAAATTTGGTCCGTATGCTCTGTAATAAGATATATCATCACTGTCAATATTTTTCTTCTTCCCATCACTCCTCTGCCATATGGCAACTTCACAGGAAATAAGTGAACTGCATATGTTCTAAGTAGGACTTCTTCATTCCCTTGCAAAATTGAGGTTGGTTTTAATACCATTCAGGTTTGAAAATGGAGGAAGTCCTTAATCCCATAGTGTGGGTTTTTTCATCTAACTTTAGCTACCTAAAACTTAGGCAGCCAGTCGAAACTAGTCACCAGGGCTCCTTATAGCTGCCGGAGGGAGGAAGCGAATTCAGGAGGGTGATTCATCACATCGTAACATAAGAGCCAGGGGGAGTTTTATTCTTGCTTACATGAGTGCAAATCTCCTGTATAGCCACTGATTTTAGGTGCTGCAGACCCAAAGGCGGGCTCTGTGTTGGCGAATTAAGCAGGGAGAGGTGATGAGCCTGCTCCCTGGCATGGTTTTGGCCCGTGACAGTTGAGCTCTCGCCAATTAACACCTGAGCACGACTCATGGGCATCATGAGCCAAGGACCATTTTCGGTCGACAGATAAGGTTACCCTGTTTTGGGTGGAAAATTTTGCTTTACCAGGACAAGCTGTGCTATCCATTTGCTTTCAGGGCCAGCGAATGCATGCTGGCTCATTTAATATACTGGTATACATATAAGATGATGTATGACATGTATAGTATTTATGTACTGGAGCAATAGAAGAGAAGGAGAGATGAATTTGAGAGCTCTTAATTTGCCTAGTGTGAAACTGGACTTGGGGTCAAGCAACAAGCAAAGAGCCAAGCACCTCTGTGAGCGAGCCTTTTTTATTAAGCAAATTTTAAGGATGCTCATTCCCTGTATCGGTGCTATGTGGTGACTGACCCACCATCAGCGACTGGGGAAAACGTTATTTGTGCGGAAAGAGATGCAGGACCTGCTATACCTAAAAGCCTTTACAAAACTGATTACAGTACAGATCTCTCCTCTAAGCCGTCATGAGGCAACCCATCACCAAAAGTTTCATACCCAAGAAAATGCCCAGTATCATACAGTGCTCCTGCAAAGTTTCTGAGCTCTGTTTGCTGGATTTTCAGACGTGGGAGAAATCTGCCTCAGAAACACTCACCGTTCGCTGCAGAGTATCCAGATCCATCAACAAGCAGTGCAAAGTGTTTCAGCCACTCTCAACCACCGTTATGAGGCCCGGGGACCCTGGGATAAATTCAGATGAATAACCTTATTTCTAAGTTGTTTCCAGGGAGTGTGTGGGTGTTGCAGACATTTAACTGCCAGGCTATTCATTTTTCCGCACTAATAGTTTCCATACTAGCTGACTGACCAGTCTCCCTGATGTGTCACGTCAATTTTTGTATTAAATAAGAAAATAATGAATGTTAGGAATGAGCCTAGAAAGCTCCTCATTTCCCAGCTTGGGCCTCGGTGCCAAGTGTCTGGCTGGCATCGTCTCCGATATTCTGCAAACAACATCTGCATGAGCGTGTCGGTTGTGTAATTCGTAAAGTTAACGTAAGTGGCTGCCGTGATTTGCTGCGCAGCACTGATTAGAGCTGCCCTGCCAGCGGGAGGCTTTGCAGCGCGCGGGAGAGACGGCCGTGCCCTGCCTTTCCCGGGAAAGGGAAGGGGGCACCGTCGGCAGGAGGACGTCCTTGGCGGGAATGCCTGCGAGGAGATTTCCTTCTCTTCCCCCTCCCTCAGGCTGTCTCTCGTCCCAGATGTAATTAAGCGACGTGTCCCTGCGAAAGCTGTCACTGCTGTGATGAGCTGAGGGTACGAGTGCTTTGGAGTCGCTGACCCATCCCAGTAGCTGCCTCGTAGGTTAACCTGGAGATGGATCTGAGGAGAAGGCACCACAAGGTGGGAGAGGGAGCCGCTCCGTGCCGGAGAGATGGAGGAATCCAGGAGGGTGCATAAGGGACCAGAAATCGCCGATTCAGAGCACGTCTTGCTGCTGCTTTGCACAGCCTTGGGCAAGTCACGTAACATCTCTGCTCGCAGGAGAAGGGGCTCCAAGGTGCCTCTCCTCCACCCCACGAAACTCCCAGTGATGCCGTACGGGAAGGAAGAACAAGCCGCAGGCTGGAGCCTGGTGACTCAAATGCCATTTGCTTGCTGGGAACATTGTCTCACTGCCTAGGAGGAATAACTTGGGTTTTAGAGCTGAAGAGAGTTATGTTTTACTTCCTTTCCTTCTAGGACAATTATATTTTATATATTCCATCTTTTTAGCAGAGACTGGACCCACTTTTTCTGGTCTCTGCACCAGTTCAGTCGAATCGATTTCAATTGTTTTTTAAGAGCAGCATATGACAGCTCATTTTTGTAAAAGGCTGAATTTCAGCATTTTTTCCTGCTTAAGAATTTCAACATTTTCTTTAAGTTCATTTTTTTTCAAAAGCATATAAAATGCTTGTCAAGAACAGGGACATGACAGAAAGTAAAGTTTTTCTAGACAGGCACTAGAAACATCCTTGTTTGCTGTTTGCATTAACCTTGGGCTCAAAGGTAGCAGAAAAGATTGCCTCTTGTTTGATATCTGAAACTCTCCAAAGAAAACAGACTGAAACATGTAAATAATTAAGCCACACACACAAAAATGACACTGAAGAATAATGTGCCGGGTCAAACTTTAGTGGGGTTAAGTCAGGAATTTAGAGTAATCCCTCTTTACCCCGCTTAAATGTTGCCTCACGTAGGTAAGTTATGACAGCTAACTCGCTGCTAGGAAAAGCTCGCCTTATCCTCTGGGATGACTCCAGGACCTCAGGAAGCTTCCAAGTCAAACAAAAAACAGAGACAACCAGCAATGGCTTAGTGGCTTAAGCCATATGCCCCGGCTCAGTCTAGCCATAGTTTCAACTGCCAGCAGGATCGTTATCAAGCTAATGCAGATCTATTGAGTACTTGGCCATTTACTACAGGCAGAGCAAGTCTTTTGGGTTCAGTCCTAAGAAGTGAGATCTTCTGGGGTTTTCATGGCTATTAAAAATCACAGGGTATTTTCAGGAAGGGAGGAGTTTGCTCATCTTGTGCCCTTAACTAAATTGTCCCTTTGCTCCTACAAACACACTGTTCAGCTCCATGTTGCAAAGTGGTGATGGGAGAGAAAGAAAGAAAGATGTTCTCCAGTGGCATGCTGCATCTTGCAAAAGCTGTACTGCTGCTATTACCATAACTCAGAGGTGCTGTGTTTTCGTAATGCAAGTCCTAGGATGTTGTTTCCGAGCTTCCGTGTCAGTGGCTTGGTACAACTTTGGGCGCCTCGTTTGCATTTATGATTTAACGCCAGAGTGGGTAAGCTCCTGCGGCTTGGGTTTGCTCTGTGTCCCAGGCACCTGGCACGCGGTGCCAGCTAACTGCGGGGAGCGTCTGTCTCCGCCGCGGAGAGGCTGCACCGACCGGACGTCCAAATCTAGTGGCTGCAGTTGCAAACACAGAGGCGTTCGCAGCCAGCCATATGTCTGCTTTATGAGTGCAGTGACCAGAAGGCTGTAGAGATACGGAGAAGACTCATGAGTGCAAACAGACGTTTATACACATATGCTGCGGTTTCTGCTATCATCATTAGCCTACAGTAAGGCGAGCTGGTCAGAGATCAAAAGCCTGTGTAATCTAATTATAAAACAAAAGATAGACGTAGGGCAAAGGCGTATGCGAGAGCGATGAGACAGTATTGGTCAGTGGGATATGAAGGACACACTGATCTGACCAAAAGGGTTTGTAGCCGCTACAGAGAAGGAAAGTTTGAAGGCAGACGGCAAGATAACTCTGTGGATGTTTAGGGGAAAATTCACTGGAGGGTAGGAAATGCCATGCAAGATAGTGCAGAAGTGTTTTAATATCAGAAGTTTATGGAAGGCCAGCGGAAAATGGTGTGGTAGATTAATCAGAGATAACAGCAGCCATTTAGATAGTGAGTGAAGGGTGTTATACTGTCGATGGGATGCGTACGGGTCTCAGATGTGAAGGGAATGGCTGGGATTCAGCTTCAGATTCAGACACGTAAATGTGGGCAAAGGGATTAAAGAGAAATTTGGGAAGAATGCAAAGGAAAGGCAAGGTGATAATGAAGGTATGACTGTTATTACCATAATGTAGATTCTCCATCTCTTAAAACCTACAGCTGAACACTGGGTGGCTGATAAGGTTTATTCACACACAAATCACTTGGCTTGATAAAAAGATATTGAGTGAAATACAATCCCTGGCCTTAAAATCTGAGCATCTCTGTATTATGATTTATTGGTGTTCTATATTTCCATCTGTCATGGGTAGACCTTCAGCATTTCCAACATCAGTGATTCAAGTGCTCCTCATGCTAGAAAGTGGGCACTGGTCCAGCCTTTAGTTCTTCAACATCCTTCTATGAAACACTGGCAAGATTCAGAGGTGCTAAGTGACTTTCCCAAACCCGGATTATATCTAGCAATAGGAGCCAGATCTCCTAATTTTCTGTTCTTTAGCAATCAGCTGATAATATTCTCACGGCTTTGTTTTAGTGATTGGTTATTTTGAAACTGAATAATGTTGGAAAATTGTCAGGACACTTGAAAACAGCCGGTGAAATTATGTTTAGCAGATCATACAGGTTTTAATTCATTTTCTGTTTTAGCTTTTTAATGAGGCAGTTCACCCCAGTAAGCATACATAGCGCAAGTTGCCTTTTTTCCTTTCAGTTTACACTTGTGGTGAGAAACACAGAATGTTTGAATTCTTAGCTTGGAACAGCTCTGCTTCAACAAATAATAAAACAGAAGAATGGACTTATCTGTAAGATAAAGACCTTGGAGCATTTTGGGAAGAATGTTTGAAAGATCAAAACATTTCAGGTTCCTCGCCATCTCTGGGAATTGAAGAATAAACAAAATTAGCTAGAGAACTGGCTGAAGAAAACAATTTCTAAGAAGAAAAAAAATCCTCCTAAATACGTTGTTCTCTTTTCAGTCTAGTATTAAGCCAAAAATTCCACTGGTGCTGAACAAATAATGATTTATACCAGAGCAAATCCAAAGAGTTTCATCAAAGATGAGGCAGGGCTTTTATGTTTAAAGTGCCATTACCAGCAAAAGGCTTCAGAGCATTTTCGATTTTTTAATTACTTCAACAGCGTGCAAAGAGACGAATGATAAGTTTGAACTATCCTGCATAGGTTATGAAATGTCAAAGCCTAATAACTGATATAACACATGGTGCCTATGTGGTTCAAAAGGCTAGGGAAGCAATCCTTTATTCCAAAGATTTCAGACTAAATCCCATGCAGCTTGATACTCAGTGAAAATTGCAATGTAATAGATTTTCGGTCTGAAATGAGTTGGTTTGCAGTTAAGATCCTCTTGGAGATATGACCAAAGATTTGAATCAACATGATGGTTGCCTGTCATTATGGAGAGAGACTAGATGACTGGTTAAGATTAGATCTATAAGTTTTAGGTGGCTGGAACATGAGCTAAATCCCAGCCTACCTGACTTCTTCCCTCATCTTCTGCACTGAGCCCTGTTCATCTTTGTGATAACACCATCGAGGGTACCCAGAAGAAATACTGTATAAGCTCAGCTGGGAGAGAAGCGTAGGGGGACCTTCCACTGTTACTAAAACAGTATTTTCTGGGCAAGGGATGTTGAATCATCTTTTAGATCTTGATCTTTATAGGTCTTTGTCATTCAGCCACCATCCCAGCAAAGTAGTTAAGGCCATGCCCATTCCCCCTGACTTTGACGTTGATTTTCACTTCTTAGAGAAACCCATGCCCAGACTGGGCTTCCAAGGAGATGACCCCCAAAGGTATTCCTGCCTCCAGCCAGGGAGCCTCTTCAGGATTAGGTTTAATCATGATAATGTGGGTTGAAAGCTTAGGGGGTGTGTTTTGTACTTTGATGTTCACATTAACTCCACTTGCTGCGTAGAGTGCCTTCAGCAAGCAAGTAATTCATAGACAGATAGGAAGGCAAAAACCTTGGCTCCGGGGAGATGGCAAGTGGCACCTGAATCACGAAGAGACACTGTGCTGTAGCAGAAACCAGGTAGCTCAACAGAGCAAGATATTGTGGTCTTAGTCTCATGCTGTGGCGTGTCTTACCTAGAAAGTTAGCCCATGTTGTGATTCAGTTACCCAGCACCAAAGACTTTCACTGTTTGCGGAGAACCAGGATGGAAAACCAAGTTTGAAAGCAGGAAGGGATATGAATGGAGACCCTGCAATGCACAGATATGACCTGTCACAACATCTGCCCATGGGAGAAGGGAACAAGCAATATTTTGTTGCTGGAGTGAGAGGAGAAGACACTTCTGATGGGGTATCAGGCCCATCTGCCCTTGATCCTGCATGCTTGTACAGCTGCGCTTCCTTGCTCTCTGAGGCCTCCCAAGTGAATTGCAGCCTTGTACTCACTTTAGAGCCATCTATTACTTCCCGCTGTGTGTATACCTACCTAAAAATCCATAACTGGTCTCGCATCGAATCCATGCTCACAGTCAGCTTCTATCTAAACAAATTGAATAAAGCTAAGAGCTCCAAAGATCATCTTATTTATCCCACGACAAGCAGAGAGACTCCCGGTTCTCCTGCTCATGACACCTTTGTCAATAAAATCTGCAGATCACACAATATAAAGTTGTTTTATAATTCATCTCCTTGACAATAACAGAAGCTTTGAACAGGAATGCTGTATGTGGTTATCACAAGAACGGTGCTCAAGTGGCGGTTGCATCAGCAGAGTGCAAAAATAAAATTTTGTTTCTCTTGAAGAGTCACATTTCAAGCAATTTTTTGATCTAATGAAAAAAATCAGATTTGATTTTAAAGAAGAATTTATATTTGGCAGGCAATTAGATCACAAGTAAGAATCATAGGACTTATTAGATCATATATTCCATTCTCCTTCCACTGCAGGATCATTTTTCAGACCTGAGGGCTAATTTCGTTATTTTAAAAGGACAAAACATCAGACTTACGGAAAGTAATGTAACTGCTGCAGAATTCACCCAAGGAAGAATATTTTTAGGCTGTACCTCTGAAATTAACTGCTGGCAAACAAAACCGCAGGTGCAAATGATAGCAACTGAATACCTATTTAGTTGATTTGAAGGTGATACCAGCTCATCTACCTGCCCCATTTGCATTCGTGGCTATATATGAGCACATAGTAGGAGACTTTTAAAAACTCATGCCCCACATCTTTAATGTATATGACACTCATTCTAAATTCACAGTTACAGCTGGAGCCCTTTCAATGTGTTATGTAAATACAATGGGAGTTTTTAAAATAAATTTGGAATTTGGTGGAAATTTCAAAGACATGTAGAGCATTTAGGCACGTTGTTTCATTCGTTTCAGTGGAAAGTTAGATGTCAAAATGCTGGTCCTAGGATTTTCAGGGAGGGGGTTATATATTTAAACAGCAATTTCAGATCATTTCACCTAAAAAGAAGGAACCATACTTGAATTTTAAACCAATGTGTGTTATTTTATTCATTTGTCTCTGAGGAGAATTCAACAGATTCAAGTTGTTTAAAATTTGAACTTTAATTCTTAACTTTAATGCAATCAAAACAAAAGGGATTGTAAAAGAGCCATTTTCAAGACAATTCTAGAAGAAAGTTACTGAACGTAAACTTCCATATCCTCTTCAGTAGAGTTTAAATGTCCAGGAAAATGAAAAAATTCCCAGGAAAAAAAAGAGCAGACAGTGATATAATGGCATAGTAGTTTGCACCTCAGCGATATTCATCCAAGGATGCTCTGAATTCGGTTTGGCAACCAGTGAGCTGACAAGAGGAGTACTGTTTTCCCCATTTTGCAGAGATTTGAAGAAGGCTTAGAAGTGTCAAGTGCCATGACCATTTCCTATCACCAGGTGGAAAAGATGGGAAAAATAATCTAGTAGCTTCCCGTTTCTCTGTTTCTTTTAAGCTCAATAGCTGTGCTGGCAGAGGAGTTGAGATTAATAGATTCATTAATTATTTGGAACTTGCCTTCAGCCGTGCATGTGCCTGTGCTATGAAATATGCAACAGAGCCACTGCTTGCTAGTGGGTTTTGTGTTTCCCTGGGACCAGTGTGTGCTTCAAATGTGTCATTATCCCTCATAAGGAAGTTCAGCTCTACTCTTGAATCAGTTCACATTGTTAATATGCTCAACAGCCAACTCAGAAGGATACACAGGCAGCTGCAAAGAATCTAATTAACATTTGACTACAAAAGAAGAAATTACAATCTACTGTACTATTTAATCTGTCAGCGAAGGGCTGGATTAGAAATGGGTTCAGTGTTTCTCTGTAGCTTTTTCTCTGTTTTAATATAATAGAATCAGAGTCATTAGAGGTGGAGAAAATTTATTAATTTATCTTGTCCATCTAGCACTGCTGCTACTTTTACCCTTTGGATGACCCTAAGTAAAACCTCTTTCCTACTTTATGTTCGTCTTCATCAAACACCTGCAGATTGTTATCATGTCTACCTTTAGTCATCACGAGCTTGGGTTTACGTAATTCATTTAATGTTTCCCTGCAAATCAAAATTTCCATCATTCTTGCTATGTTCTTTTTCCTTAAGCAGCTTCTGGTGTTTCAGCATTATCTCTGTTATGGCAAAGAGTGCTCTTACTACCAAGAAGAAGTAAATATATCCTATATTAAATCCTATCTACTATTTAGTTTACCATCACTATTAGCGAAAGAATCATTCAGAGCCTCTCTGTTCTTTTTTATTTAAAAAAAAGAAAAAATATATTGCATTTTTGTGTGACAACTGCTCTTTAATGCATGTAAGATAGGGCAAAGTATCATGAAGCATAGATTAATTTGAAAAGGACTAGCTTTTTCAGATTAATCTGAGCGTGCAGAGTATATTTTTCTGAACAAATAGCAGAAAGATCTAATTCAAAACTGTTTGGATCAGCGAGAGCGATTGTGTTGACAGCAGACATATGAATGATACTGTTTTTACAGATGGACTGGTGAGAATCAAATTGAAGCTATTGATCTGTATTTGTGTAGGATCCTGCTAAACAGAAAGCTTTGAGGGCTTTGCCATTAGCAGCATGGGTCATTTTACCAGCTAGGAAAGGCAACATGCTCTGTCTCTGTTATATATGCTGTATTGCTAGTGCAACAGAAGATGCTTGGTCTTCAAAAAATGTCAAGTGCCCTTCTGTAGAGATGGGTATTGCAGTTCAGATATAATTAAAAGCCTTCCTTTCCACTCTTCCCTCAACAAGCGCACACACAAAAGATAACTATTTTGAGGCAATGCATCAGCAAGCCGGAGAAACTCTAAGTGAACTTTTTAACTTGGTTAGCTTTGCATCTTGCGTTCAGTAGAAACTGAATGCAGATTGAAAGGAAACGGCAGTGATGTCCTCAGATCTTCAATTGACTAGTGCCTTTGGAAGAGTACAGAGGAGAGCCCAGATGTCACCCAAGGAGGGCAAGACCACTTTTTTAGGTCTTCCTTATATCTCTGTAGAGTGTGTGTGCATGCAAAAGCGATTATTTATCATCATGGTTTCCGGTAGGCTGGGACCATCACCAACCTGCTCCCCTGGGAGCATGTAATTGCATCCAGTGGGCAGCAGGAGAGCACGACAACTGTGAAAAGAAATACCTTAGGTTAGTTGAGGTTTTTTCATAAGTACATGAATCATGAAATTCATTTGTTGTTACAGGCAGGATGGTTTTATCAGCTGAAACATATTTCTTTCTTGTTTGCTTTGATATTATCAGGCTTATGTAGAGGGATCACGTTTCAATATGACATCCATGGAGTGATGCTAGATAAGGGCAAAGTATTTGTACCTTCGTAATCAGTTTCCCCCATATGTAGAGTAACATTTCCCTTATCGGCCAATGGAAAAAATAATCGAGGCATCTGATTTCAAAACTTGTAAATGTATCCTATGTGCCATCAAGTCACTAGGAGGAGGAAGGGTAGACTGTGTTAACCTTAACCAAACTTTAGATCAAATTATTTAATCCCTGTGCTTCCATCCGGTAATGCTCTTACCTAGGCATGCTATAAGGTGAACTGAAGCACTGGGGTTTTTTTGCATGGATTAGTCTTATTCATTTTTTACTGTTTCTCCAGGTTTAGTGGAGATGATAAGAAAGAAGTCTACAGCTATAACATTTTCCTATATTGAAAAAATCTTTAAGAACTTTATCCACTTAAACAAAATGTAGTGAAGTCCCAATTACCCATTTTGTATTATCAGGAAAAAAAATCATAAATCTTCAGTTTGGAAAAAATGAACTTCCAGAAGACACAACAGCTTATTGCAGTTACATTCATAGTTCTCAGTTGTTGTCAGCAGAGTGGCATTGCCAGAAAGGCCAGCAAAATACAGAGGAGCACTTATCTCTTAATTTTTCTACATTTCTGAAGATAGGAGCTGGATGCTCTCTTTCCATCTGAGCTCAGACATGGAAAAGGGAATTTTAACCACTAGTATTTGGTGAGAACGACAGTCCTATTAGAATTGCCAATATAAGAATTTGCTGAAGTTCAGCACAGATTTAACCGTCACTGAAAACACTGTTGTGTCTGTATTAAAGGAACATACTGGATGGCATTTCATAATTACTGTGTTCATGTATAGTAACATATTTTAGAAGCTGTGGGTTAAAACTGCCAGATTCTTGCTCTTTAGATTATCACCAGTGATAGGTTACGGTGGTGATAAATAAAGTCTGTGTAGTAGGCAAGCTTTACCCTAATACAGTAAGGGGTTTTTTTGCCCGGCCCAAGTGTAACATACTATGAAATGGCTTAAGATTAGGAGTGAAATAGATTTCAAAACTTTTTAATACTGTAAAAGACATATAATGAGACCCAAAGAGGTAGAATTGACCCAATAGCATATAGCAACGGTCAAAAGAGACACTTTTTTGTCGTGGTATCAGAAGCCGTGAGGTGGCTCTTAACAGTCACAGACAGTTTTGTATTCAGAACTGGATAAAGCGTGTATAAGGCCACATTTCCAGACATTACACTGCAAATTATTTTTAAAAAGTAAACAGCCCTTAACTACAGCATGCTGCAGAACTCCATTAGAATGGCTCTTTAGCAAGGTTATGAATTTTCAGTAATTGCTTTGGTAATCCATATTTAGCATCTGCAGGATTACTTTTAATCAGCTTTGAGGATATGATTTGACACCGTTCATTTTATGCTTTAGCATTTAACCAGTTAGGCTGCAAAAAATGCCGTCGTTTTGCTGACTTAATTTAAAGTCAATAACAGTAAAACAGTAAGGGTAAGGGGGAGGAGGGAGTTTTGGTTACCAGCAAAAGATGAGGAAAATGGCCATGTGCTGCTCTAGAAAGGCACTCATTGGATCAATAATGGTAGTAATAAACGAGACTTTGTTCTGCTGTAACGCTTTGCCTCTCTAGATCTTGAAGCCCTTGAGTATCATGAGTCAAGAGTAATATGCATTTTTTATATTTCTACTTTTTTTCCCCCCGTGGCTCTTAAATACATCACCTCTGTGTGTATGTGTTGTATTACTTCTTTGCCACTTTCTTTTCAGTATTACGTTTGCTGCAGCCTTCCTCTTAAATACTTCACTGCCACTTACGGTATACAAGCACTGAGTCAGTACATTGCTTTTTCTCACCGGGTAGCTAATGCTTTTATCAGAGTTACCTTCTCCAAGAGATGTATTGGTTTTTTGCCTAGACAACAGGTAGGCAGAGGTTGCTTTGCAGTGAGGTAGTTTGCAATCAGCCGATTCTTACCTTTTGCCTTTTCACTTTCTCTGCACCTGCTCCCTCCTACTGAAACTGTAAACCCATTGTGAGTGTTTTATTGTGTTTTCGGAGGGGTGGAAGGGCATTAAAGTGTGTCTGTACAGGCTGTCACAACTGGCCCCCATCGCTATCTGCACAGCCTGCGAATACGTAGATAGATAGATAGATAAGTACTGCCGATCGAGAACACGGTCCTTTGTGTTCATTCCATTTTTGTGTTGTCTCAGTGTTTGCATGTATAACCGGTTAACCTTGATATTGTTTCTGAGAAGGCACCAAGCTGCATATTAGCTTCTGGGATGGTCCTCAGAGCATCAGGAGTTACACAGGGGCTCTGTGGGTTTTGCAGACAGAAGAGGTTGGGAGGATCAGCGGCTGTGACCTGCTGCAAAGCAGAAGCCAAGCGAGTCACCCAATTACTCCAGCACAAGAATGAGTGATTCTTGGTTGCTGTTTAAGTCAAACCTCTTGAACTTGGTATCAGATGGGAAGAGATGGTCCGGAAAGATATAAAAGTGCCAAGCTATGGAGGATTTACCACTTCCTCTAGTAAATCTTACAAGGTTGCCTCTTACTGTGTGTCACCGTCTTGTGTTTCTAACCTTTGCCAAGACAGGTTGGCCTGGCTGGTAGCTGATAGTGTGGGAAAAAGAGTCATCTGTGTCAGGCAGGTCTAGAGGTTTGAATTCAGATCTTCCATTCATTTACTGGGAAAATAAACTGTGCTGATCCGATCCCCCAGTTTCACAGTGCTGAAGTGAATTCTCAAGCCTCACTACCCAAAAGGTCAGCAAAACCCATAAAAATCAGGGGGAAAATGAGTATGGTTATGATTCTTTTTAAATCACAATAGGTTTTATAAAACAGCAGTAATGGCTTAGTCTATTTACAAGTCTATCTGAGAGAAATTCCTAAGCGCCAATTCAAGTGGCCCCCTCCGAGGCTCTCCTGTGTGTTTAGTGAAAAGGTAATTGAAATTAATGCTGAGAAGCAGCACTGGATGTGGGATTCTTCAAAAGCTAAGTCTTTTTTCTCTTCAGCAAGGACAGTAGAGTCTGTAACAGCGAGCAGCCTCCGTGCTCTACCTTGTCTCAACCCTTACTTCAAGGTTTGAGAAAAGAGTTCAAAGAATTAGTGCCTGTTTCATGATGTTCTTGTAACAGGATCATCTCTGCTAGCAACAGGAATGGCAATATTCTCATTTACCAGAGGCTGCTTTGTAGCCATTGGATGAGAACAACTTTATGATAATGGCAGCAGCCTGGGAGGGGGAATTTGAAGTTGGATTTTAGCTTAAGGCATCAAGTCCAGCGAGCTATCTGAATGTAGTGCTTTATGAACTGAAAATTCTTAAGTTTGAGGCAGACTCTGATTTTAGTTCACAGCCTCTGATTTTTATTAATGTTGTCAGTATGTCATTTGAGAGGTACAAATGATCTGAAAGATATATATTCAAGGAGTTCTTGAATGTGACCTTATCTAAATTTCTTACAATGCTCAGGAAATGTCCTCCAAATTTGAATGTCTCCTTTAATCCACACTGTTCCTGAGGCTTTTTCTCTCCCCGTCCCAGCCAATAAATGAAGAACATACAGTGTTTTTTCTACTCCACCACTGAACGTCAGTCAACCGACTGAATCAAAGATAACAAGCGTAGGACTCGGATGCTCCTCAGATGTTCCTGTGATAAGTGCTAGTATCAGGTCCTGGGCAAATTCATAGACCTGTTCTTGCTCCAGGTGAAATGAATACTAGAACAGCCACTAATTTCAGGCAGGGCAAGGTTATGTCTTCAACCAGCCAATAAAAAACATTTAACTTGGCAAAATCCGTTGAGAAAAAAAAGTGTTGTTCAGCGGTAGCCAGGCCAAGAAGTGTCTGCTTCTTGTTGGAAGACATTGAGGCTTTGGTAGGGGTAGAGAGGTCTGCCGAGGTGCAGAGGGGTGCAGTGCAGGAGCCTAAAAGGGATTTATTTTTGCTCCGGGGCAGAGTCCATGCATGGGACCCTTCCTGGCTGGGGATTGGGGACGCCGTGTCAGCCAAGGAGGGGAAGCAGAGCTGACCAGGTTGAGTTACGATCAGAGGGAAGGCTCTGATCTCCATTCACGAAAAATATTAAACCTTTTAAAGGCATTCAGGCTGCAGCAAGCAGCCTGCACGCAAACTTCAGGCACGTAAGTGTCATCAGTAAAAGTCTGCAGGCTGAGTTCCTGTTTCCAGTAAGTCCTTTTTTTTTGATCGGTTTGGCAGTATAAAGGAACCTAATAGGGGAAAATGCACCTCTAAGCCTCTTTTACCGTGTAAAAGGAGACTTCACGTAAATGAGAACGAAGCCCAAGTGGACTATTCATGTGCTGCTGAATTGGAGCCTAGACCCCATGCACTCTGCTAAGTAAGTGCAGGCCAGTCCCGGTAATGCCCATTGCTCATGTTCCAGTGCTCTCTTTTTCTCTGGGAAAAGTGTGCATTTTTCATGCACAGGCCTGCATCTTTATTCGGGAAAACTGCAGGGCTGTGCTGAGCTATCTGAATTGATCTTGTAAATGAAAGGCCCCTTGCTGGCAGCCAAGCACAGGCTCTCTGAGCCCTGAAGCAAATTGGAAGGAGGCAACTCAGGCAAGCATGGGCATCGTCCTGTTATATTATATACCTGTGCGTCTAACACGTGTGTGTATGATACGCACATACTTGGGAAAAAAAATTAAATATCTGCAGTCTGTCTGACCTCCAGATACTTTGTTTTGAAATTATTTAAAGCTAAAATTCTTTCTAAAAGATTAATTTTTGATGTGAGAGATACTACCAGACCAAATATGTACATACATACGCATATATAGAAAAATAACCTTTAGAAACCCTGAGAAGTGAATGACATCCTTAAACATAGACTAGTGGCCAAGAATAATGTTTGTATACGGGGCTGAGAAGTGTGCAGAATATAGTTTTTCATCAAATCATGGAAATTAGAGATAGAAAAGACCTATTAGGTCATCCTGGCCATTCCCTTGGCACTGAGATACAGGAGAGCAGGGGGGAGGGAAGGAAAAAAAAAAGCATTGAAGCTATAAAGTGCCTATTTTTGCTCAAATCCCAGTGCAAACAAAAGTCGTGCAACATCCACTGCACTTTATGATATTTGAGACCAGTCAAAGCGGTATACAGAAAGAAAAAAGAATTAGGAGCCTTCTTTAAATGAAAACTTTTTCTTGTTTCCAGTGTTGAGTGATGAAAAAGGGAAATTATTATCATGACACTGATGTAGCATTTTGATATTAAAAAAGTTAAATAATCCTTCTAAAGTACCTGTGAAACAAATACGTATACTGGCTATATTGGCAAATGCTTTATCAATGCCAGTGGATCTACCAAACAGAATATTGCTCTTGCTCTGACCGTGAGGAAGACAAAGCATAGCTGAAGTGACCACGAAGGCCACGCAAGGAATCGGTGGCAGAGCCGAGGCAGAATTCAGGAATTCTGTCCTGGTTTTATAGTTTTTCAGGGTTTGACACGTTACCACATAGCTCTTAAAGGAAAAGCTAAAGCCACCAGCTCTTTGTAATCACTGGAGTATATCTGACTTTGTATAGGCTAAGCACACCTGTAGTAACTACTAAAATCCTTACGGTTTTTCCTAATTAAGATGGGCATAGTGCCTGCTGCTAGTAATGTATCCCAGTAATGGATATAACATTAAACATTTTCAAAGGACAGCTGAAAACATTTTAACAGTGTCCACTCTGGATTAAGTGTCTACTCTTTCTTGAAAGTCTTTTCTTTTCTTGGCTGGTTTGGGGCTGTTTCGTTTTTAAAAATTGTTGGCAATGCAACTATTGACTTTCAGAGAGAAAGATGAGGGGCTTTTTTGGTAACCGTAATGATTTTATCCCATTTGCCTTCGTTTAATTTGGAAATGGAAACCATATCTTTAATGCTAATTAGGCAGCACATTACTTAGTCTTCCTGTCCTCGTGTAAATAACAATTAGCAATAATTTAGCAGTTGTACACTCTGGCATCTTCTAAGCCATACCATTGTATACCATTCCAAATTCCTTTGCATTAATTAGGATCATAAGCCAATCAGCACTAATTAAGAAGAAAATAAGTATAATAACAAATGAAACAAAGCTAGTGATTTGTATCTGTTCAGTAGTTCTTTTTCCCTCTGCAGTTTATCAAATAGTTGTAATGCGTAGGAACTTCTTCTAATTGAAACTAATTATGAGGTTTCCCCTGCTACTTTGAGCCTCATGTTCAAATCCCACGAAGCTCATTAAATAAGTAACAAAGCTGGAATCTTTAGCACATATTGTAACTTGGTTCACGTTAATTAGCACCACGTTCTAAAGGCAGTAAGAGGCTGTTCAGCAGCAAACGTTATCTAAAGGGACATTAGATAGGGATTTTTACAGATCTAAGAGGCTAGGCAGAGACCTAAACCAGGTATCATCAGGCATTGTCAGATAGGGCTGAATTGTTACACATCTGCCCAATGAATGTATGCTGAATAGCGTTGCTTTTTCAATTCAGCCCATTCTGACCCTGTCTTAATGTCTGTTGTTATTTGGAGCAAGCATCTGGGGAAATGTAGGTACTTAAAAATACAGTCATTACATCTGAAGGTCATTCCTGTCTATCAGTGACTGTGTCATAAAATAGCATACATTTTCCACTGCTGTTTTGGGTATCATTAGCACCATTTCACTTTCAGAAGTGGGCAGCAGGCTAGATACTAGCATCTTTGCAGATCCCGGGCATATTTAACAGACTGAAATTGCTACATGAGGTTTAATAGCACTGAAAATATATATGTGGGTATGCGCTGGCTCCATTCAGTTGTATGTAGTAATTTAAAGGTAGGCAGTAGGTATGTATTGAATAATTCAAGACAGGCGAAAGAAATCCACAGACATATAGTTTTGCATCTTCTCACTGCAAATATGCCCCATCATAAGCAGTTTTTTAGTTCAGTCTTATGAGACAGAGTTTCATACTGATCTTGCAAGAGACTGCTGCTTTGCTACTGCACTGCCACTCTCAATCTTCTTGGACAGAGACACGCATGACCTGATCTTATTGGAAAATCTCAGATGCCCTGAAACCAAACTGAATTGGAACTAATCACAGTCTAGTTTGTGCTTACATGCTATCCCTTTCCAGCTGACGTTGTTTTGAAATCAGTAATTAATTGACAAATGAATTAAAATACCCTAAAAGTGGTGCAATAACTCTGACATCTTGGGTATTCGGTCATTGTTGGATCTTCTTTGGATTCCCAGCCGCATGTATGCAGATCATCGGAGATCTCTCATCCCGCCACCAACCCCAGGTACTCTTCTGGGGACTGTGAGCCTGGCCCAAAAGCTGCGCACAGTCCCAGGATCATCCTCCCAAGGTGTTATTCATCCATTTTTCCTGCCCATGGAGAGCATATCAGGACAGCTTGGAGATGGGGCAGCCAAGGTTCAGGGTGACTGAAGATGAGAGCTGGCTCCCATGGCAATGAAAATGAAAAACATCCTCACGTTATATCAAGAAAGAAGAAGTGCAGGTGTCTTTCTTCTCCCTACATTTCCAGACAAAATGTTTTCATCAAATGACTGCTATCATTTGAACTATTGTTTAAATCACTACTGTGAAAAAGACCACAGAGAATCATCTCAGACTTGCCAAGTTCTAGATGAAAAAGAATGACCCATGCAAATTATGAAACTCTGAAAATGTCTGTGATCAAAAAGTTTTTGAAAATATGGAAAGCCCCTCTTCTTCAGACCTGACAGATAGCCATCAAATAGTGGTACTTTCCAAGGACACAATCAGCATCTTTATGAAGGCAATCCCAAATCAGGATCTTTTTCTCTTGCTATGCATG
This sequence comes from Dromaius novaehollandiae, assembly GCF_036370855.1. NCBI lineage: Eukaryota > Metazoa > Chordata > Aves > Casuariiformes > Dromaiidae > Dromaius > Dromaius novaehollandiae. The sequence continues at coordinate 80,257,868 of NC_088132.1, forward strand.
AGAAGAGCAACACACATAACATGCACAGCCTTCTGTTTATGTGTGGGTCTGCGGTTGAGAAAAAAAGCTTTTAAATTTTAGAAGAGACTTGTTGGAAATACATTTGAATGAAATACCAAGGAAGACTTTAACTGTGCATTAGCACTTTTTAGCAGATTCGGCGGGTGAAAAGGGACATACGGCTCTGTAATGATGGCATCTCTGCAACAACCAGGTGTAAAATGGATTCTCATGCTATATCTATTCTCGTGATTCAAGTCCTGTGTTGTGGCACAGTGCTGAACGTCAGTGTAGGGATCCACCTTGTTAGAAAAGTCATCTTCTGCCATGTATGGAAGATGTAGTCTTTCATGTGGACAACTTAATCCATAAATGATCGATTTCTTCATAAAGTTGAATCCGGTCATCCTGAGTCCCACTGTCTCATACTGCGCAATGGCCGAGCCAGGCGCAGAAGCTGGTGTGCTTCCCTCAATCGAGGAACGAGTCGAGGAGCTTCCTCTGCTGCGCAATTGAAGTCGATCTCCAGTAAAAACATTTTGTGATTCCTGGGCATTGGAGAAGCAATGTGGCGGGACGTGTTTCCATGTACCGCTTTGGTGACCTGCCTTCTCTAAACGCTGGTCTCCAAGGAGCAGAGGGGAGCACGGGTGATGCTAAACATGAAAACAGGCAATGTTATTCTCAGGAATATATCAAAACTGTTCAATAACTGGAGCAACTGGTCCTGCAGGAAACGTTCTAGGGCTGGTTGGTAATCAAAAATACCATTCTTAGATTTTTAGGATCATTCACTTCCAATTAAAAGCATTAAAAAAAAAAAGATTTAAAGTTTAATTCCATGTTTCCAACAGAAAACATGCATGGCTAAAGGGAAGTAAAAGAAGTAAAAAATGAAGTTTAGTGAAAAATAAAATACATATTACATTGTCTCAGCATATAACTAGTGTATTTCTGAGCAGCCCCAAAATGCTCTAAATAAATTGTCCAGCTTCTGTATGTTCAAAATAGAAGAGAGTGGACCCTAGTAAGAACTAATTGAGTAGGCCTGCTCCTGAATAATTTCCAGTAAAGACACATCAGAAAGTCACCACCTTTTTTATCACTCATTAGCACTTCTAATAGCATTCTGATGAGAGAATCTGAAGACCAAATGAGTCTGGAAACCACAGTACCTTTTTACTCCTCTGGGATAACCAAGCCAATGGGGCATTAAAGAGAACAGAGAGGAAAAATGAGGGGAATTTGGACAGCACAGTCCTTGTATTGTGGGAATCAAAACAATAAAGGAGACACCAGGATTTTTTTTTTCTAATGGGATTTTTTTCCATATACCTTTCAATCATTTCTAGTTGTGATCTATAAAGAACTGATTGTAGCAACCGCAGACTGGGAGTGCTGGTACTTTCCTCTCTTTCAGAGGCATTTTGAGGTTTGATTTACTAAAATTTGTAAAATGCTCGGAGATTGTTGTGCGCAAAACACTGAATAATAAAACTGAAGTGAATTGCCATCTCTTTCTTCTGTAATGTAGGCAGAGAGCATGTTTGCTATTGTTAAAATTGTTGGGGGAGAACCTGGCATATCTCTAAGGTAACTCTGCTTTATGCCTTGATCTGAGATGCAGCCAGTTTGAATTACAGGGCGTTTTGCCTTCAAAAAGAGAGAGGGAGAGAGAAGGAGAAGGAGAAAGAAGGAAAAAAGCAAACGCAAAAAAAGCCCTTTTTTTGTGGAAAGGATTGGTTTCTGATTTCAATTATTTCTGAGTTGTAAACATTTTCAGGGACAAGGAATTCCTTTGCATACACATATTGCTATTTGCAAAAACCAGGGCCAGTCCAGTGGAATTTTGTTTTTGTCTCAACAGAGTCATTTTATTCATCTGGGAGATTTTATTTAATACTCTGGTATTAATGACAGTAAGAAATTAAACAGTTGTTTCACTCATTTTTCTCCTTTTCAGTGTGTGTGTGTCTTTCTTCCCACCGCCCCCCCCCCCACCCCCGTATCTTTATATTTATGTTTTAAGACCGTAAATGTTTCCAAAGGTAGTGCCAGATTTAAAATACTGGTTGTTATTACAATGTGTGGGTGGCTTTACCCTCTCTGTTCGCAGCCTCCAGCTTTTATCTGCCCTGCTTCAATCCTCCTACTATAAGAGAGGAATCCAAGAAAATGAACTCATTTCGGGGAGAAGCAGCTTGACTCCTTTTATGATGATTGTGATTATTTTAGGCTGAAGTGACTACCCTTTAGCAGGTAAAACCAGAAATGAAGGGAAAAGGAGGAAGCTTTGAAAGCTGAAATTGCGAGGCAATCAATCAATCAAGCAGGCAGTCCCTGTCTCCCGGGCTCCTTTCCATCTCGCGGCCCCGGTTGCGAGGAAGTTGCTCCTGTTTCGCGCTGCTGCAGCGGAGATGAGAATCAGCCCCTCCTCCTTTGCCAAGGGTGTTTAAAGCCAAAAAGACATGCTTTTAAGCTGCTGCAGCATATCCTGAGCCCTGCTGTCCTTTCTGCTGCATGCAGGGAGCGTGGTGTAGTCCCTGCAGTTTGGTCGATGGGCTTTACAGTGGGCGTCATATGTCCAAAAGTGTCCACTTCAGGTTGGGTTGGACTGGCCCTCAGATCCATTGCCTATAATGACTAGGTTTGGGCTCTGAAGGGCTCACTCATAGATGTTGCCGGTGTCGGCAGCCCCGCTGAGCCAGAGGAATCCCACCGTGGTTTTGGGACGGAGGCAACCTGAAGGGCTTTCGAGGTGGGCTTGTCCTGCCTGGGTGCTGGATGAGGCATGCCATCAGGAGGTGCCGAGAGCAGCTCGCTGCGGCTCTGAAGCAGGCGAAGATGTGATGGGGCTGCAGCGCTGTCCTTGTAGCACCACGCTGCATCAAGTCCTGCGTTTCCATGAGGGGCAGGGGGGAAACTGAGGCACGGGGCGGCGTGACTTGCTCCAGGTTGTGTGGGAAGTTTGCCGGAGTGGGGAAACTCCAGAGCAGCAGTGTAAGCCCTGAGACGTCACTGAGCAGCCAGAGCCTCCCCGTGATTTTTTTAGCCACTGATGCGATTCTTTGCAATCAGTACAGTTGGGAAACTATATATATTTGTGTATTTGACTAAGAAGGCCATAAAAGTTGAGCGTTATCTATCTACCTGCGCTCAGGACCGTCTCTGTTCACGTACGACGACTGTCAGCTCGTTATCGGAGCGGCGCTCGTTCTGAACTTTGAGTTTACTGCTTTGAGTTTACTGGAAACACAGTAGCTCCCCAGTAATGTGGTTATTTCAGCAGGCATCCTTTTTTCTATTAGATAAGAGCACAGTTGTATCTGTTTAGTGCTATCATAAAGTCGTGTTAGTCCCTCAATAAAAAGAAGTCTCTGCTTGCTGTTAAGCAGAGGGAGAACAGTTTACCTTTGAAACCAGGGTTGGGATGAACCCAACGTCTATTTAATGAACTGGTAGCTCGCACTTCTGATGGCTCTGTTGATCCTTTAATCGGTAGAACTTTACTTAAATTGGGAGTTGGTGAGTTAAAAATTCAGACTGCAAAGCAACAGCAAAGCTGTAATCTCGACTCCTTTTCTTCGCCCTCCCCTCCTCTATATAGCAACAAAATGTTTGTATTACTTCAGTCCGTATTGCTTCAAGGCTCTGCGAAACACAGCAATGTGTTTTGAACTTCGAGCTGTGCAGTCAGAGTCTGGCTCTGGCATTTTAACTTCAGCTGTTTATGTTCCAACTAATTAGCTATAATGTGCTGGACTGGGGATAATATATTAGATATGTTATGACTCTTTCCCTGAGCTGTAGTAAGCGGCAATTCTCCATCGGTGACTTTTAAGTGCAAGGGCCATTTTTTTTCGCGAGATGCATGCAGCTTTTCTGGCGAAACAAATATTTAAGCTAAAGACACTTGATTTTTTGCTATTATGGGTTATGATCTGTTTTGATTACATTTTCTGTCTCAAAAGCTGGTGGTATATTCTAAACACATGTAAGTAAATTCTCAAGTGGGAGCAAAAGTGTTTGGGAAAGTCTCTGTGCCACCCAGGCCAGAGGATGTAGGCTGGAAAAAAATTATATGAAAGCAAACAAAAACAGAATTCCAATCCATATTGTATCATTTAAATCGTTTACACACAAAATAGGCTTGGATCCTGCTGAGACCCTTGACTTGAGCTCGAGTTCCAACCCCCCTGCGAGTTCCCTAAAAGGAGTGGGGATATTTGCAAAGGTAGGGCAAAAACATCGCAATTGGGCCAAAGTTTCGCGATTCCCGTAGCGCCGGCTCTGGTTTAGCAGCACGTGCAAAGTCAACAGCCTCAAGATCGGTTCGTCTGCAGAAGCAGCGCGTCTGCTGCATGCATGGGTCTCAGCATAACGTCCACGCTTGCTTGTGGAGCCATCGTGCCCCGAGCTGCGTCGGGTGGGATTTAAGCCGTTCCCGGGGTCCTGAGTGTGTCCGAGGCGAGCGGCGTGGTTCGGAGACGCCACGAGCTTTTGAATGCTTGTTCGTCGGTCCGGTTTTGCATCTCCCAGACGCTCCTGAGGGAACCAGCCATCTGCAGCAGCCTCAGGCTTTCTTCTGGCAGCTGCCTGCTCCTTTGGAGGTTTCTGGTCAGCAGAAATTGCAGGGCTGAGAAAGGAGGCTTCAGCGTTTTATAGTTCCCAGAGAATAACATTGCCAATTACCTAAGCACTCGTCATTGAAGATTTCCCCTGCATCCCTGGTGGGAAATGAGAAACCTGATGACTTCCTCAGGATGAACTGCAGCAGAAAGAAAAGGATCCAAATGGAGGTCAAAGCCGCCCGTCCGGCTTTTCATTTCTGGTTTAAAATGAGAAGATATTGTTTGTTTCTCTGTCGGCCCTCCCGTACCTCCACCTGTCTGCTCTCACCTCCACATCTATCGTATTGTCTGTTTGCAGCGGTAGTGGCAGCCCATTTTTGATGTATGTAAAGCCCAATATCATTAGAGCCACAGGCTGTGTCGCGTTATTATCAGCCCGATGGAGTTATATCTGCGGTTACTATCAGGCAGGAGGGAAATGTAGCACTCCACAGCCCCAAGGATTAAAATCCTAGCTGCTCCTTCAGACGGAGCCACCACCTGCCCTCTCTGCTTGACCTCCCTTTGCAGGGAAGTGAACAGTTTTTCTCACTCCACTTCCAGCAAATCCCTACTGTATAAACAGGGGACACAAAAGTATCTGAACTGCTCCTTAAACTCTGTTTTTCTCTCTGTTGCACAAGGGCCAAGGACAATGTTTCCGTTCTGTCTGTCCCGTGTAGTTAATACAGATTTACTTGTTTTTTTTTTTCTGTAAACTGTGCAAATCTTTATAGGCATGCACAAAAAAAAAAGGATAAAGAAAAAGAGTGGCAAGAAAGCCATGAGCAAAGGCCAGCTCTAAGGTGCAGAGTTGGGTCTCACCAGAGTCTTCAGGGATGTCTTTGCATTTTTTTCCATTGAGTTTTCAGAGGGAGAGCGTAAGAGCCGTCCTTACCACACGTGATTTACGTAGACCGAGCTTCCATTAAACTGGTGCCATCTGTACAGTGCAAATGTGATGACCCCCAATATGCGTGCGCGGGCTTTGGCAGATGCTTCTCGTCCAGGTCACCTGGCACTCCCGGTTGCCACGCTGCACTATATAAATTAAGGGCTCTGGCCCTTCATCCCGTAAAATATGTCAGGACACTGTGCACGTGTTGTCTCTCTAATCCCCCTTCTCCCTCAGCCTGCATGTAGCCCTGATATCTTTATTTAAAACCCTAGTGACTTCATATTTATATCCCAAACCTCTCATCTGTTCCTGTGTCTCTCAGAGGAAGATAACACATGTTTGGGGGCAGTGGTTGGCTTCTTTTTTTTTAATTATTACTCCATCCCCAACATAAATTAGGCTCTTAGTAGCCAAGGAGCAGGGGGCAAATTTCTCAAGAGGAGATAGCACATCAGATCAAGGTCAGATAAAAAAAATGGAGCTGAGCTACTGCCAGTTCCCTTGCGGAGGCGAGGAGGGGGAATTGGGGCCAGTTCTGTCAAAGACAGCAGCGCTTGCGTTGATGAAGGGAGCGGTGGAGACTGGAAAGAGGTCGGTGAGTAATGTGTGCTGGAGCCAGGACAAGGGAGTAACAGAACCGAGTGCCTGGAGAGGAAGACAAACAGCCACGGCAGTGCGGGCTGTGCGGCAGTGTTGCTAAATTGTTTTGAGGACAGAACTTCCTAAAAGCCTGTCACCAGGAATGGGGCAATGCCAGAACCAGCCCATTTTCTCCCTCTTCCTCCAGCATCTTTGCAATCAGAGAAGCGAATCTGCTTTCATCACAGCAAGCACCACATTGCTGCAGGAGACATTTTTGCACCATTATAATGAAGACTATTATTCTCATACACAGCCAATATTTAGATAATCTAGGTCATCATGTATGTACAGCCCAGAAGGGTGCACATCGTTGCTGTGGATAGCTCTTGCTGCAGCTAAGTCTTACCATGCGGTGTTACAGAGCATAAAAGAGGCTATGCGATGTTTTGGTGGTGATATTTGCAGTGAACTTTCATGTTCAGTCCTACTTAGGGGACTCCTTCATCCACCTGTGTAAGGAGTGACAAGCCTGTGACAGAAAGATCAGGGAGATGATGCCTCACAAACATTTCTTCCAAGCATTTCGGTCTAATTTCTGCCCTGACACAGACTTTTCATAATGCATAATTTATATATATACATATGTATGTATATAATGTATGCATATATATATAAGGAGTCATCAGACAGCCTTTCCAAAAGTTACTAGTGTCTTGCTCGCCCTGCTGAGGGTCCTTCTTTGCTGCAGGTGCTTGGCAGCTTGTGGAAATCTGTTCTTTCAAATGAGGCACCCACAGCACTATCCCTCCCACATCAGAAGACAGCCCTTAAGCCCTCCCCTTTGGTAACCAAGAATAAATTAATCTAACATCAGGAGAGGTTCATACAAGGAAAACCTATCAGGCTTTAAAATAGCATCCCCCAGGGAGGTTGGGGAAGCCCAGTCATTTAAGGCTGAATGGATTGACCTATCCTGCGACGGCTGGAAGGATGGGCTAGCTGAGCTAATATGGCTTTTCCATTTCTAATATATCTGACCTAAACTTGGACTGTCGAGACCCACCAACGCAAGCAGACATGCTTTCAAGGAACACACCAGAAAATGAGGAACAGCGTTTTCAGTAGGCAGGCAAGTCATAACCACAGGATCCCTGGACATTCAGTTGTGGCTTTTTGTCTTCTTCCCTCTCCAACTTCTGTGCTAAGACACTTTGCTCTCCAAAAGTAGCAAGGGCTCAGTCCTCCTGTTTCTGAACTGATGTCATTCTGTTTGGGAACTTGGTAAACAGAGTTAAAAGAGAGAAGAAAAGACTGTGGAAAGATCACTGAAGAAAAAGTGCTAGAAGATCAATACATGCCTTGTTATGGTGCAGATTTCAAGTAAATGACAAATATCGTTCCAAGCAAGAAAAATAAACTTTGAGTTGGAAACATGGATTATTAACATTCAGACGTAACTTGGTTTTCCTCCCACTTGTCATGGTCTGTGGAGTCCAAGTAAATAAAGTATTGCTTAATTTTCATGGTGATTGTTGAGGATACCCAGGCTTCTATGCCTAAGAATGTTTTATTATTTTTGCATTTCATTTTCTGTAACCCCAGTTGTTTGGGGAAAAAAAAGACCTTTGCTGCAGTAGTTGGGTCATTCTTCCCCTCTCAAAGTTGAGCTTTAAGAATAAACAAACTATATCATTCACAGCAGTTTAACTTCAGGGATGAGTTGGGATGCTTCCAGGAAAAAATGTCTGTAGGATTACTCCAGCAACAAATTATACTGACTTTCCCCTGTCAAAAGCTGCATCTTGAGCAGATATCCAGTGCCAGAGAAGATTTGGCGAAAGGTCCCCTCAACGCAAGCTCCTCCACACTCAGTCTACAATTGCAAGACTCACTGGTAGAAAGCACTTCTTAGGGGAGAGCAACTTGTCTTTTGTCGACTGGAAGCCGGTTTACCCTTAGCAGTGCATAATGATGGTTGCAGCCTCCCTTTTCTACCTCATTTCCTATAGAGCAAAAGAGCAAGGGGATGTGAAAATCAACACAACGTGGGAAATGAACTGAGAGCTACAGTAATTGCTTCTCTTGGAAATGAGCACAGATCAGCTCAGTCCTGGAGTGTGGTTTTACTGTAAGGAACGAAATCTGGGCTAGAGGACGAAGAAAGTCACTGGAAAGTCTCTGGGGGAAAGAAATAGGGTCTTCACCTAAGAGATACTTACCTACATTTTAGCTCACGTGGGTGGTATCTGTCACGCTGGAGAGGTCTAGCCTATATATCACCCAATATCTATGGAAGCCCTTTTTTTGAGGTGCTGAGCTGTTAGCATATGGGTCCATATATACCTCTGTATAAGCCTACACAACTTAAACAGCACAACCTCCATTTCATCTAGCTAAGGGTCAGGTCCCTCATGTTGACAATTTCTTCTCTCCTAGGCTAATTCAGTAAGAGACATTTATTGCATTTACTTACGAGTGCAGTCAACAATATCTCCTCACACCGCCAACATCTACACCAGTATGTCCCCAGCACTGCAGTCTTTTCTTGGGTGCAGAAAGGGTAAAGCTCCTACTCCTCTCCCTCCATGAACGGGGCTGCAGCAAGGGAGCAGGACTTCTGCTCCTGGCCTTCATCCTGGCATGATGATAACTGGCGCTTAGAGGAGAGGGTCGATCCTGCAGGCTCGGTTGTGCCACTGTCCTTCTGCAGCAGGGAGGCTGTAGGGGCTGTCAGAGCCCTGGATGAATAAACCCTTGGGGTTTATTGCTGCAAGGAGAGTGGATTTCTTCCTCAGCCTCCCAGGAAAGCATTTCATTGAGCATTTTGCTCTTCCTCTTGGATTATCCCTTGAAAATAAACCAGAAGAGGGAGGTCCCTCTTCTCACCTGGAAGCATTGATCCCAAAAGCTCTAACATCGTGCCTCAGGCACTGACAATTTGGGGATTGGCTCAGATTTGTTTAATATTTATAAATAGGAAGAAGGCGGTTCCTGTTGTATTCAAACTTTTATTTCATGTATTCCTAGGGTGGAGTGAGGTCATATGTTTCAAGTATTTTTTCTCATCACCATCACGACGCTTTTGTTTTTTAAAAGCGTCTGACATGCACTGATCACTTGACTCCAGAAGCATCAGCTTTTAAGAAAAATGTAGGACAAAAAAATTACAGGGTGCTAAAGTTGCACTACCTGGAAATATTAGTTTCTGTGGCTTCTATGTTTCCAGGGTCTGAGTGCAGGCTGATCAGAATAGGCTGCTCAGATTACCACTGGGACTTCCCGTGCAATCTTTGTCCAGGCGTTATTAATGACGTAATATTTACCCAAGCAATCAAATTCTCTCAAGTCAGTTGTTTTGTAGCCACCTAGCCACAGCTCTTCTGATTTGGTTTGTGTATTTCCAGTTCTTGTAAGGTTGCTGGATGCCTCTTCCAAGGGGAAGTAGGGGCTGCCATTTTCTACCGCAAACATGTGCTGTGTCTACTGGGAGATATTTAGCAGTTAGGAAGTTCAGGTCCCAAAGCAGTAATTAATATTTCCTAGCGCATGAGGTGCTCTCCTTCAGTGCTCACCTATTAACTCTTTTACTCAAACCCACATTCTCTTTTTTGTTTAATTTATCACATGCTTAGTAAAGTGAAGCCCCATAATTACCTGGAAGAGATGCCACTAGGGAGGGAGGGTTGTGCCTGGAATTGAGCGTTAGAGATTCAGTAGATCCTGCATCTTCCTCAGAGTCAGCACCAAGTTCACGCTCCAGGTTGCCGTGGGGACACACACTAGGAATACCGCAGCATTTTCCGCCAACGATAAGGTCTCCTTCAGTCATAGAGATTAAGGACTGGATCCTTTGGGATGAGAGAGGCTAATGATACATGAGCAGGTCAGTATTTACAGTCAACGGAGAGGAGTCAATGGAAACTCCATCCTGAGATACATGTCTCCAAACCCGGAGTGACAAGCTCTGACCATAGACATCTAACATTCAGGCACTTTCAGTCAGTTGATATTAATCTACCTAAATGTACCAATATACTCTCTGCATGGCTACATGTGAATTTTGGATAAAATCGAGTTTGGGAAATTATTGCAAATTCATGTAACTGAAGATCGTTTCCCCTTCCAAAGTGTTGGCATCGTGGTGTTATGCACGCTGCACAGCTGTTGCATCCCGCCCCCCAGGATTGCTTGGTGTACCAACGTGATCTGAGGATTTGTCACCATCATGAAGGGCTTTGGGACCGCTGCCGTGGCCTGCGTGATGGAAATGCAAGCTGGTGCTGTTGTGACAAAGATCTGAGATATGGTTTTTGAGGCCATTTCCATATTTCTTTTCCAGTGTCGTTTTATAGGGTCCCTCCCCGTCTTCCCCATAGGCCATAAAGAGGATTTGTTTGTGGCATACGTATAGTAATCTGCTCGTAGAGAACACAGAGGACTTAAACAGCTTTCCTAGATGGCCTTTGATTCACTGAAATTTGCCCTGAGAAACGCTGCGACAGTAGATGATCTACTCCATTCCTCCTCCTGGCGCAGTATTTTCACTACATCATATTCCTCAATATTCTTTCTGGCAGATGTGTGAAGAGGGCGGTAATAAAAGCCCATTTGTATGACTATGAGTTCATTGCCTCTACTCCAAAACAGTGAAAAACTAACATTCAATGACTCTGCTTTGCAAGCCGCTGTTATTTTGATAACTCTTCAAGCGAGCAACAGAAATACTGAGCAGCCTCAGGGCAGGGAGAATTAGCAATGACAGTGCCTCGCCTGAAACTGGAAGCCTCTTGAAAACAAAAGTGGGTTTGAAGCTGGAGGCCTTGAGAATCAATAGATGATTGTTTGCATGTGGGGGCCATGAAGTGCCACCGCAGTTGAGGGTCAGTTGGCATTGCAGTTATAAACGGCATTTTTCAGAGGCCTGTAGCAGGCTTGTTTCTATTTGCAGACAGCACATACCATGCCACACAAGTGGGCTGCGAGATTTTGTTTTTCCTTAAAGGAAAATATATGTGATGAGGGAGGAGCAAATTAGCAGAGAGCTGGAGCTGCATTTAGCGATCCGTGCTTTTATTTTTAAACTGCATGCGCTGAAGTCCTGCTTAGCCTTAATAAATACATTTCTGTAGCCAAATCTTTGATGTCATGCATGGAGATTTAGCTTCACAACTCTCACTCCATTCAGTGGAAAACTTTCAGCTAAATATACATGCGTCAAGCTGACAATGTATATGTTTATTTTAATTTATTCATTTAGGGCCCAATCCAAAGCACACTGAAGTCCATAGAAATCTAGTCAGGGCTTCAGTGGTGGACCACGCTGTCGTGAAAAATGCCTTTATTAAACACATTCCAGAAGTCAGATGGACCAATATTTAGACAAGGTTTCCTTACCTACCATAAATTCTTCCCCGTCAACACAAGCAGAGACTTGTTTCCTGTGTTTTTTTTTTTTTAATGTTATTTTTACAAGACAAAGTTGACCAGGTGGATGTTCTGATGTCGAAAAACATGCAACACCCAAGAAGCTTTTAGCAGGCTGCTGGGTATCTGGCTCTATGTAGGTAGAGATATGCAGGTACAGCCAATGGAGAGGTACCGGCTCTTCAGGGTCAGTCGGGCACCTACATTAGGCTCCTGTCGAGGGAGCTCGGGGGGATCCTGTCTCCCTCCAGCAACTATATAGGGAACAGAGGGAGATTTGCCTCCTTCATAAGCACCTACATTAGGTGCCTAACACGGTAAGGATGCATAGCTCCCCTTTCCCTCTTCTACACCATATTTTATTTAGGGTGCTTGAGGACCAGAACATTAGAATAGTTATTAATGGCTCTTTCTTGCATTGCATAGCGTGGAGGTCTTCATGCTTTGCTGAAGGCTGAAGGTCTGCAGAGCCGTTCCTTTCTCTGGATCAAATCCCTCATTTATTCCCGATCCCTGTGCTACCACCGCATGGGAGCCCCTTAGTACAGTGGGGATGCTCCTTGGTGACTCATTGAATGGACCTTCAATTACTCTATGTGTCTTCAGATTCACTAATTAGAACAGGAGAGATTATTTGGGCAATTAAACACTGTCTTCATTTCAAATGCCCACCCAGATACTATGGGTATAATACAGACAGTCTGCCTTTAGATACTGTGCATGTCTCCCCACTAAAACTCAAGAGAAATCATGATACAAAATCAATGGGACAGCTTAGTTTCTCTCACTAGGAAATAAGGATCATATTTCTCCCCTCCGGGGGTCCTGGGTGTATAATTTGTTAATATATCAAAATGTTTTGCACTGCTCAAGTGAAAGGCGCTACGAGACATATGTGCAAATCTATTATTAAACTCCAAGGATCCACATTAAAGGAGAACTAGCTCCGGACCACCTGTGGATGCTGTTTGCCCAAACCAAACCCCAAGCCATGAAGTTTTGCAAAGCAAAAGCAAGCCCAGTGTCTGTTCCCCTCTCCCCGGGAGCGGAGCCCCTCGGGGTCCCTCAGCAGCCCGGAGAGTAGTTGGCAGCGATCCTCTCCTGGCCGAGCAGCCGGGCTGCGCTCAGCTTGCCTGCAAGGCACTCTTGCGTATCTTCCATCTTTAATGCGGCATGGTTTCTCCGTGGCGTCGGCAAGCTTTCCCACTGCAGCTAAATGCATAAAACAGGCAGTGAGAGACTTGTGAAAGAGCAGCGCTTCGTCAGCCCGTTAATGGTACGAGGAGGATGCACATCGAGCGTAAGTCTGCTCCTGCACAATACCTGCAGTTGCTTTGCTTGCTGTTCGGTTGGCCTCATCTGTTTGGTTTTGATTAATTTGAAGAAATTCCTCCCTCAAAGCCATACTGTTTTATTTCCTCGCCCTGTTCGCTTCCTTTGTGCTAGGGCTGCTTTCTCTAAAACTAAAGGACTTCAGTAAGTCTCCAAAAAGGGCAGTTGGATTTGCTGGCATGGAAATAAATCACATGTAGAAGGACTGAGGAAAGCTAGAACTGCTCACAAGTAATAAATAAGGCAATTATTGTCTCCCCATCCAATCCAAGAAAAAGAGCAAACAGCCTCAGCATGCTTTCATTTAATAAGCATTGCTTCTTCTTTACAGCCAGCAATTTCTTTTTTTCACCTTCATAGCACTTATTGTTCCTGCCAGCCCCACAGCTGAGATAAGGAGTGTTTTGCCCATGCTACAGATAGGGGAAACTGAGGCAGAAGAGTGTAGACCAGCACTTGCCAAAGCGGCTGTACACTATTAGTCACCCAAAACTCAAATTTTATCCTCTGGGTGTCCATGGCTCCAGCTGTCCCTAGTGATCTCACCAGAGATCATAGGCAACTGGCATCCCCAAAATCAGGCTGCTTATTTTCATGTCTAATGTCAGGAATACGTGATTCATAATTTTGCTGTGACTTCCCAAAATGTTTTAGGAGCAGCAGCGCCTATGTGGGAGGTTCCCAAGCCCCAGCACCGTGTTCGGCCTCTTCGAGTACCATCCAAAGCTGGGTGGGAGCAGTAAGATGGTTAATTTGGATTCCTTAGTACAACCAATAATTGACTAGGAAGATGTTGAGTGAAAACAAGCCTGGAAGCTTCAAACCTGACATGCCGCCGCCACTGCAGTCCTCGTGCTCGTGGGGTCTGCTCTTCATCCCAAACCAATTCTCTCCGAGTCATGCAAGCGTGTCCTTTCCCTCCCACCTTGCCTGTGTCTGCTTCCATCTCCTGTCCCGAGGAAGAGGAAGGTCTGGGGTGCAGGGAGTGCCTTGGAGGAGTGTTCAAGCACTGCCTGTATTAGCAATATCTCTCTGCTCCTTTCCCTGTATTTTCTGAGCCCCCCATTTCACCCCCTCCTTAAATTGGGTGTTGCTAATATTGAGCCAATTGCTGTTTGCAAAATCAGGCAGGAGAAACCCGGTTTTCGGCATACTATTTCCGACCGAAAGTTTCCCCTCGAGAGCAGCAGCCTTAGGTTCATCCACCGCCAGCACTTTGATCTGTCCGAATCGAACCCTGCGGGGTGCTGTGCATGCTCTCCGAAAAGTGCTGAAGTGAAACCACGTCGAGGGTGCTAAGGACCTGTCTGGAGGCATTCAGCACCTGGCAAGATCACGCTGCAAGTCCTGCTTCTCTTTTCTTAATAAAAATTGCTTTTGAAGGGGGGGAGGAAAAAAAAATCCCTCCCCCAAATATGTTATCTTTGAAAAACCAATCTGCCTTTGCAAGACAGGCTATAATTGAATCCCAGCTGAACGCAGCTGCAGTTGGGGTGAGGTGCCAGCGTCATGAGCAGCATCTGGAAAACCACAGAGAACCGCAGAGCGGAGTTGCATAAGCTGAGACGCTCTTTAAAATATACGCGTGCGTCGGGGGGGGTATATAAATAAAATAGAGAAAACTGAACAGAGTAGCTGAGGCCGCAATAGCAGCGCCGAGGAAGATGGCGACGGAGTCCTCGGTCTCCGAACCCCCCTGACTTGCCGAGCATCCTGCAGGCTCCCTGCGCCGATGACCCTTCTGCATCTTTGTTCGCCGTCACACGCTGCCTCCAAGTATTAGCCCGAGATTGTTTACTTCTTCTCCCCGTCTCTCCAAGGGATATGATTCACACGTTTTCAGATTTATTTGAGCAAAATGCAATAAATATGCTGCTTCAATTTTAACTGCTGGAATGCAGCCAGGGTTTTTAATGAATCTGGCCTGTGCTATTGAAGTGGTCCAGGATCTCAAAAGCTCTGGGCACTGTTAGATTATACACACAGACATACACACACACATATCTCCCCCCACCTCCCGTTCCCTTGGGGCTCTCTGAGTCACACGCGACTGCAGGTTTTTCAGTTTCGGCTCTGGTTAAAATTAGCGAAAGCCTTTATTATTCAAGAAGAGGAAGGATTCCTATCACAGCTGCCGAGAACTGCCATATTTTTCTTGGATTTGCTGCACCGACCTATTGTAGGTTGGCTTTATCTGTTATTCTTTGTTTCCCTAAAAAATAGTAGCAAGGCTCGGTCCTGTCAACACTGAATTTTAATTAACAGTTCGCGAAGATCACTGCATTAATCTGTAGCTGGGCCATCTTTTTTTTGTTTTCCCCCATGCAACTGGCACCTCTAAGGTTTCAGTCTTTTATAGTAATAGTCTGTAACAAGGTGCAGTCAGATCTCTGCTGATCGAGGCACTAGTTTTGCGTGCTTGAACAAAAGATATATTTTAAACAGTCTTAAACAGCGTGCTTTAGTTACCAGAGCAGATAGCAAAGGGTTTTTCACACCAAAATCTGAAAGAATATAACTTTGTTGTGGTTACATGAAGTCAAGTACCAGATTCATTCAATTCACAAGCTGCATGCATTTAAAAGGAAAACAAAAACAGAAAAATGAGTTACGAAATAGTGAGTATGACCCATGTCAACACAGTAGGAAGTTTTTGACCACATCCCAGTGGACTAAAACCTCCGTGACCTGTGGGACCCGGCCTGCTGTAGTCGCAATACATTGTCGCTGCTGGATCTTCACAATTTTCCGATGGGTCCAAACCAAAGTGGAGGCGTATTGCCAGGGCCACATGGAGAAATCAGAGGATGTCAATTCTCCTGTGCCTCCATCTGTGCGGTAATCGGTTGAGCACTAAAATTCACAAGGAAAATTTTGTTTTAGAAAGATGATAAAGAGAACAAACAAAAGACAGGAAATTAAAATTTATGTAAACAGAGTGGCTCCCAGAGCAACTATAAATGAGCCACATTGCATGTATAGATGAAGGCATAAAAGTTAATACCATGTGCAGCAATACCATACACTATGTATGTACTCTGGGGACCCAGTTACATTTGCTGCGGGACCCATCATTTTGAATGGTTTGACTTTTATGCTTTTTAAAGTCTCAAACATAACATTGCACTAATGCCAGGTGGGAATAGGGCATTTGCTGTTTATTTGTTTGTTTGCTTAAAAGAGAAAGGACCATTTGAACAAAATGAGCCACAAGTCGTATTTTCTTCCCATTGCATAGTGTAGACAGAAGTGGCAGGTTTTGTCTCCTCAGATTTCGGGATAGTTTTGTGGGTTTTTGGAGGTATTCCTCTGTACTGATTTTATACCCGCAAAGTGAGATGGAGAACAGCTCTCTTCTTGAGATAGGGTGGTGTGTGTCCAAGCGATGAATTATCGTGCGATGTGAAGCACAAGGCGCTTCTCTAAGTAAATGTGGGCGTGCAGACGGGATTGCCTCAGCCATCTGAGCTTCAGATCTGAAATACCCCAGCTCCTTGGAACCGTGCATTCGGCTCGCTCGTCTATTTTTTGCAAGTAGTTATCCTGGGTTTGATGCTCCGCTCCCTCCTGCAGTTGTTGACATCAGTAACACGGGTGTAAAATGTCACCGGATCAGCCGGCAGCCGGCATTCACCTTGCATTTGTATTCATGACTATACATGGAAGAGGGCAGCACAGGGTCAGGCCCACTGAGATCCACAGAGATTACTTTGTCGATGTGGGATGTTTATGTTCTGATGGGGTGTTTTATAATCGACTCTTAAAACCGTGCTGCAGCCTATTTGTTCTGCTTTCGTGGCAGAGCGAATTGGAACATGGGAACTGCTGTGGATTTGGGGATTTTTTGTTCCCCTCCCCCCCCAAAAAAAAACCATTATCCCCTCTCCTTTATTTTTTTGCTCAAAAGATTCCAAATTTCCAAAATTTTAAGTATTTGCTAGGAGAGCTGGTTTAGGAGCTTACTTGATATTGACCCTCGGGTTGTCCAGTCCACTCATCCACTGCTGCAGGCAGCTCCATCAGAGCTGGACCTTTCCCAAGCACCATGGTATGGCCATGCATAGGAGCAAGTCCCTCCTTGCAGAGGCCGTGTCCACCCACACCACTTGCCAAAGCCCCTTGCCAAAGCTTCACCTTTGTCGCATGACCACAGCTTCCAGGTGTGTCCGCTGTGAGACCCAGAAAGGTTGTTTCCTCCCCATTCCCTGCCTGTCAGGTGTCTGCAGCTGGGTACGTCAAGGTGTGTGCAAACCTTCTTCTGAACTTTCCTTTACCCGTCGTTGTCTCTAGACTCTGCCGCCCCAGCAGTGAAACTCCTTTTCAGTGTGTTTCGGGCCATTGTAGATGCCAGCATTTTGCAGACCTTCAGCACATCTGCTCCTCCTGGACTTTCCTGATGTCCACAGGCAGAGCCGATCCCTGCTTGGGGTTCAAGCTCTCTGGCTTCAGATCTCCAGGGAAAATGTGAGCTGCAGGATAGCAACTGACACTACACATGAGCAAGGAGCAGAGAAACCAGAGCTTGCACCCCTTGCTCACCAGCACCATCTACTGACACCTTCATCAACCAGGGCCTCTCCATCTTTCGGAGAGAGAGCATTATGGCAATGCAAGGCTGGGCCATTGGCTGCCACCCAGGGAACTGGATGGCTGTGTTTCTCCAGCTCCCGTGCTCTGGGAGGTGTGCTCTACTTGCACGCTTCGCAGGAGCTCCCCAGAGACCGTGGCTGTGGTAGGCCGCTGGGCTGGGGATCAGGAGAGCGAAGCCACATCCCTCACTGACCTGCCATGCTGTGGGGGCAGAAGATGCTTTGCCTGCAATTCATCTGGCCACACTTTGACATCTGAGAGAGAGATGTGTGGGCCTGAGCTAGCCAGCTGAGGTGCCGCCAGGGGCAATTAATCTTACACAAACATAGGCATCTAACCCTGCTGGGATGAGTTGCCCTCTGGAGATGTCTGCTTACCTCTGTTGACTATCAAAAGTCCTAAAATGACTTAGCTTGAACTTTAGTGTCTAACTTTTAAACATTTTGAGGGTTTCTGCTTCCTATTCCACTTTCGGGTCTTGCCTTTTTTTTTTCCTTTCTCTGTTTTGTGACATGGCCTGTTTCTCACTGTTTATGTCTACTGTGACTTTTGCAGTGGAGACCCCTGACTTGATCGAAGCCACACGCTTCAACTAGTTAATAACAATAAAAAGAGGGAGTCATATACTCTTCATGCAAAAATTTAATTTTTTTTCTAATTCCTGTTCAGCTGAAGCAGCTCATTTCTCTTGAAACGCAATTGAAATGTCATTAGTATTTTCATTAGCATGATGACTGATGATACAAGGCAGGCAAGTAGATTTGGGGCCTAGGCTGATAAATTTTCATGACATTTTCGTAAGACTGTGCTAAACACTTCAGAAGTCACATGCCAAGTGGTTCCAGATCATTTAAAAAAACAGAAGACTTTTATTTCTTTTTTTAACTCCTGGAATGAGAAACAGCCGCACGGCTATGCAGAAATAGCACAGCATTCCCTGAAAATGCCCAGCAGTTGCTAAACATGTTTTTGCCCTCACTGAAACAGTTAATCTTCATCAATGGATGATATTTTACTGATGAGTCTTTGGCATTTTGTGTTGGCTTTTTTTTTTCTTTTTTCATCTTTAAAGAGTCACGTCTCCAGGTGAAATGGTTCTTGTGTTTGTGCGGAGGAGAGAAATTCCTGTGGAGAAGCCCAGTTTAAGGCCCAACCATAACTTAGGCTGTCTTTAGAGGCTTTTTCGAGAGGTTGAGCTGGATTTAAGTGATGCATGTGTATGAACCGTCTTGACAGTTTTGCTTCCAGTGCCTTTTCCCATCACTAAATGAACAATGAAGAATGGATAAACAAGAGGAGAGAGGAAATGTTAAGCTTAGTTAGTTGTCTAATCATTCTGAGACATTTTGCCCTCTTTGCTTTGAGTTAGCTTCCAACACAGGCGAAGTGAGTTATGCATTTAGAGTGGCTTGTACTTGTATCTATTGGGATAGGTTATATTTATTTCATTGATCCCTTCTGTACATACTAGCAATTACAAAGCTGTGTCCCATAAGTTCCTGTGGTTCTCTCTCACCTGCAGTTTTGAATTGCACCGTTGTTGGCTTTTTTTTAATGCTTTGCTTCCTAGAAGAAAGAAAAAAATGTACTTTCTTCTTTATAGTGCCAAACAAAAGATTTTTATCATGGGATAGAAAGAAATATGTCTAATTTTCTTCCTGGGTAAGGAATCCATTCTAAAGGAGCACAGGAAGTTTCCGCAGATTTAGTTTTATAGTACGTATACTTTGATGCCTTGTGTTGCAGCCGTTTTGTTTTCCGTTCAGAGAAGCATTGGCATGGCATGTTTGTGCTGCTCGTTTGTTGGTGACGGGGATACCAACAATGATGAGGACTTTGGGACAAGCTAAGATGAAGGCTTAGGGCTCAATTCAGTTGCCCACGCAGAGTTGTCCCGTGTCACTTGAGATGCCCAAGACATCCTGTCTGGCCTCCAGCTGCTGTTCCAGAAGGGCAGAGGTCTTGCCCAAAGCCCTTTCACATGCCTGCCAGCCTCACACAGATGTTTCGAATGCCTTACAGGCATTTCAGATACAACCAGGTGCTTATATAGAGCCACTAGATCAAATCACGAGACTCGTCCCTCTTTAACTTTGGGCACCTAACTAAGGCAGCCATGATAGGCGTCTAATTTCTAGAGTTAAGAGAGAAGTTCCTCCAGTTGTCAACATGACTGACCTGTAGAAGCTGAATTATCCCCGGAAATCTCTCTTTCTGCTGGCCATGCAGAAGGCCTCTGCCAATTACACTCCTACCACATTCCACATTTCAGCGTCTCCTTTGAGCAGGATGAATTTCAACTTGAGAAGTTGTGGTTTGGTCACAGAGGGTCTGGGTGGATGGGATCCTCTCACCCAGATTTGGGTGTCTACAGCACAAATACCTACTTGAGTTAGGTTTCTCAACTTTCGTTATAGGCAGTGGAAGTTTAGCCAATACAGCTGAAGGATTCTAGAGATTGATTCATCTTAGACTAAAGTAGACCTATACACTTCATCAGATGACTCACCCTCTCCACTCTGCTGATTGTATTAATTTGATCTCTGTTGCCTATAATGGGAGCTCAGACACAGAGCTCTCATGTAGACACTTGGATTTTGATCACCTAAAGTTCGATGAGATGAACCCCATCTCTCCTTAGCTATTAAGAAAAAGCACCATCAGGAGGGCATAAGTACTAATCCATAGACCTGTTTTTGAAGTCAAAATCCAAAATATTGAATTTTATTGAGGCATTTTATTGGGGAGTTTTCCCAGCTGGAGAAAACTAAGCCTGAGTGACTTTTCATGCCCACATTGCTTAATAAGATCCCTTTAGACTTCTTCCTCCCAGAATTCTAGTTTTTCTGCAATACTTTTAAGGCCAGCTTTTGTACACAAGTTGTCTGAAGCTAGGACTTATCTTTAGGTAAATGTCTGCTTCAACATGCAGTGCTGAGCACATAAAATACACTGTCAAACCTATTTCAAACATACAGGCTTGAGAACCTGAGGTTGCCAGTTTCCCAAAGTTTGTTGTTTTCCATAGTTTGATGGCCTTACCAAGATCTCAGTCAGCATCAGTATTGTAGCAGGTTCTGCTGCTGTTAAATCTTTCTTTTTTTGTCGTATCATTCTGTTACCCCAGCAAAGCAAACATAAAGAAAAGCTCTGCTCATATCATCTTTGTTCTGGCATGACGTTTCCTCAGAAAACTCTGGATGTGTAAAGGGAAAATATTCTTACCCTAACATGCCTTTTCTGCTTTGTCTGCCTGGTGTTATTAAGTAGGCATATATGGCTATGGGGAGGGAAGTTCATTGTTTGAAGAGCCTTAAACATCCTGTTTTAGCTCCAGTAAATATGAAAACTGAAGCCAGGCCTGCATCAAAGTTATGCAGAGAGGCACTCTAGAAATTCAGAATGGCTCACACTTAGATATATAGCATTCGAATTGACAGCATAACTCCAAATGTCAGTGGTTAAGAGCATTTAGGGTCTTCCCAATATGCTCTTTATACTGGTTCTTGTCAGTCTGCTTTTCACACATCTGTGATAAGTGATTTCCCTCCTCCACCTCTTTCCAATCTCTTCTTTTTCTTCTATTTCCATCTATTTCCGTATTTCATTCCACTGTGCACTCTTCACCTCTTTAACCTCTTCTTCATCATTCAGATCCCTTCTTGTGTCTATACTCCACCGAGGCATTCTCTGACCGTATTATATTTGGTCTCTCTGCCATCCTTCTTACACTGTTATAGGAAGCAGTCTCCAGCAAGAATTTTAATGAAAACCACTCTCAATAAAGTACTTCCTTCTGAATTTTCCTTTGAAAAAAATATAAAATCCAAAGATTTTACACTGAAGTTCCTATCAGAGCAATGGTGTATCACTGAGGTTTTGGACAGGGTGCCAAGGAAAGGATGAATTTCAGGAAAAATCTTGAGTTCTAGATCTGTTTGTTTGGCTTTTCTCCATCCACAGCAACCCTGAGCTGGAGTAATATCGTACTCCGTTTGATCCTTTTTAAATATTTTAGGTGTTTTCAGAATGCCATTAGAATAGACCAACAATTAGAGTACTATATATCATCATGCTAGCTAGTTATTAAACTTCTTTGTCACTGAGGTTAATTGGCAATAACATTTATGATCTTACCTATGCATCTGTTTAAACAGATTTCAGTTTTCATATTGCAGTCAATTATCGTGGTTTTCAGAATGAAAGGTAAAAAATGCCCCCATATCTATCGATCTCGAATACAGAATGGGAGTGAGAGAGAGAACAATATATGCGCTCCCAGTGTGTATTATTTTTCATCGCTGGTGCTGATAAAGCAAGCACTCATTTTAGTGATAAATCAGCATTAAACTGGGATGAATGGACTCAGATATTAAAACAAAGCCAGCACGAGACTTTCTAAAAATAAAAACTCCTCAGTTACAGTCTGCTAGATTGCAGAGTATACTGGGAGTTCCATTAAGTGCTGAGATTTCACTTCAAATGCATGTCATACTCGGAGTATTTCTCATTGCATGAACTGGGGCATAGCGTATTACAGATAAAGCAGAAAAATGAAAAGACCATGTGGCCCAGTAGGGAAAACACTAATTCAGAAGTCAGCAGTCTTGGATGCTCCTATCAGCTCTATAGCTGACTTTCGGTAAAGCATTTCAGCCCATCCTCATCCTACCTGACAGCAAGCGCCTATCGTGGCAGCATGGTCCCCTTTGCTTGCTGCCACAGTGGCTGGAAAGGATGGACCCATCTGGAAAACAGTTCAAATATTGCTGGATTCAATCAGATGGTGGAGCTGACTACCTCATCCTTATCCTCTTGCTTTCCCTTCGTGCAGCTGTATGGGCAAATGAGTTCCAGCAACATCTACTTTTGCATGGTACTTTTTACTTTTCTAACATACACATTGTCAAAGGAGACCTTACATAGGTTTAGTGCAAATACCACATTTTGGTTAAAAAGAAAAAATACCACCTAAGTTTGTGCATCATACAGATGTTACCTTCTACTGGATGCCTAAGCTTTTCAGTTTCTGGAGGGACATTGCAATGCTTTTCTTCAGTGGAGATATCTGATCTGAGCTTTTTCAGCAAGATTTTTGCTAATTATTTTCCTACCTTCTCTGAGCTTTCATCTCTGTTTCTACAATGCCTTCTTCTCTCTCTCTTTCTGCACTGGATATGCCTAAAAAATGACTCCCTCCTTGCACCAGCCCAATCCATGTGCCTCGTTCATCCTCCCCTCACTAGTGGCCTGACTCTTCTGCCTATGCTTCATGCCGGCACAGTCCTACCAAAGCTGTCAGTGTCCCATTTAATGTGTGATAAATATGAACTGTTCCCAACTCCATTTGCCTAGGGGATATCAGCTCTATCTGCCACATTTAAAAATGATCATCCCTGTTGTTAAGAAAAACAACAACTCAAAACACCACTCTTGACTTTTCTCATTACTTACAGACTAAAATTCCCCCCATCTGTCTTTTCTCAGCTGTGTTCTTGAGAAAGAAATCCTATCTTCTTTTTTCTTCCTCCCCAATGAGCATATCCTCATCACTGTGACAGTTCATTTCAGTGTGACTACTCACCTCCAGGTAGTTTCTTGCTTCTAGCTGCAAGTCTTTTTATTTCTGCCCTCCATGTACCTAATGGCTTTTTATGCCTTAATAGGAACCCTTCCACACTCTCTTCCTTTACTTCCTCCAACATTTCTTTTTCTTTTCATTCCTTCTGAAGATTTTAATTTTTCTCCTTCCCCCCCTGCAACAGAATTTAGTTCTTCATCGCTGTGTATTAAATGATTCAATCTCTGGGATATTTCACAGTGAATTTCATTTCTTCAGCATCATCAGTCTCTGTTTGTCTCTCTTGATTCTGTCAGTCTGCAACAACTGTAAACTGCAACTTTCTGCTAAACCAAAAGGTTCAGGTTCTGGGCAAGAAGAGCCTTTGACTCTGAATTAGCCTTTTGAACCCTTAGGGTTTTCTCTCATTAAATTTATTGATTGCTGTCACCTGGATGTAACCAATATTTTCTCCTACTTTGATCCAAGTTCTCCTGGAAATCCTCATTCCATGTGTTCATCACTTCCTGGCATGACTAATGTCAGTGGTTGCTTCGATGACAATTTCAAACTTCACTCCTGCACAGCTTAAAGGGCCTGGAGGCATGGGAAGGGCACGTAGGGAGGGCAGGAGTAAATCGAGACTGAGCGCACGTTGTGTTATGGGTTGGTACTGAATCAGCGTACGAGCTGCTTCCACCAGCTCCATTAGCTTCCTTTTCACCTCTCAGTCCATGAGTGGTTGAACTTCCAAATGCGCATCCCGTCCTCTCCCATGACGAAGGCTACACAGCCGGTGTTCCTCAGTTTCCTAATTCAGGCCCCCTCTGCTTCCAGGCTTGCAATATGCAGAGGAGGTGGGAAGGGAATGTAACGGAGAACTTGTAATTCCTCCTGGAAAAAGCAATCCCAAAGCAAAACCAAACTGCAAGGCTGTATCTCCTAGGAAGGCTAATTCACAGCAAACACGGAGTTGAAACAGGCGGGAGATTGGGCTTCTGAATCACATTACAGCTGATCGTCCTCATAGCTGGAGGGGCAATGGGGATTTGAGACTCGTTCTGATGAGGAGCAAACTAGAACGGTCTTCCCCATTCCTCTTTGGGCTTAGTTCTTGCGCAGATAATGTTAGCAGCTACACGTTGCATGTCATTACACCCTGCTGATGGCTGCAGCCTGCAGCTCTCCGCCGTGCCGGTACCCTCTCCAACGGAGGATGGTTTGGAGCTTGTAAGCCCACATCTGCACGCAGCAACAGCGGCTGCTGCACTTGCCTAAGTGGCTCTCTGCTCGGCCTCAGGTACGGAGCTGCTGTCGCTATGCTCGCTGTCAGGAAACACCATCATCGCCACGAAGAAATGAAGAGGAGGACTTGCACCATATTCCTTGAAGTCAGGCACAGAGATTCACCCAAGTAGAAGGGAATGGCAAGACGGATTTAACCTCATTAGTTGCAGTAGGGCTGACTTTGTGCAATCTATCAGTGTACAGATACATTAGGGGAACTAAACTATTTCCACATCTCATTTACATAATGGATGGGATGTGAAATGAGTCCTATGGAAGAGAAGCGCCCTGGAGGCACTAAAGTTTATCACAATATGTAAGGGTTCTTTTAGATCATTGCATTAAATTTCCACTAACAAGATAACAAATTAATTGTCTGTATTACTGTACTAACCCAAAGCGGATAAAGTGTATGATTTCAGTGGCGGAAGGCAGCTGTTTAAGACAGCTTGGTGGTTATAGGAGGAGGCAGAATAGATTAGCTTGTCTCCCAGCATTTGCGTGCCACGATGCCAGCCCTCCTCCTGCCCCTTTAAGAAATCTGGCGCTTCTCTAATCTGATGTTGGACCTGAGCTTTATTAGTGAAGTGAGGGCGAATGAGTAAATCAGCTGTATCAGACAAGCCTCAGGACATCTGGAAATTGATCATTCTGCAGAAATAAGCACTCTGTGTTTATTAGCTGGGAGTTCATCACTATCGCTTCTCTTTATCCAATTCCTAAGAGATTTCAAAGCTATCATCATAGCATTAGCTCTTCTGACTGTGCTACTGCAGATAAAGATCAGAAGATCTATCTAATGATGGCTTTCTCGGTCTCCCCCTCACTTTCTCTAGAGTCTAAAGCTATCCCGATTTAAAAAAAAAAAAAAAAAAAAAAACAGAGATAGGAAAATAGCTGGAATGAAATAAAGCAGTCTTCGTGTCTTCAATTTTTCCCTGTTGGCAGTGAGAGCTTTTTTTTTATTATTATTATTCCACAGGAACTTGGTTTTATTCAGGGACACACATCCTGTGGAATAGAATCCCCTCACAGAAGAGGTAAAAATTTGAAGTCTCTAATGTGATGGTGGAAAAAGGAGGAAGATAAAAGGACCTAGAGCCATAAAGCAGTGCTGTACATTGAAAGTACAGTTATTTTTAAATGATAATGCATGTCAAATAGAAGCCAGGGAAATGAATTCCATAAGTTAGAAAGGTAATAAAAAGGAAATAATATTACTTTAAGAAAGAATAATTACTTTCCTTAACTGCATTTATCACATAGTAATTCAGTTCTCCCTTCTGGGATATGATGCAGTGCCAAACTTTTGACTGATTTATTTAAAATCAGCCTTTAAAAAGTTGCATCCAGATATGAGGTTTCTTCTGGTTCTCTATTCAAAACGGAGCCATTATCAAAATGCAAATAATATGACCAGCTTAATGTTTAGATGTGCATTCCCATACAACTGCACTGTGTAGCTAAATTGTGCAAAGAGGCTGGGAGAAAAATCCTCTGGAAGAGTTTTTCCGATAACAATGGCCTGATGCATAAACAATTTAAGTAAAGCAGCGGATTTCCAGAAGTCCGCGGGGAGTATGAAATCCAATGTAATGAACTCTCTAAGGAAAAATCTTCCATAGCGGTATCTTCGCAGAGATCAATTTTATCAGCTGATTTTTTTTCTGCTCTTCAATGGCAAATTCATATTTATTATCTCTCCCGAACTGGCCCTTAAGAGTTGCAGGCTGGCGGTGCGTCGTACTAGATTCTGTACACAAATAAAAGAAGAAAAGGTGGATGTTGTCCAAGAACCTTCCCATATAAGTACAAGATGAGAGAAAACAGACGAGTGCAATGAGCAGAGCGAGCATGATCTATCAGGAAAGCCAGGGCTGTTAATTAATCCGTTTGTACAGAGCCTAGCACAATGCAACTCAACCACATTACTTGCAATGTAAGTACTTAATAACAAAATAATAATGACTGGGCCTTTAAAATTAATGTATTAATTATCACCCAGAGCTCAGAAGTTGCTTAGCCAGTGAATGATGAATGCCAGTTTTTTATCCAAGTATCCAGGGAGCCATAAATCTTTAAGAAAAGGCCGGTTTTGCATCATTATTGTTTTCCCTCCTGCACAGGCTTTCTGCCAGTCTGCCTTGAACTCAAATGGTGCTACTCCTGATTCACCCTTTTATTTATGACCATTATGATTATTTATTTATAATCATGCCTTTATTGTTTTAGGTTCTTTATAATCTCCTTTCTGTCTGCCCTTGCTTTTGAAGTTGTCCTTTCCCTTTGCCCCTTTTTCACTAAACAAATAATGACTGATTTCCTCTCTGTTTTGTCCCCCGTTGCTTACTGGCATGTGCATGCGCTATAATCTATGATATCAGCAGGACACAGGGAAGTTAAGATAGGAATCTTTAGTGGGATATCTCACTTAAGTGGGTCCTAAATCAGCGGAAATCCACAAAGATCGACAGAAAACCAGGCGGGAAATAAGATCGGACTCCCGCCTATATCAGCTTGCGCTCTCTCCCCTTCTCTGGGACAGCAGCAAAGGATAAAATACCCTGGGGTCATGAGCTGCGTGAATTTTAAACTCTCAGCTCTTGGCAGTGTTGTGGAACTGAGATGTCAGGAGGATTTATTTCCCCGTGATTCAAAGGCGGAGTGAATTGTGGGGGTCCCTTGTGTGCGGCCTCCTGAGCAGAACACCCAAAATGAGAAGAAAAGCCCAACGAAAGGGAAAGGCGCTGCATCAGCCTGGTCCCTCCGCTTGAGGCAGAAGTCTCCCACCGCTGCCAGCTGAAGCACTGCAAATCACGGTGCCGCCTTGCGTCTCCAACAGCACCTCGGTTCCTCTGCTTGCATTTCGATATGCATGAAAGAAACCTGGTGGTTCTTACTTATTAGCAGCTCCAGAGCAGTTAATTACTCCTGCTTCTCAGCTCAGACATGAATTTCAGTGAGGTGAGTGATGCAGAATGAAGAAACGAAGTGTAGGGGACAAAACAGAGATGGTGAAGCCATGATTCACCGGTGATGAGCTGCTGTTGGACCACGTAGGCTTTGAAGTAATTCATTGCATTTGTATCTCATGTGTAGGAGGAGGGTTTTCCTCAATGATTTGTATGACCTTGCTAAACCTAGATAGGTGGTAATTGAGCAGCAACTGCTTCTTCAGAAGAAACAGAATAAAAATATTGAAAATATTGACTCACCCCAAAGGCAGTAAGCAGCACTTTGGTCTTTGACCTTTAAGCATCCTAGGGTAGTCAATAACCTGGCTGTTAGATGCTGTGCCTGCCACTGATTTTGATTTGGGAGTAGTTTAACCTTGAACCAAGATCCAAGTAACCACGGCAACAGGAAGTAGGCCTCTCCATCCAAGGAGTGGGAATCCATAAATCAAGGTCCCTAATGCAAACACTGTGTGCAGGTAGAGATTTGAGAGGATAAGTGGTTTGTGAGGGATTACCTTTGAAAAATGAATGACTGTCCCTTGATATGTTGAAGCACAGCTTCACAGAGACTTTTTTTTTTTTTTATCAATAGAGGTCAACAGGTTACAGCTGCATATTTTCATACAGCTCTTTATATAGGCCCTCCAGTTTAATTAGAACCAGATGTTGAATTTATGAGGTCGTTAGCATTATTATGTACCGTATGCACATGCATGTATGTATGTGTGTATTGAGGCATACACCCACGTATGCACATTTCTTGCACACAAACTACATTCATGAACAAATACTGCTGTGGCACTATGAAGTCGTGAAAACTTATTTCGGCTCCTTTTTGGTGTAGGCACAGTTGCACAGTGCTCTGATTCCATACGCATAATTGCCTGGTCAAATATCCCCATTTTTCTATGGGACGCTGCTTTATTCAATGTATAGCACTCACCTAATGCACAGCTGTTTGATAGTGTGATTTTCCTGTCGTTACTCAGTGTGCGATCTCACGTCTCATTTATTCTGTGTTTCTAAACCTTGCTACAAGTAGATGAATGTTTCATGAATGTTGATAATTTTATTTTCGCAGCACTGCTCTTGAGTTGAGGGGTATATTATTGTTCTCATTTGCAATAGAGGAACTGAGCAGAGAGAGATTAAAGTTGAATGGATACAATTTGAGATACTTACTACTTGATTTGAGGCTCTGGAAGGATGTGTGATCCAATAGCCAGAGACTCGTCTGCATGTCTCCACCAAGCCATGAACTCTTCTGCTGCAATCCTATTTTGGTCCTTTCTGTTTCAGACCCATTCTCATCCATTAAGTCCAAAGGCTTTTCATCAGGACTACTACCCTAGAGTGGCCCAGTCTCTTGCACCCAGTCTCTCAGACTCCTCTCACCAGCACAGATCTTCTGTGCTTGAGTCTGGTGGAGATGACTTCTGCAATTTCTGGGGCTGCATATAGGATCCCTGTTATTTTACATTTCATGTGCAGGGAGAAAGGTAGCACTGTTCATGGCAACTCTGAAGGAAATGTTAGTTCATATCTAGAGAGGTCAAGTGCAACCAACAGAGGTGGCCACTGAGAACACAGTTTCTGTGCTCTGCTTTGAGATCTTCTTGAATTTCTGGGAATTGCTTCTGGGATCATCATGGAACTCTTTGAGGAACTTCAGGGTACCTGCTCCTGCTGGAAGAGGATAGCTGCAGGAAGCCATGACTTCTAGCAAGCTGTAGCAGCTTCTAACAAGATCTGTCAGCTATTCCTGTTGATCAAGAGAAGTTCTGCTAAGGGCAGCATAAACATCCTCAGCAATGGTTATGACACACCGCAGGGCACAGTCCCAAGCACCGACTAGAGCATCTACCTTTGGTACATCAGAGGCCTCCACTGAGGTTTGTCCGGCCCTTAGACTATTACCCCCTGCTGCACTTCCATATGGGCACCAATGATACTGCCAGAGGAGACCTGGAGCGTATCACGCGTGACTGCATGGCTCTGAGGGCAATGGCCAAGAGCATTGGGGCCCAGGTGGTTTTCTCCTCAATCCTGCTGCTTGGGGAGGATGGATCCTGTGGGCCAATAATTGGTTGCACAGCTGGTGTTGGCAACAAGGATTTGGTTTTTATGACCATGAGACCTTCTTTGAGGTCTGAGGACTGCCAGGAAGAGACAGGATCCACCTGACTAAGTGGGGCAAAATCATCTTTGCTAGCATGTTGGCCAACCTGGTGAGGAGAGTTTTAAACTAGGTACAACAGAGGAGGGAGATGATGGCCCACAATCAAGTGAGGAAGTGGTGGACCAGGTTGACAATCAAAGGGTGCAGGATGATGTGGGCAGGAGAGCCTTCCTAATTAGCAAAACAGAGCTGAAAGGGGCCCACTTCAAGCATATGTACACAAATAAGGAAGAACATCCAGGATAGCATTATGGGGAAGCTCTCATACCTTTTCTGGGAAATCATCGCAAATGGGTGCCACTTTGAAGTGCCTCTACAGTAATGCACACAGCATGCAGAACAAGCAAAGGAATTAGAGGTCTATGAATGCTGTGATGGATGGATACAGGCTTTTTTGTCAGGATAGGCTGGGAAGGAGAGGAGGGACAGTTGCTCTTTATGTGACAGAGCAACTGGAATGCATGGAGCTCTGCTGAGGAACAAGTGAGGAGGAGCTTTTTGAGAGCTTATAGGTCAGGATTAGCAGGTGGACCAATATGGTCAACATGGCTG
Organism: Dromaius novaehollandiae; assembly: GCF_036370855.1. Taxonomy (NCBI): domain Eukaryota; kingdom Metazoa; phylum Chordata; class Aves; order Casuariiformes; family Dromaiidae; genus Dromaius; species Dromaius novaehollandiae. Next base: position 80,287,839 of record NC_088132.1, read on the forward strand.
GTGTCTTCTATTGACCACCCAATCAGGAAGAAGTAGATGAGGCCTTCTTCAGACAAGCAGAAGGAGCCTCACATTCAAGTCCTCATGGGAGACTTCAACCAACCCAATGTCTGCAGGAGTGACAGCACTGCAGGGCACAAGCAAAACTAGGAGGTTTCTGGAGTGCATTGATGACAACTTCCTGACACGGGTGATGGAGGAGCTGACAAGGAGAGGTGCTCTGCTGGACCTTGTACTTACAAAGAGTAAGAAATGTGTTCATTCTGTTCAGAAATGTGAAGGTCAGGGGCAGTCTTGGCTGCATTGACCATGAGAGATGGTGGAGCTGAGGAGGGAACAAGGGAAACAGCAGAATCACAAACCTAAAATTCAGGAGAGCAGACTTTGACCCCTTCAGGGCCTTCCTGAAAGAAGACATGGGAGTCTGTCCTGGAGAGAAGAGCAGGCCAGGAGAGCTGGCTGATATTCAAGGATCGGCTCCTCCAAGCTCAGGAATGGTCCATCCCAGTGAGCAGGAAAACAAGTTAAGGCAGCAGGAGGCCTTCATGAATGAGCAAGGAGCTCCTGACAAAACATTAAAAGGAAATGTACAAGAGGAGAAAGCAGGGAAAGGTGACTCGGGAGGAATACAGAGATACTGTCCAAGTGTGTGGGAATGGGATTAGGAAAGCCAAAGCCTGAAGTTGAATCTGGTGAGGAGCATGAAGGGCAACAAGAAAGGCTCCTACAAGTACATCTTCAGTAATGACATGGACAATGGAATCAAATGCACCCTCAGCAAGTCTGCTGATGATACAAAACTGGGAGGGAGTGGCTGATACACCACAGGGCTGTGCTGCCATTCAGAGGGACCTGGACAGGCTGGAGAGATGGGCGGAGAAGAACCTTATGAAGTTCAACAAAGGGAAGTGCAGGGTCCCTCACCTAGGGAGGAGTAACCCCATGCACCAGCACAGGCTGGGGGCTGACCTGCTGGAAAGCAGCTCTGCAGAGAAGGACCTGGGAGTCCTGGCGGACACCAAGTTGACCATGAGCCAGCAGTGTGTCCTTGTGGCAAAGATGGCCAATGGCATCCTGGGCTACATTAGACGGAGTGTTGCCAGTAGGTTGAGGGAGGTGATCCTTCCCCTCTACCCAGCCTTGGCGAGGCCACATCTGGAGTGCTGTGTCCAGTTCGGAGCTTCCCAGTGCAAGAGAGACATAGACATCCTTGGAGCAAGTCCAGTGAAGGGCCACAAAAATGATTAAGGGCTAGAACCTCTGTCATACAAAGAGAAGCTGAGAGAGCTGAGACTGTTTAGCCTGGAGAAGAGAAGACTCTGGCATATCTTATCCATGTGTAATAAATACCTGAGGGAGGGAGTAAAGGAGATGCAGCCAGACTTTTCTGAGTGGTATCCAGTGGTAGGACAAGAGGCGACGGTCACAAATATAGACACAGTAAATTCCATTTAATTATAAGAAAAAAACACTTTTTTACTGTGAGGGTTGTTAATCACTGGAACAGGTTGTCCAGAGAGGTGGTGGAGTCTCTGTTCTTGAAGATATTCAAAACTTGGCTGGACACGGTCCTGGGCAGCCTGTTTTCATTGACGGTGCTTGAGTGGGGACCAAGATCCCCCAAAGGTGTCTTCCAACCTCAGCCGTTCTGGGGTCCTGTGTAGTTTAATTGCTTAAATCTAATGTATCTTTGAGATCTGAGTGCAGGTTGAGATTTGAAAGGATAAACAGTTTGTGAGGGATTACCTTTGAAAAATAAATGACTGTCCTGGATATGTTGAAGCCCAGCATCTCAGAGACTGGAAGCAAGTTTTCATAAGTTAGCAGAGTGGGGGTTACTGGAGTTATACAAAGAAGCAGCTGCTAGGCGTTATCTAAAATGGGCAAAAAAAACCCCCAACTTTATTGTAAAAAATGACTGAGTCATTTTGGCTGCCTTTCTCCTTGGTAAATTTGTATACTTACATATGTACATGCAATATGTACACACACACACACACACACACACACACGCACGCACACACACACACTATATATATATATGTATATATATGTATAAAAAAAAGTGGCTGGATGCACATTCAGATATAGCAGACACATGCAGCTATCTAATATGTAAAATTTCAACCCAAGCAGTTGAAACCTGACACATGTACAAGCAAACAAAATGGGTTCAAATCATAACAAGGTTTGAGAAACATTGCCAAGGGAGGAATCTATCAGCCCTTCTTGTATAACTATTATTTTTCTAAAACATGTGATCTCTTTGGAATATTTCTACCACTCTCACTTGTTCCATGCTGTAATCCATGTGAGAATAATTCTGATTCCGTCAGAAGCTGTTGGTAGAAAAGTGTATGACAAAGGTTTTTTTTCATCTTTTTTTATGCTCCCACCTCTTTGATGACTTGCAAGGTAAATTTTCATTAGGAAGGGGATTCCTGAAACACAAGTAGAAGTGTAACGTGCTTTAGATAGGGAATTACATACTGAGGCTGTTTCTGATGCCTGCTCCTTACTCAGACAAAACACCCACTGAGCCAAGTGATTGTAGAGCAGAAGTATATAAGTGTGTGGAGAATACACTACCCAGGGAACGATAAATAGACAATCCCACTGAATAGAGATATGAAGCATGTCTGTCTTTGTACATATGTGTGTGTGTGTGTTTGCTTTGAGAAGAAGCAGTCGTGCGGAATTACTGTGTTGGTTTACCATTGTTTTTAGAGATCAGCGATGGTAGATCCTGAAGCAAAATTATTAAAAGCAAACAAAAATCATGATCCTTACTAGTATCAAGACTGTATTCCAAGCACATATACTGGGAAACCTGGAAATATATTGGGGCAGCAAAGACTGGAACTGGCTACCCATTTGCAGATATTCTCAAGTTAGGTTACTTCATCAGTGTTCATCCAAATTTTGTTTCCTTCCCCAGGAATTGCAGGTCCCCACTTAAAAGCAGACCAGACTTCACTTCATAGTAAAATGGAAAGTTCTGCCTGTAATATGATGACCAGAAGGAAACCAGCAGCTGTTGACAGTGTTGCAATGCCAACTCCAGTATTATCTCTCCTACCTTCATCATCAGCAACATCTGAAGCAGGTAATGTTGTTTTCCTCCATCCCCTCTATTTATTCTCCATCTTCTTCCTTCAGGACTCCATGCAGACTTGTATGGCTCTTCCTGATTTGAGTAGTTTCATTTGAGTGTGAAAATTGCATATCTGATGTGATAATCAGGCTGTAATTTTTCTAATATTTTCTTATCGTAATGATATCTTGGCATATCAAATCTATTTCATTCGCGTGCTACCATTTGTGCAATAATAAGGACATAAATAGCACAAACCCCTATGGTCTAGCAGGGGACTATGACTCGTGAGTGTTCTGCTGAGCCCTGTTGTTCACTTCTTTGAATGTCTCCATCCCTGTAGTACGAACATGCCGAATACACAGTGAATATCTAAAGAGCAGCTGAGATTTCTTTTTGCATACTTCAGTGATTTTAGCATAATATTCTGTCTTGCAAATGTGAAATTGTCTGGTGCAATGAACTGTGGTTTAAAATATTTTGGAATAAATAAGTCAGAGTAGCATGTTTTTCAATCAACTTATATTTTGTGCTTCTATTTTGAATCAGATGAGGAAGCTGATAGCTTTTTACAGTCAGAAATTGAGCCAAGTCATTCAGTCGTCGTCATGCCCTTTCTCAGCATGGATAAAGAAGTTAATCTTGCATTGTGTCTTAATTTCCAATGAATGGGGAAGCCTCAGTACATCAGCCTGCATGCACCCATTAGGAGTTTCTTGGTCTTGTCAAACCTCTGATTCCCCATTCACCAAAAATTTACTTGTATCACTGAGTTATATGATTACATATTTAATTATGCCACTGGAAGTGTGCTCGCCGTGTACTCCCTTTGAGTTTCCTCTAGTCTCCTGAATAAGTAGTGCAGACAAGGATCCATGCTGTAAAGTGACTTCTATAAAGATGAATTTTTATATAAAAAAAATCAGGAGTCCCCGTTTAGCCCTTAATACCTTCCTATATATAAACTAAGGACAGATTTTTAATGCGGCGAAGAATGAAAGCACACAATTTTTTTTATGATCGGTTTCAAGATGAAAGTGTATGCCTGACTGCATAGTTCATTCTTTCCATTTTCAGAAGTCTAATTAAATTGTTGCTTTATCTGTAGCCCAGATGTGGAAATAATTTAGTGAAAACTGAGAGAAAACTGTGTTAATGGGAAAACAGGACAGTGCTACGGGTTTCCTGTAATTAATGGGGAGCTCTTTGAAAATGTCTCCGTTCGAACCAAGTCGACAAACCGAGCCCAGCTGTTGAGCAAACGCTCTTCTCTGTGCAGTGCTCTGGCGAGTGGCCTCAGGCACCTCCAAAGGGATCTAGAATGACAGGCAGGAAGATTGATTTCTGCTGCCACGGACATACCAAAGCTGCCCCGAATGAAGCTAGCAGATGAATGGAGAACCTCCAAGCAGTCTGATCTACCTGGGCTTGCCTCCTTCTTTAACACGACTGTGCTGCAGTCCGTCATTCGGCCTGCTTTAAACTGCCGTTGCAAATGTATAGTTTCAATCGAGCTTTCTCTCTTTGCCTCAGAAGCTATTTCCTGCGTCATATTAATCCTCCGGGACTTCCCGGCATGGCCCGCGGTCGTTTCCATTTGTCTCAGGCTGTGAGACGGAGCAACACTGCATGTGTGCCTCGGGGAGGGGAGAAACTCCAGTCCTTCTCATACTTTATTTTAGAAGTGTAAAGCTGGTCTTTAAGGTGGTTCTTGCTGGTTTATTTGCAATACTTGCAACTCAAGGTGGCGAGGTGAGGTTGTGCATGGAGAGTTAGGAAAGGATGGAGGGAAGGCGCCGAGGCTTGGCTGGAGAGAAAGCAGCAGCAGCAGAGTGCAGCACCGGTGTGTACTTCTGTGGTTTGTTTTCACAGCCTGCTTTCGAGTTGCAGCATTTGCAGACGGTACCGCAGTGTGCGCGTCTCTAATAGCACAGGGCAAGCCTCACACAGCTGTTTGCAGATAGCAGGACAAAACTGCAGAGGCTTATCTGAATTACCGGTGTCTTGGGAGGCCAGACTTCTTCCCTCTTCCAGTGCTCTCTAGTGAGCTCAGAGAATGATCTCCTTCAAAAAGGGTCCTCTGTGTGGAGGAAGAGGAAAATCCAGAGGCATTTTTCTCCTGACAGCCTTTTGATGACAGTTGAGTTCCTCCTTTTGTTGAGCTCTGACTGCTTTTTTCCACATTCTTGAATTTTCAGGTTATAGCTTGCTTCTCTCTGTACTTCCAAGTCTCCAGGCAGGTCCTGTGGTGGGAAGACAAGAAGGTGTCTCTTCTCACACCTCACCGCATGGTCAAATTCAAGCTGTCTCTATATGCAGCTGCACTGAGAGGAAATGGCCTAATTGCTGCAAGTAGTTAGACACCCACACTTGGGAACGGTCACAGAGCAAGCGAAGGTTCAGACGAGCTCTTATTGAGCCTGTGCTGCTTCAAGTAGTTGCAATCTCCGTTCACTTTGGGCTGGATGGTGCCAAATAGCGTCAGGCCTTCGTGGAGGCAGTGTATGGCCCTGCAGCCTGGGGAAGCGTAAGGAGATAACTGTGCCCAGGCAGCATGGTCCTCCCCTGCACTCCGCAGTATACGGAGGCTGCCCTCTTGTTCTATCATCCCTTCAGGAGCATATCTCCTCTTCATCTGCCTGTGCACAGAGGTGGCATTACTGTTCCCCGCTTCCTCTTCAGCCCTTTTTAGATGACTTCCACCAGATAGAGCAAAACGAAAGTCTTCCTTCCAAGTCAAGGCTCCCACCTGCAAAAATTAAACTAGGTGCAGGAAGAGAACAACAAAGCCTAAAAGCAATGAAGACAAACTAGGGCCCAGGGCTGGGCAGGATCTGCCTGGATAAAATGGAAGAGATTACTACTTAGGTTTGGTTTTAAGCTGAGCAGTATATCACATGGCAATGTAGCAAAATATTTTATATCAAAGATTGCTCAGCAAGAGCTTCCAGATGAGTTGATAACACCTAATGGCTCTCACTTCAATAGTGGTTTATTTTGGCAGATCTCCCTGATATTTTGTCATATGCACACCTCATCAAATCTTCCCCTGCAGACACATCAGAGTCCTTTCCACACAGTCTCTCCACTCCAAATGTAGAATCAGATGTCCCTGACTATAATGCAAAATAATACTGGCTTTCCAAATATGTCCTTTAAAAAAGCTTGATATAAAAGGATATTAATTATTCAAGACATATATTCTGACCGTTGACAGCATATTTAACACAGCTCAAAAACTTTCTAAAGCTTGGGAGTTCAGAGGCTTCTTAGGGAAGAAGGCAAAAACATTATTAGTAGCTTCTAAAAAGCTTCCTGAGAAAGTAATAAACATCCCAAAGCATTTACAGAAGAAAAATTAGTGCAGTAAGCCAGCACAGAACAACTTCTTGGTAAATGAGAAAATAAGTTTCAGTCCAAAGGAGAAGGGGATGTGTGCTTGCTAAGTTATAAGAGGGCACAGTATCTAAACATCATGACAGAAAACACTGGTAGTGGTATTGAGCTCATTGATTTACATCTATTTTAGACACCTACTCATAACTGTCTTCATATCGGTTAATCTTGGAGAACTGGGTTGTTCAGCAGAAAGCAGACACCTACATCGGCTCAGCACAGTCACTGTCTACCTGCCGTTGGGCTCCATTCAGTTTTCTAAGCCTGGGTGTCCTGGACCATTTGGGTGTCTAAGACACCCATCAGGGCTGGCAGATAGGACACAGGACTTACAGGAGACTTGCACCCTCCTTGTCCAGTCTCTGGCTCTCAGAAGGGTTCCCATGGTCATCTCAAAAGGCATTAAGCTCCTACTTTAGAAGAACAAATCATCCTCTACTGCCCATACTGACTAGATCTCTATTGACTGCAATGGAGTGTTAATGCTGAGCTGCAGAAATAGCAGATACCGATAGATCTCAGTAAAGACATAAAATCTTTGCAGATACTTGGCTAATGTTTCTTTTCAGATTCATTTCCTGTCCTTTGGCTTACTTTCTTTTTATTGAAAGACAAGATTAATGCCAAATCTCCTGATTTCACCAGGGACCTTGCAGTTTGTGTTGTATTTTTGCTAAAATTCTCACATGCCAGATTTCCAGCATGAGCCGAAAAATTTCAACTTTGGTTTCTGCAAAAAAATTGCATCTTGAACATGTGGGCTTTGGAAAGAAAATCTTGAAAATGTGCCCTGAATGTAGCCATGATATACAAAATGTAGACAGCAAATATGAACGGTGTGCAAAATATTTGATTTCTTAAAATCCCATGACATGAAGCCACTCTTAGGACTGGGGAAGGGTGGGGGGAGGCGTGACTCAAAGGAGTTTAATGCTTAGAGCTGGAAATATTGGGAAAATATATGTCAATCACCAGTGAGGCCGGATGAGAGTAATTGTTTTGTGTGACAGGGATCTAACCTTTTTGATCAGATGACTGAGAAATAACTCCCTCACTGCCACTTGCCCTTAGGGCTCTTAAATCCACACTTTTTAGGGGTGACCTACTTGAGAGGAGTTTTGTGCAACTAATTAGATTCTCCCTAGCAATTTCGATATTTCATTTCCTTTCTCTTTTTCTTTGGTACCAAAATGACTGCATTCCTCTTTTCTTTTGTCCTCTGTGAATCACAAACTGTAAATGGATTTTGTTTTTCTTTTTGGTGTGGGGAGTGGGTTACATATGGAAAATGTATTTTGTTTTGTAATTAATGAAAACCAGACTTTGGGAAGTTGGCCATCCAGGTCTTTATTTATAAGAGAGCATATGTCTGTGTTTTGTTTATGACTCACTCCTACTTCTTGCATTGTAACTTGGGTTTGTTTATGCAAGCTCTTTGCTGAATCCAAGCAACATGGTGGTATAAGAGCCAATAATTTACGTTCTCCAAAAGGGGAGGACAGTGAATGAGGTTTGTATGCTGAAACTGTCATATCCCATAGTGAGCAAGGAGAGATTCTGCCACTTGACAGCTCCTGGTTATCTACAGAAAATGCTACAATAGCAACTTTATTTTAAACTACTGCTAGAAGATTGGGCTGTTAGCCATGAAGGGAGTGATAACCCCCAAATGAACCTTTCTCGAAATCTTGGCTGCTCTGGAAACTTCAAGGATTTCAGACCCAAATGACTGCTTGACAGTCAGGTGTAAATTAAGTTTGCAAGTAGATGTGGGCTGAGGTTAATTTAGTGGGATGTTTTATTCTTTACTGAAAAGAAATTCTGAATTCCATCATTTCTTTTCCAGCAGTGCAGAACGGATATGTTAGCAGTGAAAGGGAGCACCAGTTATTGCAATAGCAGAATTAATACAGTCTGTTTCTCTCACAAAGGGGTAGTTACTTCTAATCCGTGTTCAGATTCCGAACTCTGAACAGATGCCACGTTCAGTGAAGAACAATTAAACAATTTAAGAAAAACAAGCAAGGTCTCGTGTCCTAAGCAAAGCACCAGGAGCCAAGAAATGCTGGGTTCTCTTTCCAGCTCTAACAATGACTCACAACATGACCTTGGCAGAAGACTTGGCTGCCTTGGACTTCATTCAGATCTCAACTACAGTGATCTGAATCAGGAGTCAGCTTACTTTGGAGGCCATTAAAGTCAATTACATGACTGGGTAGTTTCAGCTAGTATCTGCATAGATGATATTAAAGAAACCCAAGCAGGGGCAATGAATTTGCCAGAGGTGAGGAGAGCCACGGAGCCTGTCTGTGTCCACTCGTTTCAGTAACAAAACCTTTTTATACTAACCAACGTCCATGTTGAGCATTAAAGAGCAAGGGCAGGATGTCCAGAGTCTATATTTGGGGTATACAAAGTTTAATAGCTGTTCTGGTAAGCCAATATGACACCTATATTAAGCAGCCCTTTCTTCCCTCCCACTAGAGGTTTAGAAATGAGGCAGTGAGGTTGAAGGAAACCCATAATAAAACGTTGCCGCAGAAAAATTCTGTTGCTTTAGAAGAGGAGAGAGCTGCAGAGAGATCTCTGAGGACTGTTTAATAGTCAAAGTTGTAAGTGTTTTCATCTAGGCTAGTAAAAAAGGAGGTAACAGCAATTCTTCTGGGGCTGTCATTGTAGTAAATAATCTTTTCATTGTTTTAATTGCTTTTCTATGTGGAGTCCTGTCTCACAGCCATTGCTTCTTCAGTCTTAATAGTCATATTCAGCCTACTAGACTTAAAAGCATCTGGTCTTGGTGGTGCTAAAAGTGGGAGAAGGATGGTTTCTATTCACTTTTGTCTTACCCATTCCTGTTTCTGCCCTTGTCTCCCAACAGCCAGCCCACCGCTGAAAAAAAGGTTCAAGCGCCGTGAAATCGAAGCAATCCAGTGTGAGGTGCGCAAGATGTGCAACTACACCAAGATCCTGTCCACGAAGAAGAACCTGGATCATGTAAACAAAATCCTGAAAGCCAAGCGGCTGCAGAGACAATCAAAGACAGGCAATAACTTCGTCAAGAAAAGGAGAGGGCGTCCCCGGAAGCAACCTCTCTCATTTGACGAAGACTCCAGAGACCAAATGCCCGTTCTGGAAAAATGCATTGACCTTCCCAGCAAAAGAGGTCAGAGACCTACACTGAATCCTTTACTATTGGAACAAGCAGCCACCCAAGATACAATCATGGCCACCATCGAGGCTGTCATACACATGGCTCGAGAGACGCCGCCTCCGCCACCTCCTCTCCCGCCTCCCCCTCCTCCTCCTCCTCTACCTCCGCCTCGGACGCCGCGAGTCGGGAAGAGGAAAAGCAAGTCCCCGCAGGAGGAGGAGGAGGACGTGAAGGTGAAACGGCATCGGAAAGGCAGAGGGAGTGAGAGCGAAGGCCTTCCCTAACGCTGAGGCACCCCATTGAGTGTGGGGCGCTCCAGGACTGAAGGCGCGAGGTTCGCTCGGCACCCGCAGCAGCATCGGACTCACTCGTCTCTCCAGTAGCACGGCAGCCGAAAACCCTTGACGGAGAGCTGGCCAGCAGCGATTCGCATCTTCCTCTTCATCAGCTTTGGCACCAGCCCCAAGGAAAAGGGGGGACGGGGTGAGGGTGGGGGTTGGATGGGTGGGGACAGGGAGGGAGGGGAGGATGTCAAAGTTAGCAAGACCGTCTACTTTGCCGAATTTCCAAAAACTAATCCGCATCTCAGCATTGCTGTTCTCATACCGTACCCTGAAGCGGGAGGTCGTCCGCGCAGTGAGCTGAACATTGTCGTTAGAGCTGCATGCTCGACTGATTCTGTTTGGTGGGCCAGGTGAAACTAAGAGTAACCATACCATAGTAGAAATCACTGTAAAAAAAGGAAAAAAAAACCAACAAAAAATGTAATTTTCTCAACTGTGATCTTGGTTATAATCTGTTTGATTTTTTTTTTTCAGTTTTATATACCTACCAGGCTTTGGGGCAGCATAACCCAAAACGCCTGACTCCTGCTAGAACTATATATTTTTTTTTCTCATTTACTTGCCTAGTTACAACTAGCTGCAATATAGGCAATAGAAAAGTAGAGCCTTACATGCGCACACACTCATTCCGAGTGCTATCCCAAGGATCAATGGAATATCATAGCATTTAAAATAAGGTGTACATGGATATTCAATTATGATAGCATGTTTCTGTGAAACAACTTGGCATTTTCAATGGCATGTGAAAAAGGGGTCATCCGTCAACCAAGTTGTTTCGATGCTCGGTACATATGAGTAGAGAACAGCAAGGCACTTCTGGGGAATAGAGTTATAGCAAAGATGGACAAAATCACCAAAAAAAATAAAAAAGATAAAAGAAAAAAATAGGACAGAAAAAAATAGAGTAAAAAGACAGGGCCCAAACCTAGCAGTTCTTACCACCTGCAATTCCCAATGAAATTGATGGGAAATCCAGGATCTGAATTATTTGCATTGGGTAGCAATGCCTTGATATGTTCTTTTAAAGAAAATAGCTAAAGTAGATTGTTTTAAAAAATAGATGACAAAACCCTATGGAAAATAGCTTCTTTCTTGGCAATTATTTCTTTAAAAAGAAAAGGAATAAGTGTTCTTATCTGAAAAATAAAAATAAAAATGTTCAAAGGGTATCACCACTGCAATTGTATTAATGCCACTTTGGACATGTTCTCCAAGTTGTGGTTGCCTTAATAAACTAAAAAAAAATTTTTTTTTTGTACATAATGTAATTATAAAGCTCTCAGTCTGCATGGATGCAAACTGTGTGTGACAAATCGTCTCTTTAAATGGTCAGTTCAAACTGTACATTTCTCATTCGAGTTGTACGTTAGCCATTGATTTAACTTGGGTGAAACACCCAAGCTCCATTTCCACAGCCCAATTAAAATGTTTAACTAAAACACAGACTGAACGTGAAGCTGTTCCATTGCAGTAACAATGCTTTTAAAAAAGTCAGTTGTTGAAATTTGAAATAGGTACTTTCAACTTGATTTTATTTCTTTTTCAAGACCTTCAGTACTCTCAACACCTGGCATGGCAAGATGGATATTAAAATGGGAGGGGGGGGAGGGAAAATTCCAGCAAGGGAGCGGGGAGTGGAGTTATTTAATGATTCACAAGCCAACTGTTATTCCCTTTTTGGAGAAATCTTTGAACTGGCTTACTGCCAAGGAAACTTCAAATAGCACGACACTAAAAAAAAAAAAAAAAAAAAAAAGACAACAAAAAAAGTCCCCACAAAAAAATATTGCATTTCTATTCTGTTATTTATTTACAAAAAAAAATCATATCAAGACTATGGTGTTAAAGGGACACTGTAAACATACAGCTCATTATTTTTAGAGGCTGATTTTTCTTCTGTGATAGCACCTTAGCTTATTGAAGCTGAATGCATTAGGGGTTGGGGTTGGGGATCGGGGCAAAGGGATGCTTTTTTTAAGGCTGAAACAAATCTTGAGGTCCCCACTCCTTAAACCAAGAGGGATCGCAGAATTTCATTTCCGATATTTGTTTCGCATCGTTCATCGTACTCATTTGCGCTTTTTGTTTTCCAATTAATGCAGCTTGGAAACAAACTGGTCAGTTGCTCCTTTGGCTACAACCAATTTTGCCTTTCGGTTCCCTCGAATTAGCGCGGTGTGATGGACTGAAGCTGGGGACCTGCGGAAACCACCCTCCCACCTCCTCCAGCTCCTCCCTTCTCCCTGAAAAAGCATTCGACTGAGACTTAGTTTATCCAGAAACTTGGGGTTTTTTCCATCTCTCCCTTGGGCCTGATGGGAGTTGACAGTGTCTCTTTAATTGCAAGGAAAAAAAGAAAGCCTGCATTATTCCAGGTAGTCTATAAACGGGAATTAAGCCAGATGCCAACCCATCCCTGGTTTTGTAGTCAGCGATCTGCTTATGAGCATGGAAATTTCTGTGTGGAGCGAGAGGAGATGAGGTCTGCAAGGACCAAATCCTCTCTCCGGGCACCCATCGGGGCTTTGAGACGTGACGGACCCTGCGAGGCGCTGGGAAGGGCTGGATGCGGGCGCTGAGGCTCGGCCGTGCGTCCAGGGGACGGCACGGCGCAGCCCCGGCTGGCTGACAGGCAGATTAGCTTGCTAATTTGTATGAAAGCAGGCTGAAAATACTGTTAGATGGCACTCAGAATTTGTGTGCTGCATGTTGCCTAGTCTATAAATATGATAAGCAAGTTGCTGACAGAATAATATTATAAGGCGATGTACTACATGCAGATCATAAAGGATTTAGTTTTAGGGCTTAAGGCTAAAATCCCACTCCTGCAGTTTATTACCCAACAATATTCCAGTAATGAGCTTTTTTGATTTTTTTTTTCCCCTACTAGTAGGAAGATTTACTGAGGAACTCTCTAAATTCGCTCCATACATTTCCAAGAACTGTATAAAACCAGGGTGAAAGCCCTCTTTGCTTATTAAGACCAAAAAGACCTTTCAAACCTCTCTGGCGCGTCACAGATTAATGCACATCTTCGAATTCTTCAATAAAAAGGCAAAACAAAATCACGTGGCTCTGAGCCATGGGTTTGCAGCCTCTCCATGGGTCCCGTATTCTTCAACCCGGCATAAAACAAGGGAAAGGGACAAGTGTGTGGGGAGAGAGGGAAAAAAGAAATGCTTATGTCTCCAATAGCTCCCTACTGCCAGTTTCTTGAGCCCGTAATTATTAAATTTTCTGTGAAGCACCTTGCATGTTTTTGGGTAGCTGTCAGAAAAAAAAAAATGCAAGGGATAATAGCAATTGGCTACTACAGCATGGCCCATGCCCCTCCGTTTTTACAGCAATGCTTTGGACCATTCGTGTAGGATATTCTGTTTGTATTGTCGCATTTTTTGGCTAGCGTCTGGTACACTGAGGTGCTGGTTCATCCCTGGGCTTCTAAGCGCTACAGCAAAACAACCGGTGGACAGTAACTGTCGCTCCATCCACAAGGATCCCCCCAACTCTTATTTTCACAGGCCCTGCTTCAGGACTGCACTTAAGCACACTTAAGTAGTATCTCCTGGGAAAAGGAAAAAAAAAAAAAAAACAGGAAAAAGAAAGAAACAGGATGGTTTTCTGGATTAAGAAAACATCATGCCCTTGCAATGCCTCTTCCTTCCATATCATCCAAAAACTGGGGTGCAGCAGTTCTGAGACAATTAGAAGCACATTTCAACAGAGGACACATTTGAGATCTCCTTAAGATGCCTGCCTAGGTTGTATAAAACACTACGTAGAAAAAAAAGAAAAATAAAAAAAAATGTAAAAACATGAAAAGAGCTGCCAATTGGACAACATGGGGAAGCAGTTCAACCCCATGTTGGTTTGTTTTACTTTTCTTTTTCTTTATTTTTTTAAGCTATTTCTTAAATAATAAATGCACATGAAGTGTTAAATATGTATATACTGTATTTCAAAAAAAATTAAAAAAAATCAAACGAATGGGGCACAAGATTGTTCTATAAGTCGTGCTGGCTAATTTTTAGTTTGTATTCATAAGTGGTTTTTAAAAGCCTTTTTTAAAGTGTAATTTGCATGTTCTACTTTGATTGTATGTAAACATATTTTAGAGCAAAAAAATGTATTTGTATTTTATTGAATATAGAGGCAAGAAAAAAAACTTGTACATTGTTTGAAATGTTCTTTTTGTAACAGTTTTTATTCATGAAGCATTTTTGTACATTTAAAAATGGATATGGACTTGATGTTCTTTGAGGCTTAGATACATCTGGCATGCTTTAATGTCATGCTCCTTCATGATCTTAGATGTTGGTTTTTAAACATTTTTTTCTAAAACAAAGCTCAGTCTTTTCGCTACCAAATCAGGTTAGCACAGTATAGAGCACTTAACTAAAAAAAAAAAAGAAAAAAAAAAGTTAATCCTATTCATATGTTATTCATTGTGTGAAATTAAAGGAATTCAATTCAGTCTAACATGAGTTGTGAATTCTTTTGTCTTATTTTCCATCTGTTTCCCATCACTAAGGAGTTTAATAGCTTTTGGGATACTAATACCATGCATTCACAAGCCCTCTTTATGGTAATGGAGAAAAACATGCTTTGGTTCTGTTCTTTTTTCTTTTTTTTTCTTTTCTTTTTCCCAGAATATCCTTAAAAGTTAAAAATGGACTGTGTTACGGGCCTCGTAGGCAAAAGGGGGCTTCACACTTCGCGTATTACTACACAAGCAGAAACATCTATGGTCCAAGTTACATCCCTAGGCACCCGAGCAGTGGTAACCACTGTGCAGGTGGGATCTCCGCTCCAGAAGTGGTGGGGTGTCCTTTCCAGATCCCTTCAGGGAAGGGGGTCCCAGGGACTAAGTTATGGACCAGTTACGGGTGACAGGACCCAACTCTACCCTCATGGAGCATCAGAGATAAAGGACCGGAGGCTGAGGAGTTTTTTCCAGTCTGTGAAACCTCCCGCTGTGTCTTTGGGATGGGGAGTTGCTTATGGCACAGTTTTGACAAAGTTTCTTCTCCAAGGAACAAGGAGCTACTGAGAGTGGTCAGCTGCCCTCACATAGTCAGAGGTCTTTTGCTTTCTCTTCTCTTTTCCAACTTATGCATAGCCCCAGAGTTTGACAACAGTTGCAAGAGCACTGACATCCTTGCTCACTGTTTTTATTGGGCTCTGCAATGTAGAAGCCACCGGTCTCTGATGCTAATCACAGTTTTGTAAAAGACCTGCAGTAAGACTGCCTTGGAAACATCTGTGAACTGTCAGGTTTCATGCTTGCCGTTGTAGTATCTGAGGACTGAAGTCTCCCCTTCAGTCAAGTCTTTCCTGGCATTTACCTCCCGCAGTCGCTGAACACTGTTATACTTTTGTGCAGTTGTCTTGCAGGGCTGGTGGAACAATGTGTGGAGAGCAGCAAAAAAAAGAGTTCCCTTTTCCAGTGAAAAAGTCAGGTGTTGCACCCACCCTACAGTGTCCTGCCCTGAGTGGCTGTACCACAGGCAGAGGGCGGATAGAGTCCTTCCTCTGTTGTCTTCTTGTCCCTGCTGGATGCCAACTTGCTTTCTGTTGTTGCCCATAGCCTGCACAGCTGCAAGTGCCGGGTTCATGTTGTTTTGCTGGGGTGAGGGACTCCATCCTTGAGTTTTTCATGCTTTCTTGCCTTTGCACTTCTTTTCACCACCTGACTGACATCACCTATGGTGTCAGAGCACCATACTCCTCACCGGCCTCCTTCTGGGCCAGGAGAAGCCTGTTCAGCAGCCCCGTTTGCTTTCTCAGGGTTAAGTCCGGCTCTCACTAGGATCTTACTGTGCAGCTCCTTTGTCCCAGGTAGCTATTCCAGTATTGTCTTCTCTTATGGATTATATCACCTCCTAGAAAAAGCTTTCAAAATCTTAGATAAGTACAGAAACTAAAAAAGCTTAGAAAAATCACAAGCTCTGGTAGGTTGACACTTTTTTAGGTATTTGTTGTTGAATGAGGTTTACTCATGTCTCATTTTGCATGTGTTTAGTGCATTCCAAATTTACATAGAATATTTTCACTATTAATCTCCTCTGCCTGAAATAATTGAAAATAATAGAAACATCAAGTGTGTCAGGAACAACTGCCATCATAAATTATGTTCTTTTTTGATTGTCACCCTTTTTTCTGGGGATTCTTTGCTCACAGAAATAGGGAAGCTCTATTTAAACCATCTTTGGTCATCCTTCATCTTGCCAGCGTTTGAATTCAGGAGGGAATTTTGAACTCCACCGCCAAGGTACGAATAAGGAAATCAGTAGTATCCATTCATTCAAGGTATGTTCTTAATTCATTCTTGATAGTATCTGCTGTTCGTGTGCTCGGATAAGCAGTCTGACCGAGGTGACCTTAATTCATTCTCAGGTCCCAGCGACATGCCCTGATCTCAGCCCATCGTAGTGACCACCCCATGCTCTTCTTGTGACATCTCCAAATCTTGTGACATGTCCAAATGTGTTCGATTCAGTTTGTGTCAAGGGAAGTTCAATTGGTGGAGATCCTTGCAGCAAATATGCAAGTTCTGTGAGCTCATAACATTATTTTGCATTCTGTAAAACCAAGCATATACACAATTTTAGACCAATCCCACTGCTACCAGCTCAGTAGAAAAACACTCCACTGATTTTCAGGGGATCAAGGACGGACCTTTTTCAAGGTCTTTCAGTACATAGTACTTGCAAGCTCTATATACATAGACATCAATCTAAGAAAATATACATTTGGCCTTATATGGGTAATTAATGAACCACAACACCGCACTAACACGGAGGTTTGAGGGTTAGCAGGAAGTGCAGAAATCATAGTGAAGTGTGGCATATCAAATGATCTACGCATATTTTACTGTGAGCTGCAGGAATAACTGGCATGCAAGCAGCACAGTAGCTGTAAGCGGAGCTTAATAAAATGCTGCTGTAATCATAAGTCATTTCATTACTCTGATTAACTTTCTCCATAATGCTGAGCAAGACCCACTGGATCACGTTCTCAGCTTATACAGATCAGCACTATCAGTTTCAAATGTGTTAAACCAGTTTGCAGTGGAAAAAGATCTGTTTTCATTTTCTTCATGGAAACTATTCATTCCAAAGCAGCTTGGGAGTGCAGCTAATAATATGATGTGATACAAACTACTGTTGTTTGTTGCCTGTAAGAAAGGTCTTCTGGAGAATGTAGACCCTTACTAAAAATTGGAAAACTGGTTCAGCAGCACTGGCAGTCACATCACTATGATTATATCAGAGCTGTTGCTAAAAAAGGGAGGGGAGAAGTTGTGGAAAGTCCTTGGAAGAAAGATGAGACATAGTTTTGTGCAGAGTGACAAGATATTTAAGATTTGCTCCTTTTCTGGACTCTGTTGTGCTTCAAAAAATTCTGAAAAATAATTTTTGCCAAGTCCTAGTTAACATGGAGCACATCAGCCCTGCAAAATTCAAGTATATAGGAAGCACAGTATTTCTTTTGCAGTGCTTGAAATGGATGTGGTTCATGCGGCATCTGTTTGGCTGGAGGGATTTATCTCCTTCTGGATCTCCCCCAGTCTGAGATGCAATGCACACACCAGGGACCCTATCATCTCGCTTTCCTTTTCCCAGTGACCTGCCCTAGATGAGGGGAAAAATCACAGATATAATTTTTTGGCTGGCCTTGAGTATCTTTGAAAAACATGAAAAAGCTTCTTGCATGTCTCCATTACACTCTCCTACATGCTCATATCTGGCAGTTCTTTCACTCTCCCTACGACGTTATTGGCAAATAATGCTCCAATTAAATCAATAGAAGTTTTGTCATTGACTCAAAGGGAACAAAATTCCCTGCAGCATCTGCTTGATTTAGCATGCCACAATACTATTTGTGAACTCAAATGCCTCTTCTAGTTGCCTTGCCCGATATTCTGTTTATATACTGAAAGAACGAGTATTTCAAGCAGAAAATTAATAAGAAAGGACAAACTGTGAAAGCCTCTGCAAGGTAAAGGCAAGGAAGAGAGCACATGAAGAGCATCTGTGGGTGAGCATTTTCAGAGCATGGCAAGAACACAATTAGAAACGGGATGAAAAGTGATCTCTGAAGGAAGCAAATGATGATGTGGCAGAGCTGTAATGAAGATAATGACAAAGGAGGGCACTGCTTAGTTTTCTGGAAGACAGCAAAAAAAAAAAAAAAACAGTGCACTTGAAGGGGAAGCAGTGAGCTCAGAAACACAAAAGGACATTCACTGAAGGGAGGGAGCGGGAGAGACTGGACGTTATGAAGATTTAGGTCATGGAGAGAGCATAAAAATGGAGCTTGCGACAGAAGACAAGAGGCAGCCTGCTTGCTTACTGTGACTTTATTGCTTGCTTTCTAAACTAACACATCACTCATTAATTATCCTCATTAAACAGCTACCATCAGGGCATAGTTAGTGAGCATTAGTCCTCAGTTCTCTCTCTTTATGCTGCAGATAGATAGATAGTTACTTCAAGGGAAAAAAAAAAGCCATTTCTTTCTTTGAGTTGTTGGCACTCAGAAGCTTACCAAAATACTGGCCAAGGTTTAGCAAACGACAGCAAAGGTTTGAGAGTGAAAACACAGCTGTACAGAGCTCTGCTCACAAAGACTGGGGTTCAAGGAGGTGCCCCCTCTGATATTAGTGGACTTTGCTTAATTTACTTCAAAGTCATTACAATACTCTTCAGCTGCTGTTGATCCCACAGCTTCCCATGGACAGTTTATGCTGAGCAACCATCAGCACTGAGTATCCGCAGGTCAGATACTCCCACCTGCTATGAGTCTCTGCAATGTACTTTCCCCCAAGAATGCAATGTGCTTTGTGCCCAGAAGCAAACCATTGTGCAATCCCACTCCTCAGAGGATGCAACTAAAACACCAAGAAAATGAGGCTCAGACCCTCCAAGTTGGACAGTCCTATTGCAAACCCCCGTTTTGAGACATCATGCATAGCTGTATTGTCTGAATAATTAAAAAGTGGCCATGGATCTCCATGGCTGAAGAGATTGTTGGAGACAAGCTTTCCAAAATGTGGATCTTGGTGACTTTCATCAAACTGCAAATAAATCTGACTTGAAGCCATCTGGTAGGGTTTTACTCTGGATACTGCGAGAAAGTTTTTTGCTTTGTTTTGTTTTTAAACTGTGGCTGACCAGAATGATATCTCCAGATTTGTCAGGGTGACCTTGAAGAACCAGATCCTACCAGCAAAGAGTGGCTTTACTTCTTCTTCCTGAAAAAAAGGGAAGCAAGAATGCATAGCATCTCTGTGGTCCAAATCACAAAATCACGTTCACACACACTGATGTCAGTTCAGCACATAATATAAGCAAGATCTTGCATTTAACCTTTGGTTTAGTACCACCGACTTCAATAAAATTTAAAAAACTTAAAACAAAGTAGATGGTTAATTGCCGTTAAAAGACTAGGTGTTTACCTGACTTCCAATTCCAAAATCCAGTCCCAGTCAGACAAACTAAGGTGTAATTAATTTTTTCAATGAAAATAGCAATTGATCCGCTTTTGTTCTAAACAATCGCACAGAGCAGACTTATCCCCAGGCCGAGTTTACCATTAGCAGAGCTTGCATACATTGCAGGAATAGTCACTAACATGGCCAAAAGGCTGCAATACCCTTATGGGAAAGGCGCAATTCATACAAGAGAACATCCTTATCATGACTTTCATGACAAGACATTCTCTCCAAGTCAGCTTCTTTCTTTATTTCTTTTAACCATGAAAAATGAGGCTGTGTCATTTATACAGCAGAGTAAAAATGAATCCTTAAACCAGGACGAGGGTTTCTTTGTCCTTCTTTACTGCAGATATATGTTTCTGCCCATTCTTCATCACCTGAAAAATAATATGAAGTCCTTTCTTTGTTAAACCTCCTATAAATAGTTCTCACACACTTCTGTTCATCTGCGTTGGGTGGGTTTCTGAAGATACCAGCTATGTGATGCTGTGTAATTCTGGATTAGTCATTTATACCTTCACTGATAAGAGTATCTGAACAACTCTTGCTGTCTGGATTGACTGCTTTGATATTCAGATCACAGACTGGGCAAAGAGGTTGTGAGTGAATCGCTGGAGGCAAAGGATAGAAGTTTTGCTCCATCTGCCTTGGATCTGAACACTGAAGGGGAAAAAGAGTATGAAATCCCTGACATGGCATCAGACTCTCGAATTCCTTCGTGCTAGACTTCTAGATGTGCCTTTGTGGGAGCTTCTGAGAATCACTGCACGCATACATAAATCCAAAGGCCTTTTCCAGTCACAGCCAACCTGTGTTTCTGCCTCTGTTCCAGGAAATGGTAGCTTTGAAAGACCATATCAAACTAGTACATTGTGTTTCCTGCACATCCTGCTTTATTGGAGGTTAATTCCTTCTGACGCATGCAGTCTGCTGCTGCCAATTAAGTCAAATGTATTTTACGCTTTACTTTTCTGTTGCCTTACAGGCTTTTGTTGGAAAATATTTAATAAATAAAACTTGCCAAACATTGTTAAATGATATGGTCTGATGATTTGGAATAAGCATCCAGACTTTAGTACATCAGAAGGACTGAGAAAGGGGAGGAGGAAATTCTGGAACGAGACCCAGCTGGATGCCAACCACACAGTATCCAGCCGCCAACCACAGTGTTAATCTCTTGCTAGGGGACATTTGCAAAAGCAGAAAATGGGACCCCAGGTCAAGCAAGGCATATAGAGTTGTTTCTCATGCAGTGACATTACAATGTGTTATTCTTTGGATAAAGGAGGATAAAATCCAACCGCACCAAGACACTGGTACAGATTCTCCTCTCTCTGTTTTTTGTTCCAACTCACCAGTAATAATGTGACCTAATGGACTCTGCTATTGCAGTCTCATCTCTGTGTTCTCCTATTTTCCATGCATTTATCCATGGGTCCTTGGCTTATTCCTATTTTCTATCTGGGATTTCCAAGTAGTCCTTTCAAACTTTAGAGAAAGAGCTGGGACTGCTCAGGCTCCAGATCTGTTAAGAGAAGATACATTCAGTCAGGGTCAGTTGAGGCACCAGGATATCCAATGTCTGTGAAAAAATCAGGTCTTCTGACTTAATTAGAAAACAACAGTTAACCTTGCATTCAGCTTGCAAATCCGTACAGAGATCATTCCAAGGGATTGTCATGGCAGGAACCTTTTTGAGAAAAGACCTATTGCTGATGAGGGAGGGATATGTAATTATGGAAAAATACTTGATGCAAGAAAAGCAAAAGTCATATTTTGTAGCTGGAGAGAGGGTTAATGTTCCAATAAGAACTCATCTTAAAAAAAAAAATCATTGAAAACATGTACATCATTCTTGACTGATATACTGGCAGTATCAAAATAGTTCATCAGCATGAGTTTGGGAGCTCAGCGCCATGTTTAAATTTGATTTTTAAATCTAAACAAATTTTTTGGCGGGGGACTACCTTCATCCCTGGTGGGTGCAGAGTAACCGCTAATAATGAGAGAAAGAGGGAATCAGCACTGTTTTATTCAAAAAGCTTATTTTAAAATCTTTAGAAGAAAAGGGCTTGGAAGGAGTACAAATCAGCACTGAGATACTGACTCAAAAGACACCTCTGTCCACTGCTTCCATTAAAAAAAGGTAAGATGATAGCAGCCAACTCACTGAACACTGCTAGTAGTACTGGGTTACATGTTTAAGATTACAACAGGAGAGGGTAGGTTTTCTAGGTAACCCTACGTTTTTGGTGGATATTTTTTCTTCTTTTTCTTTTTATGCATACCTGCTTGTACACCTTTATCACACATTTTGATTTCCTGGATTTCTCAAATATAATCCACTTGGGAAGTAATTGCACATTGTCTTCAACAGCAGCAACAATAGTTACAGTAGCTGACTTTGACTTCAGCCCACTAAAACAAGGTGTCATTAATTCACAGTTACTTCCTACCTAGTTCACTTTGTTAGATAACTATTTGGATTTTAGAGATGTATTACTGGGTGACACCACGTGTTATCAGTTATATATTCTTTTGGTGTTTTCAGGAAGTTAAGCTGTAGGGAAGATATGGGATTATCTCATTGGAAATCAAGGAAGGGAAAATTCCTCCTATAGAGGAGAATCAGTTAAACATACAAATTTAATAAGCCATGGGATTGATGAGTAGAGCTGAACAAAATACTGTGCATTAAAAAATAGCAATAATCAAGAACTGCAATAAATGTGGTGGGTAGTTTTGCCTCTGAACTACAGGACTCATGAGATTTTTACCCAGGTTAGGATCAAGTTCTATTCTTGCTAACACTGAAGTCCTAACTGCTGTTCATTTCAGGAGCTGGCAACTGGCAGCAGACTCAAGACTAAGACAAAACCTGTCCTGAGAGCTCAACCATGCTACAGAGATATCAAGAGGTCCAAAGGTGATTGACCCACTGTGAGTACACGATGAAATGTAAGGCACGCAGAAAGTCACTGTGCAAAACTGGTTTTGGTTTTAGTAGGTTGCTTGGGGAATACAGATCTCTCTCTTTCCTTCAAACTCTCTTAGACATTTGTTAACCTCTTTCACTGTTACATTAAATGCTTACTGTAGTTATAAGCTCTGACCTGCACCAGCTACATTTCCAGACTCTTAGTTAAAAGGTAGTGATTTCCTATCAGATCTAAATAATTCCAGTGCAACGGATAGCACATAAATACAATATGATCTATTTATCTGCATAGAGAGCCTGGTGAAATGGCCCCAGGCTATGCATCAAGAGAGCTAGCTCTGAAATCAGAAACAGTATAATTATGCATTTAATTATGTCACCTAAGGGACAGAGTCATGCAGTCTGGTTGTATTGTTGTTATCTAAACTAATATCTCTTCACAAAAGTGTACTTGAATTGACATCGGCATGAAGATGTTGAACTTTGTTGTTCAATAAGCATACATATATAGCTTACAAACAGGCTTTAGAGTTGTACCTTCTGTCATAGTTTATCCATAAGATTAAATTGGATCTAATAAAAAAGGGACTATTACATATATGAATCGTTATGGTGTGCCATTGCCCTTCAATACTCAAATGTTTACTCCTTACCTCTTGCCTACATTTATTCCACATATCCAGCCTTCTCAATATTTCTTCCCTTCTTTACATTCCTTTTCCCTTGTTTAAATCTTTAGTTAAATCTCTTTAGCATTGGTGAAATATGCTGCAGAGCAATAGCGATTTGTTGCTCCCTGGTTCTGGCCCACAAGTTGAGTTCAAGCTGCTTAAAGAAAGCAGTTTACCTGCTAGAGTTGATCCCAATTTTATCTCATTAAATTCTTGCCTTCTATATCTGTGAGCAGGTTAGATTTGTAGTAACATTTGTATAGGAAGAAACATAATGTTATTTGGCGGAATAATTTATGACCTTTGAGAATACTTTCTTTTTTCCTTGATATTTGAAGGAAACATGAGGATATTCATGTTGTAGAGGGAAGGAGAGAGTAGAAAGTAGAATTTGTAGCTATTTTTCTGAGTCAGTGGCTGGCTAAGTTGACCAGGAAGATGGTAGTGAGTCAAGATTAACTGACCATCAGGGCACTAGAGGTTTTTGACAAGTATTTCTTTAATATTTAAAGCTAAAGAAACTGATGACAATCTGATATCCTTTTTTCAATGAAAGATATCCATTGGTATAGCTGAAAAATAGATCTTTGAAATATTTTCTTATTCATCTTTCTTAATTAGTCTGATTATCGCTCTCAGCAGCATGTTCCTTTCTGTCCTGTGTTGCAGCATGCTGAGTTTACAGATATCAGGTGCTCTTATCACCTCCTAAACTGGAGGCCATGGATCAGCACAATGCGTGTATGACAGTTTGGGGGAAGGAGGGAGCCTGTGAACAAGTGCACTGATAAATCATGAAAAGCCTCCGTGTGGGGATGGCTGTTGTGCTGACAAAAATCAACTGATCTGAATGACATCCTTATCATGTAGATGTATTTGGAGACAGTGCACTAGCTGAATCCTTGTAGATCCTGTCCTCTTCTGCTTCTGTGCAAGAGAAACAGAAGCTACAAAGAAGAGTAAGAGGCTAGCAATGAATCTGGAGGTGTAAAGGGGCTGCGCACACAGGGCAGTATTTTCCAACAGGTATGACCCATCAAGATGTTCAGAGATTGGTCATGTAAGTCAAGGGGAGAAAAAGACTGATCTGGGATAAATGAAGTTTGAGACCACATGGCCCAAGTGAACCGAGGAACCAGTTCATTAGCCTCAAGTGCATCCCTTAGAGAGATCTACAAGGGCTCTGACAACACTTATTAAATCCTGAAATTAAACAATGGTCCTGAGTCTGCAATCATATTGAAACCAGTAAATTCAATTAAAGGGAAGGAACATAGTTTATTTGAATGGCTCACTTGGTGTTTTTTTGCTACATGTAAGTAAGAAGATAAAGAGAAAATGCTTGTTAAATAGCTCTTTGTTCAGATTATGCTGTATCAAGTAACGAGCATACTCAGAACCTAGCACAGAATTACACAGTACAACAGAGCTCATAAAGAAGGAACCAGCATTCAGAGAAGATACATTTTTTCCTCCAATTTCATACAGACTTTCATCATTTTTTCTGTTATTGTTTGTATAATTTTAGTTCTTCTAAAACACTTAGTCTGGATCATGGTTTCATTATACTGGACAATGTGTAAATAAATGCATAGCCCTCCGAAGAGCGGTGATAAACTTAGACATAACAAGTAGCTGCAGTGCAGAAGGGGAAGACTGAGGAAATAGGATGCTAGCTGAGGGCCTCAGAAACCTAGAATTCCTTCTCTGTCCTTCTATAGGACAAATTATATAAAGCCTGTAGGGAAACTAGAATAACCTTGGGAGAGACCAAAGTCCTTGGCAAGGTACAACCTTCACATTCTCTAAAAAGCTACCACCTTACCCTAAGTATCTAATGATTTTCTTCTGTTTTAGAAGTTCCCCAAGTGTGCAACACTTGATTTCAGCACATGCCCGGAGTTGTCCTCACCTGGCTGTCCAGGCTCCATCAGGATTCAGCGATATGCCATTCCTCTCCCTGAGCTGTTGCAGAAGTTTTGGGGGAGGGATAGTTTTACAGCGTGTCTGTTAGACGGGATGTCTGTCAGAGACAGACATTTGTCTACCACTTTCTTTGAAAGCATGGTAGAGGCTTGGATGTTCTCAGGCATGTGAAGGAACTGAATTTGAGTCTGTCACTTGTGTTTCCTGGCTGAACAGTCTAGCCACTGAGCTAGTGTACAAACACATGGCATCAACTGCAGCTGTTGTTGCTGCTTCCTTCCATTGTAGAGGAAAACAGTTCCTTTTCTTGGCTTTTTTCCATTGGAGGCTCTGGGCTTTGATCTGAGAGCAGTGGGTGGTGTGTCCCTGAAGCTCCAAGGAAGATAACTAAGTCATAAAGCGTGGTGGTGTTTTTCAGACATGCACCGGCCCTTCATGAGTTTGAAAGCTCTCTATTCAACAGGCTAACTCAAATCAGCTTTATGTAGTCAGTTGTATTTTGAGTTGCCTGGGTCCTCCCATGCCTGTGTAGGGAGTTTAGGGACCTACTTTGAGATTGTAGGGTTTGCTGCAGGAGCAGATACTTCAAAAAAGCTTTTGCATTCTTAGCATCTGCTTAGGCATTTGCAGCTGCCATGTTGCTGTGGGCCTTGAGGGTAGATTGGAAGGAAAAGAAAAATGGCTTTCAGGATGGATTAGTTTTGGGAAGAGTATTTTGTGCCAAGGGCAGCACAGAAAGAAGTAAACATTCAAGCAGACAAGGATGACATCATTTATTCAGTGGAGCTGACAGAGGCAATGTGAGAAGCTGTAAAAGCAGATAAGAGGACTGAAGTCTGAGGGCAAGACATTAGCACTGCAGAAGAGGGAATTAAGCAGCAACATTTGTCTTTCTGACCTGTCCTGGGTCTATACTGCTCCTGTATGGTCCACATGCCCCCACTCTGAAGGATATGTGTCTGTATATGTATACATCTATGCACATACATGTGTTCATCCTGGAATATCATATGATCTGTGTGTTGTTCATAGGATCTTTACTGACTCCTCTTGATACTAGGAGTTTTCAGAACAATGGAGCAGAAAGAAGAAATTTTCAGTTGTATTTTTAAGATGAAAAAAGCTTGTTAGGAATGTGGAACATCAGAACACTGCCTTACTAGTTAAAATCAGAGATCAATAGAAGTTTGGTGAAGTGGATTGAATAAAGATACTTGAGCTTCGACTTGGAGGGAGAAGTGGTATTATCAGAATATGGCATGTCTGGGCCAAAAGAAAAATAAGAAAAGGAAAAAAAGTCAGAGTCTGAGGACAATAAGGATTGTGGGATTGTCCACAGAACTTGACTGTGGTGTGTGATGGGGAATAAGGAAAGTTATTTCACTTCTGTCTCTGGTAAGTTTCAGGTGCCAGCAAGATCAGTAACAGAATCTAGAAAGAGACCAGCTGGAAAACCAGGTTTGAATATGGAAAATCAAGAACAGGGCTTGTTCTGTAAGTCACAGATAGTAGCTGTCACTAGCAAAACTCATCTTCATGTAGGACTTGATGTTCTCCATGGAAGCCAGTGCCCTTGAGCTCATATTGCTCCAAGAACTGATTCTTTCCCTTTTGTGTGTCCTACATGTGCTGCAATGTATGTGGCCTGTAGAACTGATTTTGGTGGGGGTTTTTTGGTCTTGGTCACTTTTCAGTAATTGGATTTCTTTCATTCTTAGGTTTTTGGTGCTGGATTAATGCCTCATCTTTTTTTAAGTATGTACATTTATGTTCAACATTGGCTATTAGGTGTGTTTGTTTTCAGTAAAATATCAGTGATGTCAATGTATTATAGACAATCCTGTTAAGACTCAATGATTTCCTTAGTCTTTAAAATGAAAAAGAATTTGCCCTCATTTGATACTGCCTATTAGAGAGGTGCCATGTTAAAATACCGACAGGTAGCAATAGTAGTAGTCATTTCTCCTTAACCCTGGGTACTGAAGCATTCAATTTAAGAGCGAAGCTGGCATAGGAGCTCTACCCAAAGGGAAAAAGCTCCTCTGGATGCTCAATTAAAGTCTTAGTGACTTGAATTGCTTATCATTTTCATTGATTATGGAAGTAACCCAGACACCTCTATCTAGGGCCTCAGTCGCAGATCCGCTCCAAGTTACACTGGAAAAGACGGATCAAGGCTGGATCGTGCAACACATAGAACAAAAGTTCACGCGGAGAGTGAGCAAGAAAAAGGGACTCACGAGTCTCCTCACATGCTTGAAGTACACTTAACCAAGAGATGACAGTTGGGCAGGGCTCTTCTTTCCTGCCACAACCCTGAGAAGAGGGAGCACCAGTAGACTGGTGCTCTTTGCAGGGAGGTTTTAGCTGACTTTTCGATATCCGAGATATTTTGCATGCCTAGCCAGATTCAAAACAAGTTATAAATGCAACTCATGAAATGTGCCTGCCATCATAGCTGTTGGTTGCACACAGACTGTTCTTCAGCCACACATTCTGAGGTATTTTTCTGGAAGCTTCTTTTATTATTACTACTATTTTTGGCTAATACGAGAAAGGAGGAAGGGTGAGAACTTGCAGGAATCATGCGTGAAGTTTTCATAGGAAGGCCTCCCATTAGCTTCTGGACTTAGAAGAAGTAGCTTTTGCTCAGAGTGGAAACTGGATTTATGGATTTAAATGATCCTCTTTGGGACACAAACGTTGTTATCCATGCCAGTAAAAAGCCTTCCCTCCAGCAAAAAGGGGACACACGTACATAGGTCCCAAGTATAAGACAGGAAACAGGCTTTGTGCAATAAAAGGAGTTTCACTTCCCTACATCTCACTGAAACACCACACCTGAAGACTTGATTTAACCTGCAATGCCATTGAGTCAAGTGGTCTGACTTATGACAGTCTGTAATTCACATTTCTGGCAATTTATGACTGTCCTCATTATCTACTGAGTGCTGTCAATGCATATGTACTCATAGAGGATGATTTCAAAGGGCCTTGTGATCTAGATAGGAAAATATATATTTCACACAGAAAATAGGCCAGGTATTAGACAGCCCTGCCCCAAAGCAGTCAGAGTTCCTATGAGTAGATAGCGACGACTGCAAATTTATCAGTGAGAAAAAATAGTTACGCCACTGCTGTTACTACACTTTCATGTAGTTTCATGTAGGGTTACACCTATAACCATTGCTTTGTGTTTCTTTTCCACTTTTTAGATTTCCATCAATTCTAGTGAGCGATGGTTGCCCAGTTTGGGGGAAAAGACATTTTCCTTCAGAGCGTGACGTGTAAGTACTTAGAGAAATATGGTAAAAGTGCCTAGCCAAACAGAGTGGATCAGTGTGGGAAATTTTCTTCCTTCTCTGTAGACAAAAGTGGTGATCATCAGCTAATTGTTTCCTGTGTAATCAGATTCCTAAAAATAAGTAGCTGGGAAGACAGAGATGACGCTTTTTACAAGCTTTTATGGTACAGTTTGTGTTATTTCTTTTTTCATGATAATGCAAGGTCAACTAGCAATGAGATGGTTTAGGATATTGATATACATCCTATTGGGTGGTATTTGCTACTATATTCACTAGCTTCACCTGGACTATCCATTGTGGCATGTCTTTAACCACTGCAATAAATGTTCTTAGCTGTGATTTAAAGAAATGGTGACAGCCTCTGTGTTTGTTTAGATTTTATGGCCCATTTATTGTTTCTCATTCTCCTAGCTGAGGATAATTATTTTTTAATTAATCATACATAAACAGTCCATATCATCTCTAAAACTGGCTATTAAAAAGAAAAAAAACATTTATCATGGCAAACGTGCATGTTCAACTGTAAATCACACACTTTGATTATTCAGTTATAGTGACTTTACCTTAGTTGTTTTGTCTGTTATTTGTTAGATGCATTGAGAAAAGGAGAGAAAAGGTATGTAAAGTATCAATTAAGCATTGTTTTTTCCCTGTAGGAAAGGCCAGGGAGAAGAATCTGGCAAGTTGCCTTGACATCACCAATCTGTAAATTCATCATTTTGGGGCTCCCTAGGTAATATAGTTTCAGCCAAAATGAGCATTCTCGAAGTTGACAAATGGTCTTGCTACATTTCCTCAACAAAAGTAGTTTTGTAAGAGATGTGAGCCCATGGAACTCCAGCTTCCCTTGAAATAACTAAAAGTACAAGAAAAAATGTTCATGATTAATTGCAGCTATTGCCACCTATTTAGATATTGGTTCAGTTAAGAACAAGGCAATGGGTAGTTTCACAAGACTGATGTAGTTTTCAGTAACTGATTCATGAACTCCAAATATTTTGAATATGCTTTTTTATAGGAAACCTTTTCCTTGTTGAGGGCCAGACAATATTTTCTAACACCTTTCCTGGCTCTCCTAGCAATATATGTTTGTCGAACCTATTATTCCAGGGTAATATAACACAACAATAAATTCCCTAATACTATTAGACTTACAAGAGTTTTGCTGCCATTTTCACCCATTACTGCTTGTCCTACACCTAGGAGACGTGGACAGCAGCTCTTACTTTGTTTCTCCCTCCTAACACAGTATTTTTAATGTGTTTGGAAATGTTTATGATGTCTACTCTTGCTCTCCTATAAATTAAATAACTTAGTTGTTTCAATCTTTCCCAGCTGTTCCAGTCTCTAAACCTCAGATCATTACTGTTGCTCTCCTCTGAACTTCTGGCCAATCTCCATTTGGTTCACAGCCTTCTTCATGTGCAATGCTCAAAACAGAACTAAATCATCCAGCTGAAGTCTCAGCAACAGGTAACTATCCATCCTGTATTTTTATGGCTTATTTTTTTCCACTATGTTGTACTTCTGTTGAATTTTATCGCATTCATTCAGGTCATTCTTCCAATTTGTCAAGATCATTTTGAATTCTAAACCTACCCTCAAGTAGGCTTGCCACCTCCATTTCTCTTCAGCATCACATCATGTGCAAGGTCAACAGGCATACCTTCTCTTCTGTCATTCAAGTTGTTAATTAAAATATTGTAATACTGGACATGTCCCTGCAGAACTTCTCTCTCTCCAGCTTGACAATAAATCTTGATAACTTTTTAGTTTTGCACCGTAGTTTTGTTCGGACTGTACATCCTTAGCTGCCTTAGCAGATAGACTGTTATGATAGACAGTGTCAAAAGTACAATCACACCTCACTTCTGTCAAGAAAAATCACACGTACTTTTTTTCCCATATTGACAAACCTTATTGCTCCTTCTAGAAGGAAATTGATTTGACAAGATCTGCTTTTGACATAACCATATTGGTTGTTTCTCTTCTTTTTATCTTCTAAGTTTATTTGACTATTTGTTTTAGTTTCTGAGCTTGTTTTCCCTCCCCCCCTTTCTTCTGGAGGTTAATCTGAAGTTCGCTATTCTATAATTATGTAGCTCCTCCATGTTATCTTTCAGTGGTCTGGATTCATCATGGACGGACATCTCTAATCATCTAAGTGGAAAAAGCTAAGTTAGGAACCCTCTCAGCATCTGTTTCCTCCACAGAGAGGAGAGGGAGGTAGCTCCAAGCTTATGGGGCTGGAGATAGAGGCCAGCCACATGACTACGCA
The DNA here is from genome assembly GCF_036370855.1 of Dromaius novaehollandiae. NCBI lineage: Eukaryota > Metazoa > Chordata > Aves > Casuariiformes > Dromaiidae > Dromaius > Dromaius novaehollandiae. The sequence continues at coordinate 80,318,441 of NC_088132.1, forward strand.
GAGATGGACCATGGGTGCTCATGAGCTACAGCATGTCCCAGACGTGCCAAGGGGGATGAAGAGCAGGCCCTGTTCCCAGGACTCACCCTGGTGTGCGTAAGCGTAGCCACAGTCCAGGTCTCACAGAGACAGCTGGTGGAGAAAAAAAACATTCCATTCATTTCTTTCTAGCATTATTTCTTTCTTCAGCATGGACAAAACTGTAGGCTGATGTGACTTCTTCAGATGTCCTGCATGATTTTTACTGGAACATTTTCCTACTCATATGCTGTGAAATGCATAGCTAAGCTGGCATTAAGTTTATGATTTAACACATTATCTAAATGGTTCCTGACAGACTTTTCTTCTAAGAAATCCTTTGTCTTGCATGTGCTTGTCTACATCTCCATCCCTGGCAATTATGTGTTATATATTCTCCAGATGATATAGTTTATGATGTCCTTTGTTCCCCAAAATGTCTCTCTTATCTGTAACTTACGTACCTTTCCTCACCTCCCTGCTTAATTTGTCTGGTCTTATTATTTAGTGTCCCCTGCTTAATATTCACAAATATATATGGTCATGGGAGTTGAAGTAATGTGTAATCAGTTTCATGTGGTTTGTGCTTTGCCATCAACAGTCTAAAGCCATTAATTCGTGGATGTGTAAAGAAAGCTATTTCAAACAAATCATCCTAAATATTTATTCCTTTTACTGTGAGAGGATAAATTTTGTCCCTGTATCTGTCTCTATGATCTTTAATGATCTACCAACATGGACTTCTTTTATATGGCTACAAAGAACCAAAGCTGAGCAAATTGATGGGGCAGGATATGGAGGAAGGTATTCAATACATTTGAACCATAAAACAGGGGAGAAGGCAAAGGAGGATAAGGAAGGTAAAACTCACTAAGCTCAAATGTAAACAGAATTCTTTTTTGAGAAATAAAAGCCTTAAAAATGCAATTTGATGGTAACCTGAAATGGAGCAATGCTTTTTTTACCATTTTACTTATCTTTAAAAAAGCTAGTTTTAAAAAAAGTCTCAGTTCTTTCAGTAATCAATGATCCATTTTTATGCATTTACTGTTTGCTAAGATATAGAAAATAAAAGTCTTTTCCAGCTCAACAGTGAATATGTGGTCAGATCTCAAACCGGGGACACGTTACCACATGTGTCCTGAAGATATCGACTATTTAAGGGATTCATAGGTTGACCCAAATAACAAAATGAAAGAGTTAACTGGTAATTAAATGGAAAAGAAAAAATATTCAAGCCCATCGAATACAGAGGTGATTGCAAAGAGCCGCAGAAGGATCTCTCAATACTGAAAGGTTAAATGGTAAGATGACAGGTGAGATTTAAGACACGTGAGAACAAAGCTATGAGCACACCGGAGGGGGGGAAATAAACCCCGAGTTCACAGAACAGATCATGGGTTCTAACTTAGCTCCTCAGGCTTACCACTCAGGAATGAGATACTGGATTCATTTTGATTAGGTCTCTGAAAATATCAGACTATAACGATCCAAAAAAAAAAAAAATCGTATTCTGAATACCTCATGCCGTTCAGCCTGTCCTGTCTCAAAAGGATATAGTAAAACTATAACAGGCACAGTGAATGGCAGAAAGGATAATCAGGCAATGAAATGAATGAAAATATCAGACTGTGAAGTATGAAATGACTTCTATACTGGGTGAAACTAAATAGACGTTTCAGCTTGGAAGATAGACAACTGAAAGAAGGATATGACAGGAATCTATAAAATTATGAACACTATGGAGAAAGTGAATATATAGGGAATTATTACTTAACATCTCTCAAAATAGAAGATCTAGGCAGCAGGTTTAAAGCACACACAGAATGAAGAAAATGCACTATCACACAATTCACAATTTTGAGGAGCTTATTGCTACAAGGTTGTAGAGACACAAGTCATAAAATTGAACCCATTCAAAGGTTTTGAACTAGACACATTGTGGGGGGGGGGGGTGGCAGGTCTATTGGTAGCTATTAAACAAACTGTTCACAATGAAATATCTGGCTCAAAAAGTCCCTTAGGAAGATGAAAGGGGCCTGTTGTACCTAAACTCTCTTTCTATACTCTTACCTCAGGTGTGTGCTTGTAGGCACTCTTGGAGGATAATCAGTGGTTTGCTAGATATCCAAATACAACATATGTGTTTGTGGACTATTTTTCTCATGTTCCTAAAATGCATTTCATCATATGGCACCTGTATATCCTCAAGCAATATATTATTTTTTCCAGCAATACAAATTTTCAGGAAACAGTAAGTAACAAGGAATTTCAAAAGGGCTCTCATTTAGGAATTCATTTTCAATCTAACCATGCTGCCTACTAACTAACCCCTTATAACTAGTTAGCTGCTTATTTGGACTGGGGAAACAGAAGTGGTTAAGTATGAACACTATCACGTCCTTCCCTTTTCAGATGCTGGTTAGGGTATCTAGTAGCCCTCATCTGAGCTAGACATCTAGGAAGGGATGTCATGTGGATTCATTTCTATAAACAAGATCACAGAAAACGGCTATCTGATGGTAGGAAAACTACACAATATTTTATTTCATCATGGAACATTAATCATTTCTGAATCCTTCACCTTCCTGCTTCTAAAGGGCCTTTTGGTTATTTTAGATGTTTTTCTTGGTTTTGTATTCTTTTCCTACTCAAACAACAATTTCTCTCTCTGTTGTTTTAAGAAACCTGCTCTTGGCCCTTCTCTTCCCTTATGGTCATTGCATCTGGCTCTTGCCTTTCAGCTGGGTTGTGTGGGACAGCGGTCACAGCCAGCAGATGATGGTGCAACACTTTTCTTTTGGATGCTGTCATGTTCAGCTGTACCTTTTGGTTCACCTCTACCACGGAGAAGTCAGTTTAATAGTAAATGGAGCATACTTCTAAAACACCACACATTAGCTGCATAGCTAATGTTGCAAATCTACTCTGATTGAATGCCTTGAAGAAATCAGTGCTATTAACTTCTTATTTTCCCCAAGCATTAAATTTACACACGACCGAATTAATATGAAGTTCCTCTTCAAAAAACCCTGTAATAAGTGGGAAACTGCCGTTAAAAATTTGCCCATAACAATATTCTCACTATTCACAAAGGTCAGTCTTCACCCACAGCACATATAAGTAATTAACCGCTGAAATACCTTACCTAGGTTGAGGGGGATTTTCCTTTGCTTTCTGTTTTTATGTCAAGACCAGCTAGGATTTGACAGCAGAATTTAGAGCTTGATGTAGGAAATACTGAGTAATGTTCTGCGGCCTGTGGTAAGCGGGAAGCAGATGAACCTCACGGTTCTGCTTGGCCTTGAAATTTATGACTATAGAACAAAAAAAAAAATCTTCGTCTAGTGCAATTTTTCCATTTTGTTTTAAAGAATTTATTATCCAGAATGAGGATCCTGAAACATTTAGTAGTGAGCAGACCACAAACAAGTACATAAATTTCAATACAGGCACTTCCCCTTTGCCTTATGAATCTGCTCGCCACGTCTTTCTTCCTCAATCACTAGGATGTCTCTGTGCCAACTATTGCAACAGCTTCCAGAGGAAAGTGCCATTAAAAAGCAAGAGTGAGTGTTTTAGTTTTCCTTAAACAAACAGAATAATAATCAGCCTGTGACTAGCCACCTCTCTATGGACTACACATGAATGCTCCTCAGACCATTAGAGTTCCTCAGACTACAGTCTAGAAAGTTCAAAGATGTCAAGTAAAATAAAATCATACCTCAGTTACCAGTCTTTTCAGAGCTTCCAGTTATTTGGGCCATGTGTGATAACATCCAATTGCAATAGGGCCAAGTTTCCTCATCTCTACTAGCTGTGGATTTGACCCATTATCGCTGATTTTCAGCCTTCTACTTAAGTCAGTTAAAGAAAGGGCTTAGCTAAATGGGAAAGTTAAAAGCTGCTGCCTCCTGTCCAAAGGAAACAGCATTATCCTTAGTTAGGGCTGACCACTGCTCTGAAGCAGCTCAACCCCCATATCCCAGTGGGAAAGAAGTGGCTCAGTGGAGTATGAGAAGCGTTTAAGGAAAAAGTCATTCATCTCAATCAGAAAAAAATAAACAAAAATGCAGCACACAAACAAGGCATATATTCTAACTGGGGGAAGTAACGTTGTTTTTAGAAAATGGATTGGAAAAGAAATGAGGCTTTATCTAAGTTATGTTCCAGTGTTGTAACGCAAGATTGTGATCTTGTAATCCCATTTGTGGACTGCCTTCTGAATTTGTACAACCCCACATCGGTTCTGGGAGGAATCAAATTAGGTGCAAGCTTCCAGTTGGCAAAGATCGCATTCAGGGTCAGTTAAGGCACAGAAATACAGCGTTCATGTAACCAGCTGGAGGTGTGGATATCCTAGAGTTTACACTAGCAAGTGCATTGTGAACACAGCTCAGGAAGTCTATTTAGAAACAGCCATTAATAAAAATAACTCGGGGAAATAAAGCACAGCAACATGATGCGAACCATGTGCCGGCCCTGGCCTGCACTGCTCCGTGCAGCGCAGATTCCCAGGCTCCAGTGGTGGAGCCACATGTGGTTCCTGGGCGCTCAGCATGGGGCTCCCACGCAGGTCTGAGCAGTCGCTGTTTCGCAGCCATCGCCTGGAGGAAAACCAAGCTATCCGAAGGAAAGATGCAAAGAGACAGCCTGAGCCATGCACGGGGGCGAGGGAGCACGGCAGCAAGTGATGCTGATGGAGCCGGACTGAGCGAAATCGACAGCAGAATCTCACTGCCGTATCTCCAGGACAACGGGAATTGCGATCCGTCCCGGCGCTCCCAGCCGCTGCGCATAGTAACCCCACTGCAAACAATGTTGGAAAGCAAAGTGCATCAAGCTTATGATTCAGCCCCGAATTCAGCCAATTTTCATGCCAGTGGAATTAACGCCAGCGTGAAACTAGCCATCCAGGCGCAGTGAACGCCTGCGAAGCTGGAGTGCTCCTTGTAAACCTCCACGCCGGCCTCGGTTCAGCTCTGTTCAGCCACGCATTTAAACCTGGGGTGTGAAACATGACAAGCTTGTTATTCCTGACTTGGCAAAGCAGTTAACCATGCACTTAAATTAGTTTGTGCTTTAACTTGTGTTTAACCGCTCCGCTGCACCATGGGCCCAGTGACGTCAGAAATTGCAGCATTTCCTTCAGAGGCCCTGCATCACGTACTTGGAAGAGCTGTGGGATTTCTGTTTGCTCCTTACTTGGAAGGGGCTCTCCTCCTCATTGCTACCAAGCAAGCTGAAACACATTTGCAGGCTCATGTGGAAAAAGTTTGCTTAGCTTATTCCCTCGTGACGTCTGTGCTAGGGACAGAGACCTTCAGTCTCCAGAGGTATCATGCTGTAGCATTAAATTCACACTTTAAAAAGAGTGATAAGACAGAAGACAGTAATTTAGCATACAGTAGTTGTGTGGGTTTTTTTTAACAATAGTTGCCTTAACAGCATCTCCTACTTCCGTGCTTTCCATCATACCCTCTCCCCTCCTCTTGTTGCCTCAACCCTTATTTCTCCCCCAATCTCAAGGCTGAGTCTTCAAGCATCGTCTCCTGCAAGAGTCTTGGTCTGCTCTAACCCTTCACCGCTGCAGAAGTGGCCGCCGGACATTTCCACCGGTGAAGTAATGAAACACCGCCCACTACACAAAAATTGCAGACAATTTCCGCTGACATCGATCAGCTGTGTGCTCCCGGGGGTGATTTTCTGTAATATTCCTGTTTCTCTCTCGCGCTCAAAACATCTTGAAAGAGTATAATCGCCAGCGCTGTAGTGAGCTGCCAGGATGGAGGTGGAATTTATAGTGCAGGCATTTCTGAAAGAAGGTGAGGATGGAAAAAGATTTCCTGGGTCACCTCTGAAGCACTCAGTACCATGCAGGGGACCTAAGGCTTAGAGTCCTTGGAAGAGGCAGAAAGGCCTAGTTTAGACAACCCCAATCAGAGTTCATGTGGAACACCTAATATCGAAAATTGCCCTTACTACCTTGTCAAAGACACCCTCTGGTACACATTAACATGCCTTCCGTTAACTTCTTGGCCATGCCAGTATGACATATAGGCTGTCTTGACTGCGTTCTTGGCTTTACACTTTAACCTGTTGGCTGTGAGATTTGGGTTTCACAAAAGATTATCTGAGGAAAAGTTGATTTCCTCTCCTTTCCCATATTACTCATTTTAAGAAGTTTACTCATTAATGCAAGGTGTCTCTGAGCATACAGAGGATGATTCGTCAGCCAAAGATAAGATGAACACATCTGAAGGTTTCAGCAATGTCTATTTTTTCCTTGCCATATCCAATTAAAACAGAAATCCAAATGACTTGCCTCCTTTCCCACTGAAAGCCTGCAACTATACAGTGGCACAGTGAGTAAATTGTGTGATTATTGCTTTTCCCAGAGAAATTGTTCTCTGTTAAGATGAGATATTAAAGTCTGGGCCTGCTGTGCAGCAAACAGGCTGAAGCAAGCCAAGCTTTTGGGTGTTCCACTGTGGTTTGTACTATTTCCCAACAATATTGTCATTCTAGCTGTGATTGCTAGCCGACAGGAATGAAACAGTACCTACCAATATTTTCAGTAAAGTTAGGAGTTTTATTAGGTACAACAAGAGAAGTATCATCTTCTAAGAAATGGAACCCTCTGACTGATAGTTTGCTATATATTTAAATTTTGTGGTGATTCTATTGTTCACGAAAAGTGCCACACTGGCACAGCAGTCATTTTGTTCTGGGATCTCTGAAATGTTTTTCCACTCAACACCTGTGATATTACAGAGCAGGCTGTCTGATGGATGCGCCGCACAAGGCCGGAGCCAGGGAGGGCCACCGCCGTGGGGTCAGGAACAGGGACGAGCCGTGCAAGCTGTGGAGTGGTGCGATCCCTCCTCCTGCCGTCCTGTGATGTGGTTGGGTTAGGGATGCCGGGAAAGTGGAGCATGAAATGGTGGTCAAATGAGTGAGTCTCATCCATAAATCATGAGGTGAGACAAACCTTTGTCCCAGACAAGATCACCCATTGAATTTCTCTTCAATGGACCGTTGCTTGCTTACACCACGCGAGACCCATCTTACTGCATCCTGTTTGAATGGGAGCCGTACCGGCCTTTCTCACATTATTCTGAAACAATACGCCGATCTTTCTTTTAGTGGCAAGTAGGCAATTTGGGCTCCAGAGCCCAATCAATCCCTAGTTCTTCTTCTAAGGATGCCAGCAGAGAAGCTAATTACCACCTCCTCTTCAAGGGTAGGTTCATTGTCAGCTGGGGACTAGGATGAGACCTCTATTCACTTCCCAATATATTATGTTCAGGTGCTACCAGAGTGACAGTAGTTGGTGCTGACTTATGGAAACCCTTTAACAAGGCTCGGTTTGAACAAAAGCAACTGCAATGTAGAGGGGAACTGTTCCACCACTTGCTAAAGAGGCTCAGCATGGTTTATTTTCCCAACTCCATCTCCAAAAAGAAATTTCTTTTATATATATTTTATGGATTAAAGAGAGAAGAAGGAGAAATAAGCATTATAAAAAGTGTGGACTGGAGAGAAATGTCATGATTTTATTCAAATGAATAGCTTAAAAGTGCAGCTCTGATTTCTAAAATAAAAGCACCCCCACTCTTGAACACTGGTGAGTTCAGATAAGCCAAGGTTTTCACTTTCATGTGAAAACACACTTATTTCCCTTTTGTATGTTTCTCTAATACTTCTTCCCTTAAGAAAAAAAAAGAAGAAGAAGAAGAAGAAGAAAAACTATTCAGTGATCCAATTTTTTTCTTCTGACCTTTGTGCTCAGAGTCACTAGCACCAACTGAAATCCGAGTCCAAACGATCTCATTAGAGACTTCCAAACCAGAGCACAGAGCGGAGATGAAATCCTACATATGTGAAAAGAGCAGCACCAAGCTGGTATACCTACCAGAGGAGGTACCTTTGAGGATAATAAAAGAAAACAACAACATCTTCAACCTGCCTTCCTGCTGCGGATCTGTACCTGGGAACGAACAGCTTCCCTGATGTGGGCCAGTCTTTCCAAAATACAACAAGGTGGGGGCAGTCTTTCCAAAATACAACAAGGTGGGGGCAACTGAGTGTAGAGAAAAACAGCTGAGCTGTTAGTTAGCTGGATTTACCTTATTTTTTTTTCCCCAGGCAAAGAAAATAAACATTTTCTCACACTGGATCATGAACCCTACCCATTTATCATCTGTTCACTGCTTGCAACAAAATGCCATTTATCTTTCCCTTTGTGCTCTATTTGGGATAAGAAAAGATTTGAAATCTGAAAGTCTGCATGTACTTTCATGTTGCTTTTGTCTTATTTTATTTTCATTAATGCACGTTCTTTAAAAGCTCCAGAGGCTAAAGGGCCATGTCTCCTGTCGGGGCATGTTCACAGAGGTTAATGTAAATGCAATGCAATGTAAAATGCTGCCTCTGGTTTACACCAGCAGGGAATTCGGCCCACTCTACCTGAACAGAGTATTAAGTCTACTTCTTGTTTCCAGGATCAAGCAGGAAGCTGCTGCAAAAGTTTCAGCAGGCTTCAGAAGTTCATTTGGAAGTGGCAGGAGAGGGAAGCAAGGGAATTTTTTCCGTGCTGATGAAAGATGCTCCACTGGCAGCTCTTGAAGTCCTGTGTTTTCCCGAAGAACACACAGAAGCTGATCAGAGGTGAAGCCACACTCCCCACACCAGCCTGCCAGCTTGGCCAGCCCCCAGCCAAAGGACCCTCAACCTTGACCTGAACCTTTGGACGGAGGAGGATCGCTTGGTCTCCACACTCTCTTCCCTTCAGCTTCTTGTGTAAAAATAGACAATGAAGTGTCAGTTCATGGCGATGTTTTTTTGTGATGTGACAACTGCCCAATACAGGCTGAACAGAGAAAGCCAAAATTCTCCTCAGAAATATCCACTTTGCTTCAGAGACATCCCACAATCATCAGACTGTGGCAGCAAGCAATTGCTAATGACCTGGGCTGGCTTGATGGAGCAGCCTGGGGATCAGCGGTCTGGCAGACCTTTACTGACTCCTGAGCTATGCAGATCCCTGGGCTCTGGTATAGGAATAATCACTCGTGTCCTCACAAACGGCTTTTTCCAAGGGACTTCAGGGAGGTCTCAGGGACGCCTACTGAAAGGACTAATACTTTACCTTGGATGGAAAAGGTGTAAAATACTATTGGGTCATTGAGCATAAAATCCAGATATAATCATAAGCTGTCTGACTACAAAGTCTCCCTCAGAACTGTGAAAGTTTTGCATTCCCTCACTGCTATGACTCTGCTGTTCAACTAGTTAAAAAGACCCATGACAGCCCAGAGATAAAAATTGTGTTCACACTCCCTTATTGGCCTTAGAAAGTCAAGAAGCCATCACAGCATTCTCAAACATAGGTGGAAGCTGAATTTGCAGTGTCAAAAACACACAGAAGGAGAAGAAATTGTTAAAAATAAGATCCAGTAAAGGAAATCTTGATTTGGGGCCGTTGGGGTAAAGGGAAGAGGTTGCCTTTTGCTGATCACCCCACATAATTGTCTATGAGGTTCCTTAAATGAACAGATCCTTATAAATAGTCTTCAGACTGATTCAAGGAAATGCAATTCCTTAACCTCAAAAAATGTGTGTGTGTGTGTGATTGAGGCAATTAACCAAACTTGTCATCTGAACATAAAAATGTACTCTTGAAGCAAAGACAGCTATTTAGGAGCCCTTAATAACACTGGTTACTTGAGCAGGTGGCAATTGACTTCCATCCCCTGTGTTTGGGACCACATATGTGTGCCTCAAAACTAAAAACACCCAGGGCCAGCTCTTATCTTTAGCCTTCCTTAACAAGCCCCTTTATCATAACATCCAAGGTACTACATATGGTGGTATATAGGTACTGTATACAGTGACAGGCTGGCAAAAATATGGGGAGAAGCTTGCATGACAGCTGGCTCGCTCTAGTCACATTTGACTCATTTCATAACAACTGAAAAGCCTTATGTTGAAATATTTGTAAGCAAACTCCCTGGTCTGTTAAAGCTAGTGGCTGAAAGCTGAAGAAATAGCTCTGTGCAGCAATTCAGAAAACCTTCTTATTCTTTGAAAACATATTTAATGGGTTTGTGGTATTTCAGGGTGTTTCTTTGCATCCATGCTTTTTCCAGTGGAGGGCATACAGGTGGGTGGTTGCCCTTCCTTACCTTCCAGAAGAAGAATTATATCACGTAGTTTGTGTTGGGATCTCTCTGGGCACTTCCCAAAGGGCTTATCTTTGCACCCATCATGGAGGCAGCACGTGCTGTGGAAACAGCAAGTGTCAAATGCTATTTCAGGGCACAGACTGGGATCCTTCTGACCTGGAAGGGGCTGGAGGAAAAAAAGCTCACTCTTCAGCAAGTAAATAACTAAGAGAAAAAAAGACACATTACAGCCTCCTGTCAGGATGTTCTTCTTGCCATTGTTTACAAACTACAGGCATCTTTACTGCTAGTTTTCTCCTTAGAGATGACACCCGGGGACCTAAAAGTGTCAGACTAGATGTTTGGAAAATTTGCAGGCTGCTTCAGGACACTGATTTATATTCAATCTAGTCCTTTCCAAGAAATTGGTTCTTCTGAAAAGAATAAAGCTAAAGCTACCTCAAGAACAACAAAAAATGTCATTGTCACTAAACCAAAGGGGATGTGACTGAAACTCCATGTCAGTCCGGGAACTTCTGATGTATCGTAAGCTTCTGTGGGGAGCTAACTATGTACTGTTTCCCCAGGCCATCAAAAATAGGTTACCACAAAAGAAAAAAAAAGCAAATAATATCACCATCACATCTTCTGGTTAAGAGTCAGATAGGCTTACATTGTATTTGACTAATACCTTTTACTTATCATACAAGGAAGAAAACTTGAATGACATCCAAATGATTTTATACTGCTCTGTAAGCTCTGAAGCCAGCAGTGAAAGGAAATTATTGAGAGAGAGGAGAGCATCTGACTGTGCCCACTGGCCTGGTTTGCTTCCTTGTACCCACTGAGAGCTAGGTCTAGTGAAGGCAGCCTTAAAAACTTTTCCATTTCTATACCATGAATATATAAAGCCAATTCTATACCATGTGAGACCCTGTGATATTCTAGAGAAATATCTCTTTTTAGAAGCCAGATATGCTTCAAGGCATTTTATAGGTGCCTTACAGCTTTTCTACACTCTGCTGGACATGTGGGAGAAGGGCAGAAGCCACTTTTGGCTTTCTGATCTGGGCCATCAGCATATGTTAGAGCTGCTTTGGAGCCATTTTAACTTATGTAATTGTTCATGAGTTTCCTTGAGAAAACTTAAGCTAGGAGAAGATAAAGAGAAACGTATTGCTCCCAGCAGGATCTCCAAGGCACGTTCCCTTCCTTCCTCTTCTGCCTTGTCCCTCTCTCCTACCCTGCCGGTATGCTGGGCTCTTGGGAGCGCAATCTCTGTGGTCCAAGGCTGGAAGCAGGCAACATCTCTAGGTGGCCCTCACAGTCACAGCGAGCAGCTCCTTCTCCCAGGTCCTCAGCCATCTCCTCTGCTAGTCCACAGTCAGGAGGGAGAAGCTTTGTCTGACTTCCCTTGCTGCGGAAAAAAAACTCATAAGCATTAAATATTAGCTTCTGTTCCCAATTTGGTGATGAGCAATCTCACTCTCTGCTCTTCTTCCAGGGGTTTTGCTCACCTCCAGGTGTTCCCTGGTCCTTTCCCGAGGTCATTGGCTGCATTGTGGAGATTACTTCCTTTGAACACAGATCTTATTCTACCTCTGCTGCCTTTTAAGCAATACCTTTAAATCTGCTAGTCTTTGTATTTCCACTCAGGGTCCTGCATTTGTATGCATATAGAGAGAGTGGATTTTCTTTTTTTACATAAAGAAATGTCTTTTATTGTTTCCTTTTGCTTTTCTATTACAAAGCCTCTAATGTGTTGTGCTAAAGGTGGGTGGCTTTAAAAGAGGCTGGTTTCATTAGGTTTTTATTGTGTTTAAAATGTGGTTCCATTTATTGTGCTAAACACTTGGCAGCCTTTGTCACGCCATGTCTCATGAAGGCACTTGGAAATGAGCACACACATAGAAAGCTGCATCAATTTCCCCCCCGAGCAAGATATGCAGGAGATCATGAAAGCTTTGTTTCTTTAGCTGGCAGTTAATCCTTCCAAACTTGGCCCCCTTTCTGAAATTAACTCATCGAATAATGGACATGCTCCATTAAAGTGATGAAGATAAAAACTCTGCCAGGGTCTGACTTAGTAAGAAAACCATCCCACTCGCAGGCCAAAAGAACACACTTGAGCTGTGACAAAGGATCTGTGTAATTGAGAGCCAAGACACCCTTCTTGTTTCTTTCCATGAGTTGGTATTCGTTGACTGTTCACGTTTCTTTTTTTTTCTTAGGAAACGGATTCTGCATACATTTCTGGTGGAAAGGTTAAAAAAAAAAGATTGAAAATCTTAGAGAAACTTCCAGATAGATTTTGCTTCGTCCGTCTTCAGACGCGTATGTTTTTCACATATATTGGTATTATTAAGATTTCAATTTACTGACAGTTGGTGCTTTGATTACAGATCCAGACAGGGATTCAAGTTCACGTATGTTTGGTTCCCAGCTCTGTCACTGACTTCATGTGTACTATGAGGCAAGACACTCATTCCTTGATTCCCATCCAAAAAAACAAGAATAGCACTTGCCCACGTTTCTTCGGAGTTGCGAAGAAAAATTCGCTAATACCTGCCAGGAAACATTATTATTGATAAGCTACTGTGATGAGGCATAAGTATACAAGAAAATGTCAAATTCAGTCCACACAAAAGAAAATTCACTTTATGATTAAACAAGTCTTTTATGGGCAGTAACAGAAATAACCTGAGAAGTCTTATGGTAGGGCTCCTCAACCTTTTTCCTATCACGCTACTGTTTCTGTTACCTCAGACCTGGTCCCTCAGACTTCTTCTCTGAACAATGACAGAGATGAAAACCCTCCTCCTTATTAGTACAGGACAGAGAAAATGGGCCCAATACCTTATGTGACTCTTCTTCCAGAGGAGCCATGTGTTAGAGCAATGGCCTTCAACCTGAGCTGCAGACTATGTGCTGCCTTGGAGAAGTTCTGACATTCCTCATGGCCATAGAAAATTAAAAACCCTTAAAACTAAGGAGACCGTGGCTGTGGTCCAGGTTGGCAGAGAGAGCAAAAAAAGATGCTGCTCGCATTACTCACTCATTACTTCTGCCTACAGCCTATAAAGGCTGAGAACTGCAAAGACAGAAAATCCAATAATGGAAGAGAAATAACAGCTTGTGAATTAGAATGACCCCCAAATACCAAAAGTCAGATAGAGCAGATATCTCTCTAGGCATCTAGAGGCACAAAAGTGTCCCCTGGATTAGTTTTATCTGTTTTTATACACTTGAAGGCCATAAAGGAGGATTATCTCATTGAGTTTGACCTCTGGCATAACACAGGCAATAAAAAATGTATTTAGTTACTGCTGCATGGAGTCCAATAATTTGTGTTTGACTAATGTAGTTCTTTCAATAGAGCAGCTCCTTCTTGGCCTTGAAGATTCAGTACTTGGAGAGTCCACTCCTCTTCTGAACAGACAACAGACTTGCAGCTTGGCCAATATGCAGTGTGGAAGAAGTGCTTGACTACAGCTATTCTTTTCCCCATGCACAACCCATACGATACTGGCAGAAAGCAGGAGTAATGCCCGTTATTAATAGACATCTCTCGGTAGATGACATGATCTCAGCTCATAGTTTCATGCTCAGTTTCAAACGAGCGTAAGCTAACGCAGCAATAAAAGAGCGAGCCTTATACTCCTCTCTCCCCGTGACACCTTCTTCCTTGTGCTAAGATGAACTTGTGCAATCACAGGATGAACTGAATAAGGGAGCTGATTAAAAATAGTCAGTTTAGGGTTTGGGGTGGGTTTTTTTGGCCAGATTGAATGTTCTGGGTGGTAATAAATGACAGGAAATGTGACTACCCCTTTCAGCAGCAGTGCTGGTTTATGCCAGTTTAGAATGCATGTGAAACTACTGTTTTGCATTATTTGGCCATTTTTACTAGTTTCAGGTCCTTTTGCAGCTCCTGAGTGATGCAAAGAGACTGAATCTCTAGAGACAATGTCACCCAATGTTCATAAAGTATTACATCCAAGGAAAATGCTGTCAGGTACTAGCGATTACTTATGATATTTGACATACCAATTAACCCACACAGAAAAGCATCCTGTGTACTTCTATGGAATGAAACAGAATTGTTTTGTCTAAACGATAGAAATATGAACCAAAATGGTAATCTGCACATAGCTTCATATTCACTCTTTTTGTTCATATCATTTAAAAATCTTGTATCATCCTTTTCCACCCCCCATTTGTGGATCTTATGCAGTAACATATTCTCAAACGTGTTAATAGCCACATTTTCATGATATTCATAATTCATGCCATGGAAATGGCCTGGAGAAATAAAAACTTCCTGCCTCATCAGATCCTCCTGAATAAAAAAGTTCTTAGGCTACTCATTGCTGAAAGTAGAGCTATTGCCTCCATTTTCTCTTGCAGACACAGCCCAAGGCAAAACAATGCAAGTGTCAAACTCCATGTTCTTGTAGCATTAAAAAAGGCAGGGAAAGGAAGTCGAAGATAAGGTAAACTCCATTCTGCTTTGGCATCCAAGAGAGGGAACAAATCAAAACGATAACCCAAAGCAGCACAGTAAAACAAGAAAATATGTTCACTTTGCATTCCCCCTACTGTACCTTTTTTAATTAGACAGAAAGAATTTGGTGCCTGCATACCACTACCCCATCACAGGCTAATCAAAGCCACCATTGATCAAAAAAAGGTATGCCTTGTCCAAGCTTTTATTAGCTCTAAACGAGTCATCTCTGTTCCTTCCTCCATCAATTGGGAAAGAAAGATACCAGAAAATGCTGGTTTGTTCTCCCAACCTAGTTATGTACTTCAGCATGCAGCGACCCTCCTTCTGGGGGATCTGTCTAAAACGACCAGCTGTAGGAAATGGTCATTTGACTAACACAGACACTTACCTTTTCAGATGGCTAAATGTAGGTGAAAATAATCCCATTTGATGAGGCTAATGATAAGCAATGATGAATGACAGCCTGACCTCAGAATCCATCAATGCTATTGGAAACTATTTGATGGGTTTGGTATCAAGCTATCTCAGCAGATTTTTTCTGAGAGTAGAGGCAGCTAAAATTTCATTTCTTATGAGTTGTCGACTACATGTTTCATCAGGTTTTCATGATGGGATAAAATGAAATTTTTAGCAAATAAATAAGCATGAGTTTTGATCGGCTATATAGGACAGAACTACTCAGTGTTGCAGAAGTTTTGATTATTTTGTCAATATTTAGTAGCCGTTTTGCCAAAATATATGGATTACATTTTGTTTCATATTGTTTTTATTTGTTTTTGTGTATGGATTTTCAGAAAAGAAATTGTCAGGAACACTGCTCTATCAGAACATACAATTAAGTTTTTCAGTCCTAAGACTGAAATCCTAATTATAGGATAAACTTGAAAATCCTATAGCGCTTTTCTATAGGAAAAGGTATTAACCCTGTGATCCTGCCAATCCCTAAATGAAGTGCCTGATGTATTTTGTTCAAGAAATTCTCCCTTCATGATTAAACTTGCCACTAATTCTTCATGGCCCCTTCTTCTTTTCTAAAGGGTTGATTTTAAAGGATTTCTGCATTGGTGCTGAATTGGTAACTCTGGTTTATAACCTATAAAGATCTTTGAGAACTTGGGGAAGAAAATAATGGCTTTTAGGCTTTTCTTTATCATTACTGAGAGACATCTGTTGAACCATTATTCTACGCTATGTCAAACACCTGAATATGGCGTTTATTGGAAGAGAAAATGTGTTGCCCATTCAATAATTAGAGGTAAAGGCTGATATTGCAGGGCATTAAAGGTGATCTTCTAAATCCTGCCTTTGCTGTGCCACTTTCCCCCACCGCACCGTTCTTCGCTAATGCAGGCTGGCAGGAGTCAACTTCAAACACGGCGCTTCTTCCGACAATTGGATGTCAGTGGGATTTCCAGCGCTTACTTGGTTGCTCCCTCGAGACCCTCGGTGCACCCTTTCTGCTGCGCTGCGAGCGCTCAGCCTTCCTTTCGCTGCGGTGGATGTGATGGACTGTGACACCTATCGTCTCAGTAAAGAGCAGTCTCAAACAATATCAGAAGATGTCACTTAGAGCCTGCCAACTGGAAGATAAACTGGATGGCACTGATGCAAGGGTCTATTTATATCAGCGCTGTATAACTTGAGTTCTCTGAAGTGCAAGCTAGGTTATGGAGCATGTTTAGGGCTAATAAAATTAAATCCTTTCACAGTCGGGAGTATTTTCCCTTTCTTTCTAGTCATAAAGCCATATGATTTTACATGATGCCGCTCTTCAGCTGCTGGAATGTGGAGTGCTACTTCGTGAAGAATGGCTCTTTTTCCCAGTGCGAAATGAGATGCTTTGCTCATTTGTCATGTGCCATGGACCTTGCCACAGCTCTGGTCCTCCTGAGCCTGTGGTAAAGAGGTTAAGCTGTTTAACACCTAATCTGATGACCTGCCATATACCACCAAATGCGTCTGTTCCTCTGACTTTGTCTGCTTCCTCTTCCCTTGCATGCTTCAGCTGTTCTTCATAGCACATTAGAGGGTTGCTGTCTTTATTAGTCACCAATAATGCATTAATACATTCCTTCTCCTACTACCTCGGACACTAATTTGGTGGAATTGGATACTGACAGTACATTGATGTTGTTAAGGTTAATGACCCAGAGATTTACAAGAGAAGTCACATTAGAAGTCAAATTGATTGTAATAATTGTTCCACTGAACAGTGTCAACATTAAGTACAGTATGTTGTGCCATGCCATCCAGCGAGGCCCTGTGGCTCTTACAATAGCTGCACCATTGCCTGTATATACCCATCGCAAGACCGTTCACGCTGGGATAGGTTTAGGTAAATGTGTCTCTAATAATGGCTGCCTAAGATGTTTTAAGATATGAGACACTATGTTTCTCGTCTCTGCACATTATTTTGGCTTTGAGCATATTTTGTACTTACATCCAATTCTGTGGAAAACGTTGCTTTTCTCAGCCAGGGATGAGCAGGAAGCAAAATTTGGTGGCTGTTGCCTCCTTTTGGCCTGAATTGTGAGGCGAAGCAGAATACCTCTGCTGCACAGTCCTGAATTTTGCTCCGATGAATGGTTGTTAGTCGATTCATATTCTCTGCACTTAGGATGCTTTAAATATTCAGGCTGCAATAAACTGTGTGAAATAATATTGCTATTAACACTGCATTGATATCAACAGTGGAAAGCAGAAGATGCCACGGAGGATTAGATACTGTACAAACCTTTCGTAAGTGTCACCCTTGCCCAGAAAGGTGTGTGATTAGCTGTGTGCAACTGTCAGAGAAAAAATAGTGGCATTTTCACACCGTAGATCTCATTCCTTCCCTTCCCTGCTCTGCTACGCATTTCTGCTCTTTCTCGCTCTTTTATTTCCCCTTTCTCTGCCTCTTCTCATTCAGCATATTGATTTTGCAACTGGAGAGGTCATTGCTGAGTGCTGAGTGGCACCGTGAACTGTGAAATAAAAGGTGCTTGTCACGCAGGCGTCCTGTACACTCATCTGCACGCCCACAGGACTTGACTCACCCATTCCTGCTCTTGTAGTGTCAGCTCTAACTACAGGGTGCTCACGGCAACGCTGACGATGGTGAGTTATGACTAGAGCTGAAGGTCAGGATATTATCCTTGCATACATTTCACTGACGCTTTCTTTGCACATCTTGTGTTGTTTTTTGGTCTTGTTGCAGTGTCTTAAGACCTCAGCAGAATGATATATTTTCCGACAAAATTCTAATTTTAGCAACAGCAACAAACATTCCATGGAAAGAGGAAAGCTCTCAGTGAAAAATGCCTCCTTGTTCTGGCTCTGCTATTATGCACTAATCACATCCACCCTCTTGTCTTCCTTTTTCCCAGTCCCAGCTTGTCTTCCTCCTCAGCTAGTTTGCATACTATATGTATGTTTGATCAGAGAGCTAAAATTTCAAGAGAGGACATAGAAAATACAGACAGACTGGTATACAGGTGGGATTCACATGGCTAAGTGTGGATGCTTAAAGAGTAGACGTTGAAGGTAGCCACCTTTGGCTCTTCTTACAAGCGGTGGAAAAAACAGACACCTCTCGGCACGATTGATCTCAGCCTGCAGTAGCTGAACCGCAACCTAAAAATGAGGCCAACACTGTGTTCACAGCCTGGCTTTCTAGACACCTACAGTGTGGCATCTTACAGCTTAAAATAATCATGAAGGTAGTTGGGGTGAAAAAAGTATGTATTATGGCTTACAGATTTCTGGTGTTTTTTGGTTGTATTACACCTTCTTTTCCATGCCAGACCTACAGAAAACGTGTTTCCACTCTGTCCTTGCCTAGAGAGGCTGCACTGTCTAGCCCATGCTATAGAAGATTTTATTTGTAAGTGCCGAAGGTCCACTGTTTAATGTTTCATAGAGCAACCACATTGTAGGCACCTAGATTTGAAGATGTGGCCTACAGATTTGGTTCATCTTTAACTGCCATCACATATCAGAAGCAACAACAGAAGTCATCATATTCTGGATCCTACCACTGTTTATGTAACAAGTCAATAACACGCCAAACACTGTGTTTTGCTACATACAGCATGTTGTATAGCTTGCTCTCTACACCATCAGCTTGTTTTGTGGCTGATGTGTAAGCTGGGATATTACTTCTAAAATGTATTTTAGTGGCAACATGTATTCTACAACAGACCTGTCAAAATACAGTGTCAAGCTCTCATATGTCACATAAAAACTGTTTGATGTTCTCCTCACTTGAACTCCTACTTTGCATTGTAATTAGGAGAGATCTTGACTGGGTGAACTTGTTAGCTTTTCACATCCACAAGCCTAAGGACACTTTAATTAAAGTCAGAGGGAAACTTGAAAGCACAGGCAGCAAGAAATAATAATAATATTAAAAATAACCCCTCCAAAACTTGTGGAGAAGCCAAAGGGACAGGACATGTCACAGATAGGGAACATTATGAAATGGGGGACTCTAATAATTCCTTCCCTAACAATAGCACATAATAATTATAAATAAAAATCCTGCTTCACTGCTTGCCATAGGACAGCACTGGCAAAACAGAATGACAAAACTACTGACCAGTAAAGCTGCCCAAGAAATAGAAATGTCTTTTTTGCAAGACCAACCTCCTTATTTTTAATTATTTTGTGGAGGAAGGAAGTTCCCCAAATCAGTATAGAAGAAACAGAAACAACAACATCTTTCATTTTGTGCAAATAATCTTCTATAAATGACCTGTACATGGAGGAAAAAACATCAGAACTGTCCATCTGTCTGAAATAATATTGTAATTTTTTCTTCTCCTTATTTCACTTTTCTTACTGAAGATCAAAGTTTTCCAGGAAATCTGAAATTTTCTCATAGATGATATGACTTTTATTCCCTTTAAAGAAGACTTTGATAGATAAAGGACTAGACAATGATTTCCTGTCTTTTTTTTTTTTTTCAAACCAGTGTGAGATTTTTCCATCCTCCGGATTTTTGGACTGTCTTGATTACTTAGTTCTTGCCTAGCTACTTCTGTCTCGTTGTGTGTCCATACCTCACAATGTCTTTCTTTCTAAATAAATTAGACAGTATCAATGCAAAATCCAATTTCCAAAGCTGTATATATCAAAAGTTATATACACCTCACACATCTCTTTATTCTACTTTATCTCATATACTATGCCCTATGAGTCAGCTGCTACTGAGCGGAAAAGGAACCTGTTGCAAGGACTAAATCTCTGTATGGGCCTACTTGTATCCACCTTACTTGCATGAGAAAGTCCGGAGTTCAAATTAATCAAATTATAATTAAAGATGAGATTCAGATCACTAAGACATTTAGGTGTCTCCACATGAGCTAGGAATCCATGATCTCTTCACAGGCCAAAGCTCTATTCAGTTGCCTGAATGTAGGTATCAGGTGTCCTCTGAGTTTTTTCAGAATATAACATGGTCTCTAATTGTTGCTCTATACAATCATATACGTCCCTTAACTTCTGTGTCATATCTGCCAGCCCCAGAGAGTGTGCCAAAAAGTATAGGGCATCTCAAGTGGCACAAAATGTCTAGATTTGTAACTGAAATAAGGCTGCTGTCAGTATGATGGAGACCATTCAGGCAGCAAGTGTAGCTGCCTGCTATGTGAGGAAGTAAATTTTACGCCAGGCTCTATTGACTATATTGACCGCTTCTCCACTGGCTTCAGTTTGGGATATTGAGAGCTTAGGCACCTAACTCACATGTAGATGCCTTCATATCAGCACTTGAATTGAATCATCTTAATCTGAAAGCTGTCCTCCCTCCATTGAGTGTCCCTGAGCTGGATACAGCTGCACGTCTTTCCATGCCGCTCTTCTCAACTTTTCAATTACTTGATGATTTAACTTCATTCCTAAACTCCTCAAAATTTTTATTTTTTCCAGGGTATTGCAGTAATCCTATATCCTTGTCCTCATTCAGAGACAGCACCGACCTCATTATTCTCTGGTTTCTCAACTATTTCAGGCTGTAGTATTGAACTTGACAGTTCTGTTTCCGCTCTGTGCTTGCACACATCTCCAGTTTCTCAGAGCAAATGTCTTCCTTTTGCAGCTCATTCTTGCGCTCCATGGATACATGGTGAGTTAGGCCAGCTTATTTGCAGACTTCAGCAGATACAGGCTGAGTGTTTGTTTTTGTCTGCTGTGCCCCGACTTGTTTGGGACTGATCTAGGCTTTGAGAATCCATGATCCATTTCCATTTGTTTTTTCTAAAGTTCTCCTTGGGGGTATGTTTTAGTGCTTAGCCTTTTTGCCTTCTCTTGTCTGCAGGTAATAATGGGATATCACCTCACTGACAAGCAGTGCCGGAGGGCCCAAGGAGCACACGCAGGCTTACATGAGCAGTGTGCCATACCCAGTAATCCAGATAAGTTCTCCTCAGAGTTTTCGGCAATACCGTGGCATTAACATTTCCTTACCTTTGCTAGAGAGAACTTGCCATACCTCAGTTAAGCTCCTACAACAGGTTGGTTCCTGCTTCCTTCCACGACTGCAGAGGAAAATCGGCACCAGAAGCCCTGATTAGGAGTTGGTCTGAATCACTCATCACTGTCTCCAGCTTAGCATTTGCATGCGAATCCACCTACGTCCATGTACAGCCCACAGATGCAGCGTGACAGAAGCTGTGGCAGGTCACAATCACAACCCCATCTGTTTGCAAGAAAGAACCACCAAATACATTTGAAATACAATACAAACAAGATGAAGACAAGGTTGCAGCCGGTTGAAATTTTATAGATTGGACAACTTTGCTCTAATGGCTTCCAATACTTCCCAAAATATAAAGTTAATAGAGCACATATGTGAACAGAAATATATTAAAACAATTATTACTTTGGGGATTTATAAAGGAAACATTTTCTAAGCTTCTCAGATGTTTGTGAATCCTTGATGTGCCAACTGGATAAAGGTGCTCTATAAAAAATGTTACTTGATTCAGCTACCTCATGTCTCGAAAAATTCTAGCCACCTATCTATCCTGAGAAGATGATATGGAAAAAGAAGCTATACACAGTGGTATGAATGAAGCATAGCTTATGGTGTCATTCTCTCCAAGAGACATCTGGTAAGATTTGCATGGATGTTACTATGACCAACATGAAAAGGGTGTACTCTCTTTTCAGGGAAGGGGAACCATTTGAGAGGATGATAACTAAAACCTATTTTCAGCATGAGTTCAGTGCGTGCTACTGGGACCAAAATATCACATGTAATGAAATGAGATGTATAAAGCTGATTTCTCATCCAGAAAACCCTGCACATTGAAAATATGAAAATAAACCAGCATATGAGATTCTCATCTGGAGGAAGCTAAAGAAAACATAAAAAGATATGAAAATCCTCAGCCAAGCTGGCTGTGTGTCATTTTCAAGGCAAGGAAAGAATCTGAAGACTATCTACTAGGAAAAATATTCAGATATTGATGTACTATTCTGTTAGAGTTGACAATTGCAAAGGAAAAGGCTAAGTTAACTCTCAGGAATGCTGGCAAAGTCATGATAGGCGAATGAAGAAAACGTAGTAGCATCACAAATGTATTCAGCTGAATTATAACTCTCTGATCACTGAAAGCAGAGGCTATCTCAGGAATCCAAAACATTCTAAAAAGCTGTCTACAAAATCAGTATCCTGGCCAAATATGACCAAGGATGGCAGCGACCTGGTGAGCATGTGTGACACATGGCAAAAGCAGGGCAAGCAAAGAAAAGAGACAACAGAAGTGCAGAGCATCCCCAGAAGATGAACAGAAGCAGGGAGGGAAGTGACTATTTCATTCCAAGTTATTCAAACTGCACTAATACTAAGACATCTGGAAGTAAATGGACTGCCAGATATTACTACTAGGATACTGTGAGGCAAGCAGTGAAGTACTTCGGAAACCAAAGTATCCCAAACTGTTTAATTTCAGACAATAATCCCAGTTTACTGGCAGAGAGTTATGTGATTTATCTGAGAATTTAGTCACATCACATCATCTCCATACTTTAGCCATCAGCCCCATAGATCAAATTGCTAAGCTGCTCATAAAGAAACTCACAGAAGTCTTTAGCAGAAGCCTGGTCCAAGGCTCAATATTGAGCTGTAGAGACATTTCTATGCCTATAGCCGGATCAACTTACTTCCCCAAGACAAACCACACATCATGAAGCAAGTCAAATGCCTTGAACAAATAAAAAACTCAACCTTATAATGTAGTAATGGGCAGTAAGGTTATTTCACTTAAACTGCCAATTTATATATCCCACCAAATGCAAGATGAAACCATGGAGTGTATAAACTGAGGAAATATCCCCTGAGACTTGATAATCAGGACGTGGAAGGAACAGCAGCTGACAAGTGACTTAGAGTTACCTGAAAAGATCGCAAAATGTCACTCCACCCAGGAGGTATTCTCCTGTCAGAGGAAAAATTTCACTGCACTCCAAGTGCAAGGCGCACTGGACAAGGCTTTAATACTGAGTAAGGAAAGAACAACCCTCCAAAACCTGGAGGAGTATGTCTTGGATCGAAAGTTAAAATTTATTAAAATGAGTTAGCTATTAACAGAAATGTTAAACCTACTCTGCCAGGGGCATCTTGTCTCCTTGAATTAAGCACAACACAGAGCTTAAAGTGGATCATGAGAGAAATGAAAATGATGGCTGCATTCTAGAGAGAAAAGGATTTGGGAATCAGCTCCCCAGCAAGAGGAAGCTGCAATATTCTGATTTCTTTAGCATGGTATAGCTTACCTCCTTCACTAATGCTGGTGGGTACTAGGTCGCTCTTGTTTTCCTACTCGTACACTTGTGAAAAACAAGTGGGCTAGGAGGGAAAGAGTTATCAATAACATTGGCGCAAGTAAGCATCTGAAACTTGGATCCTCATGAAAATGGAAACCTTTGACTCAGAAGGAAGCCCACTACTTCTGTGTCATTGATTGTCACTGAAATTCCCTTCTCTTGAACTCCCGAATCTAATTTTTGTGATGTTAGTCATGGCTTCAACGCAAAAAGAAAGACCCTATCAACAATGTCATCAAATATCTAATTTATTCTCATGTGTGTATAAGGGGGGGTTGTTCTATCTTCTGAAGTCCGTTGTGTCCATATCTGTAAAACATCAACCCGACACAGAGAGATTGCTGAAAACTTGTCACTTCACCATTGTAATGCCAGCTTAGACTTTTTTAAAAACCTTTGACTGTGGACTAGCAGCCATGAGGATATTCTTTCCCAAATTTGAGAGGCTATGGCAACACTAGAGCTGTAGACTAGCCCTTGACAGTGCCTCGTGAAGGAAAGGAGAAGCCCTCTCATGCGCTGCCTACCAGACTGAGGGGCCAAACATCAGATTGCTTCACTGTGGCTTGTGGAGCTATCACATAGCAACTGACCTTGTGTATGCTCCTCGTCCACTGCTGCCATGGGGTATGTCGTTGCATCTTGGACTGCAATGAAGAGTGTTAAGATAATTTGCATTATCTTTCATTGGATGCAGGGTAAAAGTGTACGCACAGACAGTAGCTGCAGCCCAGCTGACCCACTAACTAGTTAAATTGTGGTAGCTTCCTCAAACATCTGAGTCACAGAGTTTAAGCAGGACAGAAATTTCTTGGTGCCACCATAGATTTCCCAAGTGACCCAAAAGAAATTTGGCCCTAGTTCCCTATATTTAAAATTACTATATTCTCCAGTATTTATTTTGTCTAAGTACAGTACTAGGTTTTTTATGGACAAATATGTTTATGTTCAGAACATAAACTATTATACCCCTGATGTTATAACAAAAATAATAAATACAGCATGAGCTCACGCTGTATTTATTTTCTTCCCAAGTCCAAATACATTATGGTCACCTGATGCAGCACTGAAGAGCTACAGCTTTACCATCTCCCACAGTTCAATGCTGAACTGATTTCATTTTTATAATCTTTCCCCAAATAAAGTAACAGTGTGGATTTGAACAAGGTTAGGGTGGAATATGAAAGTGTTCCTCTCCATTTAACTGCTTTATTGAAGAAAAGATTTCATTCCAGTAGTCCATCTGTTTCTTAGCCTCAACGTTAAGATCTCTTGCAAGTGTGTTAATTAGCATGACTTCTGCAATGATGACACTTCTGATGCCTTCTTGTATCTAGTCCTGCAAGGCAGAGATCATCTTGGCCATTTCTCCTGGTAGTTTATGCGGAAAAAATGTTACTGTTTTTAGGCCGAAGTTGCATAAAATCATTTTATAAATGAGTTTATTGGGTTCCCACAAACATGTAAAGAGAGAGAGAGAAAGAAAGAGAAAGATTAATTATTTTGTCAGGAAATCCATAATTCCATAGCTGTACCTAAAGTGAGAGCAAGTTCAGCAAGTCAAAGGCTTTTATCAAAGTCAATAAAGCCTGAGAAATGGGATCTCAGTATCAGGACACTGCAACAACAGAAATGGAACTTGAGAGTGATAATCCTTCCCCTTCCTCCCCCTTCCTCCAAGAAAATGAAAATCTTCAAGGCAAAAGGATTAAAGTGAAAACTACTGGTACAGAAATGGAAATTTCTTCCTGAGGATGATTTGCATATTTTCCGCATACACTTTATCGCATCCGGAGCTTTTGGCACCCATATTCAAGGCTTTGATGTGGGTCAGCATGTCAGGGGCCAAAAGGGAAAGCACTGAAGACACTTTGACTCTTTGCAAATGCATCAGACCAGCGTAAATGACCATAATCATATTAGAGCATGGTCATATTGAAATGGTCACAGTTAAATAACTTCAGGGAAGTCACTGAGCCTAAAATGTCATCAGCCGCTTTTACAGTCATGATTTCAACCTTCTGACTTCATCCACCTATGAGACAGGGCCTAATTTTCATGAGTTCTTCCATTTAATTACGTCTTCACTTGCAGAGTTTGAGGCTAAGTATGTGAATAAGTTTTGCAAGATCTGCTCCTTTCTGACTATGGCTACAGATGCAAAATTCATGTTGGAATCTGCATCCACTGTACCCAGCCCCAAAGTGCTTTTATGTCACTCTTCTCCAATACTAATATTCTAGAGGGATGATTTATTCCCTTTGTAACATTCCATATTAAATATATTACTAGCATTATGTTGCTTAGATTATAAAGCAATACCCAGTGGTATCTCTTTCTGTTTCTTTAATTTGCTTAGAAAAATAATCAAATTGACAAAGAAGCCAGGCACCCCTAAACTTGCAGCAAGATCACAAAACTAGAAAACACCAAAAATGAAATAATTATTCTCCTCCTACTTTAAGTCAGCCCTTACCTGAGTTCTCTTAAGAGCACGTGCTGTGTTGAATGTCCTGAAGTAACATCAATTTGTTACCTGTTGAACCTGAGGGAGAAAGGAGTGAATAAATGTATGCCAAGGGGGGGGACTAGCTGTTAAAAATGAAACTTTTCATGAAAATCCCACTTCTACTTTGTATAAAGCATAAATACTTTGGGTGAATTCAGTTAAGATCATGTGTCATGGACAGAGATGGTAAGAAATGGCATGACTGTTATTTTCTTCATTATTTTCATCCCTGGGAGGGACAAAAATCCTCAAATACATTTGTGAACTCAAACAAAAAATCCATCTGTACATCTCAGCTGAAGAATTTCATTTTAACAGTTCTAACACTTGACTTTTCCTTAATGCTTTTATTTTTAAGTATAAATGTATTTGAATTTCAAAACAAAAATGTAAGCTAATAAAATTCCAAATATTTTCCATTACAAGTGTCCGAAGGCGTATTTTGACAATGTTCCAATATTTGACAACAACAGCAAAAAAAGCCCCAAATGATTCCCAAACCTTCCAAGCTCCAAGGATAGGTCTGTTAGTTAGGAAGATCCCAAATTCTCCCAGGTTCATAGAGCAGCAGGGAATCACCTTACGGTACCTAGTGCGTTATTAAAGTATTTGTATGCCTGTTTTCCATAATGTAAGCAATGTACCGCACAGAAATAGTCAGAGTCACAGTCTGAAATTGAGTCCATGAATTCAGATACCCCTTTGGACACCGAGCACAGCTGCATAGCCGTGAGACAGGGTCCTGGAAAACTCACAGTGACTTCACCCATCTAGAAGGCAGAGATGGATGGGAAGAGACAGTAGCTTAGGACCAAAACCCAAAATACCAGTGTAAGTGTTATGCTTTCCTATGTTAAATAATATCACACTGATCACATTTAATTGCTTTGGCTTCTGAACAAATGCACTTGGTCATATTGAGCCACATATATCAGGTTGCTGGGGACTTGATTTCAGCAGTGCCAAATATTACTATTTCCCTCTGATTTTAATGTACTCCTCAGAGTCTGTACTTTCCCAGTACAGTTTAAATTTAGGCATCTCATTGAGAAACAGTAAGGGATTTGTTTTTGCCTTTTCCACAGACTCTTCAGGGTAAGATGGTTTAATCACCATAACACAAAGCATATCTAAGGAAAAAGAAGTTTCTTATCAGGAAACCTCTGTTAGCATCAGAGCTTGTAGCTGTAAATGTCTTCGGTAGATACACAGGTGTGAAGGCTATGTGGAGGGAAGTGATTTCTCCCAAGTCATTCCCCTGAACCTGTCTGCCCCCAAATTAGAAAGGAAATATATGATAAATCTAAAGTGACTTGAAGTTCCATGCTATATTTTTTATCACCTGATAAAACAGAAGAAAAAGTAACGCATAAAGCTTGCTCAGCCATCAGAGTCAAGGAGAGGACTCCTGCTTATGCCAGAGGTGGCTTTTTCCTTTGCTCTGTATATTTTAACAGGGTAAATTATTTTTACAATTTTTTTTTCTATCCTTCCTGTGTGCTGCACCCTTGTGTGTGCTAAACCGTAGTAAAAAACTTACTTGACTTTCATTTTAATTAGATACATATTGGAGGCACAACAGTGTCCTTTCCAAGACTGTGTTCAGCTATTATGTATTATCCTGGGTGTGGGAAGGGCACGGCACTGTCGTGCATCATCCTCCCATCACACATTTGGCAAGGCAGCACCAAATGGTGAGGGAAGAGGTCCTCTTAATCTCCAGATAAATTCACCTGGGAGAATTGCATGCAGAAGAAAATACAGTCCAGATTATACTTCTGATACAATCTTCCACACTGTGAAATATGGAAAAAAGGTTCTTTTTAACTGGATGATTAAAAAAAAAAAAAGTAACATCGGTCTAAAATCACAATTCAGACACCAAGTTTTCTTTTTTGTTTTTAGTCAAATACATGTTTTTTGCATACGTTAGAATTTGAGGAAGGTAATTGATAGCCAAAAGAAGAAGTTGATTCTTCACACTGGAGGATTTTTACTGTAAGGTGTATCACACAGGAGAAGAAAATCAGTAAATTACCTGGAACTGGGAATGCTTGTGACAGAAAAGTTCCCAAACTTGGGAAACACTTACACGTATGTTCTGCATTTACAGATCAGCATCAGCAAAACATTGCAAATTTAAACACCTGTATAATCAGGGCCTAAGTAGCAGGTATAAATATTTAGATAAAGGATTTACAAGTCTCGAATTTCAGGATATAAGATGAGCTTCTTAGGAATGAGATATGAATCATATCTGTGTAACAGCACTTTCAGACACCGTAATTATTGTTCCTAGTAGAAAAATGCTTGTTAATTAGAGGCAGATGTTGAAAATTTTTGGTTATGTGAAAATGTCACAAACCAAGTCCCTCAACAAAAAGAATAGGTTACTTGTCAGACTCTTTCCAGAAATACAGATTTGATAAAATTACACTGAAAATGCAGACTTCTTTTCTGTATTCAGCACTTTTTGTTGTTTTGAGCTAGGCTGAAATAGAAGTCAAGAGTATAAAATTAAGTATAGTTTTATAATAGCTGGGAATCCTCTCCAGGAAACGTTGTTCTGGTTTGTAACCAACAGAACAGCTGGCACAGACACTCCAAATCCCCCACTTTTTCTCTAATACTTTACTCTTTTATCATATCAAATCCATATCATAAAGTGGGTGCTCCCCTTTGCAAGACCAAAAAAGAAAAAAAACATAATTTGTAAAGTGATCAAACCATAATGTGATGTCATTCTCTTTGCAGCATGATGTTCCTGTGTGTCAGTAACTGTTAAACTATAGCCTAATGCAGATGTCATGGTTTATCCCGCAGGACAATGCTTAAATACGTTTTGCAAAGCTGAGATATTTGTGAGCTTCCCATTGAATAATTTTATCTTCTCTTCCAGCTACATTAACGGCATCATCTTTCCTGCTCCTCCCTACCAGTAGATTTATGGCAATCCCCAAATTTCTTACATAATTGACTAGCATGGGAAATTTCATTCTGTTGCCTTTCAAATTTCAAAGCCAGTCCTTTCTGAAGTTATATATTTTGTATATGTAGGTGCCACGGAGGGAGAACTTGTTCGATAAAAGCCCTTCGACTCATTCTGTGTCCACTGGGTATGGTTACACCTCACGGTTAATACACATCACTGTCAGGAAAACAGATTGTTGTTTCTGTAGTAGGTTAGTGAAGGAATCGACTAGAATAGAAGGAAGAATATGAAAGAAGACTAAAGTCATTTTAAATACTTCCTCTAATTGTACTGTAGAACAGGCACATAAGTCAGGTCTAGGGTGATTGAAGGAAACTTTCCCATGCGTCCTGGAGAGGACCGTGCGGAATTTACTGCCATCCAAGAAGCTGCAACTGCACTGACACATAGAAGGGCAGTAGCTGCCCTTCACAGACCCTGTAGATGTGGAAGAGCTGCTTTCTGTCCCACTAAACCTGAGTCGTATCTATTTGAAATGCTTGCTCTTTTCCAGGCTGTAATAAAACACGGGATGAGAGACTGAAAATCTTTGGGAACAAGGCTTTGGCTTGCTCACGTCAAGGAAAGATAAGGGTAATTCCACCTCCAAGTTCTGGTGGGTTTGGGATACGCATTTATTCTTTTTTGTTGTGTTTCTTAGACGATTCAGTTTCCCAGTTATTTTGCCTATCTAAGGAAATTGTTCCTTTAGTGCTGGAGGCTGATGGTTCAGTTCCTAAGGTTACCCAAGATGAGCTTATTTATTAAAAGATCACTAGTAGCTGTGTTGAAGGAATCTGGACAGAGAGATTCCCTAGAGATGGACAGAGAGATCCCCTAGATCACCACTCTACAGGAGCAGGTCTTTGAAAGAAACACAGGGAAGGTGTGCGGTAGGGAGGAAGAACTGTTTCACAGCTGAAAGGAGAAAAAAAAAAGAAATTAGATATCAAAATATCTTTCCCTCATTAAACACTGGAGATGTATTTTGGAGAATTAATAGTAATTACTGCACAATTTTTAGCCTGGCTTCTTCAGGAAATGAGGCTTGGACGATCATTCTGTCTGTCAGTCCCACTTAATAACTACTGGATCTATTCATCAGCTGCAAATGTGACAGAGGACTGGTGCTGTCATAGCTATCCAGTCCTCACAGCACCCTTGGAAAGAGGTAGCTGAGTGGTGGAAGGTGCCCAATCAGTACTCCCACAAAGTGAAAGAATTTAACATTTGAAACGTTTGAACTTGAAAGAATTATTGAACTGTAAGAAATGCCTGGGAGAAACAGAAGTGCTCTAAACTGAGGAACATTTTCATTATGTGCAACTAACTAGACAGCAGAGAGGCCACTTCTGCATTGAGGGGTTGTGTGGATTCACTGATGCCTAATATGGGATGCATTCAGTATAGTGTTATTTAACTTAGTGTACAGGAAATAAATACTTTGAAGATGGGACTTTATTAGTTCTGATACTCAAATTATTCCTTGTTCTTCTTAAACGATGTGGTATTTTCATAGGCATGTTATATCACAGACACCTGTCACTTATGTGCAAGCAAAGTGTTGCATCTCTCAGCCATGGTTCCATTAATTCTGTCATGGGTTTGTGAATTAACACAGACCATGAAAGGAAGAAAGTCACTCCCGACATTTTATTTATTGTGCTTATATTTCCCTGTCAAAATCATCCTTTAGTAACCTTCACATAAGAGGAAGGGAACAAATGCTTTGATTTAATGACAGGACCCATCATTTTCCATTGGCAGCAGTTTCATAACTCGGGCACTAGTATTGTCCTGGCTGTTAAATGTAACATGCTGTAAACTGAGTCATTAAGGAGCATGGGCTAGTGGGTAAAGCCATCACCATGGAAAGTCGGTTAGTTGAATAATGTCTTTTATGCCTGATTTTTGAGGTCTCCATTAATTAAAATGAATTTCATTTCCTGCAGGAGCATGCATGTTACATAGTTGTCCCCCCTAGAGCAGATAAAATAAGCTTTCTTCTCACAGGAGTGTGAGGCATCTCTCATTTCACTTTTTTGGAAAGGTCCATGCAGGCACATTCTCTCATGGCATTTCCCAAACATTTTTGAAAGGTTCCAGGTCAAGGAGAAAAACTGTGAGAGTTTTTCAGTGAATTCATTTTCTGTAACTTGCTCTGAGCTGGAACAGCACCACATTGAGCAACTTCAAAGACTGCTTTTGCAGGAGAAAGAGTCCCCCTTCTCTCTCTTTATACGCATATATTATTATCGCTCACTATGTACACCCCCCCCCCACATATACATATTTGTGTGTGTGTATGCTTCTCACATGAGATTCTCCATAATCTTTTCAAGCCTAAAGAATGTTTCAGGAGACTCTAACACACACCTCCCATAGTGCTTTGCAAATAGTCTTAGCCTTCAAGGGCTTGTCTTTCAAGCTCAGCAGGAAAATTGACCAGCAGGTCTTCACACTTCTGTCCTTCTCTCTAAATTGCCACTAAAAAAGGTACAGTGAGAGCTAACAGACAAGGCCTGGTCGCATGAGATTGTCTGAGGGTGGATACAATTGTTTTGTGGAAACTCTGTTTCTAGCAGAAAGGGAAAGAAGTCCTCATGATTTATGGGTGACTTTAGTAGCAGGAATGATGACCCTGGGCTGGGTGCGACTCGTTGACTTGCTGTCCTGCCCAGTTCTCACATCCAGGTAGCCCATGGTCCTGCATGACCATGACCATCACATCCCTGACACCCAGCTGCACCACAGGTATAACTATAGGGCAAGATAAGACCTTTTCCTCCATGTTTTCTAGGAAACTAATCTCCATAAGTTAGCATTTAGCATGCAAAGGACAGTGTAATTAGGACTAACTTTGGCAATCTATTTGCCTCCTCAAGCTACATTTCTGAACAGAACATTCTGTTTTAATGGTAAAAATGGCAATATTTGGAGCAATCATCTTATCTAGGGTCTAACAAATTAACCAGTCCTGTGAGTGACAGAAAGGCAGTTGAAAGCCTTTATTTAGGTGCCCAGACTGCTCTCTCCTACAAGTGCTAGCACAGTATCTCCTCCGCCACTTCTGTGTCTAGACCGAAAGGTTCTTATGTTACAAGAGGAAGGACTTACAGTAAGTCCAAGTTGTTCTTTCAAAGTCCTTTATAGTCCTGCTGGCAAGGTTGCCAAAAGCAGCTAGTAAAATATCTCCTTATGCCTGACATCTGAAACTCAGATTAAATACCTAGCCCTAACGTTATTGTCTCCAGAGGAGGTACGCCCAGTCACAGAGCAACGTGATACTTAAAGGAAGCAAGACATCAGGACTTCCCAGGATGATCTAGCCCATCTCATTCCACAGAAGTACAGTGTAGTTGCTGGAAACAACCAGGCCATGCCTGTGAAAGCTTATTTTTGATCCTGTATTTTTACCTGTCTAATTTGCAACAAGTAAGATAAACTAAAGACCATGCTATTGTGCTTCTGATTTGCCCTGGTGGTCTCCACAGATGTATAGATTAGAGCAGAAATTATATGCAAAGACGTGTGTGACTGAATAGCCATATGGACATAGACCTGAAAGAGCTCTGAGAGAAGTGGGAGGAGGATGCAATACAGTGAAAGTTGTACATGAACCATTGTGTGTTATACTCCTGACTCTGCAATCAGCCTATTATCTGCTTTTCCTGCCAGAAAGAGGTCATATGGTTAATTTTTAATAAAAAATGTTTTTCTTAATTCATCAAAGGTGAAGAATTCTTCAGTAAGGTGGAAGCATTGGTACGGGTCCTCCTGACCACCAAAGGCGTAGAGGGGATCTGTTACAGATGGCCTGAACCTCAAGTGGGCTCTGAAAGCTTCATGGGAAAGAAAGGAAACCCCCTGCTGTTCTCTAAGGACCCTGAGAGCAAGACAACAAAAATTGCTCAGAGAGCAGGAGCTCTGCTAAAGGGAGTAAATAAGCATCTTCTGCACCGCACGCGTTTAAAACAGCAGTTCCAAAGGAAACAGAACCTCCACTTCAGCGCTCTTTCAACTGTTTATTTCCTTTGCCTACCAAACTGAATGATCTCACTTGAAGTGAGAAGACAGCTGTGTTCCTGGGGTTCTTTGGTTTTTGTTTTTTTTGTTTGTTTTTTTGTTTTTTTTTTTGCTTTTTCTGGAGCCTCTGTAGTTATTGGAAACAGCAGCAGAATGGCAAATAGAAAGAGATTTGTTTGTTCTTTCTCTAAGATACTAATACAGGTTTCATGACTGCAGTCTCTGAATACTTGCTCTAATTGATAGCTGTTCTCCAGCTTAATGGTGATAGCTACAACTCTCTTGTTTTGCAGCTAGAAAATGTAGGCAGAGGGACGTTGGCTCTCATGGTAGTACCCAGATAACAAGTACCTGTGTACAGCAAGGTGCAGAAAGCAGGTCTCTTGAGGCCACCTGCTATAAACTACCCATCCTGCCTTAGAGTCAAAAATAATATGCCAGTCCCTGAAGTCAAAACTGCTAAAATAGTCGATGAGAATTTTGCTGGAGGCTGAGTAGAAAATAAAACCCTGCTGGCGCCAGATTTCCATCCATGCACCTGAGACAGATACCTGTTGGATTCACCAAATTGCAGACTGAGAGTTTTATATCGCAAAAACCCTTTGGTTAAAAACATTCAGTGAGTTGTTTGTCTTAGGGCAGATGAAGCCTGATTTTGTTCCATGAAATCATCTACTCCTGCAAGTATGTTATATTGATATTATGGGAGAAGAGATTAAAGGGAAAGGAAAAAAAGCTGGAGAGAAATTTATCTGAACAGCAAAATAAAACAGAGCTTTTTTTCAGAAAATCACAGACAGCTGATGGACTATAGCTTGTCAACATGTTTTAGGAAGCCTATTTCAATCACTATATACATTGCATTTGAATCAATGTCTCATATTGAGATAATATTTGTACCAATGTTTCATATGGAAAAGAAAGTGGGTTTTTTTGTTAAAATGTTTTGAAAAAAATGATTTCCTTGATGAAGATTAAAAAAATTTTGGAAATGATTCCTGAAGAGCAATGGTTCAGCCTGCAAATACTGATA
Organism: Dromaius novaehollandiae; assembly: GCF_036370855.1. Taxonomy (NCBI): domain Eukaryota; kingdom Metazoa; phylum Chordata; class Aves; order Casuariiformes; family Dromaiidae; genus Dromaius; species Dromaius novaehollandiae. The sequence continues at coordinate 80,352,482 of NC_088132.1, forward strand.
CCACTTTTACTTAATATTCTCAACTTAAAAAGCACTGAGAAGTGAAACACTGAAATGCTCATGCATGGGTGGCTCTCAGAAAAGCGCGTTGTTTTCCTGTTATGTTGGACTCCATGTCTTTAAAGCTCATTTTACATCATTTTACATCAAGAGGTTTTGGTGCTGGAAATGCAATTGCAAGGTGTGGAGAGCCATTAGGAAGCTGGTAAAAGTCAGAGACCCGATAACTTTGCATTCTTATATTTAGGCTAACTTCTTGGCTGTGAGGCTTATACTTAACCTCTACTCTTTGAATTTAGACTCAGGGCAGCCAGAAAACTTGCATGAAAAATAGCAACACAGGTGGATAACACCTTGCCACAGTAAGAGCAGAGCAAATTGTTTAAAGCGGGCTCCACTTCTTCAAAAGCAGTGCTTCCGCGAGAAGAAAGATGAGCAGAGACGAGCAAAATGTTTTTCTTGAAGGTTCAGTAATTTAGAGATGATCCCTTGTTGGAAGGTTGGTGTTGCTGGGAAGCAGGAGGAGGTATTTAATGTCTCCTTGCCCTGCCTACTGATCCCACAATGCCATTGTTTCATTTTGTTTTATATAGAATAGAAGAATCTGGCTCAATGGAGGCACATGAGTGTCAAGTGTGTTACATTTCTTCCAGTTTTGAGCTGCCACTCTGCCTGCTGGTAGTCTATAAAATTGAAAAACCTGTTTTCCTCCACTTTCTGCAACCTTGTCCACTAGATCTCCCCTCGCCACTGTGTTCTGCCAAGAAAAATGGTCAGAAAAGAAATGTTTACACGTTTTTTGTTTCTCTTCCCTGGTACTGATTGGCTCTGGTGAACAGTAGCACCAAAACCAAGCTTCTGAATTGGATTTAAGTGTGACTCATCTCGCCTGGCTTCTAGTCCATCCTGCATAACTCTTACAGCTGCATCTCTAGACCTGACCATGCTGGATTTGGACAGATTAAGGTTGCAACCACCCAATGGTGGAGAGTATTCAGACCAAGCGTGTGGAAGTCGCAAAGGATTGCAAATCTGCTGCAATCGCTGAAAACTGTCCCCTGAGGTTGTCTTCATCAGAGCCCCTTGCTCTCAGCAACGTCTTGCAACTCATCACATGCCAGCCCTCTTGGGGGACTCCAAGGACTTTGTAGAGCTGGAAATCTAGACTTCATCTGAGTCACTTCCAATTTCAGAGTAGGCAGGTTACCCTAGCAAAGGAGTTGCAGTGGACTTGCAAAGATGGACACCGGTTGTGCCTTGGAGACAGAGCGCTCTGTTGCAGTACATACTTCTTTCTATGTCTTTTCCTCCCAAAATTAATGACTTAGCACTTCTGTGACACACACGATGAACATGCATTTTGCATACAAAACTAACAGGCGGGATGACAGTTCTGATTCTTTAAGTTGTTCGCTGCCACAGAGAAGTCAAAATACAGTTTTTCAGCTTGAATTCAAATTTTCTGTGTGTCTCTCTTGTGATGTCAGTCATATCTGATGTCAGTCAGATTTGCTCTCAGGACCTCAAAGATACATAGGGAATAAGGTCAGGCTGTTTTTCGGAGGTGACAGATCCCCTTTGGCTAGCAGTGGATTTCAGAGTAGATGAGGCCAAAAGTTTCACCTTAGCCAGAAATAAGTCAGCTGAAAGTCAAATTCACAAAATTATGGTCTGCTAATACTGCCTTCAGATCTGCAGCCAGCTTTGAACAATGTTGGCCTTAGCCCCTTTCCCCAGCTTTTTAACAAGTTGTCGTGTGACCCTCAGTAATTGACTTCCTTCACCTGTCTCTCTTTTTAATTTCCCACCCCTAAGAATAGTGCTTACAAGACCATTGTGTGAATTAATGTTTAAGTTATGTGCAATGCCTTCATACCCTAAAATGGAAGGGTATGCAGATGTTTGCAAGCCTTCTGGAAGCATTCCCTCATCTGTTTCTTTTACCAATGTAGATGTATATATGTGCAATTAGAGCATCAGGCATGCATGATGAGCATGTGACTTTTCTTCTCAGCAGATAGTTTGCCACTGCAGATACTGTGCACTTCATCATGTCTGCAGCCCTAATATAGATGTCACTCACTGTACCTTTCCAGCAGAAATGACAAACTGCCGGCCATGTCTCTTCTAATTCAATAGATACTCCAAGCTGACAGTAAGTTGCAGGGCAAATTCTACAGGGTTTTTTTTTCCCCTGAATCCTTCTCATATTACAGAATCTCAGCTTGGGCAATATCAATCTGGCTTGTATATCAATACCTTGCTTTGATAGTATATTTGCTTAAATTATAGCCATGAATACTTAAGGGCTGTACTTCATGACCAATTTCCTCATATGGTAATGAGCAAATTACCGTTGCTTTAGAGCAGAAAGACATTATTTTAAAGCCAAATCTGGGGGGAAAAATTATGGCCATTAAGTGAACAATACATTCTGTTGCTCAATACTTCTTTCCCTAAAGAATAATTCCTTAGATTGAAAGCCCACAGTTTGGAGTTATGCATGATCAAGTAATCTCATCGCCAGCTCTATTGTATCTGCTCGCTTTCTAGTATGTCCGCTGTGCATGCCATTAGCGTAAGCTTTTTCAGATGATAATCCTTTTACCATGTTCTGGTACTGCCATGTCCATTTACATCCCAGCAAAATTAAATTGTAGCAAATCATCTAGCAGAAGACAATGTTAGCGAGGTGCAGCCTGGGAGGCCCATCATGGACAGCATCCCAGAGCGTCAGGAGGCTTAGCGAAAGCAAGCAAAGCTGTTGAAACTGCAATGGTCTTACACACCACTCTTAACCAGTGATCAGTTTTATACTGATGGGCTCTAGGGTCTCCTATTTTTGAGGATTTGTAATGCGTTGGAAGATTCTTGTTTCCAGCATCTCTCTTTTACCTGTATTGAGGGATTTCTGCACTCTTCCTCTTATTCATGGCTCTTATTTCTAGTAAGTAATTGCAGTCCTGGACTGGTTTATGAATCATGCTATTTGGTTATATTCACACAGTGACTAACAGCCATCACCTCTAAAACACATCCCATATAACTGTAACATCTCCCCCATCTCTCCCTCTTCTTCCTTGCCATTCTTCATGGCTTCAGCTTGACCTTCTCCCTCCTTTCCTTGTCCTTTACCATCACTGAAGAAAATCAAAATCTAGTTTTATCATAGTTCTTGGCACGGCTCCCTATCAGGGCCATTCAGATTTGTCCCCGATCTTTCCTCCTGGTAGCTAGTTCCTTGCCTTGATCTTTTTCCCCTAACTACTTTGGTAAGCTTTTAGGCCAATTTTTGCTCTGGAAGTGCTTTGTGTTGTGAAATAGCAATACAAATAACATGCTGTAAAAGTTAACTGCATTGTAATTCTGTTTGCGCTTATGTCAAATTTATCCCTCCGGATCTCTGACTGTAGGAACATTTGTTTTAGGTGTAAAAGTTGAAGAAAAAAGAAAGAGAAAAAGAAGAAGAAAAGAAAAAGTCATGTCACAGTCAGGTTACGAGAATATAAGCTAGGGAAATCTACCAAGATATCTCTTCCAGCTCTCAGCTTTTAAAGAGCTTCTAAGTCTGACTGCATTTATTTCCAGAGGCAGGTATTAGTACACCAAGCACCCACATCAGTCGGGTGACCTGAGTAGCCTTTCCAAACAGTTTGGGAAATTCAAACAGAAATTGAGAAAAGGCCTTGATGTAATGATACCTCTGAGTTCTCAGAAATAAGAACAACATTGCCAGGATGGTTTAAAACCCTAGCAAGAGTGGTTTGGAGGTAGAGGTAATGCTTTTTATGAGGTGACTTTTGCTATAAAGTCACAAATGTGATTCACAGCAAGACATGTCCATAAAGCCCTGTCTAACTCCTCCTTTCAGCAGGCATGAAAAACCTCGCTAACTGCAGCAGACTTATTTTGCCCCAGATTAGGAGTTCTCCATCTTCTGTTTTGCCCTTTGACTATAATTTGTGTTAATCTACAAACATCTGAGGCCGTGTGCTGAACTTTTTTCCCATTTTGGGGGGGAGAGAGGAGACCAAAACCTATTTCTCATGCTAGGAAAGTGAGGTGCATGAGCTCTTACCTCCAATCAGACATATAATCTCTCATAAGTAATTCCTGAGTACATAAACTTTGTAAAATTTTAACCTCCCTGAAATGAGTTTCCTCCTTTCTCACAATAAAGAAGGGATTTAGGATTGCCCAGGCAGAACTTCAACTTACACCCACAATCAGGGGGATCAAGATATAGAAAATGAGGGCTAAATTCTTAGCTGCTGTAAAATAGCCTGGCTGTACCCACTTCCGTGGGGCCGTGCTTTTATTCCAGCTGGAAATCTGGTCTAGCTGTAGTGAAGTACCATGGCGTTTAGTAAAAATGCCTGTCAATTAATTAAATCGGCATAAAAGATTTTTGCAAAGCAAGAACAGTCTCTGGCTTATTAACATCCAGTCCGTTATCTGGTTGTTCAAGTAGAACATGATGTTAACATGAATATTGTGCAATTTGATATTAAATGTTCTGAAACTCATTGTTTATGTGATGGTTTTGTGTACCTGATTGCAAAACTTCATCTATTTTGTATGTGTCACAAAAATGTTTTCGTATCTGCCATCTTCTTTCCACGGCTTGACCAAGGAGCAGGCATCTGATGCAGACATTTGGCTGTCTCTGCGTACATATATATATACACACAAATGTTACTTAATGCCTCTTTCTTAAAGAGTAAGGAGCCGGCTGTGAGGTAAGATGCATCCATCTAACAAATTTGTCTCTATTTTGCATAAGTTTGATAACATTAACTTTTTCTTTCCTGAAATAAATATGGAAAAAAACCTTGATTTTAAGAGCTAGTGTTTATTTATAATGTTTAAAATCAATTTCCAGATGCATGTACAGCTTTCTCCATGACCAGTGACAATCTGGACAGAACTTTTTAAAAAGCTTAATATTCTCTGGTTATTACTTTATTAGATTTATTTTTATTACCTTTATGTATTTAGCCTTTCAAGAGTTTTTTGGATTGTCACCCAGTTTTACTGTGGAAAACTTATTTTGTAGCCTCGATACTGTATTTCTCTTTTTTTCCCCTCTCTAGGGCTTACAGTTTAAAAAATTGCACAGCCTCTTAGGAAAAAAAAAATCACTTCACTTATGCATACAGAAATAATAGATTATGCAGTTCTGAATATAAGACTTTGGGGGGAGGTCTTTTTGGCTTTGTTTTTTCTTATCAAAGAGAATGAGTGTGTCAGACAGTCTAACATATGAATTTGTAACTTGGTGCTCCTGTATGCCAATGGTGTGGTTGTTTAGTGCATGCTTTGAGAGCTGATTTTAAAGGTCTTAAAGAGTCGGCTTTAATAATTCATATTGATTCAGTAGGGGATGAAGATGCTTGACATGTTAAGTGATTAGCATTTACATTATGAACATGTTAATTACTGTATTTTTAATGTCGTTAGCTTTTATAAACCAAGAGAAGAGTATTCTTAAAGGGACACTGGTAGATCTGGAACACACCGGGAACCAATGTTATACACATAGTTTTTCCCCTTTTCTCTTTTCACTCTCTCCATTTACATTTCAGTACAAATGTTTTATATGTTTGGCTTTTGCACAATGCGTGAACATCGAGCCAAAATAAAGGGCCCAGGAAGCAAAAGAGACTAGAAAGAAAGTATTTGGTCATTCAGTTTGCATTGATCTATGGTAATCCAGTGATGAATGGTGTTATAGCTTCCCCTAACTCATCTGTGCACACAGCATAGGAGACCGTTGCAGCTGCTTTGGTTTTTGGTTTGCGTTAAAAGCCTTTATCAGCAGCAGTGTCTGATTCGCAGTGGTGACTATCAAACTAGCAGCGCAAAACAATTTACCGATATGCTCCCCTCTCTTTACTTTAGAAAAATGACTTAGCTCCAAGCAATCAAAGGCTGTCATGCAATAAAGTAAAAGGGAATTTAGTTCTGAGGAATGCAGCTTGATACAACATCATGTCACCGAACGGGGAGCTAATCTTTTCCTGTATCTCTGGGCCGTTTCCCCCACAACTGGACAGTGTATTGGCATGTAACATCTTGAGAAATTGAGAGAAGTGAAATCTCGGTGAGACTGGGGGGGAATGGAGACTTGCAAAGTGTGCTGAGCGAATGAGGCAGTGGTGGAGATAAGCTGGGCAGTAAATAAGGGAAGTCTACCAATACTGGACAGGGACAGAAATTACATAGCAAGATCTCTATGTCAGTACAGGGGATGCAGAATGAAATGAGGCAAGGAAAAGTATCAGATGGAGGTGAAGAAAGCCACCCAGATCAGCCTGGGATTCCTGCCTGTCTGAGATACGCCTCTAGCCCATGTTCTCATAACATCCCACCGTTTATTCCCACAGCAGTCTCCGATGTAGGGAGCTCCAGATGAAGAGCATAGCTAAGCAATTTCCCTAAATGAGTAAGGAAGGTTTCGGTAAGGCACAGATCTGAGTCTGAGTCTAGCAATTCACAGGGTAGCATCTTTACCTGGACATAGGATCTTGGCCATCGGTAGACCACTCTGGCCACTGAACGGTCCCTATGGATAAAGCATTAGGTAATATGCTGTAGGAACCATCCTGCCCTGGCCAAGGGCAGATAAAGCAAGTAGCCTGAAGGATATTTTTCATTTGTAACTCCTGTGCTTCTGACGCTGAAATAAGCTCCATGCAGACTGGACCCTTTGGGTGCGAGGAGTCCTACTAAGGTCGAACAGGGGCTCAGCCAGCTACAGACCTGGAGCTACACTCAGAGGCCAGATAGGAAAGGTTATACCACTGAAGACAAGATACTTCCAGAGAAACGCATCCAAGGCTTTTCTGTCCTTAGACCTCTTCAATGTGTTTTGGCCACTGAAGAACATCAGCGTGGGCACAGTTTTCATTTAAGAACTCTGTAACCATCTCTTTATGTATCCAGATATTTTTAAAGGCGCCTTAACATAAAAAGAGTAGTCATGGTTCTCATTCAACTGGAGGGGTCATTCAAAGTGCTCTTGAGTACTGGCTGAACAGGTTTTATACTGCAGTGGAGGTATGAAATGGTATTAATTAAAACTGGAGGAGGAAGGCAAGAAAGGGGAAGGCACAGAGGACCAGCCCATGAATTTCAAATTTAAGGGAAGATTTTTCAAGTGGGGATTAACCATAATCTTGGGATTGCACCTTCTAACAGCATGGCTGGGCATGCTGGCCTGAAGTGCCTTGAACTTTCATCCATATCTTTCAGAGTTTGAAAGCCTGGGGCTCTAAGAAATGCTTCTGAATTTTCTTTCTCTTGGTCAGTCTTGGTATTTCATATCATTTTTAATCTGTAGGAGGGAGGAAGGGAGGAGGTGCTGAAAAGCTCCTGGAAAGCAGAATATTTCTGATTTCTTCAAGCCAATCAAATGATGGAAAATTCTCCAAAAAATTGGTACGGTGGTTTTCAAGAAAATTACCAACTATTCCTAAAAAATCTCTAAAATCCTGAAAATAACTTTAGATCATGAGATATTTTTTAACAAAGAACAACTTTGTGTCTCCTCTGTTCTCTACTATCATACCTGTCAGGGCTGCTCTTTCAACTGTTTTTGTTTTCCTGCAGCCTCTATAATTAATACCGAAAGCATTTTTTTTGGCTTAGCATTGTTTTTCTTCTGTTTGTAATAAAAACAGATACTGTGTTATCACCTGAATCCGGGTCTGTAAAAAAAACATCAGGCAGTCTGGAAGTTGCCATTATAGATGATCCTTTTCATGGGGAATATATATCCTGCTTCTTGGACTCAGGGACCAGCAGCAAACAGAAAAATTGAACTCTCTGAAAATGTTATTGCCTAGTTCAATAACAAAATGTTAATAGCCAGTTTCCCCTCCTGGAAGCTGTATGCTACATCCTAGCATGTGCGTCTCCAACCTATCCAGCTAATAATCTACCGCAGAGTTTGCGATTCCAACTCAGTAAGTGTTTGTATAGTCCAAGACATCCTTTGATTAAAAACCTTACATAAGGCGATTGCAGGCTGCTCAGTACAGTTTTATGTGAGCAGATTAACAGCATTCCTGGTGGGTTCTTATTTCTTCTCCCAGGTTTTTAGCCTAACACCTTTATTCTTGTCATCTTATGCATGTTCTAAAGGACATTTCTCACACATCCCTAGTAGTCTATGAGTCAGTATTCAACTTGAAATTAGGCTCCTGAAACTATATCCAGGAATATAAATACAGTCACAGTTTTGCAAAGTGTTAAATGTCCTGTAAATGTCACTAAACCAGAATTTTTTAATTAAATTAGTTCATAATATATAGCTACTTTTCAGGAGACTTTTCTCTGAAGATGTGCAGGAGAGGAATGAAAAAGGCAGGAATCAGCAGTCAAAACCAAAACTTTTAGTTGCCCCAAACTTCTGCATCGTCCCTGCTATTCTCATTGATGATAGTGTGACGTTTTCTTTTAAACAAAGCTAAAACCCAGGTGAAGGGTCTGACAAATAGTAAGTACGAATTTGCATCCTTTTTTCCCCACTTTTTTTTCTTTATTCTTTTTGTGTTTTGGTTTCCTGGTTCAGGAAAGGTCTGTATTCTGGACAACAGTTCTTAAACATATGCTTATTCTGCAGCTTTCCAGGTGTTGTCTGCTGGGTTGGATTTCCTGTCCCCATCACTGACCACCAGCTGGACCTCCATACCATCTCGTCTTGAAAGTAAGAGGCTCTGAGCAGCCTGTGAGTAGAAGAAAGAAATAAAATGCACGGGATAGATGAAAATGGCATAGCCCCAGGGCCCAGCAGGAGATATTTCTGGGTTCTTGCAGAGTCAAGATGATAGATTTGAGGCTAAAGCTGTGTCTGGAGTTGAATGTGTTTGGATGTGTTTATATGTTCCCCCAAACACTGAGTAACTTTTATTCCACTACAAACAGGAGGGCAACTCTTTCTGCCAGTGTTTCTGCTCTGATTTACAGCCTCTGTCCTTCTTGTTTTGTTTAGCTCAGCTGGAAAGAAACTAGAAAGAAATATTGAAAATATGTAGGGTAGAAACTGAGCTTGGGGAGTGATTTTTCATTTGCTATTCTGGGCAACACCAGCAAGCCCAGCTCCCTGCACTGCATAGGTACATTCAAGATCAAAAGCTTGTTCAGGATATGCGTTTTGGACCGTGTGTGCAGCAATTATAATACATTCCCCAGTCTAACAGACTGACAGCCGCAGACACAGGCCACTCTGGAGAAAATAAGGCCTCTCATATCTTAATTCCCACTTCTTAAAATCCTGCATATTAGGTAAACACCTAACTTCATACATAGCACTTTTTTTTCAAATTGATTCAATTTAGAAGAGTACAATTTTTTCATGTCAACCGTTGATAAAGCATCCTGCCATTGCAGGCCCATTTCATGTGTTTTTTTTTTTTTTTTTCTAAATAGGGCTAAACCTACTGAATTCTGTAAAGTACTGGGAAGTCATGGGTGCCCTTACTCACATTAAGGTAGTATCAGTTACCTCAGGGAAATCAACTCTCACAGAAACAGCCACCAAGATTTTATAGAAAATTATAATCTTTCCCTTTGAGTGTAAAGTAATCACTATCTAGTATCCTAGTCTCCTTACCGTGAGATGAGACACATAAAAGATAGCTTTAATTTTCTAATCAGTGAATTCTTCCAGTCTGTCTAGAAAGTATAGATATACCAAGTAATTTATATAGGACTATTTGTTTTTCCTCTTAAACCCCATAAAACTTTTCCAGAAGAGCAAACTTGAAGCACAAATCATTTCAGATACGGCTCTTCCTTGTTTGCATATTTGTTGGTCCAAATCATTTGTTTGGTTTTGGGGATAGCAAGCACTTTTTGACATTGTTTATTTTGGTCCAAACTTTGTTTCATAATGATATATATATATTTTTTCAAATAAGTGCCTTAATAACCTTTTGTTGGTTACTAATATTGGGTACATTTGCTTGTGCAGGTAGTCTCTGGGTGCAGGATGGTGTAGGCAGATCTTGATTTGTGCTCATAAACATGGATTTTTGCCTATGAAAATGACTGTGGGAACAAATTTTCAAGTATAGACCTAGGCTAACTGTAGCAGCCATAACAGCAGATGATAAAACTTTGCAGAGGTGAGATCTGGTGCTGCTTGTCTTTGTGCACATTTGCACAACTGGAACACTAGGGACCTGACCAATACACAATACTTGCAAAGCCATTTTTTTCCTTTTTTTTCAGAACATCATGTCTGTCCTTATCTTTATCCTCTGTATCAATCTCTCCCTATATTAAGACAGAAAAGTTAAGACACAGTATTGCTTTGTTTCCAGGAGCACGCTCAGACTAGTCTTCCAGACTAATTTTCTGCTTGGGTTAGTTTCCTAATTATAATTTGTGTTCTCATCATGTCGTGGAAGAGTACATTTTAAATGAGCTTGCAATACACAGTGTAGAATACCAGCTTTATAGCACCGTTAGTAGTCCAGAATACCAATTTTTAATTTGTCGTGATGCAAATGCCATGAAGATTACAAGTGCGCGAGGCTGAGATCTGTTTTTTCCAAGCTATTTGTAAACTGAAGCCTCAAGTTTCACTTTCCAGCTCCATACATAAGGATGTTCATCTACCTTTGGACAATCAGAGCTGTGCATATTACGCATCATGTAGGATCTGTCAAAACACTGCTCAGTACATGGAAAGGAAAAAAAATTGCATGACTTGTGCCTCCTTTAGCCTTCATATGCTTGATAATAGGTTTTAAGTGGACTGTTTGGGGGTTTTTTTACTGATTACCACAAAGAAGTGTTTCATTCTCTAAATGAATACTAGAAACATTGCCTGGGAATAGAGAACACATTTTCATTGCATGACAGAAATATGATACCTGATTCTGGCATAGACTAGAAAAAGCTAAAGTTCCAGCTCTGAACTAACCACCCACTCCTGGGAAATAGCCTCATGCAAAATTTTCTGAGACATCTCATTCTAACCAGTTCCTGAGAGTCTACTGAGTCTGGAGAGACACTCAAAAATAGTAGCGGGCCATCTATGCACAAAAGCATGTGAAATGGGGAAAATAAATGTGATATGGATACATATACAGATTTATTTTAATATCCTTGCATGTACACCTTGCTAGCATGATTGACTTAATATTATGTAGTATCTACAGATCCTTCATTGACCCAGGGTTTTACAGTGAGCAGGCCCATGTTGCCTATGTGGTGATGCTCACATGAATACTTACTTATTCTTACTCTAAGAGGACATATCCTGCTGTAGGCCAGGACAAGAGGCAATGTCCTCTCGACAGCGTTGCTGTGCTCGTTGCAACACCAGAGCAAGGACAACCCCAGGTTCTGCATGCCCCTGGCCCTGCTTTGCATCTGCCACGCCTGAGCATGTGTGCTTGGACCTGGTTAGTCTCTGAACAGCGATATTTATGCCTCATCCTTTGTAACCATGTAGGCAAAAATCTCAGTGTAGCCCTAGTGGATAATAGTTATAGGCCATTAGTTGCAAGTCTAATTCAGTGTGAATGTATGAGATAGCGTGAGCTCTTCTGGTCCCAGTATGGCCATATTGATAGTGAGGATTTTGCTTGACAAGTATGAGTGTTTTAGAGCTGGATATGGATGTTTTCTTTTGTGTTTTGAAAGACCTGGCTGTTTTGACTGCGTGCATGCCCTAAGTGCTGCTTTCGCTCCCACGGTGCAAGAGGGGAGCTCCCCATCATCTCCCCCATAGGGAATCATCGCTAGGAATCCTACTGGTGTCAAAGGGGAAAAAATAAAGACACCTCTCTCTCCCTCTCGCTGTAACCACAGGCCTTGTCCACTTGTCCAGGCTATCAAAAGAGCCCCAGCCTGTTCTAGAAATAACTCGTCTAGGGGAGCGCGTCCGGGACCACCCAGCCCTGCGTGGTGGGAGGGGTGTGCGAGGGCCGCGGGAAAGCGTGGCTCCGCGCCGCGGCCGGCTGCCCTGCCTCCAGCAGCTGAGCTGTGGAAATCACTTTGACGTAAATCTCTCGGCAGCTTTTTTGTCTGAAACAAATGGTGCATAAAGGAAATGCAAAATTGTTTGGTGGACAGGATTATCTATGTGTTTACTGCTCTCAGCACTTTTCTTTTGTCTTTCGGCTGTGTAGCTCCCATTGGCGTGAATAGCTGTGCGAGGAGTTAAAGCTTCTGAACATGAGTAAGGTGTATGGCAGCTTTCTCTTTAAACCTGTGACAGCTATGCAGTTATGCTTGCAAGACATGTCAAGTTAGAAGAATTGCTAGTAGTAGAAAGTAATTATTTTTCCTTTTCATAGCTCCCTGTTCAATGTTAACCCAAATGTAAACTTTCTATAATTCTCCATAATTATCATCACCCTGGATGTATTATTTTTATTTCCACTTGCTATTTTATATATACCCCCCACACACATACACATACTCGTAGCACCTTGTAGCACATGTCTTTTTGTACCCTATCCATTCAGGTCTATCTTGCTATGTTTAATTCTTTTGCCATAATGTATTTATGATATACAATATTTGTATAAAGATTCAAATCAATGCTTTTCACATCAGAGCATCATCATTCAAAAGGATAGCACAAATCAATAATTCATTAAGCAAGAAGGAAATGAGGCACTTCAAATTGTTGCTCTTTTCCCCTTTAATACTTCTAAAAGAACTGAACAAAGAAGCTGCATTGTTCCAATGAAGTTTGTTCACTTTTTAAACTAAATGAGACTGAATTACTGCCTCTGATGGTATACAGCACAGTATACATCACAGTACAAGTACCAGAACTGTAAAATTGATATAATGCAGTTTTCAATTTGCTAAAAGTTCTGATTCATTAAAAATATTCAATGTCATGAAAAGATTCAAAAAAATATTGGAGGATTTTAACCATTTTTTCAGGTGGAACAAAACTGCTTGTTCGATCATAAATAAAATGTTTCACTTCAGTTTGGAAAGATAATTTTAAAAAATCTAGTCTAGAAAACAGCAAATAAAACAAACTTACGCTTTGAAATAGAGATATTTTCATTAAAAATGGGAGAGATTCAATTTGGGCACTGTTAAGGAGTGTAATGCTTCATTTTGTACAAGTTTTGTTTTGGGTTTGGATTTTTTTTCTTGAAACCATCAAAGGAATGGATGTAAATTTGTGACACATTTGGTCAGCTCAGCCCTTAATTTTTCACTGACAATCAACCTTGATTTGTCTGACTCTAGGGGGATGAGCAGAAAACATCATTCTCTGGTATCACGGGTAAACTGAAACCCAAGGAAGAGTCTGCTTTGCTTTCTCTCCGCCGCGCCAAATGCATCAGCTAATCTGGTGATCTCCTGCCTTCGGAGATGGACTAAATGGATGAGACCATGGAATTCAAATGCACCTTTAGCACTGCTCATTTCCTAATTCACCAGCAATAAAGTGGTCATTGCTGATGACACAGGGAATTCCTTGTGGTTTTAAAACACAATGACAGTGCATCCACCAGGAACCGCAGAGCATTAGCCGTTGCTTTCACTGGGGATGAGAGTCCTCTATTGATTGGTTTTCATTGCCTGAGCTCAATAAGGCTTTTATTTATGATGACATGGTTTATGATTGCTTATTTATCTGCTGTGGGTAAAACCAGCTTAGAATCAAATTGCCATATTTACCAAAAAGGATATTTGGACTCTTGAAAAAGCTACTTTACCGCCACAACGCTGCCATATCAGCCATATATCAAAATGGGACAGAGCAGAAAAGCTACCCACACGGGCCTTGAAATTACCCCATTTCTTTTCTCAGATCTCCCCATCCCCATCAATGAGCTTCCCCAGGTGTTAAGCCAAAGGGACTCCTTTTCCCAGGGATCCTGTTCCACTTCTTTCCAATCTGCTCAGCGTTTTTGATCCATGCCAGTGGCCCAGTAAGAAATTTTGTCTGCCAATGCAAAGTTACAGCAGAGGCTGAAATCAGCACAATCACTGCTGTTATATGCTTGAAAGCTATCTCAGCCTGATTAACAGCTAATGGGTTCAAAAAGTGATTAGACAAGTGCAGGGAAAAAAAATCCAGTAAACACTATTAAATACAGAGATGTGCAGCTTTGGGTCAAGAGGTCTCCAAGCCACATCACTGAGATCATACCAGGGATGACTTTATGCTTCCCCTGGGAGTTTGCTGTTAGTCACCATCAGATATGGGATACTGAGGTAGATGGACCTTTGGTCTGACCTGCTGCAGCTGGTTTCTTGTTCCTCTTACAAAAGGAAGTTCTGACCTTTGATATCATGTAAACAGAATAGAAATGCACATGTATTGTGGTGACGTTTGCTGAATGAATGTCCATTTAGGATGATCATGGGTAATCCATATTAATGGAAACAAGCCAAGACAATATCACTGTTTGTGCTGGTAGCCTCTTTACAGGATTCTAGATAGGATCAAAGTAATTGCTCTATAAATTAAGCAACTGGTAATAACTAAAAGTGGAAAAAAAACTTTTAATTTTCTGATTCATATCTTTAATCAATTGCAACATGGTACAATTGCATTTTAGCAGTAGTTTTCCAATCGTTTGCTCAATAGAGATTGCTCCGTTGCTTTTGACTGACACAATGTTATTGCATTTTTATTGACTTTTACGGTAGTTTTTACAACATTCAAGGTGCATAAGTTAAACAGAAAAGTAGCATAGTAACATTTCAAGATGGAAGGAGGCCATAAAGATGCAGAGCAGGTATAATTTAAAATAACAGGAAATTACAAATTACGGATAACTCCCTTGCCCCCATACCTAGTTAGTCCTTCTGTACATGTTTTCAGAGTATGTCAGTAAAACATGAAATGTTTGCATACCATAAAAAGTTAATGGATGATGGAGCTGGCAAATGCTTTAGGATTATTTTTAAGATTATTTTAGATATGATTCAGCTGAAATTCAACTGAAAACAAGCACTTGCAGAGGACTTCTGAGTTGTAAAATTTTGAATTGTTTAGAGAGCTGAGTTTTGGTCTAAATCGAGCAAAGCCAATACAAAAGACATGGAGATTTAAGCATATGTAAGAAACATAAACATAAACATAATCTTGGAATCAGTCAAACACAGTCTCTGAAAGTGCTCTGAAAGCAAGCTGTTTCAGAGAAGCCATTTGGGTTCAATAGAATGTGCTCATTGCCTCCCTTTATGAAAGAGTAGTTATGTGAAAAACTTCAAAGCATGTACTCGCCATGAATTTTTTTTCCTTTAACTGTATATGTACTTATACACACTCTGACTGCTGCTTGCAACTGTGCCTTTTTGTTCTCTGAATTCTGTTAAGATTGTGTCCTTTAGGATTCTCTTTCTGCTTTTGGAGAGCACTTTGTTACCTTTTCTTAGGTGAATGGCATTCTAACTGCTGAGCCCCTGTAGAAGAAATCTTTAAATATTATTACCAATGATTTCACAGAGTTTGTGATGTCATCTTTTGATGTCTGAGTTTCCCTACATATGAAATTGAAGTAATATGTTACAGGATCACTTTGAGTTCCATTGGCTGATATTTGTAAGAGTATTTTAGACTTACAGTAAGTTAATAAAATGGTGCTCAGTTGTTCTTTTTCTAAAGAGAAAAGAGTGACTTTCTTATCAAATACAGAGCTTTTGTGAAAATGTTTCATTTCATATAGAGCCTTTGGACCAAAAAAGGTTTTGCAGTCAAAAACTTAAAGTATTTTCTGTTTTCAATCAGTGTGGACATCTCTGTCATACACAGCCTTTAGGTGTTCCCCAAGGGTTTTCCCCAAAGAAAGGTCACCAGATGCCCAAGTATGTGTTATTCTCACCAGCCTAGAGTATACCAGGATTTCCAAAGTCCTCATAGGACCTAAACCTTAATTAGAGTTTCCAAACTAAACCCAAGAAGTGAGAGGAAATATCCCATAACATGGTGATATGAAACACCTACAGAAAAGGGAATCCCTGTGGCCAAAGGGAATGTTTAATGTAGATCTGCCTTCCTGTTAAATGTGCTACATGTCATATCTGGTAGCAAATAAGATTACTTAGAAGGGTGTTTCAGCCCTATCAAAAGCTTTGCCATAGATACAGTTTTTCCATTTCATTTAGCTGGACCCATCAGAAAGTAGCAATAATAATAAAAGGAAGATTACAGTTGTCTGTTAAATTCTGTAGAGATTTCCCATAAGATGATAGCAAAGGCTTTGCTTCTCTTCACAACAAGGCATTTTGCCAATTAAGCATTATTATGTTGTCTTTACACATGGGACTCACTGCAGTTCTTGTGACCACTGAACTTTATCTCAGGCATCGACTCATATCTTATTATGATCAAAAATGCCTTGTCATTAATCCCATTACATTGTTCTTTGTCACAGGATAAATTCATCAATGGATGATCTCACCCTGTATAATCTCGTTAGTTTAGCATATTTCTTATCTAGATATCCTTATCATAATCTTATCATCACAACCCTTGGGAAGTTTGGCCCCAGCAGTTCTACCATGAACATTGTTTTAATATTTCACAATTTGATAAGAAAGTTATCATTTAACCCTCAATTGCCTCTGATGAGACAAACACAAGCTCTAGAAACTGTGCTGCAGATTAATGCACATTATGGATCTCATTAGTTTCACCCTAGCAGGAGCCTGATTTTTACAGAACTGCTTCTGTGTGTCTCTATTTTTCATAAATTCCAGGATAGATGCATAATTTTCAGTCTGCTGAATGCTGACTATATTCCTCCCAGCACCTTTTTTTTTTGATAGAACCTGCTCAGTTTTACTGATTTGTGCCTTTCCTCAGGACAGAGTCAAAATTTCAGTTCTGAAAATATTATCTGAACTGCCATTTAATATCAGATAAGCTTGAACTCCATCAATAACCTCTTTCAGGAAATAAATCTTCCCTGAATCTAATTTTCTCTTTCTGCAGATGTTCTAAAGTACAGTAATGCCTGTTTCACATATAAGCCCTTTGTTTCTGGGTCTAGTCTTTAAAAGCTCAATAGAGAAGAAAAAGTTGCTAATGTTACACATCCTGTACAAATAAATAAAGAAAGAAGCCCTAGTGGTTGGAGCAATTGGCTCTACAGCACACCTAGGTTCAAGCTGCACTGTTACCTGAACGGATTCAAAATAAGACCTCACAGCTCCTACAGCGAGCCCTACAGCAAGCAGACTGTGCTGCGGTAGATTTACCCCTTTTCTGCAGTAACAGTGAAGCTGATCAGAAAATAATCCAAGATGTTTTGAGCCTAAAAGAGGCAACAAGTGACTGCAGAGCTCTCAAAACTAGTGTGGATGGTACTTGCTTTGGAAAGGAGATAGATCTGCAGTATCATCTCTGTTTCAAAGGCTGTTCAGGTATTTTATCTAATGATGCTTACATGTAAATTCTGCTCTCCCTCCGGGTTAGATTAGTGCTCTTGGAATAACAAAATGAGATTAGGCACAAATGAGTATGCAGATTTATTTCTCTGCTCCTCTGAGGTCTCATAAGGTTCCATAAGTTCCATAAGTATATGAACGACCACAGTCTGCTTCTGGATCTGTTTTTTGGTACCTTGTGTTCCCTGAATGAAGCTTTTCTGAATATTCATATGTCATTCATGATTCAATATTGGCCATTATACTTTAGTTATCCAGTCACTAGTTACATTTTATCTGACCAGTCCAGGAACAGGAGCAACATCATGTGACCTAGGTAACACATTATGTGTAATGCATGGTTCTTGGTGAATAGGCACTATTCACGAATAACTCCTAGTCTAGAAACTGTTTGTCAAAGTCGTTTATTCAAACTTTATGAATAAATCAATTTTCAGAAATCAATACAGACTTGTGAACACTTTCTGAGAATAAAAGTAGCAACGCAAGTGTTGATAATAACAATTCAGGTAGCTCTGCAGAGAAGACTCTCCTTGGACTTGAAATATGTTTGAACAAACATAGAAATCATTCATGAGCTGCCATCCCCAACAATTGTAATTAACTGATCACAGGAAGCATGTATAGTTATGGTTATATGAGATGAATGTAATGTATTTTATTGTTTAATGCAAGTGCACAGACTATTTGCCATATCCTTTCAGGTCTCTTGTAGTCCAAGGAATACAACTACAGTATCATTGATTTCATAAATTCAGTCTTCTAATCCTCATGGTTTATCTAGTTTTTGCCTTCACTACTAGTAAGTCAGTCAATTCAAGTGACAACTGTTAACATTCAATTTTGTGATATATCTTCCTATGCCTTGTATTTCTGCTTTTATTTCCCCATATACACTTTCTGGTTCTCCATTTGTTCTTGTTTGCTTGTACTGTGTCAGTGCTAAGTCACAGACATAATCCAAAGTCCTTCAGGCATAGTCCAGAGCTTCAGTAAAGTTCTCCTCAGTTCTCTCTTCCTACCTTGTATCATATGCCACCTCTAAGTGAGAACCCCTTATTACTTCTTCAGAAGTCCTTAAAACATGTATAGAAAACTCTTCCTTTCTTCTTTTCCTTCTGTGAAGTTTAACATGTTTCGAAAAGATCAACACAGTGACTATGCACAATTTAAAATATTAATCGGATACAATGTTGGAAACTGATGTGCTGCATACGCCTTTGATAACCAATCAGTAACTCTCAAGTGTTGCTCAATAACTTTACAATAGGCAGATGTTCCTCAAGCCAGGGTTAAATGTCAGCTTCCAGACCTCCGTCAAAACCTTATCCAGCTACAGTTGCATCCAAGAATCTTGTCCAAGAACTAAGAATGAACCACATATAAGAAGTCTCACTTGTATGCATGAATGCAGGTCAGCCATCAGTGTATACAAAATAGAGATTTGGGGAAAACAGAAGTTATGCACTAAGAGTTGAATCTCTCTGGCAAGAAAACCCCTTTTTCCTTCCAACGGATGAATGAATTTCTAACAATTATGTTTGTGGGAAAGGAGATGTGTCTAATTTGCCATGCTCAAGTGTCATCTGCATTTCTGAAGTCTTGAGAAGTCAGGGATGGAGGAGAGTTTTGAATTTGAATCCCAAGGAGAGGTTAGGTCTGTAAAGGCACATATCTCCAAATCAGGACTTTTCAGTGAAGGAAGTACAGGAGAAGGGATTCCCCTGTGAATGGAGTCTGAGCTGGGGCAAGCAAAGACATAATGCATAAAATGCATAATTGCTACTTACTTTTGGACATCTGTTTCTGACTCAGATAAATGTCAATAACATGTTGTAGTAAATACCTCTTTCCCCTACAATGTTTATTTTCTATTAAGGATGATTTGGGGATATATGGTGAATAACAAAGAGTTCTAGTCTTACAGGAAAGATTTATAACTGTGATAAGGGGTCGTTCACCCATTACCCTGCATCCCGACACAAGTTTCAAGGGTATCCAGAAAACCAGAGAGATGTTCCTCCACCACATTTTCAGGAGCTGACAACACAGCATGTCACTGTGAAAGAAACTGCTCCAGTGGCTCCTTGTCATACTGCAGGACAGTAGAGAAAACACTTCATCTTTGAGGGTCTCCAATGAATTTGTAACAGGAGCCAAAGTGCCATCTTGACACCTGGATCGGATTTGAAAGAGTAACAACAAAGAAAAATGCTGTCGCTAGTCCTATCACTCATCCAGCAGTCAACACAAATGGACAACACTGGTCCATTTTTATGGTTAACATAAGCAAGCCACGCAAAACAAACGAAGGCCTGTGTCAATTTTCATAATCGGAGAAAGACACAGAAATTTTTGTGTGGTCATTTGCTAATTAGCTATATTAATTGTGCTTCCACTAAGCAAAAACAGATCAGGCAGGTTTCAGGCTGAAATAGAGCGCTGCTCAATAAAAGCACTCCCTGACCCCTGCGGCAGTCTGATGCATTCCTGGAAGCTGTTTACCCTGTAAAAGGCGGGAGTGTAACTTGTTCTCAGGAACAAGCCCAGCAAAGATTAAAGGAGTAATTAAAGCCCCAAACTTTATGCTATATACTATAAAAACCTCTTAACGACATTGGCTATAGTGAAGGTTTATATTATAAATAGATTGAAATGCTAGGTTGGTTTTCTGAGCACTCTATTTTCAGATATATTGCTGAATTGAGAGTTTTCATTGGATAATTAGTTGTGGTAGAACAAATTTCTGCACCTTTGGTTGATTTAGTCCTTAGAGTCTCTGTTTTAGTTTCTGAAAGCAGAGAGTATGTGTATAATTGCTCAGCAACCTGACTGGAGAGTTGTAAGGAACTATAACTTAATACCCGTTAAGTGCTTTTGAAAAAAACTTCTGTGTAGGTAAGTTAAACACAGCGAGATCAGCGCATAAGGGAAAATGGCATAGTTGTATATTTGTTCACTCATGCAGGACGGACAACCACGCAAACGGTGTGACCCCAGGAGGCGGAGGAATGCATCCAGCTGCTTGTTCTGTGGCTAGCCGATGATCTGGGGCGAGGAATATATCTTCTTTGTCTGTAACATGTTCATCTCCTGTCCCTATGGGGTATCGGGGTGGGGAAACATGAAGCTACATCCGATAGCCCGGCTCGTGCATTTGCCTTCACGTGTTCGGTTCAGTGGAGGCATGAACCGGCTGCAATCGCTACTAGCCAGGGGATTGCCCTTGTTTTAACTATCAAGAGAAGAAAAGAAATCATGTGTGAATTCCACGACTTTAAAAACAGTATACACAGGCGTGAACAAGACCTTAAAAAACACGCACCAGCTATACGAATGAGCTCATCTGGGCGCAGACGCGTCGCTACGGTGTCGCCCGCGTCTCTGTACACGGACGCGGACTTCAGAGGAGACACTTGCAGCGTGTGAGCGTCACCCTGGGTGTGAATCTTGGCATGGTCCCTGCCTTTGTTTGCAATCTCTCAAAGTCAGGAAGGGAGAGCGAAAGGGAATCTGTCTTTTATTACCCCGGCACAACTGGGGGCAGTGCCGTAATATACAATAAATAATAATGGTAGTGCTAAAGTAGAACTCCGCCATCTAGCAGCCTTGTTGGTGTGAGAAATAATTAATTTAAGCATTTCTCTTCCTGCCTGTGTCTTTTGAAAAGCCATTTTTTAACATGAAATCTGACAGCATTCATTCATCTTCTCCTATTTAATTTTACCATTTCAGGGCTCACAAGGCAAAATTTCATGGCTTATTTTATGCAGGAGGTCAGACTGGAGAAGAACAGTGATCCCTTTTGACCCTAAAATGCACGAAAAATATTATTTGTATGTGCATTGCCTACTATGTTTAAAACAAAACAGAAGCAGAGTTCTGTCTCTGAAGCAATATCTCCCATATAGCAATATACCAGAAGAAAGTAGAGATCTGTTAATTTGGGTGTGCAAACTGCATTTTTAAAATAATTTTCAGTGAAGAGCCAAACAGGGCTGTTGGATTATACACCATAAAGCCACTGTTAATGATGAGAGTGTTATCATTACCCAATTGTTGAAGAAAAGAGAGCTCTTTGGGAACAATAATGAGTGGTGAACACCTTATTCCCATGAATATTGATAAATCCTGCGAAAGGCCATCGCTAAATCCCAGTTTGATGAAAAGCATAATCCCAGCAGAGAAACAGTGATAGCTAGTGCTCTGGGACCATTAAATTCTAATAATTGCTGTTACTGAGGGGATTTTGTTTCTCTCCAGCTTGTCCTTTATTTTCATATGTTAATGCATTTGAGGTGGCATTTTGGAAGGGTAAAAAATAGCCGGAAGTTCAACCTTGCACCAGAAAAAGGTGCCTGGAGTGGACAAGGTGAGGAGAATAAGCAGGGCCAATTTCAAAGTTCACGCAGAAGTTCATGTGTTCATTTTGCTATCAGCTCTGCGGAGCGTGGTGGGAGGCACGCGAGCGCGGGAGGGCTAGATGGCCCCTAGCAAGCACCTCAGCAGGCCGCTTGTTCCCTCCGACTCCGTGCAGAAAACTTGCCTGTACAACTATTTCTTTTGGCTCGAGGCGCTGCAGTTCTGAAACTTCTTATGAAAAAAAAAAAAAAAAAAAACAAGTATCCCTGAAGGCCTAGTTCCATGATTTGAAAGCCAATTTTTAACAGCACGCATAACTTTCAAGATTAGATGCCCCGAAGCAACGTGGAGTTCAGAAAGTTTGTTTTTGCTCCACAGGAAATGTTTGGAGCTTCCATGAAATCGTGTGTGCAGCGAGGCCCGGGGAGGGGTGGGTGGAGCAAACCTGAAAATACTCCAGTGCAGGAGCAGGAACGCTGTAAAAAAATGTGGAGGGGAAGGGTGGCAGACAGCCGCCCTGCGGAAGCGACGCGTTTGGGGTCTGAAGGGTAAAGAGCGTTTGTCCCGGCGCTTCAATCGCTGCAAAGCTTCAAATGCAGACCCCTCGCAGCGAAGTTACGCCTCGCTCCGATCTCTTTTACAGCTGTTTGGGCTGATGTAAGTCAAACTCACTTAATGAAGTTCTTCCTGATTTATATCATGATAAGGACGGTTGGTAGGAACCGTGGAGAGTCATCCTTGCAAAAGCAGTTGCACATGATATTCTATTAACCTGCATTCAAACGAAGACGCTCTCCCTTTCTTTCCTCCCTTTAATTTCTATTATGCTCAGTTCTGAATTATGAGGCTGGAAGTTGGTGCATGCCTGTCTTCGCACTTAAGATAAATAACATAACAGATGTGTCTATGAAGCCCTACACGGATAGCTATTTTTCTCCCACTGAATTGCAGCACGGAAACAATGTTAGATGACAGTTGTGGACATTGAAAATTGCTTGAAATGCGAGGGGAATATTAAATTCTGAACTCAGTCCAGCCTTTAATAACATGCCAGCCTTTGTCATCAGTTACTTAACAATAGCTATGCATTCTCCTAGAGAAAAATACCCGGTGGTATTCTTTCAGTGTACACATAATCCAAATTATCATACGGCACTACGGCGCGGTTACGCGTGGGCGCAACAGGGCCCATTATAATCCTTTGGTTCTTGCCTACCCGAGCACTCTTTGTCTAACAAAACACAATTTGGCATCCAGCAGGGAACAGAAGTTGCGAGACACCCTCCTCCACTTTACAGGTGACTGTTGACATTACTCACGCAGCGCTGTTGTTATTATTATTTTTTTTTTTAATGTATTCACGCTATGGCGAGGCTGGCGATTAGGGCTCCGTTGTGCTAGATGCTGCAAAATTCTTCCGCAGCTCTTGTAGCTCCCAGTAGGGTTTCTCCTTGCATGGAAATATATGGCCAACAGGTCATTCACGATAGGAAGAACACAAAGGGACAATGAGAAGTATTATAATGACTGAATTAAAGCTCATTTATGGTGACCGTCACAAACAGAAATAGGGCTTCTCTGTACATGTATGAAAATGAAAGAAGAAAGGCAGGTGATATAAAGATTTAAGAAGGATGGGAATGCTTAAGGCGCTAATGAAGGAGAAACACAGCCACTAAAAACAATTACTTCAATTATTTCAATAATAACAGCTTCCATAGGAGAATTTCACCATTTAACCACATGCAGATGCCAGCAAAAAAATCTCTGTTGACAAGTACATTTCTCTTAAGCCCTCAGGTCCTCGGCAAATTGGGTTAAACTGGTTTTCTGAGACACCCCCACCCCCTACCGACAAAAATTTCTCTAGGTAAAAAAAATCGCAAACATTATTTTACAGAAACCATAGTGGGGTTTTTGAAACCATTCCACACTAGGAGGCTTATTACTGACTTCACTGGGAGCAGAGGTAGGTATTTGCTGAAAGCAAAGCAAAACTGTCTAAATGTTTTATAGCTGCTACATTGCCTCACTCACACTGCGGGCTTCTTAAAATATTGAAACAAGGACTTTCTAATGTTGAACTTTTATTTTATAATTTATGCTGCTAGTTGACTTCTGACATCTCATCCTGTGAGGACAATGAGAAAGAGGCCGGTCAATCCCATGTTTGTTTCTATTGATTGCTATTATTTATTCATTAGCTCGTTTATTTGTGTCATGCCAGCAATATGCATGATGCTATACAGACAGATAGGAAAGCATTGGCAATCAACATGCAAATTCAGAAAGGAAGCTGAAATTCAGCAGCAGTGACCTGACTGAGCACAGTCTTGTTAACTGCAGTGTTTTTAAGAATTCTTAAATTCTTAGGATTTTTGACAATTTCTTCCATCATTTTTCTGAAAGGAAGAGTGAAACTCTTTTGGTCTGACCAAAGTCAACGAGACTCAGCAGGAGTTTTTGCAACGACTCTAATGTGACAATATACGGGAAACTGGGGAGAAGAGGTTTAATGGGGGCATTATGAAAAAAAGATTTAATGTACTGGAAAAGGGAAGTAAATACAGTATCTTCTCAGACCCTTAAGGACCGTTAAAACAAGAAAGCATTACAATGAATGTAAAAGTTTGTAGACCTATAATAAAAAATTAATATTTAGACTCTGGGAGGGCCTGAAAGTTCTGTTTGTGAAACACTTGTCCATCTTTGGGAATAACGTCTTATTTCGCTTCACCCGCAAAACAAAATGTAATTAAGTAAAATGTTATAAAGTTTCTTTTGATCACTCTGGAAATATAAATAGGTGGGGGGGGGTTAAAAAAAGTGATCATTTTTAACACAAATTTAACATTTGGAAGTGAGCACTAAAATCACTAGGAGATCAGGGTCACAGAATTGAACTTGTGCAATCCTTCTAAACTCGATGGACCCTTGTTTAAGATATAATTTTCTAAAGGTGTTGGAGACTTAAATTCAAGTTTCTACTCTCAAGCAAAGAGGAAATTTAAACTGCAATTTCCTTCTTCCCAGGTGATTACTCTGCTCATTTGGTCTGCAATGGAAAAGTACAAATTTCTTTGATACTCCTTTTTTAGCCACTGTGGATGGCATCTAAATTCCTCTGTGAATCTAGCTCCCCAAAATTAAAATATAATATTTAGTAATGTGTATTTGGGGCATTTCCAGTTAACCTTCACCGATGCTCTCCGTATGACTCACCAAGTATAACACAAATATGTGAAAACTTTAAGCTGAAATTGTGCCTTCAGGAAATAAATGCTTTCCTGAAGAGAAACTATTCACCAAGCTGTACTTCCAGGCTCAGTCCTGCAATGATTTATGCCTACACTTAATTTTGTGCACCGGGAGTAGCTATGCTGAAGTCAGTGGGACTACTCAGAGTTCAGAAAGTTAAGCACATAGACAAGATTTTGCCAATGTGGATGAATAAGGATTCTGCCACTAACAAGAATTACAGAAAAACAAACTGTATGAGCCTATCCAATGTACACGATTGCAGAGCATCCCTTAGCCTAGCCATTAATCCCTGGCTAATTCTCATATCGCTGGTAAGTCATAGCAGAAGTAGCCCTTAAAGGATTTGAGGTCCTTGAGATCCTCGTGGCTTCTGCCTGCCTGGTATTTCCATTAAAGCCACTCATTCCCTCTGAGCTACATACATGCACGCTGCACATTTGTGGAGCAGAGAGAGCCGGCACTGCTAGAGGGGCTGAAGGGCTGCTTTTTGGGAAGCAGAGCTTGGGCTTAGCACCCCCAAAGGGAGAGCTGGCTCCAAATGCTTTAACTTCAAAACTTAGCCAAGATTTCTAGACACCCTTCAAAGGGCATCCAGGTGAAAATATATGCAATTAGGTAGGTATCTTGAATACATACAATAAATGGAAATATTTATATTGTTCCTTAGTGCTGTAGATTACTGTTCTAACACCTTTAACTTAATAACACAGGAGATAAGTCTGGAAGCGAACTCCCAACCCAGGAAACACAGTGCCTGCTGTTGGCTTCAGGCATGACCATCCCCAAACTCCTCTCTCTCCGTTCTAAAAGGAGGTCTGAAAAATAATGTTTGATATTTGCTTTTTTCATCTACGAACTTCCAAACCACAGATATATGACAGTTTTACATTAATTAAAGAAAAAAAAAAAGTACTTGCCTCCATTTTGACTTTGGTCCTTAGAGAAAAGGATTATTCAATGGTCAGGAAAAGGATCATCCAGAGGTTAGGAAATTGTTCTAGACCTAGGGTGGCTACAGTTCAGTTACTTCATTGCCATGCATTTCCTGTGTGACTGCACAAATCACTTAGGCTCAGCTCCTCAACTCTACTTTGTGTCTAACACCTATAGATATCTAAGGGATTTAGCTATCCAAATTGCCCTGAGTGTCTGGGCTTTAGCCTGTTTGAGGTTTTGTTTCGTATTGGTAAAAACATGGAGAAAAATTCTTCCATATCCTTAGTGGAGGTTTCAGATCAGAAGAGCATTAAATATTGTAAGAAAGTTAGGGGAAAAAGTAGTAACAGTGATAGTACAAATCTTATATATATATATGTATATATATATATGTATGAAAAGATGGAACTTGATTTTGGGTATTTGAGTGTGACTGGGACAGAATGGTCACCTTTTAATCATACAAATGTCTTTTTTAAAACTAGCTGATAAAATATTATATGGCCACTTACCTGTAAAAAATCCACTTAACAGTGTGGTTAAATTACTACCCAGTGTTTGTTTCCTAATGCATTGTATCAAGTGAACAGCAAAGATGGAAATCCATAATACGAAATCAATTCTGTTCAAAGCCAGTAAGCACAAATAGCGTTAGGAGACTTGAGTTATTTCCCCTGCCCCCCACCACCTTATTTTTATTAAATAGAAATCAAACTGAGGCTTTATAGACTCTTGGGAATAAAAATGATCTGATGATTTTTCTTAATAAACAGTAACACCTAGAAATTTGATTTCTGGCTGAATCTTGCATTCGGCAGAGATGTTTGTCCGGGAGCACTGCTCGCAGACTGATTCATTATAAGCTTTGATTTCACAGGTAAGAAATTAAATCAATATGTTTCCCACAAAAGCAACTTTCTGTGCTTTGGGGATGAACCAACTGATGGGAAGATGTCAAAGAAAGAGGATGAAGGAAAGAAACCATTGCAAACAGATGTGCGATTGTAGAGAACAGCCTGATTCCTAGCTGGTGGTTGTGTGGTTTATCTCTAAGCACTTATACAGTATCAGTAGAGCTACTGCCCTCCCAAGCAAGAAAAAGCACAGTATAGTAGTGATGCAATACCTAATTTTCCAAAGCCTATCTACGGTAAATCCAAAGAAACTTTTATGCCTGCAGTAATGTAACCCTGCGAATGGACATATAACCAAAGAGAAGGGATTACTGACAGGGTGCTGGTGGCAAAGTAGCCCAAAAGGAGTCAGCTTTGAATACTGAGAAAAATTCATATGAGCATTATAAAAACTCAGAAGAAGTTCTCCTCTTGCAGTCCTAAACCATATAATTTTTCTTGACCTGCTGATTTGAATTACTGCATGTACTACTATTAAATTCTAGTTACTAGCCATGGTCCACCTTACATATGGCTGCATTTCAGAGGTAGAGTGCTCTCCCTACTAATCCTCTTATTGCATACAAGCCTGTAAATGTATAGATGCTTTTTAAGTAAGGTGACTTTTACCCACTTTTGTTGAAAATATAGGCACGGAAACATAAAACCTAAAAATCTGAAAAGCAAATAAAGAAGCATCCAGGGATTCCTGAAAGTCAGCCTCATCTTCCCAGGAAAATCAGTAGGTGTGATGATATGCTGTGCTATTTAGGGGGAAGAAGAGACCAGTATGAGACTTACAGAGATGACTAGTGATTCGTAGTGCTGAAAATATTCCTGGAAGTTTGGAGCATGCTTCTGACAGCAAAATCCTGCAAGCCCTTAAGCCCAGGATGAAACTTCTGGCTGAAGTCCTTTTAAATCTCCCCACTTACATTCCTATTTGGAGACTTCTGTTAAAAGATGACATACAAATAAAGCCCCTATTAACTGTTGTTATTAATCATTCCTCTCCAGCCCATGGCCTTTTAAACCCTGTTGCTATTTATGATACAGAACCATCACTCAGAAGCAATATATGAAGGGAGATATGCAGCAGCAGCTCTCTTCTAGAAAAGCCATGTAGCCATACAACCATGTGCACATCATGTCCTGCAGTATTCCTACTCTATAGCAAATAGTGTTAATAGGGAGACATTTTTACACCTAAGTCTACCCTGCAATAAAACCGCACACATTAATTGTGTATTTGCTAGTAGGTGGATTGTGTCAAAAGTAAGGTCTTTCGAAGCAACGCTTTAATCAACCCGTTCTTCACAAGCTTTTCACGACAAGTAAAGATGTGTTTGCCATTGTGATATCAATTGCTCAGTACTGTGCCCACTAACAGCACAACAAATCTCAGTTAGTGATCAGCCCAAATACAAACTTAGACCAGAATAAAAAATCTACCACACATTAGACATTTAATGGGTACACCCCAGTGGAAAACCAGTTACCTAAAGCTTCTTCTGGAATCAGTGAAGAAAGAAATAGGTACCCTTTAAGTGCTGACTGTCCTATCAGTGCTGATCCCTTGTCAGTGAAGAAGTACCAAATCTTGGTTTTCAGCCCAAAGGTTAGGCAGGATGAATCCTGTCTTTATTGTCGTTGGGGGAGGGTTACTGAAGACATCAAAGTGGGCTTGAGGCAACCTAAGATAACCCTTAGGAAACACGAGGAGAAGTTGTTTAGCTGAATGCTCAGTGCACGTGTGGGTTTCCTGGGTGGGAAAGGAAATGTAGGTATTCTTCTCCATTAGCTCATGATTTATGCGATCTCACAGCAAAACCGGAATCCTAAATCCAGATCAGACACCTATATTTTAAATTGCATGCTGACAAATTACAATTGCAGAAGCCACACAGTCATTTAAGAGCTGGCAAAAATGCCTTCTAGTCAGACACTTAGGGCATACAATCTGTTTCATTTATCCAAAAAAGAGTAGCACGAGTTGAAATGGAGTGTCTTCAGAGGGAGAAAATACCAAAACTCTTAAAAATCAGTGAGAAAGATTTAACAAGGCTAGGAGCTGATGCCAGACAGATTCAAATGAGAAATTCAGCACAGGGTTTTGGGGGCTTGGTTTTGGAAGGTTATTTGTTTATTATTATTTTCTCTCATTTGTTTGCTTTCTTTTCTTTTTTTTTAAACCAAAAAAGTTAAACTGGCAAATGAAGCACTGGCTTCTCTAGCTCTTAGCTTGTAGACTACAACTGGGTGCCTTTCTGGAAGGCACATTTTCATCAAACAGAAGTTAAGCACCAGGCCAAACCTAAGTTATGTGGGTTCAGCTCAGGTTATCTTGCCAAAGCGTAGCAGTGACCAGCAAAGGTCAGCAGCAGTGACCTCCTGATTCCTTCTAGAGACAGCCTCTGAATCAATCGTCTGGCGGTCCTTTTCCATTTGCAATAGTCGTGACACAATCCCAAGTCGGACAAATGGGAGCAGGTTGCTTGGAGACACCACCTGAAGGAGTCTCCGTAGATTGGGAAATCTTTGGTCAGTAGTCTAGGGACCAAAGAAGTAGGCCAAGAGCTCAAGGAAAAAAAAAGACTAAAAAGGGAAGAAAGTTCCACAGAGATCCAAAAAATTGCTCAAGCCACTGAAGTGCTCTCTTTCCCCCTTTTTCCCTCCTCTTTCCTTTCTCTCCTTCCTCCTTCCTCCAACAAGGACCTTCCCATAGTGGAAGTCAGGGGAAGAAGAGTGGTTTGAAAGGCAGCAGCAGTACTTAGGGGATGAAGTCAGAAAGCCAAGAGAGAAAATCATTTTACAAAATATGGTGGACTTACTGGTTCCTATAGTGGGGTAATTCCGGGCCAGGCACACGTTATAGCTGGAGAAAGTAAATAATGGCAATAAAGCCATAATTCCTTCAGTAATTAGAAGTGGTGCACAGAACTTATTTTCAGTTTGGTGAGTATGTGAGACTTTCAATAGCTATTAGGAAGATAATTAAGGGTGAAATGAACATTAAATCAATGTTTGCAAGCTAAAGCTGTCTCTGTGTGTGCATGCAGATATGTGTGCGAGCAAGCATATTTTTGATTTCGTTCAAAAATGGGATGAAATGTCTAACTCGGAATAACATTTTTTTCCTGGAAAAAGCACATTTTATCTCATTTTCTGCACTAAAAGCACATCATCTCCCTTTCAAAACATATCTCTCATCTCCCTCAGTTCCTTATGGCTACACTTGTGTCGGAAGCGATTTCTGCTAGGTGACCAAAAGTGAACAGGTCATACTGACAAGCCAAAATCTTAGGGGTAAATCACTTACTGATGCACATTGGAAGCCTCCCAGGTTGAGCCTGCTTTCAGTCAGAGGTGGCTACACAGCACTTTTGGATACTCTTCCACTGGGCAGTCATTTGCCAATAACGACCCCAGGCTCATCAAGTTTTCAAAGCCCCCTTTCAGAGACCACCATCATCTGCCCCACGCATTTTAATACTACCTCCTCTCAGGGTGTTTTTAAAATAAAGCAGCTTATTATAACAGCGGAGAAATCGGGTAGCAGAAAGGTGCCTGGATAAATGGAGCAGCTGCTTTTGGCCTGAATAGCTGCTGAGGGTAAATAAGCCATGGCAGCTTTTCAGTTGGGTTCTCAGCCCATGCAATAAGGCAAGAAGAACAAAACTAACTGGCTAATTAAGAGAAAAAAAATCAGGGAGGGGAGAGAGAGTTGCAATCTGCAAAGTATCAGAAAATAAAACAAAAGGTCCCTCCTGGGCTTTCGTTCGAGCAGGGTGGAGCACATTCCCCCCTCGCCGACAGCCTGAAGAAGATGTCTGTGCTGTCAGGGCCTGATGAAGTGCTTCCAAGCCACAGGGCAGGGCTTCACGCTGCCTTCACACGGGGAAAGTTTTCTGCGCTTGTCTGTGCAGCAACACACATTCCCTCAGATTAATTCCAGCTGTGCAGTGCCTTGCTGGCAGAGTCGTTATGCATTAGTAATGCTATCCGATTTGAGCAAATGGTCTGCCCTCGCACAGATCTCCCTCTCTCACCAACGCTCCTTCTCCTGCACATGCATAGATACGCAAGCCTTGATTATCTTCTTTTCTTCATCTCTATTTTTTTTTAAAGGATGAAGCCATATTTTTCCCTAGCTGCTGTCTTCAAGGGAAGGATGTAAGCTCAGCTGCCTGTCTTATCCATACAGTCCTGACTTGCTTCACCTGGAAACAGCGCTGAGCAAGGCTTTGCTGACAGCTTTGGGCTGCGAGCGCTGTCCTGATGTCAGCACTGCTGGTGTAAAGCAGGAATAACACCACTGTCAGGGGCTTTTCTGCGTGGAAATCCAAATGGGAGCAGAATCGTGCTGAGAGCACCTTGCAGCACACTGCGAAACTTCAGGGTGTCCAGCCCTGAGTTTTACTTTATCAGTGTGCCTGGCCAAAGCGTCGATTTACACAGGGCTGGTATCTTCAAACATCTATGGTTCATGTTTCTTATCCATGCCATTTTTAGTGATTGCTTCTTATCTAGGGGTTCTGTAGCAACAGCTTCTCTGTTCAGGGTTACAGATTTGTTTTCTGCAGTGGCATTTTGGTAGGTCACGTGATGGTCATTTAATTTCCAAGACAGACATTCCTCAGGTCTGAGAGTCTCTTCCTCTGAGAACATTACAAATACTCATGGTTTTAACCATACATATACACACGCATACATTTGTACTCACACATATACATATATACATATGTGTGTGTATATATATAAAAATTTTATTTATATATATATATATATATATATATATATAAATTCCTTGAACTGCATCATTAGCAACATATGTAGTGGACTGTCAGTTTGTCCTATCCACCTTTCCTTTGCATTTACAAAGACAGAAATTGCAGTGACTTGATTTCTTCTGAAACACCAAGTTGAAGTCTTTTGAGCTCTGGACTCAACTTTACCATATATACATAATCTTTACTTATATCTTTATATCTTTACTATATATATATGTAATAGATTTATGTATTATGGTATTTGTGTTGCTTTATATGTATATATGTGTACATGTATATATGTAGCAATATTATACACTAAGACTTATCCTCAGGTCCCAAAGCACTTTACAATGACAGGTAGGAAGCTACATGTGAAACTAGCACATAGGTTTGAAGTGTCTTGCCACAAGGTATTAATCAAGGGAGTTTCCCAGCCAGCTTTCCAGTTTCCTTCTTTCCTGAGCATTGTATCACTCTGCAGACCGGTACTTGGAGAAAGCATTTGTTGAAATCAAATAAAATATGGCAAAATCCACTGAAAATCCAGTAAATTCTAAAACACTAATTTCTCATCTTACAGAATGATTGAACAGAGCTGTTGGCTAATTTGTCCCTCTCCCCCTTCAGCAAAGATAAACACGTTCCTAAGGTCTGAGGAAAGTTTGTTCCAACTTCCTTCAAATTTTCAGTACTCTCCTCCTCATTTATTTTGTTCTTATTCCTTTGCTCATCCAGGATTCTCAGTTTTACCTTTTTCTCCACCTTAAGACTGCCAAAAAACTATTAAAACATATATTTGAAAACAGACCAGGCAAAAGGGAAAATGCTCTGCCGTGCCCTCGTTCCATATCCTGGCATGATTTCATAATCCTGAGCAAGTCATTTGGATCCAGATCTCCAAGGGCATTCAGGAGGCTGCTTCCAGTTGACCCAGTAGGCACTGTTTTTTTGCGCCTCAGTTTCCTCTCTGAAATGGGGATTGCTGCACTGTCCTTCCTTGCAACTGAACTTTCCAGCACTCCTGTCGGGGAGTTGTCTCCTGTGTAATAAAGTTATAAGGGCTGACATGCCCTAGGAGCTCCATAGTGCACAATTTCTGAGTACTAATGAATGGCATTAATCTACTGGAGATTTATGGATAGTCTCTATCCTTTTGATATCTAAGCTCTATCCCTGACCAAAGTCAGTAGCACAGCAAGATACCATCCAGCTCTACACGCCGCTCTTTATTATGCCTGACTTCAGCAAATCCTATGTTGGATAAAGGTATATATTGCACCCGCTGCTCAAAAAGACTGTGCTTGCAGTGGTGGGAGGAACATTGCTCCTAGAGCAGCCATGTGCGCTTCAGAAACGCCTTCAGCATGTTCTGACTTCAGAATAGATGTGTCCCCCATATTAGACTTCGAATTCTTCTCTGACTTTGTATAGTAGCAACAAGGAGCTCAGGAAACCAGAAACAACAGAGCATAACCACTGTGTAATGTACCCTTCCCCTGCCTCCTTGTGAAGACTCAGTTAGAAGTCAACATAGCTTCAGGCCATGCTAAGAAACCTTATCTCCCCACGGGGGAATATACAATAGAGGTGGTGGTGCTTTCGTGGGGGGTTCTTGTGGCTCGCATAGCTGGGATTTGCCAGCCATGTGGTTCTGTTTAACATTTAGGAGAGCTCTCCAAAGTGGAAAAATTGCTGCAAAAATGCAGGACGTTACTGAAGAGCTGCCCAGCTATTCTGTCTTGTCTGTGGGACTGCTCTGAGTGACTGATCCCTCATTGTTTCGGTGTACGCTGGAGCCCGCTGGGGAAGCCAGCTTGCGCGTTTTACGTCTGCTGCTGGATGGGGAGCTGCAGCACATCGACTTGTTGGAGAGGCTCCTCAGGTGCTGTGATTTGGGGAAATCACTCCTGTTTGCCCACCCAGGCGGTGAGGTGGAGCATGTTTGCCCTAGCCTCTTTTCTCCATTCATAATCTTTACATATCCAGGTATTTCAACATTCATCTGACAATATTTATACCCCCAGCCTGGTAGGTCTGGTCTATATTACTAGGTTGGTAAGGTCCATTGCTAAAAGGTCTGATTGCATTTTAACTTTGCCACTGGGGGCAGGTTAAATACCCGGACATTGCTAAAAGCCAGATGATATTCAGTAACCTGTAAAATCACAGGTTTAAAATAATCTGTACAATTGCATCAAATGCTATTGATGCTGCTACACTTCGCAGAATGGATGCTTGCAAATTCATTGTTTTCCTTGACCAGAAAAAGTTACTCTTCTTTCCCTGCCATAAGACATGATATAAATTACTTCTATAACCGACTCTGGACAGAGCCATTAGGAAGAGATATTTTATCCTTAATCCATCAATAGCTCTTTGCCTTCTTTGGAGCACATTATAATACTTCTCTGCTATTTACTTCTACAAGCACCACTGACACTCAGTCTTATTTCTTATGAGGGAGGATAAGAGAATCCCTTGTGAAAGGTGTCCTTTGGATTTGTTCCTGCAATACCTCTTTAGAGAAAATCAGAGCCAGAAAACTCTGTACCTCCAGGAAGAGCCGATGTACCTCAGTCCAGGAATGCATTTGAGCCAAAGCAATGGCATATGGCAAAAGAAAAAAAAATTCCAGCAGCTCTTCAGCGGGTGAGAAAAGGGGAAAATTAGGTTTCTGAAGGATAAAATACGGCTATTGGGTGCCGAAAGCAGTAGGTCTGCACTGCCAAAAGATGCCAGGGGTAAAAATGATGATAAAAATAGTGAGAAAATAAAGTGTTCCAACTTGGTGACATTGTATTTGGCCAGAAATAATTTAGAAGATCATAAGAGGAGGAAGCACTAAGAAAACTGGCGAAGAGTAAAGATAAGAATGATTTATAATGATTTATAAATTGAAAGATGATTTTTTTTCCCCCTTCTTCTTCTAAGGAATAATGCATCCAGTAATGTAACAAGTACTTCTTAAGGGCACTGAAGGAGTGCTGCACTTTAGATACTGAAAATAGAAAAGCCAAAAAGAATGTGGCCAAAATGCTCGAAGATGAGGGTAATAATATTTTATTTCTTTAGTAATTGCCACGCATTGAAGCTTGAATTGACTCTGAAGATGTATTCTTGGAAACAGGAACAAAAGAATAAATAGAAGTAATCTGCAGAAATGGGTTGGAAAGGAGTTTGCTCATAACAGTAGGAAAAGGAGAATGAAAATAGAAGGAACATAGGAACATATTTCTCGCTTTCATTCTCTCTAACCAGGCTCTGGGCACTTCCACCTGTTTTAAAGATACGATGCAAATGTAAAAAGGAATATAAAGGTTGTTGAAGGCACTCATGAACTGCAAGTCAAAATGTGTCTTATTGAGTGGATTTATAATTTCTACACTCATTATAAATGCACATCCTGGACAGAACTTTGTAAAAGGACAGAAGATAAAATTGGCACTTGTGGCGGACTGTGAGTGTAAAAGATCTCTGCAAAAGTTTGGATTCAGAATGAGCTTTGCAGAACATCAAAGGAGAATGAGTCCTCTGTCAACAAGGCACAGAACTGGGAATCAGGCTTCCAGGAGCCAAAGTCCATCCCTGCTATGTGCTTCAGTGTTGGCTTGTCCATGGTTGTCTTCCGCTTTTGTGGTTTGATTTCTGTCCTGCCAGATGAGATATTCATCTCAACCCTTAGGTCTTCGGCATCTCAGGGCTCACTTCTTCACCATGCTACATACAACCAAAACTCTCCGTAAGTTCCCCAAAATATCAAGGAGTATATTTTCACTAAGGAGTATACTTTCACTATGTGAAATAGCTTCCTTCCCAAGCATGACCTATGTTCTCCTGTTTTTTCCTTTGTGAACTCCACGGATAAAGTTAAGGAGTGTGATGTGCTAGAAAAGAAATGGGAAGGACAATTTTTCAAAGGCACAAGCATCCATTTCTCCTTAAAATCAAGTGTGAGATAAATATTTTCGAGTCATCTCTCTGTAACTGCAGCACAGGGAAAACACACCATCCTTGTAGAGACACAGCCAGCTACAGAAGAGGAGTAGGGGCAGGATAGTCATATCCTCACATCGCACTTCAACTAAGTTAACAACCTCCCCTGAAAACGAGGGTGCTGGGAGTATAGGAGACCGGTGCTGGTTCAGTAGATGCCATCTCAGGATAGGAAACAGGAATAGAGAGACCTGTATTATTTTGTGCGTTTTTCCATTATCGATTACTGCAGCTAACAGAGACTTAACTTTAGTCCAGTTTGCCTCTTTGGAATTCTCCCTTTCCTTCCACAATTAATTGTATAGAAATGATAAACATATTTTTCTTAATTAGCTGTATAGTCTTGACCATATTGGGTTGAACACAAAATACTGGAGTAGGGCCAAATCCTTCCCTGCCTCAAGAATTCAAACAACATTGTGTAAATTGGCCCCTGACAACCACTTCCTGTTGAGTATGTGAGCTGTGACCAGGACAGCACCAGTTTTTGTGTTCCCTCACCCATAAAAATATAATTTTCATGATTTTTCTTCCAAAGTACAGAAGTCATACTAAGAGTAATAGCAAAATGCAAGTTACTGGGGTGTATTAGAAAACTTTATTGAGAAGTGCTGGTGAAGGGACTGAAATACTTGGACATCTAAGTGTAAAACCCTGCTCTGTTCCAGACAGACTTTATGCCTCGTATGAGTGCAAATGGAGATGCTGTTTACTTTTCTCCCTGAGCTTTTATGAAAAATAATCATGAGGTCCTGGGATACAGTGAGAGTGGAGACTATCACATGGGAAATGAGGAAACAACTTCTGCTGAGGATGTTGCTGTTTTCAAAATAGGCCTGACACAGCCCATCCTTCTTAAACATGGTGAGGTCCTTGGAAGGAAAATCTTCTCTAGCGAAAATCTTTTTATGAAAGCCATCTATCTTGAAAAGTACTTTTCATGTTCAGGTGAACTTACAAAACATAAGTCTCACATGTATGCTAAAGGGAGGTGTGAAAGAAGCGGGAGGATGTCTGCAAAAAAGTCAGCATAGAGTGGAGAAGTGGGTGATGTGAAGCAGAAGAGGTATCCTCTGAGATAAAGCAGTGAATGCAATAGAACACTTACCATCTGTTATAGGAGAAAACATGAGTTACTGTTAAATAATCAGACATGGACAACTTAGGTCCAGAGAGCTGCAAGGGACTAGCTGATTGTCTTCCAAATCAGATTTTAACATGTTTTGAAAAGTTGAGGAAATTTCATGCAGTTTGGTGAGCTGTCAGTAAAATTTCAACATTTGAAAGAAGCAAAAGGGGCGACTCAGTACACTGGTTAGTCAGATGTCAGTCTGGCCAAACTAATGGAACAGTTAATTCAGGACTCTGTCAACAAAGAGTTAGAGACTAAAAGTAGAATTAATGATAGTCAACATGTTTGCATGGAAAGCAGGTCTTGTCAAACAACTGTGTTATATATTTTCTGACAACGTTACAGGCCTGTTTGATAAAGACAATGGTGTTGACATAATATACTTGGATTTCTCCAGTGAATTTGATTTAGTACCACATGACATTTAGATTAAAAAACCTACATTATATGGAATTAGCAGGGCATGCATTAGATGGATTAGAACTGCCTGTCTGACAGGTCTTGAAATGGAGTTTTTAATGGGGAGAAATCGATGACTTGGGTTGCTACTAATGCAGTCTCCAAAGGACTGGGGTCTTAATCCAGCTCTCTTCAGCATTTTTATCAATGATATAAATCTTTGCAAGTAAAATAGGAAGATGCCACAATGGTTTTTAGATGGCCAGTAATGAGTGCTGTGATTACTGTGTTTGGAATTGCTTGACTAAAGGCTGAAAATCCAGCAGTGAGTTCATACACCAAACAAAAAGTGCAACACCCACGAACACAAGCCACCAGATCAAACCCACAGGATAGAAGACAACGCACTGGAAAATAAAAGCAACAGAAAATTAGTCTTAAAAGTAGGAAACGCAAGGCGATAACTATCTCAGTGTGGCCTTTTGGTCCAATATTCCAACAAATATGGCCCTTGAAAATACCAAAAAGGAAATATCGGGGGGGAAAATGTAATATTGTCACTGTACTATAATTATGGGAATAACAAATGTTTTTTTGAATTTACAAACAAAATGACACTTGGAAACAGAAATGGCAATCTTTTCTTCAGAAAATGTCAACACAAAATATTTGATAATTCCAAATGTTCTTTCAGTTCTTTTGGCTGCAGTGATTTATACTGATTTTGACCACACTTCGTGAATAAGTCCCATCCCTCTGGAACTGCATTTATTTATTTATTTTTCAAATAAATGTACTCATTCAAAAAATGCAGTCATTCAGCTCTGTTCATTACTCAGCGTTAGTGGAAAGGCTACGAGATTACTTGTGGTTGCTTGAAATAAAATGGACTAAGAAAAAGTGGTTCGTGCAGATGGAAGACAAGTATTATCAGTTAGTATTTGGAAACAAAAAGTGCAGTGTGATATGATCACTGTGCATGGCTACTGACATGGGCAGAAAAAGGTATTTTAATTTTCCAGACAAAGGTATAAGAACGTCCAAGAGCTAAAACTGAAAGAAAATCAAACTTGAAATGAGATCCAATCCGATGAGATTTTCTACTAGTGGCTGTTGCTGTATATTGGATCAGCTTGTCAGCAGACATGGAGGCCTCCGCATTACTTGGAATGTTCAAGGCAAGATTAGATATCTTTCTAAAAATATCTGACTTAATCCACCTTCAGGAAAAAGAAAAAAAAAGCCCTACAGACTGTGTATATAATACATCATCATTGCTTTCCCTTCTATCCACAAAAGCTGGACGTTCAAATCAAATCAAACTAAATCACTCTCGTTGTTTAAAAAAAAAAAAAAAAAAAAAAAAGAACCCTCCTGGAAGCGATGGACCTTTTTAGAAAGTTTTGAATTTAAACTTTTGTATTTATACTCTACAGGCATGCCCAGATAATTCAGAATGTTTCAGATTTCTTCTCAAAGATAAAGTAACATAATCCCTTACTGAACCTCTGAAACTATCTCTAGAGCATCGGCGATGTTACATTACTATTCTTCTCCCAAATGCCAGGGGAAACACCCTGTTTTCTGCCTGTCAGAAGCCTGCAAGTGCTGCTTTGCCAGTACATGGTGTCCCCGCTCCCCAACCTGTCTTATAGCATTCCTCTACATTCATTATATCTATCGTTCCTGGGCACTCTCTGTGTTTAATTCCAAGTCATTTTTCTAAATGTATCCACGGGTGCATACACTATGCATCCAATTTGGTCATCTTATTATGTATGCCTGCTGCATCCATATACATTCCTTTTAACTGGGATCCCAGCATATGGTTCATTACTTCACTCTCCCTGCGCTTGACACGTTAACTTATTTTCTTGCTCCGTAAGTCTGCATGTTATAGTGATAAAAAGTGATCTATTGAAACACAGTGTAGAATCTCCCCCCCCCCCCCCCTTTTGGCTTTTAAATACTAGCCAAGCAGCGTAGAAGGATTTGGACACACTGCAGTCTCTTATTCCAATATTCTTTCAAACTGAAGAGTTGCTGCTGCTATCTGAAAGTACGTTGTGAATACTTAGCAGGTATTTCCCCCCCTTTTCCCTATTACATACATGGTGAGTCGTGGACCAGGATGACATTCTTGACAGATAAAGCTCTCTTCAGAGTCTTGGTTTGTACAGGTGCATGTGTGGTGTGTGTGCATAATATACGGTTGTTTTGATATAACTGTTTGGAGGAAGCCCCTGTGTGAAAGGATTTTTCACTGTAAGCTACAGATCTGCAAAATTAGAATTGCAATTCCCCAGATAACTCTTAATTCAGTATAGATCTAAATAGTTATGTACTCCCCTGATAGCTTAATAATTCAGGGAAATCAGACTCTGCATTTGCTCCCATTTCTGCCTAGTCCTGTTTTTACACTCTCGTGTGCAGGTATAAACAATAGTGTGATTTGGGGACAATCAAGCCAGTTTTTAAAAACTGATGTGTATCAGCCATTTCCTATTCTTCCTTTCTGCCTTTCTGATGGCATTTCAGACCATTCCATGTACTGCAGTGGTTATCAAATCCATCTCCAAAATGCAATATACAGCAGCAAAGACTGAGGTGTGTTGCTGCTTGTGAAAAGCTCCTGAAATGTCCTTGCCCTTACCTTTGACAGTTCTTTCTTTTGCTTCCTCTTAATTACAATATCAAAAGATGTACAAGCTATCCACTTCTCAGATCCTTCCAGCTTGTGCACTTGCTGAGTCTGGGATGAGAAACAGCAGCTCATTATGCATTTCCTCCAAACCTCCATGTAGATTTATTGAGGATGGCAGGGAAAATGGGGAACTTGCTGCCCTCACAGACTTCCCAGAGTTCCTGGTGAAAGCAATGCGTTGTCTTTCCTATCATTATTTGGACAGAGCCGTATACAGAACGCAGTATAAATATGTACAGAAATGGAAGCATAATGTGTAGCTTAACTAGAGAAGACAAGAATCGATGCATTTTATGCAAGTTATTTTTAAAAATCTCCTCATAACTCTAAAGTGGATTGAAAACACTAGGAAATGTAAAGGAAGATATGCGCTTCCCATATTTTTTACCTGCCTTTCAACACAGACAGTAGAAGACTGTGTAGGCTTAATATAGTATTGAACAAGTAAACGAGATGCAAAACCCCCAGCAGAAAGTTGCCTAGCCCATGACATGTTTCATGAGTGTCTTTGCAAGCACCGTTAAACTATGTTGAGAACATCACTTTGGACATGATCCTTGGGTCATGGCAAATATCCTGCACTTCAGCACAGGATGTTCATGAGGAGCTCTTGCGTCAGCCTGCAAATAAACTGCACCAGCACCATGACTTCTGTTCTTCTTTGCAATTACTCTTTGGACACTAGTTGCTCCTTCCAGCTAGGCCCACACATCTGCTGGGCCTGGGAAGAGACAAGTATAGTTTGGAGGAATTATACATATGCACAGGTGCTCTAGCAAGACCAGTCGTGTCATATCTGAGCCCACAAGAGCTTGGGCAATGACAGGATGAGGATGTGGGAGGTAGCAGTGGGCAACCAGGCTGATTTTCTGCTTTTTTATGAAGTATTGCAGTCTCCTTTCTCTCTTCTTTGTCTCTTTCTCCAATAATCCCTTCCTCTTTCATTCCTTGTGACAGCAATTTAGTTCCCTGAGTCCTTAGAGAGCTTGGCAAATCATTCAATGACAGTGCTTTAAGGAACAGGACAGCATCTAGATCACAGGAGGAATAACACTTTTTTTTTCTTTCTGAAAGACAAGAAAAACCAGAGATGGAAAGTTTTCACATTTGTGAAAACATTTTCCTTCAAAGGTTTTCAGGCAACAAATAAACTAAACAGATGACGAAAGTTGATGAAAACTAGGAAAATATTGTCATAAACAGACACTTCCAAAATGCATTTCCATCTGGCCAAAAGCCACTTTCTTTTTTTAATCTTGTTTTGAATGAAAGCACTTTTAGCAAAGCTCTTAAGAGATCTGGAGATACCCCTCTGATGCTAAGGACTGACTGTTTAATTGCCATTAGCTTTCTATTCCACAGGTGAAACAAATCAGATGAGTTTGACCATGAGAAGGCTCCATACAGCCTTTAAGCAGCAGGTATCCTTTTTGGCTGTGCTGTGTTTACAGCCTGAAGCATTCTTATTTAGCCAGTAAAGAAACC
This sequence comes from Dromaius novaehollandiae, assembly GCF_036370855.1. NCBI lineage: Eukaryota > Metazoa > Chordata > Aves > Casuariiformes > Dromaiidae > Dromaius > Dromaius novaehollandiae. Next base: position 80,393,810 of record NC_088132.1, read on the forward strand.
CATTATCAGAAAAAGATACATTCCTGACTTCAAGTTCTGAAGGCTTGCACACATCTGCTACGATGCATATAGGAGAGAAAACAGCTCACAGCACATGCAAAGGAAGAATATATTAAGTTATATTCAAGGGAATAAACCTGACAAAGGATTTGCCTGATTTTTTTTACAAAAGCAAGACAACTTGCAAATGTATATCTCTAGAAAGAGGAGGCGGTAATGAACAAGGATGGTGCATTTCCCAGTGGGTGATGAGTAAGCCGAGGGATAGCTGCAGGATGCCATGATGTACTCTGCTGTCACAATGATTTTACACATAGGCTGGACAACCTGTTCAATAAATCAACATGCATCTATCATTTTTTCCCAGGTATCTATTTGGAAACTTGCAGTCACATTATAATGCATGCGCTGTGTTTGTTAACTTGGCATACCCTTTTCATCATTTCCAATCCCATGCTATCTCTTGGGGGTGAATCATCATTATACAACAGAGCTTGCATGGTACCGTATGAAGATCATTGTCCTTACTGGGGGAAAAAAAAAACATCCAAAAGCCACAGAGGAGTATTAACACAAAGGTACACACACATCCTAGCAGTCATATACAGGATAGACTGGCAACTGGCCTTGTTTTCCTCATCGCTCAAATAAACACTTTTATTGATTTCAGTGGGAAATGTTCTTGCCTCATTGATACAGACTCAGGTCTCCGGGGTAATTAATGGTGAAATTTATTTTACTATTTTCGACTCAGATGCTGATCTTGTTTGTAAGAAAGAACTACAGCTAACTTCAGTATCCAGCCTTGTGCTAGGCTTTTGCTAAGCCTTGTCTTACTTCCTGTGTATCTCACCAGCCCACCTAAGGACACCAAGGAAAGTGAATTGTTGAGATCAGCTGGCAGATGTAAATCTGCGCTAGAGCCTCTGATGCATGTGATGGTCATCAAAAGAAAAAGAAAAAGTGAAGCTATAACATAGTAAGCTATTAGTTAAACTGGGCAAGACCATTAAAACTGGTTTTAGCAGAATAATAACAAACTTGGTAGATCTTCCAGGCTATAGAAAGCCTCTAGAAGCAAAATAGATATTTGGGACATTTATGATGTTGGTTATAGCAGAGGAATAGAACTGGGAGAGTCAATGAAACAATTTGTTTAGCCACGTGTCTCCCATCTTCAATTTCACACAGCACAAGTAAAAGGCATTAGAGCCCTAACTATTTTCTGTTCTTTGCATGGCATGATGAAGTGTGTGGCCTCATGAACAGACAAAAAATTTGCAACTGGTCAGAATTCAAGCCACAGAACTCGAATTGCAAGTGAACTAAGGACATTTCTGTGCATAAGCCAGTGTGTTCAGATACACTTTGAAATCTCACCTTGTGTTACCCTGTGCAGACATTATCCAGTTTGGATCAACAGCCCACAGGTTAAAATGTGTTAGAGAATTCCTCCAACTTCTCCCAGTTCTCCCCAACCTCAAACCGGTATACTTAGCCCTATCCTCAAGATTATTGTTTTTCATTCGCCACTGCCTGAAAGATGAAAGACAGCAGATATAGGTGAGCAAAGGTCCCAACTTCTGGAGATGGCTCCTTTCATCCTCCCACAGAGTAATCATTGCTCCAAAAAAAGTCTCTGAATGGAATGCCTCTAAGAAAAACAGTGCACATTTCAAGAGACCAAAGCACTTTATCACCTGTAGGAATGAATCTTGCCACTGTTGATGTCCACAGAACGGCATCTGCACGTGGGCTGGGTATCAACGCTCCCACTACACCACAGAATCTTAATTAAATCACCAGTTCATAGGCAGTGAGGCCATTTGAGATGCCTTTCCCATCTGGCCTCCAGCTAGCACTTTAGAAGAGTATGGTTTTCCTATGAGTCTCAGCACTGTGTGGATGTCTCAGGTGTCCTGGGCATCTCAAATGGCACCAGACACTGTCTGGAGGTCTGGCTGGAGCCTAAGGAGTTATTCACCTCCTTGAAAGTTGATGGTTGAGCTGAAAAATGTGCTGCATCTCCATTGACTCTAGTGGAGGCTTACGGGGCAGCTACACCAGGGAAGTGGATGCCCTTCTGGTGACTGTGTGCTGCCTTCATCCTGTTTGTTATTTTGGGTAAGAAGAAAGTGAAAGGAAGCAAAAGGGACCCTTTCCAACCATAGCTAAGGCTGATTTGAGTTTCTAGTGCAATCTAGTCTTGTTGTCACTAACTTGTTCTTTTAAGTGGTTTGGTTTAAAGACCTACTAAAATTTTGCATCCACCGCAATACAAAGATTGCTCTGTATGCTGATAAATGTATGTAAAATGGGTGTAAAAGTCACTGTTTGGTGACTGCAGCATCTACCTACCCCAAAACATGAAGGCCTTCATTCTGATTAAAAAATGAACACTCACTCGGTTCTTTCTAACAGGGTTGAAATTCTTCCAGCTGCTGAACGCTCCAATCTGGAGCTCTCTTTTCCCCCCATCATCCCAGCTGCTGTATTCATGACCAAGGCTGAACTAAATGCAGGAAGCTAGACTACATTTGTGATGGGACTGATGGAGTTTTTAATGGATAATTTATGGCTTATCAAATGCCATTCTGATGGGATGTTGAACCAAAATGTTCTAGCAGATATATTTAAAGGAAAATAATAATGAGGAAAAACTTTCATTTCCATTTATAATCTACCTTTGCTTGACCTTAATTCAGTTAGTTTATGTAATATTCATACCAGAAAAAAATCTTTCCTATATCTTTTTTAAATAGTTCCACTGTAAGCTTGAGTGGATAGTAAAAGGAAATAGTAATAATGAATAGAGTCTTCTGAAATATTCATAGGGAAATTCAAAAGGCTCAAAATCTGATCTTTTTCCATTGCTTCAGTTTTGCAAAATTGCTTCAGTTTGCCAGAATTTCCTGTTATATATAATATTTCTTTTCATTCTAAAAACAAGATAACTTTCATTTTCTGTTCTGTTTTTCAAGCTGTTGAGAACTTGTTAGCTGAAGTTACTTGTGAGCAGTTTTCACATCACAACAGCATAAGCATGACTCTAAGAATTTATTTCATGGTAAAGTCGTGAAAACAAGTGTTTCTAGGGAGGCAGAATTTACCCATCTGAAACTGCAGCTTGGGAATATGATTATTTCTATGCAAAAAGTTAGCGCAAAATAAAAAGTACTGGTTGCAGAGTCCTTACGAATACATTTTAAATGTTTTGGATTACATAGAACCTATCTAAAGTTTTCTATTCTCCTCTAGTTCTTGAACCTGTCATAATATTTTATGAATATCCTCCACTTTATTTAAATGTTTTAGCCTAGATGAATTCTCTGAAAATAATAGCATTTACATCAACTGAAAATCTGGCCTTGAGCTTTTGATAAACATTATCTACTCTTCAATCAACCTAACCTTTGCTATATTGATATTTAGAGTGTGCTTATGACCACGAATTTGAGCATGGCCAGTAATCATTTTTCAAGACAAATATTTTCACCAATGCTCTGCTTTGCCAAGAAAGAGGATAAGTTCAAAATTAGGCAAATCATCATGGGAAGTGGGTACACAGCTAATAATCGAATCTTCTTGTCCTATGGAAGAATTCTGTACACTGTCTGTCTGTCGGTCTCCTGAAAACTTTGACTAGCTTCAGACAAAAGAGAAAAAGCTCAAGTGCTTCAAGGACAATCAAATTTCTAAAAAAATCCATGAAAAGTGTGAGGTGGGGAGAAGAAAGAGACCTGAATGAGTGCCTTTGGTGAGGCAGAAGAAAGCAGACCCCCATGCCTACACAGTGGTTCAGAGGTGGGTCAGTGTCCGCTCACTCATGGACACATCATGGAAGGGGGAGTCTCCGGAAGTGTGTGGGAAGCTGAATTATGATCAGATAGGGGAAAACGTAGGGGACAAGCTACCTGAATCCATAGGAGAGCGGACTCCTGCTGCTTGTGAAACAAGTTGTTGGTCATAAGTTTCCAGAGGAGGAAATGGTAATCCTCACGGTCCTGCTCCCCGTGGTGAGGCCAGGGAGGTTCCTGCCTGGTTTGCTACATCCCAGCAATCAGAGCCCTGGGAAAAAAGAGGCTTTGTTTTGATTTTTGCAAATTTTTAATTAAACTGTTTATCATTCCACAGGAGATAAGAAGATGTACACAGTGTGACGGGATTTTTTTTTCTTACTGTTATTTATTTTTCTTGAATGCTTCCTCCCTTGTGAATAGCACCACTTCAAGCAAAATAAAATTCTCCCCTTGGTCAAACACACTGGAATTCTGTTGGAAACAAAGCATTTGAAGTTGTTTCCATCTTATTTCTTTCTCTCTAAATGGTTTGCCCATGCACTTTAGGAAGGCAATCCCTTTAATGTCGCATAGCACATCCTCACTGGCAGCTACAGTGTGTGCACTTTATTAGAGCATTTTTTCCCCCTAGATATAATGGCACCAATTAAATTACCTTGCAGCCTGACCTTAATCTGGCAGGAATGATTATTCCATGAAACAGTTAGGGCTCTAATTGACATGAAGTGCCTGCAAAATATGTCTTTTGCAGCAGACCCTGTCAAAGTCACATTGATATGCTAATACCTATAGCTGGCAGAATCACTTCATAAAGAGAGACACTGAAAATTGAATTATTTCAATTTCAGTACCTAGGAATCTAGTGATCTGTCTGTATATGTAACTAAGTAGGTGCAGTACTTTATATGGGTAAACAGCTGTACTAGGGCGTTGCTATGGAAACTGCTTGACTCATGACAATTGTGTTAGTGATGAAGTCATTAGTGGTGTGAAATGTACTTTGAGGTTGTCAAGTGTACACTCCAGGAATATTTCAACAGTATTAGTGGAGCCTTTTCATTTGCATAATTTAGGCTTTCACATACGATCTCGTTATGGTGCGAGGAAATGGCATGCCACAACCCTGGTGCGGTTGTGCTCAACACGAGAGGATCACTCTTATGTGGTTCTGCAATGAAATGCAATTGGTTCCTCTATGCAGAATAAAAATCTCTTTATAATTGAACCTTTTTTTCCTCGTCTTCTTTTTTTTTTAATAAAAAATGTTTTGAGGCATAGCATTGTTCAAAGGAAGGGCTACTTAAACTTTTATGGTGCCAAGTTGACTTTGAAGGTCTGGACCTCTTTTCTTGTTTTCTGTTTGTTGTTTTTCGGTTGTTTGTTGGGTTTTTTTTGCTATGGTAACTCCTGATCTGCTCCAAAGTAACCACAAGTAGGTTTGGGACCATAGGGGGTTGCTTTTTCCTCATTTCAGCTTTTTAGCATTTATCATGGTTTAATTAGTATGATTTCCTATGCTACAAAGCTGAATGATGAATCCCAGAGACTTTTCTTGAAGTCATATGTCCTTATTTCGAGTTCTAAGTATTTCAGACTGTGGAAAGCTTTCCTTTCCGCTGGCGAGGGGATACAAAAAAGTACTTAACAGGTCCTTGACAAGCTATCTGAAGGGACTCCTCTAGCTTTTATGCAGCCTCTGGCAGTAGGGTGCCAGCTAATGCTGCAATGTTTATTCTTTTGTGTGTTCAGTTCTTGTGTTTGATAGTCTGAGACTGTCTTCTCATGGCCTCGATAGTAGAGAATGAAGATATACATGCATATATTTCCCAGACTGAGCTCTGATGTGCTGATCTGTATTTTCCAAAGGGGAAAACCAAGCTAGAACTACCCAGGGGAGCCCTTTGCTTGTCCCAGTGTATGTATCATGGACATTTTTTGTCATATATGCAAGATCAGCATGGGAAAGCGGCCTCCTTCCAGGCACAGCTAAGTCCTCCATGCAGGTGTTTATCTCCTGTAAACTCCCCCCGCAGCAGCCGCAGGGTGGCAGACCACAGGAGACAGCCTGTGACGACTGTAGCTGTCCTGACTACCCGTGAGATTTCCTCAGCAGCTGTGACCAGAGACATGAACGACGCAAGCACAAATTCAGTCTGGCAACCCATCTATTCCTTACGTGTTCATCTGCCCACACCCTGACCCATTTCCCTTTTCTTCCCAGCCATGAGGAGGAATCGAAGCAGGGTATCCCTGAGCAGGCAGGCAAGGAGGGAGCACATATTGCAGATGTCCTTCCTTGAGGCACAGTGTTTCTGCCGCAGGAGTGACCTATCATCAGGCCCTATCATCAGGCCCATTTCCAAAGAAATAATAGTTCACTGAGTGGTGTGACTTAAAATTCAATTTCCAAAAAATTAAAAGAGGAAGATTACCTATTTAGTCTGCACATGCACGTTTAAGCATGTACACATGCACATGTGAAAGATGTCACTGGTAGCAGGAGATCAATGCAAGTGCTCGAGATTGTCACCAAGATAAGGTAGCAGCCTGCTAATACCAGACCTTATGAGTTGATCTTATTTCTTTACAGTGTCTGATCTATTGAAATGCAATCTAATGCTGTATGTTCACTCTATATGTTCAGCCTAATACTGTATAATCACCAGCCTCTTATGTATTAATTACAGCTTAGCTTTACAATTGGGATGAGCAGAAAAGTAAGCATGAAATCAAAGCTGGATTTGATTAGCATACTTTGACAGGATCTTTACTAGTAAAGGGTATCTTTAATATTGTGTTTAAAGTGTGTGCATGTGTGTGCGAGGTGGAGGAAGAGACATTTCAGCACAGCTTGGTAGCATAATAACAAAATATTGCAAATGATTACCTGTATGAGGAGATTTGAGTTATTCATAGAGTTCAACAGCTTTCTGAATCAATTTGTTTTCCTGTCCAGTGTCCGCCATTCCACCTGAAAAAGAATCAGCTTTTCCCCTTAGAAACAGACTTTTTTTTTAAAATGACAACAGAAAATTCATTTTTCTTCTTCTTTCTGAAAATTGGGATGATCTGTTGATGTGGGTAGGCTAATGGAAAAGTGAATAGAACGAGCAGATGAGAATATCATAGTTTGACACAACCACTCCACATTAAGAAAAAAGATTATACATCAAACTTCATGTTGAAATACTTAATTTCTTTCAAATCTGATTCATGAAGCCAGGTTTCACACCTTCTTCACTTTTTTCTGCTAATCCACTGGCCCCTTAGAAGTTTAATGTTTTGGAGTGGCCAAGATGGAATATTTTGCATGGCTGATCCCTAATTAACTTCCTTCCATCACAGTATGGAAAAGCTGAAAGCATCCCTAGGGAGCTGGGTATAAATTAAAAATATCTTCATAATAAACTGTGAATAAAAAAGGTGCAATTTTGGCATTATTCCTTCTACGATTTCTCCATATGCTTTCTGTGACAAATTGTCTACGTTATTTCTTCAGCAGCAACAACAACACAGGCAAAAATTTCTGAGTTAGTCTTCAGGGCTCTATACCCATGCAAACATTTAGCTCAATTTAAGACCATGAGCTAGGTCTTTTGGTGCAGGAAGGCCACACGTCAGTCCTAAAGGCAGTTTAACCTGTTACTTGAGAAGAACTTCTGTGCAGGGAGATGTAGTTTGTACAGAGCTGCTATGAATGGCTGGGCTTCAAATCTGCTGCTATGGGAGGAAGAGCCTAGAAATCCATTGCTGCCCAAACACACACAAAAAAAGAAGCTATGGGCACCTCATCATTAAGATAAGATGGTCAGTGGATTGAATGGGCACTCACCTGGCCCAAGAGTGGCAGTATACCATATTTCTTTCTCCTACGTGCTTGAAATTGCAGTGAACACCCTTTAGGCCATGGGCAACAGTCTGTGTTTGAGTTATGGCCAGCCCTAATACTGTTTCCATTATGGAAGACTGAATATATAACAGAAAACTCCTACTCATCTCTTGATGTCTTGGAGACAGAGACAGCCCCATAGCCTATGCTTGGTGCTGCTGAAGTTCTTTAACATTATCCTGAGTAACATTGTTTTACTTATTTTTCAGGTCACCTCCTGAACTGAAGAATCAGAAAAATAAAAAGGTAGGTTTGAACATCTTCTCTTGTCCCTCTGCCTTTTGAGCTGTATTGAGCAAGATATTGTTTGGGGGGGATTTTTTTTTTTTTCAATCACAGAATCCTGTGAAAAATTCTGAAGCAAACCAGTACTGTAGGAGCAATTCTAATAGTTTGGTTATTTAGTTATATTTGTCATTGTTCTGTCCTGTATTCAAAAGATGGCTAGGTAAAATGGCTATTAGTGGCTCTGACTTGTTCACGCTCTTTTAAGGAGATAACTGTGCCTGGAGAAAATAGTTCCCTTCTCCATGAGAATCTCCTCATGGCCAGTAGCCACCTCAAAAGAGCAAGAAAGCAGGCCACTTTCTGGCTTCAGAGCTGGCCGGGAATAGAGGATTGTGCAGCCCTTTCTCGAACAAGGTCACAGTGAATTCTCCAGCGTGCTTTTGTCCGGGTCCCTCCTAGGACTTCTGAAGACCTTTCGTGCTCTCTGGGCAGCACAGATGACACTCCTCACGTGAACCGAACTTACTCTGCTGTGGCTATTCCTTACATTAGGAATTAGGATCTGCACATTAGGATCTGCTACAGCTTCTTGCTGGCACAGGTTCCCTCAGGCAACACCATCCTTCAGGTCACGTTTTTGCCTTGGAGACATAATTGCAAACTCGTGCAGCCAGCCAAAGCCTTTCTTGCTTTCTGGATCAGTGGCAGGGGGAATTTAGGGATTGTGGCTCTTCTCTCTTTTATCTGTAGCTGGCATTGCTTGCAAAAGCTTTAGAACAGTTTAATTTATTCTTGCCAGTATCCTCTATTTTTTTTCAGGTAGTTTTGAATTTAGCTTTGGTTTACTGCAGTGGCAAAACAGGGCGCAGGAAAGTAGAGAGACAATGCATTAAAAGGGAGAGAGACTGTGTTGTGATGGACAAATAAAGGAAGCACTCCAAACTAAAGACTTCTAGCAGGTATGAAATGACAATTCTGGCAGATTTTTTTAGGCTTCCCCGTCAATGAAAGCCTGATGAGTGAGTGGAAGCGAGTGGAGAGAAGGCTGATCATCTTTGTTCAATCCTCCAGAGGACAGCTCCCCGCAGCACTGATGTGGTTTTTCCTCCCCATAAGAAGCAGCAGCAGAATGTTAACAAGCTTCATTTTCCGTTCCCAACAACTAGGAAGCGACCTCTGACTGCTTCCCTGGCTGTTTGTGTTCTTGATGCTGATAGAGCCAGATTTTCACAAGACAGACCTGGATAATTTTCATGGCAGCAACACTGTTGCAAACCAATTAGCAAGCCAGCTTGATGGGGTAAGGTTGCGGAGATGCCCATGGCTACTTTAATAAAGTTTCATGTGTATCAGTATGATATTATTGATTTTTCTCCCATTGGACCAAAAGACTAAAGTTCAAGCTCTGTAGCAGATAAAGTGAAAACCATAGAGATTCCATACCATGTATACTAATTTAACCTTTTGGAAAAAAAAAAAAAAAAAAAAAAAAACACATATTATATGCAGGCTTCCTTTTGCTTTTGTACACATTATTTAACATTAATGCAAATAAAGCTGCGACTGCACTGACGATTCTGCCGGCCTAAAGGTCACCATTTATTACAGACCGAGTCGCCAGCAGAGAGCTAGGCACTTTACAGAGACACGTGTGAAAACATGATCCCCACACGCTGAGGGAAACAGGGCACATATCAGAGGCAGAGGGCTGTTGAAAGCACAGAAGCAATGAAACAGGGGGCCCCTGTGCAAGTTCCCACTGCTTAATGAGTTCCTGCCCATCAGTTAAGCAAGAATGAACATTGTGTAGGCTCTTAGCCTATGGCTTAAGCCACCATGTTGCCTCCTTGTTGACTTAAATCTCTTTCACTGAGACGTTCAGCTTTTGGCTGAAAGAATGGTGTTACGAGAAGAGTGATCCCAGGTGGATGGGGTGGAGAGACTGCGTCAGATCATTAGTATTTAATGTAAAGGACTGTTTGATTTTACTGGAAAACAGCTGGTGGCAGGCACTGGCTGAGCAATGACGGGAGACCATGAGAGCAGGGGTCCTCTCCTCTATATGAATCAGAAGCACCCTGAAGCGTTGATGAGGCTGACCCTTATTTCAGGTATGGAGATTTCCATATCCCTGTGTGGACTCAGTTTCTACCCACTCACAGGCTATTCAGTCCCACCGACCCCAAACTTTCAAAAGTCGTGAGCCAGACTACACAAGTTTTGAGAACTGGAGGGAACAATAACAAGGGATTTTGCTTTCTTCGCCTTCTGTGGGACTGGGGCTTTCAAGACAGTCCTTTGTCTACATCTTTAATCTCCTTTCACAAACATGAAATCTATAAATGTAGCTTGAAGAAAGAAAGAAAGAAAGAAAGAAGAGACTAGAGCTTTGCTCTGATGTGAAGTGTTTTCATGACAGTTTGTGGGCTTCCTCCCAAAACAGGCTGAACCCCAAACTATATTTTCCTTCACTTTCAGTTGCACGAATCCAAAAGCATACTTCCCTTGGACAAACAGGAACATTTTGTTTAACATGATCCATTTATTTTTTATTCAGCTGTCTGAAAACTCACTTGGCTGAGTTCTTTTCCAAGAAAGTGAATTAATCCTGATTTCTAATGAGTGTTCCAATACGTAACTGGTTGGCAGAATGCCATTTTTGCAATCTACAATGTACAGTATGCAACACCTAACACCATTAATAATAATCATGAACTCTGTGGATTTGGGGTAATTCCTATAAGATATTGGTTCCATAAACAAAAGTCAAATTGGCAGCTGCTGAATAATCCTGCTTTCATATATTACATTCTACTTTGTGGCTGTATGCTGTGGATTACTTTCTCAAATTTTGAGTAGGAAATGCCTCTCAGCATGAATAAACTCATAAATCTGCATTGAACGTAGCTTTTTATTTGCTTCTGCTACTTTAAGGTCAGGATCATCAAAGAGAGTAAATCAGCTTCACTGGTTTCATTCTAAATATGTTGAGCAGCACAAGGTGAAAAGTACCTTCTGGGCTGTCCACAGCCACCACATTTGGTGGGAGGCTGACATTTACAGAAGACAGTGGAGGCCTCTTTCACTTCGTTTGTGAGAGGGAGAAGAATTTCTTCAGCCTATGACATTTTGGTGGACGGACAGCATGTTGTCTGTGATGTGTAGCAGAGCTGCCTTTCCAATGAGGCATGCTATGCTGGGAATGCATGAAAAACAGATGAGTGTCATTTCTCCCACCTCCCTTACCTGCATGCAATACGCCAGAGAGAGCTGTCTGTCCAGCGGAAATTCCTGGGAGATATAGTATTTAGGTTCTGCTGTATGAAATAACAACCAATATGCAGTCTATATGTAAATGTATGTAGATAGCACACTTTCACATTCAAACGCACTCCTCCACTGATGGTGCATGAACCAGGATGAAAGTGGCTTCTTTTGTATGTTACCAACCACATTGTTGAGGTAGTATATAAAATAGCATATTAGGAACCCCTCACTCTAGATTTATTCTTTTGGCTTACAGTAGTATCTCCGTTCCCCACGTAGGCAGGAATCAGTGTGCTTGGCATGGGGCGAGCTCTCAAAGAAAAATGCCCAGCTAAGCTTTCGTTCTTTGTCTTGGACTTAATTTCTTCAAATAAAAATTGCACACAGTAGTACTAAGAGCACGCAGGAAGTTTACTGCATATCACTTTGGATCTGACACTATGCACAGGAATAAGCTGTGTTTTTAGGAATATTCCTCTGATCTGGGATATGTTCTAGTGAGGTGTGGCTGACCTGCAAAACCTCCGTCTAGGAAAGCTCAAGAGGCTCTGATGAAATATAGGCTTGAAATGGCATTGAAAAGTCTTTCCTTTCTCAGGCTTCTCCTCTCCTCTGTTTCCAAGAGTGATGTAAACATTTCCCAGATGTACCTGGATCTCTAAAACATAAAAACCCACCTAAATGTGGGAAAGAGAAATGTGTGGAGCTGAAAGAGAAGAAAGGTACTATGGCCCTCCACAAACACAACAAAACCAGCAGCACTCTCGTGCGACCTCTGCTGACTGCTGGTATTTTCATAGTCAACAAATTTGGAGGGTGCATAGGGACTGTGCAAGTCCACAAAAGCAGGACTCAGTTCTCTTCTCAACACCTCAACCAGCGACCAGAACATGATCTCAAAAAACAGCCTATCCAGAGCACTACCTTTTGCTGCAGGTGCTGTTTGTAATGATTATGCCAATAGCCTACCCATGTGAGAGACAAAATAGGAGAGTCAGAGGCACAGCTCTTCCTTTTTCCTCCAGCTTCATTATATTGAGCTATGGAGGCGAGTTGGGTGCAATATAGATGAATGCACCAACACCTAACAGGGGTCTGGGCTCACTGCTGGCTAGTCCTTGTTAGCTGGTGGTGCTGAGACATGGGAAGAGAACTTGAGAGTGGCCTTAACATCCTGTGGTGGCTTCGGGCTGATGGACATGCCAGGAGAGTACTCCATGCAGAGCTGTATCAGGAGCCATGTGTCCTTCTAAAGTCCTGGGAAGTCAACACCAAGACAGCAAAGGGCCCAGGAATGACAGAGACTTACCTGCTTGAGACTCATGAAATTATATTTGTGTCCCATCACCTGTCTTGGGCAAACAGCACCTGTGAGAAGTTGTGCTTTGCTAGCTGGGTTACTTTGACTAGCAGAAAGTTCAAATGGAGGTCCCAAACTTCTAATAGCTTAAGGGAGAGGCAAGGGAAGCAGTGCACACATGACTCAGCCAAGTCAAAAGGTAGATACTGACTAGTTAGCTCATTTTTCCTTGATCTATTATGAGCACCTGTAGGTCTTCAAGAAAACGTTAAGTGAAGGTATTTTGCGATTCCTAGATTCTCCACTTCCATTACTCCCAGAAAAAAGGGCAAGTTAGCCAGCTGCAAAGGGAAGGCTGATGATAATAGGGAGAACAGAGAGCTGCTTGTGAAAGCAACTAGAGATGGTGAACTTCAACACTGCATTTGCATTTACACTGTTGCCTTTTATTTTGCAAATTTGTCAAAGGCAAGCAAAAAAGGTAGAAGGCAGTTTAGCTTTCCAAGCCATAAAAAAAATACCTGTACAGATAGCTTGTCTTTGCCAAGACATCTAGCTTTCTATCAGTCTGGGCTGAAGGAAGAGAATAACCGTTTTAACGCATGGACTCGTTCCAGGAGGCTGGTGCTAGCAGACAAAGCTGCAATTATGTATGGCACAGAAAGACAAACAACACATGAGGTTTACAGAGCTGATGTGTAAGGATGTGCAGATTTGACCTCAGGACTTCAGATTTTCCAGCACACAAGATCATGGTGAATAGGATTAAATGAAAGGGCACCAGGAAAAATAAAATAAGAGTGCCCCTTCCCCTCTGCTCTCCCTGCTATTTGCCAAATATTTGAGTATTTCTGGAATGGAATCATTCTGTAGTTCTCAAATGTGAATTTCTCAGCGTGTCCTGGACAACGTTCTTGTTCTTATAAAACTTCCAGGCCAAGTTTGCAGGCTATTTTACGATTCTTCTGACCATTCCTAGGGCTGAGAACCCAGTATAGGTGAAGCAATGTAGGAATGACAGAAGTATCATATTTTGTCAAATAAAGTAGGACAGGGAACCTAGAAATCTCAGTTCCTTCTTTGGAAACCACATGACCCTGGGCAAATCACTCACTCTGTGTCTTTCTAAAATTTACCAGCTTGCCCTCTCTGTCAAAAAAATAAATATACTAGAGGGTCTTGAAAGATTTTAGTGCTGTAATGCGCCATTATTGCTCACAAGAAGAGAAATTTCTTGCAGATTCCTTTCTTCTCCCTTGCACTTCCTGCCACCCAAATTTCTTTGGCTATACTAAGGGCTGAGTGCTGATTTCACCTGTGCCCATCAGTGCTGCTTATACCACCAGCTGGAGGGGCTCCAAAGAACATATGACAAGGCAAGTCCTTCTGTCAGGTTTTGTGCTCACAGGACACGTGTGCTGCCTCTTTCAATATTAGAATAATATGTTATTGATCTATTTTAGCACTGGTATTGTGCCTTCATATCATACAAGTTACATAAAAGAGAGCAACCTCTACATAAGCCTTATATCCTGACCAGCAGAGGAAGCATGGGCTATTCTGAATCAAGAGCCCGAGAATGTATAAATCATGTGAACCATATGAAATTAAATGTCTGACCTCTGTACCATTCGGAGACACAGTTCCCAGTCCCTGCCAATCCACCAAGATGGATTTCTGAGCTGTCACTTGAGTCCTTTGAAAACAACCTCTGTGACAGTTAAAACGAATTGGCAGAAGAAACATATGGGCATTGCAGCTTGCAGATTGATGAGGTATTTGAGGGAGAGAAAGTTACACATGTAGGTTACATATAATGCCTTGCAACTCTAAGATTGTCTCCTGTTCTTGCCTTCAACTTCACAGGATACAAGAGAGTTTTTTGTTTTTCCTTTTTTTTTTTTTCCACAAACCCCGAAACTGAAGCACTAATTATGGAGACATGATGAGAAAGGGTTGCAGGTATAACCCCCAGAAAAGTGTGTCTAGAGTAAAAGCAGGTTTCCCTCCCCAACAGGTCAAACTTCCTAAGTGTCTAACCTGGCAAGGGATTTGTAACACAGCGTTCACAATCACAACCATAAGAAGCTGAGAGCGAGACCCTCCCTTATTCTGCTGTCAGGTGGGTTCCCTGAAGTAGTCGAAGGATCAGCTGACTTATCTCTATCACAGCCCAGAAGCAGCCTTGCAAGAATTTCCTCTAGATATCAGAGAGTATAGGAATTATATTTTTTTATTATGTCATTGACTGAACAGGACAAGTTGGGTTTTTTTCATTTTAAAATTGATACATACAGGGGATACTTATATACATCAAGTAGTTGGGTAATCATTAATGGTTCAGTGTTCAGAACAGCACTCTAGGGCTAATAATGCCTAACTTGTAAAGACAAAAACATGAAAGATCCAACCCCCAAATCCTTGTGCCAGCCCTGCCTTCACATTCAGGTTGCCATGAGGTTATAACTCATCCTTCCGGAGCTCTAAGGCAGTTTTTATTCTGACTTTGACACTTGTAAAATTCTGATCAGTGAGCTCAGATACCCCACATGAGAACCAGGGCTAGATCTTGCCTCCTGCAATGTTCAGTGTGACTTTCCATTAACAGCTGGATTTGAGGCTTCATGAATTCTGTCTTGTTACATGCATTAAAAATAAAAAACAGTGATTCAAAGCTCTTTTGGGTTCAGAGCAGAGCAAATGGTCTGCATGGCAACACAGCCCCAAAGGGTAGGTTGTCCTAATGCTCTTCTCTTCTCAGGACAATTTCAAGGTAGCTCTGGTCATTTCCAAAGCCCTGCATGGGATTGGCTCAAGCTGCTTGAGTGACTACCTCAGCTTGAATGATCACATCCGTGAAAAATGCAGCTGTCAACTTGAAGTATACAGCTGCATAGAAAACAATTTTCCTCTCCCATGAAAATGTGAATACAAAACCATTTTTTCCTGAAAAATGAAGATTAAAAGTCAATCTAGGGGTAGTTTCGTGCACTGAAAAATTCAAAATGATATTTCAGCTCAGATCAGTTCAAACATTACCTTGCATTGATTTATTCTTACCATTTTCATTTTTTTAATGTTGCCCCCTTTAAAAAATTAACGAAAGTAGTGCTCTTTCCCTTGGATAGAGAAAAAAAAGCATGAAGACATAACAGCTATCTCCGGTTGAAAGTCAGACCTGTGTGGGCCGGAGGGAAAGCTTTCTTGGCAAATGCTTAAGTCTGGACTCCCTTCCAGAAGGGAGCAAGTCAGACACAATGTTCAGCAACTAAAGAGCAAGTATCTCCTTTTCTCTAGTCATTGCTTTGACTCTAGGAAGTGTAAGGTCTTTGGGGGAAGGATCTCTCCATGTTTTTGCACCAGCCCTGATATAATGGAGACTTGATACCTTGCTGTGTCATTGAGGTGGCACAAACAGCAGACACACATCCTCTGGTTTTTCCTTTCCAAAATCTAATCTCATTCTTATGGACAAAAGAGAAACTGGAGAAGCAAGCAGCAATAAAAGAGAAGAGAACCAAAGTCAAAGGAAATTCTGCTACAGATTTTAGTTAGAGTAGGATTTCACCCGACACTTCTGTCCATGTCTCTAAACTATCAGGGCATCAAGGCAACGTTCATTATCCAGCTATGTGGGAAGCTGAGTACATGACGGGGATGTTTAATCCCTGCCGTGTATGATCTGGACCAAGGAATAAGGCATCCATAGTGTAGAGCTTTTTAATCTGCAACCGACTTGCCAATCCTGTTCAAATTTTTGGCCCAGCGCAGTGTGATCAGCTCTTATTTAATTGGCATGTATCCTCTTTCTCCAAGCAACAGATTTCTTCTCTCATTCAAGGTAATTTTATTTTTTCAGTAGTTTGTTCCTCATTTTTCTTTTTTCTTCTCTGTGGGGACTTATTAATATCTCCACCCTCTATAGGTCTTGGGTAGAGCTGGATGCAATATTTCTGTGAGATAAGCAACTATCTGAAATCTGGTCCAGTACAGTGTATGCTTTTGGTAGGAGAGAATGAGAGATTTTTTATTTTTAAGTTAAAAAATTACATTTCCAGAACAGCAAAATGCGAGATTCAGTTAAAAAATGCCAGAATATTTTTCATAAAATCAGTCATTTAAAAAACAACCCACTTTTCCTTAAAAAAAATAGAAAACTTAATGGGTTGAGACAAATGAGGAAAAGGAAAAAAATCTGAAAGAAACTTTTTTCTAAGATGAAAACAGCTGCCATAAATATGAGTAGATATTATTTTCCCCCCAATATTCCCCCTGCCAGGGGAGGGTTTATTTTTTTTCACTCTGATAGATAAGCCAAAAAAGTTTGCTTTGGCTGGACTGAATCTATTTTTTTCTCCTCGTGATTTTTTCACCAAATCCATCATTTGTCCACTTCCTGTCCTGGGTTTGCAGTCAGCAAGAAGGATGTCAGCTTGGCAACCAGGCAGCACCTTATATCTGAGCTGAGCCACCTTATCCATGGAGTTTCTCTCTTTCTGTATCCTCTTCCTCCCAGGCCACAGGAACTAGTGAAAAGAAATAGTGTCCACCAGCTTATTCTGAATGCCACTGGAGTTTTTAGTTTGTTTGTTTGCTTTTAATGGGTCTGTGGAGACAATCAGTTAAAGGGTTTTTCTTAGCAAATTAATTGTGTGTGGGGGGAGAGACTACTTTTTTTCCCCCTCATTGCCAAGCATCCTCCTAGCCTTATTGTTCCAAAGCTCTAAAATATAAAACTGCATTTTTATGACTCCAAATGACCTTCAAAATTCAAGACAAGGGTGACTTCTGCTTGACTGTAATATTTTGGATCATTAATTTCACTGGAGATATTCTGATTTGTAATTTTATTAAGTTTCAGAGCATAACCACTCTTAATAGTATGTTTCTAAATATGATGAGCCACATCCTTAGCTGGTACAAGCCAGCACAGCTTTATTTTCTTTGCTGCAGTACTCCACACCAGCTAAGACTATGGGTCTCTGTTCTTTCTTCACATTTGATTTCAGCCACTGTATAATACCCACAAATAATTCTTGCTGTAATGCATATTAAACATCTTTAATACTTGATTAAGATATTTTTGGTAGGAAAGACCAGATGGTCTGGTGGATGGCATGTTATTATTATCCTTCTTGTCAGAATCAATTTGCAGAGCACTGGCAGCATATATTCACTTTATGAAATGATGGTGGGGTCCGATGACACAACACAACAACGCAACGGACCGGTGTGGCTGTGCAATGACCCTCTGTCTAACCCTGGGTAGATCACCTTGCGGTGGACTGATAACGAACTAGATCACGTGCCAGTTTTGCACTCTGCGTTATCCCTATACAATTTCAATATTTCTAAAGCCTACAGCTTTGTAGGCTCCGGTCATCGTTTTCCCACAAAGGGCGGAAAACTGAGGCACGGAGAATGCGAGCAGCATCTGGAAAAGGTGTGGGAAAAGTTCAAAGCGAGGATTTGGATGAACGGCTCCTCCTTCCACAGGGAATGTCCTAATCGCGGGTTGCGGGGCATTCAGCCGGCCGGCCTTTCATCGTCCCTTCTGTCGGAGCCATTGTGCTCGATTTCAATAGACGAACTGAGCCAGAGCGCGGCTGAATGACTCGGTGCCCCAGCGGCTCAATGCCGCCTGCGAGCTGGAACGCTCCTGCTCCGCTCCCAGCGCCCACCATGCACTATTTATACCTCATAAAACAGGATCAGTGCGGAGGAGTGACCGGGAGTCTCGCCGCCCGGCAACCCGCGGAGCATCGTAATTAATTCACTGACCTGGGATATGCAAGTTCAAGCCGTCAGTGGCAGGAAAGGAAATTGAGTTGGACTTTTCACAGCGTGGGTAAATATCCCATTTCTTGGCCCTTTCAGTGATGGAAGACAACATCTGCAGTCTACAGTTACACTTGGTGGAGCTAACCTCGTCCCTGCACTGTTTGGCAAACTTGAGTCAATTTAATGGATGTGGGCAAAAATTGCTATTTCTGAAAGGAAAAAAAGTGCTGCCCAGTTCTAAATTCCTCAAGTTCTGATCCAAACCCTTTATTCTATAAGAATTTCTTCCTATTGTCTCTACCTTACTAAAGCTGGTATTTCTTAGCAGTAACAAAGTATTTTTTCTTTTTCAGCGAATATAAAGTTAGTTTTAAGTTGTATTCCTGGACTTAAGGGCTACAAAGAAGCCTACAAAAATTAGCATTCTTCCTGTTGCTGTCTGACCAACACACTGTTGATGAAGATTATTCTGATGGAATAGTCTTATGGGGCCTCTTCTATAGGTTTTCTGAAGCTGATGGCCTTCAAACATAGAAATGTTTCTTGGAAGAAAGCTAAGCGATCATACAAACTTTGATAATCTGCTTGAACTTACCATTTTGGACTGATGAACTAATGTCTCGCTTTCTGGGCTGGTGGTTTCAAATGACACATGAAAATCTCTCCTTTTCTCTGTTTATGTTATCAGGCTCTGGCATGTTCACCAACAGTGCTGCCTCCTGACTAGTGAAATAACTTTATTGCTTCTCAAGGTGCCGGGTTTCTCTTACGGAAAATAGCAGAGGAAGCATTTCAAATGTGCAGATGCATTTCAAATAAGCTATGAAGGGCTTCACTGGCTTTGTATATTTACTGGATTTGAAAAAGAGATTTCTTTTCATCCAGAGATCTCAAAGCACTTTCCAGAGCATTATTTCAGGAGCCGGTTGCCAGTGCAGACACAAAAGGTTAAAAAGCTTTCTCTGTGAGCCCCACAGATAGGGAGGTTTGTGTATTGGACTTAAAAAGCTTCCATAGCTGTTAAGATTTCATGCTGGCCGTTGTCTGTAATGATGAAGAGTTTACAATTAAAGCTGATGATCTGGAAAATAAGGAGCGAATTCAAAACTACTTTGTCTGAAGAGAGTCTGAAATTATGAGAATGTTTAGTACCCAGTGTCCCGTTCCTCTTATCTCAACTGATCTTTCCCTTAATCTGTAATTCTGCGAAGAGCTTAACATGAGGTCAATTCTTTTTAGAAAATGCAGTCCCTCTGAGCCTATAACCAGGCTGGATAGAAGAGCCAGATCATTGAGTAATTGGCAATAGGCAGCCAGATTGTGAAATAATTTGAAATTCCAAGGTGGAAGAATTTGCTGCAGTTAAGAAAGGAGATGTTTTGCTATTTCAAAGTACAAGTGAAATTTGCAGCTTACACAAACATTTTTGAGACTAATAGGAACACAAAAATATTTACTGCAGGAGAATCAAAATAAAATTAGAGCAGAATTGGGTCAGACAGAACCTGATTCCACAAAATCCCTGGTGATGTTAGGGTGTAAAATGCTGAATTGCTGAATGCTCCTTTCATGACCCATCCTGTCCTATTCTTTCTGAGTAATTCCTGTCTGTCTGTGCCATTGGTACTTTCTTATTTGATATTTAAATGGGGTGCGAAGAGGGTTCAGATGTATGCCCCACACATTGCTATTGCTCTGGGAAGCTATGACAAACCGTCTGCAATTGATAAATGATAAAAAATGCTTGTGAAGCGAGTTCTTTGTACTTGCTCTTACTCTTACTTACTTTTATTTCAAATAGAAAATCATCCTGAAAATGGTTAGTGTTTCCCTCCCGGTTGCAAGAATTCCTGTGTCTCATTATTCTATAGCATTTTGCACACTTGCTCCCTCCCTCTTGAATGTGTCATCTTCTGCACACATCTCACCAGGATCTTGTACAGTAGCACATCTTCAATTTCTCTGACAGAAATACCTTCTCTTCTTGCAAATTATTAGATCATATTCCTCATTCCACAATTCCAACCCGTGACTGACTAAGGCCTCTAGGCTATCTCCTCCTCCAAAGGATGAGATCTCAAGTTATCAAAATATCAAAATATTGAGATATTTGCCCTCAGGATTCATGATTTTGCATTCTGCAATATTGAATGTGATGGTATCCCTCTTACTCAAGTCTCCAAGGTCATCCCATTTCTGTACCACATTATGATGCTTTACTGTATTAATGCGGAAAGTCGGTGACCTCTGCCAGCAAGAGCAGAAACCAAGGTCCAAGATCATGGTCTCCTACAGGATAATAATTCATCCTTCAACGTTAGTCATTTCTGACTCCTCTTTAGCCAGTCCCTCTTTCACCTGGTGACTCCTCTACAATTCTCCATCTTCACTAAGTATATAGCTTGAGCCTCAGGAAGCATTTTATCAAATATTTTAAAAGCAACTGAATAAATGAGACCCATTACATTTTTTGGCTAGAAAACTAGTTATCTTTCTCTCTGAAAACTATTGAAACAGCCTGGCATGATCTGCCCTTTTGTGAACACCTCTTTATCAGAAAAATTTCCAAACCATCAGAACAACGAGGTCTTGCTACAGCTTTCAGGTTAGCATTAGTGGGGACAATTTTCTTTGAAGAGGTTGTCTGATGCAATCGCAAAAGACTTTGTGACTCATGAGGTTCTTTATAGAAACACATTTCTAATACAGATGATAAAGTCATTGGTTATTCCAGTAACTTCTGTTGTTGTCGTTGTTGCTGTGTTTATTTCTGGTAAAGGGTAAATAAGCTTCATGGACATGAAAGTCATCTGAATCCACATATTTGCGTCAGCTAACAAAGGAGAAATCAAGTCCCCCTTTTCCTCTGTTTTTCCCCTAGTTTTGTCTGGTCAGACATTTAATTAGCATAGCATATTGGCTCTATTCTCAATTGCTTTCCACAGTGGCTGGCCATTTACATCTCTGCACAGTGGGTGTTAAACAGTGCAGCTCTGATGTGCTGTATTTTTACAGTGATCTTGCACAGGTGTGAATGATTATACAAGGTACCAGAGACTGGTAAGTTGGCCCATCTTTGGACAGTGGGCAGGTTAGCAGCTGCTACGTGTTTAAGTGGCCTCCTAAAGGAAAATGTCCATGCATCACCAAGCAGGATGAGACTCGACATGATCATTTCGGGGTGCCGGATTTTCGGTTCCATTTTGCTTTAAAAAATTCTATTTTTCAAGTACACAAGCATATATATTTACACAGCCGCAAAACCGCTGCATGAATGTTCACACAACTACAAGTAGCCAAGTTAGCACAGCATAAGCAGGTACTGACCATCATACAAGATACATTTGCTTTCATTTTGTGTCACAGCTGGGATGTGCTAAGTGAATGCATGCACAGGACATCATAAAATGGGCTCAGTTATTTGCAGCTGCATTCACCTGCCTCTGAGTTTGATCTGTTGGCAGCACAGGGAGTTGGTCATGAGACTCTCACACCGTGGTCCCAGTGCCTGCCTCTCTTGCTTCTCACTGTGCTTTAGCAAGCTTAGGAAGAGGTAGGAATCGATTCCAGGACCAGACACTGTGCTTTACCATACAGAAACACTTCTGTTTGAGCAGAGCAATCCTGACTGCTTGGTAACAATAATTCCATCTTGTATTCCTCAGTTAGAGTAAATTATGCTTTTTCAACGCCTAAACATAGAGCCTGATGCTGTAGCTGAGGATACAGACGTCTAATCTGCTGTGGTCTGTCACTATTTCCTAGCCCAGTATTGCCATCTACTACTCAAAATCCTTGGATCATCCTCTTGTTGGTTGTATCTCTCTGTCATAACAAACCAGAACTGCTCATCACCACAGGAGAGCACATCTCAGAGCTAGCGCAGAGCTGGTCGAGTAGGGATGATCCTAAATGAGCATCACCTGATTGCCATGGTGTCCACATAACCAGAGGCCGGACTGCAATAGGACACAAATAATAATTGTCCTTGCCTCAAGAAATGGGGTCTTCCCTTTGGAGACAGGGCTTCATACATCAGCACACGTGGCTTTCTTGCAGACTACAAACTCAGCCAGAGGGAGAGGTTTTCACCCTTGAAAGTTTTCTAAAACATTTATTGGCAAACTAATCTTGAGCTTCATTTTGGGGAGAAACGCAGAAACCTCATTACTTAGTTTGGATCATTGGTGAAAATGCTTTATATACTTCTAATCAGCCTAGCTAAGCTCACTGAAGAGATGCTTAGCAAAAAGTTGGTAATAGAGGAGAAAAGTAGGAATTCTCTCTACTGTCAGCAGCTGGCATCTGTAACACCAAGTCACTAGTAAAATGCACCAAGACCCCCAAAATGTTTCCTTTCTACTTCCTAAACAGCTGGTGCCTAGTTCATTTTAATAACTAATTCACATCTGTTCTTTTGGGTTTCAGAGTCCTCTGTGCTGCATCTTAGACTCTCCTGTCTGTGCTCCTTTTTTGTTTTTGTTCTTGATTGCCTACTCTTATTTTCCACAATGACCTTTGCCTATGATTCGTGAATGATATTTCACAAGTAATTGCACTACCTGTGAATCTTGTCTGGGAATGGATCTGTCTTCTGTCTGTTTTGTCTCATTTCACTGCTTTAAGTATACCATCTTATTACGTCATTCAGGGCACAATCATAAGCTCTTGCCCAAAATGGTTGCCACACCTCTAGTTTTTAACAAAGCTGATCGTCAGTGGAGACTGGAGACTGGACTTCAAATTTTGCTCTTTGTTCCTCCAGGTAATGGGGGGAGCATTGCTGAGTTAGCCTAATCCTTATTTAAATTTTACCCCAAAGTAAACTAGTGATTGGTTAGTATAACACTTTCAGATAGATTTAGAAACACCAGCTCAGTTCATTTCATTTCATCTGAATGAATCAATCCTTTAAGCAACCATTCCAGGTAGCCTTGGAAGTGAGTGTGAAATAAGACTTCCTTAGGATGTTGGGAGACCTTTTAATCAACTTCCTTTCCTTTTTTCCCAGAGACTTTGGGGCCCCAAGCACCACTAATGTTTTCAGCCCAGCAGACAGATATCTTTCCGAGTTAAATCCTTGTTTATTTTTTATAACAATAACAACTACATCTACTCTAATTATTTGAACTGGGAATATTGTTTTGTTCATGCCATTTAGCCTGTTTTTTAATGGTTCTTGCTTCCAGGAAACACGTTCTGTGTGACTCAGTCAGAGCTTATTTTGCTAAATAGCTACTGTCAGCTATCACCAGCTTTATGAAAACTGTGGTTTCGTTTGTATCCTGCCATGGGAGACAAAATCTTTGAAGTCCTGAAGTTGTATATATTATTTACTTTTTGATTAGGTGAATAAATAACTTGATTGAAACACCAGTTGTAACAGATTTGGAGACCTTGGCAGGCTTCCAGGCCTAGGATGAGTCTGGGTTTCACGGCCACATTGTGGATCCAACAACAAACAAACAGATACTTAGAGTTATAGCAAGAAAAGTTTGGAAGGGGATTTTTGGGGAGCAGAGTGAAAGCAAGAAATCTTTGGGAACTTTCTGGGCTAAAGCATTAAATAGCAAGCTCTCACCACAAACTGTCCTCCATGCTATTGCAAAGCAGTCCTTATGCCCTAAAAGAGGCATTTTAAAATGAGAACAACTTTGAAAGGAGAGGGAAAGTCTTTTGCTTGGCAATTGATTTATTGTGCTGTCTGCTGTCTTTGCAGCAATGAGATATCATGCTTGCTGTCTCTATTCCACCTTTTGCCCAAGGCATTGAAAGTATCCGTACCAGCTGGATGGTCACCTCTTGGTGCCACAGACCCTGGGCAAAGCCAGGCCAAGTATTTCTCTGGCTTTAGGGATTCATATTGGAAAGCTCTCTAACAAACTGAGTTGCTGAAGGCATCCCAGAGAGGTGAGGGCTCTTGCTGTGGGATCTGACTTCTGGACCTTTGCTGCAAGGACGGATGCAAACGTGCTATTCCCATGCACTCGTTACACACCACACAGTCTCTGCCTGGGCAAAGATGGGACTATCCTTCTTCAGCTTCTTGCTGCTTTGAGACTGATCTTAATTATGCCCAGGGGGTTGTTCCAGAAGCCAGGTAAGAGATATAAGGGCACTGTAAGGCTGTGCTTGACTCCAGTGGGACTCCTAGCTACAAGATGTTACGAAGGTTGAAAGAAAATGGACAAAATTCACAGAGAAGGTCTCTATATTGCTCATTATACTATCAGTAGAGAAAGTTACACTACCCATGCCCTGTTCTTACACCGTCTCCTGAGCATTCCTTAGTGGCTACTTTTAGAAAAGGGAAAGCTGGATTTCAGTTCTGCTCTGCTGCTCTTCACTAGGGACTCAGCTCTATGCAAAGAAGCACTGGAGTTTGCCTGACAGCAGCTCTGCAGCCCTGAAGCGGCACTAAGTAGCCCCGAGGACAGTGACTGTTTGTGACTGAGCCAAAATGCTCTCTCTCCCTCTTCGCTGTCTTCAGCTCTCGCAAGAAATTGCAATGGAGCGAAGTTTAACAAGTTGCTATTTGCTAGTGAATGTGATGCCAAACGTTTCTTCTGTTCTCAGAATAGTAAATTAATGTGGCAAGA
Organism: Dromaius novaehollandiae; assembly: GCF_036370855.1. Lineage (NCBI taxonomy): Eukaryota > Metazoa > Chordata > Aves > Casuariiformes > Dromaiidae > Dromaius > Dromaius novaehollandiae. The sequence goes on from NC_088132.1 coordinate 80,418,674, forward strand.
ACTGGTTGGTGAATGACATTTTAATGGAAGTCACCATCATTAGAGGTATCATAAACTGTCAGCATCTTGAGTTTCATAACGTGATTCAGCCATACCGATTTTACTAGTGCTCAGTCTCATTTCCACTGAAGTGTATGAAGAAACCTCTGTTAACTGCAGCTGAGGTAGAATTGTACTAAATCTGGCCCAGGCTGGTCAGAGATGCTTTTGTTTGCATGTGCTGTGAATCTGAGGAAGGCAGTGTCCCTGAGTAGCTTGTGGATATAAAATCGGTCCGTAGGAAGTGAGAGGATTAAGGGAAGGAATTCCTTATTTATCCAAACTTTAGTGTAAATTCAGCAGAACCAAGGGCACCACAGCAGCAGGAAGCTTTGTCCCCCCTTCTGTGAGTATTTCATAGAGCTTTCAGCAAAGTCATTTCCTGAGCCACGTGGCGAGGAGCAGTGTGGTCCTTGTCGGATAACACTAGCGATCAGGAATTCCCGGAGAATGAGCTAGGAAGAGGCTGATGCTCCCCACCCGGGTGGTGCACGGTGGTGTGGGCTCCTGAAAGCACTCCTTCTCTGGGGGAGCGCAGGGTGCTCACGCACACAGGATATGTATGCAGAGGTGTCATGGATTCACAAAGACTAACTTTAGGCTGCTTTCGGTAAAATCCTGTGGCTGCTCTGTAGTGAACACACAGAATCAGAAAATGGCCGAGGTTGCAAGGCACCTCTTGAGATCTCCTCCTCCAACCCCCTGTGAAAGGAGGGTCAGCAAGAGCAGGCTGCCTAGGACCATGTCCAGTCAGGATTTGAATATCTCCAAGGATGGCGACTCCACAACCTCTCTGGGAAACCAGTTCCAGTGTTCGATCACCTTCACAGTAAAAAAGCTTTTTCTTATGTTCAGATGGTATTCCCTGTGTTTTGATCTGTGCCCATTGCCTCTTGTCCTTTTTCTGGGAATTCTTGAGAACAGTCTGGCTCCATCTGCTTTACACACACCCATCCCATATTTATATACACTGATAAGCCTTCTTGAGGCCAAACAGTCCCAGATTTCTCAGCCTCTCCTATGTCACATGCTCCAATCCTTTAATCATCTTTCTGGCCCTTCCCTGGACTTGCTCCAGTAGCTCCAGTAGCTCTGCTGTACAGGGAGCCCAGCAACGGACACAGCACCCCGGCGGGGCCTCACCAGGGCTGAGCAGAGGGGGAGGATCATGTCCCTCGACCTGCTGGCAATGCTCTGCCTAATGCAGCCCAGGATACCTTTGGCCTTCCTGGCCACAAGTGCACATTCCTGGCTCCTGGTCAACTTGTTACTTCTATCATTTTCCACAGCAAACGAGAATCTTTTTGTTTTGGGACTCTTGCTATCCAGGTAACAAAAAGCCAAAAAAGCTAAATCTAAAGCCTCAAAACTTTAAAGAGCAATTGCAATGACAGAAAAATGCAGTCATTGAGTTTTGAGGTAAAATGGGGAAAGGGAAGATGAAACTCTTTGGCTGTGGTGAAGATGTTTTTGGCACTGCCTGTTTGATGGCAGTGATGGTCCCTCAGCAGGAGCAACCAGGTCCTGCCAGGGGATCGAGCCTGGCAGCCATCTCGGCGTGGCCTCCCCGTAGCCTCCAGACATTGCATTAAGTGGAGGTCCTCACCTTTCCTTCACTGCATTCTCACCCTTTCTCTCAGTCAAATCAATTTTCATGTTTCATTTTTGTCTCATCTTCATTCCCTCCAAGAAGTAAATATCCCTGCCCTTACTCTCCCATGACTCACCCACAACCCTTCCCGCTTCTAAACTATTTTATTTTGTCTTGTCTCATGCTTGTTTATCTTGGGCAAAATCCTAACCTCATTGAAGTCAGTGGCAAAACTCCCATTGACTCAAACAGAGCCAGGATTTCATCTTTTGTCTTGATTAGATTGTGGGTGTGTTTGCCTTGAATATAGTTAATCTTGTCCTGGTTTGATTGTAGTTTTTGGATACGGGCCACGTTGCATCTCCGTGCATTAAGCAGTGTGTAAGCATATGCTTTTCTGTGAGTGTTACAGGATAACAATTAGTACAGAGGATTTACTGTAGCAGTTCAGGAAGGTGTGGATTGAGGCAAATAAAGGAATCAAACATTAGTTTCCGTGTTTCAGGCCTAATATTTATTCACAATGAAGGCAGGGACCAAACAGAAGAAAACATTGCTCCCACTATGGAGGCTCAGGGCTTATAAACAACATTCACAGGGCTGTACTGCACTGCAAGAGCTATTGCAGGGAAATGCTGATGCCACAGAAAGCAAAAGGGACTGAGTGGCTGCAACGCAGTAATAACTCAGACAGGCTTAATGCAAGAGGAAAGCAGAGCCAGTGCCAAGCCAGCGCTTCCACCACTCAAACAGCACAGGAAAAAGTGCCAAAGGAGAGCCGCAAGACTGAACAAACCTCCCCACTAAAAAGCCATGGAGAAAGCCCACTAAAAAGCGTGGCGGCTGAGATGTGGGGCTGGAGGTCCGTGTTCAGCTGCATTGCAGCTTGCCCATCTTGTGCGAAGCACAAGACAGCCCTGAGCAGTGCTGTGCAGCTTCGGTGGGCAGACGCGGCCGGTGCAGTGCCATGCAGGGATGCTAGCTCCATCTCGGAGGTGACCTCTCTGCATCAGCATGGGACTAAGCCTGGTCAAAGCCCTCTCTGCAGGACCAACCCCCGGCACACAGATGGCCTTCTCACCCCTGCTCCCTTCAAAATGCGGAGAGTGATTCCTCCTCCTCATCCTTACTTTGATTTGCCTTTTGTTGAATAAAGACCTGTGAACTTCCTAGACTGGCACGTCACACAGGGCACTGCTGCCGCTTAGCTGGCAAGTCCTTCTGGAATAAGTGACATCTCCTTAAAACGTTCATTCTCTGCATGCTCTAAGGTTGCTAGAAGTGAGCAGAGCCCATCTTGCAACTTTTTGCCCAACATTATCTTAGGAGGAAAATCAAGGTTATTTGTTTCCTGGGGCTAGGCACTGTAGCTGTTGTTAAACACCTCCCTACAACACGGAGAGATGGACTGGAGAAGTGTGGTGGAGTTGCCACCTAAGAGCTTTGTTCTGCTTTTTGGCCAGCCTGGTGGATATCTAGTGAAGGATTCATATTTCAGTTTATAATGGAATAAATGGGTGAAGCACACAATCTGAATGGGTGTGAAACAGAAGCTCTGCATTTATCACAGCTCATATTTATGGTACCATGAGCTACAGGACTGTCTTGATCAGGAAAAGAAGGGCCGGTGCGGTTTTCTTGGCCCCATTAATTCAATGTCTTTTTGCTGAGATTGCCCCAAAATATTCAGAATTAATTAATATCTCATGGTAGAGGTTAAAAATCAATTTTTAGCCATTTTCATGCTCTGTCTCACATTTATGTGAAAAGAGAAAAAAGAGATACTTACCAGTCTAGGCTATGTTCTGTGTGTTGCCAAAAAATACCATGATTTAAGAAGGCTCCGTCAGATAAAAAGCAGATCTAATATATAGGTCACAAAGACCACTGGGTAGCTCAAAATCCTGTACCTTATTCCAGCAGATGGCAAGTCCTAGAGCTGTGAAAATAAGTAATTACTAGCAACTTAATCAATACTTTTAGATTTTTAGGCTTTGTTTTGTCTTTCACTGGAAAACTAGCTACTAGTTGAGCATTAACTTTTGAATTTCCTTAACGTTATTCAATATTTTCTTCATCACAGAGTTCTCGGGCTGCTGTAGTCTTCAAAAAAAATAATCCAATGTCAATATTCCAATTTCACAGTACTATTTATATGTACTGTATGGTGGCATTTCTGCTCCCTATTAGGTGGCCTCAGTAATTATCTACCATACAGAAAGAATTTCAAACTGCATATCTGAGTGCAAAGTTTGCAAATGGAAGTTTGATCTTAAAATCCAATAAAACTGATTTTCAGCAGTATTTATGGAAAGCAAACACAAAGGGAGAACAGATTCCACCAAGGGGGACCAATAATTTTTTTTTTTTTTATTCACTGTGCATGGAAAACATTTTTGAGGTGCATGCTCCATGTTACTTACTGCTTTCAGTTGCTACCAGTTAAGCAGCCTTCAAACCTGCACTGTCAAGTCTCACATCAACTTCTATTTACCTGCCGGGAAAAGAAAGAAAGAAAAGACAGTAAAGAATTTCAAATAGTCTCTTACAAAAATAGGCACCGAGTGAAGATTCTTGTGCAATATTTAAAAATTAGCCAGAAAGGTATTCCTTTTAAAAAGGAATTTTCAAATGTCAAACACAGAGGAGGAAGATAAACAAAAATAAAATATGATCTTTAGATTGAGATACCCAGGGTCGCAATACATTGGAGTATGTTTCAACACAGTAACTTGATATATATTTACTAAATTGTTTGGCACATTCAGCATGTCCCCAGGGAACTGTTGGAGGGAACTAGCAGTACATTTTTCACTCCTTCCCTGTGCATTAGCAGACATAAGGTCACACTAGTATAGCAAAGATGGGTGCAGCCTCAGGCTCATTAGCTCTCAGCAAGCTAGCCAGATGAGGCAGCGTGGTGTTTTCCTTTCATCATTCAAGCTTGAAAGGAAACTGTCGGCAGCCACTTGCTCTTAAAACAATGAAAATTTAGGTGACAGCAATCTCATTAGCTGAAAGGTAGCATTCAGTGGAGATGAAGATTTCTAGGCAAAGATTTCCCTCTTCTGCAACACAAATGCAAAACTTATTAGCAAAACATACCCTTTGAATGCAAAAATCCAAGTGTGAGAAGAACAAATAGTGCTTGTTAAATTATAGCAACTGTGCATCAGTGATTTATATTTCTTGCAGGAAAATCAATGTCTGGATGACTGGCTTACTATCAGAATAATGTATATGTCTTAGATGTATATACATATTTACAGAACAGCAGTTTAATCACTAACATTAGCCACAGCACTGATACTTTCCCTACAGATGTTTTCTTTGTCTTGCACAGACCCAAAATGCAGAAAATGCAGAGGGATATATACGCTGTTATTCTCAGAGTTTTCCAGGCTTCAGTCATGATGTATGCTATGCTTGAAGAGTAAATACCTCTTGCATTCCAATTACTGCATGTGAAAGTCTATTGATGGTGTTTTATTGGTAATATTTCATTGCTATAAGCTTTTAAGCTGAGTGGAGCTGTACGCTTACTAGGATTTCCTAAAGTCCAGGAGATCTGGAGCTGAAGACATATTTACACTTCATTTTTTTTCCCCTCCGTGCTTTGGTTCAGAACTGAACTAACCCAGAGACATTTTCCTGCTTATGTTATATGAGAAGTGGGAACTTGGTAGTCTTAATGACCATTTCTAATTCCCCTGGCATAGATAATATGTTGGTTTGTGGGTTTGTTAGCAGTGATGGTCCTCCACGGCACTGGCAAACACTAGAAGAGCATTTGCTTTGAGGCCAGCTCTCAGATATGAGGATCACCACAGGCGTAAAAGGTTCCTCAATGTCAAGCTTCCTGCAAAAACTTGTAGCACCTAACTTGCTAGGACTGTTTTGAAAATCTCAGCCTTAAAGGGCTAGATTTGCCTTTGGAGTTTACATTTCAGCTTCTAATATATTTTCTTAGACTACCTCCCACTCACAGCATTATCTTTCCTTTAATGACTCCCTGCCTCAACTGTTGCCTTCCCATCTCGTATGATCTGCCTGATTCCTATCTCCCCAGAGCTCTGTAGGGCATGTTCTCTCTCCAGGAAGCAGAAGTTCCGTCATCTCTGTCACTGCGATTGCCCGTTGCTGCAACCAGAAGAGGGTCTCCAAAAAACACCCCCCACAGCCCAGGTGCCATTAATTTATTCCCTGTGATCCAATGGAGGACTGCCATGGTCTCCAAGCTCCCTGTAGGTGATCTTCCCTCATCTCGTGGCCCCCTATTTGCCACTTGTCACCAAACTCTGGGCAACCCGGGCTGCATTTATTGGCGCTCTTGCATCTTCACATGCAATTTTCTGCACCATGCCTTCTCTGCTTTCCTTTCAGCTTTGTCCTCCCAACTGTCCTCTTTTCTTCAGACCACAATGAATTCCCTCTCATTTGCTTTTTTTGTATGCAATCTTGCAAAATCCTGAGGCCCCAACCTGTAGGAGTCAAGTCTCTCAGCCCTCCTCTTTACATTGCGACTTTTGTCAGAGTTTGGACAGAGAACTGGGTCCTGCAATGCACTCTAGTTTTGCCCAAAATGACTTTTCCCCGTTTTGTTCTTTTTTTTCCTCAGCTTATCTATTAAATTCATTGCTGATAATATACCTCTGTATAAAACAGCCTTTATAGTCCTTATGTATAAACAATAACCAGCTTGGATGGGGTTTGCAACTGGGGAAAGTAGGTCAAAACAATGTGACTAAATCATTCCAGAGTAATCATCGGAAAGAATCAAATTCACACCCACGGGGTTTACGTGAACAGATTCAAACCTGCCAGGGCTTTGGCATCTCCCACCGTCTCTGGTACTTAAGGGCAGGATTCACCAAGGCTTTATGAGTCAAGGAAACAAAACAAGAAGTCCTAAGCTTAGAAACCAGTTTTTGTCTGCTTTTTTAAAAAGCTTATTTGCTCCCCAGAGCACTTAATATTCAGCTCTGCTTACCAGAGTGTTGTGAGTAGACACAGCAGCTTTTTTATCATGGATGGGCCTCAGCTCCTCTGTAGAGCTTTCAGGAAAGCAGAGGAGAAATGAGGTCTTGGTGATGAATATTTTTCATTTTTGCAAGCTAAACAGAGGGTCAGTGACATTAACTACAGAAAATCCCTGTGAGCCACTCACCCCCCATTTATGAATTTCCCCCAGAAAAGTTGGCACAGAGCAGTGGGGATGGGGTCCGGCTGCCCACGGTGGCCATGGGGATGCCAGGAGCCCCTGCCACTGGATCTGACACCAGTCCTCAGCAGGGAAAGTTTCCTCCTCACTTTCTCCCAAGCAAGTTTCATTCCTAAAACCAAGCAAGTAGAGTATCTGTGGACCAGCTAGTTTTTGATCCTATCAAGTTTGGTGTTTGCCTTCTCCCACTGCCTGCAGAATTATCTGCTGTGCTAACAGCCCGAAAATATTAGCCAATGCACAATTCCAGCCGTTCTGCTTTTGACCTGCTTTCCAGTTTGAGGCCATGATGAGTGCAAAGTTGTCCATCTTCCAGTTATCATGAGTCTTCTGCATTTATGCCAGACACAAGTCTGAAGCTAAAAAAAAAAAAAAAAAGAAAAAAAAAGAAAAAAAGACCTAGTTCCTAATTCCTCCCACAAAATTTGAGCCACTTGTATCATATTTTGGAACCAAACTTTGTGGTTGGCGCCATTTTCTGTGAGGAGACAAAATAAAATCTTCCATGCAGATACTCCTACATATAGGAAAGTCTGAAGCTGGAAATGTGTGGCTTGTCCGTAATTTGCACATCACCTTTCCTCCGGAGATGTCCGTTGCTCTCCCGATGGTAACTCCACAGCACCACAGTGTGGCTGCAGCTTGTCAGCAGGGAAACTGAGGCAGCACAGTTATGGAAGAGCAGGGCAAGGCAGGAAAAGGAGACCTCAGTGACCCGAGTGCTGCCTCGCAGGACACGAAAATGGAGTGAATCCAAGGTCTGCTTCATTTCTTCACTAAGCCCATTGGGTTCACAGGGTTCACACTAACAATTAAGTCTTGCCAATCATCATTTTCACCTTTAAAAGAGCTGATGAAGATGGCATTTCACAGAGTGCACTTCCCTGAACTCTTCATTTTTCCTGTTTGAAATGTTTTCCAACCCAAAGTAACAAAAAGAAAGAAAGAAAGAAAGAAAAGAGAAGTAAAGAAAAAAGTGTATTATTTTCATATTAAAAAAAAAAGGAAAGCTACAGACCTTCTGTGAATCCCACCCTGTATTTCATATTTCTCCAGTGAGGCTCGCATTCCTTTATTCAGATTCCAAAAGTAGAGATAATTTGTTCCAAATGTTTTCAAAGGCAATCAGCAGCATCGACTTACATTCTTTCCAGGGTTGGGAGAAAACTGTGAAATCTTCTAAACACTAATGGAGGAGTAAATGAGGCAGGAGAGAAGGGGGTGAAGGAGAGAGGGAAGAAAGTGAGAGGGGAAAATGAGGGGGAAGGAGGAGGAGAGGAAAGAAAGAGAGAAAAAAAATGCAGAAAGGAATATGCTGATGATCTATTTGCTTATATTGTTACAGTTATGACTCCTTGAGCAGATCTGGAGAGACTTACCGCTTGCCAGCAACATATTTCCATTGGCAAGGTAGCTAGCAGTTCTTAGCATGATATTATGTAGCAGATTATGATTGAGAAATAGGCCATAAAATTATATATTTATTGCAAGACTGTCAGTGAGATTTTTGCAGGGAAACTAAACATATAATTCCCTGTGTGTTGCATGTCTATTTTGTCTGCTGCAGATCTTTACTGAACTACTCATCAGTCACTGTGTAGTCTTAGAAGTCTGGACAGATGTTACTAGTGCAAATAAAGACAAAAATGCTGCAATTTGTCTTCCATTTGAACATATATACAAGCCACGGGGTTGCTGAATGGCTGCCTTGAAGATGCAGTGTGGTCTGCGAGCTGCCTCTGCAAGCTCAGCGCATGCTGCCTGCTTCGCCACTGACTCTCTGTGTGGCCTTCAGCAAGTCACTTAATCCCCAGCTTCCTGAACCTATAAAGGGGGGACAGTAATTCTCCCAAGGCTTCCTGCATGAGGACAGCCATACGGGCAGCTATGGTCTGCCCAGATCCTGCCCAGATCCCTGCTGGGTATAAATCCCCATGACTCCGTCGGCTTGTGGAGCAGAACATCTGGTGGGACGTGGCATTGGCCTCCTGGCGACCATCCAGCACCAATCCTTGCAGAGGGCTCTCCACAAGCAGCCAGGAAATGCCACAGAGGAGAAGCAGGTCCCCACTCATACCCCATAGCAAACCCAGCAGAGAAGTGCGCTTACCCTCTTGGCATCTCCAAGCTGGAGACATTTCTCCAACCCCTGCAGAGGTCAAACATCTGCTCCGGCCGCTCTCCTGGGCCAGGCATGGTGCTGCACACATGATCCTCCCTCCTCTCCCGGCGCTGAGATGGTCCCCACTGATGCAGCCCCACATCCCACATGGGCACGCCTGCAAGTGCCGGCAGCCGGAGCCGCTTGCGCAGCTCCTTATTGCTAGTGAACGGACAGTAAATGATTGGTGGTTAGTGTTTAATGGGTATGTATTAACTCTTAAGCTTTCAAAAGCTCTAATTAAGCCTGGCTTTTATTTGAAATCCACCCAAAGTGGGAGAGTAAGCCATTTGTTTTTACACTGCTGAGGAATGTGCGTTTAGCTATCTCAGGAAGGAAAAAGAAATGAATACCACTCGGAGAGCTGGTAAGCTCAACCACCTGTACTCCGTCAGTGTCCTGGAAAGTTCCCGTTCCTACCATAGACTGGGACATGCAGGAGATGGCTCATGTAAAACTGGAGTTTTATGCAAATAGCAACAGGGCTTGCAGAGTTTTACCCAGTGCTCGGTCATTGTCCGCCCAGCGCAGGCAAATTCAACCGCCCTGTCCTGTCCTTGAGTATCACAACACATCTCTGCCTCTGCTTTCCAGCTTCCCCCAGGTCCAGATTCGAAATAAGACAAGACATCTAGACAAAGCTGTGCAGACTCAGCTCTGCCTGACTAACTGTTCGGACAGGTTTGCTTGAATCGTAAACAGCATGGTGAGTTAATGCTAGCCACCCTGAATTGTTTTAATGCCTACGTGCTTTCTGCTCCGTGCCCAAAATTGCACTGTTTGGCCTTGCACCGATTATACCAATCTCTAAGGAACTGTTCTACAGCCTGGGAAAAGTACATTTTGAGGAATGGTAAAGGGGTCCCTATTTTCGGTGGGGGGACTGGAAAAGGCAGTGATTGGAAATCTGGCAGTGAGCCTATGTCTATGCTCAGATGAGGAGAGTACAGACCAAATTGTTTTTAGACTCAGTGGACCGGTGATCTGCCTCTAGAGCGTGGGTGAACCTGGGGAACGGTTGCATGTGAATGAGGCATAAGTTCTTGAGATTTTTGGAGCATCTGAAAGTGTGGAAATATTTAGAGAAGTTTAGAAAGTAAAAATGTGAAATAAAGTATGGGAATGATTGGAAACCGAGAAGTTTTTCCATGAAAAATTTGGATTGAAAGCCAGAAGAAATTACTTGGTTTTTAGCAACAACTGAAGAGAAGATGTTTTGTCAAAATAGAAAGGGAGGAAAAGGCACTGAAAAGCACTTAAGCTTTATTCAAAAAAAAAAAAAAAAGTCATTTAATAAAGTTACAGTAAAGAATCTTGAGATTTGAAAGTCTGAAATGAAAAATATCCTTCCCTGGAAAGAATTGGGAATGAGGAGGAAGAACAAAATGGATGTTGAAATTAAACTCTCTTCTTCACTCTGAGATGCCTCCACCTTGGCAACAACTGGATAAGAAATTAAACAGTAGATGTACAGCCTGGAAAAAAAAGAAAACAAAACTTAGATTCAGTGGTAAGTTTTTGCTCCACCACTGCAGATGGGAACATCTATACCTGTTCCAGAGGCAAACTAGGCAAGCAGATTTCACTTGGGCAGGTTCATTTTTCACTCTTTCCACCTAGCCAGGCATAAAGCATGCAGAGAAATTAATGTGTGCTTGCATTTTGGCTGCTACACATTACTGCCAACCATCACTTGCCACACCACCCATAAGTTGTCACTGTCATCTATGTCTAGGGTTGTTCAGCATGTCCCAGCAGAAGACCCACCAGCGAGCAGACAGCAGGTTGTCCCAGAGATAAATCAGAGATGATTAGCAAGGCGTACAGTGGTCTGTAGGGCATCTAGCTTCCTGCCAGTGTCAGTGATTCCTCAGTAATGCAGCAGAATCTCCCAGACTCCAGCTTTCACACATGCTCTCCAGTGTGCTGCTCTGTGAGTGCTTCATCTTCTGGATCTTCAGAGCTGGGGAGAGCTTGCACATACATTGAGCAGCTACATGCAGGGAATACTGCTGTTCTGGATGATCAATTTTTTCTAATGATTTTCTGGTCACTCCATTTTAATTCCAAGATATGCTTCTAGAAGTCTTTTCCTGGAGTCCTTTCCTGCAACCCCACTTTGCTTTCTCAAACTGGTCAGAGAAGTAAAAAAGATAGAAGAGAGACTCGACTCTTCCCAAGCAGACGCCTTCTCTGGAGTAACCAGTTCCTTCCACTCCTGCTTGAGACAATGTTTGCAATTAGCTTCCCAATAACACCATCTGGAAGAGTATCAGCCTAACCATGTTTTCACATCCAGGCCTCAATACAATCGTGAAATCATAACAAAGCAGTTTTTCCATCCACCAGGCAAGTTTCCCCAGAGTTTCTGAATTAAAAGAGCCAGTGGAAGAAAGCAAGGCCTGATTTAACCACAGCGACACTGTCTTTTTCCCATGGCAAAAATGTCCTAGAGATTTAACCACAACCTGAATTCCCTTTTGGGCAAGGTTTTTTTCCATGGTCCTTTCTTTGGAAACTTTTCTTCATGTGGCACCACCATTTCCGCTCCATTTTAATCTGCCTCCGGTCCCTAAGCATTGCCATCTGTGACCAATACTAAAAGAAGTTTTGAAGCAAGGGGAAGGTAAGACAGAAGCAGTCACAAAAGCCATGTCCAACTCAGAGCTAAATGACTCCTGACCACCAGAACTGTTTCCCCTTTCTCACCGAGTCGGTGCAGCTGTGTTGCAGCCCTGGCAAGCCAAGGGGCCTCGGGACTGGGAGCTTGGTGGATGCGGTGTGCTTCACCCTAAGTTCATTTTAAATAACCTCAAACTTCATCCCACTCTCTCAGTACCCTTCTTCTTGTTTTAGGCTCTGGTTCCATGTCCCTGTGCATGCTTTCACACTCTTGTTGGACCGGCTATAGCATCCCAGTCAGCATCTATTCAAAAAAACAAGGTAGATTGTAGCACTTCATCTTCTATCTTCCAAACAAAATCTGCTTCTGTTACACATTTTAGCCAAAAATATGGTGACATCCTTGGTCTGGTTGAAAGCTCATTCATTCCATGCTGATACATTTCCCCAGTGCCTTGTTCTGACTCTTCTCTTTCTGGTACTGTGACGTGATGGAGTAGCTATTTAATGCATGCGGCTGTATGAGTCTCCAGGTTGGTCAGCATCATCCAAGGGTCCAAGATTATAGCTCTGGAATTAAATTCAGAATGCCTTTTAGGCCATGCTGTTGCTTTGTTTTGTTTTGTTTTTTTCCTGCTCTTTACCAAAAATTCACAGCATTGTGGTAGAAAAAGATCCACTGAAATGATGCTCTCCTTTCTTTTGCCATTTTTCCCCAACGCATTTGTTACCAAACCCTCATTTTCACATTTCCGAACTGTGGCTACACACCATCAGCCAGAAACATCCACAAAATGGGCACCACTTTAGACCCCAAGACTATTAACACCTAAAAAACCCCTCTCAGATTCTTTAATATCATCCTGTTTCCCATCTTATCTTCCTTTCTCTGTAGCCATGCAGTTCTTGTGATAGTTTCTTTTCCCAAGATATACCCACAGCTACTCATCTTAAATACTTAGAAATCATATGTGTTACTTAACTGGCCTCTTTAAAGAACTTCTCTACAAATCCAATTTTTGGCCACTTCTCCTGGTGTTTATGACAGTTACTACCAAAAATGGAATCAGACTGACTATTTGCTTATCTGGACAGAATTCAGAATTTATTCCAGCATCCCGTCTTCTCCCTGTCTTTTCTGCTTTCCTGTCACTGCCTTCATCTGTGATGGGCTTGGTCTCCATTTTCCCTAGAATCATGTGAAAATCATGTGAATCATTGTGGATGGTTATTCTTGTGCCCCTCACAGGTTTCTGCATTTAGTAGCAAAATCCCATTACTGGTTTTGAACTGGCCACATTTAAACACAGAGCCTTATACTGCCAAAGTCTGTCTCCAGCTGGTGATCTGCAGGCTCAAAGGACTGGCTGAGTGGTGGTCACCAGCCACTGGTGAGACTTTCTCCTGTCCAGCCTTGGATTTATGGAAGTCTTTTCTAAATCAGTATTTGTATCTAATTAAATTGTTCCTGCAACTTTAATTTAATTGTTCCTGTTCTTTTACTAGTTGCCAATTTCTCTCATTCATACACCAAAGTTTCTCCTGCCAGTCTGTCACGGTTTTCATGGGTCACGTTGAATCCCCTTACCCAACATGCATGAGCCATGTTTCCATGTGTTTCCATGCATTACAGTGACCCAGTTTTCTTTTGAGTAGCTCCTTCCTTCTTCTGTTAGGCTTCAACAAGGAGCTACCCAGGCTCTTTGGTAGATTCAGGACTTTCCACTGGGCTTCTGGGCCTCATTTTGCCAGTCTCAAACTGCCACCTCCCAAAGAGCTGAGGCTCTGTGTTCAGCCGTCGGGCTGAGCTGGGACCTGGTGTTCAGGCGTACCAGGAGCACTAGTCTCCACAAGCGTGTTGCAGGTTCAGGTGGGGTCTCCCTGGGTGTGCTCTGGCAAGCTGAGATAATGTTTGGCATCGTGTGCCAAACACAGGGCTTCTACCAGATCTGGATAATGCAGCTTCTTTCCTCGGGATACGGTGCTGCAGTGCACCAGCAGACGAGCTAAGTGAGTTGGCTGCTTGAAAATGCCACTGCCCCTTCCTTCTCCCCCTCGTACACTTTTTATCTGCTCTCCAAGTTTTTCACTTGGACTATGAAATTAAACAGAAGCAAGAACTCCCAGGGAGGTTTTTTTTATTTTCCCCCTCAAAAATAATTGGCTTCTGTGTTACTCAGGCTGGAATAATCCAGCCTGGCTGTTCCAGCTCTCTGCTGGTTACAGACAATGTGGAAGATATATGTGCCCAGTCTTACCAAATCTTCCAACTGGCCCAGTTCCTTATCCACTGACTCATGCAGACATGCTGGTCTGCTCTACTTTTATTTCTTTCAGAAACTGATGTTTTCATCTCCCTCAGTCCACATAGCGGCTCATCACGGGTAGCAAATCCCAGACCAGGCCATGACTTTCTTCATGTCCTCTGAGAGGCATGGGGACAGCTTGCACCTCCTTGATCTGTCCTGCCAGGCCAGGATGAGAGCTTCATCGGAGAGATCTCCAGCTTGTTCAGGCTTTCTGTAGCTGCTGTCCTATAACAAATACATATTTTTTTCTCCTAAAACAGCTCAGCTCTAAGCTCTTTCAGAGATGTTTCCAGATAGTCTCTTAAATCCTGCTGTTTCATCTTCAGCTCTTGTTTTGGTTCTTGTTTTAGATTATCTGATCTGTGTGATCATTTCCGTTATTTGTTCCAGCTTGGATCAAGAGGAATTACCAGTCTGCGATTTCTCTCCCTGGGAACCGGATCCTGCTGCTGATACTAACACGACTCCTTGTGTCATGAGCAATTAATCAGTATCTGGGGCCTCCAGGGTTGTTCTGTCAGGAGACAGCATTGCTGCTACAGTCGAGTAATGCATGAGTGCCATCCTTTTTAGTCATAAAGAATATGTAAAAATATGCTTCATCTTCCTGAGCAGAGCAGAAAGCACCCAGAATGGTTTCCATGTTTCCAAGCATCTTTCTAGTGGGCACTTCATCTTCTGGACAGCATTAGCATGCTTTCCTTGTAGCATCCTTGTTTTCTTTCTCCAGCCTGAACAGCTACAGTTTGAGCCCTCCCAAATCTGCTACTGCATTTAGCTGCGCTTAGGAACTGATGACTAAGTCAAAGCCTTTGGTCTCACTAGTCTAGGTTTATAAGACTTGTATTGGATTTGTTACACTCTCAGTGTCATGGATATTTCTTTTACTTCTATGTTTCATTAGCCAAAAAAAAAAAAAAATCCCAGTATATCCATCTCATTTTGATAGTCTTTATTAATTGAAGTGTCCCAGAAAAACTTTCCAAGTACCTGGACTTTAATATTAAGTCATCTGCTTTATTTAAGATTCATCTGCCTCAGGTATACTGGATAATGTGCTTTTCACTGCATTGCAGTTTTACTGCAATTCCACTGTAATTACACCAAGAATATGTTTCTAAGCATATATGTTTCTAAGCATATATAATTACCCCTAATTTTAAGTGTATGACTGTCATTATTAACTCTCCATTCTCAACAGAACAGAGTTTAACCTGCAGTTGTACTAGAATTGTTCTGACTTTTTTGGTAGTAGTTACATATATATTAACACAAAAATAAAACTTTTAAATAATTACACTGCAAGGTAAGTTGTACACTCAGATTCTAAAAATAAAATTCTTTAATCACCAGATTCTGGGTGTAAATGATATAATTACCCTTAATATGGTTCTCTATACTAAGTATATTTGTCAAAATCTTTAACATCAAAGCAGTCACAAAGTAGTGTAATAAATCTGAAAGCAGTGCTAATATGGAGAACCTTCCTTTTAATATGAATTTGTAGCAATTATAGATACAAAAAAGTGGAACTATTTCATAATTATGTAGGACATATGATAAGATCACAGTCAAGTTATTATATTGTAGATTTTTTTCTTATATTTGGCTCTTTCTTTGGCCGCTGGTTTTATAACACAAAGACCTTTTTGAGACCTGGGTTCAAGAGTGAAGACATCATGCAATTAAATACACTGTAATGTGATGTAAGTCACGAATGACTTAAAAATCATCAAAGCCTGATTCAACATCCACTGTTTTTACTCTAGTGTAGTGCCTCTGATGTAGATAGAGCTAAATTGGTGTAAAATTGGTATGGCAGACTGGAAAACAAGCCATTTTAAGAGCAAGCCTATGAGGCCTCTGGCATTTCCAACCTTTGGTCAGTACAGCTGAGAACAGCCTTTTTTCATGACTAAGAGCTCTTCAGTGTCAGCATTGATATGGTTTTGATCTAGCTATCTCAGCCATTAAATGCCGAGTCAAAACCAGAACTGGAAAAGTGGGAGGAAATCAGAAAAATAATGAGGCCAGAAGCATTATTAGCCAGTCTTATCTGAACTTGTACAAAGTTATGTTCAGGTTTGGTCTGAGATGAGGGCAAATGGCTGAGGACAATTCTTCTTGAATGACTCCAAATTGTTGAAATTCAGCCATTCCTATTTATCTCTCTTTTCAAGCCGAAAATACAGCAGCATGTAAAATAAACAGCAGATGACCACAATGAGCAGTGCAGTGATTAACTAGACGTGCTGGGGAAGTCCAAATGGAGTATAAATATACATGTGAATGGAGATTCATGGATTTTTTTCTTTCAAAATGTTATTGTTCGAAAGCTGTTTAATTACAGCAAAAAATGGGGAAGTCAGAAGAGGAGACTCACGTTAGATAAAGGGAAGTGCACGAGATCTACTGTGTGCGAATGTCCTAGATAATGAGTGACAGCTGGGAGGTTTTGGTCTCACTTTCATTTTAATGGCATCCTCCAGTGATATGCACGGGATTTCAAGCCTTTGTGGCACTGTCAGCTCCTGTGATGATCCACAGAATATGGGCATTTGACAGGTCTTTAATAAACAGTTTGCTGCTGGGATGAATTGAAGTTCAGCTGGATCTCGCCTGAGTTCAGCAGCAGAGACAGTGTTGTTAACTCACCTTTATGCTACAAAAGAAGAAAGAAAGTAAAAAAAAATCCAGCCTTGGACACCTGCTATCTTTCCAGACACTAATTATGAGAGACCTCATTTTTGCAGAGGATCAAAATGGAGTAGCAACCTATAGTAATGCATTGTCTCCCAGAGAAAACCACAGCTAAGAGCACTGGAAAACACTTTTAATTCTTTCTCGGATTTTAACCTATCTGTAGTCAGTTAAAAACCCTCCAGTGGAGCTCAGTCTGATGGCTTTTCGATGGCGATGGCATCTCAGGGCTGCATTTTGTCTCCATTGCATTAAGGGTCTTCTGGTGCTGGTTCGCAGAGATAACAATTGTTTGCTGGACGTGGTGTTAAAGTCAGGGCGCAGGCAAGGTAGGCAGCCACCCTGGAGACCAGGCTGCTGAGACAGAGGGAAGAGGGGAAAACCAGATGTGGCCCAACCATGTGTTTTAGCTATTGCTGCTTCCACCACGGAGGTAGAGGGGTGGGTTGGAGCTGGACAATGTGGGTCAGGGACTGCTGTGGGGCTGCTCCTCCCAAATGGAGCAGCTACTGCCTCCATCTCTATCACCCCTTCTCCTTAGTAGCCAAAATGGGAACCTGCGGGACATTCCCACCTTCCTCCAACCTTCCTTCTCCCTTCCTTTTCCTGTGGCAGAAGCAACCTGGTTCCTCACATTTTATACTTTCTGCACAAATTTACTTTGCCTTATTTACCTTATTAGCCTTTTCAGGGACAGCTCTGATCCAAGTGTTGCTGTGATCTCAATGAGAAGCCATGACAGCCGTGAATTAATGAAAGGAAGAGTTTTTCTGATGTCTCTTTAGAAGCATCAGTACAGCAAAAGATGTGTGTCAGTGAGCTTGTGCCAGTAACTGAAAGCTTTGTTATTCAGAAAAGCCTGTCTTACCCAGATTCATGTATTCCAAGCATGAAGATAGCTGGGATCCAGACCTGAACCTGATGATTCAGGCTGATCTCTAATTGTGTGCAGATCGTTTTATGTTGTATCCTATGTGAAAACATGCAGACTTGAAACTGCAGAGAAAACCTAAAGAATGTTGTTGGCATGGATAGACATTGTAAAACTGGAGCCAAATTAGAAAGGGTGAGGTGATGTTTTTGGACAAGACAGAACCTGATGAAGTATCTGTGATATCACTCAAGAAGATCAAGCTTTGATATGTTTTTTTGTGTTGGCTGCAAGTGCAACCACTCGCTCAATTATCATATCAAAAAAAACGAAGTTAATGGAGGCTGTAGCAGTTGAGAAAAATATGACTAAAATGGAGAAGTGTGGGCTTCTTGGCTTTTTTGTTGAAAGAGCAATATATAACAAAAGTGTGACTAGTATGAAATACAGACTTCCTCAATGGCCTTATCTGCCCAAGAATGAAAGAGCCGGGCAAGAATGGCAAAATTCATGAACTCAGATGTTCATTTCTATGTACAATTTGAGATCTTAGTCTTCTTTTTACACACAAGGAAATATTAAAGGAAATCAGGCATGCCAGAGGCATATAGTTATGTGACTAAACTTTTCAAGGTGCGTATGTTCCCAGTGGCCCCATTTATGCATGACTGGAAGGATGTTTGTCCTAACATGTCCTTTCCTAAAATTATCTGGACTGGATAATGCTTACAGTGAGTACCACTGAGGGTGACATCTTAGGGAAAGTTAATTAGGCATCGCCTACATTTAAATGTGATAGGAAAAGAGTATTAAAGTAGCCCAACTGAGAGAAATTGGACAGCATATGCTGTCGTAAGTGACAACTGACATGTGTTCCCCGCTCTGTGCAAGGCTGTTAGCTGATTAAAGTTATCTCACCGGGCTGTGTTTCCCTTGCTGTCTGACCGTACGCAGCAATAACTTCTGTATGACTGTGCAGCGAGGGAGGTTGCCGTGACCTTGGTGGGTATCTGCCCCCCAGCTGAGAAGACTGAACCACTCTGTACTTCTTACAAGAGGTCTAGCAGCGGTGTTTCCAGTTTTGTCTGTCACATGACCACTCAATCCAGGAATTAGTGCACTCTGCTAGCCTGGAGCTCCACACAGGTCCTCCTTCCACTGAAGGGTGGGACCTGTTGTAATTAATTGGTCCCAACTTCCAGAGCTTCTCCTAGCACTACATCTAGCCAGTGTCAGAAAACACAGACAGAAGAAGATGTATTGAGGTACAGCCTAATGAAGGCCCTAGTGCATATGTCATCTTTCACCAGAAAAGTTAGTTAAAGAGGGACTATACTCACATTTTCCTCAAACCTAAAATAGTGGCTGTTTTCATTTCTAATCATACAGAATTATTCACATTATTTGATTGCTATAAATATTTACCATCTCCATTGAGCTATTAGGATAATGTTAGAAACAATAACTTACTTTTATCAGTATATTCTGCAGTAATTAATCCTTATGCTGCAAAATATAATGGCTCTGCTCTTGTTGGGATTTTTTTTAAAGTAGTTAATACACTGTCTTTTTTCTTATGATGCCCAAGGCTTTTCCACTGCTTTACTTAACATCGTGTATGGAGATCACGTAATGTTAGGAGACTGGTTCTGAGAATGGAAGACATGACACTTGGGGAGAGGGGAAAGAGGCATACAGTGTATCCTGAGGGAACAAGGGAAATCCAGAATAATTCCACCTTGCCTTTTCCTCTCTCTTCACAATTTTGCTGCCTCTCTCAAAATGTGGCGAAGCTAAGATGCAGTGGAGGAGGCAGTGGGTCCTCGGAGATCAAAGTGAAGACTTTGATTTTTGATGTGGTGCAATGCAGATCCCTGAAAAGCCTTTCTGCTAAGAGTTCAGAAGTCAGCTAGATGACAGAGCAGTGCAAAAACATGTCAGCCACTGAAAGCTGGGTGCAACTTTTGGAGAATAGTGCTCAGTTTAAATTGAGTCAGGATGAATTTTTCTGGATATTTGAGTGCAATTTTTCATTGGAGAAGACATTTGTCAAGAAGTGGAGAATGGAAAAATAGTGTAAACTGCAGGGCAGGAAGTTCATGCCGTACAATAGTAGTGCAAGCCAGAATACATGTGTGGAAGGGATATATATACATGAATTGTCAGCTGAGTTACTCTTCATTGTGTGTGGACAGCACTGGCGGATCGGTTTGCCACTTGGCCCCTGTGGAGCAGGGAAGAGGTGTGAAAAGGGAGCACGGAGGGACCAGTTGTTGTCCAAAGGAAGTGGGGAGCAGCCTAAAAAGCTGGAGAGATGTTGGAGATTTGAGAGCTCTGGAAGAGTGGAGTTTATGTAGAAAACCTAGACACTCTTCCCACCATTTAACTGACTTGCTGTGAGACTTCTCAGCTGTGGTATGTATGGGTCGCCAACAACTGCTGAAGTCGGGTTGCTCACAGCAGGTATGGCAGTGAGATAAAACCACCTCTTTTTATGGCTGAGGTCCATAGCCTTCAATGCCCAGAACCCAGTACTTCCCAGGTGCAGGTTCAGGTGTGCCCCCAACCTTATCTCCCTTTCAAAATCTCATTCATATTTAAGTGAAAATAATGAACAGGACTGGAAAGCGACATGCATTAGAGATCTAGTATCTTCAAAGATTGTTGTCTGTTGGCACTTTTTATTTATGTGGTTTAATTTGAATAAAGATGGTAAATACCAGTGGCTCAGCATTCCTTAGGGCTCAGCTGACAACTCCCAAGAACACACATAGATTGAGGATAAGAAGTCATTAACATATTTGTCTTGTTCTCAACCACAGTCTTTGCCTCCTGTGCTCAAGCACAGCTTTGCACCACTGTTTTATGGTGTTTACTTCAAATTCAGCAGATCCAGATGACTTTGCTCAGTAAACATCAAGGGAGATGTGGCCTAATTGAAGACAGTTCAGAGGAGATCAGGAAGAATGATTAGAGGTCTTGAAAGCATGATCTACAAAGGAGTATTGAAAAAATTGGGGTTGTTTGGTTTACAGAAAAGAAGACTGAAGGCGGAACAATCCAGAGATACATAAAAAACTGCTGCAAAAAAAAAAAAAATCATTGTTTGTTCTTCTTGCCCCGGGTGCTTAGAGTAAGTAGTGGTGGGCTAAAAATGCAGCAAGGGAGATTTCAGCTAGATGCTAGGTGCTAGGTGTGGCAGTCACCTCCTTTAGTTGTTGGTTACCAAGAAGATGATATCAACAAGAGTATGAACAACTGACTGATCTTCAAAGGTCCAGATAGTCTCCTGCCCCACAGATGATTCCTCAAAGCTGGAGAGGAATCAGCAGGGTACCATGGGGAAAGGCTCCAGTGTCTTTGCTAAAAAATATATGGCTTTTCAATGGAATTTTTGCATAAAAACATATTTATGAGTCCATCACCAGCTACTAGTGGAAGCTGAGGACTGTGCTTGCCACTTAAAATATATGCAAATGTTATTGGTTAGGAAAGTGAGACAGACAAATACTGTAAAGTCATGCAGGAATTCAATAGCAGAGGAAAAACAAGCATTTGCTTTTCCCAGTACTCATTCCTAGACTCCAGCAGAGACCATTTTATTTGCCCATTGTTTTGACAACACCACTTCCTTTTGTGTATCCTTCCAAAGGTCCTTCCTTTTCTATTGCTTCAGCACAAGCTTCTTTTATTTAAGAGTCTTTATGGTGTATCTCCACTGGACGCAATGCTTCTTCATATATTGTCAGTATGGTCATTCCCTACTCCCTCAACCTGGCAATGCCAGCAGTTATGACATTTTTTATTACATTTCACGAGCAAGATATTTTTTTTTTTCTCCCACTCTGCCAGTGCATGGAAGACATTCCTTGTAAGCATCCTCAGAAGCTGATTTATTCTCCTCCACCATTCTCTCCTTAAAATTTTCCCCTGCTATGATGTATGCAAAAAAAATCACTGTGTTTACTAATGGATGATTTTTACTGTGTCTGTGACTAATCATATGGCTCAGAAGCATCTCACTGTAAGTATGTATAGTTGCCTCTGCTGTGTCCTCCTGTTTGTAGTCCTTTCTGAATAATTTCCTGGTGATCATTGACTGTCTTTTGGGTGGGTTTATTCTCATGAAGTGATAGTTGTCTTTAGTATTTTTATCTGTGAGCTACTTGTCTAGATTTCTTTCATAATCAATGAAGGGAAATGGGCATTTTAAGGATAAACTCCTTTTAGCCTAAGATATCTAAGCTAGGTCAAGTGAATCACCATTTGGTGGTGATTTCCTCCCCATTGTCTCCAAAGGCACTTCATGGTGACTAGCTCAGATCAGTCCATCATCAATATCTAAAGATTAATCATCTCATCCATATGTCTATCATATGGACAGGTCAGGTCCTGAAGGGAACTTCTAGGAACAGCTACAGAGCAAGCAATAATTACAGCCTGTGAAAGACTTGGCCACTATAACAAAGATAATAGTACAAAAAGAGGCCCAAAATCCTATGTCAATAATTCAGCATTCACAAACTGTAAGAAAATTCCTTTGGCAAATGACATCTATAATGTTCTTTGACTTGCTGCCATCTGTTATTGCTGCATTATAATCAAGGTTGTTTTCAGACAGACTGTGCCTGATTCCTTCAGGATAAGGAGGGTGTGTATTTTAACTGCAGTTACTAGTAGACAGATCCATACAAAAGGCAGGACAAGAAAGGAATTGAACAGATTCATATGTATCTGAGAAACACTTAGAGCTGGCTTCCAGAAAGAGGGACTAAGGGTCTTCAGAGATGGTGGCAATAGTGCCTGTAGTTGGCTACTGGAAAGGAAAAAGAGTGAGTTGGAATGACCTCCAGGCTAAAGAAAGAAGGGTACAACCAAAAGAGGTACAGGTGCCAATCTGTCTCTCTATAGCTCTGCTAATGGACAGTAAGATTACTTTAAAATAATCATAACAAGATTAAATTTTACTTGAGAATAGTAAGGTCTATATAAAAACTAACACAGAAGGTATTACAAAGAATAATCACAGAGTGGCAGAGGAGGGAATTTGGAGGCTTTGATATAGATAAGATAGAGATAGATAGACAGAGATACAGATAGAGATATAATTATGTTTTCATCTCCAGCCTCTCTGGAATAGATTTGGAGCTTCCTGTATAAGCCTGGATTTCAGAAAATTATCTGAAGTTTTGTGTACTTACATCACCTTTTTGTTAGAGCTAAAGGTGAAAAGATGAAGGTGAAAATAGAAGTGCTAAAAGTGTTCATTTCAATTATTTTATCTCTCTTTTCTCTAATGGCATTTTAAATTGCACAGGAAAAAAAAAGAAGAAGAAGAAGAACAATATTCAGGAATGTTTTAGCAGTACTAATTATTTGAGGAGGTCAGAGATGTTTGACCTTTAAGCCAGTTGAGCAGCATAAAGCTATTCCCCCAAAAGCAATGCAGCCAGCTCTTTAGTATGCCCAGATGGGTCAAGCAGGTGATGGACTGGTCATGTTATGAGTGCGGAGATGGTATTTACCAGTTCACATTCAGCATGGCACATTGCTACAACAACAGCACTGGCCTTCCCTTCCCTTCCTTTCCACAGAAATGCTGTGTCTTAAATTATATTCATTTACAGATCAAATACTTGTGTTTTTGTTTTGTTCTTCAAGGGAAAACAAGGAAACAGCAGCTAGACTTTTTTCATAAAAATACTAAATGCCCATCTGCTACCTGTATATTCAGGGTTCACCCTTACAGTACAAAAACCATCACATGGCTTTAACTCTCACTAACAGCGGAGAATGAAGCAGTAGCTAAGTACAATATAGCAACAGTTCTGTGGAACCAGCAACCAGAGCTAGAGGTTAATTTCTGTAAGCCCCAAACCCCTGGATTCACAGAAAGCCACCTTTTCCTGGCTATAAATATCTGAGACACTCTCTCTTCAAGGCCTCAGGTGTTTCCAGCCTTTTCCTCTCTCTTTAAAGCTTCTCGGTCTGCGCAAGGGGAGTCGTCGCTTGCCTGAGAGGACATCTGAAAGGGAGGGACGGGAGGAGGCTCTGTGTCCTGGTCTAAGGAACAAGATTGCAGTGTCCGGCTGCATTGCAGAGAGATGGATTAGGAAGACATTTCTGCTGTGGGCAGGATCTTTATAGTATCCGTTATGGACATGTTTATATCTTTTCCTTGGAACATCTAGCATCAACAACTTCACTAGACGGACCATCAAATCTGGTGTGGCCGTTTCTGTTTTTCTGCAGCTGTTCCAATAAAACTTCTTCAGGCTCATTAAGAGAAGCTATAGAGTCAGGTGTGGGTCTGCTTTACAGTGACAGGCCTGAAAAAGTGCATCATTTAAAAGGTAAATAGTTTCCCCATGAACAGAGCCCAGCAGCAAGGGAATTTAATTCATGGTATATATCCTGACTCCAAAGTCTTGTCAGATGCTGGGCTGTTTTCTCAAAGAAAGAGATTAAACCCACATACCTCAGCCCGATTTGGAGAAGGTTATACCAGGTGGCATGTTCCTGTATTTACAGGGGTTGAACAAGGAGACATGATAGATGACCTCATTATTTTGAATGAAATCCTGATCTCTTTGAAATCAGTGGCATTTCTGCCATTGGGTCTACACTGTAATTCAAATGCCTGCATCCTACGGGTTTGAAGATACCACAAGATAAAGTTTACCAAACTGTTTTGGGGAATGCTGTGGCTCAGCTGGATTTGAATTTTGAATTGGTTCTTCCTGCCTGCTAAAGAGGTTTCCTTACCTTAGCAGGGATTAAATGGCTGGAACCCTGTCCATTGCAAAGTTCAAGTCTTATTTCAAGCCAAATAACTTGGACTTCTCTAATTTGAAGTACTAACAGTACTCTGTGTGGCCCTGCTGTACATGAAAGAGCAGACTATTGCTTCTTACTCTGCTGCGGCAGCTTAAAGAAATAAAAAAATATATAGTAAGAGCCATTCAGAACAGAGCCGCAAACATGTCCTTTTCCTCATAGAAATCCTTGAAAATGAGAGGTTAGCAAACCCTTGATACCTGCTGCTGAGCGTTGTCACACTTTAAATAAAGCTGACGAAAGAGATGAGCAATTTTGTTTTGGCCACGTTATAATGTCTCTCACGGTAATCAGTTGCACCAAGGTCCAGCAGCTCTCGCTGGCCCTACTGATTGAAAACCAGAGCTGTGGTTCTCTGTTTCTATGTTTAACTCTCCCTATATCCCTTTCTACACTGACCTCTGCCTGTGCACTCGTAGTGCTAGGGCTTTTGAAGCATGTATCTTGTGAACATGCCTGCAGTGTCTTTTCCATCCAATTAAAATTCTTTACTATCATTCCTTTTTATCTAGCCTTTGTAATTGGATTCCCAGTTTCTCAATTTTCATGGCAGCGAGCGGGAAAACGATAGCAAGTCACTGATAAAAAAATAAAATGTTATGACTTAATTTTATTTAAAGGGTTAGTTCGTTCTTTCATTGAGTTTCTGAAGGAAAAAGCCATCTGCGATCACGCTATCATTTGTCCATCTGTGTTCTCCATCTAGTAATTTTGGGATCTTTTGGCCCTTTTCAGTCAGATTTGAAGATGAGTCTATACCTCTCCTTTAATATCCCGAATATACTGAGTTCCTGAAAGCCACATGAAATTGGCAGCTGGGTGATAGGAAAGAGATTCAAATCAGGAGAAGCATGGAGAGAAAGCCTGCAGTGTGAGCCATTCCTCGCATCGCTAGCCACCACGCAGACTGCTCTTTCCCAGGTCATAGCTGTGGGGTGGGACTAGCCATGGGGACCAAAGGCAGCAGGGCTTTCCATCACACAGGACGCAGGGTGAGGGGAAGGAGACAAGAGCAGACTGGAAGAATAAATCCCCAGTGCTCATCAGGCATCACGTTTCACTAGCAGCACTGTTCATGAAATAACTTCTTTTCTGAGAGTATTATAGAGTTACTGACCTGGTGAGTTGTTTCTAAAGCTGCCTGTATCCAAAGTATTTTCCATTGTAACATTACAAGAAGATCATGCTCTAGGACCACACAAGATTGGTGGGTGAAATGCGTCACTTCCTAGAGATGCCTGCAGGGGCACTAGGTTAGACTAAACATTTATCTCCTGCAAGGCTGCATTTAGGTGAGATGGGCCCGGGCCACTGACAAAGATTTTGTTATTGTTCAAAACATGAAGTTGCATTGAACAGACCATTTGTATTGACTCAAAACTTAGTGATTTAGTTCATGATGAATCTACCAAGCTATTATATCCTGTCTTATGCAGAATTTTCTATTCAGAAGAATTTCAAAAACATTTGAGAGCAAGTAGTCTACAAGCTGTGCCACAAATATTCAGAGCTACAGAAGTTATCCAGTAAGTCTGGTCTTACAGTTAACTCAAATAATCTCTTCCTTGATTAATATTCCAAAGTACCGATCAAGAATCTTTAGATGACATCACCAGCATGGAACAATAGGATAGCTAATTTGTTTTTTCTTTCATGTAATGGAAGAAGAAACCTAATAAATTTTTAAAGTCAATGATACTCAGCAGCAGCACGCTAGTACATCAATTATGAAATTATTAAAAGGTCAAGTCATTTTGATAACCATCCACAGAATACCAGAAACTAGGAGTTTCAAATGTGATTGAATACTTTTTCTTGTGAATGTGATCTCAAGAAGGAGATAAACATTTTGCAAACCTAACCTATTATGCTTACAATCACATGAGTTATTCCAAGTCTTTCTTTCTTATTAAATAAGGTTCTGTATAGCCTTTGGATAACAGGAAAGTCGAATTAATGAAACATAAGGTTAAAACAACTAAATAACTGTAACTTGGCAAATAGGAACAGGGAACAAGATAATTGTCCGTAAGCATTTGAAGGGAGGGATAAGAATAGTTTCGGGTTGCTCAGGGGAGTGTAATTAGATATAATGGGATGAAATTAAGCAATGGAAAATATTATGCTCAGTATTAGGGAGGAAAATCCTAATGAAAACCTCATTCAAAACCTGGAATAGACTCCAAAGGTAGCTCCATTGGAGAAAGCTTTGGTTCTTCTTGGTAAATGTGGATAGAAAGAAGCATTAGAAAGTGCACCACATGATTCAGGACTGGAAGGGTGATAGATAGGGCGATCTTCAAAGCATTTCTCTGTCTTTTGTTTAATCTAACTAGATATCCACTACCTTGGTATAGTGGTAATATGAAAAAGAGATTTCTACACAGACTATTTCTTAGTGTCCTTCCAAGGGTTAGAACCATCATTATCACATCCACGCTTTGTAAGCCCTGCATTTATTTGGGTCAGTTAAAAATCCATGACCAAAAGTGGTCTAAGTGATTTCTCCAAAATAATGTCTTTGTTTCACTGAAGTCTTTGACTGCCATTCACACTATCCCATCAACATTTTTTTTTTTTTTTTTTTTTTTTTTTTACTGTGGAAGGTGGTGAGAACTCCTTTTTCCTGCCAAACTGGTTTTGTTTTGTTTTGTTTTCACTTTCCATTCCTGGTTCTCTGGGGAGAAGATGGCAAGAGGGCTGGTTTATTTGGATTTATAAGCTTGACCCATCATTGTGCAAGTCTGTCCTTGCAACATGGTCCATGATATTTACATTGATACCATTCTACTGGACACAGTACAGTGTATATCTACCTTGTATTACAGAAATGAGCATGGGGAAGTTATGTCTCTTATGTATTTCTGATAGTTTCTTATTTACCTTGAATATAAGAAACTAAACTGAATGGCAAAGAAAGCCCAAGCACTGATGAAGGCATTCCTCCAGTATGGTATGCATGTACCTCACTGCAAATATTTGGCTGGCTGATCTAATTTGTCCAGAAAAGGTCAGATATTCACTGGTTGGACCTTTAGCACATCCAGGGCATTGTTCCTTCTTTCATTCAAATCAGAGAAAGAATTTTTGTTGCAGCCACAACTGTCTAAAGAGATTAGCAAGAAAATGGTTGCAGGGAGAATTAATAATATCCTTTTTCAGACCATAGAATTGGAAAAAATAGACAAGGTTTAGGGCACACAGCCCTTTGTCAGGTCTGAAACAGAAGCAGCAGCCTCCAAGGTAAGTATAAAGGTGAGAATGGTCACTGAATTCAAATACGCACAGTTATTGGAGGGTACATCGTGGGATGAAAAACCCAAGCTCAGCAGCTTTGTCTACTTTGCGCTTATGTACTGCCTACTTTCTGGGTGTAATCTGCCTCCTCAATTAGCAAAACTATCTCATTAACATGTTAGCCTCAGACTTGGGGGGGGGGGGAGGGGGAGTCCTTCTTTTATTTATCTTTGAATTTTGCTGCTTCTATATCAGAGCAGAAGAAGGGCTTGTGTTCCCCAGAAACTTTTCTATTTTTCCCTAACTGCATCAGTTGGTGTAATAAGAGATTTCACTTCTCCTGCAGAGCTTACCATCACTTATAATTTCTCCAGGAATTTGTTATTCCCATGACACATGGCAGCAACATGAAAGAGGCCGATGAAAACTTTCAGCTCGTTTTGCTCAGGCACCCTTTATTCTGGCTGTTTAGTTGTTTGAACCGCTGTTATTCCATTGTTCTGATAACGTGCTTTTGGAGAAAAAGCTTAGTTTTTCCCCCCACTATGTCTTCCTGAAGGCCATATCATGCCCTCAGCTGTTCACAGGCTGGTCACTGATGGACACAAATACTCTATTTTACCTTTTCTGCCTCTGTGTGACCACAGGCCAGGCGACAGAGAGCGCAACGTGAGAGGGTCTCACTCACAACACCACCATTGCACGTCCTGGCTCTGCCTGTCTTCCATGTTACGCCAAGGCTGTGTGTAGTGCTTTCCTCAAGCAGACAAACGTGATGAACAACCAGAGGATATAAGACTTTCCTTCTCAAATCTATTCTTCATACAGAGTCACGGTCACCTAACATGTTGCCATGACTCGATGATGCACTCTCAGAGATCATGTTTACAGGGTCAAAAGCAGGAGTTATTCCCATCTGACTGCTTTTTGGAATACATGACAGAGAAAATCCTCTTAAAACTATTAGGGATAGGGAGGGAGCATTAGCCAGCTCCGTGCTGAGAAACCCAGTTGACAAACTTAGGTTTGAAAGGAGTCATTCATTTAACTTAAGATGAATGTATGTGACCACAATCACTGCATCACTGTATCACTGACCACAGTCAAAGTGTATTTTGCTTAGTAAAGAAGACTTTCTTAAGACAACTGAAAGTTGTCTTAAGACAACTCAAAATGTTCTGATCTCATAGAAACCAGAGGGAACAGAGCTATTTAAAATGCAGGACAACAGCCTGACACAGCTGAGGTGTTTTGTTATTCCTCACCCTTTCCCAATACTGCAGGAATATTCCTCAATCTTTAAAAGTGTGCATATCTGCCAAATGGCATTCTCCTAAAACAGCATTGTGTGTGTGTGGGTAAGGGTTATTCCTTCATGAGTTATTGCAACATGCAGGCTTGCAGATGTAAAATTACCACATGAATGCGAAGGTTCGGGCAGCAGATATATGACAAAACAATTCGCCTGCTTGCTAAATGATTTATTTCCACTGGCCTTTAAGCAAGCCAACACTAGAAGGCAGAGCTTGTTGAAACATTTCAAATTCAGTTATTATTTTCATGCAAGGACTGCTAGGCCATTTTTCTTTTCCGTGTTAAAGAGAAAGGACCAAGACATGGCCCTTCTGAGGGAATCAGCAGTGGGAAGGGAAAGCAGAAAAGAAGCTGAAGAGTCAAAGGAGCTGGTTTCTCCTACCAGCTCTGATTCTCCTCATGTAATCTTGAGCAAATCATTTCTTTTTCTTTTAATTTTTCTTTGTTTGCCTAGATTATTTAGACTTCTTAGCTCCTTTGTGTTTTTACCATGCTAGTGAGCTCTTGGGTATCTCCTAGTTCTACCTTTTTTCTTACCTAACTTCAGGCACTTAGATGATGCTCTCTGGATGTAATCAGTAATACAACCCAGTCCTTTCTGCTCCTGGAGATGCAGAAGGATGCAGCAGTTTCTGTAGCTCCCACAAACCATGGCGGCTCCATGAAGGCCTCTTCAAGTCAGTCTGGAGATCGTTTCTTGGAGGTCACAGACATAATTAGCTTGATCACTTCCTAGACATTTTTGAGGCTCACCAGTTTCCTTCTAAGCCATATTCTGACCACAGGCTCTTGGCAAACCTGACATTTGTGAGCGAGGCAGCTACTTCCTAAGACTCTGTGGTTCTCCGACTGCCGTAAAGTTACATCCAGCCTAGTGCCATGTAATTCTCCAATCAAGGTAATTGAATCTGAATACACTTAGAAAAAACATATCAAATCAGACAGCCTGGTGATAGAGTCAGATTAGTAGTTAGGACTTCTGGATAAAGGATTATACTATTCAGTTACTCTTTTATTTTGATGCCCCGTATAGTTACCAATTTGCTCTACAGTATTTCAGTCAGGTCTACAGCAAGCTCCCTGAAGGGTTTATTCTAATAAGTAATGCAATTTGAAAAGGTAGGAAATTGCAGAAACTCGTTTAGTTTCACTCATTGTTACTAGTTTACCATTCTACATTGATTTTTCTCCCTCCTATTATACATGGCCTATGTTCTCTAATGGGTTTACAAGTCCACTGATTAATGTGAGAAAAAATAATACTTGTTTTATTGCAAGGGTAAATAATGTCTAGACTACTCTGAACCCTACAGCCCTTTCAGAGCACTAATCTGACATGGCACTATCACAATGACTTCACCTGCCTCTTTTCCAAGCCCCCTTAAAGCCGCTTTCATTCATTTTATTCTCATTTCCTCTGAATATTTGCTCAACACTTTTTTAATGGATTTGCTTTCACAGTCACTACACCTTTTGTGTGCAAACATTTCAATATCCACCTTATCCTGCTGGGAATATTTATAGAACAGGAATTTTTCAGTCACTATTCAAATATTTAAAGAGTGAATTTTAAATTCAAGGCACAGACATTTGGGCCTGAACTGCCACTGAGCTTATCTACAGAAGGCGCAGGAAAAGTCGCTGGCGATTTTTTCAACCAGGTATTAATAAAAGACCTACTATTCTACTCCCACCATCCATTTCCTCTGTTTGTCCATGCTGACGTCTGCTTATCCCTCACTATCTGTTTGAACACGCCAGTGACAACTTTTCGGCCATGTTTCTGTTTTCTCCAAATTATCTGTTTTATGTCATATACCAATATTTCAAGTTCCTCCTTTTTTTTTTTAGCCAAGACCCTTGCGTACAGGCAATAGACTTGGTTCCTAATGACCATATCCAATTCCTCTGTCTCTCCTCCCTTCTTCTCCCACTAGCAATCACTCCCTCAACATGAGCATATATGATGAAGATTTTGTTATATTTTTCCTGTGTTATTCAGAGAGAACAGTTAATCGAAACACAAAGGCTAACTGCAAAATGCAAAATATTTTTGGGTAGGACTACACAACACTTAAACATAGAGCTAACTAAACTAATTACAGAAGATTAATCTTGGGTAGTGGAAGCAGTTTAGCTGTGAAAATGAAGAACTTGAAGCAGGGTAATTTATTCTGCTTTTCAGACTTTATGGAGCTTGGAGCCTGTAGTAACCAAGCTAGGATGTTTAAAGCAACAGAAAGTACCTCTGCATCGCGACTGTGCTGGGGGTGGTTTGCTTGCTGCAGAAAATGGAATCTGGTCCCGAAACCTGCTGCTGAAAAACACACGCAACAAACTCCTTTCCCTGTCTCCTGAGAGCAATACCACACATGTTTTACAGCTATTTCCTTCCTTTTTGTCAGTCCACTCAGTCTTGGGCCTAGAAGTTGATGTCCCAATTCTTGCAACCCCACCAACACCGTCACTGTTAGTCTAGGCACCTACACCACTTCTCCATCCATTAAATCTACAATGCAGATCAAGCTTTCGCTTCTGCTTTTTCTACCCGTGTGCAAGAAGAAAAGACGGTTTTTAGGCTGCTCTAAACTGACAAAAGGTTGGTGCAGTTGAATCCAATTTGAAGTAGTGGGGAAATTTTTCACACTTTTTTTTTTTCTGTTTTAGCAATGTTTTAAGAATGTGTTGACAAATTTGACAAAAATCACTCAGAAGTCTGAAATGTTTTATTAAATGTTTTCCTGTTTCAGTTCTAAGTAATTTTTCATTTCAACATTTTGATAATATTTTTTAATTAAAAAAATAACAATTCAAAACCTCATACCATACTAACAACATTTATTTCACTTTATTTTGAGCAAAGCATTGCTGGCATTTGGAAAACTGAGTTGATTGTTTGCTTTTTGTAATTTTCAGTTGTTCATAAGAACTTCTGTTTCTTCTCCAAATTGAGGAGAAAGAGGAAAAAATGAGACTGATGGGCTGTGCTGTCAAATCACCTCCTTCCCACACATCAGTGAATTTAAAAAGAATATTGATAAAGGAGTGAAGACCTCAGAGTTTCTTACAACTTTGTGAAATATATGCACTTGGGTAAAAGGGTGAAACCTAAAACACAGCCTCTCTTTGAGAGCAAAATATCATTGTGAGCCTATTTGCACTATTAGACATTAGAGAACTCATGTAAATTTAGGAAATGAGGGTTTTGTAAGTGGCTTTTCTTGCTAAACTGCAGAAATTTTGGAAGTGACAAATAACAAAATTCTTTTTCTTTTTCTTTTTGTTTCTTCTTCCATTCATCTCTATAAATTTGCAGTGGGATGTCCAGAGCAGAATTCTCTTTCCTGATTCACCCTATTGATAACCCAGGCAAGAAGGCTAGACTACACGGATTGATTTAGCAATAGGGTCAATGTGATCATGTATTCACCACCCTGAAATCTATGCAGTGTGTTGGCATAACTGAAGTGACAGACACCCTCTCCTATAGCCCTACTTTGCATGCTTAGCTTAGAATAAATCAGTGCAATTGCCATCAATGGAAATCTATCTGTCTGCAGGAGCTGAGGATTTAGCTCCTGAAATACTCTTGGTGAAAGAAAGCCACTTTCCTTGGCAGCTTTAAAGTTCAGTATCTACTATTCTGTTGTGGGATTAAACTGTAGCTTAGGATAAAAGGAACAAGGGTTGCAAAACCTAACACTACTGGGCATCTCTTTATGTATTTAAAAATTCAATTAAGATTGAGAGCCTGCACAGGGCTAGGATTGCAGAGGCAGCTGCAGCGTGTGTGGTGCAAGAACAGAAAACTGGCATGACATGAAACAGCAGACGGAGCTGACCAGTCTCATTTCCTTCACCAAGCGGGGCAAAGAATAAACAAAGAGCACGTCTGCTGCAGCGTCACTTGGATTTCAAAATCCATGCCCTGTTTCAACAACTCGAAGTTTTCAGATGGATAAGAAAGGAGATTTTATTTTCATAAAATGCTTTGCTGAATGTGATCTTTAGCTTGGCAATGTCCTTTTAAAATTCGGTATCTAGTATTCTGAATGTGCTAAGGAATGCATTTGAGATTTCTGCATTTCACATTCTCGCTCTCCAAAACAAGAAACCTTCCCATTTGACTATACCTCCTGCTTACCGTGCCTCAGACACAAAGTATTAGCAGTAGCACCACCGCTTCTGTTATCTCCTTTGGCAATGCGTCATTTTTCTTTTTCTCTTTTTACTCACCCCACAACTGTTTCCCCAAAAGGGAGAGAGGGGAGAGGCTGTATTTCCAAAACCCATCTCACAGCTTCTTTATTTTATACAGTCTCCCCTCCCCACCCAAAATACCTTGAATAGCCCTTTATGTAACTTCAATTAAAAAAAAAAATACAGCTGCTCCTCTGAAGCCATCCAAATCTAATTAACTACAGAAGCCGAAGTTATATTAAGCTTCTCACTTTCTTCATCTTAGCATCTCCATTCATACCTTCATTCAATGTGGTCACAAAAAAGGAATTTCTAATAATTGTATCTATAGTCTTGGAAAAAGAAAGCCACTAATCAGGAGGCCTGTGAAAAGAGGAGAGATCGGAACCTCGCTTGAACTTGGCAGTCTGGCCCCAAAAACCCGCAGACAAAGAGGCCGAGGGAGCCGAGGAGCTTAGCCCTACGTCTAAGGCCGCTTGTGAGAATTTGTTCAGCCTCTGAATAGAGATCTTAGTTTCAGTCCTAAATTGTGCCCGCACAGATTCATTGAAATGCCTTCACCGGAGGAAGAGGGGGCGGGAGGAGAGGGAGAGAGGAGGCACGGAAAGTTTGTTGAATATAAATGAGGTTACGTGTGGCTGAAGAGCGAGATAGAAGCTCTACTGAGATTTATTTCTGACTGGCATACAGTAACACAAAGGCAATAAAAACGTGTCCTTGGCGAGTGGCATTAACAAGTAGTAAACCTTAATCTTCAGAGAACCGAGATGATGTAACCTACCTAAATGGAGAATACTTTCTCATTTGTGGAGGGCATTATATAAAATATCTTTAGCCTCTTCTAAAGATGATATAACTTATCAACTAATCTTATCGTGCTACGACCTTGTGATTCAGGCAGACTTCAGAGCCACAATATCAGCTCGAGCGAGTAGTCTCAGAGCTTTCTCCCCGGGGAGCTCCGTGATCTTACTGTGTGCGGTGTCTTAACTAAGGAAGACTTCAGAGTCTGGTTCTCACCGCTGCAAGATTTGGTGAAAATGAATGAAATTACACCACAGATGAGTTTTCTTCACAAGTCCTTATTTATTTATTTATTTTTAACTAGCGAAAGGTGTATTTTCAGTCCAGCAGTTTCAGGCACATGTTCTGGTCTGGTTATTCATATTAATGTCTTCACTTATATTCCTATCTTCCACTGCAAGGAGCCGTCCTGAAACTGCAGCATTACTCAATAAGAGCAAAGGAACTAAAGCCTGGTCTTTAAATTAAAACAACTGGCACTGCAGAGCAGAGAGAGGAAGCATTTGGTATATTAAAACAGGCATAATTAAGGTAAAAAAATGTGGATGATGCATAAAATCACTTAGGGAGACACCACAGTCCTGAAAGATAGACCCAGAGAAGAGGAGATCCGTCCAGAATTACAGAGAATTAGTTTCTTTGCAGTCCTGAATGTATTTATTGCTAACTTGCTACCTGTCAAGTGTACGTTGCTGATTAGGAAACAGCATAACCCACTCCCAGCTTATTGGGCTCTTTTAACTATATGAGCTGGTGAGACTTAAAGCTCCGTAAAAAGGCTGCGAGATGATTTCCCAAGATGAGAGGTGAGGGGATGTGTAACGTGTGTTAGTCTTGCCATCTCAAGTGCTAGTTGTGACCAGAAGACTCGTTTGGAGCAACTTGAAAAGGCTTTGTGGGTTTATTCCTTTGGTCTCTTTTCATCCTGAGAACAAAAGAGAGAGATCCACCGTCATTAGCACCGGCAGGAAATACTAATTAACAAGTGCTGATTTCTGAGAGGGAATAAAGTTACTTTCCAACTCCCCACTGCTTTTCTTAGGTTGGATGAGTATTATCTAAGAGAAATGAAGAGTGGCCTTGCGCTAGCTCTTTATGAGGAGTGGTCATTGACCATTAGTCCAAAGCACAGCACAGATTTCAAGTGATACGAAATTACCTGGACCCCCGGAGTCATCTCCCCCTTTCCCTGCCTCTGAACTTGAAAACAACACATAGCTCAGGACTGAGAGCAGCTTCCCAGTTGGCCTCATACTGTACAGCCATTCACATGATGAATGGAAAGTTATTTTTATTCCACAGCTTAAACAAAAAGTAAATATTTTGGGAGGTTTATATACTGTCTGCTATCTCCTTTCCCATAAATTAGAAAGAAATTGCAACTTTCTTTCACTGCTCATTCTGAAGCTGTTTTTAGCTCATCTGTATC
This sequence comes from Dromaius novaehollandiae, assembly GCF_036370855.1. Taxonomy (NCBI): domain Eukaryota; kingdom Metazoa; phylum Chordata; class Aves; order Casuariiformes; family Dromaiidae; genus Dromaius; species Dromaius novaehollandiae. The sequence continues at coordinate 80,454,009 of NC_088132.1, forward strand.
TGTGGATTTTCTGCTATGTAGCTAAGGACATTTACAAGAGATAGATACAAATTTCGTTATTGTGCTGTAATTGCATTTGTTTTGCCCTGCTTTGATGTTAAATATAAAGAACCTCGAGGCTACTTCATCTACCGTGCTATACTGTTGTTTGCTATGGCTAAGGGAAGGTAGTGTGCTGTATTTGGCCTAACCTGGAGTGACTGCATTTACCAGACAGCTAAAGAACGATTTTCTAAACCAACGAAGTCCCCATTCCTGGGATCTGAACCTGGTACCACATAGGCATCGATCAGCCCCCAGGATCGCTAAACTCTTCAAACAGCTTTGCACCAGTTAAAATGAGTGCATATCACTTCTGCCTCATTGCTTCTTTAACAATTGCATCTCCTAGCAAATTAAATGCAGGAGCACAGTTGCTATGTCTTAAGATTTTAATGAGGGGCTGGTTCATGGAGACAGCAAGGAAATTTTGACTTACTCGCCCACTACGGCCTTTCTCTAGGACAATTTTGAACTTCTTGTTTATGAATGTTAAATACTCCAAAGCCACACATACATGCACATAAGGAAAACATTTAATCCTGTTCTCTCTAGCTGTATATAAAGAGTATAATTTTTTACCCTTCAAACATATAAATAAGTGGGGACGTCCTTTGCACGGGGAAAAAAAAGTCGTAAATGTATCTGAATACCTCCTTCAGAAGGCACACCGTTGTGTGACTCAACTATCAAAGTGCCAAGGAGGGAGAAAATATTTTTAAAGGGTGTTTAAAGTAGAACAGGAGGAACATGAACATCAGCAATATCCTGAATAAACTGCAGAAAGGATACAGCCTCCATCTTCCTTAGCGCAGGGAGCTGGACTGGAATCAAATCTGCACTAGTGTGGAGTAAATAAAATGACGCTGATCTTTTCCTGTTTATAATCTGTACAATACGTTTAATTTTATGAACATTGTCCATGTAATCACAAGCACTTCCTAATCTATAAGCACTTGAAATATCTGGGCCAGGCTTGTTAAACCAAATTAGGTCTGGTGATAAAACATAACTGAAAATGCTGGTCTGTGGGTGGGGCATGTCTTGTCTGCAGGGCAGTGGAGGAAAATTGCACTGTCTGGAAACACCATTAGTCTCGAGGACTTGTAATATCATGGAAAAAATGTCCTTTTTGTGGCCAGGCTGCAGCAGAGCCCAGCGCCGAAGCGGTTAAAGCCGGTGCTCTTGCTCTGCTCCCTTCCTCTTCCCCGGCATAACCACCAGACGCTCTTCTTCTAGGTTTAACTAAAGCAGCAGTTTTATTGTGCCCCCAAATTCCACCACATGTTTTAATGCATATACCAGTAAGTATTGCATACATCAAAAACACTTTTTATTAGTATTACTCGCCAGTACAAAGTTTACTACCGAGCTAGTAAATATTTTGTCTCTGACCACGCTAAGCTTGAGCCTGACTTTTGGTTTTACCAGTTCAGGTGTGTGGTCTCCCCTTACATGCTCCGTGAGGGAAGGGGGGGATGCCCACCGGCTGGCAAAGGCATCTTTGCATCCAGAAATTTTGAGTGGTTTCATGGCTTTGCTCTCTTTTTGCCCATGTTTGTTCACAAAGATGGTTTGAGCACAGAAGTGCCAACAGAGAGATAAGTTGGGAAGAGCAGGTAGTCCTGCTGATGGGAGCCATGGGGCACAGCCAGCCCTTTGTGGGTAGTGGACGCAGGTGGGACCTCGCACTGTCTCCACTGCCAGGGGACCGAGCATGTCCCCACTTTGGCCACCTACCTTCACATCTCTCCTCTGCTGCAGGACAGTGCTGTTAATGATATCTTATAGGTGCGAAAGTGAAGTGCGCAGCACTCAAAGCTGCATTAAGCATCCTGCTGTAGGTGCCTGGCTTAAGCGTCCCGACGCCTCCAGCTTCCCAGCCCACGACAAGGGCGGGCGATGCGCAGTGGCCGCTACCCCGGCCGCCTGACTCCTGACACCGGCCCGATCAGCCAAGCGGAGCAGTCACAACACTGAAAGTGAGGCGCGCACACGAGGCGATTTGCCTAATCCGGGCATTGTGAGTGGTGTGTTCCCCCAGCTGTTTGACCGCCAGAGACAATGCATCATCCGAACCGCTCTTTGCTTTAGCATGGGGACTGCTGTGCCGCCAAAGCTAGCCCCTGAACACGGCCCTAGGGCAATTTTGCAAGGCCATGTAGGAAGTCTTGCAGGGGCACGGGAACCCACTGGCAGTCGCTAGTACCCAGCCCGCTGTCATATTTCTCCTCCCCCCCCCCCCCCCCCCCGCAATTGCCACCACAGCAGAGATTGCAACCTGGTTCTGCAGCTCATTTCCGTTATCTTTCACATGCTGATAAGTTGAATAAAATATAATTTCCTCGACCAGTCGGCATGTCTTTGTCGCTCTGATTTCTGAGAGGAAACGAAAGTCTTCCCATCATCCTACACCAATCCTGGCTGCGGAGGAGTTTGACTCCTGCGACTGATTGCATATAAGGTCATTTCAATCACAGCCTCTTCCCAGGTGCCCAGGCTGAGGGAGCACAAAGTGGTCAACTTCATTTCTGCTTTGAATGCGATTCTGATCTGATTCTTGGTGGTGTTTAATTAGGATGTATCATTACAGGCAGAGCAGGCAGTTTTGTGCTGAAACAACCAAAGCATCAGGAAAGAGTTGGGCAAACATTTTCCAGTCCTGACCTTTAGGATACTTTCCTGTGGTCCTCGTGAGAAACCGCTAAGATGTAACCCGCAATCACTGTTTGATTTTACATCTCCTATGTGAAAGCTTTTCCATCAGCCTCAGTATCTGGATTCAGGTTACCTGAGATTCCCAGATGTGATTTTGGAAAGCTTGTAGTAAGGCAAAGTTTGAGGCTCCTGCAGATGTAACCAGCAAAAGATAAACAGAAACAAGACAAACTGCAAGTTCTTCAGATCAGTCTCCTGACGTGTTCTCGTTGGGGAGGGAGAAACAGTCACAACCCCAGAGCTGAGCACTTGGCACTGGCAATTTGGCTATACAAGATGATAAGAAATGTGTAGCTGAGCACAGGCAGATTTATCATTTTATGCCCCTTTCTCATATTTTCCCCTATTATTTCCCATATTATGGCCCTTTCCAATCTGAAGAATTGAAATGCTCCTCAGCTGAGGACAGCAGGCAAAAGCCTCTTCTGTGCTGCCCCGTTGATTTACACTGGTGCTCCCAAGGCCACTGTGAGGACACTGAGCTGAAAGGCAGCCCAGGACCAACCTGGGGAGCTGCTCAGCACCCTGCCTTGCCCCCCTATGCCATCTGAACATTTCAGGGACCAGCACCACATATGCAGGTTTGCATATCACTTACAGGTGATTTCTAGGGTTTGTCTCACTGCTCTGCTCTGCCCTTCCTGGGTGACCTTGCTGAGTCTCAAGGAGCACCACTCATCCCAGCTGATTTTAGCCATACAGATATTAGAGATTTAACCCTATAATACATCACTGAGCACCCTTTATAACCAGTAGGGAGCAACGGTTATATTCAAACGGTAACTCATCTTGCCTATCTTGGATGCTCGTGTTAGGATGAGATGAACTGCCCAGAGAAGATGCCTGTGTTGCTACACTAAGCAGAGGAAGATGGGGACTATCCGAGATAAAGGAGGTGAACCTCATCCAGATATAGCCAGTGCCTCAGTTCCCTGTCTGTAAAATGGGTCTGGCAGCACTATTTCACCTTCCCGGAGTGCAATGAGAGATGATTGAAAGACCTGGATATTACAATTTTGATGTTATAGAAACATCTTCAATAGACTGAAGTCACTGGGGAAAGAGAATATTCAGCTGTTTAGCCTGTCCAGAGAGAGAAATTTTTGTCCCAGTTAATTATGGTGTTACTAAATTTCTGAGCGCAGCATCTGGAAGTTTTAAATATTTCTCCCTGAAAATCAGTGGCTGGGGTTTTTGGGGTGGTTGTTTTGTTTTTCCCCAGTGTAGCTGCAGCAATGAATGCTTTAGATAAATTAGACATTTGAAAAGATGTGAGGCAAGTTGGGACTGATAGAGATAAAGTAAATCAAGCCACCAGTATCATCTGCTCTGTGGGAGGGGAGGCTGGGGACATCTTCTGCTTTTTGCAGTTAACAGATGCAAGAGATGGTGAAAAGGTCAGAGATAAATGTAGTGCTCACTTCATACTGCATATTCACTAGGGCTGGACTAAAGAGAGGCCAAAAAACACGTGTGTACTTTCAACCTTTTACTGTAGGGAGTGAAGAACGTTGCAGAGATGGAAATGACAGAATATGTTTTGTGCAAAGCCTGGAGACAGTCACTGTCACAGAGTGGGACCGTAATAATAAAACCCCAACCGAAAAATAATTTCCCTCTCTGCTTTCATCCTCCTTCCCTCTCCCACACCTCTTCCCCTCTCACGCCTTGCCGAAGCAATAAATCTAGGCCATCAGAGAGAAGCTGAAGCAGTGGCGTATTATCTCGAGAAATCACTCCCAGAAGGGAGCAGAAAGTTCACAAGTAGAGTGCCAAAAAAGGAGAAATCGCAGCACTGCCATTGGATCCGGCTGCGGTTGGAAGGCGTCCAAGCTCCTCGCGCTGCTGACATCCCTGCGCATAATCAGAAATTCCTTTCAATTATGTGGGAAAGGGAGCCTCGCATTGTCAGCCCAAGCGCCCCCGTGAAGAAACCGCCCGCCGCAGAAGCGCCGTAGAAGGTCATGGTGGAGCAGGATCCACGGAGGGAGGAGAGGGACGGAGAGAGGGAGGGGAATCGCGTGGCAGGGACTGCGCGGTGCCACTCCTGCAACGCTTTGCTCTTCCATTAGCACGTTTAATCTGCCGGCCTCTAAGTGCTCTGCAAGCATCAATAGACTGAAGCTCATATGCAATAGGTTAGATGCTGTTAGCCCAGTGTTATGGGTGGAATAAAATAAAGCTGAGGTGTGATAGCTAAACTGCCCAGGAGTGTTTTACCAGCTCCTGGAGCCCCAAGCCCCTGCAGCTTGCAGCTGCTATAGGCAAGAGGTGCAGCCTTCCTCCTCCTTCCCCTCCCAGGGGGTGAGAGCAGGGACTCGTCGCTGCAGCTCAGGAAATCTGCTGTTTGGGGATCTGCCCTGCAGGCAACCTGAAGGCACAGCCTGGCTCTGTGCTTAACCGGCGCAACATTGCTGGGGCTGGGGCTTCTCAGTGCTCTGCTTTAAATGTAAATCACAGCGCTGTCTGAAAAATGGGGTTTTCTCTGAGAGGAAATGCCAAATTTGTTGAAAAAGCTGGGTGTTTTTCTTTTTTTTTCTTGAATATATTTCGCTGAAATGTGAAAAGATGTTAGTTTTCCCATAAATTGATTCCTTTCCCCCACCCACCCCCCCAATTTTTTTGGCCAATTTATGTCTATTTATAAATTTATTGGGCAACCTGACAAAGTTAGGCAGCTGCGTGTTGCTTTTCCTGCTAGCTACAAGCTAGTTACGAAAGGTTATTTTAACCTAATGAACTTCCTACATCCCCAACCTCCCCCCTCCGTTGTCAGTCACGAGAAATGGTTTGCATCAGGAGGAGGGAGAGATTGACCTGGGTGCTCCGAATCACCTCTTGTGTAGGAGCCTTTCTCATCTTGTTGGCGATGGAGGGAGCCGAGGGAGGCCCGTCCATGAGGCTGAAGGTGGCTGTCTTCCCTTAGCCTGCTCCTTTTGCTGACTAGGGATGTGAACACTTGAACACCGCATGATTTTGGGCATCTACCTTAGGTGCTCTGAGTCACTCTTTGGAAGCATCTATTTCTTGGTCTGTGCAGAAAACTCCAGCTATGACTCACACCTCAAATGGATACACCAAATAGGCTATAATAGGTGGTGTGAAAGCCGTCTATTGTCTGCAGCCTCTCGGTGGTGACATCCCCAAGCCGGGGCCATTGTTTCCTTGCGCAGCGCTCAGCACAATGGAACTTCATAATTGCCTCCCCACTGCACCCGCTGCTGTCTGGATGCACATTTTTCATTACATTAACGATCTATCATGATGTTACAAAAGAAAGGGAGGGAGGAGGCTGAAAGAAGGGTGAGTAGCATGCTCTGGATGGAAGGCCAAATTGCTGCACCGTTTAGGAACCTTTGAACTATTCTAACAGTGACCTAGAACTGTGACTTCCACTCATGAAAAGTAGAATCAGGGTCCTAAATCTTTCGGAGTTCTTTTTCCTTTTTTTTCTTTTTTTTCTTTTGTAGGGTTTTTTTTTTTTTTTTTTGTCCTAGTAAATCAAGAAATTGGGTTGTCTGAAAAATGCATTTTGCTGTATCCTTCGCTTAATAATGATGAAAGACCACTGATAACAAAAGCAGAAATTACACCACTGTTGCACATCTCATATATAAGAACAAAAATTAACTAGGCCTGGAGAGTGCTCTGCCTTGTACTTTAGCTCCACAAGGTGCAGACAGCCCTCAGATTAGGCCTGAGGAGCACGCAGGAGGTGTGGGAAGGGGGAAGAGCACGTTGGCTGCACTGTTCCTATTCCACAGCTAAGCAAAGGACCTCTTCGCTCCACGGGGCTGTCACTCTGGCATCTTGCGCTGGCCCTGTCATTATTTTGAATGAATAAATACGCAGGAGACCAGCCGCACTCTGGAATGCCTGGAATGCCAATACAGGACTCGGCTAATAATGGTTCTATAGTGTAAATCAGCGGCATAGCGGGTCCCAGTTTCACTTGGCTGTGCTCCATGAATAGCAGAAGCGACATGGAGTAACAGTGAATTGAAAATCAGTTTAAAAAAGAGGAAGAGGATAAACCCTGAAAATACTCTCTGTTACGGTGTGAACTATTTTTATAAGCTGAGAATTAAATCTTTAAATGATTAAACCAGAGAAAGTATCTCGTTCTTTGAAGCACTCACGTAATTCTGGCAAGGCAAAGCTTTGGAGTGAGTTGCTCCCAAGAAAAGAAGTTAGTGAAAGTGCTTTCCCTTGATTCTTATGTGACCGAGGATTGACCCAAAAGAATCATATTCATCGGGGAGAATGCTGGGTGCTGCTAAAATTAATTCGCATCATGACCTCTGATTGGGGCTCCTACCAGCACAAAGAGACAGCTGTTGACTAGCATTAAGTGGCTGGCAGATTGGTTCATTTATTTATTTTTAACTTTGTTACATATCTGTGGCCAAGAAGAACTTAGTGGAGAACTGGGAAATATCTCTTTTTAATGACCATTCTGCATGCCTCTGTGCATGTATTTATGATGGGCTACTTGCCGAGGAGTCTATGCTATGAGAAGATGCTGGCACAAGTTCTTTGACTAAGAGTGTGAAAAAAGTCAGATGTACCCAGTCCACATCAATGGACTTCGTTTTGCTAATGAAACCCTACTACAGACCCAACCATGCTGTTCAATGAGGTTTCCACAACTATGCTGGCACAATAGTGGCTTCTGAGGGCTTTCACGCTGTCTTTACTGGGATAGGGCCCTGTGGTATAACAGGGCAAGGAAACAAAGCCATTACAGTAGGATCCTTCCAGGCCTGGCATCACTTTAGCTTCCCAACTTCAGCAACTAAACATAAGTGTCTATGTCAGGAGCGTATCAGTCTTGGATCCCTTGATAGGGATGAGGGTAGGGGGAGAGGGCTCCTCTGAAGGGTGGTTCAGCTCTGAGAAGCTGTCTAAGAATACCTTCAAAAAGTGTCCTTTTTGTTCCCGTTACTGTAGAGAGTATGTCTATTGGATGCATCATGTGAAAGATGATATACATGCTAACATAATTAATGAGCATCCTAAAAATCATATAAACATATCAGGGAACTCTCCACAAGCTGTTCGCCCCTTTGGCCCAGTGCTTGTTATGTAGATGTTTTGTACAGACTGAGAAATAAAAAGTTGCAAGAGACTTCGCAGTTATGATTAAAAAAGGAGGAGTGGTTTACACTGAGAGAAAATTGGGGGCTATACTAGGGAGGCTGTAACACAGTCCTGAGGAAAATGCATCCCCAAATCTAATTTATGCCTAACTATAGGCGTGAAGGAGTATAAAATCTTATGTGCATGTTAGCGTAAATCCTCAATGAGTTGCATACCTGTTGGCAAGTAAGTGCTACTGTGTGTAGAAGGTGTTCCTCTGGTGTCACCGGCGATGAAGTGACATATGCTAAAGCTGCAAACCTACCAGGTTTGCTGGTGGGTGCTTGGGGTGGAGAGCAGGAGACAGAGAGCCAGGCAGAGCACACAAACAAAAAAGCTTGTTGCCTATGGAAAAAATTGAGTATGAGCTGGATCACTCATTTCCATCTCAAAGAAATTTGGAGGGAGAAATGAGCAAAGCTGTGTTAAATTCTAGACTGTCACTCCACGGTAGGCAAAGTTAAGATGCTACTTACATAGACAAGTAATATATTAGTAAGTAGGAAATCTCATCAAATGTATCAGCCTGAGTAAGATTTAACTATTGTTTATAAAATTGCATGAGAGGCACAAACACCTCAAACTGAACAGAATGGATCATTACCTGGATATTCAACGGGGGAAGTCCCTAGACTCTCAGACTGCTTTCACTAGCTCTTAACAGAGACATTAGTCTGTCAAGGAAAGGCTACATGTAGTAAAGTTGTATATGTCCCTGGCAGTGACAGCTTCTCACTTACACAGTTCCCTCCATTTTCTTCCATTTTTCAGTCAATATTTCTTGTGTTGTGAGATGACATTGGATACAGAGGACCAGAGAATTTTCAAATTGCAGTGGAAAGGGAAACTAAAAGTTGTTCAAAGACCACTTTTAATTTTGGAGCCACGTTGTTAATGATCATTTGGCCAGAAGTTTTACGTGGCCTGACTTCTCAGTGTTTAAAGCAAATCGGATAACTGCGACTTCAAGAGACATGCCTTGCCAATATCAGATCTTCTTCTCCAAAAAAAATTTCATTGGCTCTATCCACAGCAGCAGAAGCAGATGCAATGCAAGGCTGCTTAGTTGCCAAGTAACCATTCGTATTTTAACTTCTCTGTCCCCAAAGCTTTCTCTGACCAGGTGCTTTCGAGATGCGATGATTAAAACATCAGCCTACACGGTGGAGGCACAGCAAAGGGAGACGGCCCAGGAGCTAACGCGCCGGCCGAGCCCCACCAAACCGGGTCCCGTTCCCGGCTCCCTCAGAGAGCAGCTGTCTCAGCAGCTGCTCAAGTCACTCCGCATTTATTTTCTCTCCCACCCTTTATCTGTCTCTTCTATTTAGACTATAAGCCCTTTAGGGCAGGGACTGTCTGTAAGTATGTGTTTATGCCATTGCTAGCACAATGGAGCCTTGATCTCGGCTGGGGACCCTAGATGTTATTTGGACTGCAGCAATAACGAAGGTTTCCACTATTTGGAACTGAACCAGCGTGATGGGAAACTCCTTCGGGGTGGGAGAGGATTGTGAGGATTTAGTCAAAGATTCCCCTGTTTCTAGAGGTCAGGGAGGAAAAAGTATTCACGATTTTGCAAGTGTCCATGGCTCTTGGCTCTCTGGAAGGTGCCAAACCATCCTCAGCACATACAGATTGTTTTTACATTGCAGAACATCACTACCCCTTCATTAGTGGACGTGGGAACGAAATGCAGGGGTTCTGTTTTCCATGTTACACATATTTAATTAGCTGACAACCATAGTGTCAGTAGATATAGATGTAGATACACATGTTATAAGTGGCCATGTTTTAAATTAGCACCATATAATTTTCTTTGGTTTAGAGGCATGATGGACTTTCCATATGAGAAGCTGCAAAGACTTGGATTATTTAACTTGGAAAGAAGGATAATTACACGGGCTTAATTGGCCTATTTAAGATGATGGATGGTATAAGAAAAGCTGATCATTCCTTCTCTGTACACTATGCAGTAATATGAGAACTGGGGCTCGTATGTTAAAATAAATGGTAGGTAAATTTAAAACAAATAAAGGAAATACCCTTCCCCCTACAGTGCAGTCTCTCTGTGCAATTCATTGCTGTGGAGCATTAGACTTGAAAATGGATCTAAAACAAGGTGAGAAAATTTAATGTTTTCAGGACAAGATCAAAATCCTGCACTTAAGTGCAGGATTAAGAAGTGCCGTTTTAAGTACCTATGTCCAGGCAAGGGCTGGCAGTGCTGTATGAGACAGTTTGAAACAGCTCTGCCACACAGTCGGAAGAAGTATTGTTCAAGCTGAAGCCACCTCTCCCACTCAGGTTTCCCAGCACATATGTGGTATGGACAGGGATCATTGGTTTGAACGTCCCCTCGCCCTACCCCGAGCTACCAGGACAGGCAGTCCTGCGGTAGCGCATCCCCATCAAGCCCAGGGCAGGCCAGGAACTCCCTTTCCTGAGCTAAAAAAGCATAGGTTCACACCTCCCTGGGTGCAGTGATGCCTACTGCATCTCAAGAAGTCGAGGAGTGGAAGAGGATGCACTGATTTTCTCTCCTGTAACAGGCGTAGCACCAAGGTTGGCTACAAGTCTTGAGGCATCAGATCAGTTGTTTTTATCCTGCTTTCTCTCCCCCTGTGAACCTCATGCTTAGGTTTAAGCTCTCTCTCTGCTAACTCAGGAACATCCTGGTCTTTGCCATCAAGTTTCTAAATGCTTGGTGAAAAACCACCTCCCCATTTTTTTAGCTAAAGCTTCTCCAGCCCATGTTATCAGCAAATCAGAGTGGCAAAGCAAAGCAGAAGTAATTGGATGGTGGGAACATGAGTTTTGTAATTGTTTCTCTTTGAGATGAAAAGAAAAGCTGCAAAATATCTGCGCTATGAAATCTCTTCAGACATGCTAAACAGGCATGATAAACTTGCAGCATGGGGGGATGCTTGGGATAATTTATTATTCTAAACATAAAGATCCATCCTGAAATAAGACATTACAGTATCTTTAAACTTCATTTGCGTTCAAATAGTTCACCATAAAAGCTTGATTAGTGCCAACAAAATTCAAGTCATGCAGAAAAAGGATTGCTGTGTCAGGGAAGAACAGATTTTCACAGGTAAAAGACAGAACTTTTCATGCTGATAGAAATAAAGTTATCTGTTTTGTTCTGTTAGTTTCGTAGAGCTTATATCCAAACAGGATTATTTGGTCACTTCGTCTTCCCTTCTGTATATCTCAAGCCATTACATTTCTCCTAGATATTTCTGAGATGATCCTATTAAGCCAGGCTAGACAAAAGGCATTCCAGCCATCAGGAGACAAAATTGCTGTGTGCAAGGAGCAGAGATCTCAAGACTAAAGCACCATTAACACCCACAACTCCTGCAGAAGTGAATAATTCATCTGGTAGAACTTGTTCAAGTGCCTCTTGAAGGTGATCCAGCAGAGGAAAGTGAGAAAATGCTATTTCTAGACATAGAACTTTAAAAAACTTGGGACAAAACAGAAGCAGATACCTCTGTGATCTGGATGGCATGGCTAGGAAATGCTGCAAATGCACAGCCGTGTCTAGTGATGCAGAAGTGTGCAGGCCATGCAGGGCAGCGCTGGAGGAGGAATTTTGGACCTTTTAACCTGTCTCCACTAAATTCATTCTTATAAAGTCCCTGAATGTTATACATTTTTTTAGAAATGGAAAAAATATATATCTTTATTCATGCTAGTGGGTCTGGATTTCTTTTCTCACTTTGTGTGGATTCTGCAGAATCAAGAGACATCCTTGTTCCTGTGGGGAAAAGGAGGGAATAGATGATGAGAGCAGTTATAAAAGCTGTGGCTTTGGATCTCCTTTGCCATTTATTGCACATCATGGCAAGACTGTTTTTAAACAATGGTTCTCTAGTGTTACCGTTGTTTTTATTTCAGCTGCCTATCTTTTGCCACACAGATTTGATCCTAGATTGCACGGTTGGCCAAATGTCTAATAGTGAGATTTTTGCGATGTAAGGTTAGTTAAGCCAGACAACATCTGCATCAGGCAAGAAAGAGAGCCCCATAAAATGCAGGGTTTGCAAGCTTGGTGACAGAGTTATTAGACTGAGTAGAATTTACTACAGATACATTTTTACAATGATATAAGTTCATTGGATTTACTGGGGTTATACAAGACATAAAATACGAAGAAGACAGTAAGGAAAAGTTCTGTATGTTTCAAAGCAGAAGATGGTGAACAAAATGTACAGTGTGCCTTCAGCTGACTAAACAACTGGGTTGCATTTAGAGACTATTTGTCTCTGAAATTGGCTGAATTCCATCTCTCTTCTTTCAAAGACTTTGCTTCTTGATGGCTTTCTGTTTTCCGATTCACTATGTTTGTGATCTTAGAGTATTTGCTGCACTACTACCTAGATGGCCCTATCAGGTCTGATTGTATGCTATGTTAGGCACTGACCATGCACATGGTTAGATACTGTCCCTGTCCTGAAAAGCTGTCAAACCGAGCAGAGAACATGGAGGAGAATCACAGGAGAGGAAAGAGAGGTGGAAGAGATGTACCCAACTCATATAGAGGACAAGCATTCAGTGGCAAACCTTCCCTACTCATTTAAATCACACGGCCAATGCTCCACCTGTGGGAGAACCCAGGTAATTTAGGCCCCATTACAAATGGAGGAGGTGTCCCGCTTAAATAATATGTGACAACGGAGCCTTTGCTCTGCTCCTTCATCTACTCCCCTTGTTCAGTCACGTGAAACTGGGACTGGAACTCTCCTCTCCATTTGGAGTTGCTTTGGGGTGGTGGGACAAGCAGATGTATCCCTGTTGGTGGACCACCTAATGATCAACAGTGGGACAGAGTCGGGCTGGGCTGGGATTGCCAGCATTACAAACAGGGAGCAGAAGTCTATAGGACTGTGAGAATAAATCTATACCTGGCTCTGCAATCAATCCCCAAAAACCAGCATGGCTCCCTTTGGCACTGTAAAATATACCACCATTTAATTCCCCATTGATAAAACTTTTAAAGATCATTTTAAAAATAAATTTAATATGAGAAAAGGTCTGACACAAAATTTCACAATTATCATCTTTCTTTTAACAGTAATTGCTCTGACTTTAAATGGGTCTTTCTATGTTGGGGTAACAAAATGACTTGCATTAAAAAAATATTGGTCCACCTCCATTACGATACTGTCTTCCTTACAGTACAAGTGTGACTTTTCCATGTGTCTAGAGGTCTTGATTTCTTATTTATAGTTCATTAGACTCCTGAAAGATAGTGTCTTGTTTAACCTCAAATTTTGGAAAACACTCTACATGCTTCTTTGTTGGCTCATTTTGCTTGCCTCTTGAAGCAAGTCCATTAGACTAAAAGAATTACTCATTTTGATCACTTCCATAAAGTGAGTTTCTGGCAGCAATTAGATCTCACACATGGAGTTACTTTCTCACACAGACAAATTAAAAATTTTGGCAAAATTCAATGCATTTTACACACTGCTTCATGTTTCTTGTACAGATCCTGAACTTCAAAAACATAAGCATTTATAGTAGGGAATCTAAGGTCTTTGACTTAAACAGACTAGCACTTTCATTTTCTGGGGATAAAGAGAGAATAATTAATTCATTATTTACTCTGAGAAGCTGCCATCTTGAGTTTCAAATAGTAATCCCATAACAGGGACTGACCGATCTGACACGGATACTCTGGCTAAATGTTAGACTCTCATATTTTATTGAAAGGAATGCAAACTACTCATGCAAACTACTTCAAGACTGGTGCATTGGTATATACATACGTAACATGAATGTAATGTAGTTCCACAGAAGCTGACATCAGATTTAGACTGAGACATCTGGTAAATTACAATTACAATGCTTAAAATCTCTTAACTTACAATGCTTGGACAAGCATTGTACAAAGGAACAAAGACTGGACCAAGCTTAAGATCTGGGCAAGACATATAGTCCAGCATTGAGCCAAAGTTCAGGAGACAAGAAAGTGAGGTGGGATCCAGCCCTATGTAGCAGAGCTAGAGGCAGGCATCAGAGGAGGGACAGAGGAAGTCCATCCTACAGGGAAAGACTCAGGATGGAGAATAGCCAGGGCATGAGCAGAGGAGCCAGGGTCAGGAAACACATTTGAGGAGCAGGATCACGGAGCAGGACCCCCACAAACACAGCTTGCTGAGCAGGAGTGCACCACCAGTGGGGTTCACACTCGGCAGAAAGTCCCCTCCAAGGCCGGTCTAGGCTGGGTGGCTACAAGTAGCTGGAGTGTACAGGGCGATATTGATAGCTGGGCAGGATTGACACCCAAGGGAGCAGACTCTGTCTCCTACCACGTGCTGGCTTCTGGATGCATATGATCCACAGGCAACCCTAAAAAGCTCCATTTGGACGGATAGCAGGGTCTATCACAGGAATGCAGAGCTCCATGCTCGCTTACCAAGTAGGCCTGGTACCCAAGGCCCAGAGTTACCTTCTGCTCCCCGTGGCAGATGCTGGAGTAGCTCAGTCCTCTCAGCTCGAAGGTCCCCAAGACGGCAAAACGGGATGGAGATGTATGGATTAGGGTCAAAACAGATGAGATCCTGTGACAATTTAAAAGAAAGGTTTCCATTGCTACTATTGTTTGGGTGAGTTGTATGGTCTAATCTCCAGCAAAGATATCCAGTCTCTGGAGAGGATTGAGAGCTCTTCCTGCTCATAGCCTGGAAACTCAGGTTTCTGTTAGATAAACATCTAAATGTCTTGATATTTTTCCCAAGCAAACAGACCTTTCAAGTTTGAAAATCTGGGAACTGGAAGGAATCTGGGCTTGTATTTCCTGCTTCTGTTGAGGTCTTGGATTCCACAAAAACTGATATTTTCATGGCATCACGGGCTTTTTTCTTCCTGTTGTACCTGAGAAGGAAAAAGGTGCAAAAGCAAAAACTGTAGTATGTTGGAGGAAGGAAGGAAATTTTTACCATTCCAACAGCCTGCATTTAATTTATATTTTACTAATAGTCTCTGGTAATGGCTGCAAGAAGTGTGTTTCATCCATAAAAATACACCCTCTCCTAATTATAATAATACATACTATAAAAATACTGAACTATTACAGCAGCCAAAAAGAAAAAAATGAGGAATTCAGGAGGGTAGTCACTAGTATGGGGTCAAAATCAAAACAATTTTATATCTTTCCACATCTGATCTACATTTCAAATCTGCCTTGGGGTTTTCTTATGAATTAAAACTATGTTAAGAAACAGTGAGCTACTTTAAGATACAAAAACAAACATGATCCGAAAACCATGTCTTCTCTAGCAATTGGTTTTCATTAATTGTTCCTTTCTTTAACTTTCTAAGCAAGGAGTGAAAAAATATATATCTAGGCAGAAATTCAAAATTCCTTTAAAATGTGGGGTATTTTTTTTTTTTAATTTATTACAGGCTAACTCCAGGAGGTAATTACAGCCAATTTTTTGTATTATTTTTGACATTGAGCCTAAAGTTGAAACTGGGTCCCGTGAAGGACTTGACATCTCCAAAGCACAGTCAAAATGATCGTCTTTTCCTGCAGTAGGTTATAATGCTGGAAGCCCTGTGAGAAACAAGTTTTCTTAGATGGGTTGCTGGCTCAACTAGACTAAGAGTGAACCAGGACTCACATCACAGAGCGACAGTGTTGTCCATGAACTAAGGCAGGTGGTGAGAAGGAAATATTGGTGCAGTAAAGTTTTGCATGTAACCATGAGACAATTTAGCAAGCAACAAAAAACAACAACAACATTGACTCCCATCTTGAGTGTCTGCGCTCTGACGTGCAGTTTGACACAGCCCACAGTAGACATTCAGTAATGCAGACCTCTCCAAAGAAACATATGCCCCAGATCAGTTCACCCGTATGTGATTACCTTAGTCATGTCTTTAATTATGAATCAACCCATAGAAGAGTTCTCTTTATTAGACTGCAAAATGGCAATAGTTATGATCAAGTAAAGGCGATGCAAAAACAAATCTCCAAAAGGAAGGTATTATAAGAACTGTATTATTAATAATGATTGCTTTTCCAGTTTCAATAACTCCCTTACTCTTAGGAATACCACTAATTCAAAAGCATCTTACCCATAAGATCATCTTTCCTCTCAAAAATCCCATTAATAACTTATTTTTTAAGTTCAGTTTATATCAAGATTACATCTGGGACTGCAATTACACAGGGGACAAGAATGTTAAAAGGTTGAGAAAAGCCACAGTTTACTGCAGGATCTTCCCATTGCCTGCTGGAACAAACATATTCCAGAGAAAAAATTATGTTTACCTAAAAAGGGCACTTGCAGAGTTTGTCACCAAAGAATTTGATCCACCCTAGTCAGTAGCCTAGGAAGAAAGGCCAAATGAGGGCCCTCAAAGAGAGCCAGGTCATCCTCCATCCCATTCAGTTTAGGTGCATGAAATCAGTAGGCCAGTTGCTTACCTGAAGCAACAGTGGATGGGGAGAGGTGTGCTCTGCGCTCAGGAGCAGTGCTGAAAATACATTACTGGTTGCTTAGACCTGTGTAGTATGGAAAATAGGTCGTCACTCTCAACCCATCTGCTTTCTGAAAACCTTAGCATCACCTCTTGCAGGGGCGCTTAAAGGTGTGAGCTGAGCTGTAATAACCCTAGAGCACAGGAAAGCTGTAGGTGCACGCAGAGGATGATACACATGACCTATGATGTCGGGCGGAGAGATACGTCCCTCCTCCTTTGAAATACTGTTTTTTCTCCACTGACGATAGGTGGAGACAAGCTCAAATCTCTACAAGGCAGTGGAAGGAGCTTCACCTGTACTGTTCTCTCATATGCTCTCTGTCTTTCTACCCTATATGTCACCACAAGCACAGCTTGCAATGTGGACTAGATTATCTGTCCTTAGAGTAAAGACTCACCTTGATTATACCTTATTCCTTAATCTTTTCTTTACTGACCTCCTAAGAGTATGACAACATTCATGAGCATCTTTGCGGGCAAGTTGTGAACATTGAGATTACGAAGATGTTTTCAGAGTTTATGCCATCAGAAACTGGATGAGGTAACATGGAGGGAACCTGTTTTTTCTCTGCTTACTTTGTTCCTAAAAAGAGGTCTTTGGCATGCACAGCTACCAGTCTGACTCTTTAGCAACAGTGCTAATTTTCCAAAATATTTGTGGCTTATATTTCAAATTTTGTATAGCAGAGAAACTAATTTGGAGGATTAGAGCTGAATATAGTTTGGGTATAAACAGTTTTCTGACTGAAAAATACAGTTATGGATCAGTTCAAACAGTTTTTAAAAGCTGGCTCAAATTTGGCAATTTCTTTTGGCCAAAAAATTGTGACTCAGCAGTTCAAAAAAATTCAAAAGACGTGATTCAATTTTTTGCTTACAAATATCATTCTATTTTGAAAATTGACAGATTCAAGAAGATTTCTAACCAATAAAAGACATTAAACCTAATCAAAGTATTTCTTTCCTTTTTTCACTTTCTGTCTTTCATATGGGAGCCTGGAAGAAACTGTTCATTCTCAGAGCTTTGATAGCCTCTCAGTCAGACTCCATGCTCTGGAGTCTCAATACAGCTAAACTGGCGAAGCGCTCATCATGTGTAGAAGCATGAACGAATCCATGCCTCATCAGCCCATAGAGCACATCCCTCTATTTCCTACCTTGACAGGCCTCCTCTTGTGCAAAGGAACTTAGTTGGGACAAAGCGAGGAGATACAACCATAACTGGTGTTCACATCACATAGGAGAGGAAGGGCCAAACTTGCTGAAAGCCAGGCTCAAACTCCATAACCAGCTTCATCTTCTATTCCTCCAGGCTTGTCTCTTGAACATGTCTCGGTCTCTCTCTGGCCCTTGCACCTCATGCAGCTGCGTGGTCAGAGCTGTGACCGTGAAGCAGGCAGAAAGCTATGAGGTGGCATTGCCATCCCATGAGGGATCACCTCAGAGGAGTCCTGCTTTATTCTCGTCCCACACTTTTGACACTGAATTTGTCCCCCATCACACAACATGTGCCATAAGCACAGAGGGGCAGGTCTACAGCTCCAGGTGCCTGAGAAGTCTCAGCAGGACAATATGGTCCTTTTGAATATGAGCACTTTGCAGCATTTTCAGCTTCTCATATAACACACAGGAAATTGTCTGGAAACGTGTCATCAGAACAAAACACCATGCTCAATGAGGCTTGATCTTCAATCACAGATCATCCAGGTGAGGTTTTTAAATGATGGTTAACTATTAAAAATAAATAATTCAAAGAATTCAGGAGCTCTCTGTATGCTGTAGCGCTGAATGCATTAGACTCCTACAGCCTTAGGAGGTAAAAGAGAAGGGAAAGAAACTATATTCCGTTCCCTCAGAAAAATGTTCCTCTTCATAACCATCTATAAAAGGTTATTGTCTTCATTTTATTTAATTATTCCATATGAAGTAATTAAAAGAGAATTATCAGCTAGTTCAGTGATGATGAATGTTTCAAGCGAGAACACAAAGGAGGCTAATAAAGGCACCACCAGTCCACATCATTATTATTAGCATTCCTACAACTTTAATTTTTCTTATATTTTTATTGTTTGCTCAAAATTAATTGTTTGTTCTTTTCTCGGGAAGCTCTATTGCAACTCTGTCACTTCTTGAGACTTTGGCAGCACGTCCTAGCACTCGAATGCTTTGAACATAAGCAATTACTACCTACTAAAAAGGACCGTGGGGAAGCTGAGTCAGCACACTAATCCATTAGTAACACTCATACCAAGTTCACAAGCACTCCTACGAATACGCAGTCCTCCATGTTCATGGTAGCTTTGAGAACCTACTTGCAAGCCCATAGTTTGGCCTTCAGAGTGGAGTTTGACGGGATCAGGTGGTCAGTGCTCACCGTCTCTTATCATTGGTACATGTTGCCAATTCACTTGGCCTTGCATTAAAACATTCTTAATAATTTTACCCGACTATATCTATTGCCATATTAAAGCATTCAAATGCAGGAAATGAAAGAAGACTAAAAGCATCAACTTTGCCATGCTGTCCTTATATCTTATGGTGTAGTTTTGTTTTCTTTTTGCCAGGGAAGAAAAGAAATTTAATATGTATTGGCATTTGAATACACCCTTCCATTTCTTATTCATAGTACACACAAGCTATGAGGCTGGCTTGAATTTTGTTAAGTACCAGCAGGAAAGTCTTTAGAATAAATTAAATTTGGGTAGCTTCCTAAGGGAAAGATGTGTATTTTTAATAAATGTAGAATTCTGAAAGCTTCCATGGAATTGACTTAAATCTTTCCAAAAAAATTGGCTCTGAGCTGAGATGAAGCATGGGAAATTTCAGGCCCTGAAGGGAATTTCCTTGTTAAAGAAGAAAGAGGCACTACACTACCTATTTCACTTAAGCCATGAGAAAGTCTGTCCAGTACTTATTCAGGCACTTAGGTACTGT